>NC_066270.1:12646000-13969000 GCF_905404315.1 Leptidea sinapis | reverse complement strand
TTTACAAATTATATTATTAAACTGTCTGTTTAGCAATAGAATACGCGAGTTAATGCAATTTCAACATTAACATAATATGGTTTAGTTCTGAAAGTTTTGCAGCTTGGACAATTACAACACTGTGCATACAATAATAATATTCTAAAGTTTTCCAAATGTCAATAGTCCGATAAATTTAGATATTCGAAGTTACATAAAGTCCCAACAAGCTGAAAATCAGTGAAATTGTTCAAAACATAATTATAAGGAATTTTTAAAAGTTCCCCATCATTCCCGTGTGTGAAAAAAAAATCATTCAAGGTCATAGGTCAAACTAATGAGTTTTTCGCGATTTTCAGGAAAACGGTAACTTTTTGAATCGTTATATCTCAGCAACGGTGGCTCGTAAGAAAAAAGTATTGATACATTTTTTAAAGATAATTTTATGATCTATAATTTTTGTCTGAGGTACTTTTATGATAAAACTTATCGTTTTGCTGAAAATCGCGAAAAAGTTTTTATTTGACCTTTGACCTTGAATAAAGAAAAATTTTCATAAACGGGAATGATGGGGAACTTTTAAACATTGCTTATAATTATGTTTCGAACAATTTCACTGATTTTCAGCTTGTTGGGACTTTATGTACTTCACTCTCATTTTTTGGCCTATATTGACCGGACTATTAAGCCTTGCAAATAAACGCGGGAAATGTTATACGTTGGAATAAACCAATCATAAGCAAATTGTCTATTTGTAAACAATAAATACGTCTAAAACAACCCCATAATTTATATCGATTTCAAATAAAAAAAAATCTATATTCATAAATTGATTAAGTATAGGAACTCAAACCATTTTTCTTGATTTGTAGAAAAAAGCATAACTAAATCACTACATATTATTAATCATTTTACGCTGTTTTGACCAATGTATAGCGTGGTTCTCGAGGAAGGTTTCAGTGCATAATTTATTAGAGATTTTGTATACATTAACGATATTGTTGGAGATGTCGGAAAAAAACCAACTGAGAGTTTTCAACTACAGCAAGACGCAGTGTTGGTGGGCTCCGCTTTTTCATAAAAATATTGTTAAAAATTAATATCGTACAATTAAACTTATTATTTATTAGCCTGAGGGCGGTCGCTCCATCCCCAATCCGTGGTATCATTAAGAGAGTCATTTATGTTATAGTAACCTTAACCACACAATCGTTTTTTTAATAATTCTTTTGAATTTCGTTTTGAACATTATCTGGGATCATTTTGTTAAAGCAAACACATGTCATGTCCCCACAAAAGTCTTACTAACACGACTTAGCCAAGGCCAATGCCTACTGCATTATAAGTTTATGTCTGTTCCTGGTGTTAACATTATGGTTATGGTAGTTTCTAGCAAACTCACTTAAGTGCCTATATACATACATTACATTATGAATATATTGAGAAGCAAAAGTCAAGAAGTTAATATCTTTAATTAAAATAATAATTTTTAAAATATTACTAATACACAGGTGCATTCCTCTCAAGAAAAAATCCTCCTCTATATCTACCACAGTCTCCACCTATTACAAACAAAATTCCTTTATAACGCGTGCGAGTAACAACTCTAGAACACAAAACTCATCGATTGATGTTTTTAATATGCCTATGCGTATGGTTTAAAATTATTTAAGTTGTATTATATATGTCTTTCCTTTGTTTTGGATATATTGATTAATTCATAGTTAGTATCTTACTGTGTGTGTTGCGACTCAAATTGTTTCTTAATGTGATTCCTAACCTAACAAACATGAATGTTTAGAAAAATTTTCATAAAATGAAAACTACTGTGCCAAACTATGTGAAATTATAATGGGACCAAATGCCATCCATTCCGCATCGAACTAAAGAAGAATCACGTAAATCGGTTCACGAATCTCAGTGTAACACACATAAAAAAAATACCAATAGAATTGAAAACCACCTCCTTTTTGAAGTCGGTTACAAACCATTAATAAGGTGTTTTTTTTATATTCTCTAATACATATAATGTAACATTAGCTGTTGGTTTTCCTTTAATAAATAAATAAAGAACTTTACACTTCAAATGTGTAAGATATGAGTGAGGTGTACAAGATCATTTTACACTTTCATATCTTAAAACCACATTGATTATCTTTCATAATATATGTACTGTAACTTGTGGTCTGCCAACTCGATACATTCGTAATCAGTTTTATTCAAAAGCAAATTACTCTGTAATGGAAAGTGATAAGTAAGATAAAGTAAAGTAACAAAAATGTTAATTGCGTCTTATTGTTACTGCATTACTATATGGCATAGGCTATATTATATTTTCAATTTTACAAAAAATTAGAGGTTCTTACTAAAACTCAAATAATGTAACCCAAGGTGTAATAAGTATAAAAATAGTTTAAAAACTAAAATACACGCTTCGATTGTAAAGATAATGGTTGAAATTCAAAATTAACATCAATTCCTGCCTTAACGACGATAAATGAAAAGATTATATAAATTAACATAAATCTCATTTTGCAAATTGAAAAATGGAATAATTTTATTAAATTAAATTATCGTCGTCGGTCCTCGATAATTCTACGAAGTTTGAACGAAATCTGGCCGTTTAAAGTGGGTCCAAATTGCACTCAAATGAGTCGGTTACAAACATACATACATACAGGTGAAGCTAAAAAAAAGCGTGTAAAAAGTTACATAAAATATTAAATTATTACTAGCTGACCCAGCAAACGTTGTATTGCCGATATTAAAATCGCGATACAAAAGTAACTGTTGATCGTAGATGGGTGAAAATTTGAAGTTGTATGTATTTTTTAATGTTGACTCATAATCAAATAAATTTGAAAGAAATGTCAGAAAAAATTAAAAAAAAATATTTCGTGTGGACCCACCCGTAACATTTAGGGGTGTGAAAAATAGATGTTGGCCGATTCTCAGACCTACTCAATATGCTCACAAAATTTCATGAGAATCGGGCAAGCCGTTTCGAAGGAGATTAATTACAAACACCGCGACATGATAATTTTATATATTAGATATTCATAAAAACTAATATCTATAATAACATAGTATAACTACCATGTAAGTATTTATAATATTCGTCATTAAAACATTCTATAACCATCGCACCAGGTCATGCTCTACCAATTTTTCGGTCCACTTAAGCTTCCAGCAGCGAATTCTGTCTAACATTTAATCAATCCAATTCAATTGGTGCCTTTCCTATGTTGTATTACGATCGTACTTGACTGATGACTCTCAGTCGCGACCTGACTTCTTTATTGATAACTTGTGCCCTGTGTCTAAGAGTCAGTGTTAAAATCTGTGTCTAATAACAACAAGGTTTCATGGTGTTGCGAACGACATGTCCAAACTAAAGGTAATTAGACATAGATTTTGTTCGTGCTATATATCAGCTTGGTTATAGACAGTCTCTCAAAGATAAATTTAAAGATATAAATATTACGACTGTTTATTGTCAGTACATTTATGAAAATTTAATATACGTTCACAAAAATCGTCACCTTTTTGCTCTTAATAGTGATTTTTATATATTATTATAACACTAGAAATAAGGGATTGCTTGTAACTAATTCTAGTAGATTTTATATATACATAATAGCTTTAAGGGTAAATGTATACAGTTTTATAATAAAGTCCCAACCACTGGTCAGGCATTATCTATAAATAAATTTAAATGTTTTATAAAAATATGGCAATGTCGTAAATCCTATTACTCCACAGCTGAATATCTAAGTGATTGGACAGCCTGGGACTAGATTATGATTATTGATGATTAGAAATGACTATACAATATTGTATATTTTTATTGAAAATAGCGCAAAAAAAGAATCCTGGGAGAGTTTCTTGCGCCGCTTCTACTCTCTCAGAGCGCCATTTGTTTCCGAAGCGGTAGTAGTATCTAGTATATTAGAAATAACATCAAAAAAAATTCTAAAGGAATCAATTTTGAGAAAATAAATGCCTTTTATGACTTTGATTAACGCGAGTGTTACACAATTAAATAAAATAGGTACGTGAAGCCATTGTAATTAAAAACCACACAAATTTTATATATTATCATTGACGATTTGATCGATATCTTCCGATATAATAAAGGTTCCAAGTTTATAAGTGAACTAAAAAAAGTGATGTCAAAAACCAGCTTAATGTTTTTTTTTTAATTTAAATTTCAATATTTTTTGTTTTTACTAACGTTGTTGTTTTTGTTATATACTTTGCTGTACACACTTTAATAGATGTTACACTTAGAACTATACTTAAAAGTTATGAATAATTATTATTAATTAATAGTTCATAATTTAAATAGTTATAAATGCTTCGTGTAAGATCAATAGTGTATCATAATAATAAATACATTGAATCATTTCATCTGCAGTCCCCCTGAAAACGAAGTCTGGTAAGGTCTTGAAACGTCGGATTAACTAAAATAAAAATAAAAAATGTAACATTTACGAAAAAATCTAATTTTAAAACACAGTTACTATTAATTCCACACGTGTTAATAGTTTAAAAGTGTTTTATTTAGAAGTAAAGAGACTTGTCAGGTCTGAAGTTCGCATTAAACCGAACCTTATAAATTTATTTACCGCATAAATGCACAATACTTATCCAGTAATTCCCTAATCGAAACAGCATCTTTTGCATAGGACCAACCACGAACGAGTAAAAAAAAAGGACTCCGCGCCGTGATATAAGCAAGTGAAGCACCTTTATGCTAGTGAGTGTGCGGTTACGGGGGATACTAGTTACACAATTTTTTCTCACTTTAATAAACATATATGGCCACAAATACTTTAATAGTATCGTTTTTACACTTTTTCACAACGCACGACGGCATTTTTAAATATTTTATTGCGACGCAAACTGATCTGTTACAGACGATGGCACATCTCATAATGGCGACCGATCGGCTTGTATTAGTGTAAGTGTGTGCGTGAAGCTATATATTTACACGTTTACCCGGTTTGTTTTGGTGCTACACTGTTATGTCAGGTGACACGGAGTCCTTCTTTTTTTACTCGTCCGTAGGTACCAACATATTACAATAAATGACAACATTTTACGAGAAAATAATATATTCTACTACGAAAGTCACTGAAGGTCTTCTTACAAAAAAGCTATACCACTCATTGAAAAAAATTCTTGAGGATAAAATAGTAAATAATAAATATTAACTTAGACTGACTAATAATGATATGACTAATAATTATATGAAATTTTATTATGAATTAAATTGAATCGATGTGTCTATGAATTTAAGTTAGTTTAAGAATATATATATTTAGTTTAGTTAATATTTATCTTAATATATATAATACATTATCCTGGTTCCGAGTGAACTCCTTAACTAATGAACGGATTTTAATGGGGATTACTTCATGGAATGTAGTTTAGTCCAACTTGAGAGATAGGATAGTTTTTATTTCGATTTGAAACCCATAATAATTTTTATTTCCAATATTTGTTTTGTATGGACATATATTCTGTGAGAGAATTTATTGACCTACATGAATAAAGTGATTTTGATTTGATTTGAATTCGATTACCACGAAAAAGTAACTATTCGACGGGGACGATTAAAAGCTAGTAGATACATAAAGATGTCTGTCTGTATATTTCTATAGCTATCTATGAATAACATCTCTTTATCACCTATTGATGTCGATTGAGTGTAAGTCGGAAGGAGAAATCCGATTATGTCTATCATCATTTGAATACAATGACTCTTTGACCCACTATACAGTCGTGTACACCGGAGAATACACCAGTTACGGATATTATTATATTACTGATGACGACCCGCTCGTCTCTCGCATAGCCTGATTATGCATATGCAATGGTAGTTAAAACTTAGAAAAACTTCTTCAATTAGCTCAAAATGATGTCCAGTTTTTTTTATGGAAAAGGACAAACGAGCGCACGGGTCACCTGGTGCTAAGTGATCACCGCCGCCCACATTCTCTGTCAACACCAGAGGAATTGCAGGCCTTTAAAAAAGTGTACACGCTTATTTTTAAGGTACGTGGTAGAAAGATCCTTGAAAACCGCAAGGTGGAGTAACGCATCCAGATAATGGGGTTGATAAAATAAATAAATGGTAGTTAAAATTTAGAAAAATAAGTTCAAAAAGGATGTCCAGTTTCACGATTTCCTACAATACTAGTGAACGAAACTATGGGACATGTTAGAACCTGAATAGCTTTTCAATTCGACCACCTAGAAACACAAACGATTTTAAGCTTTTCTCATCAAGACTTTCCATCGATATATTACAACCTGTATAGCCGAGTGGTTAGCGATCCTACCTACTAAGCTAGAGGTCCCGGGTTCGAATCCCGGTAGGTGCAAGCATTTATATGAGGAATATAGATGTTTGTTTCCGAGTTATGGATGTTTAAATGTATTTATGTATGTTTATATGAATATATGTATGTTTAAGTAAGTATATTGTATTAAATATATCATTGTCTTGTTACCCATAACACATGCTATATATGCTTAACTTGGGGCAAGATAATTTGTGTAAAAAGTGAGTCAATATTATTTTTATATATTATATTATTACGGGGGTCTGTACCTAGTGTTGTTGAGGAATAATAATAATTATCTGTGCATTGGGAGAATTCTCACGATACCTTTGAGGATAAAGTTTATAAGCACGATGTGTTTCCATGGGCTTCAAAACACTAAATTAAGGAAATCAAATTATTTCGCCAGTATTGCGGCTTTATACTACAAGTGAAATAAAAACAAATTATGATAATTTTAGCCAATATATTACAAGTATATATAGAGAGCTTTATTCAAAAAAACTCTTTTAAAAAAACGACTTTTTCAAGAAAAATACTTTTTAACATCTTGATTGTTGCTTCTCAATATATTCTTGATAATGTAATGTATGTTCATATGCACATAAGTGAATTTGCTGGAAACTGTCATAACCATGATGTTAACACCAGGAACAGACATAAGCTTATAATGCCTACTACTCGGCTAAGTCGAGTGAGTGAGTCTTTTGTGAGGCCATATATATGCTTTTACAACAAGATCCCAGAAAATGTTCAAAACAAAAGGAATGCGTTATTCAAAAGAATTGTTAAAAACGTTTGTGTGGTAAAGGTTACTATAACAAATGATTTTCTTAATGATACCACAGATTGGGAATAGAGCGACCGCCCGTTATTAAATAATAAGTTTAATTGTACAATATTACTTTGTAAACATATTTTTTGATGAATAAAAAGCCCGCTGAGTTTGTTGCGCCCATTCTTCTCAAGCCTAAAGGAATTCATTTTGGAATGGGTGGTAGTTTTTTTTTGACTTTCAATAAGTGAAGTCACACAAATTATTTAAGTTTTCTTTAGTGTTAATTCCGCCAATATTTGTCTTTAAAACAATTCGACACGTGTTTCGCCTCTACACGAGGCATCCTCAGGACGTGTTGTCTCGCCAAAATCTGGCACGAGACTCACACACACAGAATTAACACTAAAGAAAACTTAAATAATTTGTATAATTATGGATTTCCGCAAAGTAACGCCTTATTCAATAAAAAAGTGAAGTCACATCCTATTCTGAATAAAAATATTTGAATTTGAATTTGAAATTGATTTACATGCACCTTTTTTATTTGCATCAACATGATGCATGGAAAAACAAATTAAACATTTTATTATTTAAAAAAACCAGACCTGTAAAAAAAATAAACGACATTTCTGAAGACATTCGACTAACGCTTAACCGCTTTGCAGTTTATCTCTTTCCCCCTCATACCATATGAAAGAGACAGCATGCGTACAAAACTGTCCAACAGTTAACGTAAGCTTTACGTTTAAGTTTTACCAGTGGGAGGCTTCTTTGCACAGGATGCCGGCTAGATTATGGGTACCACAACGGCACCTATTTCTGTCGTGAAACAGTAATGTGTAAGTATTACTGCGTTTCGGTTTGAAGGGTACCGTAGCTAGTGAAATTACTGGGCAAATGAGACTTAACATCTGATGTCTCGAGGTGACGAGCGCAGCTGTAGTCTCGTCCCTTATTTTCATAAAAAAAAAGCGCCTTAGCATGTTTTTGAATTTGTAATAATCTTAATCAATAGATGAATAATATTTTCTTGTAAAGTAAAAGTATAATATACACACAGTACAAATATACTATATTATTTATAATTTTGTCTTTATCTTACCTTTGTCACAACATAATTACATGATAGGAGAAGTAATTTTAAACTTGGTGTATTTTTAAACTGCGTTTATTAATAAGGCAGCCAAAGTTTAACTGAAATTAATGCGTTATTTAGTAGTAAACTGGTAAAAATGTCACGGAAATATTTTACTTTGGTATTTCTTTCTATTGAGAAAAATTTATTTACCCACTTCATAAACAGGAGGAGGTTCACAATTCGTTTTTTTTATATACATAGTAATATAACTTACCTAACTTGTTAGCTGCACCTTTTATTAATTAAAAATTCTTTTGGAAAGATTTGAAATCCTTTTTCCATTAATACATATGTAAAGAATATAGATTATATATGTGTGAAAAAATCATATCTGATTATAAAATTATCAATCGAATGTCCTCAAAAACAAAAAAAGAAATATCTACAACATTTTTATGTTTGTGATCGATTGGGTATCTTATTTCATTATTATATTTCTTTATTTTCACGTATAACTTAATACCAACTTGAAAATATTTTAATTTGCACTTGATATTTATTTACTTACATAATTTATTTATTTATTTATACTATTAATCATTTACAGAAAGAATCTTAAAAGCTAACATAGTCCCGCAAAACTGTTTGGACAGTTTGTCTGCAGGATCAAGACTCTTGTTATACATTAATGCTTATGAGAACATTAATTTTATACAAGTGTAATTAACAAATATTGATAAAAAATATAATAAAAAAATCTAATTTTAATTTGTTGACAATAAATAATGTTGACAATTTATCATAATATGTCTAGATATAACCTCTTGTTGCTAGACAACGGATGAAAACAGGCCAGGTTTATTACTTTAGTGTACATTACAAGCTACATCTTACAGTTGCGATTTGTATGTCACTTTATGTTAGTTCTAAAAATAGAGGTTAATTGTCAACCTCAATTTTTTTAGACGTTTTCACAGCTTTCTCAGTCTATCTAGATGCATAAGTGATCTAAGTTTATTTTAATTTTAATCGTGTTTCCGGTCTTGTAGTGTTATATTAAATAATATAGCCAAAACTATATTATGTCTAAAATGGTGAGCGTTAGAAAAAAAATACTTAATATTATTTTCCAAGGTAGGCTTTAGTTAATATTAACTGGCCTTGACCAAGATTCATATCTTCAGCGATTAGTGAAATAATTGTGCTGATGTACAGTCGCGTAAATGGATGTGAGCTGTTCAGAATCACGTAATAAATGCTGATTATACCCTACAGTCTATTTAACAAGTTCCACTAGAAATAAAAATAAAAATATATTTATTTATTATAGGCGATCCTACCTACTAAGCTAGAGGTCCCGGGTTCGAATCCCGGTAGGTGCAAGCATTTATATATTTTTTTTTTATATTTATTTAAAATCCAATATAGTTATAGCTTACAATATAATAACACACACTTAATGTCTGTGTGTGAAGCCGCTTAGAATTAAATTACATAATATTTAAAAAGAAAACAACAATTACTTTCAATTAATACAGTTATTACAAGATGTTAAATTACAATTTTAAACAAAGTAGTAAAGAAATCAATAAAATGCAAAACAAAAAATAATTATCAACTAAATGTTAGTAATTACAAATTAGTTGTCTACTTAGCTTACCGCAGATACAATTATATAAATGAAGGATTTTGTAAAAAGTACTTTTTTAACGATGAATTATATTTATTTTTATTTATATATAATTTTTGAATCTTTAAGGGAGACTCGTTTAAGTATAGAGGAATGACGTAGTTGTTTGCTTCTGGTGCCATATATATTTGTAGATTTAGGTAATTTAAATGACATATTTGTTCCTGTAAATTGTCTTAGATGAGGCAGTCTTTGAATTTCTCGAAGGAATTTAGATTCATTTATATCTGAAAATATACGGAATTTCACTTTATCAAAGACATTTATAACCTTGCAATGTTTAAATAGTGCAAGATCCGTATTTTCTTTTTGTTTATAAAAATAATTTGGAACGATAGTTTTAAGAATTCTTTTTTGTAATTTGTATATATCCTCTAAATATGACTTGTACATCCTTCCGTAACTGCTTAGTCCGTAGTTTATAACGGAATCCGCCAGAGCCATATATAATAATCTTAGGGCACTATAAGGTAACTTATATTTTAAATATGCAAGTTTACAAAGCACCGATCTCAATTTAGCACAAACATGGTTTTTATGAGGTCCCCAATTGAGTCTATTATCAATCACAAGCCCAAGGTACGAGTATTCTTGAACATTTTCTATTTTAATACAACCACACGTCTGTATTGGATTGTGGAAACAACGGTAGTGGTGGGCGATAATAGCGGGTTCATTTTGTGTTTTATGATGAGACGAATGTACATACATAAGTTTAGGTTTGTCAATATTAATAACCAATCCGACATCATGAGCCCATATACACATATTATTGAAATCTGATTGCATATCATGTTCTGCTAATTTAAGGTTTTTGTTTGCAACAACCAAACAAGTGTCATCTGCAAATTGGTACACTGAGGCTTTTGTGATTACACCACACATATCATTTACATATAGTAAGTATTCTAAAGGACCTAAGATTGAGCCTTGAGCACAGCCGCTTAGTGTAGGTATCATAGTGCTTTTAGTGTTTAATACTTTCACTGATGTACAACGATTATTATGATAGCTTTTGATTAAGTTAAGAAATGGTCCCTGTATCCCATTTTGCGAGAGCTTTTCAAAAAGTATGTCGTAATTCAGAACATCAAAAGCCTTGCTGAAATCAATAAACATCACTAATATATTTAGTTTATTATTTAGGTGACCATTTATTTCATTAGAGAATTTTTCTAAAAGTTGCGAAGCCTTCTTGTTTTTTTGAAAACCAAATTGATTTTCGTTTATTATATTTTTTTGGCTAGAAAAGCATTTATTTTATCACAAATATATCGCTCTGTTATTTTATTTATGCTCGATAAAATTGTTACTGGACGATAATTATTGTAATCATTCCTTTCGCCTTTTTTATATATTGGTCGTACTATTCCTATCTTTAACAGGTCTGTATAAATGCCAGTTTTAATGGAGCAGTTTATGAGGTGTGTTAATATTGGGACCATCTTTTCTGAAATATATTTTAGGTCATAGGCTCGTATGCCATCATAACCTGGACTTTTATCAATATTAAGTTTTTTTTAAATTTGACTTACTTCTTTCTTTGTTGCTTTTCCAATCCAGATAGCGCGGTCAGCAATGTTATTATATACATTAGGGTTTAGCAGTTTTCCGAAGTGACATTTTTTGGTGATTTTCTTAACATTTGTATCAAATTCTTGTTTAAAATTATTTGCTAATTGTAATGGTTCTAGACTAAAGGATCTTATTAAAATTTCATCTATACTTTTTGTGATTTTACCTGTCAAATTGTTTATTATTTTCCACACCATACGGGGGTTATTAAAATTATTCGAAACTGTTTTCATGGTGTACGTATATTTGAGCCTTTGCGCATATTTATTTGTTTTATTTCTGTACTTATTATATATAAGCCTATTTTTTGCATTATTCATGTCTTGACGCCATATGTAAAAGAGTTTGTCACGTTTTTTACACATTTCTGTCAGACGGCTATTACTCCACTCACATGATTTTTGCTTAGTGATATTAGTTGGACTTTCAATTCTACATTTGCTATAAGCATAATTAAATTTGTTATATATATGCCTCATAATATCATTGGGGTCGTTGTAGGATAAAGAATATTCCAAATCCAGCATCAAAAGTTCAGCTCGTAACTTAGTTTTATCATAAGTGAACTTATTTCGAACTGTGTATGTACTTGAGTTATTCATGTTATTAAGTGCAAATGCACCGAGTAACGCGCAACCGATTATAGAATGATCCGCAGGTGCAACGTTTACTACTGCTGTGTATATATCACACTTAGAATTATCACGAATTAGGACGTGGTCGATACATGACTTTGTTATATTATTGCCTAATTTTTCTATACGCGTACAATTATTGCTGATGCCACATGAAAAACCTAGATCAGACAAAGTGTTTAAATATTGTTTAATTATGGAGTGCAATTTTTGGATATCTATGTTCATATCACCCATTATAATGAATGATTGATTACACCCATATTTACATAATAATGATGACAATTCGTAAATAAACCTTCTTTTGTCTGTGTTTGGTGGTCGATAAACAGCGCATATATTATATTTGTTTTTATTTGGTAAATAAATTTCTCCTATTATATGTTCGAATTCATTTAAAATGAAATTGTTTGTTCGTGTAAAATTCAGACTGTTATGAATATACATTAATATTCCTCCTCCTTTTTTGTTTGACCTAAGCTGTACTTGAAGTGTATAATTTGTTAGTTGAAATAACATGCTTATATCCTGTTTAATGTTCGCTTCAGTTATCATTATTATGTCTATTGTGTGCAAGGAATTTGATACTATATTTTCTAGCAATGCAAAGTTTTTGATAATCGAACGAATGTTTACATGAAATAATAGCAAAGATTTATTATCAAACGGTAGTTGGTTACAGAAATCGTTCCAGTGAGTGCAACTTATTTCTAAAATGTTGTCACTATCCATATTAAAGTGTTAGATAGTTATTAGAATGATAAAAAACAAAAGTACTTAGATTTATAGACTTACAGTTTTTTAGGTATGAACTTCATAATATCATTCACTGATCGAATCGATATAATTTTTGCACTTTCAATTTTTCGCACTAATATAGCACCATTTTTACACCATATATATCTAAAAAGATCCTTTAATTCCTCTTTCGTTTTCCACAATAAGAAGCGACTTGCGGGGGCCAGTGATTCACGCAGGTACAGTTTGTTTCCCTGCCTTCCAATGTTTGCTGCTGTGAGTGATCCAGATTTGGAAGCTAAAATCCACTGATCCCGGATTCCATCGCGAAGGGTCACAGAGATTATGGGGTCTGGTTTTAATTTTTGATTTATAAGTTTAGGGTTTTTCTTCCAATGTGCCCTTAAGATGTCATTGGGATTAAGTTTTAAAGCTGTTGCAATTTCAGACGTGACACCCATCACATCACTATCTTCATTCTTTAACCCACATATTTCTAATTGATTTTTTAATAGGCTTTGTTCTATTTGATTACATTTACTCTCCAACACCTCATATTTCAAGTTAATGTTTTTTAAATTATTCTTTAAGTCTATATTTTGGTATTCTAAGGTTTTCATATGTTTTTCGTAGTTGTTTAATTTAACTTATGATGAATACGAGCATGGATGTTTGTTTCCGAGTCATGGATGTTTAAATGTATGTCTATGTAAGTATATTGTTTTAAATATATCATTGTCTTGTAAACCATAACACAGGCTATATATGCTTAACTTGGGGCAAGATAATTTGTGTAAAAAGTGTGTCAATATTATTATTATTATTATAGGTAGTACAATAACATAACATATTGCAGCAACACTAATACTTGGTAAGCGTGATGAAGCTACATCAGTTCGTCAAGGGGCTTTGAAATGGGGAGAAGAACTGGTAAGTAACTCCCAGCCCATCTTTTAAATCACATAACAACTTAGCCTACTTAATATAATATTACATAATTTTACGTGGCCTGCGCAGAACCAGGCATAATTATCCTGTTTATAATCTACTATACTATAGTAAGCCTTCTTTGTCAAAGAAGCCTTCATATATTTCTTGAATTTGTGCTCAGTATTTATTAAACAAGTTCTAAAACATGTTAATTCTTGATAAAGCTGCTAAAAATAAAAATTATTATTGGATTGTGAAAAAATCCAACTAATATTTAATATTAAGTTTTGAAAACATGCTGGGAAATAAAGATCAGTTATTAATAAATATTTAAATAAGTCCTTATTTGTCACATGAATTTTAAGCGGCATCATTGGAAGCAATAGTATAGTATTAAAAGTATCATTGATTGGAAGTGAAAGAATTAAAAACAAGGTTAACGGTCCTTATATATAAGCGAGGGCTCATTCGATTTGATTCCATTGATTTTGAGCAGCTTTATGAAAAATAAATATGTTTTTGAATTTGTTGAATAATAAAATCCACTGACCACAAATTTAAGAAATATATTAAAGCTTCTTTAATTATTATAGTAACATATAGTTTAGATCTCTGACCGTTAGTTAAAGTTAAAGAGTAAGCAGAAAACACGCAAACATGATGTTTTTAGACAAGTTTTGTGGTGAAAGTATAGCATTTCGAGCTATGAACACTACTTAATCCTGTTACACATATCCTTTAGTCTTATTTGTAGGTTGCTAATGCTTGGTGTTGGTTATAGTTAACACTGCCGAGCCTTTTTGAACTACCACTTTTCTTTGAAGTTAAACAAGTTTTTTGGCATGCCGTGACGCATTTTTTTGGTACTTCTCTCAGAAAAGTTATTCTTATAGCTTGTACTTTTTTGTATAGGTTCATTTATTCAGATTAGTAGTGAATAACGAGGATTGTACCTAAGAATATCTGTTTTCCACGCAAGAATTTTGAAAATATTGGCTTTGTTACATGGATGGCGGGCCGGCAGCGGTGAACTCACATCGCTCAAGGTCGCTGGCATTTAGTGTCGCCTTAAAGTTTCATTAAATATAAGTACTTGGACGACTGAGCCTTGCTCGGTTTTTTAAGAAGGTACAAAACTTGAACAAAAAAAACTAATATGACATCTGGATTCGAACTGGGGTCTTCTGCTTTCCGGATCACCCAACGAGTTATTAATAGTCTTCTATATAGTGGCGAAATTTACCTTTGTATTCTTATGTAATTGTAGCATTTCCTCATTAAAACACGCGTAAAACAACATTTTTTAAAATTGAAACCAAGCTAGATCGATTTGTCGCCCCCGAAACTACCTGTATACTAAATATTATGAAAATATTTAGAGTCGTTTCCGAGATTATATATATACAAGAATTGCTCGTTTAAAGGTATAAAATAAAGTCTTCTTTCAGTAAAATGTTATATCTACAATATTGTTTTACTGTTTTCTTTTTCTTTCGATTATTATGATGATGATGAACAATCAATTGCGTCATGGCTTCATAAAACCACAATTGTATTTTATAACAGGGTATTAATTATTGTGATCTAGATCTAGATCGATTTCTCGCCCCCGAAACTACCTGTATACTAAATTTGACAAACAATAACTTTAAGCAACCAGCGGTGAGAGAGGATTTGTAATTAAAAATCACTGGGAAACTAAAAAATCTAGTAAAATATAAAAGTATTATAAATAAATAATATGCATATCGTGAGAATTCACTTTTAAATTTTGTTATTGTTTAACCTTTTATTGGTTTAAATCGTTTATTGTTCTTTATCTTGTGTAATTTATTCAGTAATTATATAGTGTCGGGAGTTCCGGCAGAAGTGAAAACTTGAACGTTGACGTTGTGAATATTTTGGAATGGTTATGGAAAAGTACTAGCATTTATGTAGTTTAATACAATGTTCATTTATTGCGCTATCGTACACAAAAATGGCAGTTTATATAACATAAAAAATTTAACACTTCATAACTATTACAATTATTTTACATTAAAAAGTTTATCTTTAAGAAAAATCAACTTTCATCCAATTTTTTAGAATAGAAATTTAGAATTTTAGATCAGATTACGTGGCCTGACGCAAGATTAACATTTTATTTTAATTAATAATAATAATAATAATAATAATAATAATAATAATAATAATAATAATAATAATAATAATAATAATAATAATAATAATAATAATAATAATAATAATAATAATAATAATAATAATAATAATAATAATAATAATAATAATAATAATAATAATAATAATAATAATAATAATAATAATAATAATAATAATAATAATAATAATAATAATTGTTTAGGCCAAATATGCCTAAAGGGTTTTTATAAATAGTGAAACAGTCACCGCATTAATTAATTAATTTACTAATGAATTAAATATTGTGGGTGCACAAAGAGTTGCACTAATTCCTTCTCTTTCCTACCTGCACCCTATCCCTCCCACTTACGGAGTAGCGCGAGCGCAGCGGATCGATGCGTTCCGCGAGGAGTAATTACTTAGTTAGTATTGAAGGAGTATTGAACTTGTATTGATCAAGTATTGAAATTGTCAACGCGCGCCGTGATAACTCATTAATCGTCTCCTTACGTGTAATCTCGTGATCAAGTGTCTTGTGATCCCTTGTTTCATCATTATCGAATTCGGGAAGGAAGAGTGGCCACTCAAAGAAAACGTCTACAAAATAAAGAGGGAAATTCGCGACCCGGCACGTGGTGGAAGAATAGCTGCTGCTCTGGTAAGTCCCCCTGTCTTATTTCCTTACACCGGCTTCCTAATTAAAATTTTCACCTAGATCCAGCGCATACACATTTTTTGGTCCTTCGAGCCGGATATCTAACTTAAATTTGTTAATTCTGTTAGTCGGCCGCCATATTAAATTGTTAATACTTAATACGTTGGCTGTTTCACTGTTACTTACTTAACATTACATCAATCAGTAGATATCTAATTAGCGATGGCCACTTCTAAATCACAAGAACAAATATTTGACCGTAATTTACGTAGGTTAGAAATTAAAGTAAAGGCCTACTTTACACGTATGCAGGATATGTACGATAGTATTGCGAAGTTGGATACTGCCGATAAAATAGACACATTTTTGTCTAAGGCTAGTACGATCGACATTATTCGATCGGACTTTGTACGTACATTAGACGAACGTAATGAGTTGTTAGCTTCAGAAGTAAACGCTGGTGAGCCAAATTATGCAGCCATGCTCGCTTTTGAAGACCTATATGCGTCTGTTAGATTCAAATACTCGCAGTTGTCATCGCGTCCCAATACGCACAATACCTGTGAAACCAAAATGGCGTTTCACAAGTCAAGCCCAAAATTACCGAGGCTTGAATTAATGTCTTTTAATGGCGAATTAGAAAATTGGCCAATATTTTATGAAACATTCAAGTCAAGTATTCACGAAAATATAGAACTAAATGGCAATGAGAAAATTCAATATTTAATGGGTAAATTAACGGGAAAAGCATTAACTATTTGTCAGGGTTTTATGCCAACGGCTGAAAACTATTCGGTTCTTTGGCAGACATTAATTAATAAATATAACGACAAACGCGTACTGGCTGCATCGTACTTCGATAAGCTGTTAAACTTACCTTCCGTTAACGAAGATTGTTCTAATAGTCTAGATAACTTCATAGATAAATATTCATCTCTAATTAGTTCGTTAAAACAATTAAATTTAGATAATTTGGAAGATTTTATTTTTATTCATTTAGGTTCAAAAAAGGTTGGCTTAAATATTTTGAAATCGTTGAGGTTGAGATAACTCGATGCCTTCGCGAGGGATTCCGCAAGAGGTGGCAAGGTCATCCATAAATATGTCACGCTCAGCAACGGGAGCCGCGGCCGGAAAAAGCGAGCCTTCGTCGGTTATCAATTGACGAACCGTTCGTATTGCGAGGTACGGGCTACAACATAAACCGAATGGTACCCTCGTTACTTGAAACAAGCGAAGCGGCTGATTATTGTTTTCTCGGTATAAAACCATTTGATACGGTCTATCTTCATTTTTCACTAAAATCCTTAAAAACATTTGTTTAATGTCAGCATTGATCGCTATTGGAAACAGTCTAAAATTCAATATAATTTTAAACAAATCATTTTGAAGATTTGGTCCAACATGCAACATATCATTGAGTGACAACCCTGATGATGTCTTCATACTTGCATCGAGTACCACACGTAATTTTGTAGTACTTTTATCAGGTCGCAAGACAACGTGATGTGGTATGACATAATGAGAATTAAACGAATTATTATTTGTGATGGGTGCTAAATAGCCCTTTTCTAAATATTCACTAAATACTCTATGATATTCTGAATGAATATCTACGTTCGATAATAATTTACGCTCTAAAGACAAATACCGACGCGTAGCTGCCTGTAACGAGTTCCCTAATTTACTCGGATCATCCTTGAACGGCAATGCAACAATGTAGCGACCGCAATGATCACGCGCGGTGGTCTCGGAATAAAAATTCTCACATTCTTGTTCTTCCGACGAAAGTATATTCGCTTTAGGTAAGTCCTCCTGTCTTATTTCCTTACACCGGCTTCCTAATTAAAATTTTCACCTAGATCCAGCGCATACATATTTTTTGGTATTGAGTAGCGCGAGCGCAGCGGATCGATGCGTTCCGCGAGGAGTAATTACTTAGTTAGTATTGAAGGAGTATTGAACTTGTATTGATCAAGTATTGAAATTGTCAACGCGCGCCGTGATAACTCATTAATCGTCTCCTTACGTGTAATCTCGTGATCAAGTGTCTTGTGATCCCTTGTTTCATCATTATCGAATTCGGGAAGGAAGAGTGGCCACTCAAAGAAAACGTCTACAAAATAAAGAGGGAAATTCGCGACCCGGCACGTGGTGGAAGAATAGCTGCTGCTCTGGTAAGTCCCCCTGTCTTATTTCCTTACACCGGCTTCCTAATTAAAATTTTCACCTAGATCCAGCGCATACACATTTTTTGGTCACTTCGGCCAGGGATATCTAACTTAAATTTGTTAATTCTGTTAGTCGGCCGCCATATTAAATTGTTAATACTTAATACGTTGGCTGTTTCACTGTTACTTACTTAACATTACATCAATCAGTAGATATCTAATTAGCGATGGCCACTTCTAAATCAAAAGAACAAATATTTGACCGTAATTTACGTAGGTTAGAAATTAAAGTAAAGGCCTACTTTACACGTATGCAGGATATGTACGATAGTATTGCGAAGTTGGATACTGCCGATAAAATAGACACATTTTTGTCTAAGGCTAGTACGATCGACATTATTCGATCGGACTTTGTACGTACATTAGACGAACGTAATGAGTTGTTAGCTTCAGAAGTAAACGCTGGTGAGCCAAATTATGCAGCCATGCTCGCTTTTGAAGACCTATATGCGTCTGTTAGATTCAAATACTCGCAGTTGTCATCGCGTCCCAATACGCACAATACCTGTGAAACCAAAATGGCGTTTCACAAGTCAAGCCCAAAATTACCGAGGCTTGAATTAATGTCTTTTAATGGCGAATTAGAAAATTGGCCAATATTTTATGAAACATTCAAGTCAAGTATTCACGAAAATATAGAACTAAATGACAATGAGAAAATTCAATATTTAATGGGTAAATTAACGGGAAAGGCATTAACTATTTGTCAGGGTTTTATGCCAACGGCTGAAAACTATTCGGTTCTTTGGCAGACATTAATTAATAAATATAACGACAAACGCGTACTGGCTGCATCGTACTTCGATAAGCTGTTAAACTTACCTTCCGTTAACGAAGATTGTTCTAATAGTCTAGATAACTTCATAGATAAATATTCATCTCTAATTAGTTCGTTAAAACAATTAAATTTAGATAATTTGGAAGATTTTATTTTTATTCATTTAGGTTCAAAAAAGGTTGGCTTAAATATTTTGAAATCGTTTGAAATGCATCACGGTACTTCAGTTAAACTTCCATCATGTTCGCAATTTATAGACTTTATTCGTAATCAGTCACATATTTTACAACGAGCTAATAATATTGTAGGTACGAGGCAGTCTAGTTACAAGTCGGTAAAGAATAGTACGTCCTTTTCAACTTCTCGTCCCAATAGTAATAATTATAATAAAATTAGTAAGACTTTTGTTATTAAAGATCAAAACAAATGCTATTGCTGTGGTAATACAGAACATTTTCAGTTGCGGTTTTGTAAGAAATTTAATGCATTATCGCCCACGGAGCGTTTTGATTTTATTAAATTAAATAAAGGCTGTGTCAATTGTCTAAGTAAAGAACACACAGTTCGTCACTGTACTTCTAAATCGACGTGTACGCAATGTTCACGGAGTCATCATTCACTTCTTCATTTTACGTCTGAATTAAATCGCGAACCTCACTCGAAAATACTGAGTGAACGGATAACAAATGCCAGCTTTGCCACTAATGTTAGTTCATCGCAAGCTGCGCATGAGACGGCCGCATCGCCACAATCTATTTCTTTGTGTGCCATTAATCCGAGCGCCGACGTACCGCGCGCACTATCGCCTGGTCATACTATTCTACTCGGTACCGCGCAATGTAACGTTATTGATTGCGCGGGAAATAAAAACACCGTTCGGATTTTAGTGGACAGCGCGTCGCAAAGGGATTTAATTACACTTAATTGTTGTAAGAAATTAAATTTACAACTATTGCCCTCCCCCACAAAATATGTTTATGGAGTAGGTGACTTAACGAATCCTATTGAAGGATATACTAATATTACTTTACGTTCACGTTTGGACGATTCCATTTCTTTTACTATTAAGCCTTTAGTGACTCATCGTATTACCGGCGAGTTACCGTCCGCTTCAATTGATTCCGAACGTCTAGAATATTTAAAAGGCATTCAATTAGCCGATTGTTCTTATTCAGAACCTAGTGATATCGACTTATTAGTTGGGTCCGATTTCTTCGCTCGTATAATACGACCAAATATTATTGCCCGTGGTATGAACGAACCCGTGGCTATCGAAACCTTATTTGGGTTTATTATTTACGGTCAGGCTCCGGTTTTATACCCCGAGACTGATATTCACACTTATTGCACATTAGATTACAATAATTATTTTGAAAAATCCGTTGGTCGTTTTTTCGAATTGGAAGACGTACCTAAAGCGAATATACTTTCGTCGGAAGAACAAGAATGTGAGAATTTTTATTCCGAGACCACCGCGCGTGATCATTGCGGTCGCTACATTGTTGCATTGCCGTTCAAGGATGATCCGAGTAAATTAGGGAACTCGTTACAGGCAGCTACGCGTCGGTATTTGTCTTTAGAGCGTAAATTATTATCGAACGTAGATATTCATTCAGAATATCATAGAGTATTTAGTGAATATTTAGAAAAGGGCTATTTAGCACCCATCACAAATAATAATTCGTTTAATTCTCATTATGTCATACCACATCACGTTGTCTTGCGACCTGATAAAAGTACTACAAAATTACGTGTGGTACTCGATGCAAGTATGAAGACATCATCAGGGTTGTCACTCAATGATATGTTGCATGTTGGACCAAATCTTCAAAATGATTTGTTTAAAATTATATTGAATTTTAGACTGTTTCCAATAGCGATCAATGCTGACATTAAACAAATGTTTTTAAGGATTTTAGTGAAAAATGAAGATAGACCGTATCAAATGGTTTTATACCGAGAAAACAATAATCAGCCGCTTCGCTTGTTTCAAGTAACGAGGGTACCATTCGGTTTATGTTGTAGCCCGTACCTCGCAATACGAACGGTTCGTCAATTGATAACCGACGAAGGCTCGCTTTTTCCGGCCGCGGCTCCCGTTGCTGAGCGTGACATATTTATGGATGACCTTGCCACCTCTTGCGGAATCCCTCGCGAAGGCATCGAGTTATCTCAACAATTAGTTGAGTTGTTCCATGCTGGCGGGTTCGATTTAGTTAAATTTTCTAAAAGCATACCATCCTCCGCTCGGGTCTCGTCTGATGTCGAGTTCAGCCCTGACGATTCGATAAAAATATTAGGCCTACGATGGCTACCGTCTGAAGATGTTTTTGCGTTCACAGTAAACATTCGTGAATGTGAATGCACGAAACGTAATATTTTATCCACTATTGCCCGAATATGGGACTTAATGGGATTGGTGGCCCCAGTCACTCTACTGGGAAAATTAATTATTCAATCATTGTGGAGTGAACACATTGATTGGGATGAAAAGCCACCACAAAAAATAGTTTCTTTGTGGCGCCAAATTGAGTCGGAATTACATGTTCTGGAAACCGTTAAAATTCCGCGTTTTGTAGGATACGACCCACAGTGCGTTGTTAGTGTCTTAGGTTTCGCGGACGCTTCCGAGAAAGCCTATGGTGGAGTCATTTATCTTCATATTTATTTTCCGAATGAAAATAAATTCTTAACTAATTTAATTTGTGCTAAATCTAGAGTAGCTCCTATACGTACCGTTTCATTGGCTAGATTAGAACTTTGCGGTAATTTAATTTTAGCTAAATTAATGCGTTCAGTTATCAAGACATATTCGCAGCGTATAAAAATTAATAATATTTATGCATTCACGGATAGCATGGTAGCTTTAGCATGGATCAATGCACCAGCATCTCGTTGGCATACGTTTGTGGCGAATAGGGTTGCTAAAATTCAAACCCTGTTGTTTCCTAGTAACTTCTATTTTATATCAGGTAAAGAAAATCCTGCCGACTGTTTGTCGCGTGGCCTTACTCCAGCACAACTGGCTGCTCATCCACTGTGGTACCATGGTCCGCGCTTTGCCGATCTGCCTATGTCCCAGTGGCCTATTAGCGAATATAATCAGACTACTGATATTGATGTCCCTGAAAGAAAGCCTACTGTTTTAGTTTCAGTAGATAAGATTGAGCTTCCTCTTATACTTTCTCTTGCATTAAGAGTTTCGTCTTGGAATAAATTAATTAGAATTGTAGTTTATATATTACGGTTTTTGAAGAAATTACCCAAAACCTTTCAAGTTACCCATTTAGATTACGCGGAATTAACAATTATAAAGGAATTGCAACGTTATTACTTTCATGATGAATTCAGTAAAATACAGTGTAATAAAACATTGTCACCTGCCTTTCAAAAATTGAAAGCGTTTGTGCATAATGGTATTTTTCGCGTCGGCGGACGTTTGAGTAATGCCGATTTGCCCTACGATAGTCAACATCCTATATTACTTCCCCCACGTGATCATATTGTAAATTTAATAATAGATCATTATCACCAAAAATATTTGCATACTGGACCTCAATTATTAATGTCAATATTACGTCAAAAATATTGGATATTGTCTGCTCGAAATATTGTTCGTAAACGAGTACAATTATGTAATATTTGTTTTAAATTTAAACCTAAAAATGAATTTCCTGCAATGGCAGATTTGCCTGCAGCCAGAGTACAGGAAGCTAAGGCATTCTTTCACACCGGAGTCGACTATGCGGGTCCCTTACGCGTTATTCCTTATCGTAAGCGTGGTGTTCGTAGTCAGAACATTTGCCTTTTTGTGTGCCTCGTCACTAAAGCGGTGCATATAGAATTGTCGAGCGACTTAAGTACAGAATCATTTTTAAATTCTTTTAAACGTTTTATAGCACGACGTGGCCCCATTAAATTCGTTTATAGTGATTGCGGTACTAATTTTATTGGCGCCAAGTCATACTTGGACGAAATATACAAATTAACGTCATCACAAGAATATAATAATAAGCTAACATCAGAGCTTTCAGGCAATGCAATTGAGTGGAAACTTAATCCACCTGCATCTCCACACTTTGGTGGTATATGGGAAGGTAATATTCGGAGTGTAAAAATGCATTTGCAAAAGGTAGTTGGTCTTCAGCTACTTACTGTAGAAGAAATGAATACCCTCTTAACGCAGATCGAGGCGGTGCTGAATACCAGGCCTCTGTCTGTCCTTAGTTCAGACCCTTCTGAGCCGTTGCCATTAACCCCGGCTCATTTTCTAACTTTAACGCCCTTAAAGTCGTTTCCTTCTGAATCGATTCCTAGAGATGTGAATATTATAGACAGGAAGCGTATGATTGACAGTCTATTGCAGTCATTCTGGAGACGATGGAAGTTAGAGTACTTAAATACATTGCAGTGTCGTAATAAATGGTTGAGCAATACGTCACAAATTAAAGAAGGTACCATTGTATTGTTGTACTCAGATAATAGTCCACCTTTAGATTGGCCTCTGGGTATAATTGAAAAGATATTTCCCGGTAAAGACGGGGTTGTGAGGGTTGTCGATGTACGTACTAAGTCCGGTGTATATCGCCGACCGGTAGTCAAATTATATCCACTTCCATCTCAATAATTACATACAGTCCACTTAGTATTAACATAAAATAATAGTAGCTTAAAATAAAAATTAGATTATTATATTAAATAAGTCAATAGTTATAAGTAACATTGTTGTACAATTAACTTTAATTAACTTTTAACTTAATTAGGTTGGTTGAAAGAACTGGGTTCCATCAAACTGGGGGGCATGTTTAGGCCAAATATGCCTAAAGGGTTTTTATAAATAGTGAAACAGTCACCGCATTAATTAATTAATTTACTAATGAATTAAATATTGTGGGTGCACAAAGAGTTGCACTAATTCCTTCTCTTTCCTACCTGCACCCTATCCCTCCCACTTACGGAGTAGCGCGAGCGCAGCGGATCGATGCGTTCCGCGAGGAGTAATTACTTAGTTAGTATTGAAGGAGTATTGAACTTGTATTGATCAAGTATTGAAATTGTCAACGCGCGCCGTGATAACTCATTAATCGTCTCCTTACGTGTAATCTCGTGATCAAGTGTCTTGTGATCCCTTGTTTCATCATTATCGAATTCGGGAAGGAAGAGTGGCCACTCAAAGAAAACGTCTACAAAATAAAGAGGGAAATTCGCGACCCGGCACGTGGTGGAAGAATAGCTGCTGCTCTGGTAAGTCCCCCTGTCTTATTTCCTTACACCGGCTTCCTAATTAAAATTTTCACCTAGATCCAGCGCATACAATAATAATAATAATAATAATAATAATAATTATTATTATTATTATTTAATTTCAGGCCAATAACGTCCCATAGTTAACATTAATTCTTATTAAACTTAAAATCTAGAAAACCAACATTGTATAGGGGTGTGGTGTCCAAAATATAAAAATTCATAATATTCATTACAAGTCCAATTTATTTTTTGTTATTCTCCATGTGAACAGGTATCCATCGTTTATATATAGGGCTCCTGATATCGTCAGATATAGCCGTGATGATTTTATTATTTGAGCTTTTAACAGTCGGTCTGAAATTAAGATTCTGAAATATAAGAAAATTGTAGTACTTATCTAGTTAAGCGTTCTAATTTCCTTGAATAATGGCTTTTTTTAACATATATAAGATTTACTTGCATAGGACACAAAATACAAGTTTGTAATTAGAGATATTAAATCTTTTGGGATGTAAACTGGAAGAGTGGGGAATTACCATCACAAGTGTCCTTGACTACTAACTGGAAAGCTTCGGTGGAAATAATCTGTAAGATTTATGAACTTTTTTTTTCATAGTTCTTAATGCCACTGCTTGTGGCGGCGACGTGGTGTGGGTCGTTTCCTTCCCTAAAATATGGTCGAGGGAGGCGATGGCTGGTCCATACATCATGCACGGGCGCGGCTTGTGGTGGCTGGATGATCCTCTCACCGGGAAATCTGATTTATGTGTTCTTTATTTCATTTATTTTCTTTATTTTTTTAAATTAAAGTTATTATAAATTGTTTATATAATAACTAATAAAATGCTCGCATAATGCCTTTATTTTATTAATGGTATGTGTGGATTGATACATCTACTGTATTGTACTTTAAGAATGTACTCAATAACTATAACTATGTTTTTACTTATTAGTTTACATTTTTGACTTACTCGTGTAAGGCATTTAGTAATTGACGTTTGTGTGTTTTTGTTGCATCACTTTGCATATATTGTAATTGAAATGATTTGTAAAATAAAATTGAAAATAATAACCTGTAATACAATTCTGTTTTGAAAAGAGCAACCTTAGAGTTTCTTGCTCGTTCTTCTCTAAGGAAATCTGCCTTCCGAACGAGCTGTATGAAAAAATGACATATTTCAAGGGTAATGCTATTTACCTACGAAATATTTTTTTTTTTGTTTATTTGTAGTTTTTATATAAGTTTAGGTAGATTTAGTAAATGTTACCGCTTGTGCTATTTCCCCATATTACGAGTGAACATGTCGAATGCTACACCTTGTTCTAATATTGGTTTTATTGCACAATATTGTTACAGATACTGTTTTCTCTTGAGATTGCGTTCGTGACTACATTGTACGTGCTTCCTCCAGCCTGTTTCACTCTTAACAGTTTCCTTTAATGTCTTTTATTATTGAAAACTTGTTTCTGCTGATCACTTAATAAATTGTTGTCGCTGTTTATTTTGAGTCATCTGCCAGTAATTCCCTTCAAAATTGGTCCCTTTCAAAGTTTATCATAAAGGTTCTCTAATATTGGTTATATACCTACACCTAAAGTCAGCTAGAGCTGTTATTTCAACAGCTTGCCTCGCCACTTCACACAAATTTAGTATTTTTTCTGTGATTGCAACCAACGAAGAGACATCAATGACGATCATGTCATCTCCGATCGACTTGATGGTTTACGACTTTTATCTTGCGTAGAGATGTGGGTTATCTCTGCAGTGAGTGGTAGGCTCCTTTTTTGAATTTGAATTTGTTGTTTTTTTTTCCGATCAAAATTTTTGGGTTTTTCAAGAATCCTGAGTGACACTGCATTGTAATGGCCCTCGGTCGCTCAGAACCATAGTCCATAGCCAGTATAGTGTAACTTTTAAGTTAAACTATACTGGCGAATATACCAACAAAGCACGCAAGAGTAAAAAAAATCTCTAACTTATCTCAGTGTCTCTACAGCAAGATAGAGAAGGAAAGAGAATTTACTTTTTAACCGACTTCAAAAAGGAGGAGGTTTTTTATGTATGTCTTTAGTCGATTCGGAATATATCCCATTTACATACACTGGCCTGCAAAAGTAAGTATCACACTTTTCAAATTAATTTTTTTTTCTTAACTATAGAAGGTAGAGATTTAAGATTAAAAACGTTTTGTTGCAAATTTTATAGGCTTAGAAACTAAAATTATACATTAGTAACATTTTTAACTTAAAAAAGATAAAACAATGAAAATAGACATTTTTAGTATAGTGTAAAAAAATTCAACTAAAATGTATTACATGTTATTTAATTTTTAATAACTGGTATTGCCTCCTCGAGCTCTGATTACAGCTTCGAGCCGGTTTGGCATACTGAACACTAGGTTTTGGAGCCGATGTTGGGGAATATTCTCCCATTCTTCTACCAGGGCCTGCTTTAGTGCTCTGAGGGTAGTAGGTGGTGGTCTGCGATTTCTGACTAGCCTCCCAAGCTCATCCCAGGCGTGTTCAATCGGGTTGAGATCAGGACTTCTTGATGGCCAAGCCATCACGCTGATACCGACCTCCTGAATATACTCTTGTACGATATGAGCCGTGTGTGGCCGGGCATTATCATCGCATCGATCCATCACCTATATTTGCTAAATACGGCCCTGCATACTCATTGAGAATCTCTTGAGCATATCTTTGCCCAGTGAGGGTGCCATTTTCTATGGCTACTAGCTCTGTGCGACCTTCTGAAGATATGCCAGCCCATACATGTACACTGCCTCCACCGTATTGGACTCTTTCTGAGATGCAGGCTTGAAGTTATCGCTCACCAGGTCGCCTGTAAACACTTCGCCTTCCATCAGAAGTGTAAAGGGAGAATCGAGACTCATCTACAAACAAAATTCTTGACCATTCTTTTTCATCCCACTGCATGTGTGGGCGTATCGCAGTCTCGCTACTCGATGCTGTCTCTCGAGTTTTGGGCCACTCGCTGGTCTTCGGGGTTTCAAATTTGCTTCAGCAAGTCTTCTTCTCACTGTACTGTCACTAATGTAGTCCCTCCGGGTCTGAAGTAGCTGTTGCTGGACTTCAACTGCATTTTGGTGGCGATTTCTTAACACAGTGGAAATAATATAACGATCTTCTCGGGCACTGGTACACCTGGGTCTGCCATTACAAGGTCTCCTCAGATGGTGTCCAGTCTCTTCGTACCTTCGCTTTACCTTCTGGACCGTTCGTACCGTCACACCCACCATTCTTGCAGTGCGACGCATAATGATGCCTAGTTCCAGAAAAGCCATGATCCTAGCACATTCTTCAACTGAAAGAGGCATGATAAATAAATGTTATGTGCTTTTTAGCATAAATTTTTAAAACAAGACCCATCGATCTTGAAAAAAATTTAAAACAGAAAGAAAAATGTAAATGGTAAAATTGTAATTCGGAAACGTCCACTTTGAAAAAGGAATGGTTTTGTTTTTGAAGTTTTTTTTCTGCCAATTCTTAAAAGAAGGTTACCGACTATAAAGTTTTGATGTACAAAATTAAATTCTCTTTGGAGTCCTTTTTATTTCGAAAGTATATCTTGTGAACTTAAAACGTTATCCCAATTTTAAAAGTGTGATACTTACTTTTGAAGGCCAGTGTAGTTTGGCCCAGTAGTTTTCATTTTATGAACATTTTTTATGAAAATTTTATAAAATACGTGGATGATATAATTGTTTTTTGTGTACGGATTTTTTTGGGGTTTTTAATTCAGGTTGATGTTATATTAATATTATTTACCTTTAATATTAATAAAAACTATTATTTATATGTGCTACATATAATAGCTTTGAAGTAGGTGCCAAGCCAAATGTAATAGCAGGTACCTACACTGGCCACGCGTGACCTTGAGCGGGATAGCTTCGTCTAGAACAAAACAACTCAAACGGACAGACACGCGTGGCCAGACAACCTTAATAATTACAGTAAGTATGCTGTTTGTAATATTGAGTTTTATTTTGTTTAGGCCTCTACTTTAATGTAAGAATCTACTTTTAATGTAACCCATTTAGATTGGCAAGTCGTAAACAGTCAGGCACGCTTGGAATAAGCTCATTATTGAGTATGAAGAAGTTTTCTTGCGTATCGCAAAGTTTGCGACCCCGTACCATCATTGTATGACCATTTACTAATTCTTTTATAAGTTTACGTTAACAAAAAAATGTTCACCCTTCTTTGGCCTTACAAAGCAAAAATCCTTAAATTTTTTTATTCCTCGTGCTATTCTACGTTTGTAGAAACAACAATATTGTAAAAATCTTGCAAAGATGGTCTTGACAATAAATAATTAAATAACGAATATGGCTCTACTGGCTTGAACCCTTTTCTGATCCTAATAATAGACGAAGAAACGAAAAAAAAAAAATAACGAGTGTCGCAAACGTCAGAAAATTTTAGCGACCTACTTCTCGCATCTTCGCATCTTAAAATTTCACTCTCATCATTTTTATCATAACGCGCCTAAAGAATTATAACTACAAAAATCATTTTCATTTACTATTTTAAATAATTATCTAGCTAATGCACACAAAGACAATTCAAAATTGGTCACGCACAGAACAGTAAAAACTAGTTTTTTCTGTTCCGTCGTCACGTATTACCGGTCTGTCAAGTCGTATACACGAGTCTTCACGCTATTCCAAAGAATAATATGTAATAGTACAAGTAGCTCTGCACAGAACACAACCAGAGATTGACAGCGGTCATTTAGACGGCTTTCAATACGAGGACGTAATTTTTACAACAATGGATGGTTCGCGTGTCAATCAAGTCCAATTTAATTGAGTCTGTCGCATAGAAACATTAAGTATAAAGAGATTTAATGACAGTCACGCCACAAATACTTCAAATCCCAATGGATTTAATAATAAAATGGATTATATCATTATCTCTTACTTTATTATGTAGATCTGTAGTTTTTCTGTATTTTTTATTTTCAATATTTGTGGTAAAATACTTAATATTTTCTTTATATTGTTTTCTGTCAGTCTATATGACCTCGTATGAAGAGAACGGCTGCGCCAAATTGATGAAATCTGGTAGTTATTAATTCATTAAATTTTACCTCACATGATAAACATAGATAATCAAAAAAAGTCGTTGTAACTGAGAGAGTATTAAAGTGAGGCATGTGTTATTAACCCTCGATAATTTATACATCTAGATAGAGTCTCTGGCTGTTAGAAAACCGAAAAAAACAGGCCGGGAATATTACTTTAGTGAGCGTGACAAGCTACACTCGCAGTTCGTCCGCTGCATTTTTTTTTATGTTTTTGTTTCATTTCCAAAATGAGTTCCGACCAAGTGCATCCATTTTTTTGTATTTATTTTATGTTCTACCAATGTAACATCCCGATGAACCGGTCTTTTTATATCAGTTGTATATAACACAAAGTATTTTCTTACGTCTACTCCATTACAAATAAGCCAAATAGAATTACTGCTAGCTACGAATAATACGTCTTCATTGATTGAAAGCTAATAAATTATGCGACAATTTGGAATTAACCTCCTTGACTGACGAACAAACTGATAAGCTACGCCTCTTATCTGTCTATAAAACATGCGCAGAGTACGCGGTTTTAGTGTACGTGAATTGCTCAAAATAGAGGTTAGTTCTAAACTCATTTTCTTTCGACACCTGTCATAGTCTATCTAGACGCATAAATGATGATTTAAGTTAATAACTTTTAATCTACTTATGTTCACCAGAATTCCTGTAGGAGTAGTTAAATTTAGTCACCACCATCGAATATTTAAATGTTATCAACTAGCTATATCAATTTGACTGTAGTATTTCTACTCAACGACTTCTGTCTCTTATTACTTACATTTTCATAATCATTACTAGAATTATTCACGTGTATTGATATAATGGAAATATCGAGAGCAAAATCAAAATATTTGCAAGCTTCAATAATCTCAACAAAATCGGAAGAATTATTTTCTTTACCGAAACAGCTCCATCTCTTATCAATATGATGAACTAATGACAACTTCAAATAATGAGAAGTAAACCAGAAAAGTCGAATTAGTACCACTAAGTCACAATAGATGGCGCTATATCAAAATTTATGTTAAAGATATTTTTACCATATAATTTGCAACTGGTTGCTTAAAATATTTTAAAAGAAACCACTTAATTATTTTTTAAACTTATTATTACCAGAAGCATGATCACAAGCGTCTGGATTTAAAAAAAATCTAAAGCATGCAAATTTAACTTTAAAGTTAACTAAGTACCGATCTACATTGTCTAACTTCAACACACACTACAAATAATCTTACCAACTATTCTTAACTTAATGAATACTTTTAACATTTATAAAGTTTGCATCGAGCTTTTATAACAACTTGTCTACAAAGGCATAGTACAATGACCTTTTGAGGACATTAACCTTCCTTGGCATTCGTAATAATACCCTAAAAAGTATATTAAACTATCTTCTTAACAAAAACTTTTTCCGTTATATTATTCATACCTCACTATTTATATATATTTCGTTGTTAACTAGCTCATTTTTGTGAATGAATAAAATTTTATTTCAGTTTATATGTATATAGCAGTAGCAATGAGAGCCTGGAGAAATTGATCGTAGTTGGGAACACAAATGGCAAGCAAGCCCGAGGCCGATCTCCTACCAGATGGACTGACCAAATAAAAGACTGCAGGTCCCCGAGGTTTAGCTCCGTCATCAGGACCACGATAGACAGAAGCTAATGGCAATAAATAGTTTAATCCAAGTGTGGACCACTTGTTGATGACCACGATCCTCAGTCATGAGGGAATGACTAGAGACATAGCAGTTTAATTAATTTACGGATCTCCATTACAAAACAGCACAATATTTTCATCAATATTTATATTATTATTACCTGTAAGACTCTAACACACTCTTCTTTCAAAACACACACTCACACAAACATATCAGACACGCACACTCATACATGCTCTGCCAGATCACTGCTAAGATAATAAATAAATATGTACGCGTTTAAACACATGGATAATTGTTACTTATAAACTTGGTTTAAAGTTATATAATATCAAGTTTATTTGTAAGGCCGTTAAGGCTTAGTAGATTATATAGAGGATAATTAGGCGAGGTTCTTAGCGGCACCCCCCACATAGCTAATACACAATATATCGACTCTTAAAACTCATACAAAATTTTCGTAGTAAAGTTTAAGTGTCCCAAAAAGAATAGGAATCGTTTTTATATAATACTAGTGCTATATTAATAATAGTTAAAAAAGGAGAAAATAATTTTCAATAATTTTAAAGTAGGAATGGTGAGACTAAAAAAATGTATCTAATATATATAATATTCTCATGTCGCGGTGTTTGTAGTTAAACTCCTTCGAAACGGCTTGACCGATTCTCATGAAATTTTGAGTGCATATTGGGTAGGTCTGAGAATCGTACAACATCTATTTTTCATCCCCCTAAATGTTAAGGGTGGTACACGCCAATATTTTTTTTATTTTCAAAAATACATACAACTTCAAATTTTCACCCATCTACGTTCAACAGTTACTTTTGTATCTCGATTTTATTATCGGCAATACAACGTTTGCTGGGTCAGCTAGTTTTACTATAAAAAACCTTTTATTATATAAAGATTTTGTTACATTAAAACATACATACCAAGTTAATAAAAGTAGGACACACTGTTTAAGTTATTGTATTGTGATCGGTCTTTGATGAGTTTGCGGAGTGTCAATTCAATATGACTTGTTAAATTGTATGAAAATCACGTTCTCGGGTACCGTTGTAGTCATACATGGATGCCAAGCTAGTAAAAGTGCGTTAGTCAAAGTCAAATAAACTATATTCGATTAGGCTTAAGTTAAGCGCTTTTGAATCAAGTTCAAATTCAAATATCTATATTGGTACCAAAGGTACATGATTCAGACCTTCTTTTAGGTGACAAACCTGACCTGTGTTAGAAGATCCCGCTCTTCTATATCTATAATCATTAAGTAGGTGCCTACTTAACACTAACAAGGTGATGGTGTGTGTGTGACGATGTGTGTATTTGTGTGAGTAAGTCTGTATGTGAATGTGTATAGTATCGTCACTATCAATATTTCTTTTAAACTACTGAATCTATCACATGTTCGGAAAAAGTAGAGCTCGTGAGAAGAACACACAAATAAACTCAACGGCCACTCTTTTCTATCAATAGAGTATTTTACAATGGCTGTAATATGTAAACAAATTAGTTTGTAAGGTGCCGCATCCAATATATATTTTTTTATTACATAAATTGATTCATCAAAACTACTAAATAATTAACTGTATGAATATAAATTTTCGTATATTAGATGCATCAACCTTTAGAGCTTGAATTCATTGTTTGTGTAAGGATGCTTCGTGAACATGATGGTCGTGATTACTGTCATAATTAGTAATTGCATCCAACAAATACACTGTTTTTTTAACTATAACAGGTTGACCGGGCCCCACAAGCAGCCTAAGTTAAAAATTATTAACCAAACTGTAAGTGTCGTGGGTTCCACTAAAAAGATTGTAACCTCATGAAGTCACTCGGATTTTTAATATTAGCAGGATTAGCAAATGTTATTTATAAAAGCACTTAATCAGTTAAGTTTTATGTTCTTTTTATATTTAACGCCACGAAAAGAAACGAAAAGGTGAAGAGAAGAAGTAAGTAAGTAAGAAGCAAGAACCTAAGTGGCAAATAAACACCAGTGGCCCCGGCTAGATTTTGGGTACCACAACGGCGCTTATTTCTGCCGAGAAACAGTAATGTGTAATCATTATTGTGTTTCGGTCTGAAGGGCGCCGTAGCCAGTGAAATTACTGGGCAAATGAGACTTAACATCTTATGTTTCAAGGTGACGAGTGTAATTGTAGTGCCGCTCAGATTTTTTGGGGTTGTTCAAGCATCCTGAGTGGCACTGCATTGGAATGGGCAGGGCGGATCAATTACCATCAGCTGAACGTCCTGCTCATCTTGTCCCTTATATAAGAAAACATAATAATATCATTTTTTTTTTTCAAAATATACAATTGAGATGAACTTCATAATAAAATAATCGTAATCTATTCTGAACTTACGCATATCAATCAATTTTAATATCTTAGGTTAAAATTAAAACCTTTTAGTATAAATATAATAACTAAACACAATTTGTATAAACAAATGAGAATCTGTCCGTCTGTCCCTATGTATGCCTATCTTTAAAACGACGCAATGAATTTTGATGTAATTTTTTATAGATAGAGTGATTCTAGAGGAAGTTTCATATGTATAAAAAATGCATAATATAGTAGAGAAACACAGATCATTTTAGAGGTTTCTAATATGATGTCTTCAATACACACATAATTTTACACTTACATTGCAAACGCTGGCTGAACTCTACGAGATAGATCAATAGTTATTTGTTCAACAAGTGAGCAAAGTTATTTTTTGCCGCGAGTGCTGTTTTTAAATGACGAATTGGCAAAGTAGTCTAGAAATTAATGATTCTTAGAATCATATGTATATTATATAGACTACTGAAGGAGTGAGCGATTTAAAGGCACGAGACAAAAAAAAATTTGCTCTCGTGTGAAACATACAAATTTTCACCTCGACTAGCGAGAAAAGTGTTATAGGTTATAGTAAGAGAAACAATTAAGATAATATTTAACATTGTTTACTATAAATATCAAATACTCGTAAAAAAATCAAAAGTAAAAATTTAAAAAACTAAATTTCGATAAGCAACATATAAATTTTTGCGACAATGAGATAATACGCTAGGCTAAAATGAATTTCGGAACGCACCGGATCGCATTGTTTATTTTTTTAACGCGGAGTAATTTCCCGGATGTACGGTCACGTGGGGTTCGAAATTTAAATCACTTTGCCTCACGCTCGCACGAAAAACTCTTTTTTCACGTAGCAATAGCGCCTTTTTAGTGCTGGAGATGTGAAAAATAATTTACTACAATATTGTACATCTTAAAAAGGTCTACAAAATGACCTCTCTTAGGGATAACCCACAATAAGCATTTTTTATTCTTTACTTTTTACGAGAAATAATGGATTATTTACGAAGCAATTTTAAGTAATACAGCATTAATATGTATTCAAATAAGTACCTTTAATACATTGTTCATTTAATATAGATTAAAAGGGTTCCTTGTATGTACAGCATGTAATTTCAAACGAAAACTTTCGAAGATAATACAGATTTAAAATGCATGTTGATACATAAAGAACGGCATCACTTGGAAATTAACATCGAACGAAGTCTGTTCGGGCAGCTTGTAATTATAATATAAAAAGTGCTTGTCATACACGACGGTATTTGTAAGCTTAAAAAACAAACAATACCTTTAGAGGCGTCGTTGAAAAAGTAAACATGGCAAAAATTTCTAATTGCTTTTACAATATCAGGCTACATAAAAACGAGCCTTATAGGCGTTTTGTGCGGTTATAGCAATGATGAGGTTCGCTCGAAGATGTTTTAAAGAGGCTTATGGAGTGGTCAGTTGTGCATCACAGAGTATGTGGCAAGTTGGCAATTGGTGGTGACTCGTGAGGTAAGCGTTCAGTCATCGTCCGGCAATACAAGCCGGCGTATGGCCGTACTTCACGGTCTGCACAAAAATTCAACAATAAAACTTTATTTTACTTCACTATCATCAAATAAACTTGGGTGAGTTCTTTGTTTATTACACATAAATCACTTAATTGATAACCAATACTTCAATATATTATATTGTAGCTTTTTTTACTGACTCTACATTTTAATACACTTATTTGTAATGTCATGCCCGACATAATAGAAGTGTATTGCTTAAAAGTGTAGCATATGTATATGTTTCTTTAGTAATTGAAATTTAATGATGTTATTGTTATGTGAAACATTGAAGTGTAACAATCATTATTGTGTTTTCTCATTAAATCATTAGTTTATTTTGATATTCGAATTCTTTCATTCTTGGTGCTCAGGGCTGTCAACTTTTTTTGTCAGAAGTAGAGTATCTTTCAGCGAGGATAAAAATGAGTACATACAGATCATAAAAAAAGGAATCATGGATTTAATTTTTTTTAATATCTATAAATATTTTTTGAATTTATAAAATTTTGCCCTGACTTCATTCTGAATAGATGAAATTTTATGGTTTCGGATGTTATCAACCAGTGTATTCAGTGCAAATATATTTTTGAGTTATAATAATGTGTATTGCTGGAATGTGCGAAAATCTCGGTATATGTTAAAAGTATTTAAGTGTACTCCATTACTGTTATAGATTATAGAATACATATACCTGAAATAGAGTACAAAAATCTATTTTTAAATGACTTCGAAAAGGAGGAGGTTCTCAATTCATTTGCTAAATTTTTTATGTATGTACACCGATTACGCTCAGACTTATGATCCAATTTTCGTGATTGTTCTTTAGTTTGATGCGGAACGTTTGCCATTTGGTCCAATTGGCATAGTTTGGACAATGTTTGGCATTTTTATGTATATTTTTGTTTACGTGAATTATATTATTATTCTTTGTGTACTGGTTTTTCAGGAGTTTTCAAATAGTTCGATCATATATTATTATTATTAACCTGTTTGCCGATATATAATTCATAGCTCACAAAAGTTTTTCACTATATTTTAGTGTCTCACAAGAAAGTGAAATAGCTACTTTAAAAAATTACTAGTTAATATATAACAATAAAATGCAATGAAATCTTACCCCCTTATTCATAATAGTCTGCTAACTTAAATCATTGCTAATTCTCACTCTGTCTTCATCTATTGACCAAAGTGAGAATGAAAAATAACACTCTGTAGCAGCCGTTTTTAGTTAGCGGTCCATTATGAATAAGGGGGTTATAGTTTACCTGATTAATTACACTAAAAGGTAAGAAATAAAAAAAAACTCTCAGTAAAGTATAAAATAACTTAATAGAAAAAACCCTATCAATGGGTAACACATACAAATAATAGTATTTTATTAAAATTAAAGGTAAATTGCATAAAAGTGTACTAAATTAATAGGTACTCTATTAAGTTTTTATTTACTTTTGAGTTTTTTAAGTCGGTTTTTTTATTGAGTACGGTTGGCAACCCTTACCCAAAATATTAAAAATAAATTCAAAATGGCATGTTATATTTTCTAGGCATGTTGGATTCGCTAAAAATATGTGAAATTTTTAGTTACTCGCTTAGAAAAATGTTTCATGTGAAGTGATAAAATGTAGATATGACCTACATAAATCATTTTTTGTGCCCATAAACCTTTTCTTGTAATGGAGTTTATTAAAAAATATTTTCTCTTCTTTTATTGTATTTTGGTTTAAGCTGATTGATGGATTACCAATACTCTAAACAAATATGACAACAAAAAAAAAACTCGTTTTCAAACATATATATTTTCTTCTGTTTTACAGGAACCTTATCACCTACCTAGATAGTATTTTAATCATTTTCTTTCAAGATAAGATAAAAACTGCAGTAGACCGCTTAGTATGATTGTTCGTTATAGAAATAAATTCATGTTTGTTAGGATTTTGAGACGTAGGAACGAAGTTAAGCGATACTTTATTTTTTTTTAATTTTTGTTTATATAAAGAGTTTGAATCTAATCACCCATAGTTAACATATATCCAATTGTTTCTATACAACTTGTAGGATGGTAATTGTATGATCTTTTCAACGGGACCTCTGCTTCATGTTGTCAAAATTTAAAGTTGTCTTATATATTTATATAATTGTTAATACAGTGCTCGAATAATCATCATCAGCCGGAAGACGTTCACTGCTGGACAAAGGCCTCCCCCAAAGATTTCCACGACGATCGATCCTGCGCTGCCCTCATCCAACGTATTCCGGCGATCTTGACCAGATCGTCGGTCCATCTTGTGGGGGTCTACCAACACTGCGACTTCCGGTACATAGTCGCCATTCGAGGACTTTACTGCCTCAACGGCCATCTGTCCGTCGAACTATGTGCCCTGCCCACTGCTACTTCAGTTTCGCAATCATTTGGGCTATATCGGTGACTTTGGTTCTCTTATTACATTAAATACCTTTATTTATTTTCAGTATGTGGATTGATGCATCTATGATTCCATAACTCTTATGGTTTTTCTTAAATTAATTAACATTTAATTTTAACATACTCGTGTAGTCATGACGATTGAGTATTTTTGTTACGTTACTTTAAATAGATTGTAATTAAAACAAATTTTAATACAATCAAGCTATAAATGTTCAAAGTAATTTCTTTGACTAACCCGAGTGTTATACATTTAAATAAAATACTTTTTAAGTTATTAAAACGCGTGTAATTGTAACTTTGTTTATTCATTAGATTTTTGCGTAAAAGTACATTTTTATTATTATTTTAGGTAACGTTTGAAGACCTTTCCAGATCTCGTTTTCAGGGGGGTTAACTAAATTACACGGGTTTTAATACTTTAAAAAGTGTTTTATTTAAATACAAATATTCATTTTGAAAAGTGGCAGAGGGTTTTTAGCAACTCCTTTTAATTACGACTGCACCTTTGCCGAAATTATTGTAAGTGGGAAAAAACTTTTGACATTCATAAGCGTCATTTAATGGACCAGAATGAATAAAGAGATTTTGATTTGACTTGATTTATTTGATGTTAGTTAAAACTTGACTGTATTTAAACTACTTTAAAAAAATTACGAATAACGCGAGCGAATAAAGTATGCATTAAATGAAAAACCAAACATTCTTTATCTAAGATTCAAAAACAGATTTGCGATTGTCTATAATATATACTTTTGTGTTGATTGTTAACAGCTCATAATTAGGCAGTTTCATGTAGTATGTGTGTTACCAGTGGGAGGCTCCTTTCCGAAGAATGCCGGCTAGATTTTGGGTACTACAACGGCACCTATTTCTGCCGTGAAACAGTAATGCGTAAACATTATTGTGTTTCGGTCTGAAGTGCGCCGTAGCTAGTGAAATTACTCGGCAAATGAGACTTAACATCTTATGTCTCAAGGTGACGAGCGCAATTATAGTGCCGCTCAGAATTTTTGAGGTTTTTCAAGAATACAGAGCGGCACTGCATTGTAATGCCCAGGGCGTATATTGATACGGTGATTGCACCATCAGGTGAACGTCCTGCTCGTGTCGTCCCTTATTTCCATTAATATAACATTAAATTTATTTCTACGCAATTTATATTAAGCTAGTTCTTATTGGATTAAAAGCAATTAGTTGTAAGTATCTCACGGCCACAATCCAGTGATTGTTTTAATTAGTGACTATCAACGTGAACTATGAATGAATTAAAACAATTTATTGTACGCTTTACAATTATTTATTTATTGAATTACTCATGAATTATAGGTGTTATTCAAATAAAATAAAACTCAAATAATGTATTAAACCATTTCAAATTATAAAAGGCATTTATTTTCTCAAAATTGATTCCATTAGAATTATTCTTTTTGATGTCATTTCTAATATACTTGATACTACTACCGCTTCGGAAATAAATGGCGCACTGAGAGAGAAGAAGCGGCACAAGAAACTCCCAGCATTCTTTTTTTGCGCTCTTTTTAATCAAATGTACAATATTGTACTATTGTCATTGCTATTGATATAAAATAATCCTAATCTAGTCGCTTGCTGTCCGATCACTTAGATATTCAGTTGTGGAGTAGTAGGATTTACCACAGAGCCATTTTTTAATAAAACATTTCAGTCTATTTATTGATAATAATAACAGAATAAGTTACAAGCAATCCCTTAAGTCTAGTGTTGTAATAATGAAAATCACCTATAAGAGCAAAAAGGTGATAATTTTTGTGAACGTATATAAAATTTTCATGCACAGACATAACATTTATTTATTTAAATTTTTCATTGCGAGACTGTCTATAACCAAGCTGATATATAGCACGAACAGCTCTCTTTTGCAGAGAAAACACTATACTATACATAAACACTAAATATCATTAAGATCTTAATAGGCAAGTAAGATGTCCATGAACCTGGCAATGTTATACATGATTATAGCCGTCATCGGTCAAGAAAGAAAATATAATTGTGAATGAAAATAAAAATAATCAAGATTAATTTTATGCTAACATTTATCGAGACACAAGAAAATATTTAAATAATTTTTTATTTTGCGCTAGAAAATCGATGCAGAGTTCCAAAATATGCCCAAATCGACTATTTTAAATATATGTTATAGGACATTACGATTGTGTTATTAGGAGCGGTCCTTCCGAGATTACTCTTCCTTATTCTTGGCCTGTCTTGGAACCGAGTTTTCATGCTTATATTTCGTGATAATTTTGCACGCAAAAAGACCAAGTAACGTATAAATTGATATGTTGTAAATAACTTTATTGAAGTACAAAATATGCATAAAAAAGTTAGCTTGAAAATTATTAATATAACATATTATGAATATGAAAGGTAAAGGTGTATTAAATAAAATTTTTAGATTTTTTATACTTTTCAGTTTTTGAAGTTGGTTTTTCTAAACGTAGTTTTTTTTTATTTCCTACTTTTTAGTGTCAGTTAATAATTATAATATATAATCAAACTGAATGAAAACTCCTAAAATAGCCGTACACAAAAAACAATTATATCATCGAGGTAAACAAAAATGTTCATAAAATAAAAACTAGTTTTCCAAACTATGTAAAATTTTTATTGCACCAAATGGCATCCATTCTGCATCGAACTATCGGATCATAAATCTCAGAGTAATCGGTGTACATACATAAAAAAATACCGATCGAATTGATAACCTCCTCCTTTTTGAAGTCGGTTAAATCAGTTACAATCAATAGAAGCATACAGAATGAATTTAAATTGCGCATAGCATTGTCTCGGTATTTAGATACGGCAAAATGCATTCGTAGTAAGACGTGCACAAGTACCTAATCGTTGATGTAAACGAATTATTCTAAACCTTGACATTAATTCAGTGAAAGAAATAATATCATCTATAGATGGCGCTGTGTGTCTTAATTAGACATTAAAGTTTGTATATTGTTATTACATGGATTCTATATCTCTGGACTTCGCTGGAACGTAATGCCCCCTCCTGTTTCCCATTCACCCCCTCGTGCTTGTCTTGTTGCGTCAGTACGGCTTGCAGTTTCATAGCCGTTAGGTACACGTCGTGATATTTTCGTGCTATAACTGCTTTCTTTTTGAAGTTTTCTTTGTTACGTTTTGACTTTTGTTGTTCAAAGTTCTGTAGTTTCTGTTGTTTAACGGCCGTTCCCATTATATCTACAGATAGAGATAAATTACTACCTTCTACTGTCAGTAATTAGCTGTCAATAATCTGAAGCTGTCCCAATATACCTGATAAGTCATTCTTATCGCCTTATATTGGGACGCGTGAATTGCTATTTCCATACAAACTTCTAGCGCTGGTAAACGTATAAGCGTCCCAAAAAAAAAAAAACTGAGCCCGCTGAGTTTGTTGCGCCCATTCTTCTCAGGTCTGAGGCATTCATTTTGCAATGGGTGGTAGTTTTTTTGACTTTCAATAAGTGATTTCACATCCTATTTTGAATAAAAATATTTGAATTTGAATTTGAATTGACAGACAGCGTGCACGGATAAGGTGAGCTACCGTCGATAAGTTTACTGGGACAGAAAAGTCAACGATAGTTACGATTTTTATCTCAAGTAAGAGATAGACTGAATATTGGGAACGGCCGTTAATAGTTCTATCAGAAATATACGAGTATACACCCTTTGTACTTAACCTACATGCTTTCATTGACAAGAATACTAAAAAAAATAAATCATTATTTATTTATTTATTAATAATAATATTCTAGTGATACTTGCTTTGCATGCCGTAACAAAGCGATATTGTGACGTCATTAACTTTAGGTCCAGACTCCATAGAATATAATGTACCCGGGTAGTAAGTCATTAACTATGAAACGGGCATTTATTCTAAATATATTTGCTTCATGTATAATAGAAATGGTTCTAATGAGTTTGAATAAGAAACTTGTGATAGTGATGAGTTTTACCTACATCTCTAAAATGCATAACTTACATTTTCCAAATTTCAAAATTTTACTTCCACCGTATTATAAATCTGTAAATTAGACTTCTAAGTCAGCCAGCCACTTATGCCTCACATTTGGTCCCTTTTGATACTTTTTATAACCTTTAGTACCTACATTGCAGTGGTCTCAAAGCATATGAGATCTTACAAGAGTAGAGTAAGGGAGAGAATTTTAAAGGACTTTAGAAGCAATCCCAGATGCGTCGAAACACTACCCGATATAATATGTAGGTTATTTATAATAACTAAATAAAGATTTAGCTGAACCATGCAGGTAAAAGTAATTAAGATATGTTGGTCATTTTATAATATGCACTCAATCATAGAACAGATATACAATCTTTTCAAACTACTCTGTGGACACAAGAATCTAGTTTAGATTGTCAATAAAACGCCAAATAAGATAGCCCACTGTTTCTCTGAATCGATTCAAGGTAATGCTTACATTAGTAAACATTTCAATATCTAGATATTGAAATGTTTTTGGCAAATAGGCGCCGTTGTGGTATCCATAATCTAGCCGGCATCCTGTGCAAAGGAGCCTCACACTATTAATCCTCGCCAAGAGGTGATGCAATATCATATTATACTTCAGCACAGAGAAAAATTAATAGTAGAATGGTCTGCTGTATGTTTATGTTTTGAATATAACCGCTTAACAAGAATTGTAATATAATATTAATAAATGAAAAAAGATTGACTGAAACGAATCACCTTGACGGTTAATAATGACAATTGCTTTTTAAGATAAGCTTCAAATTCAATGCGTTAATAATTGTGCTCTTTCGCTACCTTGTTTATTGATTTTACGATCGTAATAAAATCAATACTTCACAAGTAATGTTTTATACACAGCATATCCATATATATTAAAATATTAGTAATATTTTAAATGTGAATGTAAGTTTGTTTGTTACGCTCTTACGCCGGAGCTACAGCACCGATTTTGATGAAATTTGGTACAGCGATAGACTAGAGCTTGCGGAAGGACATAGCATATAAAATATTTTGTCCTAAAATTCATGGTTCCCGTGGGAATTGTGATAGCTGAAATTCACGTCGATGAGCTATATAGCTATACTAATAGTAGGTTTAGTTTGCCATAGCAATCTTCCTTGAAATAAGATTCATATAATATGTTGGGAATGGGAGAGAAAACGGGTCCCGGAACTGGAATATGACATGAGATTGAAGATTATCAATTCCACTTGCTTATTATTTTTAAAAACCCTTTATCCCCACGAATGAACTCGCGGGCATCAGCTAGCAAGTATTTAGAAGACTTAATATGATTCACACAAAATGGAATTAACTGATTGGTTTAATTGCGGAAACTAGAACCCTTTTACCAATACTTAATATGATTACTAGAAGTAAAAACTATCACTATGAAGCAGTGACTACAAATACTGGCAGCATTTCCACGTTGGATAGCTATGCTGATCTGTTGACCGAAATAGCTGCTAGCGCTTGGGTTTCCAGTAGCCTTATTAAGGCGCGAATATAGTATTTTGAACATTCTCCGCGCCTCTGGGCCCCACGGGCCAAGTGTCTTGACAGTTGAAACACATGAACATATTTGTGACGTATGCTGTCTTCGGCATTCGAATAATTTTAATTGTTAATAAGGCTGAGATCAATAGAGCGTATTTAGATTTTGCTCAAACTTTACTCACGTAAAACTTTGCTGAAAGTGATGAAACGCGAAATTGACTTCTGCATTGGGCTGTCTTAGCTTAAGCTAAATCTAATTTCAGTTGTGAAATTTCTACAAAAACGAAATCAAACTTTATGCTAAGCTTATACTCAGCTAAGTTTTACACGAGTAAAGTTTGAGCAAAATCTAAATAAATTTATTGAAGTAGGCGTTGAATGATTTGAGTTATCTTTAGTGTTAATTGCGCCAATATTTGTCTTTAAACAATTCGACACGTGTTTCGCCTCTACACGAGGCATCCTCAGGACGTGTTGTTTCGCCAAAATCTGGCACGAGACTCATCTAAATCTACGCACTAAAATCTAAGTACGCTCTATTGATCTCAGCCCAAGAAACTTAAGTTCATAGAAGTTGTATTCGTCATTGTTACTTCTTTCTAAAAAGCATATGATCAGTTTAAACTTGTAATGTACTCATACTCTGCGGGTATTTGTAAATTTCAGTAACACTATGAACACAGTTGTCAAAACATCTGGTATTTGAAGGGGGCGTTCAGTGTATTATCATTAATCCTCCATATCAGTTATAATATCTCGTGTTCTGTTCTAGTAAAATAACTGAACACACATTTATCTTCTATTAAATATTTTACATTGCCTGACCTTACTAGGGCATAAAAATAAGAAGACACGGCAAAATCTTGTAACATTTTGCATCAAGAAGGCTTATATTATGGTGCCTATTTCCATTTTACCATTTAGTTGAATCAAGAAACGTATAAAAATGCTGGGAGAGTTTCTTGTGACACTTCTTCTCTTTCAAAGCGCCACTTGTTTCCAACGCTGCAGTAGTATTAATAGTATTAGAAATGATACCAAATAGGAAGTGATAGAATCAATTTTGAGAAAATAAATGCCTTTTATGCCTCAATCACGAAACAGTATTTAATAGCATAAGAAAAGAGAAAAATCTGAAAGCCGTAAATTTGGGAGAAACATCACAAAAAATATGCATAAAGGGACATATAGAATTGGCTGAAAATATGAAAAAAGGATTGTGTGGTTTTATGAAACCATGGTAAAAGTGAAACTAGCTAATTAAATATTATTCTTTGCTTTTTCCTCGTTGATCAGTTTTTTGGACTCACTAGCTGTGTCGCTGTTTACCAAAATCAAATAAAATTTACATTTAACACTGACAAAAACAAACAAAATAGCGTGGAGCACTGGCACAAATGAGTAATAGTCTATACACTACACGGTCAGCTGCTGCGAACTATAGGCGCCGCCCGACCGTCACGCGACATGCAACACACATACGAAAAAGTTTGAGACGATGTAATAAAAGTTTCACTTTAAAAATTTAACTTGTAATTAACAAGTTTGTACGGAAAAATCATTGAAGGAGTTGTATGATGTAATCACAATTACAGTAACCATTAAAGAGTTAATAAAATCTCGTACGCTAAAAGATAGTTAATGAGGCAACAAAATAATTAATATCCTTCTTGCAAATATAAACCTTACTTGGTAGTTTTTACTTCAGTAAGTTGAACAGTATTGGCAAGATTTGCAAGAGAGTTGGGTTATTCAATATATCTAATATATAAAATTCTCGTGTCGCGGTGTTTGTAGTTAAACTCCTCCGAAACGGCTTGACCGATTTTCATGTAATTTTGTGTGCATATTGGGAAGGTCCGAGAATCGGACAACATCTTTATTTAATTTCCCCAAATGTTAAGGGTGGACCACGCCAATTTTTTTTATTAATTTTTTTGACATTATTTTTAAATTTGTTTGATTATGAGTCAGCATGATAAAAATACATACAACTTCAAATTTTCATCCATCTACAATCAACAGTTACTTTTGTATCGCGATTTTAATATCGGCAATACAACGTTTGCTGGGTCAGTTAGTCTATATGTATAAAAATGAATTGCTGTTCGTTAGTCTCGCTAAAACTCGAGAACGGCTGGCTAATTTTGGTCTTGAATTATTTGTGGAAGTCCAGAGAAGGTTTAAAAGGTGAATAAATAGGAAAATGCTGCTAAATTAAATAAAAACGACAAATTTGTTTTTCCTTTGATGTGTCCATACATAATTTCTATGAGAGAATTTATTGACGCACGGTTTGACAGTTCTGCTGTGAAACAATTTCATTACGACAGCAGGGTGCATATTTTACGAAGTAATTTTTGATGTTATGGAATTGACAAATAAATAAAAAACATTATTTTATTTATTATATACAGAACAACGTCTGTCGGGTCAACTAGTCTTATATATAAAATTTTCGTGTCGCGGTGTTTGTAGTTAAACTCCTCCGAAACGGCTTGACCGATTCTCATGTAATTTTGTGTGCATATTGCGTAGGTTTGAGAATCGAACAACATCTAATTTTTATCTCCCTAAATGTTAAAGTTAGTTGACTCCTAAATTTTTTACAATTTTTTTTTATTGTATTATGATTCAGCATTGAAAAATACATAGAAATTAAAATTATCGCGATTATTATATTATTCTGTTCCATCCAAACCAAAACAAAACCGCTATTGGGTAGCAAGACGGCAATCGAATACAATAATTGTAGTAAGTACGATATATTTGGTATGTCTGAGAATCGGTTGCATCATTTTTGTATTCCCCAACAATTTTAATTATTGCATTTTTTTATTTCAGCTAGTATGTTATATATGCATTACTGTTATAAATAAAAGTGATCTTACTTTTGATAATGTAATGTAATATTAATAAAACTGATATGTTTTTATTTATTGAAGTCTCGGAATAGATAAAAATGGATCATTTTCGAAATGGACAAACTGTTTCCATTGGAAATTGAGTCACTTCTTGTTTTAGATATTTCATAAGTGACTCGATGTCTGTATGTTGCTTAGAAAAGGGTATGTTTAGGCCATGTCTCCTAAAACTAACCATAATTTGTGACCCCAGGTGTTCAGATCTGAGCTAAACGAGGGCTAGACCTAAGCCCTTATAAAGCACGGAACGGTAACTTACTGCCAAGCTTGGGTAGTTCGTACCTTCTGAATAGGCGAGGAACCTTGCTGGAAGGTTTCACAACAATATCTAAGTTACTAACTTAGTTCATTTGTATTATTACATATTTTTATCGTTATTTTTTATGACAGTAAGGGACGAGACGAGCAGTTCGTTCCGCTGATGGTAATTGATAAGCGCTACCCATTTCAATGCAGTGGCTCGTCACCTTGAGACATAAAACGTTAAGACTCATTTGCCCAGTAATTTCACTAGCTACTTCGCCCTTCACACTAATACACATTAATGCTAAGACATTACTGTTTCCCGTCAGAAAAAGGCGCCGTTGTGGTACCCATAATACAGCCAGCATCCTGTGCAAAGGAGCCTCTCACTGGTTGTATTAATTAATTTATAATAATTAAATAATAATAATTATAATTAATTAATTTGATTTGATGGTTCACCAACAGATTTAAATTATAAAACCAATAATAATATAAATTTGACAGATTTAAAGGCAAACAAAACTTGTTTATTTTAGGTCTAATTCAAACGAGAATTAATTTAATAAATAAAAAAGAAAATTAATAAAATAAATGCTTTTTTTTCAATGCTAGTGATAAACAATACAATATGTCAATTCGTTTTTTAATTATTTACTGCCATAAAATACATCTGTTTTTGTTGTTTTGTAAAACATATTGAAAGCGACAAAACCGCGGATCAAAGCTCAAATAGAGGTTTTATCATGTTTATTAAAGTTAATCAAGATATTCTGTGTAGGTGATGTGGACTTTCATAGTTATTTTATAATAACTAACTTATAATATAGTTTATTTTGGCAACAAATAGTTATTTACAAAAAATGTTCCTGTTCTAATACTAACTAGGTAGGCCCACTAATTATAATATCATCATCATCAACATCAGCCGGAAGACGTCCACTGCTGGACAAAGGCCTCCCCCAAAGATTTCCAAGACGATCGATCCTTCGCTGCCCTCATCCAACGTATTCCGGCGATCTTGACCACATCGTTGGTCCATCTTGGTCCACTGCGTCTTCCGGTACGAGGTCGCCATTGGAGGACTTTACTGCCCCAACGGCCATCTGTCCGTCGGACTATGTGCCCTGCCACTTCAGTCTCGCAATCATTTGGGCTATGTTGGTGACTTTGGTTCTCCTACGGATCTCCTCATTTCTGATTCGATCTCGTAGGGAAATTCCGAACATAGCCCTCTCTATTGCCCTCTGAGCGACCATGAGCTTTCTCATCAAGCCCATAGTTAGCGACTTATAATATAGTTTGCAATTGTTGTAAATATTCAGGAAGTATTAGGAAATTAAGAATGACATAACACAAATGCAAAAAGAAAACAATAAAGAAAAAGAAATATTATTTTTTGCAAACAAATCATAGATTAATGATTTTTAAAGGTGATATTAGTAGTAAAGGCACAGGTAAAGGGATCTAAATCAGACATTAGATTATTGTATTATTTCAAGCAGTGGTTCACCTGCGGTTGAAGCAAAATTAGATTATATTCTTTTGACAGTGAATAAATTATTAGTTCCACGAATAGATTTAGTCGTGACTTTGAGTTTGATCTCTTCTACAAGGTTAGGTTAATCAATTAAAAAGTTAATGATTTTATATAGAAACATCAAGTCCAACCTTTGTCACCTGAGGTGAAGTGTTAACATTTTATGTCTTTTAAGTGATTGACCATAAGATATGCTACCTGAACCAGTTCTGTACTCAAGAGACCCTTAAAACTATTTATGAATACTCTCAATTCGATTGATGTCACTTCCGCAATATATAAAAAACATTTCCAACAACTTGGTATATACTTTTTGCTGGCTGTACGCAATTGTTTCGAAATATTGGAAACAAGCGACAAAATTCTTGATAAAATCTACCTGCGTTATTTATGATAATGTAAGCCAGGGGTTTTATAAATATTCGCATCGGCTGGACATATGTAGAGGTCAAGACTTTTTACACAATTTGCATATGAAATTTCGCATTGGCATCAATAAAGCGGTGAAACCGGACCAACAACATTCATTGCGGACAACGACATACGAATGTCAATATATTCACATACTTTACTGTTAATGTATATTAACGTCATTATAACTTACGTATACATTATTAGTGATTGCGTCATAATTATTATCATACTGACATATGAATCATCTAGTTTGTTATAATTTCAACTATTTGACGCGACAGACTTAGGTTGAGATCTAGCATACTTACAGCCGTTCCCAATATACTATCTACAGATAGATATAAATTAATACATTCTACTGTCAGTAATTAGCTTTCAATAATCTGAAGCTGTCCCAATATACCCGATAAGTCATTCTTATTGCCTTATATTGGGACGCGAGAATTGCAATTTCCATACAAAAACCAGAAAAATTTTCTGGCTTCACTAACAAAACAACAATTATGCCTAATCTTTATATATATACATCCAGCGTCCTGATTTTTGTTCCCAGTGAACTCCTAAACTACTGAACGGATTTTAATTGGGATTACTTCATGGAGTGCAGTTTAGTCGAACTTGAGAGATAGGAATAAAACCTCTTTCTTATATCTAACTATCACGAGCCATGGTGACGTAATGACATGTTGTTAATGTATTTATTTATGTATAAATATTTGTTGTACTTTATAAATAAAATACAGGGAATTTTGATGCAATATTCGAATATATTTATAATAAGTAAGTACGATTATTTATAATTCAGTACAAGTTGTTGCATGATTTGATACAACCTACTGAGATGGTATGTAACCTCCTACAGTTAATATAATGTAATTTAAATTTGTTATTATTAGTTTGAATAACTTAAATTCCGAAGGATCACGTTCACGAATTCCACCTTCGCACGACACGCCACAAGTTAGGATATCATGTCTGTGATTCTTTTGGTGTTGCAAGAGAATGTGGGCGGTGGTGATCACTTAAAACCAGGTGACCCACCCGTACGCTCGTTTGTCCTCCGTTTTAACCGACTTCAAAAAAGGAGGAGGTTCTCAATTCTTCTCCCCCCTATTTCAATCCCGCCAAGCTTTTTATTCGCGATAAAAGGTAGCCTATATCCTTTCTCAAGCTCTTGTCTATCTCTGTAATAAATTTTAACAACATCGGTTCAGTGGCTTAGGCGTGGAAGCGTAACAAATACACGTATATTCACATTTATAATATTAGAAGGAATTGTCTCAGAAAAACTAATATCCAGTTTAATTATAGACAGTTAGAGGAAATTTTAAGCCAGTTACAAAATTCGTATCGAGTTTGGGGTCATTTTAGTAGTTGTAATGGAGTCTAATCACAAACTAAGGTGACCTGATAGTCATCGTCGTATTTCAAATATGTGACGCTATAGGTAGAGTCGTTGACAGCTCCCACGGAGCCTCAGTTCAACCTTCGCTCGATGAACCGAATGACCATTACACTGCAGTGCCGTTCAAGATTCCTGTAAAACCTAAAATTCTAAGCGGCACTACAATTGCGTCCGTCACCTTATGACATAAGATGTTAAGTCTCATTTGACCACTGATTTCACTAGCTACGGCGCCTTTCAGACCGAAACACAATATTGCTTAAACATTATTGCTTCACGGCAGAAATAGGCACCGTTGTGGTACCCATAATCTAGCCGGTATCCTGTGCAAAGGAGCCTCCCACAGGTAAATGCCCAAAGTCGCCTCTTACGAAACCCTTTCGGTTGGGACTTCCCTATTCTTTTAATGCTCCGGGGAATATGATTCATCTTTTGTTACTATCGGGTTTGGGTCGCGATGATCACATACCATCTGTCTATCCTTTGCTCGTTTGTCTTCCTTTTCCATTAAAAATACAAATGTCAAGTTTCTTATTTATTTCCATACCTTTACAGACGATGTTGAAAGTTGGCGCCGGTGCAGTCCTTTTGGCTGCTATAGTGGCGGTGTTTGTGGTGGCCACGCAAGGCCGGGATCCAGATCTCGAGGCTCTAGAACAAGAGGGCCGAGAATATATACAGCACCTGGATAAAATGGCTGGCGGCAGGAAGAACCGTGCTACTCTTGCAGAGTGGGCGTATACCTCGAATATTACAAAAGAAAATGAAGATAATAGGGTATGTTGATAAACTTTCATTAAGGCTTTTTAAACAAATAACATATACGAGTACCAACTTAATTTGTACCAAAATTCAAAGACGATGCGGGACTCGAATTCCCGTCTCTCGGGTTGTGTCCGACCGCTCTTATCAACTGAGGCGACCATCGACTGAAATTTTGGTACGTTTTGTTCAACTCTCAGGTTATTGCTCCATCTGGATCTACTTTACAGTCGATAAACTGTTCAACCCCAACAATTGTATATTAGGAAATGACTTGTCATGTTGCTCATGCAAATCTAAACTGTTTGCTATTTTTAAGTATGGAACCCGAAAGGCGCGGAATTAAATTAGTATATTTAATCCCAGAAGTGAGGAATATCACTTAGAAATAACGTACTGTTTAAATAACAAAATTATATAACTTTCTCTCTGCCGTCGTTCCCTCATGATGAAGTATCGTGGTCATCTTCCGCTGAACATACTGGTGCTGTGATACAAGTTGTGATCTGCCGCCATCAGTTCGTGTTCATTGAGAACGAAAGAAAGAAAAAAAAATCATTGCATCTCTGACAACCAAGAAGAACTTAGTTGAGGGTGGACCTTCCACTTGATTGTTCCATCTAGATAGATAGGGGACCGTCTGCGGGCTCGTTTACCTTCAGTGGTCCCAAACATGATCAGCTTTTTTTAAGGAAGAGGTGGACAAAAGAGCGTACGGATCACCGCCATGATGCTAAGTCATCACCGCCGCCCACATTCTCTTGCAACACCAGAGGAATAACAGGAGCGTTGCCGGCCTTTAAGAAAGGAATACCCTTTTTTTTTTTGAAGCTACCTGTGAAACACGGCACAAGGAAGCTCATTCCACAGCTTTGTGGTATGTGGAAGAAAGTTTCTCGAAGACCGCACTCTGTAGGAACGCCACAAATTCAGATGGTAGGGATCATGAATGATGATAGGGATGAAGTTCGAACTAAATGTAGTCGTTTAAATTGGGTCAAAATTCGCGCCCAAATGAGTCGGTTACAAACAAATTTACATACAGGTGAAGCTAATAAAAAGCGTTTAAAAAAGGTTTTATTAGAATAGGTAGCTATTGCACATAAGCACTATGAGTATTATGTATTTTATTTTTGAATATTTTTTTATGATTACGGTTATTTAGTCTACCCGTGTGTTTATTTAATGTCGCTATTGTAGTATCACGCTATTATTCGTATCATTGTCTTATTTCAGATCCAAGTTCAATTAGAGATATCTCAACAAGAAAAGCAAGCGTGGGAGGAGACGAAAATGTTTAGATGGCAGGACTTCCAGGACTTTTCATTACGGAGAATGTTCAAGAAGTACAGTCAGCTGGGTGTCGCAGCTCTACCAAATGATAAATACAAGCAGCTGATGCAGTCCATATCAGGAATGGAAGCAAACTACGCGACGTCAAAGATATGCTCCTACAGGAATGCTTCCAAGTGTGACTTATCCTTAGAGCCTGGTAAGAGGGATCTCACTTCTGGGATGAATTATACAAATTAAATTTGTAAATAACATTTTTGACTCAAACCCGTGACCTGTCGGGTTCCATCCGAGCACTCTTACCAACTGAGCTTGAGAGTTTGAACAAGACATACCTAACAATATTTACGAACCATGCGTCACTCAAACGGTTTTTTAACAAGAAATTTAAATTCGACTGTGATTACATTTACTCCAGCTCTCTTGTCCGGATTTTGTTTTAAATAAGATGTAATATAGTATTAGAACTGCATATTAATAATTAACTTATATCAAATAAGTCTTTAATCTTAACGAGAAATGAAATTTAAACGAGACCAACTTTTACCAGTGTGAGGCTCCTTTGCATTGGATGCCGGCTAGATTATGGGTACCACAACGGTGCCTATTTCTGCCGTAAAGCAATAATGTATAAGCTTTACTGTGTTTAGGTCTGAAGAGCTCCGTAGCTAGTGAAATTACTGGGCAAATTAGACTTAACATCTTTTGTCTCAAGGTGATGAGTGCAGTTGTGGTGCCGCTTACAATTTTTGGGTTTTTCAAGAATCCCGAGCGGCACAGCTTTGTAATGGGCGTATCTATTACCATCAGCTGAACGTCCTGCTCGTCTTGTCCATATTGTCATAAAACAAAAACATAAAAGTCTGGACTTTTATCGAAATATCCGGCTTTTTAAAAGGACTTTTCATATTACTATATGGTAACCCTAACCGTAGAAGCATTTGTGATCGGAAATTTTACGTTTTTAAGACTAGTACAGCAATGTAAATAACCATCACTTAACATGGTATTGTAGCGGATAAGTCAAAGTCAAATAATCTTTATTCAAATAGCCTTAATCAAGCCGCTTTTGAATCATCATAATAAATATTTAATTTAAATTACTGAATCTACCATCTGTTCGAAAAAGTAGGGCTTGTGAGAAGAAAAAACAAGAAACTCAACAGCTTATCTCTTAAATCAAATAGATTTTTTTCATTAAATAAGGGATGAGACGAGCAGGACCTTCAGCTAATGGTAATTGATACGCCCTGACCATTACAATGCAGTGCCGCTGAAGATTATTGAAAAACCCAGACATAACATGTTAAGTCTCATTTGCCAATCACTTATCAGACTGAAACACAATTTTTATTTTACATTGACTTTATGTATGTATACATAATGAGTGAGAAAATAAAGTTCTTGTAATTTTTTTTATAGATTTAACAGAAATATTCGCTAAAAGTCAAGATCCAGAAGAGTTGAAGTACTATTGGGTACAGTGGCACAACGCAGCTGGCTCGCGGGCTCGACAAAATTTCACTCAATACGTACAACTGGACAACGAGGCAGCTAAGCTCAATGGTATGTTCCACTTAGCACCCAAAATAAAAAATGGAAGTAATACATCTTTTAGCACGTTAAGGAAAAATAATGACAGTGAATTGTTACGATATATTCTACAGGATGTTCAATTTGTGTGACGGTGTGCGCGCGCATCGTAAAAATTCACTCTGAATTTTTTTCGCGTTAGGAAGTATAACATCAAAAATAAGCTGTACTTTAAAATATTTGCAGTATGCTTTTAGGGATGAATGAATGAAGACTTTATTGCAAGCAAACTAAAAAGGTACATTTTAAATGATTATAATTATATTTCAACTAATTTATACAATATCTTATGTTAGCCATGGCTCGCTTGTACGCCAACATAGGTCTCCTCCAGATCTTTCCACATTTTCCTGTCGTAACTTATTCTTCTCCATGTTGGTCCAGCAATCTTTTTGAAATTATCTTCCCATCGTATCGTTTGTTCCCTCTATCTTTATTTCCATATCTTGGATACCACTCACTAATGTTTTGTTCATTTATCTTGTATGGTTCTTATCACATGTCCTGTCCAATGCTTTTAGGGATAACATTTTATTCACCATTATCAATATTTTCATAGATTTCAAAGACGTAGCAGAATGGTGGCAATCGGAATACGAAGTGCCTGATTTTGAGGCGCAGCTTGCAAAACTGTGGGAGGATGTGAAACCATTGTACCAGCAACTGCACGCGTACGTGAGGAAACGACTGAGGGACAAATATGGGGATGAGGTTGTATCCGCTAAAGGCCCAATACCAGCACATCTCTTAGGTAAATATTTTGTTATAATTTAAGGTATTGTCAAACATAAATGCGAACCGAACCAAACCGAACTGAATGCATAAACCCAAGGCGGAGACGACAAACTACAAAGTAGACACAGTGAACCGAAAGCAAAGCGATATATGAACAACTACACTATACAAACAATTGCAAAAACACTTTCATATCACGGGCAATACACACTTACAACACAATATTCAGTCACGTAGACCTTTTCACTACTTATAAATAAATCTGAATTCAAATCAGAACTCATAGCTACTTTCAATGATACATCTAAGTAACTGACGCTCAGTGACACATATTAATATGGTTATATTTGGTACCTATTGGTTTTCTTAATAAAATAAAAAAACACAACCGTCGCGCTTTGCTCTTGCTTCGCAACTATCATTCGCTCTCTGTTTGACGTGATGCATACAAAGTCAGCAAATACAACTATCGCGCTCACGCCTCGCTTCGCGCGCTCGCCTTCGGTTCGTCCTGGCGTGACATGCGTTTCGGTTCGCCCCGTATTCGGTTCGCTTTCGCTTTTCTACGTTACTAGATTAAAATGATAGTATACATAACAAAATCGAAACGCTTCGCCACGTTTTCAGGTCGCTGTTTGTTTGATAATATCTTTAATGATATTATTATATCACGGCTTATGCCAGAAAAATAAATAAGACTGGTGTATAATTATAACTATTGTCATAACTACACAAGTTTATTGCATGAAGTGAAAATAATATCAATGAAGTTGAATTTTTAGAATTTTCCGTTTTTACCATGGTCTGAGATGACATGACAGTCAAATAATATAAAACTGTTATCGATCATAGTCTGTTCTGTCTGTCACGTCAAGAAAACTATAAATAATTTTTATGCTTTTTGTTGGTAATTTTGACTGCATTTGGTAAATTATATGTTCAAAGTAAAAAAGGATTGAAATTACAGACCTACATAATGACTTATTTCATTGTATACTTTTAAAAAATTGCATTATATATTGCTGCAACTGCATTATTACTGCATATTGAAAAATATATTACTTTTCTCTAATGAATTGAAGAGAAAAATTTGTCTTTTCAATCATTATATTAATAAAACTGACACACTTCTACACAAATTATCTTTCCTTAATTAGACGTAGCCTGTACTATGGGTTTGCAAGACAACGATATAATATTTAAAACAATATACTTACTTAAACATACATAAATACAAATAAACATCCATGACTCGGAAACAAACATTCATATTCATCATAAAAATGTTTGCACCTATTTTTTCATTTCTATTTTGGATTTCAAACTCATGACGTCTAGTTTAGTAGGTAGGGTCGCTAGCCACTCGGCTACATAGGTCGTCGGCTATAATGTATATAATTATTGTTTTACAGGTAACATGTGGGCTCAAACATGGAACAATATAGAGTCTTTCACTCGACCCTATCCGGATAAAAAGGAAATAGATATAACACAAACGATGCGCGACCAAAACTTCACGCCGTTGAAAATGTTCCAAATGTCAGATGAATTCTTCAGATCACTCAATTTAACTGCGATGCCTGAATTGTTCTGGAAAAGATCTATTATTGAGAAACCAAATGATAGAGAAATAGTTTGTCATGCTTCCGCATGGGACTTCTACGATGGAAATGATTTCCGGTTGGTTGAAACTATGTCTTGAATTAATATCAATTTGAAATATTTTCCCTATTACTTTTACTATTCAGATAAATTCTAAAGTGTGTGTGTACTTACGTATGCACGCAAGAAGTTATACTTCTTCTTCGAGGAAAAAATCATTAAAATGATTTATTCCTCGTGCTATTCTATGTTTATAGAAAGAACAATTTTGGAAAAATCTTGCAGAGATGGCTTTGACAATTAATTATTAAATAATAAATACGGCTGTATGGGCTTGAACCCTTTGCCTGTTCTAATAATATACGAAGAAACCAAAAAGAAAAATAACGAATGACGCAAACGTCAGAAAATTTTGGAAACCAACTTCAACCTGTTACTTTTCTGTTACACTGATATTAAAATTTCACTCTCATAATTTTTTCATAATGCGCCTAAAGAAGTATAACTTCGATAATACTCATGATATAGCTTTGATCTATTTAAGAGATATGATTACTATGTCCATTGCATCTGCTTTCTTTTGTACAAAACTCTTATAATTAGTATAATGTGAAAATAAGAGAAACTTGATTCATGCTGCACTGTACTTCTCACAAAAAAGTTTTGAGACAATGTCTTTAGCAATGAATTTCCCGCTAAATGCAGCCTCATTGAAATTGCTTTATTTTATCTTTTGCATGACATCTTGGGCTTGGTTTTGTAGTGTAGTTCGGTGGTGGACATTTCTCAGATTAATTTTCCAAGATTTTTCATGATCCGGATTATTTTGAAGGATAAAACAGTGTACGACAATTGACTATGAATATTTCCAAACAACGCACCACGAAATGGGACACGTCCAATACTACTTACAATACAAACATCAGCCGATTATATTCAGAGATGGAGCAAATCCAGGTAATTTAAATATTTTCTTCCTAATACAGGATCAAAATGTGTACGGTGGTGAATAAAGAGTATTTTAAAGTGGCCCATCACGAAATGGGACACGTGCAATATTATTTACAATACAAAAACCAGCCTTATATATTCCGGGAAGGTGCTAATCCAGGTGATTTTACAATTAAATATATAAACTAGATCTAGATAGTGCTATGCTAATAGAAAGCAACGAGATTTATAGGAAATATAAGGATATATATACTTATAGAACTGAGAAAAGGATGCTGAAATGGTTTGCACTGCTTGTTTGGTTGCGAATGAGTGAAGAAAGATTGACTTATCAAATATATAAGGCAAGTGTGGGCCAGTAGGTTGCGGGAGACCTCGTAGGACATTCGTTTACCAAATTGTGGACGTTTTGAGAAATGGAAAGGTCCGAAGCACCCGGAGCCGGCTAGCATGTATGAAAAGAGTAATGAATATAGAGGAAGCGCGTGAGATTTGTAAGGATAGAAGAAAGTAGCATTCTATTGCGTAGCGTCAGTATGTGTGTGTGTCTGTGTGTGAGATTTATTTGCCATGTGAGTTACGTTTCGAAGTCACATTGATTTAAAATAGTGTTGTTAATTCATTTGTTAATTCATTCATCATTCATGTCTTGCGGAGGACTATTTATGTAAATAAACGTGGACTCATGACCATAGCTCTCACTGTCCCATTAGCCAATAAGACAGCCAAAACTCTTAGCTAACCTCGGCATACAGACATGAACATCATTAATGATGTTAAATATCCTGGAATAACCTCTATAGAAAAATCCTTACAATGGTTGGTCTTACGAAATGCTTTATAAGAAAGCTCCGAAATAAACGCACTGTCGACAAACGCAACGATGCTCGAACAAATAATTATTTTAATAATGTAATTTAGATCGATTACCTGGCGACATGTTCACTCACAGAAGCGACCTTATATCAGCTCATATATAGCCTTAATTTTGTAGCAATTTAATAAAGTCATAGATAAAATTAACACAGCTGTTAATCCCTATCCAGTAGCGACCTAATGTAGTCCATTATTGTACACGTTCCACAAGTTGGGAATACTTCTTATAATAAATCATTTCTATAGTTTTTACAACTTATATAGATAGTAATTGGGTGAACGAGCTCTAACGTCCTTCTAAGCCATTAAATTATCTGGAATGTTGACTCCATAGACCAAGTATAGCAACTAGAAATCGGTTTGGCGTGGCTAACATGAGAGAGATAATATCATAGGTACATAATATAACACAAGTGTTCTTTCACTATCACTTTTACATCGTAAAACACAACATCGAACCATATTTCCTGCGATTCTACTTAAAATTGTCACTGATGTTGAATAAATAATGGATATTTCACAAGTTTCACAACAATAATAGCTTATTTTTATAGACGCAAATGAAAAGTAAACAAAATATCTGTGCAGCCACGGACTAGTAAAAAAAGAAGGACTCCGCGCCGTGATATTAGCAAGTGAAGCACCTTTATGCTAGTGTGTGTGCTTTTACGGGGTAAAAGGCATAAAAGGCATTTATTTTCTCAAAATTGATTCCTTTAGAATTCTTTTTGATGTCATTTCTTATACTACTAGATACTACTACCGCTTCGGAAACAAATGGCGCTCTGAGGGAGAAGAAGCGGCGCAAGAAACTCTCCCAGCATTCTTTTTTTTGCGCTCTTTTCAATAAAAATATACAATATTGTACAGTCGCTATAAAATAATCACAATCTAGTCCCAGGCTGTCCGATCATTTAGATATTCAGCAGTGGAGTAATAGGATTTACGACAGAGCCATTTTTTTATAAAACATTTAAATTTATTTATAGATAATGCCTGAACAGTGGCTGGGACTTTATTGTAGAAGTGTATACTTTTACCCTTAAAGCTATTATGTATCTTATGAAGCCTACTAGAATTAAATACAAGCAATCCCTTATTTCTAGTGTTATAATAATGAAAATCACTATTAAGAGCAAAAAGGTGACGATTTTTGTGAACATATATTAAATTTTCATAAATGTACTGACGATAAACAGTCATAATATTTATTTCTTTAAATTTTTCTTTGAGAGACTGTCTATAACCAAGCTGATATATAGCACGGACAGCTCTCTTTTGCAGTGCAAACACTATATCAATGTCAGCAGCATGACCCCATAGTAATATACCGTACGTCATGATGCTGTGAAAATAACTAAAGTACACTAATCTAGCGGTCGCAACATTCGTGTACTCTCTAATTTTTCTAACTGCATATGCCGCAGAGCTGAGTCTATCTGCTAGATGGGTAATATGTGGACCCCACTGAAGCTTTTTATCTAACGTGATACCCAAGAAGACCGTAGTGTCCACAAGTTCCAATCTCTGGTCATTTATAAGTACGTTGGTTTGTACCTCCGCTGTGTTTGGTGTAATGAACCGTAAACACTTTGTTTTTTTACTGTTTAAGTGCAGATTATTCGTCTCAAACCAACGCACTATCTTTGAGAGTGCATTGCTTACCTCGTCATCAATATCCGCACGTCGCTTCACTTTAAAAATAAGTGAAGTATCATCAGCAAACAATACAATCTCATGGCTATCATCTACCACAAACGGTAGATCGTTAATATATATAAGAAACAAGAAAGGACCGAGAATAGAACCCTGTGGAACACCTATTCCCACAGGTTTACCCGAAGACCGTTTGCCATTTACACCGACTATCTGAACTCTTTCGCTTAAATATGATTTTAACAGATTTAGGGCTCTATTTTTCACTCCATAATGCTTTAGTTTTAGGAGTAAAGTTTCATGGTGGACGCAGTCAAATGCTTTTGACAAATCACAAAAAATGCCCAATGCATCCTGTGACTCTTCCCAGGCGTCAAAGATGTGCTCAATGAGTCTAGTACCCGCATTAATTGTTGATAAGCCCCTAGTGAAACCAAACTGATTTTTGTTCATTAATTTACAAAAATGCATTTGTAGCTGTTGAAGCAAAAGAATTTTTTAAAAAAAATTTCAAAAATTTTACTAAAAACAGGCAGCACTGAAATAGGTCTGAAATTAGCAGGGTCAAAAGAACTGCCCGATTTAAACAAAGGTTTTTGCTGTATTTCATGAGGTCAGGGAACACACCCTCATCTATGCATTCATTAAATATTATTGCTAATTCAGGTGCTATAATGTCAAGTATGTATTTAACAATATTAGTCGAATGGCCCCATAGGTCTTTTGTATTTTTTAGGTTAATTAATTTGAAGATTTTTATTATATCGCTACCTGTAACATACTTAAATTTCAAATCAGTGGAAGATACTGGTACGTGTAATTTAAGCATATCATATGCTGCTTTTGGCGATGAGTTAAGGTATTTGGTCGTGACAATCGGGATTTCGGAGAAGTATTTATCAAATTCATTTGCAATTTCTATTTCTGAATTTATAACGCGATTATTAATATTTAAACAGATAGAGGTGTTACGGCAATTCGATCTACCAGTTTCATTGTTAATTACACTCCAAGTCGCTTTTACTTTATTATTACTGTTTTTAATTTTATCTGCAATGAAACGTGTTTTCGCTTCATGACAAACTATTTTAAAGAGCTTGGAGTATTTTTTTACATATATTTTAAATTCTTCACTATTATTGTAATTTTTCTCATAATAAAGGTCATATAAGCGTTTACGACTTTTGTGGATACCCACTGTTGCCCAATCATTAAAACTATGTTTGTTGTTTACTGTCAAAATCCTCACAGAAGGAATTGAAGACTAAGTTGTAGTGAAAATTAGCAGTTTCGCCACAGTGTAAAAATGGTATTGTATTTACCAAATTATTTCTAAACCTCTCAAGACGGCTACCCGTAACTGGTATAATAGTCACCTTTTTTGGTCTGACATTGTCAAATCTTGTATTTACTTTTATAAGTTGCCCACTATGGTCGGACTGAAGATTATTAATTATGAGTTTACTAGTAATAGTAACATCTGTAAAAATATTATCTAAACAGGTTGCTGTTGTAGAAGTGATTCTAGTAGGTTCCCAAAATACATTGAACAAATTAAAACTTTGAAATAAATTTTTAAGGCTAGTACAATTGGCCGAAGGTTCAAGCAAGTTTATATTAAAATCTCCACACACTATAATTGACTTGCTAGTTTTGCTAAATTTTGATAGTACCTCCTCCATTCTATGTTGGAATTGTTCATATGATGCAGTGGGGGGGGGGGGGGGGGGGCAGTATACACTTACAATAAAAAATTGCTCTAGTTCTATACAAGCTATCTCAATTAGTTGTTCTATAGAGAGATTAACAATATCTCTTCTATTTTTACATTTTAAGCTATTATTAATAATAATTAGGGAACCTCCATGTATTGCCCTACTTCTACAAAACGAACTGACTACTTTATGTTCTCTAAAACTAAACTGGAGCTGATGACTCTTACGCCAATGTTCTGTAATACATAATATATCTATATTACAGCAGCTCAAAAACAGTTCAATTTGTAATTCCTTACTTGAGATACCTTGTATATTCTGGTGAACAATATTTATGAGCTTTATATTATGATTATCTATAGCAGTAACATTTATATTTGGTGAATGTGGCCTATTTTGTATGATATTGCAAGAGTTGTCCTCCCTTGTCAAATAACTTAATTTAAATTAAACCAGTATACCAGTTACACAAATTTTTCTCCCTTAAATAATCATATTATCCACAAATACTTTTATATTATTATTTTTACACTTTTTCACAACGCACAACGGCATGTTTAAAATATTTTATTGCGACGCAAACTGATCTGTCACAGACGATGGCAAATCTCATAATGGCGGCCGATCGGCTTGTATTAGTGTAAGTGTATGCGTGGGGCTATACGTATTTACACGTTTACCGGCCTGTTTAGATGTCTCACTGTTATGTTAGGTGACACGGAGTCCTTATTATTTTACTAGTCCGTGTGTGCAGCGCTGTCAAGTTTGTTTAGCACACCGGGTGTGCTGACCTTGAAAAAACCGACACGCATGGCGAAACAAAAAATCTAATCACTCTATCTCATTTCTTTATATAAGACTCACATAAGTTTTTCTTTTTCTCGTGTGAGTGAGGCGTATGCTATCAATTAGTCTAGTTACTATACTTGGTCTATGGTTGACTCCATTAAGATTTCGACACGTGTTTCACCTCTCCACAAGGCATCCTCAGGAAAGATTGACTGGCCGAACTCTGTAACGAGAGACTCTTCACTCTCTAAAATATTTTTTGTAAAGCTTTACTTTATAATTACAGGTTTCCATGAGGCGGTGGGCGATACAATCGCACTGTCAGTTTCTTCACCCAAACATCTGCGTCGTGTGGGACTTACAAATGGAGACGCTGAAGATGAACAAACTGAAATCAATCAGCTTTATAAAATGGTAATAAAGAGTAAAGGGCTAACAGGCTTCCAAATAAATTTAACTTATTAGAAATTTCATTGAGATCTTTATTTATAACAATAAGGGACGAGACGAGCAGGAAGTTCAGCTGATGGTGATCCGATCACAGTTGGAATTTTCAACAATCCTGAGCGGCACTACACTGAATTGGGCAGGGCGCATCAATTCCCATCAGCTTAACGTCCTGCCCGTCTCGTACCTTTTTGTCATAAAAAAAGAATCAGATTCCGCTGAACTCTCAGGTAAACGACCGATTACTGAACCCAACTTGACAAGTGTTTCGACTATACAAGAGGCATCCTAAGGAAATATTGAATCGCCGAACTCTGGAACGAGAGACTCTTGACTCATTCTAATAATTTCTAAAATAATGCCTAATTTCAATAAACATACCATCTTTTGTTACTTACATCGTATCGACCAAGAACATCGCTTTAGGATGGTGTAAACACGTCAGTATTGGGTCGTACGAGAATAAGTGTTTTCTGTAATAAGGAAGATAACAACTAGGCATACAGTAACCAGTATCCCGTATTTATGAATGATACGGGACTCTAAACTGGTACTCTCGGGTTCCGTCCGAGCGCTCTTACCAACTGAGCCAACTGTTTGAGTCACGCTTGAATAAGTAAGTAAGTCTGGGTATGTCTTGTTCAACTCTCAGGTTGTGACTCCATCTACAGGATCTATTTTACAGTTTATAACCTTCTCAACCCCAATAATTATTGTTTATTAGGAAATTGATCTGAGATGTCGCTCTTTCAAATCTAAACAATTTGTTATTTTTAAAGTGCTCCCCTCAGTTCAGGGATTAATAATTATACAAATTGTAACAAAATTTTATGAACGATGCGGGATTTACGCTCTACGATTTAAGACCAATGCGTGACTCGAATGGTTGGCTCAGTTCGTAAAAGCGTTTGGACGGAACCCGAGTGCGCGGTTTTTGAGTCCCGCATTGTTCATACATTTTGGTTACAAATGTAAATAGGTAGAACCAAGTCAATATTGGATCGTACGAGAATAAGTGTTCTCTGTTATAAAGAAGATAAAAACCAAACAAGTTAGGATATCATCCCCACCATCTGGATGTGTCCTCCACAGTGCGGTTTTCAAGGAGCTTTCTTCCACGTACTACAAAGCTGTGGAATAAACTTCCTTGTGCGGTGTTTCCGGGACGATACGACATGGGTACCTTCAAATAAAGCGCGTACACCTTCCTTCAAGGCCGGCAACGCTCCTGTGATTCCTCTGGTCTTCCAAGAGAATGTGGGCGGCGGTGATCACTTAACACCAGGCAAATCGTACGCTCGTTTGTTCTCGTTTTCCATAAACAAAAACATACATTTGATATAAATAAATTAACAGATATTTGTAAATTTATGTATTTTCTTTCAGGGTATCGACAAAATAGTATTCCTTCCATTTGCGTACACACTAGATTTGTTCCGCTATGGTGTGTTCCGGGGGACCACAACACCAGATGACTACAACTGCCACTACTGGCGGCTGCGAGAACTACTCCAGGGTGTGGAGCCTCCGGTAGACAGAACCGAGGAAGACTTTGATGCGGCTGCTAAGTATCATGTATCTGCTGATGTGGAATATGCGCGGTTAGCTAAAGTTATTTTATTATATACATCGTCCCAAACATATACTGGATAAAGACCGCCAATTGTCAGCATTGTTTTTTTTTATATAAGAGGGGGCTCGGGCAAGAGGCTCATGAGTGAGGCAGCCGTCCATTGACATCGCGGGATGGGAGTGGTGAGGCAACCGCCCATGGACATACGCAACAACAGGTGTTTAGAGATGCGTTGCTGGCCTTTAAGATCCCACCTTATTTATGCATGGTCCCATCAATGGTCTTTTCTTTTCCTTTCTTTTAATTTTTTTTATGGAATAGGAGGACAAACGAGCGTACGGGTCACCTGGTGGTAAGTGATCACCACCGCCCACATTCTCTTGCTACACCAGAGGAATCTCAAGAGTGTCGCCGGCCTTTAAGGAAGGTGTACGCGCTTTTTTTGAAGGTACCCATGTCGTATCGTCCCGGAAACACCGCACAAGGAAGCTTATTCCACAGCTTAGTAGTACGAGGAAGAAAGCTCCTTGTAAACCGCACTGTGGAGGACCGTCACACATCCAGATGGTGGGGATGATATCCTAATTTGTGACGTGTCGTGCGAAGGTGGAATTTTTGAATTTTCTTGAAGGTCCCTTACGACCGTTCCCAATATTCAGTCTATCTCTTACTTGAGATAAAAATCGTAACTATCGTTGACTTTTGTGTCCCAATACACTTATCGACGGTAACTCACCTTATCCGTACACGCTGTCTGTCAATGGGATGACGTATAGCTTACCAGCGATAGAAGTTTGTATGGAAATTTCAATTCACGCGTCCTAACATATGGCGATAAGAACGACTTATCGGGTATATTGGGACAGTTTCAGATTATTGACTGCTCATTACTGACAGTAGAAGGTAATAATTTATCTCTATCTGTAGATAATATATTGTCAACGGCCTTAAATCGTATATGTTCAGTAAAACAGCAGCCAGTAATTGATTCCACTATTATATTCTTTACTTATATATATACTAATGTAGAAAACGAAAAATTAAATATACATAAGTTCCTAAACACGATAATGTTTGCACTTCACTGCTTCATGGAAAAATAGCTAGCCACAAAGGTAAATGAGACTTAACATTTTATGTCTCAAGGTGACTCAAGGTTTTTCAAGAATCCTGAGCAGCACTGCATTGTAATGGGCCAGGGCGTATCAATTAGCATCAGCTGAACATCCTGCTCGTTTCGTCCCTTATTTTCATATAAAAAAAAGTTTTGATGACACACTTTATAACAAAATACGTATTCTGTCGCCTGTAGTAGGGGCCTTTGAAATCAGCCACTCACATTCTCAAGGGTTCGAATCCCGGTAGGTGCAAGCATTTATATGATGAATATGGATGTTTGTTTCCGAGTCATGGATGTTTAAATGTATTTATGTATGTTTATATGAATTTATGTATGTTTAAGTAAGTATTATATTAAATATATCATTGTCTTTTACCCATAACACAGGCTATATATATGCTAAACTTGGGGCAAGATAATTTGTGTAAAAAGCGTGTCAATATTATATTATATTATTATTATTATGTTGAGATAATTTATTGCAGATACTACGTGTCCTTTATCATCCAGTTCCAGTTCCATCGCGCCCTGTGCCAACTAGCTGGTGAATATATACCAGAAGATCTAACGAAGAAACTGGTCGATTGCGACATTTACCAGAGTATAGCTGCTGGGAACGCGTTATCGTAAGAATTTCCATTTATTCAAAGTCAAATAAACTTTATTCATTTAGGCTTAAACTAAGTGGTTTTGAATCATCACTATAAATATTTCTTTTAAATTACTGAATCTACCATATGTTCGGGGAAAGTTGAGCTTTTTTTCAATCAAATAGAGTATTTTACTATGGATGTAATATAGTAAACAAATTAGTTTGTATGTAGATGAAATTGTTTTAAATATGAAATAGTTCATAAAAAGTAATAGAGAATAAACTGTATAAATATAAATTATCGTATACTGGATGCATCAACCTTTAGAGATTGAATTCGTTGTTTGTATAAAGAAGCTTCGTGAACATGATGGTCGTGGTTACTGTCATAACTATTATCGCATCTAACAAATAAATACAACTTAATACAGCTTATTTTATAAAATAGATTCTTCATAGGCAGAACTTCAAAGCAGACGTGAACGAAAATCGTAATAGATTTTTCACTTAGTACGTAAGCATTCGATTTGCAGAGAAAACATTCATTTTTCTTAGAGAGGTGACAATTTCTTAGAGTATTTGAAAAACAGCCCATATAGATCCGTAGATTACCCAGGACAGAACGTACTGGCAAAGATTGATTAGTAGAGCCAACCCCCTATTAAAATGGGATAGAGAAAGGATAAAGAAGAAGAGAGAGGATTGTTTGAGTTAGAGAAGTGATATAAATACATTTTTTTCTGGAGGAAAAATATGAATATAAGCCTTGCGATTACTATGATAAAGCTACTAGGGTATTTTTTCTCGCGTAGCGGGTTCGATTCACGGTTCAATCAGGCAATTATCTAAAAATCTATGAATGCAGTTTAAATTGTTTTTTAAATTAAAGTAAAGTCTTCATTCGGTAAAATGTTACATCTACAATATGAAAGGTACTTCCCCTCCTGGTGGCATAGCCGTGTAAATAAATCAGTTTTTTTTTCATTCTATTATTATCATGATATTTGAATAAGCCAGTGGCTCGTGTCATAATGCCTTTTTGGACTGATTTAGATTAATAATTAAAATTTTGAAGGCGGATGCGTATTCTCTTTTAGTCTATAAAAACGTTACCTTACCACTAGGTATTGCGGTGCTCAGCTCATAGTGCTCCAAGTAATATGTCTAGTTTTGACTATAAACTCCGGGGTATAAAGTAGTCATAACATAACACTTAAGTTATTAATTATATTGAGGCGGTTATGCCAATGCCAATCTAATCGTGCGCGTTCGCGTCGGCAGGAGTTTCTAGCGAAGACTGATAATAAGATACATAACGCCTTTGAGGGTAAATGTATACACTTTTATAATAAAGTCCCAGCCACTGTTCAGGCATTATCTATAAATAAATTTAAATGTTTTATAAAAAAAATGGCTCATAAAATCCTATTACTCCAGAGCTGAATATCTAAGTGATCGGACAGCCTGGGACTAGATTATGATTATTTTATAGCGATAGAAATGATATTGAAAAGAGCTCATAAAAAAGAATGCTGGGAGAGTTTCTTACGCCGCCTCTTCTCTCTCAGAGCGCCATTAGAAATGACATCAAAAAGAATTCTAAAATAATATATTTTGAGAAAATAAATGCCTTTTATTCGTTTTTTAATACAGCTGACGTGAAGTATTTACCATGGTTTCATAAAACCACATTTTTATAAGAGGGTAGTAATTATTGTCCCAATTACGTATTAGTTTAAGTCCTTAAAACATGCGGTTACTTACAGAAACATGTTGAAAATGGGTTCATCACGGCCGTGGCCAGACGCAATGGAAGCCTTGACTGGTCAGCGGGACATGAGAGCTGACGGTCTACTCGAATACTTCCGGCCGCTCCTCGAGTGGCTTCAGACTGAGAATCAGCGCACAGGAGAATATATTGGATGGGAGCCTAGTAAAATACGTATGTTTATTATGATATTTAAATGAAATTCAACTTAAAAATATTTTCATTCAGGTTAATATACAGCCTATGTCAATCACAATTAATATTGCTTTCTATTTTTAATAGATTTTTCAAAATCAGTTCAGTAGATCCATAGAAAGATACAACCTACAATACAAACATAATTTAACTCTATAAGTATACTAACTGATGCCCGCGAATTCATCCGCGTAGATAAAGGGTTTTTAAAAATAATAAACAAGTTTGGAATTGAAGATTATCTCATGTCCTAATTCAGGTCCGGTTCCCGTTTTCGCTCCCATTCCCAACATATTATATGTATTTGATTTCGAGGAAGATTGCTATGGCAAAACAAACCTACTGTTGGCATAGTTATAGCTTATGAGCTAGACGTGACAGACATAGACGTGAATTTAAATTTTTCACAAATTCCCCGGGAACCGTGTAATTTTCTGGGATAAAGTGTAGCCTTCCCAAGCTCTAGACTATCGCTGTACCAAATTTCATCAAAATTGAAAAAGCAAACTTCACTGTGGGAAGCTCCTTTGCACAGAATGCCGGCTAGATTATGGGCACCACAACGCGCCTATTTCTGCCGTGAAGCAGTAATGTGTAAGCATTATTGGGTTTCGTTCTGAAGGGCGCCGGAGCTAGTGAAACTACTGGGCAAAAGAGACTTACCATCTTATGTCTCAAGGTGACGAGCGAGTGCTGCTTAGTATCTAGGGTCCTTGAAGAATCCTCAACGGCATACATTCTAATGGGCTGGGCGTATAAATTATCATCAGCTGAACTTCCTGCTTGTCTCATTCCTTATTATCATAAAAAAAACTTACATTAAAATTCATAGTATTAATAGGGATAAATATAGAATATGATTGTTTTTTTACAGAATATTGTACAGCCGAACAACAGGCAGCCTTAGATTCGAAACAAGCTAAGTCTGAAGACATAAAGGACACATGACGATCAACTGTACTTAACTATTATACTTTAATTATAAAATAATTTAGGACATCAGTATTGATATTATAAAAATAAATTCAAAATGTTGTTTTATTTGTAGATATTGCTATAGTTATTGTGTTTATATTAAAAATCTGCCCATAAATTGAACTTTCGTCGGATATTCATTTTTTATTAAGGGTGGCGTTCACCAAAACGAAGATAATCGTCGATTTTAAAACTGACCGATTATTGATTATGATATTGGTTAAACATGGACGGTCTTAGAAATAATCTTGGCATAAAGTTATACCTGAGAATAATCTAAGAATATGCATAATATTGACTATATCTCTGCCAACAGTGTCCATACAATGATAATATTTAAGTTTTCCGAATATCAGGCCGCCTTACAAATAAATGCGGGAAACTTAATATGTCCATTGTCTATTTGTAAACATTTTGCATATTCTTTGTTTGTTCTCAGGTATAACTTTATAGCAAGATTATTTCTAGGGCCGGAAGGGTTTTGAGGGCCTGAGATAAGAGAAAAATATCACATATTTTTTATCCCAATATTTATCCAATTTATCAGATTTATTATTAATATTCAATTATAAATTAACACGCCTTTTAATCCTCTACAAAACTACTTTATTTTAAATAAAAACATGGCGCATACGAAGGCACAGGATACCGGCTAGATTATGGGTGCCACAACAACGCCCACTTCTGAAGCGAAGCAGTAATGTGTAAACATTACTGTGTTTCGGTCTGAAGGGCGCCGTAGCTAGTGAAATTACTGGGCAAACGAGAGATAACATCTTAGGTCTCAAGGTGACGAGCGCAATTCTAGTGCCGCTCAGAATTTTTGGGTTTTTCAAGAATCCTGAGCGGCACTGCATTGTAATGGCAGGGCGTATCAATTACCATCAGCTCAACGTGCCGCTCGTCTCGTCTAATTTTAATAAAAAAAGACAAAAAAGATATTTACTTACTCGGGGCAGCGCGATCTAATAGCCTAAGCACATGGTCGAATTTGGTGCGACCGAACCTTCGGACGGTCCGGTGGGCGCCTCCCACCAAATGATCCGCCGTCATGCTCGGAACGTTCCAGGCGGTAATACGTAGGTCACATTAAAATATCTGATAACTTAAAAAAAATAACATGTTATAACCAAAATATTATGTTTATTGCTTTTCAAAATACTCTCCTTTACATGTTGAACACTCTTTCACGCGATTGAAACATTTGTTAAAACAGGAAGACCACAGATCTGAAGGCATGTTTTATACGTGCTGATTGAACGCTATCACTGCCTCTTCGGAATTGGTAAAAGTGAATCCTTTCATCAAATCTTTGATTTTGGGGAAAATACGGAAATCACAGGGTGCTAGGTCAGATGGGTGATGAGTTGTACTTTATAGGAAGCTAAAAATGACTTAGTTTTGTTGGCCGTATGTGGAGAAGCGTTGTCATGATGTTGAAGAACGCGGCTTTTTGGTCGTCTTTTGCGAACTTTTTTTAACACCCTGAGTAAACAAATGGTAGAATACCACTCGGCATTAACACTCTTTTGATCTTCAAGTGAAATTGTGCAGATGGGACCCGTAGCTGAGAAAAAAAATGCGGTCATTCTTTTACCAACGTTTCTCGCCTGCTACACTTGTGTTGGCCTGTTCTGGTTTTTGAAACATTCATTCACAAGCTTGCTGTTTTTTTTTCGGGTTCAAAACAATTAATCCACGTTTCGCCTTCTACGACAATGTCATAAACAGCATTAGAATGTCCGTGGTCGTACTTCATTAGCATCTGTGAGCACCATTCCACGAGAGCCCGCTTCTGCTCCTCTGTCAGTTCATGAGGGATCCAATGACAATAAAGTTTCCGAACTTTCAATTCTTCGTGTAAAATTTTCTGAATTTGGCTTATACTAATCCCCTCGAATTATCTCATAAGTAATCCGCGGGTTTTCGTCAATTAGCCGCTAAACAGTAGCCACATTATTTTCGTTGACGGTAGTTGAAATTCGTCATGTAAAGAAACCTAACCTCTATCAAATTCAGCAAACCATCGCCTCACGGTGATCAAACAAGGTGTTTCTCTCCAAAACGCATTTTGAAGACGAGCGGCACAATCTTGCGGAGAAAGAGAACTTTTAAAATCAAAAAAATCAACGCTCTAAAATCTTTTCGACTTAATTCCATTTTCGTGCGGCTCGTAGAACTTTGATGTGTGATAAAAAACAATTGACAAATGATTTCCCGCCAATGGTTTTTTTTTCTAAAAAGGTTGCAACGTTTCAAAATATATAACATTCGAAATTTAAATAGTTCTGATTAGCTAGAAGTGCAAAATTTTTAGTGTACCCCAGGTAATATTATCAGTAATAAAATTGTGTGTGGCATACCGCATACCATCGAATATGTGCCGGTACCGGACCGCGTCCGATGGTTCGACCGGACCAAATCCGAACATGTGTTTAGGATATAAGTATTTTAATATAACGTACACTAACTTAACAGTGCGGTTTACTTAACCTTTAAGTCTAGGTGCTATTTTTAGTTATCGTCCTGTTTTTATGATCTTACAACTATGTAACCAAACAGGTATTCGTAATAAATTGTTGGTTGTATGTCACGGATGCAGGTGTGATATCATTGTATTGATAACGTGAAATATAAACTGTGAAATATTGATAATAACAAGAGTGGATAAGCAAGATCAGATCTAGATATCTCATATCGCTGGTTATTCTTACAAGGTGTGCGTGATAATTTGGGTGAGTTTAAATTTTTTATGGGATAAATTATGTCCTCTTAATATAATATTGCTTAAAAAAACTCGCAGTATATAAATATATATATATTTATATACTGCGAGTTTTTATATATATATTTATGCTTTCAAGCATTTGAAGAATACCATTAAATATTTTAATTTCTTCATTAGGAATAGTATTTATATATTAATAGTACCTATTATTTAAATTTATAAATAGTAGAGATAGAGTTTTGGCAGTCGGAACTTTTCTATTGAAAATTGCTGAGGGGGTGTCCATAAATTAAGTGAGGTGTTGCCCCTCCCCCATCCCCCAAACTCACATGAGATTTTTGAAAATGTGGGTTTCTTACGTAAACGCGTTGGATTGTTATTGTAAATAGAAAAAAAATTGCTTCGTGCGACTTACGACTTGTTAAAACTAGTAATCAATATTGCTGAGAGTTATAAGTGTAATAAAAATTTAACAATAGAATACTTAAATCGTAACTACTGTGATTAAAAAAAGAATATCTACTCTAATTCAGTCCATGGAGAATCATGCGCGGGCTCAAGAGAGACTATTGTAACGTGTCCGTATGATTAAATGGATCAAAATAGTATTGTTTTTTTTTTGTTTCAATCAGAAAAAAATTGTGTGATATTTGCCGAGACCCCCTCACTCCAACGTAAGATTAGATGAGATTTGACTGGACCCCTCCCCCCCTTAAGCATCTCACGTAATTTATGGACGCCCCCTAATTACTAACCTTGTATTTGATTGTAACAGATAAAGTCGGTACTAATTAACCTATTACCGTTTAGTTATAAAAATATATTTTAGCTGATTATTAAATGGAAAGCTTCATTATCAACCAGTATAACAATAGCACATGGATTGTTTTTTTTTTATATTTTCAATGAGAAACATTGTTACCAAAATAATTGCAATAATATAACGTATCGCATCAATTTTGTGGCTACACAAAACGTTATTGGGCTGCGATAAACTCCAGCGTTCACGGCCTACGGGTTCGAGCAATAACTGTCTAGAAAGACCTGTTTGCTGCGCTCAGTGAGGGAGCTGGAGGTCTATTTGCATAAACACTCGAGAAATCCTAATGATGGAAGTTTTGAGAGAAGTGCCTTGTGCCATACACGATCAAAGGCCTTCGCTATATCCAGACTATTTGCCAGGCCTTCTCCCTTGCTTTTCCCACTTCTAAAACCTATTAGTCGCTGCATACAACACCCTTGGGCCTGGGACTCCCCTATTCTTTTAACGTCCGGGGAAGCACAGGGCAAATGATTGATAATACATAAAATATGCTTTTTGTTTTTTTTTAAACACGAAGCGAAGCGAGGGCAGGTTGCTTGTATATACCTAAATATATCTAGTATTTATGTTCTTCGGAAACGATGTAAACTCTGTTAAAAATAAGAATAATAATACATCTTCTTACGTGATAGTAACTGATACGCCCTGTTCATACAGTGCAGCTTAGTGGAAAATCCAGAGTTTGAGAGGCATCGCAAATGCGCTCGTCACTTTGAGACATAAGAAGTTAAGTCTCCTTAAGAGAGCCCTTCCCGATCAACCTTTCGTCTATTAACGACTAGAAAGAGAAAGCGATAACATAGAGTGCAGAAATTCCATAAAACTTCTTCCAGGAAATACGTGTTTTTTAGTTATCCTTACAAATTTGTGAAATAAATGTTTATCACATAGAATCTCCATTACATGCGTGAGGTTTATATTGCAATGTTTTCCTTACTTCTACAAATTATTAGTACATTATGAACAGCCAAAGTTCAGGTAAAATTTGTGCAAAAACCCGATGTTAGGAGGGTTGTACTGGATTTGTTTCTTGAAATTTGTATTTTCTGCTTTGATAGAAGCCTAGCCTTTCCGTACCGGCAAACTCTGATCGCGCGGTATGCCCCAGATCGGCGTGATTTTGGCGCTCGCGCAGCGTTACATCAATGCGTATTATTTTACGTATACCAATAGATTTCTTATAATTAGGATGATTTGAGTGAATGTATCTGAAAGCTATTGAAACAAGCTATAGGACCATGCAAAATAAACTATCTTATAAACAAAATAAGGGTCAGATCTTGGTGAGGGAATAGTGTGCCGTATGGCACTCTCGGTTTTGGTGTATCTGAAAAATTTTGTGCCATGGGACACTGCCGATTTTGGAACGCTATAATATGCAAGATACCTATCTATATTTTTTAAGAAACGAAATTTAAAACGCCATAAGGACGTGTAAGCATTTGTTTGAAAAATATGATGGGTTGGCCGCTTTGAACCCAGTATATTCTGCTACGACGCGCTATAAACCGAAACATAATCATACACATTTTTTTATGAAAATAAGGGACGAGACGAGCAGGACGTTCAGCTGATTGCTATTGATACGCCCTGCCCATTACAATGCAGTGCCCTCAAGATGATTGAAAAACCCAAAAATTCTGAGCGGCACTACAACTGTTCTCGTCACCTTGAGACATAAGATGTTAAATCTCATTTGCCCAGTAATTTCACAAGCTACGCACCCTTCAGATCCACAGGAACACATTACTGCTTCACGGCGAAAATAGGCACCGTTGTGATACTCATAATCTAGCTGGCATCCGGTGCAAAGGAGTCTCCCACTTCTGCTTGATGGCAGAAATGAAGCTGATATTGTACCGAGACAGTTAAGATACAGTGCAAAAAATTTGGTATAATTTTGAGCATCAGTATAACAGTGTTAATACTTCACTTGAAATCACAGTCCAAAAGATATTTGTATTGTTTGTTTTTGAGATTGCTACCACGACACTGTCATCGAGATTCGTTTCGGCAGTAATTGTCACGGAAGAAACAAAGGTTTCAAACACAAAACCGTGACGTATGACGGATAAGACAACATACTAATTAGTTTACATTTTACAAATTTCATACAGTGTTTGTATACTGATGGTGCCTGTAAAGAGTGTTTCTCGTCGCAAGTTAAGAAGTAAAATGCCATGTGGCTACTGTTCAGATACAAGCAAAAAAGTTATTTATGTAAGTGCCATTAAAGTACAATATTGTGTGACCATACTTATGTTTTTGAAGTGAAACTTCTTAATTGACGTATGAGAGAAATTTCATATGAATATCGTCACGACTTACGGTTACGCGCCATTTTGTTTTTTATCAATGTTCAGTACAGTGACATAAAGAATAATAATATTTGTTTGAAAGTGATAAAATGGTATATGAGATAATATTTACAAAATGACTTATTGTAAATATTATCTGGTTGAAGTTTTTATGAAGATTTTCACAAGTACATTACTGAGTGTGAAGAGACATTTTAATCATGTTTATCTAATTTATTGACACAATCTCAATGATTTTTATTTTAACGACATTTTATCCGATCGCGGTAGAAATAAAGCACAAGGTACCCCCCCCCCCCCCGCACCACTAAATTTATGATTATTTTTAGTGCAATTTGAATTAAAAATGAAAAATATAAGTTATTGTAAAACTAAGCATAGTTCCCTTTTAAATTACAAACATCTTTTTTAAATATTCTTGACATATTGAAATGAATATTGTTTAGCTAAATAAAAAGAAAAAAAACTATTGAAATTAATTTATTGAAAACTAGCTGACCCAGAAAACGTTGTATTGCCGATATTAATAATTTTCGGAGGAGTTTAACTATTAGATAATAACCATTTCTTATCGAACGCAGTAAAACATATTATTGTGTTTTGAACCGAACACACTTAGCTAATATAATTTATCTGTAACGTATAATTTTAGACAGCAAAATTGTTATTTTTAAACGGATTTAAAAACATGCATTAATGGATTAAACTGGTACTAATAATGCAGGCGTATAGAAACCAAAGTCACCGACACAGCCGAAATGATTATGAAACTGAAGTGGCAGTGGGCAGGGCACATAGTTCGACGGACAGACGGCCGTTGGGGCAGTAAAGTACTCGAATGGCGACCACGTACCGGAAGACGAAGTGTTGGTAGGCCCCCCACAAGATGGACCGACTATCTGGTCAAGATCGCCGGTCCAGGCAGTGGACCTCTTCCGGCTAAAATGATGATGATGATAGAAAAGAAACTACTAATATATAAATGTTTTACCCATTACTTGCTGGATACTGGTGCGCTTCGCTTCACTAATATTTAAGATTTATTTTGTTAAATTTGTAAAAAGTATATTATGTACTGCCGATGCTAGTACAAAAACACCACACGAAGTCTCTAAAAATCTGTTCTTGTAATGAAAAAATGTCAAAGCAGAACTGTCAAACTGTGCGTCAAAAAGTTATCTCATATAATTATTTAAACCGAAATAAAATCGAAAATACAAAATACTACGGGTTAAGAATCGAAATAAAAACTATTCTTAAGATTAAGCTGCACACAGAATGCAAAATTTGATTAAAATCGGTTCAGTAGTTTAGGAGCTAATTGCGGACAAACAACGTGAAACTGAATAAATAATACAATAAATTTTACGTAGGCAAAGTAGTAACAGAATAGCAACTATGAGAGATTTTTGGGAAAATTTTGAGGATTTTTGCAAACAATTTTTAGGACACGTTGCGTGGATTAATATAATATATTAGTATCAATCCCTACTATGCGATATTATATACAATAAGTTTTGTGATAAGCGCCATCTTGTGTCAATAATATGACACAACTACAGCATATTGTTAACGCTTGTAAGCTCTAAGTAAAAATTATTTGTGTTAGTTCCTGATGCTTACAACTACCACTGTTGCAATGTTCCTTACGGTAGTTTCATTCGTAGTATGGGAGCTGTCTCTTTGTTTATACGTTAGTATCAATCCCTACCCTGTGCTCTTGTATTCAATTTATCAATATAATAGGGCTTTAGTAAAAGAAAGTTGTTTATGTCCGTTTCCCATAACAAATGCTTTCAAACATCATGGGCAATATTGTTTTGTTTTGTATGAAAGTGGAACGAGAATCTTACTTTTACATATTCACTTGGGTCAGCCTGCTTAAACAATAGCAAATCGAAAAACGGACTATTAGCAGTGATAATGAAATGGGGGAAATTTAAGGGAAAGTGAATGTAATAAAAGCAAAATATTTCCTCAAATCCATTTGTTGTGAGCCTTCTTGAGTGTTAATATCGCTAAGATTCATCTTCAATCAATTCGACTCGTATCTCGCCTCTTCACGAGGCATCATCAGGAGATGTTGACACGCCAAATTCTGGCGTGAGACTCAGTCAACTAATATGGATTCCCGAAAAATAGCGCCGAATTTCGTAAAATTCTCATTAATTAGTGTCGTACAGTATCAATAGTATCATTGAAAAAGTCGTGTATGGAAAGCCCGTTACCACAAAAATAATTATAATTTCTTAACAATAATTTTTTTCAAAAAACATTTATTTTGTACATTTTTCGAGATCATATGGTAGAAGCATAATATTTTTTTAAATAACAATATGGGATGAGACGAGAAAGACTTAAATGCTAACCACTCGACTATATAAGTCGTCAGAATTAAAAAGATACGCACTGCCATTGAGTTTTCAGAATTTTTATAATTACTAAAGAAGCAGTAAGTAATGTGGAAGCATTACTGTGTTTCGGTCTGAAGGGCGCCGTAGCTAGTGAATTTACTGGGCAAATGAGACCTAACATCTTACGTCTCAAGGTGACAAGCGCAGTTGTAGTGCCATTCAGATTTTTTTTTGGTTTTTCAAGAATCCTGAGCGGCACTGCATTGTAATGGGCAGGGCGTATCAATAACCATCAGCTGAACGTCCTACACGTCTTGTCGCTTATTATCATTAAAAAAAAGTCTCCGTTACACTGCATGCTCTATGATGCCACGTAGTTACCTTCAATAACTGTTCTATTAAGCTAAGTCTGCCTTGACATGGCTGTTAGTTTTTCCTTAACGTTGCTGCACTTATATTTAAAGGCTTTGTATCTGGCAACCGATATAGAACGTCTTAATGTTTTAAAGTGCTCTTCGTAGTGGTAATATAAATTTACTTTTTAATATCGAGGTTAGTTTTGAAAGTTTTATATTATGTCTATCTATTTTATCTATTATATATTGTATTAAATCATTTATACGTCTAGATAGACTATGAAGAATTGGCGAACAGACTTAGTTAAATTAAGCGCGTAGCATACGCGGTTAAAAAGATTAGACAATTTACTGACATAGATACGGTGCGACTTGTATACTTTAGTTACTTCCATAGTATTATGTCCTATGGCATATTGCTGTGGGGCAACGCGACCGATATTAATACAATAATTGTGCTGCAGAAGAGGGCTATTCGCGCTATTTATAACCTAGGCCCTAAGGAATCATTGAGAGCAAAATTCAAAGAAATTAACATCTTGACTGTTGCTTCTCAATATATTCTTGATAATGTAATGTATGTTCATAGGCACATAAGTGAATTTGCCAGAAACTTTCATAGCCATAATGTTAACAAGAGGAACAGACATAAGCTTATAATGGCCACTACTCGACTAAGTCTAGTTAGCAAGTCTTTTTTGGGGCGATGTATATGCTTTTACAACAGGATCCCCGAAAATGTTCAAAACAAAAGTATTACGTTATTCAAAAGAATTGTTAAGAAACGTTTGTGTGGTAAAGGTTACTAAAACATAAATGACTTTCTTAATAATACCACAGATTGGGAATGGAGCGACCGCCCTCTGGATATTTCTGAATGGGTGGTAGTTTTTTGACTTTCAATAAGTGATTTCACATCCTATTTTGAATAAAAATATTTGAATTTGAATATGACAGCTGTGAAAACGTGGAAAAATTGATTTCAGAACTAACCTTATTTTGAACAATTGACGCACACTAACACAAAGTGTCAAACAAATCGCGAGTGTAAGACGTAGCTTGTCACGCACACTAAATGATTATCTTTTATCGATTATCTAACAGCAAGAGGCTATCTAGACGTATAAATTATCTATAAATATTAATATTATTGAAACAAAACAAATTTTATAGCTTTATTTAGGCTAGAGGTCCCGGGTTCGAATCCCGGTAGGTGCAAGCATTTATATGATGAATATAGATGTTTGTTTCCGAGTCATGGATGTTTAAATGTATTTATGTATGTTTATATGAATATATGTATATGTTTAAGTAAGTATATTGTATTAAATATATCATTGTCTTATAACCCATAACACAGGCTATATATGCTTAACTTGGGGCAAGATAATTTGTGTAAAAAGTGTGTCAATATAGTAAATAATATAATAACCTTCCTACTACTAAGAAAAGTACTAAGAATAAAATAAAAATATTTTGAAAATAAATTAATTTACAATAATATTTTGGTAATAAATTCCTCCTAAATTATTTTTTAAAGTAAAAACTTCTTTAGCAGTATTGGGCACTTTTTGTTAGGGGAAAATCTTATGAATTCGCGTCACCGACATGCTCATGACGCACACGCGATAAATAAATAATTAAAAGAATAAATATGTATATATAATATATATAAAAATATTAATCGATTGGATTTAGTGAAAAGTTCAATATGTTTTGTGCATTATTGAAATAGTGTTTTTCTTTGATTAATATATTGTTGAAAATAAGTTTCAAAAACAAATTGAAATTAATAATTTAATTGTTGTTATACATTATGAAATTTCATATTTTAATTGTAAAAGTTCTACAACTGCTAATTTATATTACGAAGTGTCTAGACGTCCGGATTAAATTATTTAGTCGTCCGATTATCGGATGAATAACATTAAATTAATCGTCCGCTATAATTTTTTGAACATCTCCCTTCTGTGGATTTTTATTTACTTATTTCATGACTATGGATGCTAGGTCCTAAAGTGCTTTTTTTTTAATTGTATGATTCCTTTTTATGTATTAAAAACTTATCATAACACTTTTGTCTGACTTTTTAATTGCCTATTCAAATGTATGTTCTGTTATTTAACAAAACCACTTTCCGCAAAAATAGCAACAGTTTTTTATATCTTAGCTTTGTGGTATATACGTCAATTCTATTGCAGATGATGTTGAAAATCCTCGGAGAGTTAGCCCTGTTGGGGGCTATTGCTTCGGTGTTTGTTGTGGCTGCACAGGGTAGGGCCCAGGAGAGAGCTGCTGAAGAATCATCAGGTCGAGAATACATGCGGAAGTTAGATGAAATTATGGGTAATGCTAAAAACAAACTTGCATTGGCATCGTGGGATTATGAGTCTAATATAACAGATTTTAATGAAAAGCGCCTGGTATGTAGATTGATAATTAATAGATAATTTAGTTTTATAATCTATTCTATACTTCCTACTGTTGAAGAATTTTTGTGTGGAAGAATTACCACAAATTTGCCAGTAACGTGATACTACTAAAACAAACTACCAAGCTTTGAGTATGTGTTTCCTAAGTATAACGGTAAAGATCGGTGATAAGATTACACTAGGTTTTATTTTCTTATAATATCCGAAAGAAATGATAAACATGCAGTTTGACTATAAATACACTAGTGGATTGGACAGACGTTGTCCTGTACACATGTCTTAAATTTGAAACATCGGTCCAGCCGTTAGGAAGAGTTCACTGACATACACATGAGCAGGAGAATTATATTATATGGACGGAATTGAGAATATAAACCAATCTCAAATTCACTTGAACACACGACAAAATCATCAAAATCAGTCCAGCCGTTTAGGAGGTAGTTCAATTGTGGATCTAAACCATTCTCGAATCCACCTGAAGACACACACCAATCTCAAATTCACTGGAACACAAATAAATCATCGAAATCGGTAAAGCTGTTTAGGAAGAGTTCAATTACAATAGACGCACAATATATATATATTAAGATACACTAATAAAAGTACTAAATTATTAAATATAGGTACTTAATGATTGCTTTATCAGTAAAATGACATGAATAACCTTAAAAAATCAAATAGCAGCTAAAATAACCTTTTAAAAAAAGGAAACTAGAACTTTTCTACTAATCCCATATTAAATGTTTGGATGTGTATAAAAGGCATAAAAGGCATAAAAGGCATTTATTTTCTCAAAATTCCTTTTTGATGTCATTTTTAATATACTAGATACTACTACCGCTTCGGAAACAAACGGCGCTTTGAGAGAAAAGAGAAGGCGCAAGAAACTCTCCCAGTATTCTTTTTTTGCGGTCTTTTTAATAAAAATATATAAAATTGTAGTGTCATTGCTATTGCTATAAAATAATCATAATCTAGTCCCAGGCTGTCGGTCATCACTTAGATATTCAGCTGTGTAGTAGAAGGATTTACGACAGAGATATTTTTTAATAAAACATTTAAATTTATTTATAGCGAGTGCCTGAACAGTGGTTAGGACTTTATTATAAAAGTGTATAAATTTACCCTTAAAGCTATTATGTATTTAAACCTGCAGACTCTAATAAGAAGTTGTTATTAGACATTTTAAATATATCTATTTATATAATGTTTACAGCTCCAAATATCTCTTGAAATAGCCGAAGAACAAAAAGAATATTGGAAAGAAACTATGACATATTTTTGGCATGAATTTGAAGATGAAGATTTGAAAAGAATGTTTAAGAAGTATTCTATATTGGGTACATCTGCTCTTCCCGAAGATTTAAACCAACGGCTCATTCAAGCTATCAACAACATGAAATCCACATACGCGAAAGCAACCATATGTGACTACAAAAATATATCTAAATGTGACTTAACCGTTGAACCAGGTAATGCTTTGGATTTTTGTTAATATGATAAAGAATATACTCGTACCTACCACCAACATCTCCTTTCTCGCACACTAATTCACTTAGTTTTAAATTATCTGAAACATCTCCGTCTGTCTGTCAATCCAAAAATCATTGTCGTACATCGATTGTTTTTTTAAATCATCAATTTTATTTGTACGTTAACTATGCTCATATTATAAAGAAAAATATTTGGTATTTTTCTGGTTCATTAAGCTTGTTTCATTTTATTGATTAATTTATATGTTATATGTTGTTTACAAAATTTTTCATTAATAAATCAAATTTCAAGGTGTTACTGATATTTTTGCCAAAAGTCAAGATCCAGATGAACTAAAACAGGCATGGTTGGAATGGCATAAGTCAGCCGGTGCAGCTTCCAAGAGCTACTTCACCGAATACGTACAAATGTACAACGAAGCTGCCAAACTTAATGGTAATTTAATTAATTAATAGCTACTTATAATCTTATAAGCAATGAGTTTCTTGGCACTCTATCACATTAAATAATTCCGAAGTCATGGTAAATGTAAAAAGGAATAAAACCCTTGATATTCATAAGTGTCATTTCATCAAAGAAGAAGTGGTGACAAGGATTGAGAAAGGAATGCTGAAATGGTATTGGACACGTGGAACGAATGAGTGCAGAAAGAATGACACATCAAATATATAAGGCAAGTGTGTGAGAGCAAGTGGGTCGCGGGAGACCTCGTAGGACATTCGTCGACCAAATTGGGGATGTCTTGTAAAAAGGAAAGGGCCGAAGCAACCGGAACCGGCGAGCATGTATAAAAAAGAGTAATGAATGTAGAGGAAGCGCGTGAGGTTTGTAAGGATAGAAACAAGTAGCATTCGCTCTGCCTACTTCGACGGGAAACAGACGTGAGTGTGCATGTCGTGTGGGTCATTTCCTTGATTGCGATGAATAATATGATTTTTATTGGGGCTGCTCCTTCGACTACCGGAAACATCAAGCGTTGCAAATATGTCTGTCTCAGAGAGTGTTCTTTGAGGAGTTTGGTGTCGAGACTAGTAAAATAGAAATAGTACTATCTTCGCGCCTCAATAAGGCTACTTGAAACCCAAGCACTGGCAGCTATTTCAGTCAACGGATCATTCTATCTATCCAACGCGGAAATGCTGCCAGTTCGTTATAATAGTTTAAGTTTATGTAATCATAGTTTGTAAATTAAGTTATAATATTTGGTTTGTTTGAATAAATTTTATTTTGATTATTTTAATCGTCGTCTTTGAAATTGCATTTTAGGGTTAGAAAATGTCGCCGAGTGGTGGATTGGTGAGTATGAAACAGAAGATATTGAAGATCAATTAGCCGATCTTTGGACTCAAGTGAAGCCTCTGTACGAACAGATTCATGCGTACGTAAGGCGACATTTACGTCTGAAGTATGGCGATGCTGTGTCAGCTAAAGGACCAATACCAGCTCATTTATTGGGTTAGTGAGAAGCTCTTCTTTATTAAAATCAAGAAGATTGGTTGCTTCTGTAGTCAGTTATATTTTTTACAGTGTTTTCATTTTTTTTTCTTTTTTTAGGAAACATTTGGGCCCAAACTTGGAGTAATGTTGAAAAATTCACGTCACCGTCTCCGGATAAGCCCGATGTTGATGTTACGGCGGCGCTCATTGATCAGGTACGCTGACGCTAGAGAAACTAAGACAAATACATCAAAATGTTTGACAATTAACAACAAAAATTCGAACTAAAGAATAAATGGGAACACAGTAAATAATACTTATAATAATAATAATAATACGTATAATTTTTTAAGAAATAAAGGCACGAGACGAGCACGACGTTCAGCTAATGGTATTTGCGCCCTGCTCATTTCAATGCAGTTCTACTCAGAATTCTTGAAAAACCCAAAAATTCTGAGTGGCACTACAATTGCGGTCGTCACCTTGACAAATAAAATATAACGTCCAGGAATTTCACTAGCTACGGCACCCTTTAAATTGAAACACAATAATTCTTATACATTACTACCTCACGACGGACAAAGGCACCGATGTGGTAGCCATAATCTAGCCGTCATCCTGTGCAAATAAGCCTCCCATTGGTAAATGCCCTTAGTCGCCTCTTACGACACCCTTCCATTTTCTTTTTCTGCCCCGGGGGAAGCACAGGGCAAAGTGCCATTGATTACATTACAAACATATTGGCGATCAAACATATTTGTTTGAGGAAAAGAAGAATATAAGACTTCATGGCTACTTGATGTCCAGTGATCAATGCTCCCCTTGCTCTAGCAACACGTTGTTGGCATTTATGGAAAGTACCAACACATTTGTATTTCATATATTTGATCCAATCATTAAAATAATTCCAGAACTATACGCCATTAAAGATATTCCAAACAGCAGACGAGTTCTTCAAGTCACTGAACCTGACTGGGGTTCCAGACCTGTTTTGGGAACGATCAATAATAGAGAAACCAGATGACGGTCGTGATATGGTTTGCCATGCATCAGCATGGGATTTCTTTGATGGCGAAGATTTCAGGTAAATCAAAAAAAGAAAAATAAAAAGAAAATACTTGAGTAGTAAATTCAAAATATTATTTCGATTTTATGATGTTTTACTAAAATTGATATTGGTTTAGTAATTTTATTTTACTGAACAATATAACAATACTTTTATACGATAGTTGTTTTAACCAGGAATCACCGCCGCTTCTGTATGATTCTCATCCTAGAAGATAACTGTTATAATTATTGTAATGTGAGTTTTGATTAAATTTTATGATTAAATCTTGATGACTGATTAAAAACCCATTAACTTTATTTTTTATAAATTTTATATATTTATTTTATTGATTTTAATTTCAGGATAAAGCAGTGCACAACGATAACGAATGCCTTCTTCAAAACCACTCACCATGAACTAGGTCATATACAGTACTACTTGCAATACAAGGATCAACCAATAGTCTATAGAGAGGGAGCTAATCCAGGTGATCCAGAAATCTGATATTTATAGTAAAAAATACGTAATAAACTTTATATCTTAAGAAAAGGAGCTAAGACACTGTCCTCATATTATAAACTTTATTACGTGTTCATTTTGCATTAAGCTGCAGAAGAAGTTATAACCTAGGTCCTAAAGACTGAAGAAGGCTGTTGCCTCTCAATATATTCGATTTTATGTATGTTCTTTGTATTTATGTATGTTGTCTATGATAATATTAGGCATAAAAGTGAATTTGCTAGAAACTACCATAGCCAGAATGTTAACACCAGGAACAAACAAACTTATAATGGCTACTACTTGGCTAACTCTAGTCTTTTGTGTAGACGATGTATATGCTTTCTCAACAAGAACCCGGATAATGTTCAAAACAAATGTATTAAAAAATTCAAAGGAATTAAGAAACGTTTGTGTAGTAAAAAGTACTATAATGACTTTCTCAATGATACCACAGATTGGAAATGGAGCGACCGCCCCCAGGCTATTAAAAATAAATTTTATTGTAAAATATTGCATTGTTATCATATTTTTTGGAAAAAAAGAAGCCCGCTGAGTTTCGTGCGCCCGTTCATTGCTTACTCTTTCGAATGGGTGGTAGGTTTTGAATTTCAATAAGTGATAGCATATCCTATTTTTAATAAATTATTTGAATTTGAATTTAAATATATTGGATCGATTGTTTATCATTATCATTCGTATCAAAATAATCAGTATTACATTATTATCTTAAGATGAATATATAATATATATATAATTATAAGTTGTTAAGACTCTTATTCTGTATATCTCCACAGGTTTTCATGAAGCAGTAGGCGATGTTATAGCTTTGTCAGTGTCAACACCAAAACATTTGAAAGTAATGGGCCTCTTGGAAGATGGTCCAGAAGACAATGAGTCTAACATCAATCAACTGTACAAAATGGTATAATCAGCTACATTTTCTAATAGAGATTTAGATTGAAATAATTTTAAACACACATTATCATGTCAGTGTCTTATATATTTAGGCAATTTATTACACAATTCTCCATTTATCATGGGTCTGATTTCTTTACTTACATCAATCCTTTTACGTAAGCTCTCTTACTCTTCTTACCTAGCCTCTTATCACTCTCGTTCTGATAGTGAAATGATTGCCTAGGTAAACTGTTACCATAACTTCCATCCAAATTCACTGTATAAATCTATATAGTTATTATTATCTCCCTTCATCACATTCTGTACGTGACCAAAGAACCCTTAAAAAATTGCAACCGTCATCTAATATATTTAGTAGCAACCATAAATGCAGCTCCCACTATGTAGATGTTCTCAGATCCTCCCCTATCATTATATCATCAATTATACTTTGCCGATAGAATTTACCTTATCCTCGATCACTAGAGAGACTCACAAAGAGTTACATTTGGCACTTCACGTTGTCAGCATCAATAAATTGATATTTTAATTCAAAGATGGTCCAAATTTTAATATAGTTTTCGAGGGAATAAGATTAGTACTTACTCACCTGTGCCATGCAAGGCCAACACAATAAATAGAAGTTAAATCAAAGTTTCCTTCAACATTTTAGTTTGAAACTTGAATCTCAATAAAATTATTTTTAGGGATTGGACAAAATAGTGTTCCTGCCGTTCGCGTATCTGTTAGACTTATGGCGTTACGGAGTGTTTCGTGGTACAACAACGCCAGAAAACTATAACTGTCACTTCTGGCAGCTGAGAGATGCTATTCAAGGTATAGAGCCCCCTGCACCACGAAGTGAAGATGACTTTGATCCTGCTGCTAAGTACCACGTATCTGCTGATGTTGAATACATGAGGTATTTGTTAAAGAATATTTATCATGCTATTTATTTTACATGATTGATGCTCGGTATGAGTAAAATATATTATGTTTAAGTATGGCAAATATTTGGAAAGAGCGATATATTTTTGGCTGATACTTCAAATATATACCCCAGAAATAAAAGAAAACGTCAGTTTCGTCAAGTTTCGTAGATGAGAATTTTTCATTTCTTGCGATATTTTTTTGCCTCCTGTTATTGATAGAATATACTCAATACTAGAAGTGTGGACACGAGATAAATATTTTGTTTTTATATTTTCAGATATTACATTTCCTACATAGTTCAGTTCCAGTTCCATCGATCGTTGTGTCAACTTGCTGATGAGTACCAGCCCGGTGATTCCACCAAACAGTTATCTAACTGTGATATTTACAAGAGTACTAAAGCAGGAAATGCATTGAAGTAAGTTAATAATAATAATAAATAAAATAAATATAATAAATATACCCTTTTGCCATAGATTTCCGTTAGTAAATTACATCATGCAGATTCTTTAAAAATCTTTGAAATAGTATAATTTAAATTTTTTTTATTCAGGGATATGCTGAAAGTAGGATCGTCTAGACCTTGGCCGGATGCTATGGAAGCGTTGACCGGCCAAAGGAATATGGACGCCAGTGGAGTTATGGAGTACTTCCAGCCTCTGTACGACTGGTTAAAGACTGAGAATGAACGCACAGGAGAATATATTGGATGGGAGCCCAGTACAGTCCGTGAGTAGCCATGAGCACTGGGCGACATGGAAAGTTAAAGAATGGCGATAAACCCTTTTGGGTGCAAAATAGCGAGGCACTTTTATTGATATTTTCCGAATTAAAGGGTGTTAACCGTAATAAGTAACCGGTTTAACAGAAAATCATATCGAGAACTGTTTCGGTTTTGATCTACCTTTAACCGGACTTTAACGGTTTTTGGAAATTTAAGTGTCCAAACCATTTCAGATATCTAATTTTCTTTCATTCATTAGTTCGTAAGCCGTTTCTCATTAATTCTTCCTCTAACATTCAAAGTCTCAAATCAGCATTTCGACACCCACTTTGTGCCCTGGCGGGAACAATTTAGTTTTAGGTTTTGGATTGACTTATGGCGAATATCGTCGCTGCTGTTAGGTTGCTCCCCCCAGAATACAAAGAGAATTCACCAGCTCTAACGGTACCCCCCTGGGGAAGACAGTTACAGTATTTTGCTACCAGTGGGAGATTCCTTTGCACAGGATGCCGGCTAGATTATGTAGTACCACAATGGCGCCTATTTCTGCCATGAAGAAGTAATGTGTAAGCATTACTGTGTTTCGGGCTGAAAGGCACCGTAGCTAGTAAAATTACTGGGCACATGAGACTTTACAGTAGTGCCGCTCAAAACTTTTGGGTTTTTCAAAAATCCTGAACTGTAATGGGCAGCATTGTAATGCCACTGCATTGTAATGGGCAGGGCGTATAAATTACCATCAGCTGAACATCCTGCTCGTCTCGTCCCTTATTTTCATAAAAAAAAAATCCCACAGACATGATCCCCTCAATAATTATTTGTTAAGCTGTATGATGTTTTTGGGGTTGGATTAGAATACGCCTGCTTACGCGCTATAGATCCCAGCCTAAGATTGGAGACGTCAAATGCTTGATGATATTACGGTCATCGAAGTACCTTAGTCGCCTTTTACGACGCCTCGGTAAGAGTGAGGAAGGTCTATTCTATTCCGCTGTATTGTATGCTCGGATTTTTAAGAAAACAGTACAAAAATTGAACAAAAAGAAAACTAATAGGATATCTAGATTCGAACCGGAGACTTCTGCTTTCCGGATCACCCAATCACCCAATCACCCATCTGAGCTATAACAGCCTTGTATATAGTTGTGAAATTTACCTTTGTATTCTAATATTATTGTAGCTGTTTCTCATTTAAACACGGATAAAACTACATTTTTAAAATTGAAACCTAGCTAGATCGATTTCTCGCTCGCGAATCTACCTCTATACTAAATTTCATTTAAATTATTGGAGCCGTTTCTGAGATTCAGATTATATATTTATACACAAAAATTGCTCGTTTAAAGATATAAGATTATCACAAACGTGTCTCAACAAATTCAGTTTTTTCTAAAAACCAGCTTGTTAAACTATATTTTTATATTTAGTAGTATTTCATTAATATACTTTTCAACTTAACATTTACATTTTCAGAATACTGCACACCAGAACAGCTCAACAACTTGAAGGATTCGCCATTGAAGAGTCAACTCAACAAATTCGCAAATTGACTGTTTTCATTATAATTTTTACTTATGTTGCACCAATATTAAATTTTATGTCTACTTTTTATTTTTATTTATTGTGGCTCTGTGATATAATTATTTATTGGAAAAAACTTATAACTTGTCCTCTTGATTTAAACGAACGAGCCGATAGCCCGCGACTTCATTTTTTTTAATGAAAATAAGGGACGAAACGATGAAGACATTCAGCTGATGGTAATTGATACTCCCTGCCCATAACAATGCAGCGCCGCTCAAGATTATTGAAAAACCCAAAAATTCAGAGCGGCTAGTGCCTTGAGACCTAAGATGTCAAGTCTCATTCACCCAGCGATTTCACTAAATACGGTGCCCTACAGACCGAAATACAGTTATGCACCTCACTGCTTCACGGCAGAAATAGGCGCTGTTGTGGTACCCATAACCTAGCCGGTAGGCGGTATTATAGCACGCGTCCCTTGTGACGCATGGACCAGCCATCGTTCCCTTCGCACATATTTGAGAGAAAGAAACGACCAGGAGCCTCCCACTGGTAAAATTCATCCGCGTACACACAGGACTGAGCATGACGTAGTAGCGGCAATTCGAATAAAATTTTAAGCTAATGAACATATTAATTATGTTGTCGCGACACTTTTTGTAACTAATGATGTCTAACAATCTCAACCAGCAATAGCTAACAATCTCAACCAGCAATAGCTAACAATCTCAACCAGCAATAGCTCACAATCTCAACCAGCAATAGCTAACAATCTCAACCAGCAATAGCTAACAATCTCAACCAGCAATAGCTAACAATGTCAACCAGCAATAGCTAACAATGTCAACCAGCAATATCTAACAATCTCAACCAGCAATAGCTAACAATCTCAACCAGCAATAGCTAACAATCTCAACCAGCAATAGCTAACAATCTCTACCAGCAATAGCTAACAATGTCAACCAGCAATAGCTAACAATCTCAACCAGCAATAGCTAACAATCTCAACCAGCAATAGCTAACAATCTCAACCAGCAATAGCTAACAATCTCAACCAGCAATAGCTAACAATCTCAACCAGCAATAGCTAACAATCTCAACCAGCAATAGCTAACAATCTCAACCAGCAATAGCTAACAATCTCAACCAGCAATAGCTAACAATCTCTACCAGCAATAGCTAACAATCTCAACCAGCAATAGCTCACAATCTCAACCAGCAATAGCTAACAATCTCAACCAGCAATAGCTAACAATCTCAACCAGCAATAGCTAACAATGTCAACCGCCAAATAACCAAAACCCAAAGAATACTTAACTTCAAAAAACAAAGTAGTAGAATATGATGTCACCACGATTCAGAATTATTTCGATGAACGGAAGTGGCACAATAGGTTTTAGCCGTGACCTACCGGCGTCGAAAAATTCTAAAGATACGTGAGTAAGCCATTAGGGCTTAAAATGAGTTTTATTTGTGCAAAAAATAATCATAATGTATTAGACAAATGTTATTGGAGTATGTTCTAGAATCTAGATTATCGTATAGTACAAGTGTATTTTTAACGACAATAAGAGACGAGACGAGCAAGACGTTCAGCTGATGGTAATTGATACCATTGCCGCTCAGGATTCTTGAAAACCCAAAAATTCTGAGCGGCACTACAATTATTGCGCTTGTCACCTTGAGACATAAGATGTAAATTCTCATTTGCCTAGTAATTTAACTTGCTACGGCACCCTTCAGACCGAAACACGTTACTGCTTCACGGCAGAAATAGGCGCCCTTGAGTTCAGTGGCAACAGTTAAAAATGTTAATTTGTTTAAATTTTTCTCTTAATGATTCTAAAGGACCTCAGTTACTCGTATTAAAGCTGTTAATCCTGAATGACAAGCAGAGATTTTATTTTTAACTAAGACTTTATTACCAGTGGGAGGCTCCTTTGCACAGGATGCCGGCTAGATTATGGGTACCACAACGGCGCCTATTTCTGCCGTGAAGCAGTAATGTGTAACATTACTGTGTTTCGGGTTTGAAGGGCAAATGAGACTTAACATCTTATGTCTCAAGGTGACGAGCGCAGTTGTAGTGCCATTCAGAATTTTTGGGGTTTTTCAATAATCCTGAGCGGCACTGCATTGTAATGGGCAGGGCGTATCAATTACCATCAGCTGAACGTCTTGCTCATCTTGCCTCTTATTTTCATAAAAAAAATAAAAAATTGATTGATATTATACAATTACTAATAATGACAGTAATAACGACCATCATATTTACGAAGCATCCTTACACAAACAATGAATTCAAGCTCTAAAGGTTGATGCATCTAATAATTACGATAATTTATATTTATACAGTTTATTCTTTATTACTTACTATGCAATAATTTATATTATTTAAACACGATACAAAATTGGATGCAGCACCTTACAAACTAATCTGTTATATATAGGTACAGCCATTGTAAAATACTCTATTTGACTGAAAAGAGTGGCCGCTGAGTTTCTTGTATTCTGTTCTTCTCACAAGTACACCTTTTTTTCGACCATATTATGGTAGATTCAGTATAATAATATAAAGTGACGATAAATGAATAAAGTTTATTAGACTCTGGTTCTGAAGAGCTATCAATAATTGACTCTGTGCAAAGAAACGAAATAGCTTCATCCGAATGTTAAGTCGTTGAGGCCACAGTCATAATTTTATGATCTATATTCTCTTTGCGCACGAGTGACTACGAAACGGCCCTACTGTCAACCAGTAATGGCTAACTCAAGGTGATGCGAATAATCTATAATTCTTAAAGACGCAATCAACTTAATTTACGATGTCGTGAAATACGTTCAGTTAAGGAAATATTAAGTGTTACTGGTCAGTTATGATGTTCCTTTACTAATTGTGGAGTAAATATATACAAATAAACTTAGATCATGGATTGGTCTCCGTTGCGCTCCAATTAGATACCGGACTATCTAAGAACAATAGCTTTTTTATTACGGCAACTATTAGACGCTTATATGGCATTTTGACACTCAATGGCATCTTTCAAATTTTGTAATAATTTTACGCCTCGTGTAATTTTACATTGCAATTAATAAAATACAAAATACTTACTGATAATATGTGTATAGTGTTTCATATTTCTTGTAGTATTATTTTTACAAAGTATTGCTGCTACACCAGGCATTTTAGTTTCAATTATTAGCAAAGTTTAACAGAACATGGCAAGTCAACGTCACATATTGTTCGGGACTGGCTCCAGTACGCCCATTTGGGCGTAGTGTTAGTTGCCGCACATTGCGACGACGCCTGCGGTATCTAGTTGGAGCGCAGCGGTGACCAATATTTAATGTAAGCAAATAAAACTATAAATATATATATATATATACTAGCTGACCCAGCAAACGTTGTATTGCCGATATTAAAATCGCGATACAAAAGTAACTGTTGATCGTAGATGGGTGAAAATTTGAAGTTGTATGTATTTTTTAATACTGACTAATAAACAAACAAATTTAAAAAAAAAAATAAAAAAAAAATCGTGTGGACCACCCTTAACATTTAGGGGAATGAAAAATAGATGTTGTCCGATTCTCAGACCTATCCAATATGCACTCAAAATTTCATGAGAATCGGTCAAGCCGTTTCGGAGGAGTTCAAAGTGTAACACCATGACACGAGAATTTTATATATTAGATATATTAAAGTTTTTTTAATGTATATAAATAGCAAAATGGAACGCATAACTTTTATATTGGATATGATGAAAGAAATACAATTTTTTCAATACTAAACAGATATGGCTTTGATATATATTGACCCCACCATGAAACCGTCCAGATGTCCAAAAGTACGTTATCTTTTGCCTCATATAATTTACTCATATATATTCAACGCAAGCACATATTAAACGAACAGTTAAGTGCTGAATTATCATATAACACAGTTTCCCACGCTAACGGGCAGCGGAAAAAGGAAAATTACTACGCATAATATAGGGCGCGTTGACGATGCATCTTAAGTATCAACATATCTTTACTATCTCAGCCTTCAATGGAGGCTTGAAACGAATTTGTTATTCACTTGATAGTGGTTAGGACTTATTGCTTATCAACAATACATGTAATTTGCTATTTAAAAGGCATTTATTTTCTCAAAATTGATTCCTTTATAATTCTTTTTGATGTCATTTCTAACAACTACTAGATACTACTACTACCGCTTCGGAAACAAATGGCACTCTGAGAGAGAAGAAGAGGCGGAAGAAACTCTCCCAGCATTATTTTTTTGCGCTCTTTTCAATAAAAATATACAAAATTGTACAGTCATTTCTATCGCTATAAAATAATCACAATCTAGTCCCAGGCTGTCCGACCATTTAGATATTCAGGTGTGGAGTGATAGGATTTACGACAGAGCCATTTGTTTATAAAATATTTAAATTTATTTATAGATAATGCCTGAACAGTGGCTGGGACTTTATTATAGAAGTGTATACATTTACTCTTTAAGCTATTGTGTATCTTATGAAGCCTACTAGAATTAGTTACAAGCAATCCCTTATTTCTAGTCTTATAAAAATGAAAATCACTATTAAGAGCAAAAAGGTGACAATTTTTGTGATATTAAACGTATATATTTGGTATTCAAAAGGCTGTTTACTAACACAATTCATATATTAGATGCAGCACCTTAAAAACAATTTTTTTATGTATATTACAGCCTTTGTAAAATACTCAATTTGATTGAAAATAGTAGCTGTTGAGTTTCTTGTAACTGTTCTTCTCACGAACTCTACTTTTTCCGAACATATGGTATATTCAGTAATGTACAAGAAATGTTTATAGTGACGATTCAAATGCGCTTAAGGTAATCCAATTGAATTAAGTTTATTTGGCTTTATCTTTGATGGTAGGTGATCACCGCAGTCCATAATCTCTTGTGGCTCCAGAGCAAAGACAATAGTATTGCCGACTATTAAAACGTTCATATGAATTCGATAATCATAAACACATTAGCACGTGGTGGACGAAGATCGAACTGAGGACAGCTGCAACGTGGTGAAGGCCAATGATTTTAAACCGACTTCAGTTAAGGAGGAGGTTATCATTTCATCGGTATGTTTCTTTTATGTTTGTTACCTCAGAACTTTCGACTGGGTGAACCGATTTTGATAATTCATTTTTTATTTGAAATCTGGTGCTTCCCGTGTGGTTCCATGTTGTTACAGTGTCAGACAAGGTAGGTTTGTAAATATATATACATAGTTGTAGGTGAGATGTGCTTGTGTCGCACGCGCCTGACAAGGCGAGAGGCGAGGGTGGGGCCGCGACGGGAGTACGCCGTATCCAAAAATATCAATGATTGTAACTAGAATTAGATTTTATAAAAATACACAATTATTTTTATACTTTTTAGTGCATATTATATCTTTTGTTTTGGAATAGAGTTTTTGAAGTTACAATTTTGGCTTTATTCACCACCAACGCTTTAAACTATCAAATGAAAGCCATTAATCAATTTATATCATCAGCCATTATCGCGGGAGAAGAAAAAAACACGTAAATCAGGTCATTAAGATTTGAGTATGATAAAACAATCACCAATTGTAATTCTTGGGCCGGGTTGCATCAACTTACTCTAGCAATAACAAATGTGTTAAAGTACCGGTTAAAAAGCAAAAAATTGGGTTGCACCATTTGACAATTCTTAGATGACGTCATAACCGTAACCGTCCAATCTTCGGCGGTTAAATATATTGTTAAAATTAAATAGCTAAAAACGACTTGTCAAGAGTTTCAAATAAATATTCGATATTGACTTAATATTTCATTTTTACCTTTAACTATGCCAAGGAATTTATTTTTAAATTTTTCACCAGTGTGTGTTGCCAGTAATGACTTACGGTACGCATACGTGGTCGCTAACTATGGGCATTATAAGAAGGCTCATGGTCGCTCAGAGGGCAATTGAGAGGGCTATGCTCGGAGTTTCCCTGCGAGATCGAATCAGAAGTGAGGAGATCCGTAGGAGAACCAAAGTCACCGACATAGCCCAAATGATTGCGAGACTGAAGTGGCAGGGCACATAGTCCGACGGACAGATGGCCGTTGGGGCAGTAAAGTCCTCCAATGGCGACCTCGTACCGGAAGACGCTGTGTTGGTAGGTCCCCCACAAGATGGACCGACGATCTGGTCAAGATCGCCGGAATACGTTGGATGAGAGCAGCGCAGGACCGATCGTCGTGGAAATCTTTGGGGGAGGCCTGTGTCCAGCAGTAGAAGTCTTCCGGCTGATGATGAAGCCAAGGAATACGATGGTGCAACACATTCTGCAGTCTATGTTAAAGTCAGCGTAACTGTTAACATTAAATTTGATTTAAACCTTAACCTATAACAGTTAATGTGATGCAACGCAACCTAAGAGTTAAATTAGTTAAAAAGTCAGTAAATTACAAAATATTTTAAAACATCGCTAATTGCAAACCAGTGTTTGGTGCTTTGGATTTACCATCTTACAAAATACACATGTACAACTCCCAACTCATTATAATACTTTCGTTTTGTTGAAATCACCTACATACTGCCTGACACACCAATTACAAGCTTAGGAGTGGTCACTTATTGTGTAAGGTTTTAGTTACTTCACAATTATCAATTTACCAGTTTGCACAGGATGCCGGCTAGATTATGGGTACCACAACGGGGCCTATTTCTGCCGTGAAGCAGTAATGTGTAAGCATTACTGTGTTTCGGTCTGAAGGGTGCCCTACCTAGTGAAATTACTGGGCAAATAAAACTTAACATCTTATGTCTCAAGGTGACGGGCGCAGTTGTAGTGCCGCTCAGAATTTTCGATGACACGTATAATAATAATAATACTATGTCGTTCGAAACACCTCTGGAATTGTCGTGAACCTTCGCCCTCGGGACTCTATTTCTTAAATTTCAAAGTCAAAATTAAATAGTCAAATAAACTTATAATATTATATTTTTCTATCTTTAAATATTATAATATTATAAAAAAAAAATCTGAATTATTAAAATACGCTACCCGAACCACGTAGACCCTACAGATTTATATTTATAGTAGAGGACCCGACAGACGTTGTCCTGTACACACGTCTTAAATTTGAAAAATCGGTCCAGCTGTTAGAAGGAGTTCATTAACATACACATGAGCAGGAGAATTATATTATATGGACGGAATTGAGAGTCTAAACCAAACTCAAATTCACTGGAACACACAAAAAAATCATCAAAATCGGTCCAACCGTTTAGAAGATAGTACAATTGTGAATCTATACCATTCTCGAATCCACCTGAAGTCACACAGAAAGTTTCATTAAAATCGGTCCAGCCGTTTAGGAGGAGTTCACTTACAACAGAGTTTTTCACTTAATAATACATTTAAATAAAACACTCAACGCGTGTAATTGTAACTGTGTTTTTACAGTAGTTTATTATTATTTTAGCTAACCCGGCGAAGCTAACTGCGGTTGACAAAAATCTATACTCTTATTCCACAACTTTTGGATAGTTATAGATTTACGGAAAATAACGCCTAATTAAATCTAGCTTATGTATCTGGTTCATCATCATCATCATATCAGTCGGAAGATGTCCACTGCTGGACAACGGCCTTCCCCAAAGATCTCCTGCGCTAGTCTCCTCCAACAAATTCCGGCAATCATGAACAGATCGTCGGTTCATCTTTTGGGTGGGGGGGCCTACCGTCTGCGTCTTCCGGTACGTGGTCACCATTCAAGGACTTTACTGCCACAACGGCCATATGTTCGTCGAGCTATATGCCCTGCCTACTGCCACTTCAGTTTCGCAATCATCTACTCGTGAGAGGGTCCTTTGCACCGGATGCTGGCTAGATTATGGGTACAACAACGGCGCCTATTTCTGCCGTGAAGCAGTAAGTAAACATTACTGTGTTTCGGTCGGAAGGGTGCCGTAGCTAGTGGAATTACTGGGCAAATGAGACTTAACATCCTATGTCTCAAGGTGACGAGCGCAATTTAGTGTCCATCAGAATTTTTGGGTTATTCAAAATCCTGAGTGGCACTGCATTGTAATGGGCAGGTCGTATCAATTACCATCAGCTGAACATCCTGCTCGTCTCGTCCCTTATTTTCATTAAAAAAAATTCAGTCAAAATTTTGTTGAAGGGACCTTACCTGAAATACGAAACTCCATCCTTTTTAAATTTGGATATACTGTTTTTTGTACAGCTTTTCAAAAAAGTTTGTCTCAGTCAACGAGTCAGTCCACTATTACGGTTATCTTGAGATTCTATTGCTTATTGCAAGTAGAAAGTTAAAATAGCAAGTAAAAATAGAAAGGAATGGAGGAGCCCTTTACCCAACTGGGATCCATTTGAAAATGATGAAGAATACTAACATAGTGCATGCATTATAACTTACTAACATAAAAGTTAATAATAAAATAATCATGTTTGTCGACTAACCGTACTAACATACTAACACTAAAATTTAGAAATCAAATGGAAAATCATTAATAAAGGCTTTATTATTATTATTATTATTGCAATGAGCAATACTTTCAGCGCGTTGAAATCTTTCGATAGAGGAATCTAAATAGAGAAAAGCTGTATAATGGTTGTTTTTCTTTACTTCAAAATTATCTTTATTTTATTTTGCTAGATGGCACTGTTTCATACTTTAACTGAGCTCTCAATTGAAGTAAAAGCTAATTTAATCATAAGAGGACAATTTAGTTTATTTATTTATTTATTTATTTATTTAAGATTACCTACAGAAACTACAACATACATTCCACTATAATTACAGCATACTTAAAAAACTGATAATTGCGATTCTACTTACAGGCAATCGGACATGTATGAAACATAATTTTATATATTAGTTAATTTATTTTGTATCTTAAGTTCAAATATGGCATAGTATGTCCAACCCATATCAAAAAGAGTGGTGGCTGGAACTTACTAGATAATTATAAATATCTTATATATTCTTCTCAAGAGTTCTAATTTTTTTGAACATAATATGGTAGATTCAGTAATTTAATAGAAATATTAGTAGTGATGATTCAAAGCGCTTAGTTTAAGCCTATTTAAATAAAGTCTATTTGACTTTGACTTTGAAATAAGAAAGCTGTTTGAGTCTCAAAGTATATGTTACGATAATTGAAATGATAAATTTTTTGATTGAACTAACGCAATTTAATTTTATACAGTTAACTAGCTGACCCAACCGACGCTGTTCTGTCAATAGAAAAAAAAATATGATGTACCTACCTAAGTTTTCGGGAATAATTTAATCTTAAGCTATGGGAAATTAATGATTTTATATTATGTAATAATAAACTGATAAGGATTAATATGGTTAACAGCTTCTACATTACCGCTTTATCGTTGCCAATTCTTAAAGTATTAAAATGGATATAGTATCTTATCCTTAAGATATATGCTATCGCGGACTTTTCTGTAGAACTATATTATAAGATACACAGTTCCACCTTACATTAATCTTTTATATCTCAAATGGTTTATGCAGCGTTTCCGTTGCTCCCACAGCTCCCAGAACTAAACAAGCCATATACAAAAACCTTTCTCGAGACTCACGCTATCCATTGGTGAAAACAGCATGACAATCAGTGCAGTAGCTTTTGAGTTTATCGCGAGCAGACAGACAGACCGAGAGAGCGCACCGATCACCAGCTAGATTTGATAATGTTTCATGACTTTAAATTGATAATTATAATAATTATTCGCTATTGAATCTCATTACATTTCCATCAGTAATTAATCAACGGTATAAACCTCCGAAATCATACCGCAACTGATTTAAAAGCATAGATTTTCCTAGAGCCAAATCTGTACCTACAAGGCCTTCTAACTTTGTACTTGTGCGGACGAACTGAAAACAATGCCGATTCACACGGCCTGAGTTCAAACAAGCGACAAGCAAACACAGTTCTCGACGCGAGTTCAAACAGGTACCACGCACCATTGGTTACCAGTCGACACCTGATAGCAGACTTTATCTATCAGGGAACTGACCGCGTTCTACATCTATATCAGCCAGCAATGGCTTGCGTCCACACCAGAAAAATACTAGGCCTATGGCTGAAGTTCATTCTTCTCTCGCTTGCGTTTGCAGAGCCTCAACTAGACCTTCCGCAGTTACCGCAAGTCTCAAGCACACAGAGAAACCCATACAGTTATGGTGTATCAAGCACTCAACCTAATAACAATTTCGTTAGATCCTTTCAATACAGTACATCCCGCCCTCCGAGTTCAGTAACTCCTGGAGTATTCCCAGTTTCTTCAACCCCATTTAGTGGTATAACTCCTGATATTAGCAACAACGGATATCCAAGTGGATTTGGGAATGGTCAGAGTTCAACACTTCGACCTTTTGATGAGAGGAACCGCGATGATCGTATAGATATCAACAGTGATCCAAATTTCCGACGCAATGATCCCAATTTCGTTCGTGATGATCCCAATTTTGTGGGCGCAAACCCTTATGAATTTAATAGGGATTTCACGTCGAATAGACTAGATGATAGAGTGAGTCAAGTAAGCTTACATCAGATAAGGGATTTCCTGAAGCAGGCGGATGACCAGGCTTCAAAGGAATGTACCAATAATGTGGCAGCGCAATGGAATTTTGAAACTGACGTGAACGATGCTACACAACATGCAGCTGTGAGTATATAACTATTTATTCTCAATAAAAAAATTGATATTTAGATTTAAAATCAAATATTTTTATTCAAATAAGATAGATCTTTAATAACTTATTAAAATGCTTTCATTTTCTCAAAATTGATTCCTTTAGAAGTCTTTCTAATATTTTTTCTAATACTACTATCGCTTTGCAAGCAAATGGCGCTTTGAGAGAGAAGAAGAGGTGCAAGAAACTCTCCCAGCATTCTTTTTTTGCTCTCGCTTTAGATGATTAAGACAATTTCATTACGATTAAGTTTATAAATAAATTAAGGATAATGTTATCAAAACCATATAAATCATAAAAAGTCGCCATAAAAATATAAATCAATTTGGTATTTACAAGTATTTTAAATCATTAATTTGTACTTCCATGTATATACTTAACGTAAACTTCTGAAAAATTAAATATAATTTCAAGTAAATGCAATAATTATATTGTTATTGATTTATGTGTAGAATAATTACTGTACTTTGGAAATTTCATATCGCGTTATTTTACAGTGGAACAGGTTAAGAAAATATTAACTGAACTTTCAATGGAATTTATTTATTTAATCGCTCATCAAAAATTCACATTAAAAATATATTAATAACATGTAGGTGCAAAATTTATAAATAATCAAATTAAAATATAGATATTCAATAAAAGACAAAAAAACAACATATTTATTTAAATTACGTTTTCAATGTAAATGAATAAGAAAAATTCAATATTTTCGTACTATGCATTATTGTACTATACTTTTTAGGGTTCCTTACCTCGACAGGAAAAACGGAACTCACGGCTTTTTGTGCTACAAAAAACGTATATTTCAACACTCTCATGGGAATCAAAATTTATAGGGTATTTTGCGTTGACATAGAGCTATAAAATTCTGGAAGTAATACCGTATTTTACTTACTAAAAGTATAGAAAAAAATCTAGAAACTATACAAGCACGCAGAAACTTATGGAATTGTTGTTATTACAATAATTGAACAATTCAAAATAATGAAGATAATTTAGATATTATCAACTCTATCAAAGACACAATGCATGTAATATGCTAAAGCGTTGTTTGTGAGAAAAATTTAGTAAGTAAGGAATTTGTGTGTTAATCTGTCATAATATTTTCCACGATAACTAAAGAACTTTAAACCGACAGAATAATCAAAGGAGTTACTTATTTATAAAGATACATCAAAGGTACACACAAACAAGAATCTTTAAACGTATATATATCTCTACTATAATATTATAAATGCGAATGTAAGTTTGTTTGTTACGATTTTAATTATCTTAGTACGGAGACAGATTAGAGCATGAAAAAGAACATATTCTTGGCTTTTATTGCGAAAAGGAAACAGGGGATGGATGTTTGTATGTAAGTTAGTCATTATTGAAGATGACAACATGAAATTTTGTATTTAGGCACTTGATAAGAAATAAATAAATATTTGTCCTAGCGTTTTCCTAACTGTGTGATGATGAAATAAGAGAGGTAAGCTCGTATGGGAGTCCAAACAACGACACGTTTCCACGCCTCAATCCGAATTCGATTTTAATTATATTTAGTACAAAACAGACTAGACCTTGGGAAAGTATATAAGCTACCATTTTAAATAAGTCATGAAAGATTGCATGGGAATTCTTCATTTACGGAGAATAAAACCATGAAAGTTTGTTTTTAGGTACTTGATACGTAGTAAATATACATTTGCTCCACGTCTTTTTAACTGATATTATAATCTTATCTAAAGAAAGACAAAAAAATTAAAAATATTTTAAGTTTTATATAGACACTAGGCTAACCCGACAGTTCTGGCAATAAAATAAAAGATGTACCTAAGTATTCAGAAAAATTAATATAGTATTTGTGTTAATACCATTTACATTACCGCTTTATAATAGCCAATTTTTTAAGTATTAAAATGTATATATTATGTTATCCTTAAGAGTTAGACATAGGCCATCGCGGACTTTTCTGTAGACCTATATAAGATACACAATCCCACCATACATTATTTTGTTATATCTCAAAGGATAGCGTTTTCGATGAAAGCTCCCACATGGCTTATTTTTTTCGGTCATCTTCAACAAATTTCGTTTATGTTTGCAACCACGCTATCTATTGGTGAAAACAACATGAAATACGGTGTAGTAGTTTTTGAGTTTATCGCGAACAGACAGACGTGGCGGAGGAATTTGTTTTATAATGTGTAGTGATGTAGAGTCATATGCATATGCAATGTTTACGTGAACCGATATAGTGATGGGAAAATCAATCGTTACGATTTTCTAATGCCGTGGAAAGTTTTCCGTAAGAATGTAATAAGTCTGTCACATATAATGTTACACAAATAGACTTAGGCTGGGTTACACCACATTGGCTGTTATAATTAAAGTTTAAGTCAAATTTAATGTTAACAGTAACGCTGGCATAGGTATTTAACAGTTAAAGTTATGATGTCATCTAAAAATGGTGCAACACATGATCACACATCTATCAGTGGAAGGCTCCTTTGCACAGGATGCTGGCTAGATTATGGATACCACAATGGCGCCTATTTCTGCCGTGATGCAGTAATGTGTAAGTATTACTGTGTTTCGGTCTGAAGGGCACCGTAGCTAGTGAAATTACTGGGCAAATGAGACTTAACATCTTATGTCTCAAGGTGACGAGCGAAGATGTTAGTGCCTTTAATAATTTTTAGGTTTTTCAAGAATCCTCAGCGGCACTGCATTGTAATGGGCAGGGCGTATCAATTACTATCAGCTGAAGGTCCTGCTCGTCTCGTCCCTTATTTTCATAAAAAAAACACATTTTATGCTTAACCGGTACTTTAACATGTTTGTTATTGTTAAAGTTAGTTGATGCAACCACGCCTTAGAATATACCTACTTGCGTATAGAGATAAAAAACTTTAAAAAAAATTGCATATGTAATACAAGCGTGGCTGACTATTTACGACTTGTCCATCAAAATTTGTTACAGTCATAATTCGTTTAATTTTCTATCTTGCTGAGATATATTCGAGGTGCTTATTAGAAAATTGACTGATTGAGATGTAGCTCTTTGAAATCTAACCCTTACTTCTGGTATTAAAATGTATAAATTTAATTTGAAAATTAAACTAAACATAGATGAAGAAACAACCTGAGAGTAGGACAAAAAATACACGATTTATTAACGATACGTCACTCGAACGGTTGGCTTAGTGAAAGAGCGCTCGCACGGAACGGGAGAGGTCACGAGTTCGAGTCCCGCGCTTTTTATAAATTTTGTTTTCCTTACCTTACCATAAAAATACTTTTTTGATTCTCTTAATTCGATTGATGTCACATGCATAATGGGGGCTCCAGACCACAAAACCGAAGTCTAGCAACGAACGAAGTAAACTAAAATATACAATATTGTAGGTGATGCTCTTTTTAAATGGCTTACACGTAAGTAAAAGGAATCCCAATTGTTTAAATGATTTTTGTAGTGATCCCACTTTCATTTCGAGTGATATTTACGTATTTCATTAAACAATCTCATCAGGGGCCGAGTCACCAAAGGAGCATAACAATTTGAAGACGAAACATTTCTGAGTGGGACGTATCGCTTAATTAAACCATTTCAAATTGTATAAAATAAATTTACAAGCTCTTCAAAGTTATTTAGTTTGCTAAACTTCACCATCCACCAAATTAATAGTATCATAATCCGCCATGGGGAATAGCGATTTCCGGGATTTGTCATTATATTTTAACTGTTTGTATTCAGTATTTACGAGAGCTCGAATTGTGGGGGCCCAGTGCCCTATGAACGGCTGGATCATTTGGCGTTGCGCATTTATCACGGGGAGTGTTCCAAAGAGCTGTTTAACCTGATTCCTGCCGCCGAATTCCACCTTCGCACGACACGCCACAAGTTAGGATATCATCCCCATCATCTGGATGTGTGGCAGTCCTCCACAGTGCGGTTTTACAAGTAGCTTTCTTCCACGTACTACAAAGCTGTGGAATGAGCTTCCTTGTGCGGTGTTTCCGGGACGATACGACATGGGTACCTTCAAAAAAAGCGCGTACACCACCATTAAAGGCCGGCAACGCTCTTGTGATTCCTCTGGTGTTGCAAGAGAATGTGGGCGGCGCTGATCACTTAACACCAGGTGACCCGTACGCTCGTTTGTCCTCCTATTCCATAAAAAAAAAAGTGCCGTATGATGCAAATCCTCGGGAGAAAGCGGCTGTATAGTACGGTTTATTTCACAATGATTATTACAGCCGTTCAGCTGATGGTTATTGATACGCCTTGCCCATTACAATGCAGTTCCGCTCAGGATTCTTGAAAATCCCAAAAAATTATGAACGGCACTACAGCTGCGCTCGTCACCTTGAGACGTAAGATGTTATGTCTCATTTGCCCAGTAATTTCACTAGCTACGACCTAGCCTTCAGACCGAAATACAGTAATGCTTCCAATTACTGTTTCACGGCAGAAATATGCGCCGTTTTGTTACCATAATCTAGCCGGCATCCTGTGCAAAGGAGCCTCCCATTGGTAATATTAGGTCAAGAAATTTGTTATTGCTATTCGCCTCGGTATTGTATTGTTTTAATTGTGATAAGCTCATAAAATCAGTAGTGGAACAAACTAATTCGTCATTGGATAATAAGTACATACTGTTACAATCATCTTAAGGCCTTACCTTACCCTTAGTAACATTAAAGTCACCTAATCTTATATCTTAAAACGAGCAATACTTGTATACATATATATATATATGAAAATATGGGACGAGAAGAGCAGGACGTTCAGCTGATGGTAATTGATACACCCTACCCATAACAATGCAGTGCGGCTCAGGATTCTTGAAAAACCCAAAAATTCTGAGCGATGTTAAGTCTCATTTGCCCAGTAATTTCACTAGCTACGGTGCCCTTCAGACCGAAATACAGTAATGCTTCCACATAACTGCTTCACGTCAGAAATAGGCGCCGTTGTGGTACCCATAATCTAGCCGGCTTCCTGTGCAAAGGAGCCACCCACTGGTGAATATATAATCTAAATCTCGGAAACGGCTCCAACGATTTTCATAAAATTTAGTATACTTACAGGGGATTTCGAGGGAGATAAATCGATCTGGCTAGGTTTGAATAAAAAAAATTGTGGTTTTATCCGTGTTTTACAGCCGTTTTCAATAACGTATCTCTCGTTACGGATACATTACTGCCACCGGTTAGTGACAAGTTCTTATCTATCCATAGTTATGTCCAATATAGCTATATTTCAATACTTTATGTCTATAGGTTAATGAAATGTAAGTAAGCGTAAAAGGATAGATTTGCCTTATCTCTAGTAAGTTAAACTAAGTATAGATAGGTTATTGAAAACGGCCGTTAATGAGAAACAGCTACTATTGTAGCTCTATGTTATTACATTAGAATACAAAGGTAAATTTCGCCACACATTTTTGGATTATCTGGACAGTGGAAGACTCCGGTTCGAATCCAGATGTCCCAATAGTTTTTTTTTGTGCAAGTTTTATACATTATTAAAAATCCGAGCAATGGTCGGTCATATCAAAAGAATACATATCTATATAGTTGAAAACTCTATCATAAAAGGAAGAAAGACGATCGAGATGATTGCGTCCGTGTAGAATGTAGGTCAAAAATCCACGGCCAGCGGTGAAGAGGCGTCGCGCAAGACTGTCTCACAGTCACAGGAATACTCACCCATACCTCGTCGGCAACCGCGAAAGGCGCGCACGGTGACCCGCTAGCCAAAGTCAATTGTTATGCCTACTACTCGGTTAATTCGGTTAAGTCTTTCATTGGGCGATGTATATGCTTTTACAACATATTCCCAGAAAATGTACAAAACAACTATGTTACGAAATTAAGAAGAATTGTTAAGAATCTATAGTGATTTTGAAAAATGATTTTCTTAATGATACCACAGACTGGAAATGAAGCGGATAGCCTCAGTATCAGTTTAATTATAAATGTTTATTTTACTATATTACATTTGTAATCCATTTTTTTTTTTGTAAAAAAGAGCCAGCTGAGTTTCTTGCACCCGTTCTTCACCGGTCTGAGGCAGTCTATTTTGAATGTGTGGCAGTTATGATTTTGAATCCGATTTTGAGTTAAACTATTTGAATATATTTTTATTGGATTAGTCTGTGACAAAAAGAACATGACACATGATCCAATCTTCTATTTCATTTGTATTAAGAATTTTGCCTATTTTTCCCAAATATTGGCACGATATTAAATTTAAGAAACGAATTCACGGCAAATTATTTTGGTTATCAATAATGTGTACAAACACCAAAACCAAGTTCATAAATGCATAATTCACAATTTATGTAGGTAATTACTAGAAGACCCGGCAAACGTTGTTTTGCCACATAAATTATTTTTAGAGTTAGACCGTTTCTTGGACAAAGCAACATTACTTTATTTTTCTCAAATAAACGTACGCCTAAGTTACTCCTTATTACATCAGCTATCTGACAATAAAAGTCCCGTCAAAATCGGTCAAGCCATTTCAGAGATTAGCCGGAACAAACAGACAGATAGACAAAAATTGTAAAAAATGTTATTTTGGTGTATGTACCGTATATATATTAATATACATGCAGTAAAAAACGGTTATTTCAATATTACAAACAGACACTACAATTTTACTTATGTACAGACTAACTATTGAATTTTGTCGTTACTTACAATCATAGATCATTAATACGTCTAGATAGACTATGACAGTTGTAAAAACGTCGAAAAAAATAGACTTTAAAACTAACCTCTATTTAGAGCAATTCACGCACACAGAGTATCACACGAATCGCGAGTGTAAGACGTAGCTTGACACGCACACTAAACTAATATTCCTGGCCTGTTTTAATCAGTTGTCTAACAGTAGGAGGCTCTATCTAGACGTATAATTTATCTAAGCTCACAATATTGCCAAGGTACCTAAGTTTCATTGCCAATGTTAAGGTCATTTAAATAACCCTAAAGATTGTTATTGATATCAACACGGCTATAAGATATTACGATCGATATCTCAAATTGTTTCTCACGCCCGATCATAATTATTATTGTATGTAATCATTTAGCACACGGATTTTACCTTTGCATTTTATTATAAAAAAAAACAATTTAGTTTCATTGTAATTGAACCATCTCCACTGCGCTTCGTTTATTGCGTCAGCCTTCTAACTTACTTGTCACGCTAATTCCAATTAAAAAAAAAACAAATGAATAATGTCCTAATAATTTGAATAATTAATAAAAAATCAAGACTAAATTGTTAGTTAATGACATAACATAACATTTATAAAGATGAATATTGATTTTTGTTTTTGTTTAAGTAATTTATATTAAATATATCGTTGTGATGTACCCATAGTACAGGCTATGCCTAGTTTGGGGCAAGATAATTTGTGATAATTTCAATATTATATTAGCTAGCTGACCCAGCAAACATTGTATTGCCGATATTAAAATCGCTATACAAAAGTAATTGTTGATCGTAAATGGGTGAAAATTTGAAGTTGTGTGTATTTTTTAATGCTGACTCATAATCAAACAAATTTAAAAAAAAATAAAAAAAAATAGTGGACCATCCCTTAACATTTAGGGGGATGAAAAATAGATGTTGTCAGATTCTCAAACCTACCCAATATGGACTCAAAATTTCATGAGAATCGGTCAAGCCGTTTCGGAGGAGTTCAAAGTTTAACACCATACACGAGAATTTTATATATTAGATATTATAGATTATTTAACTAAGTATAGTGTAGGTTAATCAAAAGTAGCTGTAAGAATTTATATTTAAAACTCTTTTGAACACAAAAGAGTTTTACAAACAGTAAAACCTTACTCATTACAGAGTTATAACAAAGGTAGTATTTTATTCATTAAATATTGTTTATATTTTATCTCGGGTTTTGCTATGTGAGAGCGTTGCCATTACAGAGTAATGTGTAAACATTATTGTGTTTCAGTCTTAAGGGCTAGTGAAATTACTGGGTAAATGAGACTTAACATCTCAAGTTTATAGGTAACGAGCGCAATTATAATGCCCCTCAGATTTTTTGGGGTTTTTTTCTAGAATCCTGAGCGGCACTAAATTATCATGGGCATGGCGTATCAATTACAATCAGCAGAATGTTATTTTCATTAAAAAAAAGCTTAAGTTAACAACAACACACAATTATTTAGTCTATTGTTCCTCTTTGTCAGATTACCCAAATAAATAGTTCACAAAGACGGCTGGCACATTTAGACTTAGACGTGAAATAAAATATTTAAGAACCAGAGTACGCACTTCACCGTTATAATGCTAGCGTCTCTTGTTCTTGAATCCGGCGCATTCTCTCTTATTGACTGGTGTAATAATATATCGAAGCATTGAAGTGTTTGTATAGAAACACCACCATGTCAGTCCGTCTTCAGGATCAGATCTCGAAGCCTATCCGAGCGGGGAGCCAGACAAGGCGATGTCATATCGCCCAAGCTGTTCACCGCTGCGTTGGACGATATCTTTAAGCTTCTGGACTGGAACGGACTGGGCATTAACATCAACGGCGAATACATCTCTGAAATTCGATTCGCAGACGATATCGTAATCATGGCAGAGATCATGGAAGACTTAAAAGCTTCCGGCTGATGATGATAATGATAGTTGATATAGTACAAATACACAAGAATACAAATAAATAATAAAGATAATACAAATAAAGTTTAGAATATAATAAATTTTATGTAACAAAACTAAACAATGTCCATGGCTACTTCCAATACATTTATACCTTACATCAAAATAAAAAAAAAGTTTTTCATTGCCTGATCTGCTATGAGCCCTTTTTTAGAATACTATTGTCTACTCGGTTAGAATTCGGCGAAGTTTGGTAATACCCACTAAAAACACCTCGAGATCATTGAGTTCCCTTTTCATGAGGTTCTCTGGGACCTTTGCTGGGCATCTTATTAGAGTAACTCGGGGAAGAGCCCACCAGTGGTCCTCTACCGGTTGCTGGAGTTGAAAGGTCTTCTTGGACACCCTCTCCCTCTTCTGCCCCGCCATGCTGCCCTCACTCTACCTCCTTCTGCAGCATAACGTGCTCGCAGAAGGAAGGAGCCGCCTTCCAAACCTCTTCACTGCCGAGAATAATTCGCCCTTTCCCAACATTTCCATTATTTATGCTCAAATATCGCAAAATCTACGAATTAATATGAATAGAGGACACTAATTAAACAGTTTGTTTCCTGTTTACAAAACATAACCTATTTGCATTATTAAAATATATAAAATTATCAGTTACCCAATTAAAAAAAAATACAATACTACTATTACTAGCACTATTGGTCTATTGTTATTGTTGACAACAATGGCGTAAATGACAGGACGTATCGGCTTAATTGATACGCGAGTTAAGGTTGCTCTTGTGAACAAATTCTGAATGACGTTTACAAAATAGTTGAAAACAAATATGTTATATTGTAAATTGCTCTATTCTTTAATAATTTGTACGTCTAGATAGACTGTCACAGCTGTAAACACGGTGAAAATAGCGGTGAACTGTTAGCCTCTATGTTCAGAAACGCACGCACACTAAAACAATATAATAATAATAAAGCGTAATAAAGTGAAATTACTGGGCAAATGAGACTTAACATCTTATGTCTTAAGGTGACGAGCGCATTCGTAGTGCCGCTCAGAATTTTTGGGTTTTTCATTTTCTTATTTGTGTTTATTATTTTCTTATTTTCATTAAAAAAAGCCGTTTTATTACGTACGAAAAAACAATTGATAGATTGGCAAAGGCCTCCTCCAACGATTTCCACTTTTTGTCTGTTTTGGGCAACTCTTCTTCAGTTAGGTCCTGCTATCAATTTTATTTCATCTCTTACCTTGTGTGCTGTCTTTCTCGATTTTTGCCATCTCTTGGGTACTATTCTGTAACTCTTTTACTCCATTTGACTTTATCTCGCATCAATTTACAACTAAAACTATGTGACTTACAAATCGCAAGTGTAAGACGTAGCTGTCGTGCACACTAAAGTAATAATCCTGACCTGTTTCCTAACAACAAGAGGCTCTATCTAGACTTCTAAATTATTTAAGACTCTATGTTAAGTTAATTCACAACCATTTTAGCAGCACGACACACAAACAACTGATTGTTATACTGAACATTCTAGAAGCAGCCATAGAATTGAATACAATTTAATAAATTACATAAATTTGAAAACAAAATTTATGAACGACGCGGGACTCGAACCCGCCAGCTTAACTTATTACCTGTATAGTAAATCCTGTAGAGTGTAGATGAAGCCACAACCTGAGAGTTGAACAAAGCATACAAGATTTTATAAACGATACGTCACTCAACCGTTTGGCTCACTGGAAGAGCGCTCGCACGGAACGCGAGAGGTCACGGGTTCGAGTCCCGCCTCGTTCATAAAATTTGTTTTCAAATTTAGGAGTTGTCATGTCAGCCAATTATCCAACGAGGAAATGCTGCCAGTATTCTTGGTACGCTTCCCCGTAATGATAGTTTTAATTAAATGTAATCATAGTATTGTAAAAAACAATGTATTTTTAACATTCCATGTCTATTTGCACGAAAAATATTGTATAATAAATATATCAATACTGTCAGTGTCTAATAAAATGCAATAGGAAATGCATGTTCAAGCGAATTTCGACCTGCTTCTTTAATATGACTGTAGGAAAAGACTAGAGACCTATCTATGTATTTAGACAGACCACTTCCCGAGAATCATTAAATAAAAGATGCATTATTGACAATCCTACGGAGTTTCAAATTATAATAATTACATAATCTTCGACTGTAACCGTAAGTCATAAGTAGTACTGAATTATTTTTTACTATAAATAGTAGTAGGTGGTAGAAGTTGGTTAAAACTAATTTCTACCAAATTTATTTTATGCCTATTTCGGTTTATCTGCTAGTTATATATTTAGAATGTTGTTTTTAAGCCTCCAATTTATCTCACAGTACATAGTAAGAAATATAAAACAATGATAACATTAAACTTGAATTTGAAGGTAATTTCGCCTAATAGATTAATCTACCAAGCAACATTATTGGAAGGCTCCTTTGCACAGGATGCCGGCCGATGATAATGTGTAAGCATTATTGTGTTTCGGTCTAATGGGCGCCATAGCACACTAGCTGTAGAAATAGAAATAACTGGGTAAATGAGATTAAACATCTTATGTCTCAGTGTGACGAGCGCAATTGTAGTGCGGCTCAGAAATTTTGGGTTTTTCAAGAATCCTGAGCGGCACTGCATTGTAATGGGCAAGGCGTATCAATTACCATCAGGTGAACTTCCGTCTCGTCTATTATTGTCAAAAAAATTACATTGTTATACGATAGTCTAATTTTCATCTCCCCTTCCAAATTCTACCAGTCTGAAAAAATCTAACTGTTATTTAATCAGTTACCTATGTGAAAGAGCTTGTACTCTTTAGTCTAGGTTAGGTTACATATTACAATTTTATTTCAACATCGTTTTACCAATTACTATAAAACGAGCATATATTTTTTCGTGCAGTTTTTATTATCCACACTGTTGCAGCCCTATCAAGTGGTTCTACAGCATACCAAATTCTCTTACCCCAAAATGGCGGCACTTTACACTGCACCGCGTGCGATGCGTCACTATTCTTGCTTTGTAATGGAATCTTTGATGCTTTAGATATTCAATTTAATTTTAGATGTAGTATATAGATTCGGACAGACGGCCATTGGGACAGTAAAGTCCTCGAATGGTGACCACGTAGCGGAAGACAGTGTTGGTAGGCCCCCCACAAGATGGACCGACGATCTGGTCAAGATTGCCGGATACGTTGGATGAGGGCTGCGCAGGAATGATCGTCGTGGATATCTTTGGAGGAGGCCTTTGTCCAGCAGTGGACGTCTTCCGGCTGATGATGATGATCATTCGGTTTTTGGATTGCCCCTATATGCTAGCTAATTCAACGACGTATTTACGTGAAAAACTGTATAAGTTATCTAAGTATTTTTTTACGAATACGATATTATTTCCTACATTGGTTGTAAATTGGACGTAAATCTTTATCGGTAAATGCCACAAGAATGCAAATTATATGTTTTTGTCGCGTCATAGGTACACAAAGGGTACAATAGCCGATAAATCCATTTCGTGTCTTTACCTTGGTACACTTCTCACGGTCGTGACACTGGACACAATTTTTTATACTTTAGGTAAATAATTATCCAACTTACCGCACTTATATTTTATGAAAAATAGAATGAAATTGAGGCCACGCGGTGTAACTTGAATGTCACCCAAATAATTATTGATTTAATCATAGAGTTTGCCATGAGATGAAATATCTAAGAAAACTCAAAAATATTTCAGCATTGGCCTCTATAAGAACTTTTCAAACTTATAAGAATATTTTTATTCAAACTGAGATTCGTATTGTCTATTTGAAAGTTGCCTTTTTAATACGAATGAAAATCTAATACATTACTATCAACCCTTAGAGTTTATCTGGGAGCGCTGTAGTTCTAGAGGTAAATAAAGTGGAGTTAGCACTTTTTCTAGCAGTGTTTCGTAGTGATATTTGAAAGTCAAAGTCAAATAAACTTTATTCCATTAGGCTTAAACTAAGCGCTTTTGAATAATTACTGAATGTACTATATGATGTTCGGAAAAAGTAGAGCTCGTGAGGAGAACGTAATATAAGAAACTCAACGGCCACTCTTTTCAATTAGAGTATTTTAAAATGGCTGTAATATACATAGCAGATTAGTTTTTAAGATGCTGCATCCAATATATGAATCATGTTTACATAATAAAAAATATTTCATAAAAATTAATGTCTTTCTTACTTCGTTCTTTAATTTCGTTCGTCTAATCACTTTTTATTTAAAAAAAGTCGAAATTTGGGAAATCTGTGCTTAAAAAACTTACCAAAAAGAAATTAAATCGCAAAAAAATATTTCATGTAAAGTAAGTTGCCAAGACTCAGAAGTTCATAATGATTTAAATATGAATAATTTATGCATGGTCTCATAGTTTGTTTCGATAGCTTTCAGATACATTCACTGCAATTATCCTAACAATAAGCGTTATTTTGCTACACGTAAAATTATACGCTTAGAACTCTTTCGCGCGCGTAATTCGCTCGCTAATCAACGGAGTTGATGAAGCTTAGAGTCGGTCGCGAAGGGTTGAAATCGCTTTATCATCTAAGCCATTATTTCTCACTAAAACTAAAGGATAAAAAATGGTTATTGTAAGTTATCCGTAAGAGATAGAAATATACTGTCGCGGGCTTTTTTGTAGACCTTATTAAGGTGTGCAATATTGTAGGAGATTATTTTGATCTATGTCGTAGGGTTCAGCCAGCATTTAGCAAAAATAAGGTGTGTTTATTGACGACATCATATTAGAAACCTTTATAATTATCAGTGTTTTTTACTAAATTATGCATGTATTATACATATAGACCTTCATCTTGAATCTCTTTGTATAAAAAGCCGAATCAAAATCCATTCAGTAGTTTTAATGATCTAAGCATTACATCATAGGGACAAACAGCGGGAAGCGACTTTGTTTTATACTATGTAGTGATTATTATAGTTATCATCATCGCACTCAAATACTTAACAAAAATAGCCTTGATTCTAGGACTGTCGCAAAAGTCTTTCCATTGTCCTAAGATAATATTATGTTTTCATATCGTATGACAAAAACCCAATACATCACTCCATCTAAAATACTCTACTATTTACACTACCTACGCTTCTTATCTCTATGCTAAATGGTGACCAATGGATCTTAGCCTTCTACGTCATTGAGTAGAAATCGCGTCCAACCCATTTTTTAGTCTATTCCAAAAGCATAGGGAATAAATTTAGCTGAAGTATACCAGCAGCAAAATTTTAATGCAAATTAGTTGCATAAAGAAAGAATTGTGCGACCTGTTAAGAGGTTTGTTTCAGTTAACACTTTTGTGTAGAATTGTACTGTTTGTGGACTTGAACTCAATTCATGAATGAACACGTCTACGAGAAGGTCATTTGTTTTTACTGTTCTATCGTTTTTTATACATTTTTCTGCTGGATTGCTTATGATTGTTATAATCTGAATCTTTTACCAGTGGGAGGCTCCGTTGCACAGGATGCCGGCTAGATTATGGGTACCACAACGGCGCCTATTTCTGTCGTGAAGCAGTAATGTGTAAGCATTACTGTGTTTCGGTCTGAAGGTCGCCGTAGCTAGTGAAATTACTGGGCAAATGAGACTTAACATCTTCTCTCAAGGTGACGAGCGCAGTTGTAGTGCCGCTCAGAATTTTTGAGGGTTTCGAGAATCCTGAGCGGCACTGCATTGTAATGGGCAGGGCGTATCAATTACCATTAGCTGAACATCCTGCTCGTCTTGTGCCTTATTTTCATTAAAAAAAACTGATTGAGAATTTCCTTATTATAATTTCTAAAAACATGAGATAAAGTGCTATCAGTCATTTAACTAGATATATAATATATCGTAGGTATATTCTCAAAGCCGTGATATTACAATTTCACTAGTCATATTATAAATAAAATATATAGAGATTGTCAATCGATGTCATTTCTTACAATTAAACAAATTAAGAATTTGCAAAACAATAATATTAAATAATGAAGCGTGTATGCAATTATCCATCTGAAATTATTGTTAAAACAGTAGTAAACAAGGACCGATTTGGTTCTGGCACTCGACCGGCCGCTGCCGCGGCACGCTACGCTCGGCTCCTGCGTTCTGATCAACAGTCTAAATTTGTTTTTCAGACTTACTAGTGAACGAAGGCCGATTCACTTAAATTACAATTAGTTGATTACTTCGAGTATACAACTATATAACTATTAAAATAATGACTCTACAATAAATACGAGAAACAGACCAATTAGAGATGGCCTCATAAACTAACAACCAGTAAAATTGTCAAAATAACATTGGATTACAATATCACTATAGTGTACCCGTGTAATTACAATGTCACTAAAACCAGGCAGTTAAATTGTAAGAAATGAAGTTGAGATGATGAGAGATTGACAATCTACCGAGTAATAATAATATCACTAGTGAAATTGTTATATCACGGAGTTCAAAATATACCTGCGATATATACTCGTATATATCTGGAACCACAAGGCGTAGGGACTTGAAATTTTGTACGAATATTGATTTTTTTGTTCAACTCTCAGGTTATGGCTTCATCTATAGGATCTACTTTCCTATAATATATTTCTTTATTCATATAACATCAATTTTCTAATATGCAAATATTGGGGTTGAGCAGGTTATCAACTGTAAAGTTCGTGGGTTCGAGTCCCGCATCGTTTATAAAATTTTGTTTTACAAATTTTATTTGTGTATTTATCCTAGAAGTGAGGGTTATCACATTAAAAACATAACATATTGTTTTGATGCCCGTATAGTTTTAATTTCTCTCATTTTTCTAAAGCCTAAGTGTTTTACCTCAGCCTGGGTAAGTTATCACGTTATGATTGCGAAACCATGGATAAGTTTACGTAGTCGTGCGAACGTCCTCACGGAGGACAATGGAAGCTGAGATGTTGTGAGAATTAATAGACATCTCATTGTACTGCTGTTAAATAATACATTGAGGAAGTTTTGCCTTTGAGTAATAATGTTTTATACTTAAATTATTGTTTTATTATTGACGACCCCTATAGCCCAGTGGCTAGTGACCCTGCTTACTCAGCTAGAGGTCCATGGTTCGAATCCCTGTTGATGCAATCATTTATATTATTGAATATGAATGTTTGTTTCCGAGTCATAGATGTTTAGTTGTATTTTTGTATTTTTAAGTAGGTATATTGTATTAAATATATCGTTGTCTTGCAACCCATAGTACAGGCTATGGCTCGTTTGGGGCAAGATAATTTGTGTTAAAGTGTGTCAATATTATTATTAATAATCAGTCATCAATAAGGCAGCGTTGCAGGAAACTTTTGACCGAAGATAAGACCGTTTTTAACAGCATCTATACATGGATAATTTATATGTCGACATAGAATCTATCGGAGTGTAAGACAAGCTACGTCTTCTACGTCACGCACACTAAAGTAATAAACGTGACCTGTTGTCATTAGTTGCCTAAGAGCAAGAGGCTCGAGAGACGTATATAAACACCTTCCTTAAAGGCCGGAAACGCACCTGTAATTCTTCTGGGGTTGCAGAAATTTTCCATAAAAAAAGACAGTTATATACATAAATTAATAAATTAATCAATACGCGATTTATTAGTTCAAGTTAGAGTAGCCTAGTATGACTACAAAATTGTTAGTTAATTGATTTAGAAATGCACAAATAATATAAGTTATAACTATTTCCCGCTCCGTGACAACCCAACACGCTTTTAATGGTTTTTTCATGTGTGAACGGTGTAATAAAATGACGATTTCCTGTTGGTATGAAATATGTAAGAAATTATTTTTAATACTATATCCTATATTAGCCTGATTTGAAAAACAAGTGTACTTATATGTACGCACGCAAGAAGTTATTTTTCTTTGGCGTAAAAAAAACAAAATTCTTTAAAAAAGATATTCCTCGTGTTATGTTACGTTTTTAGAAAAAAATTATATTGCAATAAAGAATTTTAAATACAAACAATGAAAATATTATAATACCGCTCAATTTAGATAAATAATGAGTTATAAAATATTATTAAACTTTATATTTTCAATTGGGGAGAAATTATTTTTTTAACTTCCATTGGGAAAAAATTTCATGTGTTCTGTCTGATTTCATTGTCTAAATATTCAAATAATAATTCAATATTGAGTTGATATTTTTATAACTTTAACAATGCCAAGGAAAAAATTAAATTAAATTTGACTTAAACCTTAACGATAACAGCTAATATGATAAAACCCAGCCTTAGTTTACTTTGTTCACTTAATTAATAATCTTCTTAATTTATTTATTGTTTTGTCCGTTATTAATTAATTAATTACCTTCGAATTAATTAAGATTGTTGCGACGCGACACCATAATCGCAGAAAATCTCAATTGTTCCATCGAACACGGTCAAGTTCAACACATCTAAACTAATTACAATGGATTAAGTACCCACCTAACTTTACAACTCATTGTTATCTATACTAATATTATAAAGCTGCAGTGTTTGTTTGTTTGTTTGAACGCACTAATCTCTGGTACTACTGGTCCGATTTGAATGATTCTTTCAGTGTTGGGTAGTCCATTTATCGAGGAAGGCTATAGGCTATGTTTTTTTTTCAAAATTAGGGATCCGTAATAAAATTGCTATTTTGTAACACAAGGTGTAAAATCGAAAACCTATTTTTGCGTGCGCTGCAAAAACTATTGACAATAGAACAAAATGATGTACAATATATATAAAGGCAATATTTTATTACTTATAAAACTATCGCGTGAATTATACTTTATATGGCAAAACAACGTTTGCCGGGTCAGCTAGTAACAATATATATATAAGCAAGCTGATCCGTCATACGCTGTTCTGTCAATAGAAAAAAAAAGTGTGTGTGTACTAATGTATGCACGCAAGAAGTTATACTTTGGCCTAACGAAACAAATATTCTTAAAATTATTTATTTCTCGTGCTATTCTACGTTTGTAGATAGAATAATACTGTAAAAATCTTGCAAAGATGGCTTTGAAAATTTATTATTAAATAAGGAATACGGCTTTACGGGCTTGAACCCTTTGCCTATCCTAATAATGGATGAAGAAACCAAAAAAAAATAACGAATGTCGCAAACGTCAGAAAATTTTAGGAACCAACTTCAACATGTTATTTTTGTGTTACAGTGATGCGCGCGCATCTTAAAATGTCACTCTTATAATTTTTCATAAGGGGCCCAAAGAAGTATAACTTCAAAAATTGGCAATTCTAGAGACTGCAGATAGTAGTGAAAACTTAGAACTTTTAGTATTAAAACATGAAATTCACAAAGTTTAAAAATTATTAATTTCGATTATATTATGATTTAAATTCAATCACAATATCACTAAATCTAATAAATACTAATGTTGTACATTACGTCAGCTGTATAGCTACAGATATACTGCTATAAGCATTTCGGTGTCGTGAACTCACGAGATTTCATCCATCCAAAAAGTGTCTTACTATATATTATATTCATATATATTTTTTTATTATTTATTAGCTGCGTGCGCCCGTCATGACCATGTTGGTGACGCGAACCCATAAGATCTTCCCTTAGCAAAAAGTGCAAAGTGAAATGTGTAGGTACTAAAAATTATTGAGCTAAAAATGAAACAAAAACATATTACTAGAGGATTTCTAGAATTTCTAGGAGCCTTTTTCTGCCGTGAAGCTATTTTGTATAAGCATTATTGTGTTTCGGTCTGATGGGCGCCGTAGCTAGTGAACTGGGCAAATAGACTTAACATCTTATGTTTCAAGGTGACGAGCGCAATTGTAGTGTCGATCAGAATTTTTGGGTTTCTCAAGAATCCTGAGCGACATTGTAGCATTGTAAAGGGCATTACCTTTAGCATAATGTCCTGCTCGTCTCGCCCCTTATTGTCATAAAAAAAATCCTAGCCCTTTCCAACATAGCAACTTGTATTTTCTTGAATGTAGTATAATTGTACTTAAAGTTCATTATGTTTTTATTAGTCAAGTCAAAGTTTGTCGACGTACCTATGACTTAATAACCTCGCAGCTAACTTTATTTTCCCACGACATCAACACAGTGAACTTGAAACACGTTTAAATATTCAATTACAGTAATTGAAAGATAACATAAACGCCAGTAAACAATGAATAATAGAGCATAATATCTTGTATTATAAAATACATCTTAGATTTAAGATATAAGTTAAATACGGATGTCTACTAAAGACAAAATGCATCCCCCTTATCTTAATATATATAAATTACGTGACACGTTGTTTTCCGCGATGGACTCCTATACTAATGAACGGATTTTAATGGGGATTACTTCATCGAGTGCAGTTTAGTCCAACTTGAGAGATAGGATAGTTTTTATTTCGATTTGAGACCCATAATTATTTTTAATTCCAATATTTGTTTTGTATGGACATATTTTCTATAAGAGAATTTATTGACGCACGGTTTGACAGTTCAGCTGTGAATCAATTTCATTATAACAGCATATTTTACGAAATAGTTCTTAAAAAACATTATTTTATTTATTATATACAGAACAACGTCTGTCGGGTCAGCTAGTACATCTATATAATAATAATAATAAAGCCATTTTTAATGATTTTCCATTTGATTTTCTACATTTTAGTGCTAGTAAGTTAAGTACGGTTAGCCAACAAACATGATTATTTTATTATTAACTTGATAGTTTTCTTCGTAATTTTCAAATGGATCCCAGTTGGGTAAAGGCCTCCTCCATTCCTATCTACTTTTCCCGTTTTCGAGCCAGTTAGTTCCATACATGTATATATAGGTATGTAATAAAAATGGTCATTGTTTGAGGATCAATCACGCCTAAACCACTGATCGTATCGACATGAAACTACCACCATTCGATGCGAAATTTATCCTTATTTTTTGAATTACAACGTTCCTTCATTAATTTAGTTCTCAACGAAGCGGGCGGGAACGGATAGTCTGAATCATAAGTACTTATTAGCCATTAACAATCATGGCAATCAAGAACATAACCCAATTATGCACAACCACGATACTCGGTTGATATCCACTGGTAAGTTCGAGGTTCCTAGAATCAATAACTACTACGGAGATAGAACTTTGGAAAAACGCCTACCTTATCTATTAAACAGCTTGCCTGAGGACATCCGACTAGAAACCAGTAAAAGAAAATTTAAAACTAAACTTAAGTAATATTTATTGTCAACACTGCCTTAAAATTAAAATTAGATTTTTCATTATATTTTTATCAATATTTGTTAGTTACACTTGTATCAAATCAATGTTCTAATAATCATTAATGTATTACAAGAGACTTGATCCTGCAGATAAACTGTCCAAACAGTTTTGTGGGACTATGTTAGTTTATAAGATTCTTTCAGTAAATGATTAATAGTATAAATAAATAAATAAAATAAAATAAAAATAAAATAATGTAAAATTCTCGTGTCCAGGTGTTTGTTACTAAACTCCTCCGAAACGGCCAAACCGATTTGTATCAAATTTTGTGTGCATATCGGGTAGGTCTAAGAATCGGCCAACATGTATTTCTTAACGTACCTAATATTATTTTTTATATAAATTATCTAGCAATATTTGACTACTGCAAAAGCTACTGAGTTTCATTTGAGTATATATGGAAGAACTTATGCCGATGAAGCTTTAAAAACACTGCAATAAAATAATTACTTGATCTCTATGCATTGTATTAAAAAACTCATTAACTCATTTTATTTAATCACATATAGCTTTTTTTTATTAATAAAGATAATTCACTTAGATCATTTACGGCCGTTCCCAATATTCAGTCTATCTCTTACCTGAGATAAAAATCGTAACTATCGTTGACTTTTCTGTCCCAATAAACTTTTCGACGGTAACTCACCTTATCCGTACACGCTGTCTGTCAATGGGACGACGTAAAGCTTAACACCGATAGAAGTTTGTATGGAAATTGCAATTCACACGTCCCAATATAAGGCGATAAGAATGACTTATCGGGTATATTGGGACAGCTTCAGATTATTGACAGCCAATTACTGACAGTAGTAGGTATTTATCTGTATCTGTAGATAGTATATTGGTAACGGCCGTAAAAAGACTATGACAGCTGTGAAAACGTCGAAAGATAATGGTACTTAGTTCTAACCTCTATTTTGAGCAATTCACGCACACTAACACAAAGTGTCATACAAATCGCGAGTGTAGGACGTAGCTTGTCATGCACACTAAAGTAATATTCTTGGCCTGTTTTTATCGGTAGTCTAACAGCAACAATCTATATGTATAAATTAACTAAGATAATTCACCATCAAGACCACAAAAGTCAATTTTCATTTGATTTGATTCCATGTTTCAGTAAAAAAACTAACCTCGGTGCATTTTTTTAAATAAGTTTCTCGACGATTATTACTCAACAAAGAACCGCGTTCCGTCCAGACCTTTTTTGCTATATTTTTATGATCTGAATAATAATTCTGATGATTCATTCGTAATTTGCGTGACAAATATCTATCATCAACATGATATAACGCCGTTGGTCATGGAGTTATCTGATTCATATTTTAATTGATATAATTATGTGCTATTGTCCTCAAGGCTTCGTACATAGTTTCATTGTTTTGCTTGAGTATTAAATCTTTTGACGTCACTTTTGAGAATCACAACTCCGCTATTAACTTCTTTTTTATGTAAATAAGGGACGAGATGAGCAGGACGTCCAGATAATGGTGATTGATACGCACTATAATTGCGCTCGTAACCTTGAGACATAAGATGTTAAGTCTCATTTGCCCAGTAATTTCACTAGCTACGGCACCCTTCAGACCGAAACACAGTAATGTTTACATATTACTGCTTCACGCACGAAATAGGCGCCGTTGTGGTACCCTTAATCTAGCCGGCTTTCTGTGCATAGGAGCCTCCCACTGGTACTCATTCACTACTTAAGAGTATTCATATGGCAAAACAAATATGCAATTTCATTTCATATAGATTTACCAGTAGGAGGCTCCTTTGCATAGCATTCCGGCTAGATTATCTAACAACGGTGCATTTTTCTGCCATGAAGCAGTAATCTGTAAGCTTACTAATTATTGTGTATAATAAAACTTGTAAACTTGTTGTGTAATAAGACTTAACATCTTATAGCTCAAGATGACGAGCGCTATTGTAGTGTCGTTAAGAATTTTTTGGTTTCTCAAGAATCCTGATCGGCACTGCATTGTTATGGGCAGGGCGTATCATTTACCATCAGTTGAGCGTCTTGCTCGTCTCATTACTTAACTGTCATAAAAAAAGATGAGCGTGTGGCGCTAAGCAATCTAGTGCAGTTATATTATGGTGTTTTTTGTAGTTTTTGGTTTTAATTTTAAAAATGATAAAAATCTGTTTTTTTAATATTGCTGCCTTAGTGGCTAAAAATTTACTACACAATGGCGTAAAATTTATTCCAAAGTAATTATCCAATATGGAGCTCCACTAAAGTGATTAAAATAAAGTCCAATTTAGAAACCTTTTTCGCCTTGAAAAAAGAATACTGTAAATGTATAAATCCTGTTTCAGTATTTAGTACATATTATTATTATTTTTTAATATTACATAATATATACTTCAAAGAACTAAGGTTGTTTGAAGTTTTAAATAATAAAACAAATTTCGTTGAAGAGAGAGTTGAAAAGAAAGAAAAAATGTTTATTGACGTCATTATACATTCTGATAATAGTTCTTAAAGTTATACTAATCTAATTATGATGTAATGATGCCAATGGGCCCCCAACTCAGCATAGTTGTGGTTTCGAAAGGTCTTCCGTGGATAATGCGGTATAGAATCCTCTTGAAGGACATTAAAACGCATCTAATCATAAACAACGAGTCACCGACAATAATGCTTAAGATAATGTTTGATCAAAGATACCCAAGAGATTGTTCAAGAATAATGTTATTTTTCTTTAGCACTAACATTATAATTTGAAAGGTTTCTACCCAAAAACAAATCACTATAACAAATACCAGTATGCTGGTCATATGCCCAAAACTTTGTTCAGCTACGAAATTGGTAAATTTCGTTTTGAAGATGTTGTTCTGAGAATACACTAGCCCTCTCAATCCTAATAGCACCGACCCTCATCGATCATCAAACGTATTATAACTAACTCCTTTCGGTCGTTTTAACCTTTTTTTAATGGAAAATGAGGGCAAACGAGCATATGAGTGAGTTGATGGTAGGTAGGTAATCACTGCAGCTTAACACACACTTTCGCCGACTCCAAATATAACTATAATTGTAACTCAATTATATTGATTACTAAGTAGTATAAGAATACGCATTTTTTTTAGTTTTAAGTGCATATTTGTTGTGTTTTTGAAGTCGATTGTTTTTTGTGTCATTGATCTGATTTGCCTGCGCCAAAAACAAACCACCAAGAATCTGTTCCCTGTCAAAATGATTAAGTTATATATGCAAATGACCTCTGTGATTCATTAAAAGTGCCCAATACGGATTCGTATTTATTTTCGTGCGACGTGCATTGAAACATGTCATAGCTGCCATGGATTGAATGACCGTGGCTTAATGGAGTATTATGTTGACAAAAACAGAGCTCCACATCTAATTTGTACTGACTGACCTTCGACTTCATTGCTAGTTGTTACTGACGCGTTTAATTGGTTTACTGACTACTAATCACCGATGGAGATTATCTTGCTTTTGTTTTTGTTTGATTAAAATATCTTCACGCTCTTTATAACACTAGAAATAAGGGATTGCTTGTAACTAATTCTAGTGCATCTAAAGCTATTATGTATCTTATGAAGCCTTCATAAGATACATAATAGCTTTAAGGGTAAATGTATACACTTCTACAATAAAGTCCCAGCCACTGTTCAGGCATTATCTTTAAATCAATTTAAATGTTTTGTAAAAAAATGGCTCTGTCGTAAATCCTATTACTCCACAGCTGAACATCTAAATGATCGGACAGCCTGGGACTAGACTGTGAGTATTTTATAGCGATAGAAATGACTGTACAATTTGTATATTTTTATTGAAAAGAGCGCAAAAAAAATACTGGGAGAGTTTCTTGCGCCGCTTCTTCTCTCTCAGAGCGCCATTTGTTTCCGAAGCGGTAGTAGTATCTAGTATATTAGAAATGACATCAAAAAGATTTCTAAAGTAATCAATTTTGAGAAAATAAATGCCTTTTTATGCATTTTTAATGGTACCGATTTGTAGAACTATGATGTTGTAAATGTTGATTTAAGAGTGGCGGCAATTGTAAAAAGAAAAGAAAAGTTTTGACATTCTTAAGTGTCATTTCCATGACCTAATTGAATAAGGTGATTTTGATTTGATTTGATTTATTTATTAATGAAATATTTTGTTTAAAGGTTTTTTTTGTATTTTTAAAGTCTATCAAAGAGTTGTGTGCATGTTATAAACTATCTAACTTCGACGCACTATCGTATCTCAAATGTTCACATCACTAGTAAAATACAACGATAGTGCTTGTGGTATAGATGGCGTATTGTTTGTGCTGAAACAACTTAATATTGTTTTATTGTTACTCAAGTAATCATCCGAAGTATTTAGTTTTGTTTAGTGTTCTTGTTTATATTGGCAATGTCATTTGAAATTTGTGATGTGTGTTTTTTCTATGACATTTAGTGATTTTGACATAAATACAATTGCTCTCTCTCTCAATAACAAAAATAGCAGCAACCAACACGGTTAGGAAAGTAGAATTATGCTATACCTACAAAAGGATATTTTTCATATATGTTTACTCACCACACCGATATAATTTGAACTCATAATAGTGAAATTCACTGTTTAAAATCAAAAACGTGCTAGCACATGTTGTAACAATATTTAGTATTTGTTGCATTTAAACTTCGAAGCACCATCGCTTCTAGGCATGGCTAGTCAAACCCCAGGTCTGACAAGAAGCCTGAGTCAAAAAGTCAACATGACATTTTTCTGGATTTGACAGTCCAGATCAAAATCTCCTAGGATTAGACTAAAAATTCGTTGGTCAAAGACCCAACACTATTGACTTGAATCTCGACTAAAGATTCTTAACAGATGTGAGCTTTGGCTAGCTAAGCTTAGAATAAAGCAACACCCTTAAAGTTGTGCTAGCAAATTTCGATTTCAGACAGTGCATTTCACTATGCTGTGCTCAAATTATGTCGGTGTATTATTAATAAAGCTCATAGTCGCTCAGAGGGTAATGGAGAGGGCTATGCTCGGAATTTCCCTGCGAGATCGAATCAGAAATGAGGAGATCCGTAGAACAACCAAAGTCACTGACATAGCCCACGAACAGATGGCCTCAGTCCTCGAATGGCGACCACCTATCCGAAAACACAGTGTTGGTAGGCCCCTCACAAGATGGACCGATGATCTGGTCAAGATTGCCGGAATAGATTATATATTAATAATACGTTGGATGAGGGCAGCGCAGGAGATCTTTGGCGGTGTCCTTGGTCCAGCAGTGTACGTCTTCCGGCTGATATGATGATGATCATTGAATTCGGATGATTATATTAATTCGAGTTACAATCCAACAATATTAAATTGGCACATATAGTTCGCAACCTATATGAGTACGTAGCACTATCGCTGTAGCACAGAGTAGGAATAGATAGATACTTACGTATGCTGTTCTTTACTAGTAAGAATGCGAAAACGTTTTAGTCTCTGACATACGATGACGTCACATAATTTGTAGTTGCAACTTGTGACTTTAAATGTGTAATTACGCTTTCGTTTAAAGTTTAACTTGTGTGATAAATGAATATTTAAGCAAATGAAATTAGGTGGCATATGAAACATAAATTTCATTCCGTATAACATTTTAATTTTGTAAATGTTTTAGTGTTTAATAATTACAGATTACATTTGAGTTTATATACGTAAAAATTAGCTGAGTGTGAAAAAACACGAACTTGCCTTTTGCATTGGGCTGTCTAACGGCCGTTCCCAATATACTAACTGCAGATAGAGATTACTAATTTCTACTGTCAGTAATTAGCTGTCAATAATCTGAAGCTGTCTTAATATACCCGATACGTCATTCTTATGGCCTTATATTGGGAAGCGTGAATTACAATTAGACTGAATATTAGGAACGGCCGTTAGTAAGGTCAGCGTAATTTCAGATTTAAATTGACTATAAAATCTTATTCGCAAATTACGCTAAGCTTATACTCAGCTAAATTTTTTTCACTTGCTTCATGGTTTTTATATTAAACTAGTAGTTGCCCGTTGCATTCGCAACTAAAGGTTTTATTTCAATAAACAGAGGCGTCTGCTAATTAAATTTTCATGGAGTTTTAATACTGAAACATGCAGGGCAAGACTGTAAGCCTGTACTGCACAGACGCACGTCAAGAGATGGGAGATATTAGTAGGTTTATATTAATATAATATTTTATTAAGTTTTCGAAGTTATACTTCTTTTGACGCGATTTTTGACTTCTTTTTCTTTATAACAATATTTTTCTTCCTACAAACGTAAAGTAGCACGCGGAAAACTTTATTTTTATGGATTTTTGTTTTTTTTTAATTATAAAAACTTAGTGTGTGTGAGAATTAGAGTCCGTTTAATAGATTGCTTATAATTAGGATAATGATAAAGCGCGTACACCTTCCTTAAAGGCCAGCAACGCTCCTGTGATTCCTCTGGTGTTGCAAGAGATTGTGGGCGGCGGTGATCACTTAACAACAGGTGACGCGTACGCTCGTTTGTCCTCCTTTTCCATAAAAAAAATGATATAAGAGAATGTAATAGAAAGCTATTGTAACAAGCTATAAAACCATGCAAAATAAATTATGTTATAAACAAAATAAGGGTCAGAACTTGGTCAGAGCGTAGTGTGCCGTACGGCACTTTCAATTTTGGTGTATATGAAGGATCTAGTGCCAAGGGGCACTTCCCGATTTTGGAAGGTTAAAAGACTTATATGTTCTATATATGTCTTATATATTTTCAGCTGGATGCTCAACAACGGTACACACTATTCCAACGAGGGTTGTGGGAGGTAGCTCAGCAGCTGCCCCGGGGCGCTATCAGAGACTTCCCCACGTTCAGGCAGCTGAGGTTCCTCTCCATCATCGGGCCGGCAGCACTGCCTCCAGACCAACTAGATAGAGTAAGTAACCTATAACTATGGATGTAGTTACAAACCTACCTTGGCTGATACCGACTCCAAAAATAACAATAATCGTTAATCCAGATCCATTGATCATCATATTCGACTACGACAATTACTTGACCATAACGACGAGACGGTAGGATAATTAAATATCCGGATAGCATATACAAGATTTGGCCTATTATCGTTAATTTGCACCTAAGAATTGAATAGTTCCCTTACTTTTTCATGGATCCCATAATCAGAACCTAACCAAGCTTTCACTAAACTACATTTGAAGTAAAAAAAACATACCGACGAATTGAGAATCTCCTCCTTTTTTGAAGTCGGTTAATAAATTATTATCTCGTTTCAGTACAACAGAATAATAAATGACATGTTGGCCGTTTACAACAATGCCGACATCTGCGCGTACAATGAGCCGTTCAAATGCGGCCTTCACCTGCAGCCAGAGCTCCAGTACACCATGTCACACTCCCGGGACTGGGATGAGCTGCAGCACGTGTGGACAGAATGGAGGAGGAACACCGGCAGGAGGATCAGAGACTTGTATGAGCAGCTCGTGGATCTGACCAACCAGGCTGCGAGGTTGAATAGTGGGTATTCCTTCAGCTCAGGTTTTGTTGTCCGGCTTAAACTGCGGTGCGCTAAAGTTACTGTCCTGACCTTAACTGGGGCATAAAAAGAATAAGGAAGTCCCAGGCTCAAGGGTATCGGAAGCGACTAAGGGCATTTACCAGTGGAAGGTTTCTTTGCACAGGATGCCGGCTAGATTATGGGTACCACAACGGTGTTTGGTACCAAAATTTTTCTGTGTTTCGGTCTGAAGGGCGCTGTAGCTAGGGAAATTACTGTACCAATGAGACTTAACATCTTATGTCTCAAAGTTATGAGCGCAATAATTGTAGTGCCGATCAGAATTTTTTGGTTTTCCAAGAATCCTGAGCGGCACTGCATTGTAATGGATATTGCGTATCAACTACCATCAGCTGAACGTCCTACTTGTCTCTTCCCTTAATGTTTTGAACATTTTTGCCATCAAGACATTTCTTGATGATATATTTCTTAAAATTGGTATGTTTTATTATCAAGTCCAGCCTAATCAAAATAAGTTAAAATCTTCGTGTATATATAACAAGTCTATTAACAACACAGTATCTATAGAGCATACTTAGAGTTTGCTCAGACTTTACTTGCGTAAAACTTAGTAGAGTGTGATAATACGCGAAATAGACTTTTGCATTTGACTGTCCTAGCTTTTAAACTCAGCATTAAATGAATATAGAAACGAAATCAAAGTTTATGTTGAGCTTACACTCAGCTAAGTAAAATCTGAGAAAAGTCTAAGTACGCTCTGTAGATTGGATTGAAAGTCTTTCATGCCACTACAAGTAAAACAGATTTTAACAAATAAAATATTAAACTACAATACGCCAAAAATATTTCAATAGTAATATTTTATTTCTTGATCTTTGCTAATCAGTTTTTGCAGGCGTTATAAAGTTTCCGTGTTTTTCAGATTTCACCGACGCTTCAGCTTACTGGATGTTTCCTTATGAGTCTTTCAACATGCGTCAAGAAGTTGATGAGGTTTGGGAACAGGTAAATACAATACCAACCATTATTTTAATTTTAAATCGGTACAGATTATGAGCGCTCTTTCAACTGAGCCAACAGTTCGAGTGACGTACGGTTGTCTTGTTTAACGCTTGGGTTGTAGCTCCATCTAACGGATTTATTTTAAATTTGTATATGCTAAGGAACTCTCTCTCTCTGGGGTCGGTACCTAACGTCTGTGGATCATGATCAGCATTAGGGTTGCATCTACCTCCACCATTTCTGTACGCTGGACAGTTTCTTACAACCGTGAAGAATTTCGATGATGAGTCTTTAACTTGCTCAGTCCATCTTGTTGGAGAACGACCGCGCGATCTTTTTCCTTCAGTATTTCCTTTACTAACTACAATTATTTTTAACGAACTTTCAGCGCCTCCGCGCATGTTTGGGCAAAATACGAAATAAGAATATAATAACTAACGAACGCCTTGTAATAATTCACAGGTGAAGCCTCTGTATGACCTTCTACATGCCTACGTCCGTCGGCGGCTTCGCGAAGCATACGGCCCAGAGCGGATATCCAGATCAGCACCGCTACCTGCTCACGTACTTGGAGACATGTGGGGTCAGAGTTGGTCTGGCATCGTGCCTTTTACCTTACCGTACCCGGGAAAAAAACTGGTGGATGTAACACAGGAAATGACACGACAGGTATGCGTCATAACATATGACAGCAGGAACCATTAACTTCTTACGTAAATTATGAACCCAAGTTGACTAATAACATATCATACTTATTTCATGCAGTTTTATTTAACAAATTATCCAACAAGGTAAATACTGATATAAACATAGCATTAAACAACGAAAATAATATTCACAATGTCTATGTCTCAGTTATAGGCTCAAACGACATGCTACATATTTAGAAAACGCTAAAAAAGAACATTTCGTGTAGAGTAATTAATATACTCCACATCTGAATATAAAGTAATAATAATTAAGGTTAATTTAATTCAATGAAAAATATTTACTATCTACGATCTGTATGGACCCCTTTTGGTAGAATCCTCCAAATAATTACATTCAGTTCTATTTATTGCTGTCTCTAACCAACCTGCCTCTCGTTCGAATGCTCGATATTCAATTTTTAAGTACAGAACAAGTTTTAATTGCGTCAGTTAGGGTTTGTGGATTTAAAATGTTTATTCCAAAAATATGGTGAAAATTTCGAACTACTGCATGCATTTATTTGTAGTAGCATATGAAAGACTTCCATCCTTCAATCAACTTCAATCCAATTTAAAGAGCGTACTTAGAGTTTGCTCAGATTTTACTTGCGTAATACTTAGCTGAGTTAGCTCAACATAAACTTTGATTTAGTTTTTGTATTCATTTAAAATTATTATGTGTGTCCATCTGTAATCGGTGCACCTGGCCACATGGACATTACCATTTTCTTTGAAGGGACAATTTTTATTTTTAAGCCCACATAGCTTCTCTCAATATTTCTTTGAGTAGTCTAGGTTGATAAGATCTTACATATTGGTATCCAACACTAGCAACGATGCGCTTCAAATAAGTTTAACATTGAATAGTGCTTGCACACTTATTTATTTATTTATTACAAAAGGCTTACCAACTAGACACACAATTAATATTATGACTACTTATAATATAAAATTTCTTATATTTATATTTGTATATCTAACTTATAGGTATGCACAGCGTTGCCTTCATTTATTATTGTAAGTTAAGTAATACTACTACAATATGTGTTTACTATTACTAAAAACTATAATTTTATACATCCAAATTATAAGGGTGCAAAAGCGTATTTTTTAAAATTCCAAATGTATTAAAATTTATATCTATACTACTATTACTATGGAATTTACTGTTATATAATTTTGAGATAAGTTGGATAGGTGAATTTGAGCCATAATTGTTTCTGAAGAATCGTACATGTACTGGCAGATATGTACTAATACGACAAGGATAAGGTGGTACACATAATTCAATCTTAGATTTCTATCTATCTGTAATGGACAGTCTAGTACTGGCAGATATGTACTAATACGACAAGGATAAGGTCGTACACATAATTCAATCTTAGATTTCTATCTATCTGTAATGGACAGTCTAATTGATTATTTAATAATTTATATAAGAAAAGAATTTGTGACGCATTTCTTCGCAATTCTAAGGTTTTCATATTGAAAATTTTTAATTTGTCTTTGTAACTTATAATAGTGTAATTATTAGTGACATAACTCAATTTGGATATAAATTTTTTTGAACTGACTCAATCCTAGTGATGTACTTTTTGTAACAGGGGCACCATACTACCGAATTGTATTCAACCTGAGATCTTACAAGGGAATAGTATAGTATTTTAAGCGTAGGAATTGATGTAAAAGCCTTAGTGTTACGTAAGAAAAACCCAAGCATTTTAAAACTTTTGTGAATTATTTTGTCAATATGTTTACCTAATCTCAACTCCTCGTCTAAAATGACACCCAAATCGTTGATTTTATTTTTTTATTTATTTGATTTATTTGTATGCCATCAATATGATATTTACTCTCCAATTTCTTTCGTTTCCTAGAAAATTTTATAAAATGACATTTGGACGCATCCATCACATTATTTTTAAACCATAACATTACACGATGGATATCATTCTGTAGTTTCGTTTGATCCTCTGAACAAGTAACTGTACGATATATTTTTATGTCATCTGCATATAACTCGTAATTTGATTCTTGAATACTTTTGGAAATATCGTTTATAAACCGTGTAAACAATAATGGTCCCAAATTAGAGCCTTGAGGAACGCCTGATGTTTGTTGAAATTCTCTAGATTGATACCCACTTATTTTAACTACTTGTGGTCGATGAGCTAAATATGATTCTAACCATACCAATACACTTTCTGAGAAGCAGTATGCATCTCTTAGCTTCTTTATTAGCAGGGTGTGGTCGACTTTGTCAAACGCCTTACTAAAATCTGTATACACAGCGTCAACCTCCTTATCATTGCTCATTTCAGTTATAACAGAATCAGTAAAACACATCGAATTTGTAAGGGTTGATCGTTTTTTAACGAAACCATGTTGTTTTTCACTTATTAAATGTTTAGTGTCCCATGAGATTTGGGAACAGACAAAAGATTCAAATATTTTGGCAGGAGTACTTAGTACAGTAATTGGTCTATAATTTTTAATATCCGATTTATTACCCTTCTTGAATATAGGCACCACCTTCCCTTTTTTCCATTCACTTCTATCCCTCAGAGATTTATTATATATTATTGATAAAGGTATCGATAATTCCGCAGCACAATTTTTATAGAATACGGGAGGTATACCATCAGTTCCCGCACTTTTATTAATGACAAGAGACATTAACTTATTTTTAACTTCTGTTTCGCTTACCTGTAGGTGATTTGTACTATTTTTATTAAATTTTGATGTAGTGTATCTATCCTTTTGTGGTGATGCAATTTTTGGTGTGTTATTATATATATATGAAAAGAACTCAGCAAAAAAGTTAGCTATCTCAGTGCCATCGTTCGATAAACTATCGTTTAATTTCATTAAAGATGGAATTACACTTGTATTACCTCTTTTAGATTTTATGTAAGGCCAGAACATTTTTGGGTTTACTTATATATTATCTTCTATTTTTTTTTATATATTTTTCATAAGCACTATTTATAAGCACACGAGATCTTTCTTTTAATAAGTTATATTGTAGTTCATCCATTTCATTCATATATTTTTTGTAGCGTTTTCCTATCTTTTCTTTCTCATTCAACACTTGAATAAGGTTATGTGTGAACCAGGGAGGGTATTTATAATTTCGTTTGAATTGTTTAGGAACATGTAGTTTTATAAATTTATGTAAAATGGAATAAAATTTCGTTACCATAGCATCTATATCCATACAGTTACTTAATTCTGACAACCAGTTTATCGATGAAATTTCACTTTTTATTAATTCATATGCACCCTTGAAGAAATTGAGAGAATTTTCACGGACATTATTTTATTCTTTTAAATAACTCATTTGAAGCAGGTCTAACGATACATTTAATGGTGGATGATGATAATTCGTACTTGAGATAGCATCTAATGTCTCCACTACCGTCACACTCTTTATGTCTGACAGCACCAAATCTAAAACTCTACTATTTTTATTTAACACAGAATTAAATTGTTTACTATTACAAAAAGCCATGTGGTCAATCAAAGAGGTACCTATTGGAGTTTGATAATTAATGGGTTCCAGAAATTTATTATAGTCCTCTCTGGTCCATTTTATAAAACTCATATTAAAATCCCCAATTATCAAATGTTTCTTAGATTCATTTACAGCAATAAATGGTTTCTAGAAAAAGGCCTGAAGAACTGTTTTATCAATAGGAGGAGACATATATACGGCGCATAAGCTTAATTTGTCAAACCCATTAGCAATTTTAATCTCTAATTCTACCCATAAGTCTTCAGCAATACTTTCAAAAGAGGTCATTCTATGAGATTTAATACATTTATGTACGGCAATGAGAACACCGCCACCATCCCTATTACTATATGAAGAATTAGACTGCCTATCACGTCTATAAATCTCATAGCAATCGTCAAATATTTCTCCATCATAAATATTGCTATTGAGCCAGGTCTCAGTTAGTATAATTATCATATAATTATGTAATAATACGTTTTTATTAATCTCATCCAACTTAGTTCTCATTCCCCTTATATTTTGGTAGTATATATCTAATGTTGCATTATTAAAAACATTTAAATTAATAGACATATAAATTAAATAAAATTAAAATCTAAACAGAACGGTGAGAAAACAATATAAACAAGAATTCTAAAATAAATAAGAAAATTATTTAAATAACTTTTCCAGTTGTTCCGGGCTCAAAATAGTCATGGAGGGAGAATTTTCGTCTTTACGGATAAACATTTTACTGTTTCTTACCCAAACAAATTTATAACCGTTTTCTTTGGCTTTCTTTCGGGCATCAGCGTGCAAGGATTTGTTGGCTCGCGTCAAGTGTTCGTTCACAAATATTGGCACTTGGGGACCAGCAACGCCCAATAGCGTTGAGGAGATTTTAGTGTCTTTGTGTGTCTTGTTATATAATATAACAGCTGCAAGTAAATTGTCGCGCATTTATTTGTTAGGAAGCTGACATATAAGGGCTTATAGATAGTATATTATCTCTATCATTGAGCGTCCTATAGTTTGTCTTAAATAGAAATTTTCTCTTCTTTGGCTTGATGATTCTGGTCTGGATACTCTGCTTCATGTTTTTAAATTAAAGATTATTTAATTTTATGGTTTTATCATATATTTTAACTATCGAATATAGAAAATTTTCGTGTTGCGGTGTAGTGCTTGTAGTTAAACTCCTCCGAAACGGCTTACCGATTCTCATGAAATTTTGTGTGCATATTTGGTAGGTCTGAGAATCGAACAACATCTATTTTTCATTCCCCTAAATGTTAAGGGGATCCCAAATTTTTTTTTCTGATTCTGATCCATCCACAAATCCGCTTCAGGGTTACAAGACGGCAATCGAATACAATAATTTGTAGTACGATAAATTTGGTAGGTCTGAGAATCAGTTGCATCTATAGGTATATCTTTATATATTTGGGGTATATATAAAGATATACCCCAAAATTTTTTTAATTACTTTATATGGCAATACAACGTTTGCTGGGTCAGCAAGTAGCTAATAAAATTCTCGCATAACCTTTATTAAAATATGTATAGAGTGTGTTGATGCATTTACTGTACTCAATAACTCTTTTATGTATTAATTAACATTAATTTTTTGACTTACTCCTGTGAGGCATTGCGTATTTGATGTTTGGGTATTTTTGTTGGGTCACATTAAATATATTGTAATTAAATAAATTGTAAATGAAGCTGTTAATATTGATTTGAAAATGAGTTTCTTGCCACTTCTCGTTAAAGCTCAACTTTTGCCGAAGTGGTGATAAATGTAAAAAAAATCTTTCAGCATTCATAATTTGCATTTCCTTGCTCTAGATGAATGCAGTGATTTTAATTGGATTTATTTAAACACTGTAATTTTTGTAAATAGCATATTTTACATTTCATTGTAATTTAGTTAAATCATTCTTTTGAAATTTTCAGGGCTATACCCCGTTAACAATATTCCAACTGGCAGAAGAGTTCTTCGTATCCATGAACATGTCGGCAATGCCGCAAGATTTTTGGGCTCTGAGCGTTTTTGAGCAACCTGCTGACAGACAGATACACTGCCAACCGTCTGCCTGGGACTTTTGTAATAGACATGATTATAGGTAGGTAAATACAAATTATTATAATATGTGAACGAAATTAAATTAATTTCGATTTGGGCGAGATTCATGAAACGGTTTGGAGATGTCGATGAAGTGGAAGTCTTGCTCTTATTGTTACTTAAAAAAAATACTGTTAATTCATGAAATTGTTATTTGATTAGTTGTAATTCATATTTTCATTATAACATTTGCGAGTAGGGTGATTTTTGCTTATGTAGCTTGTAAGGCGTTATGGAATAGAAAAGAAATATATTTACTCACCATAGGAAGTGACAATAACATAACATATTATTGCAATATCACTTGGTAAATGTCAAGAAGATACATCAGTTCGTAAAGGGTCTTTGACATGGGGAGAAGAACTGATAAGAAACTCCCAACCCAGATTTTTCAAACTAGTCACTTATTTAATACGAAACACGTAACGCCTATCTACATTAATTAGAAAGTCTAATTATATTTGAAATGATCACGTTTGAAATAATGTAAAATTATTAACAAATAAATTCCTTTAATAATTACAGAATCAAAATGTGCACTCATCCAGACATGAAGGACTTAATAACTGCTCACCATGAAATGGCCCACGTTGAGTATTTCCTTGCCTACAGGAACCTACCGAAGGTCTTCAGAGATGGAGCTAATCCAGGTATACTATTTGAAATTTATATAATTTATGGTTATAAGCTACTAAATAGCTATGTAGTTTGATTTAACTTTCACGCTCTATTTAGTAGTTTTACATATATACATATAATCACGCCTCTTTCCCGTAGGGGTAGGCTGAGACCACTTCTTTCCACTTGCTACGATCCTTACATACTTGTTTCGCTTCGTCCACCTGCATTATTCCTTTCATATATGCTCTTCGGCTTAGGGTACTCTTGACCTGGCCTTTTTTCAACACGTCCCTGAATTGGTCTCAAAACGTCCGCCTAGGTCTACACCTTTCAACACTTTCATTCACACTGGCCTTATACACTTTTTTCGTCAATCGTTCTTCATTCATTCTCTCGATATGGCCAAACCATCTCAGCGTAGTAGTCTTACAATACTGGGATAAAATACCATATTATATTGAATAAGTCTATATTCAACATAGTATCAAATATAGGCAGGCTGTTAGCCTAGCTATTCACAAAACATACATTACAACATAATTCATAGTGGTTAGCGATCCTACCTACTAAGCTAGAGGTCCCGGGTTCGAATCCCGGTAGGTGCAAGCATTTATATGATGAATATGGATGTTTGTTTCCGAGTCATGGATGTTTAAATGTATTTATGTATGTGTATATGAATTTATGTATGTTTAAGTAAGTATATTGTATTAAATATATCATTGTCTTGTAACCCATAAAACAGGCTATATATGCTTAACTTGGGGCAAGATAATTTGTGTAAAAAGTGTGTCAATATTATATAATTATAATACTGTCAAATTCAGAAAACTGCGACGTCATTCACGTGGACGCTACAAAGCTGTATCAACGCTGTAGATTCTACTATAATGTGCGTACAGACTGAAGCAATACCTAGCTATAACTGGCTTGACAATGTAAATGTCACTCTGGTTACCACATCCATTCTCGCCATCGGCTCTCATGACACTCATCATCAGCCGGAAGATGTCAACTGCTGGACAAAGGCCTCCGCTAAAGATTTACACGAAGATCGATCCTGCGCTGCTTTCATCCAACGTATTCCGGCGATCTTGACCAGATAGTCTGTCCATCTTGTGGGGTGACTAGCAACACTGCGTCTTCCGGCACGTTGTCACCATTCGAGGCTTTACTGCCCCACTGGCCATGTGTCCGTCGAACTGTTTGCTCTGCCCAGTGCCACTTTAGCTTAGCAATCATTTGGGCTATGTCTTAACACTATGGTTCTCCTACGGATCTCCTCATTTCTGACTCGATATCGCAGGGAAACTCCGAAACTATCATGACTCGAAACTAATTTTCTAAATATGAGAATCTACCTTTAATATTTGAAATATTTTTAGAATAGCATTTCAAAGGGAAAACTTAGTTGAGATGAGTATTACATATACTTTAGTGACGTTTACATTCGTCCACTGTCTAAAGCCTCAATCAGTTCACAATTTTAATAAATTTCAAGTAATACTTACAATTACAATTACAATTACATTAGTTTTTAAAAAAGTTTTTTTTATTGATCATACATAAAAAGGATGGATGAAAAAACTTTAAAATTCAAAAATAGACAAAACGTTTAAATAGTTTCATTGAAGTATATCAATTATTACATCATAGGTAAAACTAGAATTGGTTGCTCACAGAAAAAAAAATGGATTAAATAAAAATTCACCAAACATTTCCTAGTACAATAATCTTATAACATTATTAAACAATTTGATGACTAAATTATTTTGTCTACATAATTGTCACATACGGCAGTTGTCAAATCCTAACTAAGAATTCGTAACATTTATATTAATAAGTGAGACTGAAAGTTTCTATAGATCTTATTATATTGATAAGAATTGTTAAAAGGAGGTTTTAAATAGATAAACTGCAAGTAAACTCAGTATTGAAAGAATAGCCAAATCCCTGTCACATTTAGAGGAGCTGTTACATAGATCTGTATTGCAAGAGCAATATGTTACAAACAGTTCTCCGGTACCAGTTTGTCGCTTGCAGGAGTTCATCTTGTAGTCGTCTGCCACGTAACCACATTTACGTACCACTCTCACCTTGCCATAAACTGGAATCACAAATTTAACGATTATTTTCACAGAAATTTAGTATAAAATGTAAATTCATATCTTTTTTATGAAAATAGGACGAGCAGGACGTTTAGCTAATGGTAATTGATATGCTTTATTACAATGTAATGCCGCTCAGAATTCTTGTAACCGTAAAATTCTGAGCGGCACTACAATTGCGCTCGTCACCTTGAGTTATAAGATGTTAAGTCTCATTTGCCCAGTATTTGCACTAGCTACTATTACTCCTTCACGTCAGAAATAGGCTTCCTTCGAGGTACTTATAATCTAGCATCCTGTGCAAAAAGGGAAGCTTCTTTCTGGAGGACTGGTAAATGCCATTAGTCGAATTTTACACACCCTTGGACCTGAGACTTCCCCATTCTTTTTAGGTCCCGGAGAAGCACAGGACAAAATCTTTTATTTATTCTTGAAATGAACTTATACCAAAACGCGTTGTTTTATTAAAACAGAACACGATAGACGTAAAAAATTCATCAATAGAAATTAAATTATACGAATAAAGACTCTTGTAATATCATAATTTAAGAACATTTTATCACTGATCGCACTTAGTCAAATCGAGCCGACTTTACCCTACATATCCGAGCGTGACCACTCAGTACTATTCAATGAGAATTAATTTTAGCATTTCGTACTAGAAACAGAATTGATTGTGAAATGCAACCTGTGTTACTCAAAACTTTAATGTGTCCATTAATGTATCTAGCCCATGACAATCCGCAACTTTACTTGTACATTGTGAAACATACTCTTAAACTATAGACCCCTTCTACCAATAGGCAGAATTTCGACAGCATTTGCAGGCCAGCTTATCAAAAACACATGAATACGTAACAAGACAAAGAACAAAATGTTGTAAAGACAATCTGCTACAAATGGCTGTGGCGTCTTAGCCCGATTTCACCAATGACACTTCAAACTGGGTTTAATAAAACCCAGTTTTATTTTGTCAAGTTTAAATTCCATTCTTGATCTCGATTAAGGACTAAGCGATTTCACGAAAACTGAGTTAACATGTCATGAGATTAAATCACTAACTGTCAACACTATTGCCGATAGGTATGAAACAAAATCATAATTCTAATATTATGTCAACTTTTCTGTTGTGATAAAGAGAGTGACAGCTCTTAAACGCGATCAAATAAAAAAAACAATCCATTTTTGTTTTTAAATTTACGACTGTTAAACTTTGGCACAAAACTCAACAATACTCGTGGCACATTTATTTTAATATTAAGTATATTCAATAATTTACTATTTAAATATACACATTTCACTTAAAACACTTATTTAATCAACAAATAATCTATTTATAAACAAGTTACAGTGATTTATTTCACGGTATACTGTAGTTTAATATTTATATTTAAGGAAATTTGCACAATGTATATTACGAGCGGAGAGCGATGCGAACGTTATGTATATCTTATTTAGATTTTTAGTTCTCATATAAGTGAATTGTAAAAAATCTTTATAAGAATAAATATCTTAACCTAAATATGTTAAATGTCGAAAATTCGGCAAACAGCATCTAATCGCGTTAGGGCTATCTGCGTTTAGTGTGTGTTGGTGAAATGCAAATTTATTCTGAATCTCGTTTATAGACGTAAACTTAGTTCCAAAGTGTTCTAATTTCTTCAATAGTGAAATCTGCCTTTACAAACTTATATACACATGTATTTTTATAACTCTGGCATCAAGCATAGTTCAATCAAAGACTATAAATTAAAAAGAAACTTACTATCCATTTTGATGACTCTGCAGAATGTGGATTCCATTGGTGGGATATGGTCTATGGGATCCTTGAGGGAGCAGTTTACGACTCCGAGATTGAAATGATCAAACTCCTCCCCGCAGCGGGGGTCAAATGCGCTGTTGCAATCGTAGCAAAATATTGACGATGCTGTAATATGTATAATATGCTATAAATAAAAAAAATGTTGGAAATACAATTATATAAAAAAGGCGTTTCTTTGCCATCCATAATTATCAAATTGGTTTGAGTTTTCTTTAGGGATAATTCCGCCAATATTTGTCCTTAATCAATTCGAAACGTGTTTCGCCTCTAGACGAGGCAGGAGATGTTGACTCGCCAAACTCTGGCACGAGACTCAATCTCGTCTCACTCATTTATTCTAAAAATATCCAAAGTCGAAAAAAAATGTTACAAATAATAACATTACTGAATTAAATAGCAAAGGAGACAAAGCAAAATTAAAACAATAGAAATAATGAAAGTGGTTTACTATTTTAACTTGAGCCGTTATAGATGTCAGTAAATTAGGTTTGTTTCAAGTTCAACTTTGTGTAATCCAATTTAGGCTCCGATAAGGTTTCTACTGTCACCTATGACCTACTTTTCGCGATCGATTCATAACATACTTTGTTACGGCCGTTCCCAATATTCAGTCTATCTCTTACTTGAGATAATAATCGTAACTATCGTTGAATTTTCTGTGCCAATAAACTTATCGACGGTAACTCACCTTATCCGTACACGCTGTCTATCAATGGGACGACGTATAGCTTACCAGCGATAGAAGTTTGTATGGAAATTGCAATTCACGCGTCCCAATAAGGCGATAAGAATGACTTATCGGGTATATTAGGACAGCTTCAAATTATTGACAGCTAATGACTGACAGTAGAACGTAGTAATTTATCTCTATCTGAAGATAGTATATTGGGAAGGGCCGATAGTTGTTGTTGATAAAAAATGTATCTTTATAAAAGTTTTAATTATGCACAAATAATGAGTTAGATGGAATTAATTATGTTGGAAATATTAAATAGATTATTAGAAGTTCTAAAACGAATTCTTAATAAATTTAAACATCGGTTATTTGTTTATTTGTAATTAAAAATAGCTACAATCAATTATTCTAAATTACTTGCGATTTATATAAATGATTCTTGGTTTATCATCTTAATTATTGAAAGTTAACAAGGAAAACTATGACATGATGATTAAAATTCATTCAAATAAATTAAGCAGTAGGTATTATTATAAATATTAAAAAAATATTTAAGTTGCTTTTATTGTATGAGCTGAGTTGGGTAAAATATATGGATTGGTAAATCTGTATTGTGCTGTGTATATCTCAAGCCGACATTTAATGTATATAAATAACGATTTGGACGAAGCTTTTAAAACACAAGACTATATTTTTAGATTGCTTGTCCGTGCAAAAATTTAGGTTGGGATTTAATAATCAGAATTTTTCTTCATGGTAGGTTTCAGCCGCGCCTATTACGTCATTATAATGCACCCATGATTCGAGTGATTGTATTAACTAACAATAACTAATATTGACGACAAGAATACCTTCCAGAATAAGTCTAAAAAGCCAAGACAAGACGGCCAAGCTTTTATGATTTCTCTTGCGAGAGAGAGAGCATGAATCCGGGTCTTTTATAAGAAAATTGCTTCAAGGAAGGCTCAAACAAAACTCAGGCCGAATGTTGTAAAGACTTTAACATTTATGAACGGTGGTTTGTCTCCCTGTTATTTTCCCCATTTATAAGCAGCATTCCTTCCACCAGGATATCACATTCGAATGAAGACATACCCGTAGACGCATTCGATAAGTCTATTTTAAAACTCAAATGCTCGACAGCACCAAGATTATCAAACTCGTATTCTCTAATATTGACTATACTAAGTGGCGCCACACTTTGTGGTGCGGAAATAATATGAATTGGTCTCTATGATCGAACATTTGACTAGAGACATGAGAAATTGTGGACTCAAATTAGATTATCATCTCTACCATCTGGTAATCTTGCTTTCGTCTACGGTGCGGCTTTCCATGAACTTTCTTCCAAGCTGTGGAATGAACTTCCTTGTGTGGTGTTTCTGGGACGATGCCTACCTTGAAAAAAGGGCGTTAACCTTTTTAAAAGGCCGTCAACTCTCCTGTAATTCCTCTGATGGTGAAAGATACTGTGGGTTTCAGGTGACCCTTACTTTCGGTTTTTTTTCCTCTTCCATAAAAAAAATCCATAAAAAGTTTCTTTTAGAGATACATGTGTTCACTGGGTAATATTCGAAGTTCAATGATGTCTTACCGAATGTGACTACTGAAGTAGAATATGGAAAATTCCAGTGAGAATCGAACCTGTCAACTGCTTCATGCTTTGATCCGTTGTTTGACAGACAGACACAACGATTGTCAAATATATGGGACCATTGACTTGAAAGCCTACTTGATATGATGAGGACAGCGCAGGACCGTTCGTCGTGGTGATCTTTGTGGGAGGCCTTTGTCCACCTGTGGGCGTCTTCCTGCTGATATGATGATGATGATGATCTTATAACATAGCCAACAGTTTCTTTATCCTGTCACTTACCATATTTTACACTGAATAATATTGAAACTAAACTCGTTGTAACACTTGATACTGTCAGCTTCATGTTATGAGGTGATACCTTCGGAACGTTGACAGCGATATATCCGTTAAAAAACTGGCTGTTACTATCTGTTATGTCGTCAAGAAATTTTAATTGAATTATAAAAGTACTTTGTTCCACCTAATGCTACGCTATTTCAAACTATTAAGCTACATGTAAGGCTGTATTAAAATTATTGTAATAATTTTATAATTGTAAAAGTATTTCTAAAACAATATAATATTATTATTACATGATTTCTTCATAAATTATGAATGGCACTGGAATGAATAAATATTTACTGATAAATAAATATCAGCTTAAAATCCATAATTAATTGGGCGCCTTGTTACAAAAGGTAGTCTCAGAAAATATAATCGATTTTTCTAAGTTCTTCCAAAATCGGGGAGTGCCATATGGCACTAGCTTTTATCAGATACACCAAAATCGAAAGTGCTGTGCGGCACACTGACTCAGTTCTGACCCTCATTTTGTTAATAAGTCTTCATCATAAGTTTAGGTCTTATAGCTTGTTTTAATACCTTTCTTATACATTCACTCAAATCATCCTAATTATAAGCAATCTTTTAATACACGTAAAATAATAGGCATTGACAGAACATATATCTCAGAGTGGAGTGAACCGTGTGATGTGTTCGGGTGCGCTAAGCCTTAGATTGGTTTGTGGATGAGTCATGTCGTCGTTATGTTACCCATAATCATAATCATCGGTTGTGGTTCTGTAGGGGCCTGTTGTTTTAACGTGAAACATCTTTATGAGCGAATTGCTTTTAGGGTTTTAGTTTGAAATTAGCACACAATGGACTGTGATTTGATTATAGTAATACAAAAGTTTTGCTCATCCTTCTATTGGTACGAATGCAGAAGCCGTACCAAATTTGATGTTGTAATGAAGGTGTCATAGCTTTTAAACGTACGGATTTCGAGCCTAGTTGTGATTGATAGTTTTGGCCTCAAAGCTAGAGGTAAGATTTTTTTTGTAATTCTTCGCTATTTAATTAATGTTATTTGTTATCCTTATTGGATTTATTTTTATCTAAATTGAAGTATTTAAATAGATTAATTAAACATATAAGCTGATTTAATAATAAATTAACAAAAGGCAATAAACTAACATACGATACGAAATGCCTTGAATCAGATAAGTTTGCGGTGGAAACGAGAGGTAATATTAGCATAACACCCTAAAATGTATGCAAATAAACTCAAACCAATGCTATATTTTCGCTTAATAAATTATATCTTGTGCTGTACAACTGGGTCGTGATCTGATGTAGTTCCGAGGTTGTAAATAACGTTATTATACAAGCGCCCTCTACCGGTTTGCCTCAAAGGAAATGACATTTATGTAATCCAGTTACTACAGTATCTAACCGTATCTAGAATGAAGTTAGGGAAGTAATTGATCTCAAGGGTGATAGTTCTGTGACTGTTTAAATTAGTGGCCATTTTTATATATAAACGTTCTCGGTTCTTCAAATCTTTGGTTTTTAAATATAGAACAAAATTATTTTAAATTTTTGAAGTGAAAACTTCTGTAGCGGCGTTGAGCACATTTTTTTGTTGAAATGTTAAACTCGTGTCAGGACACGTGGCCTGATCGAAAAATCGTAAGACAGTCATTGAAATTATTGATGTAAGTTGATTTTTCAGAGAGATAAACTTTTTAACGTAAAATAATTGTAATAGTTCTGAAGTGTTAAATTTTTTATGTTATATAAATTGACATTTTTGTATAAGATAGCACATTAAATTAATATTTTATTTATCTACATAAATGCTAATACTTTTATAATTATAATTATTCCATAACCATTCCAAAACATTCAAAAATACACAACGCTAATGTTCAAGTTTTGACTGCTTCCGGCACTCCCGAAGTGCAACCCGTATTTTTTTATAACAGTCAAGGACGAGAGGAGATGGACGTTCAGCTGGTATTAATTTAAAACGCCCTGCCCATTACAATGCAGTTTCGCTCAGACTTCTCAAAACCCAAAAATTCTGAGCGGCACTACAATTGCGCTCGTGACCTTGTGACATAACATGTTAAGACTCATTTGATCAGTAATTTCACTAGCTACGGCGTCCTTCATATCGAAATACAACAATGCTAACACATTACTGCTTCAGGGAAGAAATAACCCACAATCTAACGGGCATCCTGTGCAAAAGACCCTCCCACGGTAGTTCAATATCAGTGTCTCCGTATTATTTTATTTATTTTTGATATTCTTGTGTAAGTGCATTTCAACAATTCCTTAAAATGGCTTTATCACATAGGCTGCAAATAGTGGCCTAGTTTTAAAATCTGACAACAATAGACTAAAAACTAAACTGTCCAACATAGAATATTTCCTTGCCATTTAGTTAAAAAGTTCCTGGTCAATAAGCAGCAATGTAAAACGTATAATCAATTCAGATTTTATTCGGACAGTGACAGTTGACACACGACAAAGGAGAAAAGTGTGCTTACATTGTCGTACAGCACACTTGCCGTTTCGCTATCAGACTGCGAATCATATAACCTTATATGTGTATAGAATGTCATTGATCTAAACTAATATTATAAAGAGGAAACATTTGTGGTTTTGTATGTACCTAGTTTGTAATGCTTTCACACAAAAACTACTGGACCGATTTTAAAATTTCTTTCAGCATTAAAAAGCTGCATTTTCACTGAGTGACATAGGCTATATAATATTTTCAAAAATATAAGGACCACTATTAAAAATTCCTTAATATAAGCCAGGTTGTGAAAGTATTAGTCATCAAAAATCTGTCATAGAGTGCGTTGCGGGAACTATTGACGATACTACAAGAAAATGTTCTACAGTATTATAGAACGTATCAATCTTCAAACAAGCCCGCTATACTATAAATCCAACTACGGTAGTTATGCAACTATAACTACTTTTTTACATTTTAAAAATTGATAAAAGAGCCGACAGTAACAAAACCATATTATTCATATCTTTGAATTAATCAGTATCCCATCAAATGTTTTTTTAAAGTCCGTTTTAATACCTATAAAATACTTTTTAAATTCTTAAAATCAGACATTCCATTGAAAAGATATAATGAATTTAAAAATCTGTCAATCTAAAAAATAAATCTAAAGAAAATAATGCAATAATAGCCAAGTGAAATAAAACTTTTATGTTAACAAAACTAACTACCACGAGATCGGTATTTACGCGAGTAAAACCGCGGGATATTGCTAGTTATATATAATACTAGCTGACTCGACAGACGTTGTTCTGTAGATAATAAAAAAATACTGTTTTATAGGAATTTGCCAATAATATTTCATATATAATAATATATATAATATACATCAAGAATTATTTCGTAAAGAATGCTCCCTGTTGTTATAAAGAAATTGTTTCACAGCAGAACTGTCAAACCGTGCGTCACTAAATTCTCTCACAGAAATGTCCATGCAAAACAAATATTGAAAATAAAAATAATTATGAATCCCAATTCGAAATAAAAAGTATCCTATCTGTCAAGTTGGACCTAACTGCACTCCATGAAGTAATCCCCATTTAAATCCGTTCATTACTTTAGGAGTCCATCGCGGACAAACAACGTGTCACGTAATTTATATATATTAAGACTAGAACATCATTCAAAATTATATTTTGCAACTTCCACTTATATTTCAAAACTCACCTTGACATTACTTTGAAGTGACATCAATTTAATACAAACATGATTGCATTATTTCTCAATATTCCATAAATAATTAATAAATCTCTTAAAAATATCATATCGTCTTAAACCTTAATCAATGTAGGTATGAGTACATAATTTAAATTTTAGATTACATTTGCATTTAGTCACGACTTCCATTTTTAAAATTTCCCAACATCAAAGCTGTAGTGTTAAATTAATTATATCTATGTAAACAGAAGATTAGTCTTCTGTTTTTAATTAATGTAGTAACGAATAAAAAATATGTTTGACGATTTAAAATTACATCACTCTTGGAAAATCGTTTGATATGATTGTATATTTTGGAATTAGGTTAATTTTAAAAAATCAATATCAAGTAAAAGTAATTTTTTTGGAAACATTCTACTTTTGGGGCAAAAAATAGAATTGATATGAAATTCTTTGCAATTTGTAAAAAAAACATGAACATCTTTAAGTAGCGTAAATTTACGCGATAAATTTACATTTCCGTTTTTTATAAAAAGAAAACGAGGGTTGTCGATTTTGAAATATTGGTTTTGTCAATTAGAATTTTGAATATTGGAATCCCTGAATTACACTCTATTTTTCTGACGCCTTCTGAATTAACTTAAAAACTTAACAAAGATATATGTGTGTGCGTGTGTGTGTGTGAGAGAGAGAGAGAGATAACTTCCTATCTGTATAAAATTGTCTGAATGGTTGAATACTAAATTAAAAAAGGATTTCCTTGTATTTATTTTCACAATTACAGACAGTTGTATTTTGTCTGTATTATATAAAAAAAATATTGGAAAATTTAAATCAATCAAATCCACTCATCTTTTTAATTTGTTGAAGCCTTTAAGCAATAGTGAATAAATAAATTTTAAGGTTATTTATATAAGCATATATTTTCAGCTTTAAAATAAAACAAGAATTATCAAAATCGGTTCACACAGTCAATAGTTTAGAAAAACATAAAAGAATATAGGCAAATTGAGGACCTCCTCCTTTTTGAAAGTCGGTGAAAAACATTTTAATAAGGCAATATATTACAGTTTTTAAACTAAATTAAATCTTAGGATTCTAAAATGCTTATTAGATTACCCTAGTCATAAGAAAATATGAAAAAAGACTATTTTCATTTCTATGACATTTGACACTTATCTTAAAAACATCAACACGAGTTAAGCTCCTGGTAATTAATAATTGGAAATGAATTCGAAAATTAAAGTTCCTTTAATTTTTTTATGAGAATAAGGGAGGAGACGAGCAGGACGTTCAGCTGATGGTAATTTATATGCCCTGCGCAATGCAGTACCGCTCAGGATTCTTGAATATCACTAAAAATTGTGAGCGGCACTACAATTGCTCTCATCACCTTGAGACATAAGATGTTAAGTCTCATTTGCCCAGTAATTTCACTAGCTACGGCGCCCTTCAGACCGAAACTCAGTAATGTTTACACATAACTGCTTCACGGCAGAAATAGGCACCGTTGTGGTACCAATAATCTAGCCGGCATCCTGTGCAAAGCCTCCTACTGTTAAATTTTAATGTTGAGAACTTGGCCCTTCATATTTTCTGTAATTTCCATAAGAAATAGATTATTATCAAAATAAAGTCCTTTTGATGGAAAATGGAAATGTGTGGTCTTTATAAATGCTTTACGTCCTTCGTACAACAAAACAAAACATTAACGTTATTTTGTAGCAGACATTTACATAACATGATTTGGCTTAAGCAATTCGTTTCCTATGTTACGAAATTTAGAACAAACCGCGTGTCAACAAACTGTAAACTATACACTCATATTTCTAACACGTATGTTCTGTGGTATGTACGCACTAGCCATAATGCCGAAAATACGGAAACAATTTAAATAGCCGCTATCGCATTTCATGTCTTATCTGCATACACATAACTATGCAAATTCCCTGGCTTTACAACAAGCATTAACCCTATCATGTAGGCTCATTTTTCAACCGACTTCAAATACGAGAGAATGTTCTAAATTCGAATGCGTGCTTTTGTATGTTTGATACCTCGTATTACAGCTGTTTACGGATTGATTTGATTTATTATAAAAATAAAACTAATTATAGAATGTTGTAAGCATTTGTGATACATTTTTAGGGTTCCGTAGCCAAACGGCAAAAAATGGAGCCCCTATAGATTCGTCATGTCTGTCTATCTGTCCGTCCTAAACTATAAGAACTATACTGTTGAAACTTGGTAAGTAGACGTATTCTCAACAATTTGTTAAGTTTTTAAAGTAATAACCCTCACTTCTAGGATTAAAACACAAATTAAGTGAAAAAGATGTATTCTGTGAACCGCATTGGGAATTGTGAAAATCACATAAAAAAGGAAAAAAAAAAGTTTGGAGGTCCCATACGTAAATATTTATAAAATATATAAAATTTCACTTATTACACATATAACTTTTGATGATTTTTTGTTTTGTTGTTTGTGATATAAAAATAGCTAATGAATTAACAAGTTTTAATTCAATCTCGCAAAAAGATTAAATGCACACACTTTTTTTAGTCGAAGGATATTATAATTTTAGCAAATTAATTACAAACAATATCGTAGTGTAATAAAGTGGTATTAGAAGATCTTATACACCGTTTAGAAATATATAAGTTACAGTTTGTTATGTTTTAAAGTGATAACCCTCACTTGTGAGATTAATTACACAAATAAAACTGAAAACAAATTTTATAAACGATGCAGGGCTTCCAGCTGAGCCAACCGTTCGAGTGACGTATCGTTGATAAATTTTGTATGCTTTGTTCAACTCTCAGGCCTCTGGTTAGTACCGTCAAAATATCCAATCACTGAAAATAATGTTAAGCCGTTATAATATATGTCTGATGGTATGTTAGGTATGTTAATTATCTATACTATATTATAAAAAGGTGAAGTTTGTTAGGTTGTAGAGAGTCACATACTATAGTGTCACACAGTATGTATGGTGAGGGTTATCCTCTGCATCTACTAAACCAATTTTGAAAATCCTGTTACAAATAGAATTATTTGTAAGTGTCATAGTCTGTATTCAAATTCAAATTCATATAGTTTTATTCAAAATAGGATGCGATATCACTTATTGAAAATCAAAAACTAACACCCACACAAAATAATGCCTCAGTCCTCACACCTGAGATGAACGGGCGCAACAAACTCAGCGGGCTTTTTTTTCATAAAAAATATGGTTACAATTAAACTTAATATTAATAGCCTGAGGGCGGTCGTTTCATTCCCAATCAATACATCGCCCCACAAAAGACTTATAAACTCCACTCAGCCGAGTAGAAAGCATTATAAGTTTATGTCTGTTCCTGGTGTTATCATTATGGTTATGCAATTTACTTATGTGCCTATGTATTAATTCAAAAAATAAAAAGACTTTAGTGGTAGTCGAATTTTCAAAGTAAGTCGAACGAAAATATTTCTTACGAACGCTGTTTTTATCATGAGACATATTATATGATTGTTTTATATAGTTATGTATGTTTTATATATAGGCAGTATTGGAATACCTACCAATAGATATGGTAACACTAACAAGTGTTAATATAATTTGTATCTGAACAGGTGTTGCTTACAAATTCACGCAAATATACCAGTGGGCGCCTCCTTTGCACCAGATGCCGGCTAGATTATGGGTACTACAACAGCGTCTATATCTGCCGTGAAGCAGTAATTTGTAAGCAATACTGAAAGTAATGAAATGCTAGTGAAATTACTCGGCAAATGAGACTTATCTGATGTCTCAAGGTGACGAGCGCAATTGTAGTGCCGCTCAAATTTATAGGTTTTTCAATAATCTTACGCGGCACTGCATTTTTAATGGGCAGGGCGTAATAATAACCATAACTGCTCCTGCTCGTCTCGTCCCTTATTTTCTTAAAAAAAGAACACAAATATTGCACTATACAGTCTTTAAGAAAAAAAATAATTATAAGCTCATGAAAACAAGCGAGAAGTATTCAATTATTGCCATGATAAGAAATCAACGCATGTAGCATAATTAAATGTGGTAGGAAGAGTCGCACGCGCTAATAGTTGGAAGAATTCACGGAAATTAAAAGCAAGTATTACGGCTTGAGTTACATAACTCACAAGTAACTGAGATGCCGTTTTACATAGTTACATCGATATACAACACTAGATGTGAATTGTGCTATTATTTTAATTAGTAATAGTTGCTTTTATTATAATTAGAATTCATTGACCGTAGGTTCAATTTTAAGTTTATAATTACCTTATCATATAATTTTACTTTCATTATTTCATTTTTAAAGTGAAAGTTTTATTACATCGTCTCAAACTTTTTCGTCTGTGTGTTGCGTGTCGCGTGACGGTCGGGCGGTGCCTATAGATCGCAGCAGCTGACCGTGTAGTGTATAGATGAGTAATAACTCATTTGTGCCAGTGCTCCACGATTTTTTGTTAGTTTTTATTATTTCCCATTATCATTCAAATTTTCCAAGTATAAAATTAAGATTGATAATGCGATTTTATACCCTTAATGGAATATTATTCCACAATTTTTTAATTAAATGTCTATAAAGTGAAAAAAGTTTCACTTTTACCGTGGTTTCATAAAATCACACAATCAATTATTAAGTTTATAATTGCCTTATAATTTTACGTTATTTATTTAATTTTTTAAACATCTCTTTTCATGCTCCGTAAGTGTTGTGTTGCCCATTAACTAATTAATGTCACAAGTCAGCAACTCATTTTATTTTTACTACTGGGAGTTTTACAAACACAAATTAAAATATTGCGCATTTAAACACAAATAAGTACATTAAAAGAATTCTTTCTCAGAATTACAAGATACTACGTCCAACTCGCTGATAAAGGTCATGTTATTTAACTAACAGTTCTAGGAATTATATACTTTTCTATATCATACTATGAGCATCGTATGGCCTATGTGCAATGAAACTACGAAAAAAATAATTAAAAGGATTGTGTGGTTTTATGAAACCACGGTAAAAGTGAAACTTTTTCACATTATAGACATTTAACGCTGACAAAAACAAATGAGTACTAGTCTATACACTACACGGTCAGCTGCTGCGAACTATAGACTCCGCCCGACCGTCACGCGACATGTAACACACAGACGAAAAAGCTTGAGGCGATGTAATAAAAGTTTCACTTTAAAAAGACCGCATAAAATAATGAAAATAGAAACTTCCCCCTTAATATATAATACTTAAGTAATATCACTTCACTCGAACTTTATTTACAGTTTCATTAAAAACTGAACATTTGTAATATTTTTATAGTGGCATTTCCAGTATGTAGTATATCTTTGATACTACGATTTTATTTGGCTTTACGGCTGCTAGACATCTAGGTCAAGTTCGCCGCCTGCTCACGGCTGACTCACATTTAGCCACAGCATCAATTATGAATATTTTGATTACAATCTTCTTGCAAAACAATGCATCTTTGATTTCTCTTACTTCCTTTTTTATTCCTAAGCAAAAATACTTTTAATATAGAAAGTTTTTATGGAAGGCTTCAAATAATTGTATGTATCATGAAGTACACTACTAAAAGGCGATTCAATAAAATTATAAGTATTGTTTTTTTTTTGTTTATCGCAAATTGAGCTATAGTAATTCTTTCTACAACACAATTCCACACAAAAATGGAAAGCAACATTTCGATCGGGTGATTTCATTGTAGCAGAACTACTAATCATACTTTTTTTCAATTTAAGAGACCCTTTCCCCAGACATTAATTTAATATTTAAGAAGAAGTATCAAGTTTGCACCAGTGGGAGGGCTCCTTTGTACAGTATGCCGGCTAGATTATGGGTGCCACATCGGCGCCTATTTCTGCCGTGAAGCAGTAATATGTTTCGGTCTGAAGGGCGCCGTAGCTAGTAAAATTACTGAGCAAATTAGACTTAACATCTTATGTCTGAATTGTTCTGTTTTTCAAGAATGCTGAGCGGCACTGTATTGTAATGGGCAGGGAATATTACCATCAGCTGAAGGTCCTGCTCGTGTCGGCCCTTATTTTCATTTAAAAAATCTAATACTTTTACTACTTCTAAACTAAAACGTTTACTAAAAATGTTAATAATAACGGGAAATACTAATATTGATGAAAGAAAATTAGTAAACGTAACACAATATTCTAGAATAATCTAGTTTGTAAGTAATGGGTCGGCCCCAGCAATACCGCTTCAGTATGTATCAATCTTGAAACACTTCCGCGAACTTTCTCTCTTGATTATTCTTACTACGATCGATTTTGTTTAGGTTTTTAGCAGTTCTGTGTTTAATTATTTATAACTATTGTTATACTTTATTCGTCCTTTATTTAATTACTTGCTTCTACACGCCATTTCGTTCCCGTGGAATAAATTATTTCACACTCCCTCAGGAACTCTTCAAAAATTCAGAATAAAATTTGTTTTACATAACAGTGCAGAATAGTGAAAGCGTTAGAAATAAAATAAATAAAATTTTAAGCTTAATTGAAAAGTTAAAGCGTACGAAATCTTATGATTTTCTTAGTAAAATATTTTATAATAATATCCTAAGTGATATTGAATTTAATAAGATGGGTATTATCTTATCTTGTATATAGTGGCGAAATTTACCTTTGTATTCTAATGATACTGTAGCTGTTTCTCATTAAAACAGGGATAAAACTACATTTTCTTTAAATTGAAACATAGCTAGATCGATTTATCGCCCCCGAAATCACTTGTATACTAAATTTTATGAAAATTGTTGGAGCCGTTTCCGAGATTCAGATTATATATATTATATATACAAGAATTTCTCGTTTAAAGATATAAGATATTATTCATTCTATTCATATTTATTTCTTTTACATAAGTCAAGAGGCACCGTTTGTATCTATATATCTGTGTTTTTTTGTACAGGTTTTCACGAAGCAGTCGGTGAAACAATTGCTCTCTCTGTTTCGTCTCCACGTCATCTTCAGACCCTGGGTCTAATCCAGCGCTCCATCGATGACACTGCTCATGACATCAACCATCTCTTCACCCAAGCAATGGACAAACTCGCCTTTCTTCCTTTCGCTCTGGTTATGGACAAATGGCGCTGGGATGTGTTTAACGGTGACGTCAGAAAGGAACAATACAACTGCCATTGGTGGAGATTAAGGTTAGTTCAGATATTATAATCCTTACTAATATTATGCCGGAGCTACAGAACCGAATTTGATAAAATTTGGTACAGCGATAGACTAGAGCTCTGGAAAGGACATAGGGTACATTATATCCCGGAAAAATCCATGGTTCCGATCACGTCGTTGAGCTATAAATATACCATTAGTAGGTTTAGTTTCCCATAGCAATCTTCTTCGAAATAAGATTCATATAATATGTTGGGAACGGGAGCGAAAACGGGGATCGGAACTGGAATAGGGCATGAGATAATCTTCAATTCCAAACTTGCTTATTATTTTTAAAAATTTATCTACGTGGACAAAGTCGTGGGCATCAGCTAGTACTATATAATAAAGTACCTTGTAGGTAACCAGCTGATTGAAAAGAAAGTTATAAATAAATGCCATAGGTGCGACCGCATTGCGACAGTGTCCGAGGATAGATCAGCAATCAAACATTATGTCATATAGACCTGGGTAGTGCTGAGCATTTATTGTCCGCTTAAGAGAGAACTGACAATAGTTTGAAAGGTGTTAAGTTTTTTTTATGGAAAAGTAGAAGAAAAGAGCGCACGAGTCACCTGGTGTTAAGTGATCACCGCCGCTCAAATTCTCTTGCAACACCATAGGAATCACAGGAGCGTTGCCAGCCTTTAAGGAAGGTGAACACTTTTTTGGAAGGTACCCATGTCGTATCATCACGGAAACACCGCACAAGGTAGCTCATTCCACAGCTTTGTATTACGAGGGAGAAAGCTCCTTGAAAACCACACTGTGGACGGCCGCCACACATCCAAATGGTGGGGATGATATCCTAACTTGTGACGTATGACGTGACGAAGGTGGAATTCGGCGGCAGGAATCATGTCAAACAGCTGTTAGGAATACTCTCCGTGATAAATGCGGTAGAAGACACACAATGAAGCGACGTCTCTACGCAACGGCGAATGATCCAGCTGTTCACAGAGCACAGGGTCCCCGAAATTCCTTAAGAAATTTTATTCATTTTCTTCTTGTTCCTTAAGAACTTTTACAAGCGCGCACACCGTCACGCAAATTGGACACCCTGATGTTAGCTAGTCAACTAGACTATTTGTATCATACTTCAGCTACCAAGCCTCTTGTAACTCATATATCTACTGAACCACAACAACTGGACGAGAATTAAATAAATTTCAATGTATATTAATTGTTAAATAGAAAAAAAAATATATACCTGTAATTATTTCTTTATAATATAACTATAGATGAAAAACAATGAAAGCATCTAGATTAAGCACAAATAGTAGTTCTGACAGAACTATTATAGCGACACAGAACAACAGAAACTATAGAACCATTAACAACAAAAGTCAAAACGTAACGATGAAAACATCAAAAACAAAACAGCGATAGCACGAAAATATCACGACATCAACCTAACGGTAATGAATCTGCAAACCGTACTGACGCAGCAGGACGAGCGAGAGGGGGTGAAAGGGGAACGCGAGGGGGCATTACGTTCCAGTGAGGTCCAAAGATATTTTATACAAATTATTTAGCTATTTATTAAATTAATATCATTTTTATGATTATTTGTCTAAGCGTCAATATTATGATTTATACGCAAATAATGCGTAACAATCGTTAATTGAACATTTTTTATCATAATTCCAGGTACGATAGTAAAATTCCTGAATTGAAAAGCGTATTAAACAACCAGTTACCAGTGGGAGGCTCTTTTGCACAGGATGCCGGCTAGATTATGGGTACCACAACGGCGCCGTAGCTAGTGAAACTACTGCGCAAATGAGGCTTAACATCTTATATCTTAATCGTCTTGAACGTCTAGCTCGTCTCGCTCCGTATTTTCATAAAAAAATGTAAAATTATTTTCTACAATTATATTGTAACATGAAACATATCTAGTCCAATTTCGACCATTCTCTTTTGCATATTATCTAACAAATAATAAAAGTAATTACTTAAATCAATCACCCAGTTCTGCACAATTTAAGTACGGGAACATTATTAAGTAACGTTAATAATCGCTGCCGTAATTTTATTACGAATCCGTTAATTAGACACGATATATCGGTGTTCTAACACTATATTTACTTTACGTCGTAGATATTTTATATCACGGACTAGTAATAAAATAAGGACTTCGTGTCCACTTTACATAACAGTGTAGCACCAAAACAAGCCGATTAACGTGTAAATACATAGCCCCACGCACACAGTTACTCTACTACAGGCTGATAAGCGGCCATTATGAGAATTGACATCGTTTGTGACAGATCAGTTTGCGTCTCAATAAAATATTTTAAAAATGCCGTCGTGCGTTGTGAAAAAGTGTAAAAACGATACTATATAAGCATTTGTGGCCATATATAATTATTTAAGGTAGAAGAAATTGTTGAACTATCCCCCGTAACCGCACACGACCCACACACTTGCTAATATCACGGCGCGGAGTCCTTCTTTTTTTACTCATCCGTGATTTTATTTATTAATCAATTTCTTTATTTACTAAAGAATAAGCTTCATGTACTTTTAAATAAAAGTGTTCATCTCATTTTCATTTATTTCCCATAAATACCCGAGTTTTGGGTAATTAGACAAAAACGGAGTTAACCTACAATTTATGGTTGACCTATTCTTCCACTGGGCGTGAGGACATGTGCGTAGTGGTATTTATACCCTAGCATCAAAGCCGTTAGTATTAATTATTGTTATATAGGTGTATCCCTACTAATATAATATGTAATATAATATATATAAATGTGAATGTCAGTTTGTTTGTTCCGCTTTATCGCCGGACCTACTGAACCAATTTTGATGATACTTGGTACTAGAGCTTGGGAAAAGACATATCCTACATTTTATCCCGGAAAAATCCATGGTTCCCGTGGGATGTATGAAAAACTGATATTCACGTCGATGAGCTATAACTATACCAATCGCAGGTTTAGTTTGCCAAAGGAATCTTCCTCGAAATAAGATTCATATAATATGTTGGGAACGGGAGCAAAAACGGGAACCGGAACTGGAATAGGACATGAAATAATCTTCAATTCCAAACTTGCTTATTATTTTTAAAAACCCTTTATCTACGCGGACGAAGTCGCGGGGATCAGCTGGTACTAATATAAATTTTAGTTATTTTACTAACATATTTTGTATTTAGTCTGAAATAAATAAATAAATATTATTTTTGTTCTTTAAAGCAGATATTTCATCATCAGACTTTTATAGGCAACTTTTGTTATGTGTACGCGACAGTTACAACCAAAGGTGGTCATTTGATTGTTATTAGCCGGCCTTGACGCAAAATAACGACTTTACTCTCGATTTCAAATGGAAAGCAAAATTTATCGGTCATAATATCGTATGACATGTTGGTAGATTAAGAAGTTTGAACGAAATCTGGCCGTTTAAAGTAGGTCAAAATCGCGGCCAAATGAGTCGGTTACAAACAAACATACATACACGTGAAGCTAATAAAAAGCGTGTAAAAATTCACAGTCTCCTATCACCCATAGATATCACGCATCTAAAAAAGCGTTTCGTTTCTGAAACCAAATAAGTTAACACGCCCGCATTATGTATAAATCATTAAGTAATTGATTTCCACTGATTTTAATAAAACTAATAATCAGATAAGTTTTAGATCTTATGACAATCATAATGTTAACACAAGGAACAAACATAAACTTGTTATGCCTATTACTCGGCTAAGTCGAGGTAGTAAGTCTTTTGTGGGACTTTGAAAGCATATAGCTTTTACAACAAGATCCCAGAAAATGTCCAAAACAAAAGTATAACGATATTCAAAATAATTGTTAAAAAACGTTTGTGTGGTAAAGGTTACTATAACATAAATGACTTTTTTAATGATTCCACAGATTGGACATAGAGCGACCGGCCTCAGGCTATTAAATAATAAGTTAAATTGTAAAATATTACTTTTTAAACATATTTTTGATAAAAAAGCCCACTGAGTTTGTTGCGCCCATTCTTCTCAGGTCTGAGGCATTCTTTTTGGAATGGGTTGTTTTTGACTTTCAATAAGTGATGTCAAATTCTATTTTGAATAAAAATATTTGAATTTGATACGCAACATACGCAAATAATACGTAACAATCGTTAATTGAACATTTTTTATCGTAATTCCAGGTACGATAGTAAAATTCCTGAATTGAAAAGCGTATTAAAGTGATGTCAAATTCTATTTTGAATAAAAATATTTGAATTTGAATTTGATCTCTTTATAGCTCAGCCTTAGCTTACGTAAAATTTATTCTAACTTATGCTATTTTTCCAGGGAGCAGTACCAAGGCGTCAAACCCCCAGTGCTTCGTTCAGAATTGGACTTCGATCCAGGCTCCAAATACCACATTCCGGCTAACATACCATACATAAGGTAAGTAGTACTATAAGTAGTAATTTATAATATTGAATAAGTCTTACAAAATACCTTTTATTTATTTATTAAAGCAGTCTCATCGTCGACACTTCATTATACAATTAACTTGTAAAGTGCACAGGGGATGGTTTGACATTAGATGCGTCTGCCTGAAGACGTCCACTGCTGGACAAAGACTTCCCCCAAAGATCTCCACTATGATCGGATGCGCTGCCCTCATCCAACGTATTCCGGTGATCTTGACCAGATCGTCGATCCATCTTGTGGGTTCCTACCAACACTTCGTCTTCCGGTAGTCACCATTCCAGGACCTTACTGTCCCACCAGCCATCTGTGCCCTGCCCTCTGCCATTTGCAATCATTTGCACATATTCAAATGGCATTTACAAATGTGATTATTGTTAATACATAATATTCTGTTGGAATTATCCAGTCTGTACTATTCCACATACTATTTTCTTTGATGAATGCGAGTGCCACGCATTTATTCAAAGAAAATACTTTTAAAGGATTAATGCGCGTGTGTTTGTAAATATATTGTTAACCAACTTTAAAAAGGAAGAGGATCTCAATTCGATTGTTTTTTTTTATGTGTGATTACACTTAGATGTAACATCCTATTTACCGGATTCTTCTTTACTATGATGCAGAATAGTTGTCATTTGTTCCAATAAAAATTTAAAATAGTTTGGCCCAGTAGTATTCCTTTTATTAACATTTTTGTTTGCGTGGATGTAATTTTAGCTTAGCCTATAAGTTATTCGTAAAAGTTACATTTTATAAATGTGAGGTAGGAATGGTAATTTTTAAAAAAAAGGTGTGTTAACTGTCTGTTCGAGCTGATTTAGCCCTAAAGAGCGTTACATAGTCAAGCGTGACAGCTCAATTTCATTTCATACTCAAGATGTTATCAGTATAAATTACTAAATTATATAACTAACCAATAATATAACTCAGAACCCTAAAGAATATTTAAGCTATTTACTTAAGAAATCTTTTTTTTTAAGAGGAAAATACATTGACATATAAAGACCCTGAATATAAGGGCCGAGATTTCGGCTTCGAGTGTCAGCCCTAAAAGCATTTACAGCGACATAGTATGTGGGCCGTGTCTTACCGCAGGTACTACGCAACAACAGTCCCGGGGCGTCTCTTAGCGATACTCGAACCTCGGACCGCATTTTTAATACAATTTACTAAGCTAAAAAGTAAAAAAAAGTGATAAAAAGGCCTAAAGATTACTAAGTACAGTAGACAATTGTGTAAATTCTTTCGTGTCTGTAATTTACAGTGCTTATTGAATAACAAAAGCAGAAGTGATCACCTACTATCAAGCTACCAATGCGCTTTTATTAATAGCTAAAACAGCTATTAATTTGATACAATGAATACAAACCGATGTATAAAAGATTGTAATCATAAAATAACCGGTTGAATTAAGTTGCGTTGTCACGAAGTAACATATCTATAAGTAACAGTTATGTGGATTGTGGATTAACCACAATCTTACTATGCCTTATGTAATTTTTACATAACACTCACTATCTAGTGCGCGAGTTTCAAAATTACCTCGCAATGAATAATAATTATTGTCAGTTAATGGCGCATTAATATACTGAAATATTCGATTGAGGATCTGTTTATATATTCAAAGAGTAAAATGCAGATAAAAATATTATGACTTTAGATTGTTTCGATAGAGGTTGCTACATTTTTAAGAGTATATTACGTTTTGTATAATTAAAGTTTATTTCGAATACTTTAATAATTGATAGATGCAAAAAAGCCAAAAAGGTTTTTGTGAATGAATTTTATAACAATTTACTGATACAGAAGTTAAATCTAACTAAAAAGAATTATTATCTGAAAATAAACCAGAATTTCTTAAATTAATGGGTGTTAAAATAAAACTGTTATGTATAAGGTAACATTTTTAATACTTTTGGTTTTATAAACTAAACATTATTCCAGTAAAAAAGGCATAGGAATAAAATACTTAGTCGACAACTAAACACAAAACAACATTTAAATCTAAAAAAAAAAACAAAGATCAGACTATGTTTACAATCAATGGTGGTATTCGTGGCCACTCTCGTAGCTGCCATAGCTGCTACCACCACCCTCGTGTCCGCCAAAGTGGCTTCCGCTTTCTAGACCACCTTCGAAGCCACCACCTTCATGGATTCCACCGCCGTAACCGCCTTCATGGTGTTCCTCGTGTTGAACAATAGGAACGGGTACTTTAACCTGGTAAGGCACGTGTTTTTCAACATGATATGGAACATGCCTCTCAATATGCACTGGCACTGGTCTATCAACGGGAATATGTACTGGAATGGGCACGTTTTTCTCAACGGGATAAGGAATTACTTTCTCTACTGGATATGGCGCGGGATATGGTACTTTTACTGGTACTGGAACAGGTTTTTCTACGTGTACTGGCACTGGATTGTCGACATGAACTTTCACGGGATAAGGCACTTCTTTCTCTACTGGGTACGGCACAGGCTTGTCAACAGGAACGGGTATAGGTTTCTCTACATGAACGGGCACTGGGCGGTCTACGTGAACCTTCACTGGATAGTGAACGATTTTTTCAACAGGGTACGGTACGGCGACTTTAACGGGAACCTTAACTGGGAATGGAACGTGTTTCTCCACTGGGTACGGATGTGGGACGTGGACTTTGACCGGCACGGGAACATGTTTCTCTACTGGGTACGGTACGTGTTCGTATACCTTGACTGGAACAGGCCTGTCAACGTGGACTTTGACAGGATAAGGCACTTCCTTTTCAACAGGATACGGTTTCGAAATGTATTCTGGAACTTTGATGGTTTCTTTAACTGGGTAGTGTACAGTTTTGTAAACTGGGTACGGTTTAGGCACGTGCACTTTATAAGGCACATGGACATGCTTCTCGACAGGGTAGGGAATATGCTTTTCAACTGGGTAAGGTACTGGCACCTTTTTCACAACTGTAATTGTCTTCTCATGTTCTTCATGATGTCCACCTTCGAAGCCTCCAAAACCACCCCCGTAACCACCCCCGTAACCACCTCCATAACCACCGCCGTAGCTTCCATAGCTCTCGTAGCCACCGAAGCCTCCGTGGTCTCCGTAGAAGTCAGATAAACCTCTTTTGTCTTGTTTTTTAGTTTCTTCGACCTTCTTCTCTTCAGCCTTCGTGTCCTTCTCCGCCTTTTCCTCTGCCGTGGCCAGGCCAAAAGCCACGGCCAAGATTAAGGTAGATCGCTGAAAAAATAAATAATCAAAAATTAAATAAACAAAAGAAAATAAATATACTGCATATAGATACTTCTTCGATCACTTTAAAATGTATCTAAATTTTAAAAATATTTATTTATTAATATAGATTTTTCAATGATTTTCCAATTAGCTTGGTCATCCATTTTAATTATTCTGAATGTATCACTGCGTATATTTCTAAATTGAATATTATTGCTTTTTAATTAAATTTAAACTAACCAAAAGCCTCATATTCGCTTAGCTTGATGTTCAGCGAAGGCTGCTTAGGAGTGTGGCATGTAGGAGACGACTTGTCGTTTTATACTGGGTGCATGCTATTTCGTAGATCAATGAGGTAAACACTTTCGCTCGTAGAGAGTGTTTATGTGTGCGTGTGTCTTTGTATGTGTGCGTTATATTCGGATATAAGATGATTTTTAAATATTCAACTATGCTAAATTATGCATTTGATATGAATAACTATTATTATTCTTAATTATTTAATTCATATTCAAGAAAACTTATCTTTTATCATGAATTGCGAAATACGCTGTTGATTTCAATTGTATTAATTATATGAATAACGTGTGTATCTTATAACTAATAAAAAAAATTTAATAAATTTTATTGAAGTAGGTGTAACTTTGCGGAAATCCATAATTATCCATATGTTTTTATTTTTCTTAAGTTTTAATTCCGCCAATACGTGTTTCGCCTCTACACGAGGCATCCTCAGGACATGTTGACTCGCCAAAATCTAGCACAGATTGATTGATTGACAGAAAGTGGACATGTGGACAAATTTGAATACACAATTCAGGAATTTTATATTTTTTATTTGATACTATACAATACTATTTTTTATTGTTAACAATTTTTATATAGCTTTGATTTATTTCTTATATCGAACTTTAATCAATTTAAATATTATTATGTAATAGACTGCTTATATTATTAAAAACTTTACTTATAGTTTATACTTATACTATATATTTACGCTTATATATACGCTTATACTATATATATTTCTACATGTATGAATAAAGTTCCGTTTCTAATTCAATATATGTATCGGATTGACTTACTTTGATTGCCACAAGGATATTTTGTTACAGTTTCAAAATTACTTTGTTGCGATAGATAAGATGTGGGTTTATACCATAAAGTACATTATATTTTTTAATAAATATAATAATAGTTAAAAAAAATAGTTTATTTGTTCGATGCAATTACTAATTATGACAGTAATCACGACCATCATGTTCACGAAGCATCCTTACACAAACAATGAATTAATATACATACAATAATTATTCTGAGCGGCACTACAATTGTGCTCGCCACCTTGAGACATAAGATGTTTAGTCGGATTTGCTCAATAATTTCACTAGCCATGGCACCCTTCAGACCAAAAACAGTAATGCGTACACACTACTGCTTCACGGCAGAAAAAGGCGCCTTTGTGGTACCCATAATCTAGCCGGCATCCTGTGCAAAAAGATGCCTCCCACTGGTGACGACTGCCCATTATAATGCAATTTCGCTTACTATTCTTGATTGTACCAAATATTCTGAGCGGTATTGAAATTACGCTCGTAAAATTGAGACCTACTCGTAAGATGTTAAGCTCTCACTAGCACAATCTATACATATAAATAAAATTGGAATGTCTGTTTGTAACATTGAGACAATTTTTTTTTACTATATGTATATGAATATATATACGGTAGATACACCAAAATATCATTTTTTACAATTTTCTGTTATTTGTCTATCTGCCTGCCTGTTTGTTCCGGCTTTTATTTTAGAAAAATAAAGTAATGTTGCAATGTCTAAGAAACGGTCTAACTCTAAAAATAATTTATTTGGCAAAACAACGTTTGTCAGCTAGTACAATAATAGAACAGTACTTTATCTTCATACTAGAGTGCCTGACGCACGCACACATACACACGATTTAGATGGCCGCTAAGCAATCTTAGGGCGACAAAACTATTGCCGAGGCTAACGGCTGTCCGAGTTAAATTAGCTGCGCCCGCGCCGCTTCACCTAAACGTTGGTATAAATTACAAGGTGACCGCTGAGATACGCTACTGTTCTAATACTTGTATTGTGACATTAGCTAAGTAATTTCCATAGACCTAAAATATACTAGGGCTTAGACGACTTTACAGCCGGATAATACGTGACTTGTGCGTGAGTTTTGATTTGTCAATGCATGGCGCTAGCTTATAGTGTACTATTCGAAATAATAATAAAAATAATAAAATCTAAAAAAGCGCGTACACCTTCCTTCAAGGCCGGCAACGCTGATTCCTCTGGTGTTGCAAGAGAAAGTGGGCTGCGGTGATCACTTAACACCAGGTGACCCGTACGCTCGTTTCCTCCTTTTCCATAGAAAAATAGCCTTTATTAACAAACGATCTATATGTACTGTTACATTTCTAATCTTAAATCTACTAACTCTTATAATTTGTTTATATACAATGAAAAAGTACCCATGTAATAATTTATTGTATTGGACACCGATTTCTAGATTGTCATGCTTTCCAGCACAGGCCTCCCCAAGTGTTCTCTACAAAGATCTATCTCTTGCTTTTCTCAAATATTGAAAATACTAAGGAGGTGATGCCAAGCGGAGTTGAATGTCCGTCAAAAAACGGTTATAATAACAATATATTCGCTTTCGTTTTCTATCTTGCTTTATCTCCTTTACAAATGTTCTTCTCTCTTTCTTCTATCGCATTTATCACGAGGAGTGTTCCGGAAAGCTGTTTCACCTGATTCCTGCCGCCGATTTCACCTTCACACTACACGCCACAAATGAGGATATCGTCCCCACCATCTGGATGTGTGGCGTTCCCCCACAGTGGGGTTTTCAATGAACTTTCTTCCGCGTACAACCAATTTGTGGAATGAGCTTCCTTGCGCGGTATTTTGGGGACGATACGACATGGGTACCTTCAAATAAAGCGCGTACACCTTCCTTAAATGTCAGCAACGCCTGTGTTATTCTGGTGTTGCAAGAGAATGTGCGTGGCGCTCTTTTTTCCTCCTAATCCAAAAAAAAAATTGCTACGGCTATATTCATTCGGTCCTAGCTTTTGTACTCAGCCTTATGGCCTATTGGTAATTAAAAACTGGTGGTTTTTATAACCAAGCTGCACTGTTACTCATTTTTACAGTAAAATAAATATATCGCAACGTTATAACATCACACTGCGACAACTTATAAAAAATGTTATCGAAAATCGCTTTAAAATATGATATATGCCCATAGCGCCATATAGGAGCGAGTTACGACAATGGTACCACTTTGATATGCAAATTTGAAATTAATCCGTCAACAACATTCTGAGATTTACTGCCACTAGCATTGGCAACCTTATCTATACTTCTATAATAATATTATAAAGATTTATAGTTAGTGAGATTGTAGCAGGTAATCTATGGATCTACTGAACTGATTTTGTAAATTCTGTTACTAATAGAAAGCTACAATATTTGTGATTGTAATAGTACCGAAAAATGAGTGGGTGGGGATGATATCTGATAATTTTGTAGCGTGTCATACGGTGGAAACAGCTCTTCGGAACACTTCCCTTGATAAATGCGGTAGAAGACACACAATGAAGCGACGTCTCTACGCAAAGCAAAGTGATCCAGTCGTTCACAGAGCACCGGGTCCCGGACAATTCGAGCTGCTCTGCCTTAAACGCGGTCAAAGGGATCGAGTTCGAGTCGATCTGATACTGGGATGCACGAGATAAGAGATGACAGCAATACTCCATTTATGGCAGCACCTGCGCTTTGTAGAGCGCTAGAATGTGGGCCGGCTCGAAGTATTACCGTGCTCTATTAATGACACCCAGCTTCTTCGAAGCCAATTTGGCTTTGCCCTCCAGATGACCATGGAATTGGCAATCTCTCGAGATTTCGAGGCTAGTATCCCGATACTAGTATCCTCCTATATCCTCTATATTATTGCCTAGGCGAGGCATTAAGGGAAGTGTTGTCGAAGAGCGGTGATACAACAAATGGGGTTTTTTTAGTGGTAAACGCACAAAGTTAAACCTTCTGGGTGTTAAAATGGACAAGGTGCAATTTAATTTTTTGGGGTGCATGCGATGTAAAGATTATTTAAGGATTTTTTTTCACACCTTGAGTTACATTATTGGAGTTTTAATAAGGATAACTTTTTTTAAAAAAATACATAACTTTTGTCACCCGGGCATAGTGTAGCTTCCCAACATTGAAAGAATTTTTCAAATCGGTACAGTATTTTTGGAGTCTATTCAATGCAATCAAACAATCAAATCTTTCTACTTTATAATATTAGTATAGATAATAATAATGTGTTTAACTATTAATATTGTAAATAAAATGAAGTACAAGTAATTGCAGTACAGTTTAAAACAGTAGCAACAATGTGCAAACTGAGATTAAAATCAATCAAACGTGATGTGTTAGATAATCAGTACGAACAGATATGATTTGCACATCGGAGCTAGTGTAACATTAACCACACGTTACAGAATATGTTATACAATGTTTATTTCGCACGATTAAATTTATAATTACTGCTCTATTATCACATCACACAGGCAACAACTGATTTTATTCTTACTTATATATGTATACAGGCACGGACTATGGCCATCACCGCCCTTCTTAAAAAACCATCCTGTATACACGGACGAGTAAAAAAAGAAGGCCTCCGCGCCGTGATAATAGCAAGTGAAGCACCGTTATGCTAGTGTGTGTGCGGTTACGGGGGATACTAATTACACAAATTTTTCTCCCCTAAATAATCATATATGGCCACAAATACTTTCATAGTATCGTTTTTACACTTTTTCACAACGCACGACGGCATTTTAAAATATTTTATTGAGACGCAAACTGATCTGTCACAGACGATGACATTTCTCATAATGGCCGCCTATCGGCCTGTAGTAGTGTAAGTGTGTGCGTGGGGCTATGTATTTACACGTTAATCGGCTTGTTTTGGTGCTGCACTGTTATGCAAGGTGACATGGAGTCCTTATTTTTTTACTAGTCTGTGGTTTCGAAATAGAAAAATTATATTAGAATTCAAAAAAGTTTATTACTATAACGCTGTACTTAGGTACTACTTTAATTAATAATTTTAAGCGTGTAGTTGAAAATTCTATGTTAAAGCTGTGTCATAGTTTAATAGAAGACTTTGTGATTATTTTGTTTGATTTGTTGAACATTGAATTTGTAATTCTTTGAATAAATCAGCAGAAGTTTTGGTCTTTCGTGGAATTCAATCAGCTAATAGTTTTATGTTTTACCTCAACCCTGAATAGGGTTTTAAGCTCTGTACGTATTTCATGCATGTTTGAAAAAAAATTACTGAATTCAAGAAAAATTGTGATTTGAATTCATTCAATTCAAGGAGTGAAAATCTACTGTATGTGCCGTTTAATAAGTTAGCTAGAGTTGAGGGCTCCTTCATAGGTCTTGGTATTCAAGTTTTTTTTTTATGGAATAGGAGGACAAACGAGCGTACGGGTCACCTTGTGTTAAGTGATCACCGCCGCCCACATTCTCTTGCAACACCAGAGGAATCAAAAGAGCGTTGCCGGCCTTTAAGGAAGGTGTACGCGCTTTTTTTGAAGGTACCCATATCGTATCGTCCCGGAAACACCGCACAAGGAAGCTCATTCCACAGCTTTGTAGTACGAGGGAGAAAGCTCCTTGAAAACCGCACTGTGGAGGTCCGCCACACATCCAGATGGTGGGGATGAAATCCTAACTTGTGGCGTGTCGTGCGTTGGTGGAATTCGGCGGCAGGAATCAGGTTAAAGAGCTCTTCGGAACACTCCCCGTGATAAATGCGGTAGAAGACACACAATGAATCGACGTCTCTACGCAACGCCAAGTGATCCAGCTGTTCACAGAGCACTGAGTCCCCGACAATTCGAGCTGCCCTACGTTACACGCGGTCAAATGGATCGAGCAGATACTGAGGGGGAGCAGATACCAGACCAGAGATGACAGCAATACTCCATGTGTGGCCGGACCTGCGTTTTGTAGAGCGCTAGAATTTGGGCCGGCTTGAAGTATTGCCGTGCTCTATTGATGACGCCCAGCTTCTTCGAAGCTAATTTGGCTTACGACAAATGGGTTTTTTTTTGTGGTAAACGCGCAAACTTGAGTCTTCTGGGGGTTAAATTGGGGGTTAAGTTGACAATAAAATACTAGACAGTATACTAAGACTTACTGAGCACTAATTCAAGATACCTGTTAAAGCTTCTTTGACAAAGAAGGCTTACTATAGTATAGCACCTACATTATATAGAAGATAATGTTGCATAGTTCTTATCTGGTTCTGTGAAGGCCACTTAAAATTATATAATACTAGTGGACCTGACAGACGTTGTCCTGTACACACGTCTTAAATTTGAAAAATTGGTCCAGCCGTTAGGAGGAGTTCACTAACATACACATGAGCAGGATAATTATATTATATGGACGGAATTGAGAATCGAAACCCATCTCAAATTCACTGGAACACACAAAAAATCAACAAAATCGGCCCAGCCGTTTAGGAGGTAGTTCAATTGTGAATCTAAACCATTCTCGAATCCACCTGAAGACACACAGAAAGTTTTATTAAAATCGTTCAAGCCGTTTAAGAGGAGTTCAGGTGCAACAGACGCACAAAAGAAATATATTTATTAAGATATATGGACGGAATTGAGAATGTAAACCAATCTCAAATTCACTGGAACACACAAAAAAATCATTAAAATCGGTCCAGCCGTTTACAAGGTAGTTCAAGTATGAATCTAAACCATTCTCGAATCCACCTGAAGACACACAGAATGCGCTGGAAGTTTCTTATCAGTTCTTCTCTCCATGTCAGAGTCCCTGTTTAATGTGTGACGCTCACGTGCCACATGTTCTGTTAAACTTTACTAATAATTGAAACTAAATTGTCCGGGTTACGTAGTAAAACTTCGTAAAAATAATACAACAAGAATAAGAAAGACACTGGGATCACATATTATTAGTAAGTATTTTGTATTTTAATGTAAAATAACACGAAGCGTATGTTACAAAAGTGAAAGATGCCATTGAGTGACAAGATGCCCTAATAAAAATGCTATTGTTCTTAGGTAGTGCGTATCAAGTTGGAGCGCAGCCCAACCAATCCTTATTCTAAGGCTATTCTATACATAAAATATAAATAGATATGAAAATTATGTGAAAATGTAAATTGTACGATATGATTTAGTAGGCATAAATGCTAATACTTGCAAGACTTGACACAGTTAAAACAATAAAATATTTAATTTAATTGTTGCAACAGAATGATTTGTTATGAAGGTAATTAATAGAATTAATGGACGTATATTTTATGGAATCTAACCTTGTTGAGCTAGCTTTCCAGAGCCTTGGAAAATCACGAGAACTAGTAACGTTTTAGTTAAAATAGAGTTTTTTAAGCTCTTACATGATTTCTTTATTTATAACCTGTAGCAATGACAAATGCTTAGATTATTTTACGTCTAGTGAAAACCTTTTGCTGTTAGGCGCGGCATGACAAAAGGCTAGGTTGATTACTTTAGTGTTTATGACAGCTACGTCTTACACTCGTGATACATCAGTCACTTTTTTATGTGTGCGTGCTTTGCTGAAAAATAGCGGCTAATTGTTCGCTTATGAGTCAATTTAGACGTATACTTAAATCATCCAAGGAGAAATATAGTTATTGTCATCCATATATGAAGCTTTCAATCATTTGTAGAAAAGTAGGTTGGAGTAAATATTGTTGTGTAAACAAAGCACTTTTCACTGAACTGTGAGGGGTTTTAAGCCCAGTTTCCAGCAAAGCAGAGAGGAGATGTGAGCTGTGTTTATAGCAACGCTTTCGGGTGTGCGAGGCGCGGGGAGAAGGCAGCGAGGAAATCTCATCTCCGCTCTGCCGCTTGATAGAACGACGCGGCACATAATTCTATAGACAAATGAGACATCTCCTTTACTCTCCGCTTGAACCAATTCCACTGAAGATAAGCAGAGAGAAAATGTGGAATTAACGAAATCTGATTGGTTATCAAAATACATTTCCTCTCCTCTTCACTTTGGTAGATACCGGGCCTTAGCTGGAAAACATCAGCTGTCCTAGTTAATGAAACAATGGAATGAATGGAGTTGATTAACGGCCGTTCCCAATATTCAGTCTATCTCTTACTCGAGAGAAAAATCTTAACTATCGTCTTTTCTAACCCAAGAAACTTATCGACGGTAACTCACCTTATCGGTACACGCTGTCTGTCAATGGGACGACGCTTATAGCTTACCAGCGATAGAAGTTTGTATCGAAATTGCAATAAGAATAAGAATAAACAATAAAATAAGAATAACTTATCGCGTATATTGGGACAGCTTCAGATTATTGACTGCTAATTACTGACAGTAGAAGGTAGTAATTTATCTCTATCTGTAGATAGTATATTGGGAACAGCCGTAAGTTAGCACAGGGTGGTCTATAAACAGACAACAATGTATTGCATTCAATTGAGGCTATTTCTTTTACCCGCTGAATAGACAGGCAGACAATATTCATCATCAAACAAAAATAATCATCAACCCAAATCAAAAATGAAGAAAGTATTTTAAAAAAGCAAGTATTTCATGCAATTAATTGATAATTTTATACGACATAATTTAGTTAAATAATGTTTATTTAATATCATTAAATTATTTGTATACAGTTGGAAAGATTTTCTACTATACAACTTATACTGTTGAAATTTATTAAATTCTCGTCCATTGGTTGTGGGTCAGTAGACATAATATGTGTTACAAAAGGCTTACGGTAGCTGGAGTATGATACAAATGATCTAGTTGACCAGCTAACGTAAATCGAGGATAAAGATTACCGATTGTCATCGGTCCTTGATAAATCTACGAATTTTGAACGAAATCTGGCGGTATAAGTGGGTCAAAATCACGCCCAAGTGATTCGGTTACAAACAAACATACATACAGGTGAAGCTGATAAAAAGCTTGTAAAAAATAGGAACAAGTAGTCACGTATGGGTTTATAAGTCTAACAGAGTAAGTTTAAATTACATATTGATTTAAAATGAAATTTGTTTTTATTGAAATAACCTGTCTTTTAGTCAAGAATATCATGGGTTGATTTTCTTTTTAAACCTTAGATCATTTATACATCTAGATAGACAGTGACAGCTGTGAAAACGTCGAAAAAAATTGAGGTTGATTGTTAATCTCAAACTAATCTAAAACGCATACAAATCGCGAGTGCAAGACGTAGCTTGTCACGCACACTAAAGTTATAAACCTGGATTGATTTCATTGTTTGTCTAGAAGTAAGAGGCTCTATCTATATGTTTCTAGGCTTAAGGCGACACTAAATGCCAACGACCTTGAGCGATATGAGTTCACGGTTTCCGGCCCGCCATCTATGTAACAAAGCCAATATTTTCAAAATTATTGCGTGGAACAGTTTATATGATTACAATCCTCGTTATTCATTACTAATCTGAATAAATATACCTACACAAAAAAGTAAAGCTATAAGAATTCCTTTTCTGAGAGTTGTACAAAAAAAATGCATCATGCCATGCCAAAAAACTTGTTTAACTGCAAGGAAAAGTGGTAGTTCAAAAAGCTTCTGGAGTGAAAACTTTAACCAACAGCAAGCATTAGAAACCTACAAATAAGACTTAAGTATATGTGTAACAGGATTAAGGAGTGTTCATAGCTCGAAATGCTATATTTTCACCAAAAAACTTGTCTAAAAACTCCTTGTTTGCATGTTTTCTGTTTACTCTTCGGCTTAAAACCAATTTTCGTTCACTCGATAATATAACCGTAGAATACATTATAATGGACTCCAAGAATGCGACCAATGCTCGGTGCTGGCAGCCTGGTAGTCGAGAACATTCTCTAGCTATGCTATGTTAATGAATGCTCCATTTTCAATTGTTACAAAATATCCTTTTAAAACAGACAGACACTGTGATCTACTCTCTCGTAATCACGGAAGCGAACTGCAGTTTATGTCTGCCGATATTATTATTAATGAGTCTTTATTACGACTTATTTCAAAACAATATTTGTTAATTTTTAATAATTAACAAAACCGTTATTAGTTAGCTTATTGTGCATTCGGAGATGTGCAATGTTAAGATGAATGAATTTATTTATTTACGGTGTGTGTGGATGCAGCTACTGTACTCAATAACTTTTGTATTAATTTACATTTACTTTTTTGACTTACGCGTGTAAGACATTGACTATTTGACGTTTGAGTGTGTTTATTGCATCATTTTACATATTATATTGTAATTGAAATGATTTGTAAATCGATGTAAATGTAAATCTTGATATAAAAGAGAGGCAATGAGTTTCTTGCTACTTCTTCTCATTAGATCAACCCTTAACGAAGTAGCGGTAGATTCAAAATGAAACTTTTTTTTGACATTCATAAGTGTCATTTCCGTGACCTACGTGAATAAACTGATTTTCGTTTGATTTGAATAATATGACATCGTTTTTCATTTTGACAGTTTGTACGGCATTGATGGAATGATGATTGATCGATGGAATCAATGTAATTGTGCTGGTGAGTCTCCCTGAACAGCTCCTCTGAGCACTCTCCGTGATAAATGCGGTAGAAGATGCAGAGAGAACCCACATCTCTACGCAACGCCAAAGAGTCAAACCGATCGGAGATGACTTGATGACATGGTCGTTGATGATTCGAGCCGCTCTTCGTTGTATGCGTTCAAATGGAAGAAGTGAAGTACATTACCAGTGAGAGGCTCCTTTGCATAGGAAGCCGGCTAGATTATGGGTATTTCTGGCGTAAAGCAGTAATGTGTAAGCATTATTGTCTTTCGGTCTGAAAGGCGCTGCAGCTAGTGAAATTACTGGGCAAATGAGTCTTAACATCTTATGTCTCATGGTGACGAGCGCAATTGTAGTGCCACTCAGAATTTTTGGGTTTCTCAAGAATCCCAAGCGGCACTGCATTGTAATGGGCAGGGCGTATTTATTACCATCACCTGAACGTCCTGCTCGTCTCGTTCCTTACTGTCATAGAAAAAAAACTGTCTCGCCTTACTGATTGCAACGAGATTTTTAGGTAAACGTAAAGTAAAAGAACTCCCTCTAGTAAACAACTCTACAAAATCAGTATTTTGTAAGATTTATAGCTTCCCCTAATTAACTCATGCATAATAAACAATTTCGCGTGCATTTAATCGTCATTCAATAGAGTATGAAAACATAAAAACAATTAATTAGAATCGATCATATTGAACAACGTATTACAAGAGTTAACTCTATGGAACGGCCTGAATTTTCCTATTACGATATATATACAAATGAATACAATATACTGGGTGGCCGAGAAGTTGACGTCCAAGCTAAAATTTGAATTTGGCTCATTTTATTGGCCAATGTTCTAGGAAGTTTTTAAAAATAGTTAGAAGCCATAGGCTACCCATTTTATTTTATTTTTAATATCTTCAACATTTTCATGAATTTAGCTGGAGCAGTTATTTTGAACTTACGACTCAATTCTAAACTAGTTCCGCATTGTCTAAACTATTCATAGTTTCTTATGTGGTTATTGCAACTGTAGTTAATAATTATCAACAATAAAATTAACTAAAAGTGTTCAAAGAAATTAGAAAAACTTCCTAAACCACAATTAGGTGAAAAAAGCAGATAAAACGGGAAAAAAAATATGATCTCCTAAACTACGCAAAATCGTAGATCATACATAGGGGTGATTCGGATACTCATCACCATGAGGCTTTCAAATTTTAGCTTTGGATGTCAACTTCTCGGCCACCCTGTATATTATCAGGACTAAATACATTAATCTTTATAATACGGTTTCCTCATAACATAATATGTAATACTCACGCCTTTGCCAGTGCGCAAGATTATATTAATTATTTAGAACTCATTAGAACACGACGGAAAATATTTTGAATACTTTAAATTCATGTTTATTTAAAACTAGCTTTTACTCGCAACTTAGTCCACATGGAATAGTTACTCTGGGCAGAATTTCTTATAGCAAACAATATATATACACACAAATTGCTTATGTTAATACATCTTTAAAAACTACTTTTTTGCTAAATTCTTTGCTAAAACATAAATATTATTATAGTTTGATACTAGTGAGCAAGTGCCAGGTTGCCGTGGGAAATACAAGTTTTCCGTCATTACTCCTGTAACTTTTAAGCGATCTTTTGTATCAAATATAAAAAATTAAATTCAGAGTTTGGTGTGAATTATTATTCGTTGAATTTTCATGCGAACTTTGATACCCTATTTCATCCCCACTTAGGTGAAAACTTCAAAACCACTAGCGCCCATATTTATTTATTTCTTATCAAATGCCAAGCTCGAGTCTATCTCTGCAATTGAATTTTATCAAAATTGGTTGAGTGGCTTAGGCGTGAAAGCGTAACAAACAAACTTTAATTCACAAATAAAATATGAAAAACAACAAAATTTTATGAAAGATGCGGGACTCGAACCCACGACCTACGGCGTTCCGTGCCGGTGCTCTAACCAACTGAGCTAACCGTTCGAGTGTCGTATCGTTATAAAATCCTGTATGCTTTGTTCAACTCTCAGGTTGTAGCTTCATCTATAGGATCTACTTTACAGTTGATAACCTGCTCAACACCAATATTTGCATATTAGGAAATTGACATGAGATGTCGCTCTTGTAAATCTAAGCAATTTGTTTAACAGCAAAGTTGTTGTTTTTCAAATTTTATTTATGTATTAATCCTAGAAGCGAGGGTTATCACTTTAAAAAAATAATAAACTTACATTCATTATAATATTAGTAGGGATTTTATAGTCGAATTTCGTAATTCTGTCCCTTCTAGGCTTAGCTAGTCAAACCTCATGTCTAAAGCCCTGCGTGTTGAGTGTCGGTGTTTGAACACAGCAAATCGGTTTCACTTAGAATAAGACAAGGATTTATAAGTCAAACACTGAAGTACGCTATTAAATTGGATTTAGAAAGAAAGAAATATCATTTATACACTTTTACCATCACTTCGGAAAAGTTGAGCTTTTAAGAAGAAGAAGACTTTAATAACATTTTTTTTATAGTGTTAAGGGTTTTCTAAATTTTAAGTAAACGTTTTGCATGCTAATTTAAATTAGCCGAATAGAAGACACTACAATAACTTTAAGATCTATAATGTATACTGTATTCTACGCAATAAATAAATTTCATTTCAATTCATTTCATTTCAAGAAGCAAGAAAGTCAATGCCTAAATTCTTCCTAATCTATGTTTACAGTTTTACGGCCTTACAAATAAACTTGGTATAAAGTTATAACTGATGATAAACAAAGAAAATGCAAAATGTTTACAATATCGTTGACAACACTGTCAATACAATGATAATTGTGAAGTTTTCTGAATGACAAGCCGCCTTGCAAATAAACGCGGGAAACGTTATACGTCCGAACAAACCATTCGTAAGCAACATGTCTATTTGTAAACATTTTACATATTCTTGGTTTATGCTTAGTTATAACTTTATGCCAATTTTATTTGTATTCAAACGTTTGACATATTTGTGTAGATTAAAAAAAAACTAAATAACTTTTACTGGTATTGTATTTGTGTGATGCGATTACTAATTATGACAATAATCATGACTACCATGTTCACGAAGCATCCGTACACAAACAATGAATTCAAGCTCTAAAGGTTGACACATCTAATATAAGATAATAATTTATATTTATACAGTTTAATCTTTATTACCTTAATATTATGCTTATATAATATCATCCCATATAACGAGTAAATTATTTTAATGGATAATTTTTTTTTCAGGTAAGTCTCAATTATACAAGAACAATTTCCGGTAAGTATATTTTTATATTACATTTTGAGACTTAATCTTTGAAAGTTTGACATATTATAAGGTGTAAAATACGTCGATTAAACAATTTAAATACATACATACATACTACACATGTATGTAGACTTCTATTACTTATTCACGTGACAATTTCTATATTTATATTAATTTAATATTATCATATAATAATTACATTATTTCTTTGTTTAACGACTTTTTTTATTTACAAGCGTTTACCAACATAATGTTCCGAGTACCAATCTAACATTTATAAGAAGCTGTCATAACCATAATGTTAACACTAGGAACAAACATAAACTTATAATGCCTACCACTCGGCTAAGTCGAGTTAGTAAGTATTTTTTGGGGCGTTGTATGTGCTTTTACAACAAGATCGTAGATAATGTTTAAATATTATTACGAAATTCAAAAGAATTCTTAAAAAACGTTTGTGTGGTAAAGGTTACTATAACATTAATGACTTTTTTAATGATACCACTAACCATATTTTTATAAAAAAAAAAAGAAGCCGCTGAGTTTGTTGCGCCCGTTCTTCTCGGTGATTATATTATTATTATTATTATATAATATATTTATACGTATATGTTATCAATAAGTGATTTTATATCCTATTTTGAATAAAAATATTTGAATTTGAATTTAGTTAAATCTTAAGAAAGAACTTACTTTAATCAAATTTATATAGTATAACTAGCTGACCCAGCAAACGTTGTATTGCCGATATTAAAATCGCGATACAAAAGTAACTGTTGATCGTAGATGGGTGAAAATTTGAAGTTGTATGTATTTTTAATGCTGAATCATAATCAAACAAATTTAAAAAAAATGACAAAAAATATAAAAAAAAGATTGTACCACCCTTAACATTTCGGGGGATAATAAATAGATGTTGTCCAATTCTCAGACCTACCCAATATGCACTCAAAATTTAATGAGAATCGGTTAAGCTGTTTCGAAGGAGTTTAACTACAAACACCGCGACATGAGAATTGTATATATTAGGTAGTAACTAATGTTTTATGTAATATATGAGTATAATATGTATAGTTGACAAACGAAATAATACTAAATATGATTAGTAAGTAAGCTTTTTCAGGGCTTCTTCATAGGTCTTGAAATTCAGTTTTAAAATAAAATACCATACAGTATACTAGGGGACTCACTGAGCATAAATTCAAGAAATATATTAAAACTTTTTTGACAAAGAAGACTTACTATAGTATTGTACATTATATAGAAGATAATGATGCATAGTTCTTATCTGGTTCTGTGCAGGACACCTGAAATTATATAATATTATATTAAGTAGGCTAAGTTGTTATATGATTTAAGTTTTAAGATATGCTGGGAGTTTCTTATCAGTTCTTCTTCTTGTCATGTCAAAGCCCTTTTACAAACCGATGTTTTTTCATGACGTTTACCAACTGTTGTTACAATATGTTATGTGATTGTCACTGCCTATGGTAAAAAATATATTTCTATTTCTATTATTAAAACAAAAAAGGAATATCTAAAAACAACAAATTATTTACAGTATATCTTTCCTCAAAACAAAACGTTTCTTCTATATCTTGTGTGAACACAGTGCTGCCATCTCGTGTTAGCACTATCAATGAATCACAAGTCCATACAACATTACTGTAACTGTTCAGCCTCTATAAGTCACCTTTCACGTTTAAACACACGCATATTTAGAAGTAACTAATGCCATTCGTTACCGCTAGGTGGCTTATATGTAACAAAAATATAGAAAAGTCTGCTAAAATCACAATATAGTCAATTTTAAGCACCCTATCTTTCCAAATAGGCCTTCAATTTTAAGTTAAGCGACTCTCAAATCAAAATCACTTTGTTCATGTAGGTTACGGAAATGACATTTATGAATATCCAAAAATATTTTTCTTTTTTCAATTTACCGCTGATGAGAAGAAGTGGCAAGAAACTTATTGCCACCCTTTTAAATCAACATTTACATTTTCATCGTCCATATATAGACTCGACGATATCTCTGGAACCATAAGGCATAGAGTCTTGAAATCATCAGCTATTATTTTTACGAAATTCCATTCGCAAGAGTTTTTTTATTATTAACAGAAAAAACATCTGTCGTGTCAACTAGTTACCTATATTCTTATAATAATTATTCTTTATGTATATACATTTTAATATGCCACTCAAGTACTTCTTAACACCTAAACTAATTTGGTAGGTACATACTTAGCTTATTAATACTTGGCCTCTGTAAAAGACCTTGCGAATTGTGATTTATGCCTTGGAGTTTTCTTGCTTTTTTTTTCATCAAAACTTAATATTTTGTTTATGATTATAAAAATATTTTTTGACGTTGAGTAGCCCAGTAGATGCCGATGAATGGTTTCGTGTCTCTTCGGATCATTACGTGTATTTTAAGTTCAGTTTGCGTCAAGTGGCGTCAAAATAGTACGAGTATTTATTTTTCAAATTTAATGCGTGTATCAAGATGTTACCTAGTTTACCTTTCAGTACATTAATTATTTGTTATTGGGAAACAACTAGTAAATAAAAAATTTACAGAAAATACATAAAAGATTGTACACACACTAATAAGGTTTCCATTAATATACATGTTAAGGAGCAGTCAAAAAAGAGGGAAAATACTTCCAACACTTATTTTATTAGTTATTTCATATACTATATGTATTACAAGCCAAATATATAAGTTTTTAATTGTATTTTTGTATTACCCCTAAAAATAGTCAGTACAATTCAATATTTTACGTGTGCAGATTAGAATTGAAGACAGCTGGCTGGTAACTAGTCAACTAATAAAAACTCCTTGATTTTACTTCTTTTTTTTTTAATCAAAATACTATATTTGGATCATATTACAATGGTTAAATAACAATAATTAATGAATTTTGAACACTGTAGCGTCTGCCCCGAAACCAGTACAACAGGAAGTGCAACGTTTTCGTAGGCAAATTTCCCGAGATTCGGGTAGATTACTCGAACCACTGCAGATGGCAATACAATGGTAGTATTGTTATAGCGTATAGTCACCCAAACACTGCTGGTTTGTAATGCTCTGTCACCAGTTATAACGTCACACAAATATTGAATATTAATTCCACTTCACACTATACTATTGGGAAGTTTATCGGCTAACTTCACGGTTTTCGAAAATTGTGTGTAAGAACTTCAAAAAAGGTGACTGGTACGAATTGCGTTATCGTCCAACATGAGTATCTGCAATAAATACTCAGAAATACATCGTTAATCTTATGGACCGGGACATAAACATGCCAACAAATGATCAGTTTTACCACGCTTACAAGTGTTAGCTGGCCCCTTAATGGGGTCGCTTCTGGCGGTCTGACGTGTAAAATTATCCTCGTAAAATCTTTTTACAATAAAACTACTACGAATAAATATGTTTGATAAAATGTCTAAGAAGCTATACCTTAATTATGCAATTAAATATATTATAAATGTTATATTTTTTATAATATATATTTAGTTCATTACTTCGCCACGTGTCAACTTATAACAGACATTATCTTTGCTTTCATAATTTCATATTTTGTATAAATAACAATTCATTGTGAAATTGTTTGCTGCGGGGACCTTCTATATGGTACTGTTAAACTTCGTATATTCTTCGATCATCAAACGAAAGAAATATAAGTATATAGAGTGGTCATTTGAAAATTTTATAGAAATTTTTTTCTAAGCGAAAATCCTCAGCGATAATTGCGCCTCTTATTTCACACACATATATAATATATATATATATATATATGACGGTGGATGGCCGGTTAAATGGTCAGGATCCTCATAGTTGTCCATTAATGTGGGCGCCTAACAAAACACATTCTTACAAGCAGAGCAATTACGAATACGTAATAAGAACGTGGTGTTCCCGGTGTGCGCGTGCGACACAACCGCCTCGCTCGATAGTTTCTCCCTGACTGCCTAGTGTGGAGTGCCTGCTCGGCGCGCACCCGGCGCCTGCTCAGTGCTCTCGCCCGCATCCGCACCGCACGCCTATTACACCCGAGCTAAGATGAATAGCGAATCATCATTCGTGAAAATTTGATGAAAGTCTGCCCAGTAGTTCCAGAGATTAGCGTGTAGCAACAACAAGAAACAAAAAGAAATTTAAAAATATATTTTTTTTTCTTTCAGCTACACTTCTTTATTACCTACATTCGGTTTCGGAACAAAATATCCAATGCACGTCGACTCTACAGTTTTATTATAGTGTAGATATTATAATCATAAATTTTGCAATCTATTTATTTCCAGGTACCCTTTATATGGCGAAACCACTTCAACGTTTCCTTCTCAACAAACCCTTTTAAAATCACAACGAAATTATTTATTGTACGTACGTTAAGATCAGATGTTTTTATCCAAACCTTTAAGGAAAAGTTAAAAAACGTAAATGAATTGAATCACTGCCTACATAATATAGTAAGGTAATGCTGCCACCTTGAATGATTCACACGATCTCATACGTGAATGAGATCGAAAGTAAAAACAAACACAACGTCATACTTAGCGTACTCTGAATTAAAACAGGTTAAGTTTGACATTTTTTACATATATTATCTTGGTAACGAATTACGTAATGTCTAAAAAAACAATGTTTTCTTATTTACTAAATGTGTACATCAATATTATTGATTGAAAGTCTCACACCTATTAATAATAGCCTGGTACACAAATACCATACTAATACCAAACGTATGGAGAGTTATAAAAATTGCATTTGGTTCCATACCTACTTTGTGTAATGCAATCACAGCGATTCAGTTCTCTTTATCACCCCACTCCATTTTAATATCGCAAAATATTGTACAATGTATTGGCGCCAAAATGAGAAAACTCAATAAACAATCATAATATAAAAATGACAGATTCCAAATTCAAATGTAATATATTGTTTAGTTTTAATTGTAACAGTATTTATGGCCAGACGAAGTATATTATATAGACAACCATCAGCTGTTATAATAGATAACTTAATATTGTCTACGCCTTTAATTAGTGGTTGAAATCAATACTTTAGGTTACCACAATATTAGTTAACGCGATATTGTAACTAACTTGCATTGAAAATAATATTTATTCAATGTTCCCTAACTTAAAGCGAGTGGCTTTTATTTATTTATTATAGTAATCAACAGCGTACACAACAATTATTTTTACAAAATTAACCTAGGTTTTACATAAAGCCACTAAGGATTACATAAATTTTAAATTATAAAAAGAAATCATATATTAACAGAATAGACTTAAAAATGTACTGTATATACTAACAAATAAAAGATTACAATAGCGCGCGCGTGTCTGTGTGTGTGTGTGTGCGTGTGTGGTGTGTGTGTGCGTGTGTGGTGTGTGTATGCGTGTGGTGTGTGTGTGTGTGCGTGTGTGTTTGTGTGTGTTGCGTTACCTATTATTATTATTTTTTACGATGATGTTTTATTATTTCTGTTTTTAACTTAATTTTTGATAAGTGAAATACGTCAAACTCAGCGTACTGTTTATTATAAATTCGTGACAGACGCGGAATTATGGAATTTTGGGCATAATTTGTATTAGGTTTGGGAACATGTAAAAGGCGCGTGTGACGCGATCTTAAAGATTGAGCGTTTAATGAAAAGGCTGACAGTAGACTAGGGCAGTCGATGGAGCCACTCAAAATTGCTTGCAGAAGTAACATGTCACTTTGATTCCTTCTTTGTTCCAGTGTGTCGATACCATAGTGAGAACACGCTTCCTCATAACTGTTGAATTCTTTAAAATCTTTAAAAGTTAAGTATTTAATAAACTGTTTCTGTATGGTTTCAAGCCTTTCGATATGTATAATATATTGGGGTGTCCAGACATTACATGCGTATTCAAGAATACTCCGGACGTACGCAAAGTAAAGTGCCTTTATACATTCCAGATTACTGAAGGAACGGGTCACTCGTTTTATGAAACCTAGTTGTTTGAAAGCTCTATTTGCTACATTATCAACGTGCTCATTCATTGAAAACTTAGCATCGATTTGGATACCCAGGTCTCTAACCGCAGTCACTCTGGGTATACTTGTGCCATTAATTTTGAAGTTAAATTCAATTATATTTTTTTACGAGTCAGAGTAATATGATGGCACTTTTTAACATTAACTATAATTCTGTTCCTTGCGTAGTATTCTGTCAGTGCATTTAGGTCATGTTGTAGTTTATGACAATCGTCAAGTGAACGTATTTTGACAAATATTTTTGTGTCGTCAGCGAACATTAAATACTGTGCAAGGTGGATGCAACTTCCAATATCAAATAGGTAAGCGTTATATAAAAGCGGACCTAGGATGGACCCCTGTGGTACTCCTGAGGGTATTATTACAAAGTTACTTCTAGCACTACCCGTCACAACTGCCTGCATACGGTTCTTAATGTATGAAGTAAACCACCGAAGTAAGCTCCCATTTACGCCTTGCACGCTTAGTTTTTGCAGTAGAATTACGTGATCTACTCGGTCAAATGCTTTTTCGAAATCCGTGTAGATCACATCCACTTGATATTTCTCGTCCATGCTCTGTACTACGTAATCCGTAAAAACAGCTAAATTTGTAACGGTAGAACGGTTCTTCATAAATCCGTGCTGCTCGTAGGGAATAGATCTAGTTACAATGGGGCATATGTATCTATAGACAACTGTTTCGAATAACTTACTCATTGCGTTCAGAATCGATATGGGCCGGTAATTCTCTATTTGGGCTCTTGATCCGCTTTTATGTTACGGTACTATAAGTGCTTCTTTCCACACATCAGGGAAACTACTGAAGACGTTAATGGAGAGATTAAATATTATGGATAGCGGTAAGGCTAAATTGTTAGCACACTTGTTTAAAAAAATCGGTGGGATTCCATCACTGCCAGCTCCCTTATTAGTTTTTAAAGCTTTAAGCAATTTACGAACCTCATATACACTTATAGTAATTTTGCAAATGGTTTCATTATGATTCAAGTTTAGAGAACTTGGTTCATCGTACGAGTTTGCTGGTTTTACAAAGATGCTCTCAAAGTATTGACTGAATCCATTACAAACTGAAGTTTCACCTGTGTAAGTACTATTACCAAGTGTAAGCTTAGTGGGGTATCCTTGTTCGCTGTTTCTAAGGGATTTAGTATAAGAGAAGAGAAGTTTAGGATCTTTACGAATGAAGCATTGCATACGCTCAGTGTAGTTTTTGTAACACCTGCTCTGTACGAGTTTTTGGCGAGCCCTGAGCATAACAAACTCGTCGTAATCACGAGGATTTTTATCATTTTTCCATTGTCTATGCTTTTGAAGCTTCTCTTGCACTATATGAATTAGAGACTTAGAATACCACACAGGGAAATTAGTTTTATGTTTAACTTTAACTGGTATAAATTTAATTATTGTTTCGTTTAGAATGGAATAAAAAAGTTTAATTGTTTCATTAATTGAATCAGCTACTAGTAATTCGTGCCAATTGATTTGTGATAAGTATTCATTAATTTTGATATAGTCCCCATTATAGAAATTGGGCCTATTGACGGGTTTCTGACGAATATTACGAATTAGTGAGCTCGAGAGATTAAATTCTAGACATGGATGATATACATCTTCTGTAACGAGGGGAGTAAGGCAGTGGTGAACTTCAAAGTCAATGTTGCTAAATAATAGATCTAAGGTGTTTCGCTTACTGTTCGAGATAGTGTTTTGTTGTTTCAAACCAGAGAGGTTACAAATATCTAAAATATTTACAAAAGCATTTTGCAATTCCACTGGGCCACGTTTTTGCAGTGTAGGTCCGGAGTCAGTCCACGTGACATTTGGTAAGTTAAAATCGCCACATAAAATGAAATAGTCATTGGGATGGGTTGCCAAAACTTCTGCGAGTCGAGAATAGATTGATTCGAGTCTTGTAGGTAACTGTGAGTCAGGTGGTGCATATACTAATCCGATATGGATGTTGCGGTTCCCCGAAATTTTGAGAGTTTCAGCTGGTATAGTTGCCCACAAGGATTCGACGCCAGGACAGGCCCACTCGCGTTGATGTTGGACATGCATCTTCTTAGAAGCACATAGTAGGACTCCCCCTCCCATTTTTTTAGTAGATGTTCCCTGGTTTCGGTCACAACGTAAAATGTCATATCTATTGTCACAGATCTCACTATCATAGATACCGTTAGTCAGCCATGATTCTGTTATTAAAATTATGTCATAATCGTGGTTAAGTATGTTTTGTCTAAATTCATTTGTTTTAGTGCGTAAGCCTGCGTGGCTTTTGGTATAGTATTTCTATTGTATTAGCGCCCTTACGTGTGCAATAAGTACCAAAATATAGAAAAATTATATATGTATAATATGGACAGTAATGTAAGTAAGTTAAGATAAGCTAAATTGTACGGATACTTAAGGTAACATTTGCTTGATGTTCGAAACGGAATAATTTTGATGTTTCTTTTAAAAGTAGAATGGGTGTGGTAACAATATTGTTTAATGCCTATGTCTCTGGTGCAGATGCCCTTTTGGTTTTTTAGGCCAGAGAGTATTTTATCTTTGTAAAGACGGTCCGCTAGCTTGGCTACAATGGGTTTAGGTCTACCAGCTATGGCTTTCTGAGGCTGGACGCGATGTACAAAGTCAATATCCCCACGGTTCAGCACCACGCCAGCGTATTCAGCAATTTTCAGTACTAAGTCGACGGGCGATTCACTACTGGTTTGTGGCAACCCTACAATTTCCAGATTATTCATTCTCGCCTGTTGCTGCTGTCTACAAAACTGTGAACGCAGTTCCAATAGTTGATCCTCCGACACGCTGATACGTTCCTGCAGTGTACGTACGTCACTCTTAAGATGGTCGTTTTTGTCCTGAAGTTGACTATAGGAAGTCTGCAACTGAGACATTTGGGAAGATAACGAAGCTATTTCATTTTTTAATTCGGTGAAGATAGTAGCTTTTAATTCTTCAACAATTTCATATTTAATCGACTGCAGCTTGGCGTCTAGAATGTTTTCCAAACGATTAATTATTAGGTTTGCATCCTTATCTATCGAGGCTGCAGGGACATCGCATACAGACACTGAGATGTCGGAATTGGTGGCTACAGTTCGCGCAGTTTTGTTTATTTTTTCTACTCGTACTGGTGTGTTACTGTTATCTCCACCTTTTCGCTCATTTGCCACGCATTTAGGGCACTTCCACTGCGTTCATGCGGATCTTGAGTCGCCAGTAAATCGTACACATTCAGAGTGGTATATGTGGTTACAATTGATACATTTTATGCGTTTCATCGTCACACTAATGTGTGCTTGGCACGCTTCACAAGTTGCAACCATTGCAAATTTCGTTCACAATTATTTCCAAAGAAATATAAATTGAAGAAAAAAAAATGTGCAACGCGCGGCGAGATTCGAACCAAGTTCCGCGTTGCACTAGTCGTTGTAGTTACCAACCGGCCGCGGAACGTATTACTATAGCGACGAATTAATAGAGTCGTATTAAGTTTTGAGCGATATTGCGTGACAGCATTAGCAGATTATTTTATAGGTACCCACATTTATTTATTAATGCTACCAAATTCGTCACTGGACCGTGAAGTTTTTTACACTGATTTTAGTACTTTTTCAAGATACTTTGATCAAAAAACACTGGTCACCACACTATTTAAATGGTTAACTTTGAGCCCTTAACACTTTTAATGTAATTATAGCAGTAAGTTCGTTGATTTAAAATTTTAAATACAGGAGCTATCGATATACGTCTACTCTGTTAAATGTCAGATGACACGTTTTTGATTCACACGGCTTGATTCTTCTTCTTCTTCTTTAGTCGTTCTAAACCTCTAAGGCGTAGGCCACCTTCAGCGTATGCCATCTTTTCCGGTCTTGAGCAGTTTCCAACCACTTTGTTCCCGCCACTTTTGATATCATCGTACCAAGCATCTGCGGTCTTCCTCTCGTGCGTTTCTCACCCCACGGCCTCCATTCTATCACTGCCTTGCACCACGAGCCATGCTTGCGGGCGACATGGGCAGCCCACTCCCATTTCAATTTCGTAACACGGTTGGTTACATCGCTCACTTTACGCTCTACTCTTTGGCCCATTCGTTTCTTTAATGGTCTCTCAGTGTAACTCCTACCAGTTTTCTCTCAATTGCCACCTGAAGTTTGTGGAGGATCTCCTTAGTAAAAACCCAAGTCTCAGCCCCATACGTAAGCACTGGCAAGATGCACTGGTCGTCATGTTGAAAGCGAACTTGAGTTTGCAGTAAGCTGCCCACGCCAGTCTTATGCGCCTGTCAATTTCGTTAGCCTGATTGTCCTTTCTCATTCCGAGCTATATTCAATAGCTTGATTACTAATTGCTTATTAAAAAAAATGTATGTGTACTGATATCCGCACGCAAAAAGATATTCTTCTTTAGCGCAATAAAAAAAAATCCTTAAATAATTTACATGTCAAGATTGAGTCTCTTGCTGTTAGACAATCTATAAAAACAGGGCAGGAATATTAGTTTAGTGTGCGTGATAAGCTACATCCTACCCTCGTGATTTGTATGACACTTTGAGTAAGTGTGCGTGAATTCCTCAAAATAGAGCTTAGTTCTAAACACAATTTTTTTCGATGTTTTCACAGCCGTCATAGTCTATCTAGACGCATAAATGATCCAAGCAAAAGTTCTTACTACAAATTACTCCTCGTGCTATTTTAAGTTTGTAGAAAAAACAATATTTGTAATAAAGAAGGTATTAAATACAACCCATTAGTTAATAAAGTGTAATTAAATATCATTATATTAATGTATCCAATAGAGAGAAAAAATATTTTTTTAACTTATAACTAATTGTATAAAAATTGAAATTATATATTCAAATTTATTTAATTCTCATCCATTGGTTCAGTAGACATATAAGTTAGGTACAAGAGGCTTCGAAGCTGAAGTATGATACAAATGGTCACCAACTAACGTCTGAGTGTCGAATTTACGTGACGGTGTGCGCGCGCATTTTAAAATTATATCCTCTTCTTCTTCTATATATATAAATATTATATATTTAATCAAAACAAATCTTATAACAATATTTACAATACTACGACTACATAAAATTAAAACTATCATTACGTGGAAGCGTACCAAGAATACTGGCAGCATTACCGCGTTGGATAGCAAGGCTGATCCGTTGACCGAAATAGCTGCCAGCGCTTGGGTTTCCAGTAGCCTTATTGAGGCGCGAAGATAGTATTTTGAACATTCTCCGCGCCTCTGGGCCCCACGGGCCAAGTGTCTCGACACCAAACGGCACAAAGATGTATGACTATAAATATTGAAAATGATCTTTGCTTGAGGCGCAATCACGCCTAAACCACTGATCGTATCGTCATGAAACTACCACCATTCGATGCGAAATGTATCCTATATGGTTTATGGCTACTTATTTTTCGAATTCCAACCTTCGTTCATTAATTCATTACCTTTTAAAATTCGCTTTAGGGCGGGAACGGCTATTATATATATAAAATTATAAAATAATAATTTTTCCCTAACGCGCCAAAGGAAATATCACTTCAATAATAAGTTAATTACATTTTATAAGGCTCACTCTTTTACACTTCAAATAAGTAAATTGAAGGTGTAAGGCAACGGCGTTCTACTTTCGCGACATACAATCACATTATATTGGAAAGATTTGTGAGCCTAAACTGTATGTTATAGCCTTTCACTCCTACATGTAAAAGAGATACGTTCTTACAAATAAGTTTGGCATAAAGTTATACCTGAGAATAAACCAAGAATAATATGCAAAATGTTGACTATACGACTGTTCTAAATACACTATCTACAGATAGAGATAAATTACTACCTTCTACTCTGATAGTAGTAGTATTACTGATAATTAGCTGCCAATCATCTGAAGCTGTCCCAATGTACCCGATAAGTCATTCTTATCGCCTTATATTGGGACGCGTGAATTGCAATTTCCATACAAACTTCTATCGCTGGTATGCCATACGTCGTCCCATTAACAGACTGCGTGATAAGGCGAGTTACCGTTGATGAGTTTATTGGGACAGAAAAGTCAACGATAGTTACGATTTTAATCTCAAGTAAGCGATAGACCGAATATTGGGAACGGCTGTAAATCGTTAACAATACTGTCAATACAATTCAAACAAAGTTTTCCGAATGTCAAGCATCCTTGCAAATAAACGTTATACGTTCGACTAAACCAATCATAAGCAACATGTCTATTTGTAAACATTTAGCACAATCTTGATTTATTCTCGGGTATAACTTTATGCCAATTTCATTTGTAAGGCCAATAGTGTCCAAAATCATCGAAAACCAAAATGACAATTTTTTTTTCAATTTGTGATGACATATAAATCAATTATTACGGTAAATATACAGTTTGTAATTTTTTGCAAAATACATTCTACAAGTAACTTTTAACCTAAAATATTTCGTTGTTTACTCGTAACATTTTCAATAATATATAGTCTTAAACAATTTATACGTCTAGGTAAACGTGAACACTGTTTTAAAGAGGTTTGGTCTAACCGCCATGATAATTCGGAGTCCCTAAAACAATCCGTACGATTTGCAGTGAAGAATTATCCCATGGAAAGAGTGTGTGCTTTTGGTACCCAACGTTTAAAGGACTATAGTGCAGCCAATGAAGACCACTTCGTTTAACCTTTTTAATTTAAATTCACAAATAAAATTTTTAAAAAACGGCACTCGCACCCACGACCTACGAATCTAAACAATTAGCAAGAGCGACACCTCAAGATGAAGCCACAACCTGAGAGTTGAACAAAGCATACAAGATTTTATGACGATGCGTCACTCGAACACTTAGCTTGGGAGAGGACTCGCACGGAACTCGAGAGGGTGGGTTCGAGTCCCGTATCGTTCATAAAATTATGTTTGCAAATTTTATTTGTGTATTAATCCCAAAAGTAAGGGTTTTCACTTTAAAACCATAACAAATTGTTTATATTAAATTGTTTTATATTATTAGTATACGCTGAAAGTAATATATGTTTAGCATTAGAAAATTTATTTTCGTTGTTTCAGTATTTATGGCCAGAATAAGTTAATATGCACGCGTTATGCTGTATGTAAAAACATAATAACATAATAATTGCTTCACACATACATAATCACAATCATTTTGTTACATATATCCCCTGTTACGACAAAGTTTTTCTCGTCGATGTGATAATGATATACCTCGCTAGCGCGGGAACATATCATTGTTGTTGAAATGACTCTAGCAAACTCGTGGCGTGTTCAGAACTTTAATATATGGTGTGACCTCTGTTGGCCATGTAGCGTGAGTCTTCGGTACTAAAACTTGTGTTGAGATACTCAGCAAACATCGATAGATGGTGGGAAACTATTCACAAAACATTTTTTTCTTTTCTTTATTAAGTTGTTCTTGTAGTATAAATAATATGGAAAACGAACGAAATAAATTCAAAACGCAAAAATACTTCAGGGTATTGAATGATCCTTCGCAGGCATTTGTATTAAGTCAAAATTAGTTCTCTTGACGCTCGCGAGTGGTGCTTCAAATACGGCACAAAAAATTTGCTGTCAAACATATGGAACTGCCTGTCCAGTGGTATTTATACAGGTCAGAATATACAGATTTCTTCAGAAGTGACCTAGTTATAGATAGTCAGCCGTCGCATGAGCACAGGCGATGTTTTATAACGATCGTACGATGCACCTAATCAGTTATCATGTAATAAAATACACCGATTTCTTACACACATTAAATTTGTTAACATTATATATAGGTACTAAATGAATTATTAAGGCTTTTTGCTGTGAACTTTGCAATGCCTAGAGACGTCGATTAAATGTGTCTTCTACAGCGTTTATCACGGGGAGTGTTCCGAAATTTGGCACTTTGACGTGATTCCTGCCGCCAAATTCCACCTTCGTACAACACGCCACAAAAAACGATATCAATCCCCCCATCTGTGTGAGTGGCGTTCCTCCACAGTCGCTTTCAAGGAACTTTCTTCCAAGTACAACCCAGCCGTAGAGAGAGATTCCTTTTGCATTGTTTCCAAGATGATTCGTCATGGGTACCTTCAAAAAAAGTGCGTACACCTTCCTTAAAGGCCGGCAACGCTCCTGTGATTCCTTTGGTGTTGCAAGAGTATGTGGGCGGCGGTGATCACTTAACACCAGGTGACCCGTACTAGCGTACGGGTTTGTCCCTCTTTTCCATTAAATTACAAAAAAAGCGCGTACACCTTTCTTAGAGGTCGGCTATGGTCCTATGATTCTTCTGGTATTGCTAAAGAATGTGTACGCTCTTCTGTCCTCCTGTTCCATAAAGAATGAACACCGATCAACAAACTAATTAGTGAATATTTGCGAATATAATTTCTGATCTATATAAGTTGACGTTATGCAAAGTGAAACAGTATCGTACTTGTTGGTTACATAATTGTTCCAAGCTCGCTGTTGCAAATTATCTTCGTGTTAATATTGAGTAATCACAAAACTATAATTATATTTAATACAATTTGCGACAGGACCTACTTAAGAGGGTCTTCTAGATGTGTAAATATTGTTACTACCTACATGAAGCGCTATGAAAATAAACTACTGTGTCCCGTACATACGATTCATTTATCAAGGTTTATTGATAGTCATACTCAGAATACAGTGTCTGAAGACGAAGGTTTTTAACCAGTGTATGTTGCCAGTGATGACTTACGGTACGCAGACGTGGTCGCTAACTATAGGCCTGATGACAAAACTCATGAGCGAAAAGGGCAATGGTGAGGGCTATGCTCGGAGTCACCGACAAATGATTGCGAAACTGAAATCGCAGTGGGCAGGGTACATAGTTCGACCAACAGATGGCCGTTTGGGCAGTAAAGTCTTCGAATTACGACCACATACCCCAAGACGCAGTGTTGGTAGGACGCAAGATGGACGGAAGATCTGGTCAAGATCGCCGGAATAGACAGATCATCGTGGACATCTTTGAGGAGGGCTTTGTCCAGCAGTGGCTGATGATAATGATGATGACACTCGGATTAATATTTCACAATAAAAAATAATTTATAGTAATTTTATTCAAAATAAACCAATACTAAGTTAGATTATGACGATGACGTCACTCGGAACCCGAGAGGCGCATCGACTATAAATTTTGGTTCAAATTAAAATTATATAGTTATATTTTAATCCCAGAAGTGAGGAACCATTTAAAATTAAAAACTGTTGATTTACATTAGTTAATCAAATGATTTATTTACCCGCAACCATAACGTTATCGATTGTGTTCAACATTCAACGCTGGTCAGGAAGCTATGTCACTATGGTATCAAAGGATCTGCGCTCGATTTTCTGATCTCATACTTAAATAAAAGGAATTCAAAACGTTGGCGTGAATGGCAGGAGATCTCCTGGGACTTCTCGATTGATCTTGGGGGGATCTCGGATCTATGGGAGTACCACAAGGGTCTATTCTTGAACCGTTCCTCTTCTCAATTTACATAAATGATCTACCTAACGTTATAGAAAAAAAAGCAAGGTAGTATTGTTTGTAGCGTCAATGACCTATTGTTTAATAACCATAAAACTTAATATATTAAATTTACCGCGCCAAATGTCAAAAATGTAAATGCGAATGTTTTCTTGAACGGAGAGGTGATAAAACCTGTGGAATCTGCTATATTTCTTGGCATTATTCTTGATTTCAATTTGCAATAGGCCCATATTGAAAGATTGGCTAATAGACTTAGTTCTGCAGTATATGCTATAATTATGGAGTCCGCTGAGATTCTTGCGCCCTTTCTTTTAAGTTATGAATCATATTTTTCGAATGGGTGTTGTTATTGTCGTTCAATAAGAGATTTTGAATCCTATTTTGAATACAAATATTTGAATTATTCGCAACTCTTACTTTGTTTATATTCTCTGTGATGTTGAAACTATTACAACTATATAAATGAGATCAAACCAAGAACTGCATAACAAACACCTAATGCCTTAAAATATCAGTATAAATATAAGAAGCACGTATCAGTGATGTGTTTAGATTTAATATATGTATTACCTACTACCCGGTTACATTACGGAGTCTTCTTCATCTCTGGATCTCGATGACGTCACATCGTCGCTTTGTTACGGTGTGCAAGACAAGCATCACTAAATTATATCCTAATATTATTATTGATAAATAAACTACGATTTATTTTTTCTGTATTATTAATTGATGTAAAGGTGACTTGAGCTTGGGAAAGGTCATAGGATACATTTTATCCCGGAAAAATCTATGGTTCCCGCGGGATTTGTGAAAACCGAAATTCACGTCCTTGAGTTATAAGTATACCAATAGTAGGCGTAGTTTGCCATAGCAAACTTCCTCGATATAAGATTCATATAATATGTTGGTTAGAGCACCGGCACGGATCGCCGGAGGTCGTGGGTTCGAGTCCCACATCGTTCATAAAATTTTGTTTTTCAAATTTTATTTGTGCATTCGTTATTTTTTTTGGTTTCTTCGTCCATTATTAGGATAGGCAAAGGGTTAAAGTCCGTACAACCGTATTCGTTATGTAATAATTAATTGTCAAAGCCATCGTTGCAAGATATTTACAATATTGTTCTTTCTACAAAAGTAGAATAGCACGAGGAATAAATAATTTAAAAGATTTTTGCTTTGTGAGGCCAAAGAAGTATAACTTCTTGCGTGTATACAAAAGTACACACACACTTTTTTCTCCACGCGGACGAAGTCGCGGGCATTAGATAGTACATATATATAAGTAATCATCAACAACTTAGAATGTAAGAAAAAAGATAATTGGTGCCGCTAGCAGATTACAACTTATGCAAACATTAATGCTTCAACTTTGATGATAACGAAAGAGGCGCATACCACACGTTTAGAAACTACATGAAGGCTATTTCAAATATTAATAATCAAGTAGATTGTACACATTGTAACAGCTCAAGTAATAAATCAATAACATCTCTGACCAAACTGTTTAGTTATCGAAATGATGTATTGATATTGCTTCAACGTTTTAGACCGGGGCCACATATAACGAACGACAAGCAATCTAACGATAGTTTATTTGTCGAGGCGAATAAAAAGGGAAACTTATTTGTTGAGATTCGTTCGTTGTTGTTCTTTTTAAAGCTATAAATATTTGGTACTTATTACGATTTGGTGTTTAATATTACCATTGAATATAGACCGGTACAGTATTGCGTCCCTTGGTTCGGTCGGGCCAAATCCGACCCTATGTTTAGGCTTCAACCAAAGAGGATGTAAATAATAATATAATATCGGCTATAACAGGGACGTGCATTGGTTTTCTAGCAAGGTAGGTACTGGAGATCTAGTCTTAGTTGAGCTTTGGAATAAGCAAAGATTACCTACCGTAGGCATTTAGTATATAGTGTAAAGAAAAATTAATAGTGGGTGTTCCATAGAAGTTTGGCAATAAAATAACGGAACCAAATTGAACTAAATTAACTTTTACACTAGTGCTATATTTATTTAGGTTCATAACGAGGTAGGCACTGACTAATTGCATATATGATATGGACGCCCCTGGGCTAAAACTACACAAGGTATTACGCAAAACAATGCAAAGCGTATATATACTTATTGTCAAATGTTTCAACAGAACTTAACCAGCGGCGATACAAGTGGCTTACGATGCGATACTAATCTAGGCCGCATTGTGTCGTATTTCGCAAATATTCACGGGCTGCGATCGGAATAATAACATACTCAGGCCAATTACGAATCACACACAGCGGGATGCAATAAAAATGCGTTTCTTTCATTTGGCAATGCCAAGTTTATTCTTACAAAAATACTGGTAACATTTCGTAGAAAAAGTTTATCATTTCGTTTCTTAAATAACAGGTACATCAACTCAAATATTCGTTACAACATAAAAGATTCGTTCGAAAACAACAATACATTTTATACAAAAAATAACAAGGGTTAGAAAATAGTTTCAGTGCAAATAGTTCCTATACAGAGTATTATATAAAGAGATCTAGCTGTTACCGAAATTAACACTGGGAGTAAACTCACAAACTATTTAGTAACGTGCTATACTAAGATCTGATTAATATCACAATAGAGCATCTCCTTCCTGCAGCCATTTAATAGCTTCCATGATGTCCGTACTCGTGACCGTGTTTGACGACAACTGGATATGGGACCTTGACTGGGTACGGCACGGGTTTCTCAACGTGGTATGGTACGTGTTTTTCGATGTGCACTGGGTATGGCCTGTCTACGAGAACCTTAACTGGAACTGGGACATGTTTCTCTACTGGCACTGGAATGTGTTTCTCAACGGGGTAAGGTGCTGGTACTGGAACTTTGACGGGGTAAGGCACCGGTTTGTCAACATGTACTGGGTATGGTCTGTCAACGTGAACCTTGACTGGATAGGGCACTGGTTTTTCTACTGGGTAGGGAACGGGCTTTTCGACTGGGTAAGGCACTGGCTTAGGAACGTGTACTGGGTAAGGTCTATCGACTGGAACCTTGACGGGTACGTGAACCTCTTTAACGACTGGGTAAGGAGCAGGTACGTGTACCGGTACCTTCACTGGGTAGGGAACTTTCTTTTCTACTGGGTACGGAGCTGGCACGGGAACGTGAACAGGGACATGGACTTCCTTTTCAACGGGGTAAGGTTGGGGCACGTAGACTTTGACGGGGACAGGCCTGTCGACTGGCACATGTACTGGGTATGGAACTTTCTTCTCGACTGGGTATGGCTGTGGAACATGAACAGGTACCTTCACTAGTTCTTTAACTGGGTAAGGAACATGTTTGACGACTGGGTAAGGCTGGGGAACGTGGACTTTCACTGGCACTGGAACGTGTTTCTCAACGGGTACTGGGATGTGTTTTTCTACTGGATATGGAACAGCGACGTTCTTTACCACGGTGATTGTCTTGTGGGTTTCTTCATGCCCACCGTATCCTCCAAAACCACCACCATAGCCTCCTCCGTATCCACTTCCGAAGCCACCTCCGTAGCCACCTCCATAGCCACCAATTGAGCCCCCGTAACCGCCTCCATGGCCACCAATTGAGCCCCCGTAACCGCCTCCATGGCCACCAATTGAGCCCCCATAACCGCCTCCATAGCTTCCTTCAAATCCACCGTGTCCATATCCAAGACCAATAAGTCCACGTTTCTCGTGTTTTTTGTCTTCAGTTGCCGTCTTACTATCGGTCGCTGCCACTTCTTTGTCTGCTGCTTTGGCTTCTTCTGCATGCGCGAAGGCCAAAACAGCCACCAGACTGGCGGCCACGAGCTGTAAAATAAAAAAAATATATAAACACCCACATGGCAAAATCCAATGACAATTAAAATATTTAATTCCAAATACTATTGAGATGTAAATTCTAATCAACAATATTCTACAATGATTCCAACTAATGTCTCATATTGAGCAACAAATGCAATGGAACATTAAAGTAAATCCGATAAATGACTACACGAGCACATAGACCACTTGCACAATCACATAAAGCATTAAGGCACACACCATGAACTTCATGATGCTGCGTTCCTTGGTTGCACTGAAGTCAGCAAAGTCCTGACTGTGAATGATGCGTGATTGTGCTCCACAGGGCCATATATATGCGCCATGCGCGGCGGACCGAAAAAAAGGCACCGCACTAAAGTCCTACGTTACACTTTCGCTTTCGAGGGGTATCGTAAAGCGCAAAGCCAAAATGCTCCATATTAGCGTTGCAGAGATTCGGACCGGTTCCGTTCTACGTAATACCGTTCCTGAAGCTTTTGTAATATCAGATCTCGATTACATTACATTTCACTGATTTCAATTATAATTGAAATATGTGGACGTTGCAAATTATATTATTAAAACACCTTGAACCAAATCACATATAATGCAGCGGTCTTATACTCAAGATGCGCATGTTATTATAAAATTATGAAATGTTGGCGACAAAACTCTAAGTTTGACGGTTTTATTTTCGCTAAAATATTTGATATTTATCTATTATTGAATAGAGGATTTGCAGTTGTGAAATAAGTTTGATTTAAGCTTTACATTTTTAATGCTTTCTTGTCAATGGTTACTATAACATAAATGACTTTCTTGATTATACCATAGACTGGAAATGGAGCGAACGCCGTCAGGCTTATTAATAATATTAAAAAAATCTACTTTATTATACTGTGACTAAATTTGATTAAAACAAAGAAACCCTCTGATTTTCTTGCGCCCGTTCTTCTATTTTCGAAAGGATGGTTTCTGACATTCAATATTTGATTTTATAATATTTTGATTAAAAATATTTGAATTTGAAATGTGATACGTGCTGTAAAACGAGGTGTATTTTACCCAGAGTTGAAAAAAGCAAGATGCTTTGTTTGTTGTTATACTGACATATTTTCATGATAGGTATAAAATAAAAATACGCTATTTCGTCATTGAATTATCAATAATTTAAAACATAACTTATCAATTATTTAAACCAATACTATTACAAGAATTTTACTATTTTTTATAGGTATTATTTATTGAGAGATTTATTTCCCTTCATCGATACATTATATAATACTAGCTGACCCAGCAAACGTTGCTCGTAGATGGGTGAAAATTTGAAGTTGTATGTATTTTTAATGCTGACTCATAATCAAACAAATTTAAAAAAAAATGTCAAATAAATAAAAAATAAAATTTCGTGTGGACCACCCTTAACATTTAGGGGTATGAAAAATAGATGTTGGCCGATTCTCAGACCTACTACAAAATTTCATGAGAATCGGTCAAGCCGTTTCGGAGGAGTACGGGAACGAACATTGTGACACTAGAATTTTATATATAAGATTTATTTATTAGAATGTGTTATTGTTTCATTGTTTAAGTATTTTATAATTAATAAGGACCGCTTTTATCGCCTTTAGCGGTAAAATCCACTTCCAATAATTTTTACTTTTTTCTATCTTTTGCAATTGTTTTTTCAAAACGCTCCTGCTATTTCTAGTAGGTCATCGCTCAATCTCTTATTAGGCGTATCTCAAGTTCGTTTCATATTCATAGGGTACGTCATTACTACTTTGAACCACCTTTTGTCATTTGTTGTTAGGATATGTATAGCCCATTTACATCGATATCTAGAATAGATAAGCTATTTACTATGTATAGAATATACAAGGTTAAAGGGAAAATCATACAGAATATTAAAGGAAGTTATTCTTCAGGTCATTTCTGGTGGATTTGATTGTGTAGTATGGTGCCCGAAACGAAACCGTTATGGAGAAATTGTACTTTAAAGTATAATTTTCTTAAAGCAATTTTTTGCGTTTATATCTTTTTTTTGGTAGTAAAGCTCTTCTTATTTTTTATGTTTTTGGTTAGAAAACATATCAATGATTATAAATGAAACGTCCGACAAAGTTTAGAATTCTAAAATTACGAGTAACCCCAATAAAGTCTCTTAGTACGGCCATACTTATTCTCTAGCATAGGTACGTGCCAAATCTTCTGTCATCTGTCAACTTTTTTTAAGATCCTGAACAACTCAAACAATCTCTTGTATATTCTTTTATATAAAAGGGGGTAAACGGGTAATGGACCTGCGTGATGAGAAGTGGTGAGTCAACCGTCCATGGACATCCGCAAAATCAGAGGTCAAGAGTTACGTTGCCAGCCTTAAATGGATTATACCTGTTGCTGCCAACACAAGTATTTTGTTTTGTGTTTGTTATTTAAATTAATTCAACATGCAAAAATACTGTACGCTTCTCTCGCAGCCATTTGTATTATACGTCAAAATTTGTTCTCTGGACGATCGCGAGAGGTGCTTCAAATAGGCACGATGATGTCAAACTTATGGAAGAGCCTGTCCAGCGGTATTTATACAGGTCATTTTTTATACATTCCTGCTGCCGAATTCCACCTTCGCACGACACGCCACAAATCAAATCAAATCGGGGATATCATCCCCACTATCTGGATGTGTGGCGGTCCTCCAAAGTGGGGTTTTCAAGAAGCTTTCTTCCACGTACTACAAAGCTTTGGGTAATGAGTTTCCTTGTACAGTGTTTCCGGGATGATACGACATAGGTACCTTCAAAAAAAGTGTGTTTAATTTCCTTAAAGGCCGGCATGGTGTTGTGCAAGAGAATGTGGGCGGCGGTGATCACTTAACACCAGGTGACCCGTACGCACGTTTGTCCTCCTTTTCCATAAAAAAGAACCTTAAATTTAAGAATCGTTTGAATATTGATTCACATTGGTGTTTGATAGACTTTGCCTTAGACTAATTAACAACTAATGAACTTAATTACACTAAAATCGAAATCAAATTTCCTTTAACGTTCCGTGCCAATCAATTGTTCAATAAGTATTGTTGTATTTTACAAATAATTGTACTGATTGCTTAACTATTATATATTACACAAATGATTTAAGTTTTATTTAGTGTTAATTCCGCCAATATTTGTTTTTAAAACAAAATCTGCAAAATCTAGACAACACGTCCTGAGGATGCCTCGTGTAGAGTCGAAACACGTGTCGAATTATTTTAAAAACAAATATTGGCGGAATTAACACTAAAGAAAACTTAAAATGATAATATTTCCGCAAAGGAACGCCTAATTCAATAAATTTTATTATATATTACGTTCGTTGAATTTTTTTTTATGAGAAAATGTGATGGCCAATGTGATCTTATGATAATTGATACTCCCCGTCCGTTTCAATAATGAGCCGCAGAATTTGTGATTGAACCTAGAATTGTATGTTTATTTTTATTTCTGGTTCATTTGTTGGAACTGATTTACTTTAGAGTAAGTTACAAACTGAAGCCGGCATGTGCATTACGAGCACAATACAAGTAATAGAAGAGTAGCGTAACTCAGTGGTCTCTTTGAAATATATATATCTGGAGCGCTAGGGTTGGTACATAAAAAATAATGATGACGGACGGCTCGGCGCAGCTAATTTAACTCGTACTACGACCAGTATCGGCGGCGTACGGCGTGGCATTCAATAGTTTTGTCTACCCAAGATTGCTTAGCGGCCGTGTAAATCGTGTGTATGTGTGCGTGCGTTGGGCGCTCCAGTATGAAGTTAAAGTACTATTCTAATACTATATTATTATTTTACGACTTCGTGTATACATTTTAAATGTATTTAAAAGTATATATAGTGTTATATCTTGTACGATAGTACGGAATCCTTCATAGGTGTGGGTTCCCCTCGTACCTGTTAGATTATTTTTAATTTGCTCATGAGCATGGTATATAAACTACTAGCTGACCCAACAGACGTTGTTCTGTAGATAATAAATAAAATACTGTTTTTTATGAATTTGTCTGTAATATTTGATAACATCAAGAATTATTTCGTAAAATATGCTCCCTGTTGTTATAATAAAATTGTTTCACAGCAGAACTGTCAAATCGTGCGTCAATAAATTCTCTCAAAGAAAATATGTCCATACAATACAAATATTGGAAATAAAAATAATTATGAGTTCCAAATCGAAATAAAAACTATCCTATCTCTCAAGTTGGACTAAACTGCACTCCATGAAGTAATCCCCATTTAAATCCGTTCATTAGTTTAGGAGTCCATCGCGGACAAACAACGTGTCACGTGATTTATATATATTAAGATGTACCTATCATAGACTAGCGTACGGATCATTTGTCAGCCCGATATTAGATTTAATTCGAGAACAATTTTGATTTGTCAATACGTTGTGTAATTGTGGTTGTGGTTTAATATTCAAAATACTAAGAAGCTAATGTCAAGCTTGGCTGACTGTTTACGACTTGTCCAATCAGTTACAGTCACAATAGATTCGCTTTCCTTTTCTGTATAAATATATTCTTCTCTCTCTCATGTTTTGTCGTTCCTTGCCAAAAATTTGCCTACTATCTTCAAGCAGTAGCGATTATATAGAATGTCAAATTAACACATTTTAAATATTTTCACATTAAAAATATTTCTCTTTTTGATACTTACAATGACAAACGTAAATAAATAAACTTGTAAGTTTGGTCGGTCATGGGCACTTAAAACAATATTGCTTTGGCGAAGACATTTTAATTTAATTGCAAAATATAAGGTCGCAACATGTATGTAGACTTGGAAAATATGTTTCTAGCGAGGATCGAATCCACGACCCATTCCTGTAGAGTCTAGAGGCAAACACCACTCGAGTAACACTTTAACACCTTTTATGATTCACCTTTTTACTCTCAACAGTGATTTTCAATCAATCAATCTAAGTGATCCAACAGCCTGGGACTAGATTATGATTATTTTATAGCTATAGCAATAGCTGTACAATATTGTATATTTTATTAAAAGGAGCGCAAAAAAGTAATGCTGGGAGGAGTTTCTTGCGTCGCTTCTTCTCTCTCAAAGCGCCATTTGTTTCCGAAGCGTTAGTAGTATCTAGTATATTAGAAATGACATCAAAAAGAATTCTAAAAGAATCAATTTTGAGAGCATAGATGCCTTCTACGCCTTTATGCCTCTAACAGTGAAGTAAAATAAATAATTTGTTGAATCTTTTAGTAATACATCCGTGAATGTAGTCGGCTCGATCAACCGTAACTTTCATTGAATTGTCTAAAAATAAATTCTCTAAAATAGACTCGATATTGTCTCATTGTGTCAGACTAAATTATCAGAAAAAGCATTAGTTCCTGTCATTGTAAATGTATTAATTTGACATTCAACAGGTACTTGAATACCGCTCTATAGCCTAAGATTCTGCAGGTACATAATTTTTTTGGTAAAACTAATCTATATATATAAAAATAAAACTCGAGAACGGCTGGACCGATTTGGCAAATTTAAGTCTTGAATTATTTGTGAAAGTCCAGAGAAGGTTTAAAAGGTGAATAAATAGGAAAATGCTGCTTAATTAAATAAAAACAACTTTGTTTTTCCTTTGATGTGTCCATACATAATTTCTATGAGAGAATTTATTGACGCACGGTTTGACAGTTCTGCTGTGAAACAATTTCATTACGACGGCAGGGTGCAAATTTTACGAAGTAATTTTTGATATATTATTGAAAAATTCATAAAAAAACATTATTTTATTTATTATATACAGAACAGCGTCTGTCGGGTCAGCTAGCTTTAAATTTAAGTTTAGAGAGAGTATGCAATGCATATATTTTATAGGTTGCCTATAAAAAATTGGCGGGAAGTACGTGTAATTTAATATAATATAATTAATTTACTATATGTTTTTCAATCAGTTTTATGTAATTTTAAAGGAAATTATGTAAGATATGGTTGCCAGCTATCATTCAGCCGCTACATTAGGGTTGTCAAGTGTAAACTGGTACATTTTTGTTGTTAATTTACAGTCATCTGTTTTTTTTTTATTGTAACACAAAATTGAAATTTTATATTTACTAGTTACTACTGTAACCTATTTTTTGATAAGTCGTAAAGAGTCAGCCTCAAAAAGACTCAATTTAATATATATCTAATAATAGACGATTTTACAGCCCGCGGCCTAGTTTGATTTATGTTATTATGTTAATTGTTGCTGCGGAACCCTTCATAGGCCAATCAAAACTGTGGTGATATTTCTAATAAATATATATATTTGTTGTAAATGTAGAACTATCTAGGACGATGATAAAAACAGGTTTTGTCAAGCTCAATCGAACAGTCTACCGAAAATAGATGCATTTATGATGACATCATATTATGCATCAAATCTCGATTTTACGAGCGCAGAGATCAAAGGTGTGAAAGTTGCAAGCTAATTATAATTTATAATACTACATAGTATATTTTAGGCATTGACATAGATTTTTATTCATAAATGTTTATAATATATACCAATTTAACCTATAGACTTAGATTAAGGATTGGTCGCCGCTGCGCTCCAACTAGATACCACAGGCGTAATCGAAAAGTGGGACAAAATATACTACGCCCATGTGTCGAACAATGTGTGACGTTGACGTGACACATGTTCTTTTAAACTTTGATAATAATTGAAACTAAAATGTCGGATTGCGTAGTAAAACTTTGTAAAAATAATACTACAAGAAATAAGATAGACACTGGCATTACATATCATCAGTAAGTATTTTGTATTTTATTAATTTCAATGTAAAATAACACGAAGCGTATGTTACACAATTTGTAAGATGCCATTGAGTGTCAAGATGCCACGCACACAAGCATCTAGTAGTTGCCGTAATAAAAAGCTATTGTAGTTAGATAGTGCGTTATCTAGTTGGAGCGCAGCGAAGACCAATCCTTAATGGAAATACATTGTCTCTTCACATAATCGTAAACAACTGCTTTCGTACTTTTGCATCGCTTGGACTACGAAAAATATATATATTTATCGGATATATTTTTAATAGCATTTTGCACTATGAAGACCCTACAATACTTGTAACAAGGTTTTTAAAAATCTTTCATAATCTATAAAGCAACTAAAACTGAAAATATGTATGAAGCTACTGAAACGCAAACACGGGATATGTCATGTGAAGTCATCAAAAGCGCACGCAAAATGGTGGCGTTTGAACGGGTCAAATTTATCAATGTTTTTAATTTCACTTTGAAAAATAATTTCAGTACTATTCAAATTTTGTTTCTGTTTTATAAAGATTCCGATTCTCCGGCATTCTAGTTTCAATTATTAGCAAAGTTTAATAGAAAATGTGGCACGTCAAAGTCACACATTGTTCGAGACTGGCTCGAGTACACCTACTTGGGCGTAGTATTAGTTGCCGCACTTGCGGTGACCAATCCTTTATCTAAGATGTAAATGATTGATTTAAATTATAACAAAATATTATATTCCCTATTCCAAGCAGGGCTGACTGTTGACGACTTGTCAGTTAGAATCGGTTACAGTAGGAATCATAGATTTGCAATATTGTATAGACAAGCATATCGTGCGAGTGAGAATGACATATTATCTAACAGTGATACAGCAAAATAGAAAAGGACACAAAATAAAGAGTTAAATGCACCTATACTCTAAAGTATGCTTGTAATACTTTAGAGTTCACCAGTGGGAGGGTCCTTTGCACAGGATGGCGGCTAGATTATGGGTACCAGAGCGGTAACTATTTCTGCCGTGAAGCAGCACATTACTGTGTTTGTTGTTGTGTCTGAAGGGCGCCGTAGCTAGTGAAATTACTGGGCAAATGAGACTTAACATCTTATGTCTCAAGGTGACGATCACAATTGTAGTGCCGCTCAGAATTTTTGGGTTTTTCAAAAATCCTGAGCGGCACTGCATTTGTAATGGATAGGGCGTATCAATTACCATCAGCTGAACGTCCTGCTCGTCTCGTCACTCATTTTCATAAAAAAAAAACAATAACTTTAAGTCCTACTTTTCCATTAAAGATTGAATAATCATATTATGATGGCTATAGGACATTAATTATTAATACTGTTGGTGAATGTTCAAGAGACGGTCAAGTGAAGGGTTTGGTATAATTCGCCAGAATTGAATAATATGCGTAATTGTTGCGTGTTTAAATTACATGCAAATAATTTATATTTATATCAAAATGTCGTTGTTCTGTGCATAATAAATAAAAAACTGTTTTTTTATGAATTTGTCGATAATCTATCTATATATATATCAGAGATTTCCACGTATATAGTCACTTATCACGATATCTCTGGAACCGTAAGGCGTAAAGACTTGAAATTTGGTAGGAATATTCCTTTCGTCGATTAGAGGTCAGCTAAGAACGGATTTTACGAAATTCCATCGACGAGGGTTTTTTTTTAACAGAACAACGTCTGTCGGGTTCGCAAGTATTTCATAACACCAAGAATTATTTTGCAAAATATGCTCCCTGTCAATCACGTTCTATATTATGTATAGAACGTCATTACTCCCTGTTGTTAACTATAATGAAATTGTTTCACAGCAGAACTGTCAAACCGTGCGTCAATAAATTCTGTGATAGAAAATATGTCCAAAACAAATATTGGTAATAAAAATAATTATGGGTCTCTCTATATCTCAAGTTGGACGAAACTGCACTACATGAAGTAGTCTCCATTAAAATCCGTTCATTAATACACAAATAAAATTTGAAAAACAATTTTATGAACGATGCGGTACTCGAACGGTTAGCTCAGTTGGTTAGAGCACCGGCACGGAACGCCGGAGGTCGTGGGTTCGAATCCCGCATCGTTCATAAAATTTTGTTTGTGTATTAATCCTAGAAGTGAGGGTTATCACTTTAAAAAAAACATAACATCCTTTCATTAGATTAGCAGTCCATCGCGGACAAACAGATATATTCATTGCGCGTGAATGTGAAGCCAGAATATTTCCAACAAGACACGTCTGGATTATTTAAAATCATTCCATGTCAACAAGAAGAACTCATCAAAAGCAGCTTAAATCAAGTAGGCCAGTAAAAATAGAATTTAACCTCCCACTAAAATTATTTCAATCCATTTTTTTTAAGGCTTACTGAGCATAAAATGACCAAATGGCATCTATTCAGCATCGAACTAAAGAGGAATTACATAAATCTCAGAGTAATCGGTATACATACAAAAAAAAAATTATTGAAGTAGGCGTTACTTTGCGGAAAAACATAAATATACAAATGATTTGAGTTTTCTTTAGTGTTCATTCCGCCAATATTTGTCTCTAAACAATTCGACACGTGTTTCGCCTCTACACGAGGCATCTTCAGGACGTGTTGTCTCGCTAAAACCTGGCACGAGACTAACATTCAGTCAGTAGTCAGTAGTCGAAGCACTTGTCGAATTGTTTAAAGACAAATATTGGCGGAATTAACACTAAAGAAAACTCAAATTATAAAAAAAAATACCGATTGAATTGAGACCTCCTCCTTTTTGAAGTCGGTTAAAAGTTAAATTTCTTAAACGTGACGTAGTAAGGATATGATGCACTCTGATGACGTAGTTTCCGCTATTTTAAATCAGGAACTAAATATAGAGTGTTGTAAGTTATTAATTATTACGTGATACATATAAGTAGTACGTAAAAGTAGTACATTTCATAGCTAGTTTGTATTGACATGAACTTACCCAATCTTCAATTTATTTTTCAACACACTTGCTCGTAAAGTGAACCTTATTACATCGTTATTAGAGCCGTAAAGCGAACTATAACACATACGTGCATAATAGAATCATCCCTACAAAGTTAAGATAGTACCTAATACCAAATTATATGAGAGTCAACAGGATGTAAATACTACGAAATAAGGATACTACGGCTACTATAAGGACTGCCTAAGAAAAAATTGAAATTTGCAGTGATTTGACACAAGTTTAAAATAATATTAATTACAATATGGCGATTGCCGACGAAGTACAATCCGGCTAAGTTTGAAAACGAGCAGCTGCAGTAAAACGTAGTGGATTTCGGCTATCTTCGTTTTTTACAAGATTATAGCCGTCATCTGCCAATCTATCAATGACTGCACTTTTCATACAGTCGAAATAATTTTTTATTAGAGAAGTTTGCTAGGCTACAGATCATTTTAAATTTAACAGGGTAAAACAGTTTTTTTTTTGTTACAACAATGAGGTTTTATGCCGCTGAAAATCCAATTAAATTTTGGAATATATAAATATGTTCTTAATTAAGACGAAATAACATTTATTATTATGTTTTATTTAATTCACTATAATTTATTATAAAATATATGCATTTTATCAGTAAAATTTTGATTTTAAAGTATGCTGTGTGCTATATGTAATCTTACATTGGGCGTGTGCAAAAAAAAAAATTTCACTCCATTTTGCATAATTTTCATATTGCATATGGACGATTTATGCGATACATGTTTGTTTTTTCCACGCAAGTGTGTTGAAAAGTGCGTATGAAACTCGTGAGAAATTTTCTCTCTAGACACTCGCCCGATTTACGCCCTCGCCTACGTCTCGGGCTGCAACCCACAGCCTCGTGTATAATCAACAACTTAGGTCACTGGTATCATAATATACTATTACAATTGAAGAACTGAGTACAAGCAATTTGTTATGTTTTAAAGTGATCGCTTCTGGGATTAATACACAAATAAAATTTTAATACAAACGATCCGGGACTCGAACCCACTACCTCTAGCGTTCCGTGCGAGTGACGTATCGTCATAAAATCTTGAATGCTTGGTTCAACTTCACCTTGTCATTTATAACATTCATTGCATAAATTAATTCATTCTTTGCATAAATTATAAAAGTTCGAAGTAATTACCTACTCTGTGAGTGTGAATTTGATTTCTATTGCAATATTTGATCGAAAGTCAAACCAAAGTTACCTACATAGCCGAAATGATTACGAAGCTGAAGTGGCAGTGGGCAGGGCTCATAGCCCGACGGACAGATGGCCGGTGGGGCAGTAAATTACTCGAAAACGCAGTGTTGGTAAGCCCCCCAACAAGATACCACGACCATCTGGTTGATATGGCCGGAATACGTTGGATGAGGGCAGCGCAGGATCGATCGCCGAGGAGATTTTTGGGGGAGGCCTTTGTCCAGCAGTGGACGTCTTCCAGCTGACAATGATAATGATTTGATCTTATTTCAGTAGAAGCAATAAATCTGCCGATTGATCTAAATTGCCGCACCAACACCATTAAATTTGGCCTTCTATATTAAAAATATACACATTATACGAAGCACTTACATATTTGCTTCACATAATGTTATATTGCCTTATTACTATCTATTACTCCATCAGAATCATATTCTAAATTACTATATAATAACGTATTGCGAATTCCATCAAACATAACATTAATATTTGAGAATTTCGTAGTCTTTTTTATGGAAGATCAGGACAAAAGAGCGTACGGGTCACACCAGAGGAATCACAGGATGCGTTGCCCGTTTTAAGACAAATTCTTAGTTAGTGTACTTCAAATTCACTAAAAATAAAAAATAAATATTACCAAAAAAACAACCGACTTCAAAAACTATTCCAAAACAATAGATATATTATGCACTAAAAAGTATTAAAATAATTGCGTATTTTTATACAATCTAACTAGTAAATCTAATTCTAGTTACGATTATTGTAATTTTTGGAACCGGTGTCATCCAAGATAGGTTGGTAATTCAATTCTTAGGAGCAAATTAACGATACTCGGTCGAATCTTTTTTATGCTATCCGGATATTTTAGTCATCTACCAACACATCGTTATGGTCTACTAATTGTACTTCAAATTCACCAAAAATCATAAAATATTTTTTTTTTAACAAAAAACAACCCACTTCAAGAACACTATTTCAAAACAATATATATAATGTGCACTAAAAAGTATAAAAATAATTGCGTATTTTTATACAATCTAATTCGGTCGGTGTCATCCAAGATAGGTTTGTCACTACATACATAGTTATAGGTGAGATGTGCTTGAGTCGTGAGGAGGCGAGAGGCAAGAGCGAGTCGCGGCGGAAGGACACCGATTCCAAAAATAACAATAATCGTAACTAGAATTAGATTTACTAATTAGATTGTATAAAAATACGCAATTATTTTAATACTCTTTAGTTTTAATATATCTATTGTTTTGGAATCACTTTTTAAAGTCTATTGTTTTGTTGTTAAAAATTTTTTTGAAGATGTCCATGTCGTATCGTCGCAGAAAAACCACACAAGGAAGCTCATTCCACAGCTTGGCTGTACGTCAACGTTGTACGTATATCTATATGAAATATGATAAGACATAAAGCATAGTATAGTGTAGGTAATGTGGTACAACCCCGACCACGTCACATTGCACCCCTCACCTTGAGACTAACTTAATGTCTCACGTACCTGTAATGACACGGACAATATTCAGATTATACACCGTTATTTTAAGGTAACAAAAAAACTGGTTTAACAGTAACTATTACTGAATGCAAATAAAACAAAAAACTAATTATTTCACGAATATCATTGACGCAATGACTGTTATTGTGTGCACTCGTACAATTCACAATTCTATTTATAAATCGCTAGGCAACTTGACCTCATGCTTCCTGTTCCTGGCCTGGCAGAATACCTACATTGAGGCCCTTTCATTAAAAAATTTTTAATGAGTATTACGTCCATAATTTGAGGTTAAATTTTTAAATTGTTTAATCATTATCATCAGCCGGAAGACGTCCACTGCTGGACAAATGCCTCCCCCAAAGATCGCCATACGATCGATCCTGTGCGGCCATCTTGTCTTGGTCACCAACCACTACGTCTTCCGGTACGTGGTCGCTATTTGAGGACTTGACTGCCCCAACCGCCATCTGTCTGTCTAGCTACGTGCCATGCCCACTGCCACTTCATTTTCGCAACCAACTCGGGATATGTCGGTGACTTTGGTTCTCCTTTCCTTATCTCTGATCTCCATTGCCCTCTGAGCGACAATAACCTTATGAGGAATCATAAGGCCATAGCTAGCGACCACGTCTGCGTTAAAAGGGAGACAAAACAGTATAATATTATGCATAAATTATTACGTACTATTATATAGTATTTATCATATTATACTAATATTATGTAGTATTATTTACCAGTGCGAGAAAAAATCTGCATATGTAACGATCCCTTATTTATTCTACATAGGCATATTATTGTTTCAAATTATTATCTATTGGTCTATAGGTTCTGAAACGAATGAATATCATTGTCTGTTTTACTCGTAATAGTTCCACTAATGAAAGGTACAACGAGTGCCTGCTAACGTCTGTATTTCGTAAGCCACTTATCTCTGTAACAATTGTCATTCTTTCAAGGTCCCTTTTGTTCTTAAATCTGATTACAGTTGTTTTATATTATGATGTCGGTATTTCTATAACGTTTATGGTACGGTTACCAATCGCCATGAATCACGAATATGCCAGTTACCTCGGGCTATGGAAATAGCCAACGTATTTTGTCAATACTGTCATTGATTTTAGTTATTTAGTGATGCAGCGGTTATATTTTTTATATTTACTTTGTGTTTGCTATTATTTCAAAATCGTATCTATTCAATTAAAATCATAATAGGATGGCTCAATAATTTATTAATGGTTTCATATTTTTATCACACATTGATACATTTAGAATGGATTGTTTAATTATTTAATTGGAAACAGGCACATCTTCGTCGAACACAGCGTGCCCTGTTGGGTATGAATGCCATATCACAGATTGATTGACACTCTCTGTCCCATCTACAGCGGTAATAGGCACTTCTGCTATCCACTGAAAAAATAGAATAGAAGTTATAGAGCAAAAAAGAAATTTGTTATTGTTGAAAGTTTCTCAATTTGTTATTGTTGAAAGTTTCTCATTTTTTTTCTTCTTTAATTTAAATTTGGAGCAAAAAGTCTTGTGAGCATATTTGTAGGCAAAGAGATTTGCTACACATTATCTCGTTACGAATTTTTTGAAGGACGCATATTTTCCGAGATTTTGTGAAAAAGGTGTTTGTACCCCTTTTTCCAAGATGGCGGCCGTTTGACAAGGGCTGCAACCCCACAAACTATGGGTTAAGCTTCTATTGAACCCCCACATATGTCACAAAAATAAAATTACGACCTCTAAAAAATGCAATGTTGGGTCCTTAATCTGTAACATTTCAATAGACTACAGCTCGACATAAGAAATGAAAGTAGAGTCATATTTAGAATTTTTTTCACTATGAAAAAATACTCTAATTAAAAATTAATTTAAAACTCCTGCTTCAGTGTTTAGTTTTGATTATAATAATTGAAGATTATAATAATAATATATCATGTTATTGTATAAAATATAATAATTTACGGTTTATGTCTTATATAGCCCTCTTAAGGTACTAAATAACTTGTGATTTTATAGATTTATCATAATCGATATTTATAACATGCGTTGTTATGTACACACAGTCTGGAGATAACGTATATGACAGGAGAATTTCTCCCGGGAAATCAAGAGAAAACTTATATTTATATGTTACTAGCTGACCCAGCAAACGTTGTATTGCCGATATTAAAATTGCGATACAAAAGTAACTGTTGATCGTAGATGGGTGAAAATTTGAAGTTGTATGTATTTTTTAATGCTGACTCATAATCAAACAAATTTAAAAAAAAATGTAAAAAAAATAAGAAATAAAATTTCGTGACCACCCTTAACATTTAGGGGTATGAAAAATAAATGTTGGCCGATTCTCAGACCTACTCAATATGCTCACAAAATTTCATGAGAATCGATCAAGCCGTTTCGGAGAAGTACGGGAACGAACATTGTGACACGAGAATTTTATATATAAGATAATATTCAGTTTGTATATCTTACAAACTAATTTATTTGTAAATATATAACAGCTTTATTTAAATACTCATTGATTTCGTAGAGAGGACGTTGAGTTTCTGGTATGTTTTTCTCACGAACTCTAAATTTCCAAAGACAGCGTAGATTCAACAATTTAAATTAAATAATTATATAGACTCAAAAGCCCTTAGCTTAACCTAGGACTTGGAGAATCATAATAATAGAAATTTTAAGAAACTAACATCTCTATATTGTTGGGAGGCTCAAAACATTAATGAAAATATAGTAAGTTATGGTTATCATGATGTATATCGACTATTAAATGAGTTCATAAAATTTGTACGTTTCAATTAAAATCACAACAAAATGCTCAATAGTTTATTTATAGCTTCATCAAAACACATTGATCGATTTAAAGCAAATTATTTACTTTAATATATTTAATGGAAAACAGGCACATTTTCGTCGAACACAGCGTGCCCTGGTGGGTAAGAAAATCATCTCACAAATGGAAATGCAATCGCTGTCCCATCTACAGCGGTGATAGTCACTTTGGCTTCTACTATCCACTGAAAAAATAGTTAATATCTTAAGTCAAGATGATAATTTTAGAGAATTTCTTTAGGACCTAGGTTTAAAATATATATAAGTCAAATAAGACTTTACAATTCATATAGGCTTAAGTTAAGAAGTTTTGAATCGTCATTATAAATTATTCATTTAAATTTTTGATTCTGCCATATATTCGAAAAAGTAGAGCTCGTGAGAAGAACATACAAGAAAATCAACGGCCACTCTTTTAAGCTTAGGTATTTCAGTAACAATCTTTACATAATTTTGATGTTGCCATATTGCCATTACATTAATAATGATTTTAAAATAACGTTAATAAACAAAATGTGTACAGTTTCTTAGGACACTTAGGCCACACATAGCCTGATACTTATTAAAAAAAAAACTATTTGAAATGGCCCTTCTGTTGGGCTGTTTAACAGATAGCGCAACAATTTCTTTTTATAAAACATAATAAGGGACGAGACGAGCAGGACGTTCAGCTGATGGTAATTGATACGCGCTTCCCATTACAGTGCAGTGCCGATCAGGATTTTTGAAAAGCCCAAAAATTCTGAGCGGCTCTACATTTGCGCTCGTCACCTTGAGACAGAAGATGTTAAGTCTCATTTGCCCGGTAATTTCACTAGCTTCGGCGCCCTTCAGACTGAAACACAATAATGTTTACAAATTCCTACTTCACGGCAGAAATAAGCAGAATTGTGGTACCCATAATCTAGCCGGCTTCCTGTGCAAAGGAGCCTCCAACTGGCAACACTTAGGTTTCTGTGCAAAAAAGGCAAATACGGAAATTTATTATTGGCCAATACTGAGATATATACACCTATATCTTCACAGGTGAAACTACTCACTCACATTCTTCAAAAGAAGCTTGCACTCCGTCCAATGAATCGTATGGGATGTTCCCGATTGCCGAAGCTACCACGAATAAACTCAAAATGATGATTGATAAATAATTCATCTTATTATTATCCGCTCCGTACTGTAATCTTAAGTGTCGCCATATGAAAAATCAGCCCCTTATATATACACGATTAAATTGAAAGAAATTAAATTAAATTTTCTCTATTTGACAGGCATTCACTATAAATCTATAATGCATCAAATTTTATTTTATCATTGACTAGCTTTCACCCGCGGCTTCGTCCGTGTAGAATGGTTACTTTGGGCAGTATTTTTATTTTATAAGACACTTACTTTGCATATAATACACATACAAACTGCTGTGGTTAATAAATTTATATAAACTACGTTTTTTTGTTTTTATCTCATGCTAAAAAATAAAGATTTTATGGTTTGATACTAAATATATATATAAATTTAAAGTTGCCCGTGGGACAAACATTCGTCTTTGAAAATGACGAACTTCCATTAAAAATTTTCACCTATGTCCGTTTACAAGTCTAGTATCTAGACTCCAAAAATACCAATAATCGTAACTAGAATTAGATTAATTAATTAGATTGTATAAAAAAAAAGATTAACAAAAGGAACCGCCTTCCAAACAATATATATAATGTGCACTAAAAATTATAAAAATAATTGCGTATTTTTATACAATCTAATTAATTGATCTTATTCTAGTTACGATTATTGTTATTTTTGGAATCGGTGTCTTTCCGCCGCAACCAGCTCTCGCCTCTCACCTCCTCACGACTCAAGCACATCTCACCTATAACTATATATGTAGTAACAAACCTATCTTGGATGACACCGACTCCAAAAATTACTATTTTATGATTTTTAGTGAATTTGAAGTACAGTAACTAACAATTTGTCTAAATATGTGTCACTATACCTAATTTTTCAATGCAGCTATGAACGTAAGTACAATGTACTTTGCAATTTGATTACAGACAGTTATCCGTTACTTTGTCATGGATTCCGTAATCAGAACTTAACCAAACTCTCACCAAACTATCTTTGAAGTATATGCTTTCCAATAAAAAAAAGAATCATCGAAATCGGTTGGCGCGATATTGATTTATTCGTAAATTTATCATACACTTTGCTATACGTATGTATAGAAAAATTTAAGAGTCTTATGGTTTTCTCATGGATTCCACTGTCAGATCTGGACCAAATTACAATGTGACCACTCGGGAAGCACCAGCTTTCAAATAAAAAAAGAATTATCAAAATCGGTTCACCCAGTCGAAAGTTTTGAGGTAAAAAAAAATATCGATGAATTGAGAACCTCCTCCTTTTTTGAAGTTTGTTAAAAATACGCAATTATTTTTATGCTTTTTAGTGCCCATTATATCTCTTGTTTTGGAATAGTGTTTTTGAAGTTGGTTGTTTTTTTGTTAATAATTTTTTATTTTATGATTTTTAGTGAATTAGAAGTACAAATACTAGACCATAACGATATGTTGGTAGACGACTTAATTATCCGCATAGCATAAAAAAGATTCGGCCGAGTATCGTTAATTTTTCTCCTAAGAATTGAAGAGTTCCGTTACTTTGTCATGGATTTCGTAATCAGAACCTAACCAAACTCTCACCAAACTATCTTTAAAGTATATCCTTTCCAATAAAAAAGAATCATCGAAATCGGCGATATTGATTTATTCGTAAATTTAACATCCACTTTGCTATACGTATGTATAGCAAATTTAAGACTTTAATGGTTTTCTCAACCAAATTACAATTGGACCACATGGAAAGCACCAGCTTTCAAATAAAATAAGAATTATCAAAATCGGTTCACCCAGTCGAAAGTTTTGAGGTAACAAACATAAAAAAAGAACATACCGACGAATTGAGAACCTCCTCCTTTTTTGAAGTCGGTTAAAAATAAATGCCCAAAGTAACTATTCAACGTGTACAAAGTCGCGGGTAAAAGCTAGCTATAAATGATTATTATAATAATATACCAGAAATAATATTTATCATAAAAGTATCAAAATACTTCACGCCTGTCGCATGCATGCAATATTTGTCATGTCGAGCATTATTTCTGTATCGCAATATTTATTACACATTCCTTATGATGGTTTGATTTATTTAATAGTTCTGACTCGGCGATCAACGATTCTGTACAATTTTTATTAATGATTTAATTTCAGTTTTCAGATTTTTTCCTTATACTTGTAGTATAAAATGGTATTACTTATCAACGGGAAATAGCCAATCAATTTTGATTCCCCTGAGTGCCGTAAATTCCTAAATAAGGGTTCCATTTTTTCTTTTGAGGAACGGGAAATACGTTGACAAATTCAAATATTTTCATTTAAACTAAAATATCATTTATTGAAAGTCAAAAACTACCACCCATTCGAAAAAGTATGCCTCAGACCTGAGAAGAACGGGCGCAACAAACTCAGCGGGCTTCTTTTTTTTTCATCAAAAAATATGTTTACAAAGTAACATATAATATATTAATAACATAAAAAATTGGATACACGATATAATTATAGTGATCTTGTTACTCTAGAGATTTCTTCACAGACGCCACGATTGCATTGAAAAATGTGTGAAGTTTTGCAATGTCCCCTGACCAGCGATATGTAGAGCAAAACGGACTTACATCCTTTGTCTTAAGAATTGAATTACTTTTATTATTTAACAAATAAATACTTTGTTTATTTTTAATCTGTCCTAAGTTAAAAGTATACCTACATTTTACTGTAAAATAATACTATAAGAAAACAACTAAAAACAAGCTTTTATAAAAAACCAAACTGAAAGTAGAAAATAAAATCAAGCGAAAAGTTTATGAAAATATGTGACGAGATGGGCAGGACGTTCAGCTAATGGTAATTGATACGCCCTGCCCATTACAATGTAGTGCTGCTCTATTGAGAAACCCAAAAATTCTGAGCGGCACTACTACTGCGGTCGTCACCGCCCTTCAGACCGAAACACAGTAATCCTTACAAGTTACTGCTTCACAACAGAAAGAGCCATCGTACCCATAATTTAGCCGGCATCCTGTGCAAAGGAGCCTCCTATCACAGTACGGTTCCCAACCGCCATGAATTACGAATATGCCAGTTACCTCGAGCTATGGGTAATACGCCAAAGTATTTTGTCAATACTTTACGTCTTTGATTTTAGTTATTTAGTGATGCAGCGGTTATATTTTTTATATTTACTTTGTGTTTGCTATTATTTCAAAATCGTATCGATTCAATTAAAATCATAATAGAATGGGTCAATAATTTATTAATGAATTTCGATTGAATTGTTTAATTTAATTGGAAACAGGCACATCTTCGTCGAACACAGCGTGCCCTGTTGGGTATGAATGCCATATCACAGATTGATTGACACTCTCTGTTCCATCTACAGCGGTAATAGGCACTTTTGTTATCCACTGAAAAAATAGTTATTATATAATATGAAGAGATACGTACTTAAGAGGAGTACATATAAAATAAATAAAATAACAATTAAATTTCATTTAGATGAGCGCGGCACTGAGAAATCGAACGCAGTGGTCAAATATGTAGCTTTTGTTTGCTTAGAAATTATTAGAATTTATATTTTTTTACAAATAATGCTGCTTTACCGTCTGGATATTTAGATGCCCTATACAATGACGTAAATTTTATTCCAAAATAATTATCCAGTATGGAGCTAGTTTGACAAAAGTAATTAAAATAGAATCATATTTAGATTTTTTTTTTCACCATGATAAAATACTGTACATTTCAAAATCCAGCTTCAGTGTTTAGTAGGTATTAGTAAGTTTTAAAAATAAATCATTGTTATTGTAAAAAATATAACAATTTTCGGTTAATGTCCTTCCTATAGAGCCCTCTTAAGGTACTTAATAACTAGTGGCTTTATAGATTTATCATAATTCATAATTGTTTTTGAATACCTCCAACATCCGCTGTTATGCAGATGACAGTAGTGGAGATAATGTATATGACAATACCAGTAGTAGGCTCCTTTGCACAGGATGCCGGCTAGATTATGGGTACCACAACGGCACAAAATTGTGTAAGCATTACTGTGTTTCGGTCTGAAGGGCGCCGTAGCTAGTGAAATTACTGGGCAAATGAGACTTAAAATCTTATGTGACGAACGTTCCGCTCAGAGTTTTTGCCTTTTTCAAGAATCCTGAGCGGCAGTGCATTTTATTGGGCAGGGCATATAAATTACCATCAGCTGAACGTCCTGCTCGGCTAGTGCCTTATTTTCATAAAAAATATTTCTCCCGGGAAATCATGTACCAGTGCCAGAGGAAACTTCTTTCTCCTTTTGAGTCTGTTTATCTTACAAACTAATTATTATTAATATTACAGCTTTTGTAAAATACACATTGATTTGGAAAAGTTTCTTGGCCGTTTAGTTTATTGTATGTTCTTCTCACGAGCTCTACTTTTTCCGAAGACAGCGTAGATAACTCAAAAGCCCTTGACTAGGTCTAGTTTAATTTAATTTTAAGAAACATCTTAACTTTTGGGTGCTTTGATCAATTAGTATTTTATTAAAATTATTGTTGGGAGGCCCACATTAGTACATGAATTTTCTAGAAGTAATGGTTATCACAATGTATCTAGACTATTAAATTAGTTTGTAAAATTTGTTCGTTTCAATTAAAATCACAACAAAATGCTTAATAATTTATTTATGGCTTCATAATCGTTTCACACATTGATAGATTTAAAGCAAATTCTTTAGTTTATATATTTAATGGAAAACAGGCACATTCTCGTCGAACACAGCGTGCCCTGGTGGGTAAGAAAACCATCTCACAAATGGGAATGCAATCGCTGTCCCATCTACAGCGGTTATAGGCACTTGAGCTTTTACTATCCACTGAAAAAATAGTTATTATCTTAATTCAAGATATTAATTTTTGAGAATTTCTTTAGGAACTTGGTCAAAAATATTCAAAGTCAAATAAAACTATACAGTTCACGTAGGCTTCAGTTAAGAGCTTTTGAATCGTCATTATAATTAATATTCATTTAAATTTCTGATTCGGAAAAGTAAAGCTCGTGAGAAGAACATACAAGAAAATCAATGGTCACTGTTTTAAACCTAAGTATTTCAATATCTGAGTATTAAACAATGTTTAATACAATGTTGCCATATCAGTACATAAAAATAATTTTAAAATAATGTAAATAAAACAAAATGTGTACATTCATGTATTAGTACACTCACATAGCTTAATACTTATAAATGAAACTATTTAAAATGGTACTTCTGTATGTATGTTTAGCAGATAGTGCAACAATTAGGTTTCCGTTCAAAAAAAAGGCAAATACAGAAATATATAATAGGCAAATACTGACATTCACTCACATTCTTCAAAAGAAGCTTGCACTCCGTCCAATGAATCGTATGGGATGTTCCCGATTGCCGAAGCTACCACGAATAAACTCAAAATGATAATTGCTAAATAATTCATCTTATTATTATCCGCTCTGTACTTTAATCTTAAGTGTCGCAATATGAAAAATCAGCCCCTTATATATACGATTAAATTGAAAGCAATTAAATTTCATTTTCTCTATTTGACAGGCATTCACTATAAATCTATATTGCATCAAATTTTATTTCATCATGGACTAGATTTTACCCGCGACTTCGTCCGTGTAGAATAGTTACTTTGGGCAGTATTTTTTATTTTCTAAGATACTTATTTTGCAAATAAAACTCATACAAACTGCTGTGGTTAATACATTTATATGGACTAAGTTTTTTTGTTTTCATCTTTTGCTAGAAAATAAATATTTTACGGATTTAAACATTCATCTCTAAAAATGACGAACTTTCATTAAAAATGTCCTTTTACAAGTTCTAGTCTATCTTTGTACTATATTTGATCAAAATCGTTTCAGTGTCTTAGGCGTGACAGCGTAACAAACAAACTTACATTAATATTTATAATATTAGTAGGGATGTTTGGTTTTTATTTCACACCGACTTGAAAAAGCACACTCAGTTCTGTTATTTTATGATTGCTGATAAAAAAAATGCCATTTGTGGATGCTTTTGGATTTTTTTTCGAATAAATCTATACTAATAAATGGATAGCCGTTTTTTTCCATCGGGTATACTGCGAAAACTACTGAAACGATCGGATTAATACTTAAATCATAAGATGCAGCGTGTTTCGGTAAAGGTTTAAGTATATTATTTGATGGTTATTACCCCCGGAACTTATATTTTTGACTATGACCTATGATGTTCGCAATAAAAATCATTCAGTCAAAGACATATGACATTCATACAATGAGTTGGGGCGGGAATCGTAATTTATATGTCAAAACAACGTTTGCCGTGTTAGCTAGTATTAGATACAATAAATGTTACTTACTATATCGCGGAAAAAGCAGTTTGTATGTATTATTTCAAAAGTATCCTAAAAAATAAAAATTGCCCAATGTTACTATTCAACCTGGACACTGTCGCGAGCAAAAACTAGTAATTCTATTAATGATTATTATAATAATATACTTACCAGAAATAATATTTATCATAAAAGTATCAAAATACTTCACGCCTGTCGCATGCATGCAATATTTGTCGTGTTTAGCATAATTTATGTAACGCAATATTTATTACACATTCTTTATGATGGTTTGATTAATTTAATAGATCTGAATCGCACATCCACGATTCCGTACAATTTTCTAATAATGATTTAATTACAAATGTATAGTTTCAGATTTTTATCTATACTTGTGTTATAAGATAGTTCTCCTTCAACGGGAAATAAACTTAAAATTTTGAATCCCTTTAGCGGCGAAATTTATTTTTTTCTCCAATAAGGGTTCCTTTTTTCTTTTGAAGTACAGATCTCTAAAGAAATCCCTTGACATATTCAATTTCAAATATTTTTATTCATATATAGGATATCAGTTATTGAAAGTGAAAAACTATAACCCATTCGAAAACGTATAACTTCTAGACTTCTTATTTTTTTCATAAAAATATGGTTAATATGTAAAATCGTACAATTAAACTTATTATTTAATAGCCTGAGGGTGGTCACTCCATTTCCAATCTGAGTTATAATTAAGAAATTTATTTATTTTGTAGTAACCACTGGTAACTACCACACAAACGTTGTTTTAATAATTCTTTTGAATTTCGTAATACATTTGTTTTGAACATTATCTGGGATCTTGTTGTAAAAGCATATCTAACGCCCCACAAGAGTTCCTGGTTATGGATATGACAGTTTGTAGCAAATTCACTTATGTGCCTATACACATAACATTATCAAGAATATATTGAGAGGCAATAGTTAAGATGTTTATTTCTTTTAATTTTGCTCTCAATGATCCTTTAGAACCTAGGTTATAAATAGAGCTAATAGCCCTCTTCTGTAGCACAAATATTGAATTAATATCGGCTGCGATGCTTAATAACAATATTCGATAGGACATAATACTATGAAAATGGCTAAAGTAAACTAGTCGCACCGTATGTATGTCAGTATACATATAAATTAATCATGTTAACAATTGGACACACAATATAATTATAGTGATCTTGTTACTCTAGAGATTTCTTCACAGACGCCACGATTGCATTGAAAAATGTGTGAAGTTTTGCAATGTCCCCTGACCAGCGATATGTAGAGCAAAACGGACTTACATCCTTTGTCTTAAGAATTGAATTAAAATACTTTTTAACAAATAAATACTTTGTTTATTACTTATATGACCTAAGTCAAAAGTATACCTACATTATACTGTACAAATTATATTATACTTATTTAAAAAAAACTTAAAAACACGTTTTCTTTAAAACCAACATAAAATGTAGAAAATAAAACGAAAAGTGTGATTAAGTAACAGCAAAGAAATGGTTTTATCGTAAAAAAATATGGGGCGCTTGATGTAAATTTGTTAAAAACAAATATTGGTAAAAGTAGAGTCATTTTGAAGACTACTTTAAATACACCCCACGCTTTTTCTATCAAATACATTTTAGTAACTTAATAACATATAACATACCTATATATTCAATGAATATGACGTCTTTTACTAAAAACTAACTGTTAAAACCCGTAAATTGTGATATTGAGGTCACCAAAAATGTCATTAGTCTCACAAAATTTTATTAAATTTGAAAGACATCCTGGCCTAGTATCTAAATACTGATCAATCTCAAGCAATTGCCAAGTCCGCGGTCATCTGTGAGGCAAAGTCAAATTGGCTTCGAGGAAGCTGGAAGTCATAAATAGTAATGAAATACTAAATAAATAAATAATAAGCTTCAAGCCGTCCCACATTCCAGCGCTCTACAAAGCTCAGGTCCGGATACATATGGAGTATTGCTGTGATCTCTGGTCTGGCTCGCCCCAGTATCAGTTCAAACCATTTGACCGCGTGCAACGTAGTGTCGGGGACCCGTGCTCTGTGAACGGCTAGATCACTTGGCATTGCGTACTGTTTGGCCTGATTCCTGCCGCCGAATTGTACCTTCGCACTACACGCCACAAATTAGAATAAAATTCCACCATCTGGATGTGTACTTTTACTGTGCGGTTTTCAAGGAACTTTCTACCACGTTCAACCAAGCTGTGGAATAAGCTTCCTTGTGCGATGTTTCCGGGACGATACGACATGGGCAGCTTAAAATACAACTTCGTTAAAGGACGGCAACGTTCCTGTTACTCCTCTGGCGTTGCAAGATAATGTCGGCTATGACTTATCATCTGCTGGTTCGTACGCTTGTTTTGGACCCTTCCATAAAAAAAGGTACTAAGGAAACACATAATTTGTTATAATGATAACTTAAGAAGACTACATAATATAATAATTATGGTGGAGCAAAGGTTTTGAAATATCGACACAAGCCTTACAACTTATAAAGCCTTGTGCTCATTAATGTTGTGTACACTTTAATCAATTTTCTTACAGTTGATAAACATAAAGATTTATTACCTGGTGTGTAACAACAGTTTTCTCACCTCAGACACTTCGAATTTTCTATCGTTTAATGATTTTACAACACGACCCTAAATTCAGTGTTTATATTTAGGTATAATGTTTTATGATTTTATATGTTTTCTTTTTTTATTAGCTTCACCTGTATGTATGTTTGTTTGTAACGGTTTTGGCCCACTTTAAGCGGCCAGGTTTCGTTCAAACTTCGTAGATTTATCGAGGACAATACAGTCATTTGAAAAATTATTCCAATTTCTAATTTGCCTTATAAGATTTTTGTTTATTTATATAATTATTTCATCTAGCGTCTATAAGGCAGGAATTGATGTTCATTTAAATTTCTACTTGGGATACCACAGAAGGGTTCTAATTTGATTTATTATTCCTTATTCCTATGTTCCTGAGAAGAATTATATCGATTAGTAAAATATACAAGGCAGCTCAATTTTTAAATTGTGAAATTAGGTGTAGGAACGTATGGAAAGATTAATCATTTCAACATCCCAGACAGACCGACCAGTCGCGGATGCAACTGGTATCCAATCTCCAGTCTGTGGCAATATCCTTTCTTTCTTTTTTGGGACCTTGATACCATTCACATATTGTAATCAAAGAAATGAATCATTAATATTAACACAATGGGGATAGAGCTAAACATAAAACAGCATTAAACTTTTTTCCATTTCCGCAGTTAAATGCATCATTTTTAATCGACTTCAAAAAAGGTTCTCAAATCGACTGTATTTTTTTATGTTTGTTACCTCAGAACTTTCTTCTAGATTAACCAATTATGATGATTTATTTATTTAAAAGCTGGTACTTCCCAATTTGGTCCAGTCCTGACAATGGCATCGATGAGAAAACCTTCTTAGAAACAAATTAACGATACTCAGTAAAATGTTTTACATGCTATCCGGATATTTCAGTCACCTACCAATGGTCAAGTAATTGTCGTATTCTAAAATGATGATAAATGGAACTCCATAACGACTTATAGGAAGAGTGCGATCTGTGACAGAATACCAAAGATCTATACATATTTAGACAAATTATTAGTTAGTGTACGTTTACATCAAAAAGTAAAAATAAATTTAAAAAAATAACCGCATCATAAAATCTCTTCCAAAACAACAGATATAATGTGCACAAAAAAGTATAAGAATAATTGCGTATTTTTATACAATCTAATTAATTAATATAATTCTAGTTACGATTATTGCTATTATTGGAATTGTTGTGAGCCAAGGTAGGTTTCCCAGATATTTCGGCTTAATAGTAAATAGCTTATTGAATGGTACTAGCAAATGTCATTTATATTTAAGGAAAAATAATAAATATCTGACAATAGAGTAAATTTTTTGATACAACAAAGAATGCTTGGGGCTGCTGCTTCGACTACCAAAGACAGCAAAGTGTTAAAAATATGTCGGTCTCAGTGAGTCTTACATCTTTGTGCCGTTTGGTGCCGAGACACTTGGCCCGTGGGGCGTAGAGGCGCGGAGAATGTACAAAGTACTATCTATGCACCTCAATAGGGCTACTGGTAACCCAAGCGCTGGCTGGCGGCCATTTCGGTGAACAGATCAGCCTACCTATCCAAAGCGGAAATACTGCCAGTATTCTTGGTACACTTCCCCGTAATGATATTTTTAATGTAATGTAATCATAGTATTGTAAATATAGTTATAAGATTTGTTTTGTTTGAATCCTCTAGTGGGAGGCTCTTTTGCACAGTATGCCGGCACAACGGCGCCTATTTCTGCCGTAAAGCAGTAATGTGTAAAGTAGTAGTAGTAGTTCTTCATGATACCACGAATTGGGAATGGAGTGACCGCCCTCAGGCTAATAAATAATAAGTTTAATTGTGCAATATTACTTTGTAAACATATTTTTTCGATGCAAAAAAAAAAGCCCGCTGAGTTTGTTGCGCCCATTCTTCTCAGGTCTGAGGCATTCATTTTGGAATGGGTGGTAGTTTTTGACTTTCAATAAGTGATGTCACATCCTATTTTGAATAAAGATATTTGAATTTGTTTTTGTAAGCATTACTGTGTTTCTTTCCGAAGGGCACCGTAGTTAGTGAAATTACTGGGCAAATGAGACTTGACATCTTATGTCTCAAGGTGACGAGCGCAGTTGTAGTGTCGCTCAGAATTTTTGGGTATTTCAAGAATACTGAGCGGCACTCCATTCTAACGGGCAGGGCGTATCAATTACCATCAGCTGAACGTCCTGCTCGTCTCGGCCCTTATTTTCATAAACAAAATCATAATATAAGGCACATTTAAATCTATGTTATGATCTATTTCGATATAAAATTTCATAATTTCTTAATTATGATTGATGTTAAGTTACATGACTGACAATCATTACCAAATAGTAGGTAGATTCGAAGAGCAAGTAAGTGTAAATGGTATCACGAAATAGTAACACGTATTGGGCATTACGTACGTTAATCTTGCGATATGCGAGGTGTGTGTTTAAGTAACTGCACGCGGAGATTCGCTATGTTCAAGTGCGGAATTCAGCACTTAATCTGCTTACAAATTAACCAACATATAAACGCTTTACTGTGGTGTATATTACCTAATATGTTTAATATAACAGCACAAAAAGTTTAATACGACTTCGCAACATATATTTTCGAATGTGGTTTTTTTTATGAAAATAAGGGACGAGACGAGCAGGACGTTCAGCTGATAGTAATCAATAGTCAATACGCCCTGCCCATTATAATCCTAAATTTCTGAGTGGTATTACTCGTCACCTTGAGACATAAGATGTTAAATCTCATTTGCCCAGTAATTTCACTAGCTACGGTGCCCTTCGGACCGAAACACAGTAATGCTTACACATTACTACTTAAAGGCTGAAATAGGTGATATTTACAACTTTAAAATGTAGTGTCAAAACTTAAATTTTTAACAATACAATATTTTATCTTACAGCTATATTTACAATACTATCATTATATAAAATTAAAACTATCATTAAGGGGAAGCGTACCAAGAATACGGCAGCATTTCCACGTTGGATACTGAGACTCGGTTAGATATAGTATGTTATTCTAAAGAGATAGACATATGCCTTCTCGGATTTTTATCTAGACCTATATAAGATAGATAACCACCATATAATTTTTTGTTTTATCTCAAAGGGTTTAGATAGCATTTTCGTTGAAAGCCCTACTTACGGTTTATTTTTTCCGATGCCTACAAATATACACTGGCCTTCAAAAGTAAGTATCACACTTTTAAAATTGGGATAACGTTTTAAGTTCACAAGATATACTTTCGAAATAAAAAGGACTCCAAAGAGAATTTAATTTTGTACATAAAAACTTTATAGTCGATAACCTTCTTTTAAGAATTGGCTGAAAAAAAACTTCAAAAACAAAACCATTCCTTTTTCAAAGTGGACGTTTCCGAATTACAATTTTACCATTCATATTTTTCTTTCTGTTTTAAATTTTTTCAAGATCGATGGGTCTTGTTTTAAAAATTTATGCTAAAAAGCACATAACATTTATTTATCATGCCTCTTTCAGTTGAAGAATGTGCTAGGATCATGGCTTTTCTGGAACTAGGCATCAGTATGCGTCGCACTGCAAGAATGGTGGGTATGACGGTACGAACGGTCCAGAAGGTAAAGCGAAGCTACGAAGAGACCGGACACCATCTGAGGAGACCTTGTAATGGCAGACCCAGGTGTACCAGTGCCCGAGAAGATCGTTATATTATTTCCACTGTGTTAAGAAATCGACACCAAAATGCAGTTGAAGTCCAGCAACAGCTACTTCAGACCCGGAAGGACTACATTAGTGCCAGTATAGTGAGAAGAAGACTTGCTGAAGCAAATTTGAAACCTCGAAGACCAGCGAGTGGCCCAAAACTCGAGAGAGAGCATCGAGTAGCGAGACTGCGATACGCCCGTGAACACATGCAGTGGGATGAAGAAGAATGGTCAAGAATTTTGTTTGCAGATGAGTCTCGACATGTTTACAGGCGACCTGGTGAGCGATACCTTCAAGCCTGCATCTCAGAAAGAGTCCAATACGGTGGAGGCAGTGTACATGTATGGGCTGGCATATCTTCAGAAGGTCGCACAGAGCTAGTAGCCATAGAAAATGGCACCCTCACTGGGCAAAGATATGCTCAAGAGATTCTCAATGAGTATGCAGTGCCGTATTTAGCAAATATGGGTGATGGATCGATGCTAATGCATGATAATGCCCGGCCACACACGGCTCATATCGTACAAGAGTATATTCAGGAGGTCGGTATCAGCGTGATGGCTTGGCCTTCAAGAAGTCCTGATTTCAACCCGATTGAACACGCCTGGGATGAGCTTGGGAGGCTAGTCAGAAATCGCAGACCACCACCTACTACCCTCAGGGCACTAAAGCAGGCCCTGGTAGAAGAATGGGAGAATATTCCCTAACATCGGCTCCGAAATCTAGTGTTCAGTATGCCAAACCGGCTCGAAGCTGTAATCAGAGCTCGAGGAGGCAATACCAGTTATTAAAAATTAAATATTATGTAATACATTTTAGTTGAATTTTTTTACACTTAACTAAAAATGTCTATTTTCATTGTTTTATCTTTTTTAAGTTAAAAATGTTACTAATGTATAATTTTAGTTTCTAAGAATTAAAGCCTATAAAATTTGCAACAAAACGTTTTTAATCTTAAATCTCTACCTTCTTCAGTTAAGAAAAAAAATTAATTTGAAAAGTGTGATACTTACTTTTGCAGGCCAGTGTAGTTAATGTATCCAAATTATATACTCAAACCTTCCTCAAGAACCACGCTATCCATTGGTGAAATCAACATGAAAATCGGTGCAGTAGTTTTTGAGTTCATCGCGAACAGACAGACAGACGTGGTGGAGGATTCTGTTAGGGTTCCGTAGCCAAACGGGAAAAAACGGAACACTTATAGATTCGTCATTGAAGTTTCTAATATCATTTTTTCTAAACTGATTAATTTGCGCGAGAAACAGTTCAAAAGTGGTTAATTGTCCTTTAACTTCTAAAGTAAGAAAATGATAAAATTAAAATATATATATAATTTTACATTATTTACATTACCATGCAAACTTCCACCGAAAATTGGTTTGAACGAGATCTAGCAAGTCATTTGGACTGTATGATTTTGAGCAAAGATTTTTTTTTAGTTTTCATTTTAATAATTTAATATAATTTTCCTTTCTATAAGTATAACTTTTATATTGTGTTACTTGCTGCTACGGAACCTTTTATGAGCTAGTGCGACTCGCTTTTGGCCGCTTTTTTTATAATATGTAGTGATACTTATACTACACTAGTATATTTAAATTTATTGGTATATATGACAATAAATAACAAATCCATATCGAAACTCAATTAAACTGACTTATTCGTTAAGACCGAGGCTTTGTTAGTAACCCAATTTTATACTTATTAACACACTCATATTTAATTAAAATATCAATTTCCACACAACAAAATGTCTATCGACATGTAATTAGCAATCTTGATGCAATGTAGGTACTACGGCAATCAAGAGAAAGGCGTAAGTTATAATAAAAACAAGATAACTATAACATATTGTAGAATTATTTTTTGTATACTTGAACATTGTGCGTTGTGTAAGTTCTTGCAGCTTAAAATCTTGTATCGTAATATTTCTCAACATAAATGTTTTTACATTTTAAACGATGTTTTAAGTAGGGATCTTAAGCTAAGACGAGGAAAATTAAAGTCAAAGTCAAATAAACATTACTCAATAAGGCTTTTGAATCGTCACTTTAAGTATTTCTCTTAAATTACTAATCTTCTATATTTTTGGTAAGGGTTAGAGCTCGTGAGAAGAACATACAAGAAACTCAACGGCCACTTTTTTCAATCAATAGAGTATTTTACAATGGCTGTAAATTTCCAGATAGATTCTTCTTTAGCTCGATGCAGAATAGATGCCATTTGGTCCCATAAAAATTTTACATAGTTTGCAAATTTTTGTCTACGTGGCACCGACTTAAAACCTATCAATAGGTAGCACATTTGAATAATAGTATTTTATTAATATTAAAGGTGAAGGTTTGCATAAGATGCGTATTAAATTAAATTTTTAGTTGTTTGATACTTTACTGTTTTTGAAGTCGGATTTTTTAATAGTAGTTTTTTAGTTATTCAAAATTTAGTATTAAAATTTTTAATTTTAATTTATGCTTTGACATAGATTGGCATACTGTATCTCCTTATTGATATCAATTTAGTAGTGGCTTGTACATTAATGTGTAATATACGTCAAAACATTGTTGTTTACCTACTGTTTACATAAAGTCTTTTATTTATTATATTTTTAGTTCCTTCCGGTGTCGCCATAATTAAAAGTAAGTTTACGAGGTTTTAAAGGCCGGCAACACTCTTATTCGGGTGTTTTTTGGTGTTACAACCTCGTTCAGTAAAATTTGCAGTTGTTTGCCCTCAGCTTCACTCATTCAATAAAAATTAGTTATATTCTATTAGGGGTTAAAGTATGAAATTGCCGATTTATACCGAGAAATTGATATTCTTTTTTTTTTTTGATTAACCATATTTAATTAATCTAAATAATTACTATTATTATCTATACATTGCTGCCATCTAATAAAAAGGTCAGTTATGCCTTTGCGATAGAACTAACTGTGGTGATCTAGATTGGACAAACACTGTGAAAGCATTTTGTACTGACTCCTTAGAAGAAAACTTTTTATAGCGTTGAAAATTGTTCAAATCACGAAAAAAATGGTAGTCCGTTGGAGCAAGGTCTGGCGAATACGGTGGATGGCTCTAATGCTTTCTAATTGCATTTCCTGTCGAGTTAAGACGGTTACTCGTGCTGTATGAGGTCTCGTGTTATCATGGAGCAATAATCGTGAAGATCGATTCATGAGTCGGGGCTGTTTCACTGCTAGTTTTGATATCATAGTTTTGAGTTCGTCACAGTAGACATCTGCTGTTATTGCTTGACCAGAACGGAGAAAGGTATAGTGAATATCATCATGCTGAGACCTCCAAACAGTTATCATTACTTTTTTATTCGTAAGTTTTGCTTTAGGACACTGTTGCGGCGTTCGACCTGGGGTCAGCCATTGCATATTCGCTTACGGTTATCGTAAAGAATCCATATTTCATCACATGTCACAATTCAACCAATATTCCTTCATTTCTGTATCGATTCAACAAGGCAACAGAAATATCATCACGCGTTTCTTTCTGCAGATCAGTGAAATCATGAGGCAATCATTTTTCATATATATTTTATTTTATTGATTTGACGCAAGTGAGTCAATATTGTTGGTAAGGTAACGTTAAACCATGCCAAACAAACCACCACCATCAGCTTTCACCATCTCTTTCAATTCATTGCTATTCACCGGCGGTCTTCCACGTGGTTCGTTCTTCAAATCAAAGTTTGCATAACGAAAGCGCTTAAACCAAAATCGCACGGTGCGTTCATTAGCGGTCCCCTAACCAAACGCAACATTGATATTGCAAGCTGTTTCTGCCGCCTTAGTTCTGCGTCCGAACTAACGCGGTATTCAAAAATCACTCTAACTTCCGAAGAATTTTCTTATCTAAGCTGAATAAAAAACAAATGAAAGTCGACAGTCGGATGTTGCACATTTTTTAAAAGAAGAACTACATAGGTACCACGTGAAGTTTCACTCAAAAATCTCAAACCATGAAGGTTTTATCTCAATTTGAAGTACTAGTTACAATAAAACGGCAATTTCATACTTTAACCCCTATTATTATGAATATTGCCTGAATAACTCAAATAACTCAACATAACGTAACTTTGTAATGCGTACAAAACATTTTTGCATTAAGAGCCCTCTATCGTCCATACAAAGAACTACCCGTTCACTAAAATTCGCCAGATCGATAAATCATATTGTAGCTTATCATCAGATGGCGCTTTAGCGATAATTATTTACACACTGCATCTGACGGCAATGTAGAACTGTAAAATGTGATACGCCCAGCATATAATATTATGTATGATTTCTGATAATGCTTTATATATAACACTAGCTGATTCCCCGCCGTTCGCGTACATATTTTTACATATTGGGTTACATTATTGGACTTTTAGTAGGGATCCCTAATTTTTTTGAAAATGTAGTGTACCCTAGCCGGGGAATATGTAGCTTCTCAACGTTCAGTAGTAGCGGAGCCTATTCAATACAAACAAACAATCAAATCTTTCCTCTTTATAATATTAGTATAGATTAGTAAACATCTATTAATAAAATGGACAAAGTATAAGGCTTCGTGTTTGACCAGCCTAAACTCCAGTTTAGCTGTAGCGACGGAGCTTCGAAGTTTGACTATACATATCTATAAGCTGGGCCATGTAGTGTTTTGTTGAATCAGATATAAAAAAAAAACTTTTGATTATTTTTTAAAATTTCTATTGTTTTATTGGAATTGTTGAAGTTTGTCATTTAAGAATGGAACACAATATCATTCATATGACTATCACGACTAACTCGGCAGTACCCTATCTGATCACTCCAATTTTTCAGTACATTTCCGATTGTTTCGGCTTCAATCTCTTCAATGGCAACTTCGATTTCACGTTTCAAAGCTTGAATTATTTCTGGATGGTTTTCGTAATATTATATTAAACAATCGAAAGGGCTTAAATCACAGCTCTGAGCTCCTATTCAAAATAGGATATAATATCTCTTCTTGGAAGTTAAAAACTAGGTACCCATTCGAAAAAGTAAAATATGTTTTTAATTTTTCCCAATTTTGTTCGAGCACATAGTGTAATGCAAATGTCAAAACATAAAACTAACTTCCTGTCAAAAAATGAATGTCATTTTACCTATCAAAGTAAAAGTAATCTGTACTTCAAATGTAAAACACTAGATGGCACCCACCCGTATAATATGTAATTTTAAATGTCTCAACAATTAATATTTCAAATTCCAGTTTTCTTACAAACATTATATCGCCGTATGTAGTGCCAGCTATTACTATAGCTCTGTACAACGCAAATCTTCGTGTGAGAGCCGAGAGGTCATTTCAACAATGCACAATACGTTCTTTGTTTTGTGCCCTTAAAGTTGAAGAAATGATATTCGTTGACGTAAGTCTCACGAAAATTGAATATTAATGTTCGTCAGATTTTATGAGACTTCCTAGTGGCCATAGCTAGTTAATTAGACATTTTAGCATATTTTCCTATTATGTGAATTATTTGGGTAACATTATATTTTATAGCCTATTCAAAACAAATGCATTACGACATTCAAAAGGCTATTAAATAATAAGCTTGTGTACGCGTTTTTTTTTTCCTTCAAAAAATGTCGTATCCCGGAAACACCGCACAGGGAAGCTCATTCCACAGCTTTGTAGTACGTGGAAGAAAGCTCCTTGAAAAACGCACTGTGGAGGACCACCACACATCCAGATGGTGGGGATGATATCATAACTTGTGGAGTGTCGTGAAAAGGTGGAATTCGGCGTCAGGAATCAGGTTAAACAGCTCTTCGGAACACTCCCCGTGATAGATGCGCTGTGTTGCACGCGGTCAAATGGATCAAGCTGATACTGGGGTGCGCCAGACCAGAGATGACAGCAATACTCCATGTGTGGCCGGACCTGCGCTTTGTAGAGCGCTACAATGTGGGCCGGCTTCAAGTATTGCCGTGCTCTATTTTCTTCGATGCCAATTTGGCGCGGAATTGGCAATTTTACGATATTACATTGCAACCATATTTTTTATGAAAATAAGTCGTCCGCTGAGTTTGTTGCGCCCGTTCTCTCACGGTTTGTATGACACTTTGTGTTTGTGTGCGTGCATTGCTCAAAATAGGGGTTAGTTCTAAACTCAATTTTTCTTAGTCATAGTCTATCTAGACGTATAAATGATCAAAGTAGTCAACATTTTGCATATTGTAAGTATAACTTTGAACCAAGTTTATTTGTAAGGCCAATTCAGTGTACTTCTGCAAAACAAAAATTTCGTAAATTTTAACATTTTAGTACAAAACTCACTGACATGTTGAGAATGTGCTTAATACGCATCGTTTCCTCAATACAAGGTAAAATATTTTCGTAATAAATAAATTTATTACTGTCCCAATTGTCCGTTATAGATGCTAAAGTGAAAACAAATCAACATGTTATTATATGGAATCTCATCTCTGTTACTTAACAAGCACGCGATTTGGCCGACTTGGCCCACATAACATCGCTCTAAAGTTTAACCTTAACCGAATTGTTACGTAAACTTAACTAAGTAAGTCAGACTACCGCACTTAATGCGGTATTTGACTTCTGTTTCTTATCTCTTTCAACCGACTTTTTACGATTTCGATACAGACTTTGTTTATAGTATTTTCTTTGATTACCGAGTATTAGATTTTTAAATAAATAGTATTAAAAAACTAGTTTTTATAGAAAACCGAACAAAAAATAGAAAAAAAAAAATTAACATTAAATCCTGCTTTATAGACGATAGATGTACGCACGCAAAATGTTATTCTTCTTTGGCGTAATAAAACAGAAATCCTTAAAAAAATCTGGTGCTATTTCTCGTTTTTAGAAAATACAATATTTGTAATAAAGAAGATATTAAATACAACCAATGAACATATTATTAAACCCTAATTAAAGATTTTTTTTTTTTTTTTAATCTTTGTATGCTCTTTTATATTTTCATTTTTAGGCATGCATGCTTTATGCGCGAAGCTCTTAGGTATGTTCTACTAGGGCCTAAAAATCAATACTCCCATGTTTTGTCGCATAAAATCATATATAATAGTTAGATTGTACATGTCGTAGGTAAAGTACGTCGTGATATTACAATTACACTAGCAATATTATAATAAAACGGTAGATTGTCAATCGACGTAATTTCTTACAATTTAACGGTCTGGTATTAGTGACATTGTAATGTCACAGGTACACTATAGTAATATTATAATAAATCTAGGTTACAAAATTTGTAATTTTTCCATTTAATGAAGTTAGCAGTGTGAGATGTCGAGCGTTTTGATTTGTCAATTTCTGTTCATACCCAATTAGCAAAACAATAATAGTAAAAAGTAAATAAACGTTTATGCAATTTTCCATCTGAAATTATTGTTGAAATAGTAGTGAACAAGGACCGATTCAGTTTTGGTACTCGCCGACCGCTGACGCGGCACGCTACGTTCAGCTTGTGTGTTGTTATTAACAGTTTTAATTTGTTTTTGGGACCTTCTAGTGAATAAAGCCCGATTCGCTTAGATTACAATTAGTTTATTACACTAATGCATAACTAAAAAATAATGACTGTACAAAAAATACAAGAAACAGACCAATCAGAGACGGCCTCATAAACTAATGACCAGCATAATTGTCAAAATAACATTGCCTTACAATATCACTATAGTGTACCCGTGTAATTACAATGTCACTAAAACCAGGCCGTTAAATTGTAAGAAATGAAGTCGATTGACAATCTACCGTTAAATTGTAATATCACTATTGAAGTTATAATATTTTTTTTTTAATCGTAGAATTGTTATTTTTACATAAGAAAATTGGATTTAGTGGTGTATGGTGTGGATTGTGGATTTGTACGTATACATATTATTAAATATGAAGATTTCAAAAGCGCTTATTTGAAGCCTTTTTAAATAAAGTTTATTTTACTTTGACTTTATGTATATATAGATAAGCTAGATATCTGTACAGCTTCATAATCAAATGGAGCGATGCAACAAAAACATATATAAGTACTAGCTGACCTGACAACCGTTGTTCTGTAGATAATAAATAAAATACTGTTTTTTATGAATTTGTGAATAATATTTCAAAACATCAAGAATTATTTCGTAGAAATGCTCCCTGTTGTTATAATGAAATTGTTTCACAGTTGAACTATCATACCGTGCGTCACTAACGGCCGCTTTCAATAACGCATCTCTAGTTACGGATACATTGCTGTCACCGTTTAATGACAAGATCTTATCTATCCATAGTTATGACTGTGGTTATGACCGATATAGATATAGTCCGTAAGCGTAATAGGATAGATTTGTCTACCTCTAGTAAGTTAAACTAAGGATAGATAAATTATTGAAAACGGCCGTAAATCTCTCATAGAAAATATGTCCATACAAAACAAATATCCAAAATAAAAAATAATTATGAGTCCCAAATCGAAATAAAAATCTCTCAAGTTGGACCAAACTGCACTCCATGAAGTAATCCCAATTAAAATCCGTTCATTAGATTACGAGTCCATCGCGGACAAACAACGTGTCAAGTAATTTATATATATTAAGATAAAAAGTCTAGATAGAGCCTTTTGCTGCTGGAAAACCGACGAAAACAGGCCAGGCTTTTTACTGACAGTAGAAGGCAGTAATTAATCTCTATCTGTAGATAGTATATTGGGAACGGCCGTTAAAGTACGTGGCAAGCTCCGCCTTACACTCGCAAAGTTACTTTGTGATATGTGTGTGCATCCATTGCTCAAAAGAAAGGTTAACTATTAACCTATTTGGTTCGTCCTTTTCACAGCTACCACAATCTATCAAGACGTATAAATGATCTAAGATATTAAGCTAATAAGTTATTTTTATTACGACCTTTAGTGATATAAACTGCGTAATAAATAGAATAATAGAACACGTAGTTAACACTTAGTTAACTCTCAGATATCAAATCGTTGATTAAGATAAAATCATATTATCAAGCATTCTGAAGGTCACCATTTTATAGCAACAATTTCCATTTATTCGCCTCGACCTTCCCGTCTACTTCCTAATCTAAAATAAAACCTTTCACTTGTTGATTTATATTTTTATTTATTCAGTATTTTACAGTCAACTTAACCTAGAAATGGTAACCATTTACATCACAACGTACTTACTCCAATCACGAAGTACACTTATATTACATGACATCTCGACGAATGACAGTATAAATATACAAGAAGATAGTTTGCTGGTGTCCCGGCCGAAGGGATAGCGTGACAAGTTAAATAGAACTTTTGTGCCTTAAGTATAGCCTTAAACTAAATTAAATTTCCTAGTGCTCATAGTATGAGCCTCCGTAGCCTCCATTGCTTCCGTAGCCTCCATAGCTTCCGTAGCCTCCATTGCTTCCGTAGCTGCTGTATTGGTTATTCTCGTGACCATTGACTAGGTAAGGTACCTTCACTGGGACTGGCACTGGCCTTTCAACTTCGACTGGAACTGGCCTGTCTACGTGGACTGGGTACGGCCTGTCAACTGGCACTTTAACTGGGTAAGGCACTGGTTTCTCGACTTCATAAGGAATGTGCTTGTATACTGGGTAGGGCTCTGGAACTGGTACTTTTACAGGCACTGGCACTGGCTTTTCTACGTGAACGGGGTATGGCCTGTCGACTGGTACATGGACTGGGTATGCGACTGGTTTCTCAACGGGCACAGCAACAGGAACTGGTCTTTCAACTGGGTATGGAGCAGGTACGTGGACTGGGTAAGGCCTGTCAACTGGAACTTTGACGGGGTATCCGACGTGTTTGACTACTGGGTAAGGTTGTGGGACGGGAACTTTAACTTCGACTGGGTATGGCACGTGTTTCTCGACGGGGTAGGGCTGAGGCACTGGGACCTTGACTGGGTACGGGACGTGCTTTTCAACTGGGTAAGGCTGAGGAACTAAAACCTTGACGGGGTAGGGCCTGTCGACTGGGACGTGCACTGGGTATGGCACCTTCTTCTCTACTGGGTATGGAGCTGGGACGTGGACTGGTACTTTAACGTATTCCTTAACGTGAACTGGTACATGCTTGACTACTTCGTAGGGTTGAGGTACTGGAACCTTGACTGGGTAAGGTACGTGTTTCTCGACTGGGTAAGGCACTGGTCTATCAACGGGATAAGCGACTGGGACTCCTTTGACGAGGGTGATGGTCCTGGTGACGTCAGTATGTCCACCGAGGTTGATGCCGTAGCCATGAGCTAGGCCTTCATCGCCTGAGTACTGGTAAGCACCGCCGACTCCATGTCCGCTGCCGATATATCCAATATCAAGACCGCTGATGCCATAACCATATCCTAGGTTAAAAAGACCGCGTTTGTCCAATTTCTTTTCCAGCGGTACCTTTTCTTCGGTTGACTTCTCGCTGGCAGCAACCGCTGCTACCAGCAGGAGAGCAAAATAAATCTAGAAAAATAAAAAGTAAATTAGAAAATATAAACTTTTGAAACTAATTTCATTTATCGTAATACTATTTGTCCCGAAAATAAGATACAAATTATAACAAGGAACATAATAAAGCTAGCTATTATAAAGAGCTACACGTATTTCCCTGGTACACAAACGAAATCCAAAAAAAAAATTTAGAAAAGTAAAAGCCTATTAGAAAATATAAACTCTTGTTACTATTCTAATTTATAGTAATAGTATTCTACAGCTTGTCCCGAAAATAAGATACAAATTATAACAAGGAAGATACAAATACTAGCTACTATACAGACCTCACGTACTTATATTTGCCTGATAGACGAATGAAATCATTCGAATTTCAATTAAAGTTGTTTATTCGACATACCCCAAGTACAGGTTATGTTACGCAGTATGCAGTAAGTGTGCATAACGGTTACGGTTAGATAATATCGGGCAGATTCTACGTAAATACTAAATATGCAATGCGTCAAGCCCAATTAATTAGCTTGCGTAAAAATCTCATTGCAATATTACAGGTTAGGGGAGTGACAATATCAATTTAATACGAAAGATTACACAACAATTTTTATTTAGGCTTTCGTAATTGGAACGTATCTTCTACAAGTAAATACAACTTAGAAGTAATTGAAGCTATTCTGTATAGTATTTGTTAGAACGTATCTACTCTTTGTATTAGCATTGCGTTTGCAAAATTCGTTTCATTCATTCACAACGTATAAATTAGAATTGTGCTGCAAATTTTATTAACAAGTAAAAGTATATAGTTATCACATGTTGCCATGTTTATCGCTACCCTTTTCTGTAGCGTTGTATTGTTTACTTGGCCTTATGCTTTTTACAAATTGCTTGAAATTATTGCGCATATCTTTCGAAAAAAAGCCACTCTTCACATCATGTGTGGTTTAAATAATTATCTTGTAAATGTTATCCGGTGTATCGAATAAATTTTTATAATGTTCAAGTCCAAAATTTTCTGAATCGTTTTTGTACATTTAAAACGACACAATGAAATGTGATAAGTGATAATTGATTTCAATAAAATTACTTCACATAACAGACGGCTGAGTATTTAACGGTTATGATCACCTTACATGAACTCACGGGGATATTAACATTTTATCTACTTATTATCAGTTGTAAAACTCTAAATGGCCAAAAACATTAATTCGTGGACTTAATTACGCGAGCTTTCGTGAGTTCATTGCGTCAGCAAGATCGAGTCTGAAGAGTTGATTAGTAAAACTGATCTGAGTGAAGAAATTATTCTTGAGGCTCGACACAAGGGTTTTACAGTTGAGTGACGTTTAAGTTTTTCCACGTCTTTAATTGGCAGCTACAGAAAAATCAGTTAATTTCCTTTGTTTGCCAGTTACGCTAATCAGTGGGTACATCGAACGAGGCCAGACTATCGGGTTGCTCGTGGGATAATGTTGCTTCTTGTGGCACTTTCGCAATCACGCTTGGCAGCTTCTTACCCAACTTCATTCTCTACTTTAAACAGGCTTATATTATGCGTGTATTTTTATGTGATTCTACGTCGTTTGATCTGAACAGGTCGTTTAGACTTTGATCGTTCTTAGTTCATGTTTGCATAAATTTCTGTTTTTGACTTATAATTTTGCTATTTGTATATTTACTTCATAACTTAAACGAAAACAGGTCTGAGAACTAATGACTTAACCTGACCTAGGTTAGTATTCGTGGTATTGGACACAGTTTGCGCGGTCATGTTAGTTTACATTCGCTTGCCATTGAATGAATTGCGAAATATATGGTTATGGGGTGATTATACAGCTAATAGTTCTCTTGTAAATTAACTACGGTGATTACTTTGGACTGGATAATAAATTCTCGTAAATAGCTTATCTTTAAAATGATAAATGACATTGATGTGTTTTCTTCATATATTTTATACTGAAAGCGTATTTAATCTCAATCTGATGATTGCAGGCGATAATTGAGCAAGGCCTACTTACTCTAGAAAAGTTTATTAAAGTAAATTGAAATATTTTTTTCGGAAAATTATCTCATGATGCGACTCTTGGGAGCCAAATTTAGATTAATTAATTATAGATATGTTTTATGAATTGGCACATATAATAAGTATAGTAATAATGTTATGGTATCAACCTCATAGTTCTCTCTCGTCATATTACACACATTAACTTCCTGTAATGCAATTGACTGGGTGAGTTGTAGACGATATTCAATACTGGGATACTTTCTTCCTGCTTTGACCACATTAAAACCTGTCTCTACATACTATTATACAATATCGCCCCAGTTATAAAGCTTTGTTCGATTTATAGAACTAAAACTTAGCGAAGGCTAAGTTTTAGTTCTATAAATCGGTGCCGGAATTTAAATATTTTATTAGAATATCTCTTATTAACCGACTTCAAAAAAGAAGGAGTTTATCAAATCGTCTGTATATTTTTTTATGTTTGTTACTTCAAAACTTTTTGCTAAATCTTATGTAATAACACAGTTACAATTACACGCGTTTTAATCCTTTAAAATGTGTTTTATTTAAATGATTTTAACACTCGCTTTAATCAAAGAAAATACTTTATTTTTTTTGGTATTGAATAATCAATTAGTAGAATGGCTATTATATTTTTTCTTTTTTAATATTTTTTTCAAGTCGAGTTCGTTTAGATCGCGCACCTTAGGGAACTCTTCGAATTTTCTGGATATGAGCCTCCGTAATCAAACGCCCATAGATGTTTTATCGAAACTGCTTTAGTAGTTTTAACCGTTAAACAATAACTGACAGACAGATAGACAGACTCAGCTTCACACTTATAATTTAAATAGGTATTATCGCATTAAGGTTTTATCGTATATCAAAAATCAATAACAATTGAACACATGGTTAACTCTTACTAAATTAATGTTAGTAAATAATCTGATTGAAACAAATGACAATACCGGGTTAAATCGAATTGAATGATTCTGAATTTAAAAGAACAAAGTCAACCCTATTTGTTGAAATGACAACTAAAGTATCGGAATTAAGAATTCATATTCAAGATATCTCGTTTACAACGGAATGCTGCGCTAAATGAAGTAATACGGCCGTTTTCAATAACCTATCTATCCTTAGTTTATATCAAATCAAATCAATCTGTCAATAGGTAATTGAAATATAAGTAAGCGTAAAAGGATAGATTTGTCCACCTCTAGTGAGTTAAACTAAGGATAGATAGGTTATTGAAAACCGCCGTTAATTAATTTGAAAAGCGGTGACTTCAAAAAAGTGTATCATCACCTTGCGTAACACTTCGCCTTACCACAATGATAATATATTTAAAATATATCATATATCTATAGAGATACTAAAATGAAATTTTTATTCAATCAAATCAAATCAAAGTTTTCAGTTTAGATAAATGAAAAGTTTTGATTTAGTAATATCCCGGTACTATATCTTGTAATTGTGGCAAGACGAACCATCGTGCACCGGATTCGTAACACATTTCTGAAGTGGTCACTTTTCACTACACTTGCACTGAACTACACTCACCGCTGTTTTCATTATGCCTCTCGTATGATGGAGCCAGGAATCGGACTGGATGTATATGAGGTGGTGTCTTGTGTTTTTATAGTTGGATATTTGGAAGCACTTTCGCCTCGTCCCCTCTAGCGGGAGTTGCTTAGTGTTTCGACTCGAGTCCTTCGTATGCGATTACCGTCACTGGACGAACACAAACCAACAGTCTCATTGAGACTTCTGACGCATAGACGCCACAAACGTCACTTGGTTTAAACTTTATTCTTCTATATATCGTTAATAGATATGATTATTTTAAATATTACAATAATCACATAATACATTTGTGACAAATATGTCAATTTGTTTTTGAGTTCTTCAATAATAGTACAAATTCGTGTATTTACTTAAGTTCAAACAGGTCAATATTGTGTAGTGTTTAGAATTCATACTCTCAATTAAAAGGTTTAGTTATTTTAACATTCAGTGGAATAAAATACTCGTAATTGTTAAATTCAACGTTGTTTTAGGTAACTATACAATGTATTGTTTTAAATGTAAATTGTCTTGGAATCAGTTTGAAAATCGAAATTTAAGTAAGATAATTTTGTTTTTGTGTTTATTTTTTAAATCATAACTTTGTGTGCAAAATATTTAGTGTATATTATTTTGTATTATTCACATTTCAGTGAATTTAAATTAAATTTCAATGCGCTCCTTTGATAAAGCGTTTTTGTCAGTTCAATTATATGTTATTTTTTCGTTTTAGATTAACTTTTTAAATTATCAAATTAAGTTTTCAAGAAAGTGATTCTGTTCTGATTGGAAAATAAATATAGCTAATTTATTACCCTATATAATAAGAATAAATTTTACGAAGTATTCCAATTTTATAATAATAAAATATTAATATTGTAATATTTAAATGGTTGTGATCAAATGCGTTACTTATTCATTCATTCATTCATATTTTTTTAATTACTGTTATGATAAAAATATTTCTCTTTTCAAATTGTAGATCAGTTCGAAAAAGTGTTACCGGTCCCTCGAGTGTCTTGATATCCAGATTTAATGTTTTTATTTTTTTTTTCAAATTATTTGAATTCATATAAGATCGAAATACAAATATGTAGATATAAATTTAAAACAAGTAATTACGTATAATATACTGCTATAAACATTTCGGTGACGCGAACACACGATATTACACCCATCCAAAAAGTATTTAACAAAATATATTTCTGTAGTCTGGTGTTAAAGGGGCCTATATCAATTTTTTCTCTTAATAGTGACTTTAAATAAATAATTATATATATTACACCTGAATTGCGAATGGGACTTTATTAAGGAAGTGTATGGTTTTTGCCCCTGAGAGCTCTTTTGTATGTAATGAAGCCATTTACAAACAATTCCCTATTTTCTAGTGTTATTAAAATTAAAGTCACTATTAGGAGATTGATTTTGGTCCTTTTAGCACTAACCCACAGGTTTATACCTATTTTTTAAATTATTTATTTATCGCGTGCGCCGGTCTAGAGCATGTCATAAGATTTTCCCCTACAAAAAAGTGCCCAACTAAAGAAGTTTTCACTTCAAAAATAGGGATTAAAATAAGGTTGGTAATTAATAAAGAAAGAAAGAAAAACATATATTTCACAAAACACTCACAGGATACACTTAATAGAAAAAGATAAAAGTACAAAACAAACCAAAAAAGAACGTTTTTATATAGTAATAGATTTAATATTGGAGAGTTCCTGTGCAGTGCAGGAAATGGGTCACCGACTCAGGATTATCTGTGACACGGCCGTGGCTATGACACAGCACTGATTTTCTGCGGTGCCCGTTTAACTTTGGAGATACAGTGCGCTTGATATATAGTAAATAATTCCTAATAATAATATAATATTGAATACATTATACGTTAAACCCAGTTAATTATATTAGAATACAGTGAATGTATATGACATTTCCGTGTTCATGGTAAACATTAATCTTAATACAAGGACATGAAAATGTTGCAATGTGTATATGGGATACCTTTTTAAGCAAATCATGCCGTTGCTATTTCGTATAACCTTTACGTTCTCAAGTAATTATATGTATACAGATATAGCATGCTTTTACGTCATTATGTTATTAACAAGTGAATCGCCCTGGCTTCGCTTCGTATATCAATAAATAAAACTATGGAAAAAGGAGGACAAACGAGCGATCACCTGATGTACAGTGATCACCGCCGCCATCATTATCTTGCAACACCAGAGTAATCATAGGAGCGTTGCCGGCCTTTTTTTATTAGGTTTATTTACACTCACTTACAATAATACACACAAATAAAAAGTAGAACTAATAACTACCTAGTTATTACGTTAGTGATTACTTACAAATGAAAAATACAGAGAAATAGTTAATTCTAAGTAAAGTAAAGTAAGACTAAAAAAAAAATTAGACAGTTTTTTTCTATTAATAAATGAGTAGGTTACATAGCTACATTGATTTACCAATTATAACATTATTAAAGATTACCAATGTTAGTGCAAATGATCTTGCGGAATTTGGCCAAGGAAGCACATAATATGTCGATATTAGCTACGCTATAAGAATTTAAAATTTACATAAACGTGGGACTGGGGAATTGGTACCTAGGATTGTTCGACGAAGTGGAGGACAAATTGGAGTAATGGGCTTTAAGAAAAGTGTACGCGCTAGTTTCATTCGGGAAACACCGCACAAGGAAGCTCATTCCACAGCTATGTAGTATGTAAAAGAAAGCTCATTGAAAACCGCACTATGAAGGACCGCCTCACATCCAGATGGTGGAAATGGTATTGTAATTTGTGGCGTGTCGTGTGAAGGTGGAATTCGGCGGCAGGAATCTAGTGTAACAGCTCTTCGGAACACTCCCGGAGATAAATGCGATAGAAGACACACAATGAAGCGAGAAAAATAAAGAGTCACACATTTTTATGGCGGACGAGGATAAACGAGCATCCATAAGGGTTACCTTATCGGAAGTGATCTCTGCAGTCTAAACTATGGTTGGTTAATCTTTAAATAAACTTATAAATGATTTATAGATAGATTTTTTTTATGGATTTTATTACTTATAATAACATGGTAAATTATTTGTTATTTTTTAAAGTAATAACCCTCACTTCTGGGATTGATTACATAACCAAGCCCCAACGGCCATCTGTCCGTCGAACTATGTGCCCTGCCCACTGCCACTTCAGTTTCTCAATCGTTTGGACTATGTCGGTTACTTTGGTTCTCCTACGGATCTCTTCATTTCTGATTCGATCTCGCAGGGACACTCCGAGCATAGCCCTCTCCATTGCCCTTTGAGCGACCATGAGCTTTCTCATCAGGCCTATAGTTAGCGACCACGTCTGCGTACCGTAAGTCATCTCTGGCAACACACACTGGTTAAAAACCTTCGTCTTAAATTGTACAATAAACCAATTGAACCTAATTTAGAATCCAAGGTACACTCAATTAACATATATTCTAATATCACAATATAATATAATGCACTTAAGGCATAAGGCACTTAAGCAATATTATTTCTAAAAGTAATTATTAAGCTGCTAAGAGTACAAATTAAAGGTAAAATAAAAAGGTTTAGTACTTCTATTAAATATGTTCATAATAAAACACAAAGTTCAAGGACAGGCTCAAATGGAACAATACATTTTTTTTATGGAATAGGAGGACAAACGAGCGTACGGGTCACCTGGTGTTACGTGATCACCGCCGCCAACATTCTCTTGCAACACCAGAGGAATCACAAGAGCGTTGCCGGCCTTTATGGAAGGTGTACGCGCTTTTTTTGAAGGTACCCATGTCGCATCGTCCCGGAAACAACGTACAAGGAAGCTCATTTCACATCGTTGTAGTACGAGGAAGAAAGCTCCTTGAAAACGGCACTGTGGAGGACCGCCACACATCCAGATGGTGTTGATGATATCCTAACTTGTGGCGTGTCATGCAAAGGTGGAATTCGGCGGCAGGAATCAGGTTAAACAGCTCTTCGGAACACTCCCCGTGATAAATGCGGAAGACACACAATGAATACATACTCTGAAATAATTTCCCTAAAGGATCGCTGTTCTCGCTGAGATTGCTATTCACCAGTTTAAGAGTGAATTAATGAAAATTCGTACGAACTTTGTTTAACTAGTAGACATTTGCCGCTTAGATTATGGCTACCACATCGGCGCCTTTTTCCGCCATGAAGAGTAATGTGCAAGCATTATTAATAATAATAGTATTAATAATATTGACACACTTTTCACACAAATTATCTTGCCCCAAGTTAAGCATATATAGCCCGTGTTATGGGTTACAAGACAATGATATATTTAATACAATATACTTACTTAAACATACATAAATTCATATAAACACACATAAATACATTTAAACATCCATGACTCGGAAACAAACATCCATATTCATCATATAAATGCTTGCACCTACCGGGATTCGAACCCGGGACCTCTAGCTTAGTAGAAAGGATCGCTAACCACTCGGCTATGCAGGTCGTCATTATTACTGTTACTTACGTAGATACGCAATAAATAATTTATTAATAAAGAAGGTATTAAATATAACCAATGAATCTATTATTATACCGCATAATACACTTAAATAACGTTTATTTAAATACCATTAAATTATTTATATACTATTAGAGAGAAATAATTTTTTTTATTTTAAAACTCTCCATTGGTCTCTCTCATTCTCGTCCATTGGTTGTGGTTCAGTAGACATGAGTTACAAGAGGCTTAGTAGCTGAAGTATGATACAAATAGTCTAGTTCACCATCTAGTAGATGTTAGGGTTTCTTTTAAAAAAATAAGGGACGAGACGTGCAGGACGTTTAGCTGATGGTAATTGATACGCCCTGCTCATTACAATAATAATAAATATAATAATAATATTGACACACTTTTTACACAAATTATTTTGCCCCAAATTAGGCATATATAGCCTGTGTTATGGTTTGCAAGACAACGATATATTTAATACAATATACTTACTTAGGCATAGATAAATACATATAAACATCCATGACTCGGAAACAAACATCCATATTCATCATATAAATGCAGTGCCGCTCAGGATTCTTGAAAAACCCATAAATTCTGAGCGACACCACAATTATTGCGCTCGTCACCTTGAGGCATAAGATGTTAAGACTCATTTGCCCAGTAATTTCACTGGCTCAGGCGCCCTTCAGACAGAAACACAATAATGCTTACATTACTGCTTCACGGCAGAAATACGTGCCGTTGTGGTACCCATAATCTAGCCGGCATCCTGTGCAAAGGAGCCTCCCACTGGTGTCCCAAGTTAAACATAACTTGCATGACCGTGTGCGCGCACATCGTACAAATTCAATCTGAAATTTTTTCCACGTCAAAATAAGTTTAAGATAAACAAGAGAAAATTATAAAAATTTGATGATAAAGTTAATAAAAACCACATCCTATATAAAACACTCTCAGCGACACAAATCAGTCATGCACGAATGATTCATATTATTCTAGCAGACAGTTTTTTGTAGTCGTTTTATCGACCATTAATTTTACAGACTGCTCAAGATCCGTACCGCAGTCTATACTATACCTACTGATGTCAATGACTCTTTTAGTGTGGTGGTGTACATCATGGGTGCAGTGTTAAAAGATGTCCTGTCCTGCATATAAAGTCTTGGTACATGTTGCTAGGATGACACATGATTTCAACCGCTATGAAAGACATTACTATCACCGCTACCATATTTATGTTCTTCTGGTGTCGCATGCCGTCAGAATATATTAAAGTATACACGCGTCATACATAAGACAATCTCTCCTTCAACTATGATCGCCTGGTATTTTCTCCTACGCTAAATCTTACGAGTTTATGTCTCTGTCTCTTTTTACTGTCGCGCTTTTTCGTTTCATCGACTTTCAAATCACAACGATGCTTAAGAAGTTTTCACTTCAATAAGTTTGACGTATTAAACGATAAGGCGTTTCGCTAATGTGACCCACAGATGATTTATGCACCACAGGCAGCGAGTGCTTGACAGTAGTATAGTAACGTGGACTTAAACTGGTAACACCAGTAGCAGGCTCCTATGTACAGGATGCCGGCTATATATATATTTTTTATATAAATGGGCAGCTGATGTACCGAGATCTGGCGATAGGAATTACTTATTGGGACCGCTTCAGAAGATAGATAGCTAATAATTACTGACAGTAGAAGGTAGTAATTTTTCTCTATCTGTAGATAGTTTAATGGGAGTGGCTGTAAGTAAATATTAAATGGAATATGGAATCCTATTTGAATAAAAAAAGTGTGTACTTATATGTATGCACGCAAGAAGTTATACTTCTTTGGCGTAACAAAGCAAAAATCCATTATTTATAGCAAAAATTATTTATTCCTCCTGCTATTCCACGATTGTAGAAAGAACAATATTGTTAAAATATTGCAAAGATGGCTTTGACAATTAATTGTTGCCTGTACTAATAATCGACGAGGAAACCAAAAATAATAACGAATGTCGCAAAGGTCAGAAAATTTTAGGAACCAACTTCAACCTATTACTTTTGTGTTACAGTGATGCGCGCGCATCTTAAAATTTCACTCTCATCATTTTTTCATAACGCGCCTAAAGAAGTATATCTTCAAAAATATTTAAATTTGAATAATATAAACGTAAATATCTCTATTTACATACAACTTACAAGATAACTACACACCTACAGCTAAGTAGGTACAATTACTTGAACTGAATGCTACCGACAGTTGATCGAGTTTCATGGAAAGGTGCTCTCGATGCCCTGTACCGGTTGCCTGTCCTTGAACTCCCCAAGCCCTAAAGTAAGTGCAGTGAACGCGGTAATGTTGCGGTGATCAATAACTGACGTGCTAGTGACGGGATCATTATCTTTATTATTTACCTTATTGTTACCGACTTGTCTTTTTACTGCCTGGTATTTTACTTTCGTCGAATGTCAATTTCATCTTGATTTCCCCACGCGTTTCTGAGAAAAAACCTTGATAAACGGACACACAGATTTACAGCGGAGTGTTAAGATTTTACAATAATACCACAATGTCTGAAGATGAAGGTTTTCAGCCAGGGTGTGTTGCCAGTGATGACTTACGGTACGCAGATGTGATCGCTAACTATTGGCCAAATGAGAAAGCTCATGGTCACTCAGAAGGCAATGGAGAGGGCTATGCTCGGAATTTCCCTGCAAAATCGAATCAGAAATGAGGAGATCCGTAGGAGAACCAAAGTCACTGACATAGCCCAAATGATTGTCAAACTGAAATGGCAGTGGGCAGGGCACATAGTTCGACGGACAGATAGCCGTTGGGGCAGTAAAGTCCTCGAATGGCGACCACGTACTGTAAGACGCAGAGATGGTAGCCCCCCACAAGATCGAGCGACTATCTGGTCAAGATCGCCGAAATTCGTTGGATGAGGGCAGCGTAGGACCAATCGTCATGGAGATCTTTGGGGTAGAGAGGCCTTTATCCAGCATATGGCCGTCTTACGGCTGTTAATGACGATGATGTTAAGAGTTTAAAGCAGACAAAGTTGCGGGCGGAAGTGAGTATTACCCGGATACATTATCTCTGGAGCTGACGTCGATGACGTCACATCATTGCTTTGTTACGGTGTGCAAAACAAGCGCCAGGATATTATGATTAAATAAACTACGATTAATTTTTTGATTGATGTAAAAGTGTTGTGTTCTGATGCTGACTATTGTTATTAAAATGATGGAATATCAATGAAAAAATCTGGCTTAAATACAAAAAGTATAAATTTTTCTGACAGAACTATTATAGCGACACAGAATAACAGAAACTACGGAACTGTTAACAATAGTGATAGCAAGAAAAAATCACAACAAGTACCTAACGGTAATGAAACTGCAAACCGTACTAACGCAACAGGATTATCGCAAGGGGGTTAAAAGGGGAAACATAGGGGTTTCACGTTCCAGCGAGGTCCAGAGATAATGTGATTCTGTAGTTGGCATATATATTATACCTATTCCTACTAAGCAATACAAGATACACGTTATAATGAATGTCTATAAAAACTGCAAAGGCTAGTAAATTATTCCAATATAAGCAGTTATATCCTTGATTCGAATAGATTCAAGTAGAGCAATTAAATGCAACACAACAATAAGAGCCCTGAACTTTATGCCGCTTGTGGCCTGACTCGGTGAACTAGGCATAACGTAATAAGTGTAACATGTTACAAACATATGAGAATTACAAATCTATTCTCAGCGGTCGTTGCTAGAGTACACTGAGCTGTTTGCAAAATAATGCGAGTAAATATTAAAGCCGTGTGACTTGTTTCTCAAGCAAACGAGAGCGAAAGGGGGTTCTGTGCAATAAAGCTGTTCTGTCATCGACTGTGAAACATTGTTTTATGTTTAAATAATTTTATTTATTATTCAGCCAAACAACTAAGAACTACTACGAAATTATAGTGATGGTAAATAATATTATGTACACTAGACTGGTATGACTATTGGGAAAAAAGAAAGACATCTCTGACGAGTAGAAGTGCAGCTTTATGTCCTTATAGGTTCTCCCAAATTGTGTTAGCATGCTCTAAGAAGTATTATTCTCCCACTAAAAGCCGATATTATGTAGTTATATAGAACTGAAACAAATTATTGCACCGTTTGCAAATGGACTACTCCAGGACAGCACCAAAAGAAATATTTTTGGATAATTTACCCCTTGCCGTTCACAACCAGGATACCTTACACAGGCCCTGATGGTACCGGAAACAGAGCAGGAGCCGTAAACCTACTAAAACGATCACCATAGAAGTTAAGGAGTTTGTTTCTCATCTAACTGCCATCCACCTCCATCTCTAGGCAACATTGCCCTTTTTGACAGAGATATAAATATCCACTCTGGTGGATTGATACTTTTTAACTCTCCTGAAGCTAAAGTAAAAGCTAGAACACTCCTATATACCACGGGCTCTTGTGTTTGCGTTTTCATTTTGAGATCAAGACATTCACTTGATGCTAAGCAACGCGTCCTGCTCACGATTCTTGTAACACCCAAAATTTGCCCTATTACAATTCGTTCATCATTTTGAGACATGAGATGTAAAGTCCTATTACCCCAATAATTTTACTAGCTACGACGCCCTTCAAACTGAAAATATAAAATAATGTATGCACACACTGCGTGGTAGCAGAACCACCTAGCAAACATTTTATGCAATGAAGTCTGCCACTAGTGAAGAGGGTCCTGGAAGGACAGGATCATTGGCATAGAATCTACGCGCAACTGCAAAGCAACGGTTGACCCACCCCTGTAGCATATGATATGTTCTTGGAGCAAACACCCACCGCAGAGATTGTGATTCTAAGCGAATTTTACGTGGAAGGTTCAATATCTTCATTGTCGGCTTCCATGGGGTCATTCTTTGGGGTCGTTGGATGACTGCCTGATCAGAAATACTATGGCAGTTATGCGCTTAACGGAGCCCACTTTTCTTTTTGGTTGTTTTTGCATTCCACTCATGATCGCAGACTTGTTTTTTTTCGCTGCACGCCCCACATACCCTGATGTGGTACTACAGGGTATGGAATCTATCGCATCGTGGCTCCCTTCCTATGGGCTTCCCAAAAATTTACCATATTGGTTGATTGAACTATCTTCTCTGGTGTTTCTTCTGTAAATTTAGTTCACTGCATGTATTGCGAAAATTCTCCCTTTGTTCTTCGAATCCTTCCATAATATTACTTGCCTAACTACAATAGCTAATTCTCAGCCTCTACTAGCATTGTAGGTGAGCCGCTTTTTTTGCTAAATTGAGAAAAAGTTGTATACAAAGGGATGTAACCAACATTTTTAACCAACATAATCATAATATTTGGATCTAATTAACCCTTCGGACTGAGTTGCTAGGCTTATAACATGTCTATCTCAGAATTGATGAATGTAATTACACAATATGTTTAAGTAAGTATATTGTACTAAATATGTCGTTGTCTTGCAACCCATAACACAGGCTATATATGCCTAATTTGGGGCAAGATAATTTGTGTAAAAAATGTGTCAATCCCAGAATTGATAAATGTAATTACACATTAATAAGAATTTATAACAATCAATTTGAAAAGAGCAACCTTAGAGTTTCTTGGTAGATCTTCTCTGGGGAAATCTACCTACGGATTTACCTACGAAATTAATGTTTTTAATTTGATTTTCTTGTCCGTTTCCCCTTCTAATAAGAAACAAACAGACTACTACATTATAATTATTGTTGTGCGTAAAAATATACTTAGAATAAGTTTTTATAACACTTGCAACATTATCTGGGGGTCGAATACATAATCCTTGGATGTAAGTTAATTCACGTTATGACCGCGTTGCCCGTACTTTTTTTTACAGAATTTTTTCGGGCAATATTTGTAAATATTTAAATACATCTGAATCATTTCTTGCTTTCTAAATTTATTATTTATTGTCTAACTTAAAAAAACTCGATTACCTATACAACCTTTTTGGAAACAGTGGTAAGAGTACGTGCGTATATTACACTAAAATGCGTTTTAAAAACAATTTTTTTATTTAAATGAGATAGTGACAAGACAAACAACATGACATTAAGTGACACGCCCTGCCCATTACAATTTGGTTTATTCTCAGGTATAACTTTATACTCAGTTTATTTGTAAGACCGATAATATTATTTTGACATGACATACTACACGTAAAAATATCTAATATATAAAATTCTCATGTCGCGGTGTTTGTAGGTAAACTCCTTCGAAACGGCTTGACCGATTCTCATGAAATTTTGAGTGCATATTGGGAAGGTCTGAGAATCAGACAACATCTATTTTTCATCCCCCTAAATGTTAAGGGTGGTCCACGCCAAATTTTTTTTATAAGTTTTTTTGACATTTTTTTTTAATTTAAAATACATACAACTTCAAATTTTCACCCATCTACGATCAACAGTTACTTTTATATCGCGATTTTAATATCGGCAATACAACGTTTGCTGGGTCACCTAGTCTTATAAAATTTCTTCTAGTCTATATAAAATTCTCGTGTCCCGACGTTTGTAACCAAACTCCTCCGAAACGGCTTAACCAATTTGTTTGAAAATTTGTGTGTATATCCGGCAGGTATGAGAACCGGCCAACATCTATTTTTCATAACCCTAAATGATAAGTTTCACCAACCTCTAAATATATATTTATTTGACATTTTATTTATTTTATTATGATTCAGCATTAAAAAATACGTAACATTAAAAATTTTCACCCGTCTACGATCAACACCTATTTTTGAATCGCGACTTAAAAATTATTCTAATCCATCCACATACACGCAATAGAGTTGCAAGATGTCAATCGAATATAATGATTATTGTAGTACGATAAATTTTATGTACGATATATTTGGTAGGTCTGAGAATCGGTCTTCATCTATTTTCTATACCCCAAAAATTTTAAATATTGAATTTTTCTTATTACTTTATATAGCAATACAACGTTTGCTGGGTCATCTAGTATTCAAATCAAATCAAATCAAAATCACTTCAAATCACGGAAATGACACTTATAAAAAATTTTTTTCTTATTGAATCTACCGCTACTTCGTAAAGGGTTGAGCTAATTAGAAAAAGTAGCAAGAAACTCATTACCACTCATTTATATCAAGATTTACATTTCAATCGATTTACAAATAATTTTAATTATAATGATGCAACGATGCAACAAACATACACAATCGTCAAATAGTCAATGTCTTACACGAGTAAGTCAAAAAAGTAAATGTAAATTAATACAAAAGTTATTGAGTACAGTAGCTGCATCATCCACATACACTATAAATAAATAAAGGTATTCTGGTAAAAGGTATTTATATATATACTAGCTGACCCAACAAACGTTGTATTGCCGATATTAAAATCGCGATACAAAAGTAACTGTTGATCGTAGATGCGTGAAAATTTGAAGTTCTATGTATTTTTTAATGCTGACTCATAATCAAATTTAAAAAAAAAATAAATAAAAAATTGGAGTAGACCACCCTTAACATTTAGGGGGATGAAAAATAGATGTTGTCTGATTCTCAGACCTACCCAATATGCACTCAAAATTTCATGAGAATCGGTCAAGCCGTTTCAAAGGAGTTTAACTACAAACACCGCGACATGAGAATTTTATATATTAGATTATCATAAAATCAATTGCTTATTGCATTTCTTATAATAAGATTCTTTAATAGATAATATCTCTATTAATGATTGGACTGCAAATGAAAGAATGTGTTAATGCATAATGGTTGGTTGGTTTTGTTGTTCAAAATTATTGCTTTATTGGCTTCCTGTCGATTATAACCTCGACTTCAATGGTCAAGTTACCAATATAATGTACGAACAAAAACTGTATTGAAATATTTCTACCGTCCTCCATGTATACACTCACAGTCTTAAATACTTAATGAAAATTTAACCATACTTAAATTAATTTCGTAGCAGTAAATATTGTCTGTGTCTGAATTGCTTAAACTAAAATTATGCTTGTTTTTTATTGAAGTTAAAACTTAATAGTGGGAGGCTCCTTCGGACAGGATGGCGGCTAGATTATGGGTACCATAATGGCACCTATTCCTGCCGTGAAGCAGTAATGTGTAAGCATTTTGTGTTTCGGTATGAAAGGCGTCGTAGCTAGTGAAATTACTGGGCAAATAAGACTTATCATTTTATATTTCAAAGTGACGAGCGCAGTTGTAGTGTCGCTCAGAAATTTTGGGTTTTTCAAGAATCATGATCGGTACTGCATTGTAATGGGTACGGCGTATCAATTACCTTCAGCTGAACGTTCTGCTCGTCTCGTCCCTTATTGTCATAATAAAAAAAGTGTGTGCGTGTAATCTTTACGGGCGATTGAAGTAAAACTTAATTATAATTAACTTTAGGAATAATTAACAGATACATATATATGCTTTTTGCTTATCTGAAGGCTCATAGACAAAATATGTTATTTTCGTATGTCCTTGATTTCCTGCCTATTCTAGGACATCCAGTATAATATAACAAATATTCTTAAAATGTTGAAAGACAATAAGATTTAATTTATACCATTAAATATATACTTAGATTAATTAAAGCCGTGATATGAATAAATAATTGAATAAAAATAATTAAATTATTAATATCACACATATCAATATAACGTTGTTATTGAATATTAACGAATATGGCTCTATGAGCTCGGACCTTTTGCCTGTCCGATGGACAAAGAAAAATTAACGAATGTCGCAAACGTCAGACTGAGAATGATGAAGAAATACACTTGGAGATTTTCAGAAAATATTACTGAGCAATTTGATACAATTTTACTAACCATTAAATTATAATGGTTAAAAATTGTCCCAATTTACTTTTTTCAATATTCTGAGTTACCCCCAATTCACACCTTAAGAATTTTTACTTCAAAACTAATAATAATAATAGTTGGCAACCCTAGATGTCCCCTACATCTAGGGTTGCCGCTTCTAGTCTCATATACATAGCATCATTGCTCCATAACAACTAAAAAAACTAGAAATAGAATAACGTTACTCATTTGCATGATATGTAGATAATAATGTCATGTAATTTGACTTTCAATCTCGAATAGCCTCACCGTATTCCGGCTACGGCTAAGAATAACGGGCGTAATTATTACGTGCTGTTATAAAAATATCAAGTCAAGGCCACGGAACTGTCTTGAACTTGCTCCGAGCTATTACTTGTAACTAAAGCCTTTCTAATCTCGCGTAATATGTACTTATAACTTCAATTACATTTTCTAAACAATTTGTTACGTTTTTAAAGTGATAACCCTCACTTCTAGGATTAATACACAAATAAAATTTGTAAACAAAATTTTATGAACTCTGATATCGCCGCTCTTTCAGAGTTGTACGAAAATTGCGACTATTTTCCTAAACACGTCAAAATAAAAATACCTACTGCAATTGAATTCTTTGAATGATTTTAACTATTGTAGGCACGTTATAATATGATCTTATTATTTCACAAAATAAACGAAATCAAAGATTATGCTAAGCTTACACTCAGCTATGTTTAACGTATGTAAAGTCTGAGCAGAGTCTAAGAACGCTCTATGAAAAAAAAAATGAAAAAATATTTATTTCTGTAACAAAATATTTATATTTATTTATTCTTATTCTATAGATCTCAGACTAAGTAAAGATATCAAACGAATTCAGAAAATGTACAAATAAAATTTTATGAACAATGCGAGACTCGAACCCACGACTTCATTATAAATATATAGCAAATATTTTCATTACTATAATAATTTAAGTTTGAATATTAATAATTAATTTAATTAATATTTAACTATCACATAATATATTCAAAATATTGTAGAAAACATTTATTTATTAGTTACTTTAGAGAAAAAATTAAGTCGCTAATTTCTGAGTGAAGTTTTTTATTACACTTTTTATCTACGAATAATATGTAATAAAACCTATTAAGACGTTCTGGCATCAATTACAATTGAGTCATTCCAATACGCCCAAAATAGGCTAAAATATATGCCAACAACGCAATGCCAACGTGCCGTGGTATCACTTGATTAAAATCCTTAAAATTAGTTGTTTATAGTTGCTTAACTCCGTACATCACTAGTATTATACTCATTATTGAGAAGTTATTTTCGCAATCTTTTTCATTGGTTCTATATCAATGATGAATGATACTTTCTGAAACAATTGCTTGGTTTGTTTTCCAACAGACTTAAATTTCTAAATATATATTTCAATGGTTGTCTTTTAAATTTTATGTATTTACTTTTACGTATTTCGTCCTTTGCTTTCTTCCCATGCGACTAAGGGACGACCAGTGAGAGGCTTCCTTGCACAGGATGCCGGCTATATTATGGGTACCAAAACGCGCCTTTTTATGCCGTAAAGCAGTATGTGTAAGCATTATTGTGTTTCAGTCTAAAGGGCGCCGTAGCTAGTGAAATTACTCGGAAAATGAGACCTGACATTATTTGATATAATCGGCCTTACAAATAAAATTGGCATAAAGTTATAACGAAGCATATACCAAGATTATGTAAAATGTTTACAAATTAACATTTTGCTTACGAATGGTTTGTTCGGACGTATAACGTTTCCCGCGTTTATTTGCAAGGCAGCTTATCATTCGGAAAACTTCAGAACTATCATTGTATTGACAGTGTTGTCAACGATATTATAAACATTTTGCATTTTGTTTGTTTAACATCAGTTATAACTTTATACCAAGTTTATTTGTAAGGCCGTATAAGTTTACGATATATGATTGCTTTTTGCTTAAACGCTTCAAACATATCTGTTGGCTAGGAATTATATCGGCTCCTAGATAGTACCGACTCACGTAGTACCTACGGACCCTCATAACATAACATCTTATGTCTCGTAACGAGCCCAATTGTAGTGATGCTCAGAGTTTTTGGGTTTTTGTAAGAATCCTGAGTGGCACTGCGTTGTAACAGGCAGGGCGTATTAATTACCATCAGCTGAACGTCCTGCTCGTCTCGTAAGGCATCATAATCATCTTATAGACATCAAACGTCACTGTTTTGTTGAAAAATGTTGAAAGGTGAGTTATGAGTTGAATAATACGGAAATGTATAGTTCGTCCGACTTTAGTTCATAAATTTAACAACTACTAACGCTATCAACGATTGTATAATTTAAACATTAGTTGTGTTTTATTATAGAGATAGTATTGCCGTTCAAAAGCAGAATAGACTTTTATATGCGATCATAATTTATTATTTGCATAGATACATCAATGTTAACAAGCTGTATTTGCACAAGTCTTTTTATCACATTTTAGTAGACAAAGAGGTATGTAAATAATTTATACACTATTAATAATTAATGTATTTTTTTATTAATTTATGTTAGCACAATTAGCAATCAAGGTCATTATGTTATCATAATTGATTATTACACGACCCATATAGTCACTAAATATTATAAAACAAAGTCTTCAGCCACGTCTGTCTGTCTGTCTGTCTGCTCGCGATAAACTCAAAAACTACTGCACTGATTTTCATGCTGTGTTTAGTAATAGATTGCATAGTTCTCAAGGTAGGTTTTAGTTGTCTTTTTTTGTATACAGTAACGATATTTCTTTTGGGGGCTTTCAATGAAACACACACTTGATAAAGTTTTTTTATTTTATGAAAATGTATAGCATAATATATAAATTAGTTTTTTTTTCTATGCTGATATTAATACCTATTATATTTTGTGCATTTTCACTTGCATCGTGGTTTCATAAAACCACACATTTGCTTTTTTAAGTACTACATATTATAAAATCATTGAGAAATACTTTTTGTTTCATTTTTAAGTCATTTACTTCATTCTCGAATACTTACATCATTTTTTTCTATTGACAGAACAGCGTCCGTCGGATCAGCTAGTATTTATATATATATATTTTGATGAATACGGATATTTTGTTTCTGAGTGATGGATGTAAATTTATTTTGGCTGCTTATAGATAATAGATAAAACACAAGTTAATTTACACTATATCATACTAAAGTCCTTTTAAAAAGCAGCATTCTTAACGAGCTCTATTTATTACGATAAATAATATGGACGTAATTTCAGAAAAACGTTCCAAACCACAAATCGTGTCTAAATTGAGTTAAGAACACAAAACTGGTCACGTGATACATATTAACGGACTGACAAAAAATGGCAGCCCTACTGTCACTTTTTAAATGACATCATGACTTAGTAGCCCAACCCACATGTATGGAATACACTAATATTTATTAAACTTTAAACACGAATTCCTCAAAATGTCATGACAATTTATTGAAGTAGGCGTTACTTTGCGGAAATCCATAATTATACAAATGATTTTGACGATACTTCTCCTGTCTCGTGCCAGATTTTGGGACAACACGTCCTGAGGATGCCTCGTGTAGAGGCGAAACACGAGTCGAATTGTTTAAAAACAAATATTGGCGGAATTAACACTAAAGAAAACTTAAATAATTTGTATTAAAATGTCATGTTTGTCATGCTTGGAACGTTTTTCAGGAATATCATCTATATGGCAAACTCAGTAATCTAAAAGAAATATTTAAAGTGACGATTCAAAAGCGTTTAACTTAAGAATATTTGGATAAAGCTTATTTGACTTTGACTTTGACTTAAGGCGATACTAAATGCCAGTGACCTTGAGCGATCACGGCTGCCGGCCCGCCATCTATGCCAATATTTAAAAATTCTTGCGTGGAAAACGTAACATTTTAACAGGTTCTAACAGTTTTTATGCTTAAAATCCTCGTTATTCATTACTAATTTGAATAAATGCACCTACACAAAAAAATACAAGCTATTAGAACAACTTTTCTGAGAGTAGTACTAAAAAAAATGCGTCATGCCATGCCAAAAAACTTGTTTAACTGCAAAGAAAAGTGGTAGTTCAAAAAGGCTGTGGAGTGTTAACTATAACCATCAGCAAGCATTTGCAACCTACAAATAAGACTTAAGGATATGTGTAACAGGATTAAGGAGTGTTCATAGCTCCAAATGTTACTTTTTCACAACAAAACTTGTCTAAAAACACCTTATTTGCGTGTTTTCTGCTAACCCTTCGCCTTAAAGCAGATCATATCGCAACCAATATTCACATAAGTTTTGAATGATTTATTATTTATTGCATGTTCATTTTGACATGATACCTCAATTTAAATCGTACTACTTATTGAGTGTATAAATTAAGCTAACGACCTTGTTGACTGTCATGTTTAAAATGGATTTGTATTGCGAAAGATTTTCACAGGCAATATCTTCAATAATTACATGTATTCCTACTTGCAAGGTTTTTATCGTAACAGCATGAACAATAGAACCGTTGAGGTATATTGTTTCGTATGCAATGTTTAATAGCTTTAATTACTCATGGTGTCATTTTGGGCATAATTGAAATTGAAGAATCGATTGAGATGTTACATATAATAAAATCGTAGCAAAGTAAAAAAAAAACTGTAGAATTAATACTTTTATAAAAACTTTAATTTAGATTTGAAACACTAACGTTATTCAAAGAAAATACATCATCAAATCATCAAATAAATTGTGTTTTTAACCAACTTCATAAAAAGGAGGAGGTTCTCAATTCGTCGGTATGTTTTTTTTAATGTTTGTTACCTCACGCCAGACGTGAGAAGGTGAGAGGCGAGAGCGGAGCCGCGGCAGGACACACACGACACCGATTTGCCTTTATATATATTATTTTGGAATGGTGTTTTTGAAGTCGGTTGTGTTTTGTAAATATTTTTTTCGCGTTAGAGCTCTCACATTGTTTAAAATTTTTTATTACAAAAACAGCGGAATATTTCGAAATAAAAAACAAAACATATATTACATAGCCTAGATTACATTCTGCTCAAGCACCTGACATCAGAATAAAAATGAGTTCTTTTTTTCAGAGAAATTCTTGATGTATTGTGATGAGCTGAAACTAAAACCATGCGACCAAATGGTTTGCATCCAACATTTCTCAAACTTTGAACTCATCGCGATTGTCGTAATAATTAGAGAAACACTGAATGATTAAATGCATTTGAATTTAAGTATAGTATACCTAGTCTTGCTATAAATATTGAAACAAAGAAAAAAAAACTTCGGTACACAAACATTTTTCTAATATGAACGTATGGAGAGTTTTAAAAATTGCATTTGCCTCTATACCTACTTTGAATAATGCAATCACAGCGATACGGTTCTCTTGATCACCCCACTCCATTTTAGTATCGCAAAATATTGTACAATGTATTGGCGCCAAAATGAGAAAACTCGATGAACAATCATATAAAATGATAAATTCCAAATTTAAAATGTAGTATTTTGTTTATTTTTAATTGTAACAGTATTTATATAAGTATATATATCATGTTGTGTCAAACACAGCACTAGATCTACTTTGTGTAATTTTCAAATTAGTATTATAGTGGATTCTGAATTGTCGGGGACCCAGTGCTCTGCGAACGGCTGGATCACTTAGCGTTGCGTAGAGACGTCGCTTCATTGCGTGTCTTCTACCGCATTTATCACGGGGAGTGTTCCGAAGAGCTGTTTAACCTGATTCCTGCCGAATTCCACCTTCGCACGACTCGCCACAAGTTAAGATATCATCCCCACCATCTGGATGTGTGGCGGTCCTCCACAGTGCGGTTTTCAAGGAGCTTTCTTCCGCGTACTACAACGCTGTGGAATGAGCTTCCTTGTGCGGTGTTTCCGGGACGATACGACATGGGTACAATCAAAAAAAGCGCGTACACCTTCCTTAAAGGCCGGCAACGCTCTTGTGATTCCTCTGGTGTTGCAAGAGAATGTGGGCGGCGGTGATCACTTAGCACCAGGTGACTCGTACCCTCGTTTGTCCTCCTATTCCATAAAATAAAAAATCTCTTATTTGTAAAATATATATTTTATTATAATGTAAAAATTTGTGTTTCTACATTACGAACATTAAGTTTAAAAGATTTATAAAAAAAAAGAAAAGAAAGCTTTCGTTAATAAGTTTTATGTTTTCGTTAATAAGTATTCAAAATATGACTCTGTGTTAGATATTGAAAGTTATAAGTAGGCAAATAATGTTTTTTTGCCTATTGCGCGCACTAAAGAAGTAATTAATATTTCCTGTGCCTTTACATAAATTTTATGAAATAGAAGACTCGAAAGTATTCCCCTCGATTTCTCTGGGATGCCATCATCAGATCCTGGTTTCCATATCATCATTCCATGGGTCCTTTCCAACAAAAAAGAATCATCAAAATCGGTTCATAAACCACGAACAAAATATATTTATATTATTAGACTATTTATAGTCTAATTTAGAACTCCTTTCCGATTTTTTATCGGATATAAACTAGAGACCATTATAACAATAAACCAAATATTACAAAACTGCCAATTTGTTCTCAAATATCTCATCGAATCAATGTATATAGAGTAATTGAAAGAGCTGTCAATATTAATCAAATTTAGAATTTAATTGATGGTCGTGATCAAAGTGGGTCAGCGGAAGGGTTTAATGGTAATGGGAATTGTGTAAATGTTGCAAATTTAATCTTAATCTCAAACAGGACAGTAAAAGTGAAGGACGCTGCCTGACCGGATGCTATTGCATGAGGTGCTGTGTGAACACTTTAGTGTGCCTATGTTATGTATTTATATTCTTCTTTTGAATAACGTAATACTTTATAGATAATTTATTATTCAAACAAAACAAATCTTATAACTATATTTACAATACACATGACACTTAAAATTATATATAAGAATACTGGCAGCATTTCCGCGCTGGATAGCTAGGCTGAGCCGGTTTACCGAAATAGCATTCAGGCTATTTCGGCAGGCAGTACTACTAACGCGACACAGAAGAACAGAAACTACAGAACTATTTACAACAAAAGTCAAAACGTAACAATGAAAACATTAAAAAACAAAGCAATATTATCACATGTACCTAACTGCAAACCGTACTGACACAATAGGGCGAGCGTGAGGGGTGAAAGGGGAACGGGAAGGGGCTTCACGTTCCAACGAGGTCCAGAGATAATGTGGCTTTATATCAGATATCCTAAATTATATTGAAATCTAACGGTTTTGTGTTAAAGTTGTCAGAGAGTTACTCGATTTCAAACAGGATTGCAAGCTTCCTCCATCTTAATTTAGACATTTCTTCTTTTTGAGGTATCATCTCCTATTGGAGGTCAGCTATCATTAGTGCTATTTTTATCTTTGACACAGCAGCACGGAACAGGGATCCTGTGCTAAGACCGAACCATGTCCGGAGATTCTTAAACCACCAAGTATGCCTTCTTCCGGGTGGAGGCCCTGGCTTTTCCCTTGCGTGATGAGTTGGAGCAGGTCGTATTTAACATTACGCATTATGTGACCAAAGTACTGCAGCTTGCGTTTTTTGACAGTTTTCACTCTACCTTTTTCTTCATCATCTGCAAAACTCATTCATTCGATATTCTATCCGTCCACGATATCTTCAGAATTCTTCTGTACACTCACATTTCAAAGGCCTCCAAGCGGTTGCACATAATTTGGGTCCATGATACATGATCCAAGGTCCATGATTCCACACCGTACAAAAGAACCGAAAACACATAGCAACGTGCCAACCGCACTCAAATTTAGACATTAACATGTTTGAAGATGTCGCAAATTCAGGTCAGTTTGTCAACTATCCCTTGACCATCGCATTCCAGGGCATTGCGTAAAAAATACCTGCCTAATGCGACCCTGAGCTCGTGTCAACTGGCTCACTAATAATGTTTTACTTCCTCTCATATTTAACGTCGGCTAGAATCATTGCATCATCATGCATATGCTACATATAGATTTAGGCTGCAAATATTTATCGCTCGAGATAATTTGCAGTCATAATAATTTATAATTTAAAATCGATAATATATTTAATATTGTCAATTTCTCAATATAAATTTAAATATTGTAATAGCTTGTATAAAATTTATGTATTTATATAACTTGCATCACATCGCTTCTCTTATATAAAACAAACAAACCGCGCTCCCGCTCATTGTATGAATTGCCAGAATGAGTTGTCATATGTAATAAAAAAAATGTATTGTGAATATATAGGTTTTTCTTCGTCAAAAAAATATATCCCGACACGTAAAAACGACATATCTTTTACTTAAGCCTTATAAACACGCTGCATCTTATGGTATAAATATTATTTGGATCGGTTCAATAATTTTCGCAGTATAATCAAACAAAAAAAAACAATAAATCAAAATAACTTTATTCGTGTAGGTCACGGCAATGACACTTACGAATATTAAAAAAATATATTTTTATCTTATTGAATCTACCGCCTCTTCGTAAAGGGTTGATCTAATGGGAAGAAGTAGCAAGAAACTCATTGCCACTCTTTTATATCAAGATTTACATTTTCATCGGTTTACAAATCATTTCAATTACAATATAATATGTAAAGTGATGCAACAATCAATATCAGTCTAGCACATGTTGTGTTATAAGAAATAATAGATAATTTTAAATAACTGATTTCTAGAGTTACAAAAAGTTCTAATATTATAGTAGTAGTAAGTATATTTTTTAATAAATAAGATAAGAATCGCCATAACAAAACATTAACTGATTTATCAATATTTTTTAACTTCAAAGTGTTAATTTAATGAAACGGAAACAGGAGTTTTTTTGGATAAAAAGTCTTAACGTAGATTAATCACTATTGTGCAATAAATTGATAAATTGCACGAGAAAAATGCAAAAACAAACGTTAACAAAGAGATATATAGGTATAGCGAAAGGCTGCGCCCTTCGACAGAGTCCGGTTGAATTACAAAGTTCCGCTAGTTGACAGACAGCGCTGCCATAGGGTTGTCACCTCTATGTAACTTATTGTGACAGTTAAATGGATATAGTAGTTTTAAATCGCGCCTGTAAAGCAAAGAACTGTCAATAAATCTGTTCCAACTGTTAAGTCGCGAATACAGACTCCGTGAATTTATTGGATAGTTATAGTCTATCCCCCTTATTCATAATGGTCCGCTAACTTTAAACAGCCGCTTAGGAGTGTTTTTTCTCATTCTGACTTAGGTCAATAGAAGAAGACAGAATGAGAATAAGCAATGCTTTAAATTAGCAGACTATTATGAATAAGGGGGTATGGGATTATAGGGAATACGACTGTTAAGTGGCGAATACAGAAAACGTGAATTTATGGGATAGTTAATATAGTATATGGAATTATAGGGGATACGACTGTTAAGTCGCGAATACAGAAACCGTGAATCTATGGGATTGTTATAGCATATGGGAGTATAGGGATATGTTCCTAGTTGACAAAATAAAAAACAAATATATTAATAATCAATATAATAGAAGTTCAGGACATCTTTACAAATAGCCAATACACACTACAATATAAAGTTGCCATAATACAAAAAGCTATTGTTCTAGACCAATCCTTAATCTTAGTTTAAATAAGTTTCAAAAAAGATTTATTCTCTCCCATGTTTAGGTAAGAAAGAAACAATTACTCATTTTTCTCGGAACTTTTCTTCTTATCAGGGCAGTATATTGTGAACACTTTAGTGGCAAATGAACAAGCAGTTCAAATGATGAAACTTTAACCATTGTTAAATAATAAAACAAGTGAACCGGTGTCAGTTATTAATCAATTCCTATTTATTTGCGAGAACTGTCATAGCCATAATGTTAACACCAGGAACAGACATAAGCTTATAATGCCTACTACTCAGCTAAGTCGAGTTAGCAAGTCTTTTGTGGGGCGATGTATATGCTTTTACAACAACATCCCAGAAAATGTTCAAAACAAAAGTATTACATTATTCAAAAGAATTGTTAAAAAACGTTTGTGTGGTAAAGGCTACTATAACATAAATGATTTTCTTAATGATACCACAGATTGGGAATGGAGTGACCGCCCTCAGGCTATTAAATAATAAGTTTAATTGTACAATGTTACTTTATAATGTTACTTTAATTGTAAAACATATTTTTGATGAAAACAAAAATCCCGCTGAGTTTTTTGCGCCCGTTCTTCTCAGGCCTAAGGTATTCATTTTGGAATGGGTGATAGTTTTTTGTCTTTCAATAAGTGATGTCACATATTATTTTGAATAAAAATATTTGAATTTTAATTTTAATTTCTTCTAGTTACTTTCACGTTACGGGTCAATCTTTCAACTGTGACAGTATACGCCATTTTGCATAAAAATTGTAACACAGATATAAAATAAACAATCATAAAATAATATTTATTTATTTATTTATTTATAGAACAACCCGTAGTTGTTACATTCTTATACGCTTAAATATATTGAATATTAACAAAATATGTTGAATGTACAACAAATTAAGGTTTCACTACATGCACTGTCATTACTTTAAAAATATTAATATAAAATAAAATAAAAATTACATAATCAAGATCCATGCAAGAATTTGAAAAAAAAAAGAACTTAAGTCATTTGGAAAAGTAATTTTAAACTTGGATTAACTTAACACTGCGTTTATTAATAACATACATACAGTATAGAGGAATAGAATTTATTCAGATTTAAGTTATTATTAGTTCTTTTTGATGGAAAAGGAGGACGAACGAGCGTCACCTGGTGTTAAGTGATCACCGCCGGCCGCATTCTCTTGCAACACCAGAGGAATCACAGGAGCGTTTCCGGCCTTTAAGGAAGGTGTACGCGCTTTTTTTGATGGTACTCATGTCGTATAGTCTCTGAAACAAGGAAGTTCATTCCACAGCTTTGTAGTACATGGAAGATATCTCCTTGAAAACCGCACTGTGAAGGAACGCCACACATCCAGATAGTGGGGATGATTCTTAAATGAGATAAAACTTTCATTTTGTAAAACTCCATTGGAAAGAATGTAAGTGTTATTGTAACAATGTGTAGGGTATATAATATTGCCTTTTGAAGACATCTACAACAATATGTCTCGTCATCGAAAGTCTTCACGACTGGAATAGCCTAAACACATAGTCGGACTTGGTCCGGCAAAACGATCGGACGCGGTCCGGTACCGGACGTATTCGATAATATGTCGAATTCTCCATTGTACAAAACTATTATTATTACCATCCGGACCGGACCGTACTGAGTACATCACCGGATTAATGGGTGCGAGGCGCCCAACTAACCGTCCGATGGTCCGACCATGTGTTAAGGCTTTAAGAGACGCACTGAACCGGAACGATGCAGGTTAACCGTTCCAGAGGCAACCCTAAGGCTATAAACACAAGATCCGATGTGGTACGGCAAAACCATAATACGTGATCCGGTAGCGGGCCACATTGGATAATATTGGACAATTCAACACACCATACTGCTATCAGAACGCAACCGATGGTTCGGCCGTATCAATTCCGATCGTGTGTGTTATATTTACCAGTGGGAGGCTCCTTTGCACAAGATGCCGCCGTTTCTGCCGTGAAGCAGTAATGTGTAAACATTACTGTGTTTCGGTCTGAAGGGCGCCGTAGCTAGTAAAATTACTGGCCAAATGAGACTTTACATCTTATGTCTCAAGGAGACGAGCGCAATTGTAGTACCGCTCAAAATTTCGTACGTCCTGCTCGTCTCGCGCTTATTTTCATAAAAAAAAGTCTATCTAGACGGATAAATGATCTAAGGTTTTAATATATCAACCATAGTTACAAATAACAGATAGATAATATAAAAATAGAATGTGAAATAAACTTTGTAACATAAAAAATGATTCAACAATAAAACATGATTATCTAAGCCGATAATTTCGGCTCTAAGTTATTCATAATACAACTCATTGACACTATCTTACTGATTATCGATATTAATATTTTTTACTTGTTAATTATTGTAAGTTGACCTCGACCAACTTCAACATAACATAAAGGTCGTGTTCTATATAAATTGGTACCCTTCGAAGTATTCAAGTGTCAATTCTGAAATAGATTAGAGAAACATATTCATAGTACACAAATAAAATTTGAAAAACAAAATTTTATGAGCGATGCGGGATTCGAACCCACGACCTCCGGCGTTCCGTGCCGGTGCTCTTACCAACTGCTAACCGTTCGAGTACCGCCTCGTTACAAAATTTTGTTTTTCAAATTTTATTTGTGTATTAATCCTAGAAGTGAGGGTTATCACTTTAAAAATATAACAAATTGTTTCAACAAATATTCATAGTAGTTTTTCCCGCGGTCTGATTAATTGTGAAACAATGATACCTTAAAGTGCTTCCTTTTTTATGGAAAAGGAGGACAAACGAGCGTACGGGTCACCTGGTGTTAAGTGATCACCGCCGCCCACATACTCTTGCAATACCTGTTTTTTTGAACCCATGTTGTATTCAAATTCAAATATTTTTATTCAAAATAGGATTTAAAATCACTTATCGAACGTCAAAAACTACCACCCATTCAAAAGAGACCTCAGACCTGAGAAGAATGGGCGCAAGAAACTCAGCGGGCTTTTTTTTAAATATAAAATATGCATTACAATGTGATATTGTACAATAAACATTTATAATTAAAGAGTCTGAGGGTGTTCGCTTTATTCCCAGTCCGTGGTGTCATTAAAAAAATCGTTTATGCTATAATAACCTTTCCCACACAAACGTTTTTTACAATTCTTGTAAATTTCGTAACACATTTGTTTCGTACATACATTTTCTGGGATCATATTGTAGAAGCATATACATCGCCCAACAAAAGAATTACTAACTCGACCCAACCGAGTAGTAGGCATAACAAGTTTATGTTTGTTCCTCGTGATAACATTAGGAATGTCACAGTTTCTAGAAAATTCCTCAATGTGCTTATACAGAACATTATCAAAAATGTATTGAGAAGCAACAGTCAAAATGTTTATTTCTTAAAATTTTTCTCTTAATGATTCTTTAGGACCTAGGTTATAAATCGCGCCGGAAACATCGCACAAGGAAGCTCATTCTACAGCTTTGTTGTATGTGGAAGAAAGTTCCTTAAAAATTAATCTGTGGAGGAACGCATCATGGTGGTGAGGATATCCTAATTTGTGGCGTGAATAATTATTAATAATCTCTGATTACGTAATTGATATAAGTATATTTAATGATTAACTCTATAAATAGTATAGTTTGGACACCTAATTAGTTGTAGTTTACTCGATAGAAGTACAATCCGAAGTTTTATCTATCTATATATATTATCTATTACGGAGTAAATAGTTCACAAATACTTAGTAGGAGAATTACATGACACGACAACATTCAAATCCTGGATGGGAATTTAGGGAGTTCACGATCTGAAAAGAAAGGTTTGAGACATGATCGCCAACATCCCTTAAGGGGATGGTACCTACCACAAGAAGAAGACACTTACTTTCGCGCATCACAACTATTCTAATCAGAGCCCCCTGGAGATTGCAGTCATCAGGGTCTTGTTCAGAATTTAGGATTTTGAAGACTCCTGAGTGGCATTTATAGTCTTTATATATACAATTATTTATTTATTTTATTTATCTAATATATAAAATTCTCATGTCGCGGTGTTTGTAGTTAAACTCCTTCGAAACGGCTTGACCGATTCTCATGAAATTTTGAGCGCATATTGGGTAGGTTTGAGAATGAATGAATGTTTTTGATAGAATTGAGACGGACAACATCTATTTTTCATCCCCCTAAATGTTAAGGGTGGTCCACGGCAATTTTTTTTTTTAATTTTTTTGACATTTTTTTTAAACTTGTTAAATTATGAGTAAACATTAAAAAATACGTATACATTTTCAAATTTTCACCCATCTACGATCAACAGTTACTTTTGTATCGCGATTTTAATATCGGCAATACAACGTTTGCTGGGTCAGCTAGTTTATTTATAAATTTCATTACATGTGACTAAGTTACTAAATAAATCATTAAACTACTAAATTATCATATGCACCTCGTAAGGCATACGCTTAGCACTGAACAGTAGAAGGGCAGACAAAGCAGTATTCATTAATAGAACTTCTTCTCAACTTTTTTGAGGAGCTTATGAGTTTTTACGCATTTCAAATTCATTTATTTTTATTCAAAATAGGATGCTCAAGTCAAAAACTAGCACCCATTCCAATAAGTATGCCTCAGACCTGAGAAGAACGGGCACAACAAACTCAGCGGGCTTCTTTCTTTTTCGTACAATTAAACTTATTATTTAATAGCCTGAGGGCAGTCGCTCCATTCCCAATCTGTGTTACTACTACTTCTTGTCAAATATTTGAATGTTTGATTACAGAGTTTAGGTTCACTTCTTATCGTTATGCCACTTCTTATCAAAAAAATTTATAAATGTAACACGTCTGTATAAACTTATGTGAGTTCCGTAATAGTAGATAAATTATGATTTATAGAATAATGTGATACAAATTGTTATTTAATTGTTATTAATAGATATCATAAAGAGCAAATATTAATAATGCATAACTTAACAAGTCTGGGAACGAATATATAATAACTTCACTAAGCTATATACATTACTTAAGTGTTTTAACTATCCGACGGGAATTCTTTAGTTTTCCGCGATGAAAAATATCCAAGATGTTGACTGGTTGTATAAGCTATCAATACGCCAAATTTTTATTAAAATACGTGAATAAGTTGTTGTATTCTATGCTATATAAGCTCCTTTAGGTTTTTAACCTTCCCACAGGAACTCTTTTATTTACCGGGATGAAAAGTGTCTAAGATGTTGACCGAGGATATAAGGTACCATTATGCAAAGTTTCAATAAAATCAGTCCACCGGTTTCAGAGAGTAGCCCGTACAAACAGACAAATAGACAGAAAACGATAAATTTTATAAAAATCAGAACTTGTTCTATTTCTCTTCTCACATACCCCTGACTCGGTTTGGAGCATTTTTTTCTTTGTACAGAAATCGCATCAGTACAGTTTGTTTATAAGTATAGATGTGAACAAATTATTTTAAACGAAAACCCCATTGAACATAATACGTAAATGTAGTGGCCAGTTCTGCATTGTTTCAATTTAACTAAGTGTCATGGATTGCGATTGTTTTGAAAAGTTTTCAAACAAGGAGTGGCAATTGTAGATAATAATATGTCAAGGTTTACCGTATTTACCGTGAGCATGAAATGTTACGGTGTCCATGACTCAAATATAACTTTTTAGAAATGTGTTAGAAAACAACTTACTGCGCTGAATTATACACTGTTTGTGCTGTAACTGTTAGAAAAAAATTACTGGATTCAAGAAAAATTGTAATTTGAATTCATTCAATTCAAGAAGAGAGAATAAACTGTACGTGCCGTTTAATAAGTTAGCTAGAGTTAAGGGCTCCTTCAAAGGTCTTGGAATTCAAGTTAACAATAAAATACCAGACAGTATACTAGGACTTCCTGAGCTCAATTCAAGAAATATATTAAAGCTTCTTTGACAAAGAAGACTTACTAAAGTATAGTAGATTATATAGAAGATAATGATGCATGATGCTTGTCTGGTTCTGCACAGGCCATATGTAATTGTATAATACTATACTGAGTAGGCTATGTTGTTATGTGAATGAAAATATGGGCTAAGAGTTTCTTATCAGTTCTTCTCCCCATATCAAAGCCCATTTACAAACTGAAGTAGCTTTATGATGTTTACTAATTGTGGGCCTACCCACACTGTGTCTTCCGCGACGTCGTCGCCATTCGAGTACTTTTTTTTTTGTGGAATAGGAGGACAAACGAGCGTACGGGTCACCTGGTGTTAAGTGATCACCGCCGCCCACATTCTCTTGCAACACCAGAGGAATCACAAGAGCGTTGCCGGCCTTTAAGGAAGGTGTACGCGCTTTTTTTGAAGGTACCCATGTCGTATCGTCCCGGAAACACCGCACAAGGAAGCTTATTCCACAGCTTTGTAGTACGAGGGAGAAAGCTTCTTGAAAACCGCACTGTGCACTTTTCTGCCCCACCGGCCTTCTGTCGGTCGAACTTTGTGCCCTGCCCACTGCCACTTCAGTTTCGCAATCATAAGGGCTATTCACGTGTTATTTCTCCAACGAATCTCCTCATTTCTGATTCGATCTCGCAGGGATACTCCGAGCATAGCCCTCTCCATTGCCCTCTGAGCGACAATTGTGATTGAAAAACTCAAAATACAGGGTTCGTTCCTCTGCAATTACCTCCTTCAAAAATTCACCAATCGTAACCAACTTTTGGACACTGACTGGGAAGGAAATTCGTTCTGCCATCGTATGAACTGCCTTCCTCTATTCTTCTTATATCCTCTGAGATTCCATTCTCTTCATTCATACTCTAATGCATGTTGATATTTCATCCCTCATGAAGTTGCATATCTCTCTAGAGGGGATGAAATGGGGATGCATTTCAAAGCTTTTTCTTTTGTATATTCCAGTCTCACTTTGCCTTGAAATTTATTGAAGATTCTTGCAAATTGTTTGCAAAATAGTGCTGTAAAAGTAGTTGTTATAGAATTAAATAATATATTATATTCAATTTATTTGTCTTTTTTTATTTGCAGCCGAAACCATTACAATAAATCGCATTTTATTATATAATAAATTTGGTAACCCATTCTAATGATATTACTGCTAATTTCCAGTTGCATGGATAAGATTTTCAGTCCACTGGGGCAGGCTGGCATTCTGTAGATCCCCAATAACTATAATTTGCACAAGCATTAATATCGCCCGAAAGTGCCGAATATTATAACGAAGGTGTTTATTTTGAAACAATTCTTGTGTAAATGTCCTCGATACAGATAAAAATACCTGCATTTTAATTAAATTTTAAATTAACTTACTTTTACAGGTTTATAAATTTAAAATAAGTATATATTTAACGTAAAAATTTAACTTATTTGATTTGCTACTTATTTGAACAAAGTTTATCTAAAACAACGTCATTAGTAATTTTTCATATCATCAATGTGTCAGATGTTCTTTAACCGATTTTAAAAAAAGGAGGAGGCCATAAAGTCATACGGTTTTAGTAATTTCACTAGCTACGGCGCCCTTCAGAGCGAAACACAATAATGTTTACACATTATTGCTTCACGGCAGAAATATGCGCCGTTGTGGTATCCATAATCTAGCCGGCATCCTATGCAAGTCCCCTGTTTGCTCCCTCAAAAGAAAAAATAGACTCTACTAATTACCTTATAATTAAAATGCATAATGTAACGTTATTAATTCTAGTGACAAATTGCCCAATACATGCTTTGGTAACATTCTTGCTGAAAAAGAAGTAATTTTCCGCACGCGAAGCACAGAACTAGTTGCTATAAATGTTGAACACAGAACCCATTTACTTCGATGTAATTATATATAATACGCACAATATGGCCGATGTGTTTACTTGTTGACTTGGGGCAATGGTTGTAACCGTTACTCAATAGCGATGAATATTTTGTAATTTGGTCGCAATACTGTACTGGTAGTTGGTAACAGTGATCATCTGTTGGTAGTACTTGATATTTGTATTGAATATGTGTCCATAACTTTTGGTAAAAATAAAGTTTGTATATTTAATCCCAAAAGTGAGAGATATCAGTTAAGAATAACAAACTGTTAAGATTTGAAAGAGCGACATCTCAAACCAATTTCCTAAAATGCAATTACTGGGATTGAGCAGGTTATCAAATGTAAAGTTTAGTCTGTAGATGGAGCCACAAGCTGAGAGTTGAAAAAGATATACCAAGATTTACAGTCAATGCGTAACTCGGACAGTTGGCTCAGTTGCTAAGAGCGCTCAGATAGAACTCGAGACGCGCGGTTTCGAGTCCCGCATAAGAGAGACGAAGAAGTGAGGAATATCACTTAAAAATAATAAACTGTTTAGATTTGTATAGAATAGAAGTATAAACGAGTCACTAACAAGACCACAGGATCACAAGGGTGGACGTCAAATGTACACTGTTATTAAAAAATTACCAAAAACAATATTGTTTATTAGATACCATTACTAAAGACGTTCATCAAGGGACTTTTTCCGAAGTTCCTGTTGAGAACGCTGGTACATCTGTCTGTATATTTTATTGGAATAAAAAAGTAGTGGTGTATGAATTAAAATGAATGTCTTGTACCTACTCAAATTTTTCTATTCTATTTTGTTTCATATTTATAAATTTACTTTTGCTGACGAATATGACTACCTAAATTCAATATTTCCTGACTTCACGAAACTATACGATCTATATTAATTTACAAACTAAGAGAAAAATTTATTGATTGATTGTGAGATTGAGGTAAAAGTGGGCAGGGCACATAACTCGACGGACAGATGATCGTTGGGGCAGAAATGTCCTTGAATGGCGACCACGTACCGGAAGATGCAGTGTTGGTAGGCCCCCCACAAGATGGACCAACGATCAGGTCAAGATCGCCGAAATACGTTGGATGAGTGTAGCGCAGGACCGATCGTCGTAGAGATCTCTGGGGGAGGCCTTTGTCCAACAGTGGACGTCTTCCTGCTGATATGATGATAATGATGATGATGAAAAGAAAAACCCACACCCGATGAAAATGTTGGCAACCACTTGCCACAAGCACACGCTCAATCAATAGACGACAGACTCGCTTACGTCATAGTCACTAAAATACCAAAAATCTCAGGAAAGTGCATATAAATTGCTATCCTTATAAGTAAATAAGACTATACAATTTCTTGAATTGATTTCAGCGAAACTCCAATTAAAAGCGGATAATATTTTAGGCTGGGCATCCAAATAATTTAAATGGGCTCGCAAGGTCACTCTTATGCGTAGTATTTTGTAATTCCGCGGCACACGGTTAATTTCGACGGCCTTCGTATTAAAACTATTTCGTTTCATTGCTTCAATTTATCATATTAACAAATTCTTGTTAAGAAATAATTGGATGACGCGGCAGACGGAATCATGCGGGTTGGATTCTTATGTCACTTACGAATTGTATGTACTTTTCAGCACACTTACTCGTAAAGTGAGCCTTATTACATCTTTATAAGAGCCATAAACCGATCTATAACACACACGTGGACGACATATTACACACTAGGACAGTAGACACTAGTGCATAACAGAATTATCCCTACAAAGTTAACTAACTTCTAGGATTAATACACAAATAAAATTAGAAAAACAAAATTTTATAAACAATGCGGGACTCGAACCCACTCTGGCGTTCCGTGCCAGTGCTCTGCCAACTGTGCTAACCGTTCGAGTGACGTATCATCATAAAATCATGTATCATGTACCAATATTGTGTTTTAACAACTAAACGCTTTATTCAATACATATTTGTTTTTTACTCGTAAGTGTGTAGTATAAACCCGCCCGCTTCGCTGTTTTAAAAGTAAGGAACGTTGGAATTCGAAAAATAATAGCTATAAGCCATCTAGGATAAATTTCGCATCGAATGGTGGTAGTTTCATGTCAATACGATCAGTGGTTTGACCATTTTCATTTTATATATATATAATAGCTACTTAGTATCAAGCGTGGCTGGCTTTTTACCTGTCAATTTTAATCGGTTACAATTATAGGTAACAAGAGATTCGCTTACCTCTTTTACCTTGTTACATTTCCGTCAGAGAAGTTCTTCTCTCTCCTAAGCTTTATATTATTATGTCTATGATTGGTATTCACTGAGACTTGTTGCTACCAGGCGAACATAAGTACAGAAAAGATAGTAATCTCTTTGAAGAATAAATTGTTGATACCTATTATTATTCTGGACTACCGCCTCCGACTTATACTTCATTGGTACCAGGTAAACATAAATATTATACTGGTGATAATAGTGTGCTCGATAATAACAATCAAATGACGTGGCTTAGAAACATATACCAGGACTTCATATTTAGTTGAGAGGCTTATGCTAAGCTTGTACAGCTTAGAACTTCGTTACAGTATTGGTACAACAAAGTATTGTATTTTTTATTATATTGGAAAAACCCTTTCCAAGCCGACGTACGGACAGCACTGAGGATGAAACGGTCACTTATTGTCCTAAATCCTGGTATATGCAGGAGTCAACCATCGAGTCAACAGGAGTGTTCTGAACGTCTGGAAGGAGCTGGGCTGGTTGAATTAACTGGCCAACACAGCATGAAAAATAGACTCAATTTAACGACTTAATTGCGGAAACGGATTACGTATATCGGAGAATATTGATACTGCTAAATACTAATTCTAACTCTCTTAATCTCAGTTAGGCAATTCTAAAATTTAATAAACAGACAGTCACCTAAATGATAGGATAGGAATAAATTATTTGTCAAAGGAAATATAACAATTTACGGTCTACTTTTACTTATCAAAAAGCAGAACTAATCAGATGATTACGTGACTCACAGAACGTAGACATGCAGTGCAACGCGTTTTCAAATTAATTTATGTTATTAATCCCAGAAGTGAGGGTTACCACTTTTAATAAATAACAAAATGTAAAATATACTTTCCAATTGATATTGTCAGGCATTGAATGCCAATTTGAGAGTAGAAATAACAAGTAACCAAGTAAGTTAGCATAACTCGGTCAAATCTGAGAGTGTGGTGTTTCTACAAGGTCACCTTGGACTTTGCCTAGTGGCTGCACCACATAAGATGTTATTGAACACGGAGATGTTGCGAAATGATGTTGACTTTATTTCGATGATACTAATAATTATACGCACAATGAAACTGTTGTTGCGAAGATCTTTTTTATGTTTACTGTTATTGAATATGAGCGGCAGTACTTAGTGTCACCGAGATATAATGTATCTTTTTTTTAATGAAAATATGGGACGAGACAGGAAACATCTGATCAGCGCCGGTCAAGTTGATTGAAAAGACCAAAAATTCTTAGCAGCACTACAACTGCGCTCTTCACCTTGAGACATAAGATGTTAAGTCTCGTTTGCCCAGTAATTTCACTAGCTACGACGCCCTTCAGACCGAACTGATGTAGCTTCACGACGTTTACCAAGTGTTGTTGCAATATGTTTAAAATACCTGAAATTATACATATTGCCAACAATATGTATACAAACACATTTTTTTAATGAAAATAAGGGACGAGACAGGACGTTCATCTGATGGTAACTGATACGCCCTGAACATTACAATGCAGCGCCGGACAAGATGATTGAAAAAACCAAAAATTCTTAGTGGCACTACAACTGCGCTCGTCACCTTGAGACATAAAATGTTAAGTCTCGTTTGCACAGTAATTTCACTAGCAACGGCGCCCTTCAGACCGAAACACAGTAATGCTTACACATTACTGCTTCACGGCAGAATTAGGCGCCTTTGTGGTACCCATAATCTAGCCGGCATAGTGCAAAAAGCCTCCCACTACTAATAATTAAACGCACAATGAAAATGTTGTTGCGAAGATTTTGATAGAATTTGCGTCATCATTTTTATGTTTACTGGTATTGAATATGAGTAGTAGTACTTACTGTCACCGAGACATAATTTATCTACTACACGCCCACATTGTCTCTGGACCTCGCTTGAAAGTATAGCCCCCTCCTGTTCGCTTGTCCTGTTGCGGCTTGCAGTTTCATTGCCTTTACGTCATATTATGATATTTTCTTGCTTTGTTTTTGAAGTTTTCATCGTTACGTTTTCACTTTTATTGTCAATAGTTCTGTAGTTTCTGTTCTTCTGTGTCGCCATAATGTATCTGACAGAAAAATATATTTCATCTTTATCATAATTATAATCAGCATCGCAAGACCTTTTCATAATTCTAAAACACTGAAAAAAATCGTAGTTTATTTATTTATAATAATTATTATAATCTATGAATATTCTTTTTAATGATAAGGACGCCTGAGTTGAAGTTTAAAAAAATATCAATATTATGAACTAATTTAAATATTTTATTATAGTTTACACACATATTAAGTAAGACAGTTGAAATTTTCACAGACGATGTATTCTGTTAAAAAAGCAATAAAATAAATATTTAAGGGGCTCCCATACAACAAACGTGACTTCAATAGAATATATTGAATTAGATAATAGTACGGAACCCTTCGTGCGCGAGTCCGACTCGCACTTAGCCGGTTTTTTGTTACATATTTTATATGTCCATAAATGCGTACAGTAATGGTAACAATAAATGGTATTATATATTATTGTCACAGAAAAACCCGGACATAAGAAACTCTATTCATCAATCTCTTCTGTACACGGCTAACATAACCCAAAGGTGTCGTATGACAGTTGGAATTGATATCAACTGGCACATAACATTACGATTGAGATAATACGATCGCGTTATATAATTGTACGATATTACCAAATGAGTGAATAAACGGTACAGAGACTAAGGTTTTTGAAACCGGGCAAAATTTTTACCTATTTTGGTAGGGTTGTCACAAACGGTTGAAATAAATTAAACAAAACATTTTTTATTACCTTTTTAATTGAGTTTTATTATCGATATTAAATAACTCTATATAAAATATTAAATACAACCGTTAAAGTAAGAAGGGTCCGTATTAACGTTATAAGCATATATCCGGTGCTCACACATGCCGCGGATCATTGTAGTAGTGCAAGCAAATCGAATGAAGCTTAGTCTTTGTACCATTTATTTACTCATGTGACATTACCAAGATGCGGCGTTACATAAACCTCTTTTAACTTTATTGCAACTGTTCATATGTGATGCAAGTTAACACCAAGTTAGTATATTTTAAGTAACACTTGCTTAAATGTTATAAACTATGATCTTAAGTGTTAATTCGGCTTAGTTTAATAAAATCACTTGCACACGTGTGTCGCCTCACAGGCGCAGGAATATTAAGAAGCTGTTGACGGTCATTATAAATATATTATAGTTTCTAATAAAAATCTGATAATATGATATACAATACAACACGAGGAACAAACATAAACTTGTTATGGTCGGTCGGTGGTCGTTTGTGTGGTAAAGGTTACTATAGCATAAACGATTTTCTTTATGACACCACCTAAGGCTCTTTAATTATAAATTTTTATTGTACGATATCACATTGTAATCCATATTTTATATAAAAAAAAGCCCGCTGAGTTTCTTGCGCCCATTCTTCTCAAGTCTGAGGCAGTTTCTTTTGAATGAGTGCTAGGTTTTGACGTTCAATAAGTGATTTTGAATACAAATATTTGAATTTTAATAGGATATGATATCAGTTATTAAAAGTCAATAACTACCGTCCATTTGAAAAAGTATGCGACAAACCTGAGAAGAACGGACGCAAGAAAATCTGCGCTGTTCTTTTTTTCATAAAAATATGGTGACAATGTAATATAGTACAATTAATATATTTTATTTATTAGCCTGAGAGCGGTCGCTCCATTTCGTATTCCATTTAATGTTGTCATTCTACTAGCACGCTGTATATGCTACTAGCTGACCCGACAGACGTTGTTCTGTCAATAAACGGTTCGAGAGATATGGTACATGCGTGGGTGGGATCGTGACACGACAAACTATATATTTAAACCTTTCTTGGACTTCAACGAATCTTTTACAAAAGATTTTATTGAGATCGGTCGAAAAGTTTAGGAGTTATTAGGGAACATATATACATACATTCTCTTTTATATATATATATATATAGATATGCTACACGCTATATATAGTATAATCTTATTTAACTCTTAGGTTGTAGCTTCGTTCATAAATTTTGATTATAAATTTAATATGTGTAATTGACCCCAAGAGTGAGTGTTATCATTTCAAAGAAATAGCAAATTGTTTAGATTTGAAAGAGCGACATCTCAAGTCAATTTCTTAATATGCACATATTTGGGGTTGAGCATGTTATGTAAAGTAGATCCTGTAGATGAAGCCAAGACCTGAGGTTTGAACCACATATATTATACAAAATTTATCAACGATACGTCACTTGAACGGTTGGCTCAGTGGAAGAGTACTCGTACGGAACGCGAGAGGTCGTTCCAGTCCCGCATCGTTCATAAATTTTGTTTATAATTTAATTTGTGTAATTAATCCCAACAGTGAGGGCTATATAGGTTTGTCTTAGAATAAAGTCATTTTCAGATTATACAAGAACATAGTTAGTACTTATAAATAAATACCTTTAACCCACTTTTCAACCAGTAGATAAATATTTCAGAGAAGTGTTAAACAACTACGTACTACTAACGACGTAATAGAAATTACATTTGACCAGTAATCAATGATGAATGACTCCCAGACGTTAATTAGTGTGTTACCAGTTAGTTATGTAGACGGTCGTTCGCTGGAAAATAGAGGAAAACTACTAACAGATAAATAATTGAATAAATATGGTGTTGTATAATATTACGCTCGTGTCTGTTGAAGAAATAACTGTACTTTTAGTACTGGCCTGTATAAATACCACTGGACAAGCAAATTTTTTATGCCTATTTGAAGCGCCTCTCGCGAGCGTCCAGAGAACTAATTTTGACGTATAATGCAAATGGCTGCGAAGGAATGTACAATAAGTTGAACAATTTTTGCATTTTGAATTTATTTCGCTCGTTTCCTGTGTTATTTATACTTCAAGAATCAACGTTATAAAGTATACAATATTTTTTTTGTAAATAGTTCCCACCATCTATCGATGTTTGCTGAGGTCGTCATCACTAGTTTTAGTACCGCAGACTCTCGCTACATGGCCAACAGCGCCAAAGTGGCGAATATCAAACAGGCACAGAAGTACTTTGACAGCCGCCAGTCCAGTGGTTTAAAGTAGAGGTCAACGCTGGGATCTATAGAGAATACTTAGATATTACTCAGACTATACTTACGTAAAACAAAGCTGAATGTGAGCTTAGCATAATCTTTGATTTCTTTTTTATAGTCATTTGACAGATGAAATTATACTGAGCTTAAGATAAGACAGCCGAATACAAAAGTCAAGTCCGCGTTTTATCACACTCAGCTAAGTTTTACGTAAGTTTTTGTAAGTAAGTATATTCAAAGTAGTATTTTTAATAAACATTATCGGGCGTCAAAGAAATCAACATAATATTCCTTTAACAATTGTTAAGTTTTTACAACTTTTTAACCAAAGTAATTTTTTTACATATTAAATAAAAGTTTATTTTTCAAAATTGATTCCTTTACAATTCTTTTCGAAGTCACTTCAAACACTACTACCGAGAGAGAAGAAGCGGCGCAAGACGCTCTCCCAGCATACGTTTTTTGCGCTATCTTTAATAAAATATACAATATTATAGTGTCATTGTTATTGCTACAAAATAATCATAATCTACTCCCAGGATGTCCGATCATTTAGATATTCAGCTGTGAAGCTAGATTTAAGACAGAGTCATATTTTAATAAAACATTTGAATTTATTTATATATTTACTTTTAACAGTTTATTGTATCCTATGACATATTTTTAATTATGATAGTGACGAGCGCAGAGTGGTGTGATTGGGGTTGTATTGTTTTACACTACGCCTTTGATCAGTTGCATAGTTTTGCAGAATAATTACAAAAATACTGAGTTGGTTGATTTTCTAATTACATACGAGGGGTGGCTGATATAAAATCTACTTTGTTAAAGAAAGTTTTGAAAATCGAACTGGCCACTGCAAAATCATATTCTATATTTATTCCTTTTTCAAAATTATGACGCTTATTTTTTTTCGCTTGCTTTTGTTTTTTTGGCGCGGCTTTGATTTCACCATGTCGAAAGAAAATTGTAAAATGATGAAATTTGAGCATCGAGCAGTGATTAAATTCCTAAGTAAAGAAGGAAATACGCCTACGCAGATCAGAGAGCGCATGTTAAAAGTGTTTGGTGATTCAAGTCCTTCTGAATTCGTCATAAAGTTTTGGTCGAAGCAATTTAAACATGGCCGTGAGAGCCTGGAAGACGACCCACGTAGTGGAAGGCCAACTTCTGCTGTTACCGCAGATAATGTTGAAAAGGTGAAGAACCTGATTCTTGCAGATCGGCGAATCAAGCAGTGGGAGATAGCCAGAGATGTGGGCATTAGCAAGGAACGAGTTCATGAAATTATTCACGAACATTTGGGCATGTCCAAGGTGAGCGCGCGTTGGGTCCCTAGAATGTTGACCCCCTTTGACAAACAAAGGCGAGTAGAATGTTGTCAGGCATTTCTAGACCTGGTCAAAGGTAAAGAAGAAGAGACTATCTCTCGAATTGTGACCTGTGATGAAACTTGGATTCGCCAGTGGGATCCGGAAAGCAAACAAGAGTCAATGCAATGGAAATTTAAAGGAAAAAAGCCGCCAAGGAAGTTCAAGGTTCGGCCGTCGGCTGGAAAACTAATGGCCACCGTATTTTGGGATGTCGAAGGGATTTTGATGATAGATTATTTGCCTAAAAATACAACAATGAATGCTGAATATTATGCAAACTTGCTTGACCAGCTTCGTGAACAAAGCGGAGAGGCAAACTCAGCAAAGTTGTTCTGATTTTACAAGACAATGCTCCTGTACACACAGCCTTAACGGCGAGGTCAGCCCTGAGCAAAAACGGCTTCACAGAAATTAACCATCCACCTTATAGTCCAGATCTGGCTCCCTGTGACTATTTCTTATTCAAAGATTTAAAGAAAAAATTGAAGGGTCGCAGATTTTCGACGGACGAAGAAATGAAGGAGGCTGTGACTGACCATTTTGACGAGCAAAATAAAAATTACTATTATAACGGCATGATGTCACTTATTTGCAAATGTCATAAGTGTATTTCACTTGCAGGAGACTATATAGAAAAATAAAAAAAAAAACTAGCCATCAAAGTCTTTTCTTTCATAGTTAGGTAGATTACTTATCAGCCTCCCCTCGTACATACGCAATACTTAATGAACGTTTTGAAGTGAAACTTCTTTAGAATGATTTCAAACCGGATGCAACGGAAAAAACAACAAGTAAGAGACAAAAAATACAAAAATGTGTAGGATGAAGCCGGCAAAGAATGAGACAGAAATATGCATACTAATTTATTTTTATATATGACGCGAGTAGGTATACCTTAATATATTCTGATGTCATACGCACGACTTATAACTGCATAGACACCCGGAGAACATAAATATGGTAGCGGTGTTAGTAATGTCTTTCATAGCGGTTGAAATCATGTTTATCCTAGCAACATGTACCCGGACTTCATATGCAGTTTAGAGGTTCATGCACAATGCAGGTTTCACTTCTAACATGTGCACTTTGTACACACGCAATTTTTTTTTATGAAAATAAGGAACGGGACGAGCAGGACCTTCAGTAACTGATACGCTCTGCCCATTAAAATCCAGCGCCACTCAAGATTATGGAAAAACCCAAAAATTTATAAATTCTAGTCACAAAATCAATAAAATGCAAGTATATTATATTTTGTAATGGTAACTCAATCCGTTGTTAGGTAATTACTTAATGACTGATTAACAACTTCTGACTTATTAATTGTTACAGTTCAGTTGTTCATTATGACTAACTTAATAGATTGTTATCAGTCAATGTAATCAATTATATTAATTATTAGGTCAGATCATTATAACATCTTTTTATACTGCGGAGTCATTCAACTTTAAAATAATAATTTATAACTCACGATGTTGTACACACACTATTGCTTTTAGCAATAACTATCACTTCTTATAAAGTATTTCGTTAAATTTTGTTGCACCAATAACCGCTTTGACGCAACCTTGTATTTTGATGTTGAGTCCTAGTTATCGCCCAGAGACAATTAGGTTCTGTACATATAGAATATATATGCCCAGAGATCAAAATTGCCAGTGGGAGGCCATTTGCACCGGATGCCGGCTAGATTATGGGTACCAAAACGGCGCCTATTTCTGCCGTGAAGCAGTAATGTATAAGCATTACTGTGTTTCGGTCTGAAGGGCGCCGTAGCTAGTGCAATTACTGGGCAAATGATACTTACATCTTATGTCTGAAGGTGACGAGCGCAGTTGTGGTACCGCTCAGAATTTTTGGGTTTTTCAATAATCTTGAGTGGCGCTGGATTTCAAAGGGCAGGGCGTATCAGTTATCATCTGAAGGTCCTGCTCGTCTCGTCCCTTATTTTCATAAAAAAAATGTTCATTAAGCATTGCGTGTATAGGTATGTAATTAGAAAATCAGCCAACTCAGTATTTTTGTAATAATTCTGTAAAACTATGCGACTGATCAAAGGCATAGTGTAATACGATACAATCCCAATAACACCATTCTGCGCTCGTCACTATCATAATTAGAAATTATGTCATAGGATACAATAAACTGTTAAAAGTAAATATATAAATAAATTTAAATGTTAAAATATAACTCTGTCGTAAATCTAGCTTCACAGCTGAATATATAAGTGCTCGGACAACCTGGGACTATATTATGATTATTTTATAGTAATAATAATGACAGTACAATATTGTATATTTTATTAAAAAGAGCGCAAAAAACCAATTGCTGGGAGAGTTTCTTGTACCGTTTCTTCTTTATCATAACCCCGTTATCGAAGCGGTGATAGTGTTTGAAGTGACTTCAAAAAGAATTCTAAAGAAATACAGCCAATTCTAGTGCGATTTTGTGTACATATTATTTATTATATTACTGATTAATACAAATAAAACCTAAAAAATTTATTAGCCCGAAATAAAATTAAATAATATTATTTTTTATTTGTATGTACTGTTAATGTATGTACATATATTATATAGCTATAGATGACCAATATATCCGAATGGTTAGTGACCCTAACTACTAAGCTAGAGATCCCGAGTTTGAATCCTGGTAGGTGCAATCATTTATATGATGAATATGGATGTTTGTTTCCGAGTGATGGACGTTTATATTTATTTATGTATGTTTAGGTAAATATATTGTATTAAATATATCGTTGTCTAGTACCCATAATTCAGTATATTCCTTGTTTGGGGCAAGATAATGTGTAATTGTAAAAGTGTGTCAATATGGTTATTATTATTATAATAAACTTCTTCAGAACAACTAAATCCCAGTTATGTAATTCAATATATAATACGATTTTGTAGAGAGTATAATTCACAGCAAATATCAAATTGCTTTACAAACTATGAATGTGGTTCATGGGATTAATGTTCGTTATCTTATGCGCGGTTTCACAACTATTAAATTTCCTTGTTGCAGATATTTCGTCAGCACTATATTGCAGTTCCAAATCCACCGGGCATTATGTGAAAGGACTGGACAATATATCGCCGGCGATCCTTCTAGACCTCTACATAAATGCGACATTTATCGGAACCCAGAAGCGGGCAGAATTTTGACGTAAGTACCTTATTGTATTACTAGCTGCTGCCCGCGACGTCGTCCATTTAGAATTTACCAGAGGGAGGCTCCTTTGCAGAGGATGCCGGCTAGATTATGGGTACCACAACGGCGCCTATTTCTGCCGTGAAGCAGTGATGTGTAATTATTACTGTGTATCGGTCTGAAGGGCGCCATAGCTAGTCAAATTACTGGGCAAATGAGACTTAACATCTTATGTCTCAAGGTGACTAGCGCAATTTTAGTGACACTCAGAATTTTTGGATTGTAATGGGCAGGGTATATCAATTACTATCGGCTGAACGTCCTGCTCGTATTATGTTCACAAACGTAAACGTAACGTTTCGAACGTAATGTTAAATAATAAAAAACCAATCGTATATCAATTACCAAATATGAAACAAACAGAGGTTAAGGTAATGCTCGATTCTAAAACTCAATAATGTGTGGATTCGAATGTTTTTCATTATTATGGATAGTAAATTACAGTGAGACCCACATATCAGTAACTTTGCAAATAGATTGAGTTCTTCAGCTTTTGCCGTTAAAAAGAACAGGGGGTCTACTCTCTTTCTCCGAAGCGAAACTTCGTAAACGAACGTAATTTAAACGAAGTTTCGGTAAATTTATTGAAGTAGGCGTTACTTTGCGGAAATCCATAATTATACAAATGATTTGAGTTTTCTTTAGTGTTAATTCCGCCCACATTTGTCTTTAAACAATTCGACACGTGTTTCGCCTCTACACGAGGCATCCTCAGGACAAGTTGTCTCGCCAAAATCTGGCACGAGACTCTTTTCTTGACTTTGAGTTTGTTTGTCGTGTCGAATTGTTTAAACACAAAAATTTGCGGTATTAACAATAAAGAAAACTCAAATCATTTGTAGAAGTTTCGGTAGTCACCCTTCTCTATTTTGTTTTCGGACACACCAACGAAGTTCGGAACCATAGACAATATTCGTGAACGAATGGTGAACGATTGAATTGAACATTATTTTAATCCGACTAATTGGCTTATGTGAATACAGCTCGTTTGATTTATTTCGCCTAGTTTTTTATTGTGGGTAAATGTATGTTAAAAAATATTAATTACCTACTAAATTCAAGAAAAATTGTTATCGGAATTCATTCAATACAAAAAGAAAGAATAAATTGTTTAATTGTTACATCAAACGAAAGTATATATTTAGTTACAATCTTAAGTCAAGCGAAAGTAACTCTTCTACAAGGCCACGGAATTTTCCACCCGACATTGAGTCATAACATATTATAAATAACCTTATATAATAGAAATACGCCTATATTTTACATAATGTACTAGCAATAATGGCGATTTATATATAAAATTTTCTTGATACAGGATTTCCTTGTAAGGAAACTACAAGAATGTGAATGGTTGCAGACATTATGTTTGTGACCTTGTTTCACAAAAACCTACTTGTATTTTGAATACTATAGCTAATGTAATAATACCAGTGGGAGGCTCCTTTGCACCGGATGCCGGCTAGATTATGGGTACCACAACGTCGCCTATCTCTGCCGTGAAGCAGTAATGTGTAAACATTACTGTGCTTCGGTCTGAAGGGCGCTGTAGCTAGTGAAATTACTGGGCAAATGAGACTTAACATCTTATGTCTCAAGGTGACGAGCGCAGTTGTAGTGCCGCTTAGAATTTTTGGGGTTTTTCAAGAACCCTACCGAACCAACTACCGAAGAACAATAGGTTTTTTATTACGGCAACTATTAGATGCTTGTGTGCGTGGCATCTTGACACTCAATGACATCTTTCAAATTTTGTAACATGCGCTTCGTGTTATTTTACATTAAAATTAATAAAAAAACCTACTGATGATATGTGATCCGTGTCTTTCTTATTTCTTGTAGTATTATTTTAAAACGCTTAAGGTTTATTACGCAACCCGACATTATAGTTTCAATTATAAGCAAAGTTTAATTGAACATGTGGCACGTCAACGTCACACATTGTTCGAGATTCACTCGGTTCGAGGTTCAGAGTATGAGTTGCCGTACTTTCTGACTACTCCTGTGGTATCTAGTTGGAGCGCAGCGGAGACCAAATGCGTCTAATATTTTTGATAACGAAATAATATTGATTTAAAATAACGATAAAATATCTTTTTATATTATAGAAAATGCTATTTTTATAAGATGGCCTTGTACCAGGTAGGAACACTTTTAGGTAGAGAAGTCAACCCTAATATCATCAGAAGAGGAAAGAGACACGCGATAGAAAGAGAGGCAACTTCTAGGTGAATATAATTGTAGGTTAGTAGCGTTGGGCGATCGGAATTACACTTTATTGTATGACCGCAAGAGTCCCTATTTCTTTAATTGAATTTGCGGAGTATGACTTCCGTATTTTTTTTATGGAATAGGAGGAAATCGAGCGTACGGGTTACCTGGTGTTAAGTGATCACCGCCGCCCACATTCTCTTGCAACACCAGAGGAATCACAAGAGCGTTGCCGGCCTTTAAGGAGGGTGTACGCAGTTTTTTGAAGCTATCCATGTCGTAACGTCACAGAAACACCGCACAAGGAAGCTCATTCCACAGCTTCGTAGTACGCCACACATCTAGATGGTGGGGATGATATCCTAACTTGTGGCGTGTTGTGCGAAGGTGGAATTCAGCTGCAGGTATCAGGTGAAACAGCTCTTCGGAACACTCCCCGTTATAAATGCGGTAGAAGTCACACAATGAAGCGACGTCTCTACGCAACGCCAAGTGATCCACCCGGGGTCTTCGACAATTCGAGCTGCTCTGCGTTGTACGCGGTCAAATGGATCGAGCTGATACTGGAGTGCGCCAGACCAGAGATGACAGCAATACTCCATGCGTGGCTGGACCTGTACTATTTATATATTGTTTGCTATAAGTATTGTTCATGGGATAAATGGTCGTTATCTGACCGCAATTGTCCATTGCGTGAATAAAAAGAAAACAAAAGTAATACGCAATTGAGATGTCTGTGCGAGAGGAAATGCCCAATTGGCCTAAGGGCATGATGCGGGCTTTGTATTGTAAGTACATTATTGACTTTAACGATACAACATGAACACAATCTGATATCATTATGAAGATTAAAAAAATATATATTGTCATAAGTATTTTGGAAACTTTAGTAAACTGCTAAGATAATTTATACATCAAGATAGACTGAAAAGCTGGGAAAGCGTCGAAAAAATAGCGGTGAACTGTTAGACACTATTTTTAGCAGCATTTTATTTACTTTTTTATTTTAAAAGAAAACTTAAAGCTTATTAGATGACAGTTGCGGTTACAAACGTTTTGGTCCTTTAAAAGTGTTTTATTTAAATGTGTAACACACACATTTATCAAAGAAAATATTATAATATTTTGTTTTGTTATATATTTTAATAGACTTATATGTTGAAATCTTGTATGCTTTGTTCAACTCTCAGGTTGTGGCTTCAGTTACAGGATCTACTTTACAGTTGATAACCTGCTCAACCCCAATATTTGCATGTTAGGAAATTGACTTGAGATGTCGCTCTTGTAAATCTAAACAACTTGTTATGTTTTTAAAGTGGTAATCCTCACTTCTAGGATTAATACACAAATAAAATTTGAAAATCAAAATTTTATGAACGATGCGGGACTCGAACCCACGACCTCTGGCGTTCCGTGCCAGTGCTCTCACCAACTGAGCTAACCGTTCGAGTGACGCATCGTCATAAAATCTTGTATGCTTTGTTCAACTCTCAGGTTGTGGCTTCATCTACAGGATCTAGTTTACAGTTGATATTGTGTGGCCTTCTAGCACAGGTGTTCCTCACTTAATAGAAGGTCACATCCACTTCTATTTTCGTATCATTTTTGTTACTGAAATAAATATTTTTCAATTAGAAGAAATTAGTCAATAAATACAGAAGAAGAATTAAAGCTAATTACGGAACAAGTTTTCACAGATAGAATTTAGATATGAAAAGAAAAAACACTCAACTGGGAGAAGGAAAAGTAAAAAGGAGTACAGGAGGAAAAAATTGGTCAGAGTAAATATATAAAAATGCTATACATTTGTCGTACTATAAACGTATAAGGTCGTCTAAATGTCCGAGCGGCGTTGTATACATTAACTTATACACATAACATTAAAACATTCATTCAAATTAGCACTTTATTTCGTGACAGTAATGTTCAAAGTCTATTGTTTAAAACTCTGCCTAATAGACGCGTAGGCAGAGTTTTTCTTCGGGCAATTTTTGAGCATGATTGTGAGTTATGGTGTTAATTGTATTCTGACGTATCGCGAGTGTAAGACGTAGCTTGTCACGCACACTAAAGTAATTAACCTGGCCCGTTGTCGTGCGATCTCTAGCAGCAAGACCCTTTAGCAATACGTATAAATGATCTAAGGTTAATACATACCACTCCTGAAAATAGACAGACATAGAATCGAAGAGATTTATAGAAAAAACTTTTGGGCCAAAATAAAAAAGTCATGAGCTTAGAGTTAACCTCTATTTTCAGGAATGCACGCACACTAACACAAAGTCTCATTCGTATAAATCGCGAGTGTAAGACGTAGCTTGTCACGCACACTAAACTAATATTCCTGGCCTGTTTTTATCGGTTGTCTAACAGCAAGAGACGTATAAATATTCTAAGGTATTATTAACATGTCTTATAATATTGAAGTTTAGTTTAGAGTTAACCTCTATTTTGAGCAATGCTGACACACTAATACAAAATGCTCACACACTAATACTAATACAATTGGGAGTGTAAGACATTATCTTGTCACGCACACTAAACTAATATTCCTGGCCTGTTTTTATCGGTTGTCTAACAGCAAGAGACTCTATCTAGACGTATAAATTATCTATGGTATTAACATGCCTTATAATATTGAAATTACAAAACAAACGTCACTTATCTACAATAATAATTATTTTTAACTCGGTCAGTTTCAAGTTATCTAATGGTACACAATCCTGTTTGACTGCAACGTGTAAATGACTTCAATCAGCATTTCTAAAGACCTCTAGCAATAATAACATATAATACAGCATTCAAGGAAAAATTCAGATTGTATGATCAGCTTTGTGGTCCAGTTTTATATGTTTTATATTCAAACTGGCTGAAAAAAAAATGACGTAAGTAATCGGGAATGTATAAAGCCATCGGAAATGTGACATCATCATCATCATCATCAGCCGGAAGACGTCCACAGCTGGACATAGGCCTCCCCCACAGATTTCCACGACGATAGGTCCTGCGCTGCCCTCATGCAACGTATTCCGGCGATCTTCGATCCATCTTGTGGGGGTCCTATCAACATTGCGTCATCCGCTACGTGGTCGCCATTCGAGGACTTTACTGCCCAAGCGGCCATCTGTGCGTCGAACTATGTGCCCTGCTCACTGCCACTTCAGTTTCGCAATCGTTTGGACTGTGTCGGTCACTTTGGTTCTCCTACGGATCTCCTCATTTCTGACTCGATCTCGCAGGGAAACTCCGAGCATAGACCTCTCCATTGCCCTCTGAGCGACCATTATCATTCTCATTAGGCCCATAGCAATAGCTTGAGCGGTGAATATTGGACGGTTACAGTAACAGTTAAAGTTATGACGTCATCTAAGAATTGTCAATTGGTGCAACTCATTTTTTCGACGGACAGATGGTCGTTGGGGCAGTAAAAACCTCGAATGGCGGCCACGTACCGGAAGACGCAGTGTGGGTAAGCCCCCCACAAGATGGACGTTCTGGACAAGATCGCCGGAATACGTTCGATGAGGGTAGCGCAGGACCGATCGTCGTGGAGATCTTTGGGGGAGGCCTTTGTTCAGCAGTGGAAACCTTCCGACTGATGATGGTAATGATGATGAAGCTATTGTTAATGTTAAACAGCTAAATAGCGACCTGTCGAAAGTATCAAATAAATATTCGAAATTTACTTGATATTGTCATTTTTTTAAGCCGCATTCCATAGTCTATGTTAAAGTCGGCGTTACTGTTAATGTTAAATTTAAGCCCTAACTATAACAGCTAACTTGATGCAACCTAGCCTTAGTGTACGAATGACAAACTAACAATCAAATTATAACGTCCAATGTTTGGGGCCGTTACAAATAAAACTCAACACGAGTTATTGCACGAAGGATTCACATTTACGCAAAACTAAGAATTACCGGTCGAGTTATCTCGGTCTAGATATTATAATATTTAATTTTAGGTTACCTGCCAGTTACCCAACTACGAAACGTAATTATATGCGTTGCTTTACATTTAATGCGGATGGTGCTGATTTCTAATACATTATAACTATCATAATTTATATATCCGACACATTGCATTCAATCAAAGAAACAATATATTGTTTTTAGTTTTATTTGTGTAATTAATCCCAGAAGTGAGGGTTATCACTTTAAAAACATAATAAATTATTTAGATTAGCAAGAGCGACATCTCAAGTCAATTTCCTAATATTACGCAAATATAGGGGTTGAGCAGGTTATCAACTGTAAAGTAGATCCTGTAGATGAAGCCACAACCTGAGAGTTGAACAAAGCATACAAGATTTTATGACGATACGGCACTCGAACGGTTAGCTCAGTTGGAAAGAGCGCTTGTATGGAACGCGAGAGGTCGCAGGTTCGAGTCCCGCATCGTTCATAAGATTATGTTTTCAGTTTTATTTGTGTTACAATATGTATGTATAACTACAAAGTTGAATTTCGCTATCAAAGTATAATTTAATAGTATTGAGTAGTAAAATTGTATCTTAATTTTTTTATGGAAGAGAATCATCTCTCTTGCAACGCCAGAGGAATCAAATGAGCGTTGCCGGCCTTTCAGTTAAAAAAAACTTACTACAGACAAATTGTCTTAATTTTGCGATTTGCGAGTCGATGTCATGGAGGCGTCGTCGTTACCTTCTTAAAATGGTTGAGGCGCGCGGTGGCTGGTCCATACGTCAAGAGATACCGGTATCGAAAGCCATCAAGACAAAGCCAATTTGGCTTCGAAGAAGCTGGGCGTCATCAATAGAGTAAGGCAATACTTCAAGCAGGCCCACATTCTAGCGCTCTACAAAGCGCAGGTCCGACCGCACAAGTATTGCTGTCATCTCTTGTCTGGCGCACACCAGTATCAGCTGGATCCATTTAACCGCGTGCAACGCAGAACAGCTTGAATTGTCGGGGACCCAGTGCTCTGTGAACGGCTGGATCACTTGGCGTTGCGTAGAAACGTCGCTTCATGGTGTGTCTTCTACCGCATTTATCACGGGGAGTGTTCCGAAGAGCTGTTTAACCTGATTCCTGCCGCCGAATTCCACCTTCGCACGACACGCCACAAGTTAGGATATCATCCCCACCATCTGGATGTGTGGCGGTCCTCCACAGTGCGGTTTTCAGGGAGCTTTCTTCCACGTACTACAAAGCTGTGGAATGAGCTTCCTTGTCCGGTGTTTCCGGGACGATACGACAGATACGAAGGTACGAAACCTTCAAAAAAAGCGCGTACACCTTCCTTAAAGGCTGGCAACGTTCTTGTGATTCCTCTGGTGTTGCAAGAGAATGTGGGCGGCGGTGATCACTTAACACCAGGTGATCCGTACGCTCGTTTGTCCTCTTATTCCATAAAAAAAATTGTTTTAAAAATCAAAGTAATACTTCTTAAAATATTACAGTGTCAAAAAATTATCAGATTTTTTTTAATTTACAATTTTGTGTGAATTGACGTATCCTTTGTATGATTCTATTTTTTATTTTCTTAATTTATGTTGAAACTTGTTATTTTGAGTATTTCAATGCAGGACATTGCTTAGTTAACATAATTTATAGAATAATAAAACTTTAAAAACATAACAAATTGTTTTGGTTTGCAAGAGCGACATCTCCAGTCAATTTCCTAATATGCAAATATTGGGTTTGAGCAGATTATCAACTGTAAAGTAGATCATGTAGATGAAGCCACAACCATAGAGTTCAACAAAGCATACAAGATTTTATGACGATACGGCACTCGAACGGTTAGCTCAGTTGGAAAGAGCTCGCACGGAACGCGAGAGTTCGTGGATTCGAGTCCCGCATCGTACATAAAATTTTGTTTTTGTTCAAATTTTATATGATTATTAATCCTGGAAGTGAGGGTTATTACTTTAAAAACTTAACAAATTGTTTTGTTATTTTTCACAAATATATAAGTAAATAACTCTTAATTTAAATCAATTTGAAAAACATGACTTCTTTTTTTAATCCCATACTATTTATACACTATTATTATATAAACTAGAGTAACAATAAACATTTTCATTAATTAAAACTTATCATAATCGTGTTTTAAACGCAATATAAATTTATATTATGGCTAAAACTAACTTGTAAACATTAACGACACAACACGTGCTAAATTGGTCTAATTAAATAAATTATTTAACTCAATAGCAGCTACCAGTTAAATGTTTGAGACAATATGTTTCAAACTCGGCCTATCTATTCTCGTTGCATAACGAGCCTTAACTTAGTATTAAGACTAGGTAATAGTCTTCCTTGATTATGCCACTACCAACCACTTTCTCGCTGGTATCCCGAGGCTCCGTCCAAAAGGCGATCAGTTGCATAATACTGTTTTTAGTTGGGCAATATTTTTATCAATCTGGTATCTTTGCTAATAAATTTCTAGTAAGGTTTGAAAGTGTGTTTGAGAGCCGTTTTTGGTTTGGAAACTACTGAACCGATCGGAATTATACTTATACTATAAGATTACATCGTGTTTCAAAGGACGTTTTAGTAAATTGTATGCACTGACATTACTTATCCGGAACCTGTATATTTTTGGCTTAGAAATACCACTTAGAAATGTAAATGACATTTCATTACATATGACAATTCATATAATGAGCGCCGCGGGGTACTTAATTTATATGACAATATAACGGTTGCTAGGTCAGCACTTTTATTAAACCTTTAAAATTTTGGTTTAATTAGTTTATGTTATAACGAGTTATTAAAACATTATTTGGATAAAATAAGATTCAGTTTTTAATATCCCTATTTATTTCATTTTCTCGTATCACTGCACTTCATAATTGCTTAACGTATATCGGATAAGTCCCGTGCAATGGCTTATTCCGTGGTCATCTGAAAGGCAAAGACTAATTGGCTTCGAAGGTACTAGGGATCATCAAAAAAAAATGCAATACTTGAAGCTATAACTTTTAGTAACTGCAATACAATGTATCTCTATATAAAGAGCAGGTCCGGCAATATAGGATGTATTGGCTATCATTGCATCCCAGGTGAATCCCAGAATTCAAATTCATATTAGGATGTGACATCACTTATGTATTGAAAGTCAAAAATTACTACCTATTCCAAAACTAATGCCTCAGACCAGAGAAGAATGTGCGAGCTTTATAGGCTTTTAAGGCGAGCTTATAAGTCCTTATACCAAAAGTTATGTTTAAGCTCTTTAAGGATGTATGTTATTGTAAATGTTTTAAATAAATACTTTATTGTTTATATTCAGAACGTTTTTGTTACTGTAACTCTCAACTATGAGCAAAAAACCGATTATTCAATAACTCTGGAGTAGAATAGATGCGTTATGTTAAAAGCAAGCTTAAACTACAGGGTGGACCAAAAGTCCGTTTACATTTGAATCGGTAGCCGCGTCTAGCAGCGGCGGTGGAGCGGGGTGGAAGGGTTACGCATTGCAAGAGCGGCCAATGGGAATTTAGTACCATGGCGTCGTTCAGCGGTAGTCAACGTGCGTTTTGTGTACGCGAGTACTATCGAAACAACGATTCTGCGACCTTAGCTCAACGAAAGTTTTGCAATCATTACAAGATACGACACAAAAATCAAGCTCCATCAGGTGTGTTAATTAAGAAATGGGTGCTCAAGTTTGAGAAGACGGGTTTAACAATGGATTTACCTCGATCTGGCCGGCCTAGAACGTCGAGGGACCCCGAAAACGTGGAGCGAGTAAAATCGTCTGTTCGTGACCAACCTGGACTTTCAACTCGAAAGCGGTCTGCTGTCCTTAACGTGCCAAGATAATGATGTATTAAACCGCATTCTCAAGAAAGATTTAAGTCTACATTCCTATAAAATCCAAATGGTGCAGGAATTAAGGCCTCAGGACCATACCACTAGGTTGCAGTTTGCGAACGAAATGATAGAGCGATTCACCAGTTTTACAAACATTTTTTTCTCAACAAGGCACACTTCCACCTAAATGGGCATGTTAATAGACAAAATTGTCGTTATTGGAGTGACACTATGTCATGGTGATCAAAAACCCCTGCATTCCAGCCAACCAACCCAGTAACTCTTGACAAATTAAAGGATCGTATTCGCACAGAAATCCAAAAGATCTCAACAGAAACATGTAAAGCTGTTATCGAAAATTTCCGCTCTAGATTGCAGCAATGCCAGAATAATGAAGGATTTGCATATGAATGATGTGACTTTTAAGAAATTAATTCCCCTTTTGTTTACTATCGAAAACAATAAACAATTTTGATCTACTGTAATTAGTTTTTTTTAATCATCAGTCGAATTATAAACGGACTTTTGGTCCACCCTGTATTATATCTGTATATATAAAAATTTATTGCTGTTCGTTAGTCTCGCTAAAACTCGAGAACGGCTGGACCGATTTGGCTAATTTTGGTCTTGAATTATTTATGGAAGTCCAGGGAAGGTTTAAAAGGTTAACAAATATGAAAGTGTTCGGAATTAAATAAAAACAACAATTTTGTTTTTCCTTTGATGTGTCCCCCGTCGTCCGATATTTGTTTTGTATGGACATATTTTCTATGAGAGAATTTATTGACGCACGGTTTGACAGTTCTGCTGTGAAACAATTTCATAACAACAACAGGGTGCATATTTTACGAAATAATTCTTGATGATATGACTTATTATTGACAAATTAATAAAAAACATTATTTTATTTATTATATACAGAACAACGTCAGTCAGGTCAACTAGTTATTAATAAATATTACGCAACAACTTAAGCAAGGGATGCAAAAAACATAATTAAATATAAATGTTATGATTGAGCGGATATTAAGTATATTTTGAGGTTATTTGTTACGGCGATTATAAATTGCATTGCCCTGAATTCCATCAATGTTTGTATCAACGAGTTCAAATTATACGCATCCTCGACCGCTCATTACCTCAATACATGAATGGTGTTATGCAATAAGTGAATTCGCTAGAAACTCTTATAACTATAATGTTAACACCAGGAACAGACATAAACTTAAAATACCTCCTACTCGGCTGAGTCGAGTTAGTAAGTCTTTTGTGGGGCGTTGTATTTGCTTTTACAACAAGATCCCAGATAATGTTCAAAACAAATGTATTACGAAATTCAAAAGAATTGTTAAAAAAGTTTATTATAACTAATAAACTTTATCACACAGTTTATTATAACTAATAAACTTTATCACACAAACTTTTCAACTCAATAGTTATTTATTATTATTATTATTACATTTATGTTAATAAATGTCTTTTTATTGATGCTACTGATTGAGGATTGAGCAAACGCCCTCAGGCTTTTAAATAATAAATTTTATTGTTCGATTTAACATTGTAACCATATTTTTTATGCAATAGAAGAAGCCCGCTGAGTTTGTTGCGCCCGTTCTTCTCAGGTCTGAGGCATACCTTTTGGAATGGTTAGTCTTTGACTTTCAAAAAGTATTTTTATATCTTATTGTTTATAAAAATACTTGAATTTAAATACATAATACTGAGTTATTAATAATATTAATCGCCTAGTCGAAGAAAAACAAGCGGTTCGGCCGTACCAGCCTTTTCTCGAAGCAGTTCAAACCATTTTCGACCCCCAATAACCTCATTGTGGTACTCAAACTAGTACTACATTGTATAAACACGGTATATTTTAAATTTCATGCAATTTAAACCGGTACTTTACGAAATATAACTAGTCAAAGTTTCTTAATTTTGTCACTCACTGACTGACTGAAGCATAAAGCATTTCTAGCACACATAGAAGCTTCAAATTTAGAATACAATTAGTGTTAAGTGTATAAATCAAGGAAAATATTAAATATTAAAATATATTGTAATTTACACTATAAGATGTTGTAAGGCTAGGTAATTATGTAATAAATTGAGACAGAGGGACCTTAAATAGAGACTGAATAATGACCGACTTGGATCTTACAACTTTTAACAGTAGAAGAACTGGGTTGCGAGACTTGGTTTTTTTTTGCGAGTTATGTTTTTGATGGCAATCTAAATTCAGATTGACTAGTATAATAGATCCTGTATATATCATGGCTCATTGGTTAGTGAACCTGAAAACGAAAAGTTTTTTGGAGCTTGTTATGTCAGTGAGAGGCTCCTTTGCACAAGATGCAGGCTAGATTATGGGTACCACAACGAAGCCTATTTCTGTCGTGAAACAGTAATGTGTAAGCATTACTGTGTTTCGCTCCGAAGAGTGCCGTAGCTAGTGAAATTACTGCGCAAAGGAGACCTAATACTTCATGTCTTAAAGTGACGAGCGCAATTGTACTGCCGCTCAGAATTTTCAGGTAATTCAAGAATCCTGAGCAGCACTGCATAGAAATGGACAGGGCGTATCAATTACCATCAGCTGAACGTCCTGCTCCTCTCGTCCCTTATTTTTATTAAAAAAAATGTATTTGTATAAATATTGCCAACAATATATATTATTCAGGTATTTTAAACAATACCTAGGCAATAGAACAGAATAAAAATATATCTATTCACCACAGGTAGTGACAATAACATAATATATTGCAACAACACTTGTTAAACGTCATGATACTACATCAGTTAGTAAAGGGGCTTTGAAATGGGGAGAAGAAGTCATTGGAAACTCCCAGCCCATCTTGTATATGGCTGATCAAGCAATATATAATGTAAAATTTCCTACAGATTATTATATAGAATAACTTCTATATAACACTAGCAATATGTGAAAGTATATTTATGTTTTTTCGTTGTATATTATATGATTGAATTTTGTATTGTTTTTGTAATAAAGTGCAAAAATACATTCAAGGTAACACAATAGTTTAATTAAAAAAAGTAAAATTCAGCTCAGTTTAAAGTGAAATATATTTATAATTGGGTGATAATTATTACGTGGTAGCATTTTATTTTAATAGAATCCGGTCGCAGTTTCAACTACTTGTAGTTGGCACATGGGCCTGTAAAAAAATATGAATTTAAGCCATTCCCGGATTAACTATTGAGTTATGTAATTATATACTCAGAAACATCAACGATTCGACCAGCCGTTAAGGAGTTCAAAGACATATTATATTAAAAGACCGTTTTAAAAAGACCCTTTGAATATCAAATAAATTGAGGTTGATTGAAATATCTATCATTTATTTCTGTATTTTTTTATGAAAGTAAAGGACGATACGAGCAGGACCTTCAGCTGATGGTAATTGATACGCCCTGCCCATTATAATGAAGTGCCGCAAAGGATTCTTTTAAATTTATTCTCTTAAAAACCCAAAAGTTCTGAGTGGCACTACAATTACACTTTCACCTTGAGACATAAGATGTTAAGTCTCATTTGCTCAGTAATTTCACTAGCTACTTAGCATTCAGACAAAAACATTATAATGTTTATACATTACTGCTTCACGGCAGAAATAGGCGCCGTTGTGGTACCTATAATCTAGCCGGCATCCTGTGCAAAGGTGCCTCCTACTTGTCTGTCCCGGATGTTTCACAAAAACACTTACATATCAATAAGCGTGCAATGAACTCTCAGCCCAGATGAACACATCGGCCTTCGGTATTTGCAAGTCCTTTCCCTTCAATTCTTGAACTTGCGACAATAATGTAAAAAGGTCATTTAGATTTGATCTTTTGAAACTATCCACTCTATAAAATATACACAGGGAAATGTTTTGAACACCTGTTTTACCATATTCATCCTACGACATTTCTGTAGAAAGGTCATGTTCGACCTTTTGGTGTTACCCACGCTAAGAAATATATTCCGGAAAACGTTCCGGATAACTGATTTACCCTAATTATTCTATGACAATATTGTTATAAACATAATAAGATTTGCTCTAATATGACTTCTCGTATGCTCTATAAAGCGCAGGTCCGGGCAAATAATATGGAGTATTGCTGGCATCTCTGGTCTGGCGCATCCCAGTATCAGCTCGATCTATTTGACCGCATGCAACGCAGAGCAGTTCGAATTGTCGGGGACCCAGTGCTCTGTGAATTGCTGGATCACTTGGCGTTGCGTAGAGATGTCGCTTCATTGTGTGTCTTCGACCGCATTTATCACGTGGAGTATTCCGAAAAGTTGTTTCACCTGATTCTTGCCACCAAATTCCACCTTCGCACGACACGCCACAAACTAGGATATCATCCCCACCATCTGGATGTGTTGCGTTCCTTCACAGTGCGGTTTTCAAGGAGCTTTCTTTCTACTACAAAGCTGCGGCATGAGCTTCCTTGTGCGGTGTTTCCGGGACGACACGATATGGGTACCTTCAAAAAGAGCGCATTCCTCTGGTGTTGCAAGAGAATGTGGGCGGCGGTGTTCACTTAACCCCAGAACCCGTACGATGGTTTGTCCTACTTTTCCATAAAAAAAATATGATTATAAAATATATACCGGATCAAACTCTGAATAGTTTTGACAGAATGAACCTGGGACAGTGCTGTAGAAAGGACATATAGGTTTGATATTTTGACATTTGGACATTGTGGATAGTCATCCACTCTATAAAATATAGACAGGGAAATGTTTTGAATACCTGTTTTACCTTAATCATCCTACGACATTACTGTAGAAAGGTCATTGATTTTTAATCTTTTGAGCCTACCCACGCTACAGAATATATTCCGGATACGTTTTGAATAACTGATTTACCCTAACATGACAATATTGTAAAAGAACTTATTAGGTTTGATCTTATATATGATTATTAACTCTATAAAATATATACCGGAGAAAATTCTGAAAAGCTGTTTGACTCAAGCTGAGAGAGTACTATTGAAAGGACATTTAGGTTTGATCTAATGAGGCTATTCACGCTTGAAAATATATACAGGGATCGTTTCAAATAGCTGTTTTACCTGAATCAATCTGATATAGTACTGAAAAGAGGACATTTAGGTTTGATCTAATGAGGCTATCCACGCTACAAAATATAATATACAGGCAAACATTCCAAATAACTGTTTTACCTGAATCAATCTGAGATAGTACTGAAAAAAAAAACATTTAAGTTTGATCTAATGAGGCTATTCACGCTACTAAATATGTACAGGTAAATATTTCTAATAACTGTTTTACCTGAATCAACCTGAGATAGTACTGAAAGAAAGGACATTTAGGTTTGATCTAATGAGGCTATTCACGCTACTAAATATATACAGACAAACATTTCAAATAACTGTTTTACCTGAATCAATCTGAGTTAGTATTGAAAGAAAGGACATTTAGGTTTGATCTAATGAGGCTAACCACGCTATTAAATATGTACAGCCAAACATTTCAAATAACTGTTTTACCTGAATCAACCTGAGATAGTATTGAAAGAAAGGGCATTTAGGTTTGATCTAATGAGGCTAACCACGCTATTAAATATATACAGGGATCGTTTCAAGTAGTTGTTTTACCTGAATCATCTCGGGACAGTACTGTAGAAGAGACATTTAAGTAACTGACCTTTCCAAGTGACCTACAAACCTAAATGTCATTCAGGTTTGATTTTATATACAAGATTTGAAATTTAGGTTTGGTATGTGGATAGGCTATCCGAGCTATAAATTATTACAGCGAATGTTCGAAAGAAATTTTGTCTGGATCATCCGTTTCGCATCGAACCAGTTTCATGTCGATGCGATCAGTGGTTTAGGCGTGATAGAGCCTCAAACAATGACCATTTTCAATATATATATATATATATATATATATATATATATATATATATATATATATAAGATACCATCATTACTGCCCTGGAGCCATAATCACACTGTGATTCTAAAAGATATTTTTCCGTTCTAATGAAACTTTCTTTCTTTCTATCTACTATCATTTAGTCTATGTAGTGCCCTGACAAAATTCCATAAACAGGCCTACAATATGGTACTGATAAAGCATTTTCTCCCGCCATTTAGCCCCTGGTAACTATTACCATGAACACACAAACTCCTATTTAGGTGGCCTTGACAAAGTAATTACTTGGCAGAAATAAATATGAAAAAATTATCCAATAAACTTAAAATCGAAAATATTTATTATTGGAAATTAACTATTTTAGAAAAGAACGCGTATTTCCCTAAAAAAAAAGGTTTAATTAGAACTTCATTGAATTACAAACAACACTAATATTAATATTACAATTTCAATACAAAGAATTGAATTAATTCCAGGCGGTTGATGGAACGAGGTTCATCCGTGCCATGGAGCCAGGTCCTTCAGGAGTCTATCGGCGAAGCGAAGCTCAGCGGAGAGGCCCTTCGTGACTACTTCAGACCACTTGAGGATTGGCTTCGGAGTGAGAACTTGAGAACTGGAGAATATCTGGGCTGGAGTTATGATGGAGACTACTGTAAATTCAGGTAATTGTATAAAATTATAAAAATTAGGACAACAGTTAACATGTTCTTATATACTTCAAAAGTCTTCACAAGTGCAACTGTATTTTATTTAATTTCCTTTGTAATTTTTCTTGTGTGCATTTTTTTATAATTTATTCATATTATTGAATGGTTTTTGATCCCGACAGTTACTATTTATAACATTGTCTCCATGTCGAAACTTTTTTTGAGGCCAACATTGGGGATTTTCCCGAAGATGTATTTATTTTAATTGAAACAGTGAATACCAATTACATTAATTACAGACTATTCATTATTAATTCGGACATTCATCTCGCTCACAGTAATTCAGGCATTCTGACATTATTCCCGTCCATTCATCCGCGAACAAGTCACACTCAGGGTTTGCTTTCAGAAGAGAGTTGAGTGTTGTTTGACCTGATTCTTGCAGTGGAATTCGACCATTCGATTCCTCAGTTACAAAGAGTAACAATTCCGAAAAGGGTTCCAAAAGAAAAGAACTGTATGAACCGAAAATATTCTAGACTTATGAAGAAATATTGGAAGTAAGAACTAAACTGCATTCACTCATCGACTTGCTTCTCTATGGTAATGGTGGGTTATCATTCATGGAACAATTTCTCATACTTACCTCAACCCTACTCCTTACACTTTGGAACTGAGGTTTGGATTTATTGTACATGGACAAAATATCCTCACCATCTCGATGTTAAGCGTCTGTCACAGCGGTCCTCTAGGAACTTTCCAAAAACAAGCAAACTGCGAAATGAAATTTCTTCTCCGATGTGTTCACTGTTCAGGTTGATATGACAGAGTTACCTTCAAAAAGTTACAACCATCTAAAAGGTCCACCGGCAAATACTTGTGATTCTTCTTTTAGTGTTCAATAGAGAGCATGGACTGCGAAGATCACTTACCATCACAAGATTCTCTGGCTCGTGTGTTCTGCTTTCGGAGAGTATTTTTATACAGGTGTCTTCAAATTCAACGTCTAGCCGAAATGGTATGATAGGATAGATAGTAAATAATCATCCAAAAATCCCATTTTGTTGAGAAATTATGGGCATTAAACATAAAAATCACATTTTCTCCATGTTTTATCAATTTTTGTTTATTGTAATTAATATAGGTTATGATTGTCCATTTGAAGCGTATCACCGTAGCCCTAAGTCATCTTTAATGTCAATAAAAATAATATCACAATTGCCCCAAGTTTTCTTAGAAATAACATTTTTTGCCGAACTATTACTTCAACATTCTAAAATATGTGGACTTTGACAGAGCCTTCTGAAAAAAATGTATTAGAATGCCTTGGCAAGTGCCATCAAATTTGGCACCATTAATCAGGATTCCAAAATAGTACACCACTTGTTGTGATAATACTAAAAAAAATATGGGTAGAAACAAATCTTGAAGTGATCCGATTTTATACGAATCGAGTTTACTTAAATAAAATGTTTTTGATTCGGACAAATTCGGTAGTGGTCCTTAATTTTACGGCACAATGATGATGATGATCATGAAGAGAGGTGGATTGCGGAGTTTGGTAAGAGTGAGCAAGATAGATAGTGACGCTACTTTTATCAAAGGCAAAAAGAGTAAATAAGTATAAGAGGGGGAAAACTGGCAAGAGGCTCACGTTATCGGAAATGCTGGAACAAACAGTCCTGGAATTCGCAACACCAGGAGTCAACTGATGTGTTGTGGAAGTATAAGTGAAGTTGCATAACTAAATATATCCCTCTCAATGACGTTGTTAGTGTCCCCTACTAATGCACGAAGCGTTTGTGCGGATATTACACTTGGCTGAATTTAGTCATCTAAATTCAGAAGCAAATTTAGAAACACATTAGATACTTCTGATTACACTGCCCTAAATTTAGTTACTGAATCAGTCACCACATAAAGCGCGGATACGAGGATGGCTCCAGTGTTGTCCAGGCACCAAAAAATTGGGCTTTGCCTAGCCCTGGCCGTTGGCGCAATTAAAATTAAAAAAAGAAAACGAAAATCATGGGTTGAAGTTAGCTAATATTACAAAGAGAATAGGGTGTTTTTTAACCAGCAGAATGATTTTCAGGAATGATCTACGAATGGATCCGAGATCGTTTGACATAATATAATTAAATTTTGTGACACCGTTTATTCAAAAGCAAGATACTATCTCTACTAGATACTACTACTCCTACGAGACAGTATTAGTGCAAAAAAAAATTGGTCGTAACACTTGTTTAACACACGTTTCTTGCAACAGGAAATTCATATCAAGATGTAATTTCATTTATTTAATATACCAAACCCTGCTGACAAAAACTATCTCTGAAACATGTTTGGTCTATAACTATTATTCGGGAACATAAAACTTAGATACGTCCTCCACGCACGAAGGGCCACTACCGACTGAAATCAGTAACTAAATACGATTACACTTTACTAAATGCGTTTCTAATTAGATTTCTAAATGATTCAGTCATTCAGAAACTATCCTTACTTCTGAATTTAGGAAGCTAGGTTGCTGAATGCGATTATACTTGTCTTAATTCAGTAACGACAAAACTTAGATGACTAAATTCAGTTAAATGTAATAAGCGCTTTGCTTCTAGCTTCATAAAGCGAACACTCTATACAAAATAAAATAACACTTCATAAAATAATATAGCTTCGATGTCACAACGTTATAGTAAATAGTTAAAATACACATTATTGTTTCATATAAAATAAATATCAAATATCATAAAAGTTTCAAAGCGCATAAATCATTATTAAACATTATTATGCAGCGAAACGGGGATTTTTGCGCACGTAGATTGTTTTTACGCAAATATGCGTAAGCGGTGTACATCCCTGTTGCGTAGGGTTTGGGCAAGCCCCAGTGGTATTCTGAGGACATTTTCGAATGTCAGTACAACTTTGATGATATAACCACTGCTGTACACATGGTTAGGAAGGCTTCGATTTTAAGATATCTTGTACTAACACTAAGTTTTAAGTGACTTTGTTACTAACACATTATGATCCTTTGTTGGCCGAAATAAATGTATTATTATGTAACGAGACTTTAGTATAAATTAATTAAACTTTTTTTTATTTCAGCATTGAAACAGCAGGTCTACAAGTTTACGGAGGTTTCTACAACGCTGCAATCAGAACTTTCAACGCCGCTGAACTACTCACCATCATGTTAACCTCGACGATAATTACTGTGATCAGTTTACGTCATAGATAAATCTTACTTTCAAAACTGCACATAAACAATGAATTATACAATATTTTGAGAACATCAAGCAGAGAAAACCTATTGGAGAACTTATAATATAATATTATGTAATAAAGAGTAAAAAATAAGGACTCCGTGTCATCTTACATAACAGTGAGGCACCAAAACAAGCCGGTAAACGGTAAATATATAGCCTAACAAATATACTTACACTAATACAAGCCGATCGGCCGCCATTATGACGTGTCCATCGTCTGTGACAGATCAGTTTACGTCGCAATAAAATATTTTTAAAAGACCGTCGTGCGTCGTGAAAAAGTGTAAAAACAAAAATATTAAAGTATTTGAGGATATATGATTATTTAAGGGATAAAAAATTGTGTAACTGGTATACACCGTAACTGCACACACACTAGCATAAAGGTGATTCACTTGCTAATATCACGGCGCGGAGTCCTCCTTTTTTTACTCGTCCGTGGTAATAAAGAATTATATAAGACTTATTGCAATAAGTATTTTTATAGTAGTAATAACATGATAATAAACTAATGTATAGTTAAAATTAATGTTTGTACTTACGTCGAGGTAAGTAAGTAACTTACTTACTTAGGCAAGTCTTCAAAGGCATATATTTAGGCATCAATAATTATGAAACGTTTCTATAACATAAATGAGTTATTTTATGTTTTATCTATTTGCCTAACCTTAATTGTTAAAATGTTAATTTCTCATTGAAGTGACAAATAGGTCTCGAGAATAAAGTTATTTAAACCTTAAGTACAGGGTTATATGAACTTGTAAGTACACTTAATATTTTTGTTACAATCCCTAGTTCGTTGGAAGAATTAATTGAAGCATTAGTATGAATAAATATTTTATGATTAAGAATTGTTTATTTTATTATTAATATCATATAGTACTTCTTATAGTCCGTACACGAAAACGTCCCAGTCCCATTTGTCCAAATAAATATTTTCTTCTATACTCTTCGTATAATGTATAATAATGGCCCCAGAGCAATCTTGATTTTTTTGTAATAAGCTCAAGTTCTTCTATTAGAATGCCTCTATGATTAAACTTGCCAAAACATGGTAAAAGAAAAATTGACCTTCAAAAACTTCCAAGTTAATACCGTCATGATCAGATTGCCAGATATATCTTAAAAGATTTTAAGGTAAGTCAGCACGGCAGCGCCACTTACAATAATTAGACGAAACACAAAAAGGTAAGCAATATTAAAGAACATTTTTTTTTTGGAACAGGACGACTAACGAGCGTACAGGTCACCTGGTGTTAAGTGATCACCGCCACCCACATTCTCTTGCAACACCAGAGGAATCCCAGGAGCGTTGCCGACCTTGAAGGAAGGTGTACGCGCTTTTTTTGAAGGTACCCATGTCGTATCGTCCCGGAAACACCGCACAAGGAAGCTCATTCCACAGCTTTGTAGTACGTGGGAGAAAGCTCCTTGAAAACCGCACTGTAGAGGACCGCCACACATCCAGATGGTGGGGATGATATCCTAACTTGTTGCGTGTCGTACGAAGGTGGAATTCGGCGGCAGGAATTAAAGAAACTAGGGAAGTCCACCCATCATTGAATGGATCCCATTGAGTATTCTTATCGAAGAACGCGATTAAAGATGCCAATGAACGCGGTATAAGTGCCGTGGCTCGGGCAAAGGTGCGATGAAGTGGGCCACGTAAAGTTTATTTTTTCATGGGAGAAAATTATTGAATTTAGGGACACGTATACGACACAATGGCTCATGAACATCTGGAGCATCAACGTCTCCTTGTAAAATGGGACATATAATTTTTAGCTGGTCACAAGTCCACCTGTCCTCCAGGGAATTGAAACCTAAACAATCTAAGAGAACGTTGTATAGTGGCATAGTTCTTGCAAATAATTTAACTCACTTAGTTTTGGAAGAGGAAACCGGAGTATACGAAACGTCGATCAGGTCGAGTTTTGTAGTTGTCTTCAGTCAGAGCTTAAGTCCACATACTACGAGGGCAGCGATAAGAAGGGGACTGACTAATACCAAGAATATGTAATAGTTGCTAAAACTCCAATACACGACCAAATTTGTGGTTGTTTTTCGTATGATTTGTACCTTATCAGCCATTTCTAAATTTTTCACTGTTGGCAACACTTTTATTACACAACTGTAGCCCCAATTATACTCACCTCCAAAATATCTTGATGATCAGTTGTATAGCATTAAAGCTTTAAACAGTAACAAAAAAACTAGGCTTCACATTTATGTTAGTTCATCCAATGGGAGGCTCCTTTGCACAGGATGCCGGCTAGATTATGGGTACCACAACGGTGGCTATTTCTGCTGTGAAGCAGTAATGTGTAAGCATTACTGTGTTTCGGTCTTAAGGGCGCCAAAGCTAGTGAAATTACTGGGCAAATGAGAATTGACACCTTATGTCTCAAGGTGAAGAACGCAGTAGCATTGCCGCTCATAATTTTTGAGTTTTTCAATAATCTTGCCCTGCATTGTAATGGGCGTATCAATTACCATCACCTGAACGTCCTGCTCGTCTCGTCTCTTACTTTCATAAAAAAACGTTAGGTCTTTGGATGTACTGAAACTAGAATATTATACTTATTTTTGCTTTATTATTACCATTAAATTATCGCTCTCCCAATTCTCACTGTAAATCACTCATCCACTGTCTCCCAGATGGTTGGCCATAGACTATGGATATCCACTAACCAGTCTATCCATACTTCCTTGGCATCAACTCTTCCATACATACCTACTATTCTCGACCGGCTCCATAGTCTATTAAAAAGATCAATACAGAAACAGCTGTCAAACAATCGAACTGAGACAAAAGTCTAGTGTACTTTTTTTTTTTATATGAGAGGGGCAAGAGGCTCACGGGATGGGGAGAGGTGAGGCAACCGCCCATGGACATCCGCAACAACAGGTGTGACAAGAAATGCGTTGCCGGCCTTTAAGGTATGCTTTTTTCATGAAGGTCCCTAAGTCGTATCTGTTCGGGAAGACCGCTGCCGGTAGTTGATTCCACAAAGTGGCTGTGCGAGGCAAGAAATTTCGAAGAAAACGCGCGGTTGTGGAATGCCAGACGTCTACGTGATGCGGATGGTACTTTGCACGTAATGTCCGATGGTGGAATTCGGCCGCTGGAATCAACCCGAACAGCTCCTCTGAGCACTCCCCGTGATAAATGCGGTAGAAGATGCAGAGAGAACCCACATCTCTACGCAATGCTAGAGAATCAAGCCGATCGGAGATGACTTGATCGTCGATGATTCGAGCCGCTCTTCGTTGTATGCGGTCAAATGGAAGAAGCTGGTACTGGGGAGCACCCGCCCAGTGGTGAGAACAGTACTCCATGTGAGGCCGAATTTGCGCCTTATAAAGTTGCAGGCGGTGGCTTTTAGCGAAGTACTGTCTCGCCTTACTGAGTACACCAAGCTTTTTAGAGGCCAGTTTGGCCTTCTCTTCCAAGTGACCACGGAACTGAACGTCGCTCGATATATCGACGCCAAGTATGCCAATAGAGGCTGTGGCAGTTAGAGGAGTGATCTCGAATCGAGGGGATACGACAAAGGGAGACTTTTTAGTGGTAAACGCACAAACTTGTGTCTTCTTGGGGTTGAATTGGACTAAATTATGTCGGCCCCATTCCGAGACTTTGCAAAGCATAGTCTCGATTTCAGACACAAGTTTGTTCCGGTTCTCGTCGACGCTATCCCGGGACATGTTGGCACGGCCGGTGTAGGAAGCATACCCTGTGCTGTCGTCTGCATAGCAATGAATGTTGCTGATTTGCAGCATATCATTGATATGCAGAAGAAACAGCGTAGGGGATAGCACGCAGCCTTGCGGGACACCAGCGTTTATGAGTTTTAAGTCGGAGCATGCACCGTTGATAACAACCTTGATGCTCCGATCAGCCAAAAAGCTAGTGACCCATTTGCACAACTTCTCGGGAAGCCCATAGGATGGCAGTTTCGCTATAAGCGCTTTATGCTACACCCGATCGAAGGCCTTCGCTATGTCCAAACTAACCGCCAACGCGCAAAAGGGAGAGCCCTTCGACTCAACCGCTTGCGCCCATTTATGGGTGAGGTATGCAAGAAGATCACCAGCTGAGCGACCCTGACGGAAACCATACTGGCAGTCGTTGATCAGCTGGTGCCCCTCTAGGTATCCCAAGAGCTGGCGGTTGATGATCGACTCCATTACTTTGGAGAAAATGGAGGTAATGGCAATAGGGCGGTAGTTGGATGGATCTGAGCGTACACCTTTCTTAGGGATCGGGTGCACTAAAGCCGCCTTCCATAATTTCGGGACTACGCCTGATGAGTAGGAGAGCCGGAAAAGACGGGTAAGGACCGGCGCCAGTTCCGGAGCACATGTCCGCAGCACTATCGGCGGAATGCCATCGGGCCCGCTTGATTTGTGAATGTCCAAGGTGAGAAGCGCCTTAAGCACGGCACTATGCCGGATTTTTACCCCCGGCATATATGAATCGCACCGCGGAATATGCGGTGGTGGTGCACCTTGGTCATCCAGAGTCGAGTTGGACGCGAAGAGGGAGCCCAGGCGATCAGCTTTCTCTTTCGCGTCATGGGCCAGCGAGTCATCATCCCTGTGCAGTGGCGGAATGGCTGGCTGGCAGAAGTTTCCTTGGACAGCCTTGGCGAGCGACCAGAACGCACGAGTTCCCGAGGGAAGGCGTGCAAGTCTCTCGCCAATTCTGCCAATGTGCTTCGACTTCGCGTCAGCAATAACTCTTTTGAAGGACCTGGAGGCATGATTGAAGTGTTTTTTAAGTTCGCTGGTATTCAAATGCTTAGATACCACCGCATTGACGCAAGCCTGATAGCACTCCTGCTTTCGGCGAGAGGCCATTTTGCAGGAGCGGTCAAACCATGGTTGGGACCTGCCACCGATAGAGGCAGAGGAGGATGGAATGAAGAGTTCTTCTTGTGTCAGTTAACCGTCTTATTATTTTAGTCTCTATAGTCTATGCCTGGCCCTTAATTATTAATAATTCCAATCTGATCGATGATTTCTTGTGTCAGTTCACCGTCTTATTATTTTACTCTCTATAGTCTATGCCTGGCCCTTAATTATTAATAATTCCAATCTGATCGATGATTTCTTGTGTCAGGTAACCGTCTTATTATTTTAGTCTCTATAGTCTATGCCTGGCCCTTAATTATTAATAATTCCAATCTGATCGATGATTTCTTGTGTCAGTTCACCGTCTTATTATTTTACTCTCTATAGTCTATGCCTGGCCCTTAATTATTAATAATTCCAATCTGATCGATGATTTCTTGTGTCAGGTAACCGTCTTATTATTTTAGTCTCTATAGTCTATGCCTGGCCCTTAATTATTAATAATTCCAATCTGATCGATGAATTCTTGTGTCAGTTCACCGTCTTATTATTTTACTCTCTATAGTCTATGCCTGGCCCTTAATTATTAATAATTCCAATCTGATCGATGATTTCTTGTGTCAGGTAACCGTCTTATTATTTTAGTCTCTATAGTCTATGCCTGGCCCTTAATTATTAATAATTCCAATCTGATCGATGATTTCTTGTGTCAGTTCACCGTCTTATTATTTTACTCTCTATAGTCTATGCCTGGCCCTTAATTATTAATAATTCCAATCTGATCGATGATTTCTTGTGTCAGGTAACCGTCTTATTATTTTAGTCTCTATAGTCTATGCCTGGCCCTTAATTATTAATAATTCCAATCTGATCGATGATTTCTTGTGTCAGGTAACCGTCTTATTATTTTAGTCTCTATAGTCTATGCCTGGCCCTTAATTATTAATAATTCCAATCTGATCGATGAATTCTTGTGTCAGTTCACCGTCTTATTATTTTAGTCTCTATAGTCTATGCCTGGCCCTTAATTATTAATAATTCCAATCTGATCGATGATTTCTTGTGTCAGTACGTATTTTAAACTTAAAAGTGCAAAATATATGAGGTTGATGTAAATATTCATCTTCTTTGGAATTTCTGCAATGGACTGTATTTTGTGTTAACATGATCGCACTATTGTAACCAGACATGTAAATATTCGACTAGCAGATGTGTAACAGTGTTTAAAATTTTGAGTTGGAGAGGTTTTTTTATGACAATAAGGGACGAGAGCGAGACGAGCAGGACGTTCAGCTGATGGTTATAAATATGCCCTGCATATTACAACGCAGTACCGCTCAGCATTCTTGAAAAACACAATAATTCTGAGTGGCAATACAATTGCGCTCGTCACCTGGATAAATTTGATATATAGTCTCATTTGCCCATTAATTACACTAGCTGCGGCACCCTTCACACCGAAACATAATAATGTTTACACATTACTGTTTCACTGCAGAAACAGGCGTAAAATACCCATAATCTAGCCAGCACAGGATGCCGGTAATTTCCCACTGGTAAGCAAAAGAGCCTCCCACTGGTGAGAGATAATTCTCTCACCAGTGGGAGTAATCGTACTCAAAGAGCTAATGCTCTTCGATTTACCGGTAAGAGGTTTCTTTGGACTGGTTATTGGCTACTAGGGTATCACAGCGGCACGTTTTTATGGTAACTCTAATCCATAGCTGTAACGTATGAATGTTAGTTCTGCTCCATCGAACCCCCCAGAATACTCCTTGTAAAGTCGATGAACCAGTCACACACCCAAATACGCCTATGCCTATTAAAAGGTCGTCAAAAAATGTCCGAGTGGCAGTGTATACACGTATAAATGAACTTATACGAATAACATTACAACATCCATTAAGATTAACACCTTATTTCTTGACAGTAATGTTCAAAGTCTATTGTATACGCTCATTAGAAGTAGTAACTGCACTATGTCACGAACGAGACAGATGCGAACACGACGCAAGAAGATTTTGTTTAAGCAATTGAAATGTAATTATTTAGCAAAATGATTAAAAACGTCAAGTTTTTATTTTAAAGGGCACTTACCTGAAAAACGACACTCCATCCATTTTAAGTTGGATACGCTGTTATTTGGACAGTTTTTCACTGAACACTGTCATTGCGTGGCGTTGCATTCAAAGTGAGGTCGAAACACAAAGAAACCTTGCCGTATAGACGCGTAGTGAGAGTTATGCTTTAGACATTTCATTCTTTTTTTATATTATCTTGTACAAACTAGACATAGCCACGGGATAAAGGTTGCAAGACGATATATTTAATACGATTCATGCTTAAAATTTCATAAATACAAGTAAACATCCATGACTCGGACACACACATCCATATTCATCATAATATAATTGTTTGCACCTACCAGGATTCGAACCCGGGGCCACTAGGCAGGGACCTCAGTAGACAGGGTGACTAACCACTGGACTATATGGGTCGTCAAATTGCATAACATGAAAGTCCTGTTAAACTATAGGATGATATTATTTTACTTCAATGAGATGAATCCCCTCACAATGGCTTCAGTTCCGCCGACTTTGTGTCGCCTTGTTGATTGAAGCACCCCTGTGCAGTGTATTACACAACTTTGTACCCTATCTCAATCGTTGTTAGCACTATAATTGTAAAAACCTGGTTTTTACAAAAACAGATCACCCACGAAGCTCTCAACAACTGTACTATAGTTATTTTGATGGGTTTTCCTTGTCTGGTGCTTAATATTAAATGCAATATTCTATATGACAATTTCTCTTTTAAAAACTGTTACATTGATGTTATTGTAGTCCATTAGTTTAGTGTAAATAGCATTTTATCATTTTATTTAATAGCACTGGAACTGTATGTGAGGTGTTCGTCTGCCAGAAGTTTTAGATATAAATATAGATTCACTTATCTACTGTTATTTCGATTACAAAGTTGTGTGTGTGTGTGTTGTTATTCTATATGTAAATAGTGTATACATAGTTATAGTACAAGTGCACTTAACTAAACTAAATAGGTACAAAATTTCATATGAAAATTTAAAATATTTTTTGTTTTATTACAAAACTAATATTTGCTCGTTGCATTCGCAACTAAAGGTTTTATCACAATAAAATGTTCAAGTAGGGATAACAGAGAGAGTTGTCATACTGAAACATGCAGGGCAAGCCTGTCACCCATTAAGTTGGCATAGCGACATCCCTTTCTGCACGGACGCACGCCAAGAAAGGGAAGATATTAGTAGGATATGTAGAAGTTCATTAATTACAATAATTATTTCGTTATTCACTGTCTTCTTGTAATGAAATAATGTCACAGTAGAACTGTCAAACTATGCCTCAAAAATGTATCTCATAGAATTATTCAAACAGAAAAAAAATTTAAATTCAAAATTATGAAGGGTCACGGATCCAAATAAAAACACTCAATGTCAATAAAACTGCTGCAAGAATTGATTAAAATCGGTTCAGTAGCTTTGGTGTTCATAGCGGACAAACAATGTGACCTGAAGCTAACGATAGACGTTACATAATAAATAAAATACTGTTTTTATGAATTTGTCAAAAATATTTCATAACATCAAGAATTATTTGGTAAAATATGCTCCCTCTCACGGACGAGTAATATAAGAAGGACTCCGTGTCACCTTAAATAACAGTGAGGCACCAAAACAAGCCGGTAAACGTGTAAATACATAGCCCCACGCACACACTGGCACTAATACAAGCCGATCGGCCGCTATTATGAGATTTGCCATCGTCCGTGACAGATCAGTATGCGTCGCAATAAAATATTTTAAAAATGCCATTGTGCGTTGTGAAAAAGTGTAAAAACAATACTATAAAAGTATTTGTGGATATATGATTATTTAAGGGAGAAAAAATTGTGTATCTGGTATACCCCGTAACCGCACACACACTAGCATAAAGGTACTTCACTTGCTAATATCACGGCGCGGAGTCCTTCTTTTTTACTAGTCCGTGCTGCCTGTATTATATGTACAATGAAATTGTTTCGCAGTAGAACTGTCAAACCGTACGTCAATAAATTTTCTCACAGAAAATATATCCATACAAAACAAATATTGGAAATAAAAATAGTTATGGGTACCAAATCGAAAGAAAAACTATCCTATTTCTCAAGTTGAACTAAACTGCACTCCATGAAATAATCCCCATTTAAACCCGTTCATTAGTTTAGGAGTTCACTGGAAACAAACATCGGAACACTGGATTTATTTATATTCAGATATGCTGCGTGATGTATGTGATAAGAGCTCATTTTGTAAAGAGTACATTTCAGATCACATTATCACTGTTATGGGTAGATACCCATATATAGCATCATCTGATGCCTTTGAACATCAGCTAACCTACTGATCGCTTCCTCATATGCCATAAAAAGAAATTGTTTGAATCTTCTTATGTCCGTCATAAATTTACTCAATTAATATCGGCAATACAACGTTTGCTGGGTCAGCTAGTATATAGATAAAAAGCTTTGTAGCAAGAGTTAGTTTTAGTTTACAATGATCTTAATTTACCATAAGCTTAAAATCGAATACAATGGATACTGTACATAATCACTTAAGATCAATTATTGTTTTACTTAGACTAAGTACGTCTTTCTTAAATATTTATATATAAAACAAGCAAAATAATGAAATAGGTAGTTAGTAAAATACAAAAATATCTCGCTGACTTTATGGTCATACAAGTTTTAAAGTATCTACTAAGGTTTTTAGGTTTCGGTACAAAAACGGCGATCAAAAAGAGTGCTTTAATTTATTTATTTATGGCACGCATTACACATCAATATAAGATAGGAAGATGAAATTAATGTAACTACCGGAACAACTTGGATAAGCAGACATACAGGATGTTAATGTACAAATAAAATTGGAGTGTCTATTTGTAATATAGAATTAACCGTTTTTTACTATATGTACGAGTATATGAATATATACGGTATATAAACCAAAATATCATTTTTTTTAATTTTTGTCTGTCTGTCTGTCAGTTTGTCTGTTTGTTCCGGCTAATATCTGAAATGGCTGGACCGATTTTGAAGGGACTTTTATTGGTAGGTAGCTGATGTAATAAGGAGTAAATTAGGCTACGTTTATTTTAGAAAAAATATTTTCATATCATGTAACTGTTATTTGTTGCTTGGTTATTTTATACATTCGTACATTAATGATTTTTAACTTAATTTCGGTGTACTGTACACGCGATTCTATTCTAGATTATTTCATTCATTACTATTCTAGTAATAGTAACGTTCTGGTTTCTTAATAGTCTCTAGTAAGAAGGATTTGTGCTGTATAGATTAATCACTACAACCTCTTAAATTGTTTAAAATATCTGATTGAATTTTACGTAGGTGAACCTGTTGTACCTTGGCACTATGTGTACCTAGGCCATTGGGCTTGTTACAAAAATTCCCGGGATGTTAAACTCTATTGTTAACTATATCAAAGACAAAGTCAAAATCAAAGTTAAAGATATCGTTATCTATATTAAAGCTATTGACAACATATTTACCAATTATAAACCCATTTCTCAGGCAATAATAAACAAACTGAGTTCAAACCACTTTGATCAGTTACCCTCTTTTAATATTGAGGACATTAAATGTACTAAAATTAAAAACAAAAGAAAAACTAAAAGTAAAGGAACAAACGTAAACCTGTGAATAATCGGCGAATGGAGATATATAGAGGTAATGTAAAACTCTCAAATTTGGATTTATACAAATATAATATTCATCCGAATGAAATATATGATATGTTACTTAAAATAATTTAAACAGAGTTTGCTTCTATATTTACTTCTAAGACAGTCAAATCAGTCAGTCGTGTCTTGTCATTTAATGATTGGGCAACAGCTGGCTTTCATAGGATAGAACTATATAGTGAGATATCATTATATAATTATGATGAATCTTTTCTCGAGTATGTTAAAAAATACTCCAAATTATTTAAAAGTGTTTGTTCTATTGCAAAGTCTTTGCATATCAGACAACAAATTAAAAATGCACCGAATAAAATAAAGATGACTGCAATGTTATTAACTGGGAATCTGGAAGATTAAAAGAACGATGCAACGAACGAAGCAACATTGAATACAATCTATCAATAAACAATACAATAATTCAATCACAGAAGGAAGTTGCTACTGCTTTTGAGAATTTTTTTCTGAGTTTCTATCACAAGCATTCTTGTCAACTCCACCAGTATTGCTGAGTGACTTCTTCTAGAAAATGTTAAAGAATCCCAAGAAAGTTTCAATTTTAGTTTTATTAGCCCTGGAGAAAAAATTAAAACTTTTAATTCTCTAGACATGAAAGAAAATGGAGATATATGGGGCATTTCTGTTAAAATAATGAGTTCAATAATTGATGTCATAGCACCATATCTTGCAATAGTCTTTAATAATTGTATTAATCATGGCGTGTTACCTGACCTTCTAAAGCATAGTAAAATTACACCAATATCTAAGTCGGGATGCTCTTCTGACCCGAATAACAATCGTCCTGTGTTGGTTTCGCCGACACTTAGTAAAATTTTTGAAAAATAATCGTTTGTGTACAGTTCGTCAAATAAATTCACACATCACACATTCTTTTAATATTAATATTCGTTCGCCGTGTCCCGTATTTCTGAGAAGAGCAGGGCACAGCATCCCTATTTTTTCCACGACCCGCATCCTTGTCATCCCAATCCCATATTATAACCAGTCAATTGTTCGCCTCATCGGGATCGCAACGCTCTCGCGAGCTCAATTTTATCGCGTCTGTTGAATTTGTTTTACAATAGACAAAGTTTGTGAAAGTTGTGTAATGTGCAGTTTTATATATTAAGGTTTGTATATAACTATTAATATTTATCATAAATTTTTGTGATATATAAGTCAAGTACTTTTGTTTATTGACTCGAAAAAGTAAATGTTCACATAAGATACCTTCCGCAGCATGTTTTTGAAAATGTAAGTAAATTTAAAATAAAAATAAACGATTTTTTGCATTTTTAGATATTCGTAGAGAGCTTAGTAATACAATCATGTGGTTTAATTTAAACAAAATTTGTAAGAGACTTCAAATAGCATTTGTTTTGACAAAACAGATTTTTTATTATGTAGTTAAAATTTGCGAAATTTCTATTGAGCATTATGAAAATATTTAATATATCTAACAGAATACAATCCCAGCTAATGTTTAAATATTAAACATTTTATTTAAAAAAATAAACATACTATGCCCTGTGTTCATTTTTTTTTTAGCTATACACTTATTATATATATAGTTAGTAGTTACTTATTTAGACTCAAAGTATTTGCAATATTTTTATGAAGAATTTGCGTTAAACATTCATTTTTTTAAACAGACATTTCGCTTTTTACTAAGAAATGGATACTTGTTTCGTTTTTGCCTATATGAGACAATTTATTCTGATATAATGCTCAATTTATTTAAATTACTTAAATCAATTGATTGTTGATTTATATATATATTTGAATAAATGCGATTTTTTCAAAAAGTTCATACTTTTTTAATGAAAACGAAAATAATTAATGGAAAAATCTATTTTCAGATTTGGAAATGTATACCACAGTTAAATTAATTACTGCAAAAAATTACAAATAACATCTTTTATGTTTCGCTGAGATCTATAGAGCCTACTCAGACTCTGCTCTGACTTTACTTACGTAAATCTTAGCTGAGTGTAACCTTAGCATAATCTTTGATTTCGTTAATATAGTCATTTGACAGATGAAATTATGCTCATCTTAAGATAAGACAGCCGAATACAAAAGTCAAGTCCGCGTTTTATCACACTCAGTAAAATCTGAGCTAAAGTTTAAGTACGTTTTATAGATCACAGCCTTACGGCCGTTCCCAATATTCAGTCTATCCCCTCCTTGAGATAAAAATCGTAACTATCGTTGACTTTTCTATCCCAATAAACTTATCGATGGTGAATCACCTTATCTGTCTGTCAATGGGAGGACGTATAGTTAATTACTGACAGTAGAAGGTAGTAATTTATCTATATTTTGGGAACGGCCGTAAGTCTGTTTAGTAGACACAGCCTGCATATTCACGGGCAGCAAATAAATAGTAGCTATTTTATTTATTTAAATAAATATACATTTTTTAAGGAATAAAACGCGTGTTAACTATATTTTTTCATTATGATTCTGGTTAAGTTACATTTTTATTATTTTTAAGGACTCGCGGTAAAGTAGAGTAGTACCTAAATATTACACAAATAAAATAAAAAACTAAATTTTATGAACGATGCGGGACTCGAACCCACGACCTCTGACGTTCCGTGCCAGTGCTCCCCCAACTGAGCTGTTCAACTCTCAGGTTGTGGCTTCATCATCAAGTTCAACAAAGCATACAAGATTTTATGCGAACGCCAGAGGTCGTGGCTTCGAGTCCCGCATCGTTCAAAAAATTTTGTTTTCATATTTTATTTGTGTATTAATCCTAGAAGTGAGGGTTATCACTTTAAAAACATAACAAATTTTGTATCTAAATATTGTTACAATAATTTCACAAGCCTATGTGAAATAAAATTTAGTTCAATGGGGCTTGGTAGTATCATTAAACCAATTTATCATTCGTTGTGATGCGGGATTCATTAGTAACAGCTGCCATATGCATTAATCTAAGTTAATTTTATTTGAGCTGTTGCGTTTAATATTGTAAGGAATGGGGTCGACTCTTAATTTTTGTTAACTGATTTAGATAGAAGTATAATTATTCTGCTATCTATGCTGAGATGGTTTGGCCATGTCGAGAGAATGAATGAAGAACGATTGACGAAGAAAGTGTATAAGGCCAGTGTGAATGAAAGTGTGGGAAGGGTTAGACCTAGGCGGACGTGATCAAATCAGGGACGTCTTGAAAAAAAGGCCAGGTCAAGAGTACCCTAAACCGAAGAGCATGTATGAAAGGAATAATGAAAGTTGACGAAGCGAAACAAGTTTGTAAGGATCGTAGCAAGTGGAAAGAAGTGGTCTCTGCCTACCACTACGGGAAAGAGGCGTGATTGTATGTATGTATGTATATTTATTCTGATGTAGTTTAATTATTCGATTTTGAATAGTTTCTCTTTGCGAGCGCTATATAACTAAATTCCATATGGACATAGTCGCGGGCAGAAGCATCGTTTTATACGTCTCTATTTGAAAATTGACAAATAAATCTAGTTTATAGTACTTATCATTAATAAACACATTAATGAACAAAATACACAATGTCAGGAAATATTTAATTATAAACAAATTTTAATACAATAAAATAATTTATTATAGGTAGAATGCCTATACAACAATATGCCTTTACCACAAGATCCCAGAAAATGTTCAAAACAAATGTACATATTACGATATTCAAAAGAATTGTTAAAAACGTTTGTGTGGTAAAGGTTACTATAGCATAAATGACTTTATTAATGTTACCATAGATTGGAAATGAAGCGACTGCCCTCAGGCTATTAAATAATAAATTTTACTGTAAAAAAGAAGTCCACTGAGTTTCTTGCGCCCTATCTTCTCAGGTCTGAGACATACTTTTTCGAATCGGTGATAGTTTTTCACTTACAATAAGTGATATCATATGCTATTTTGAAAAAAATATTTGAATTTGAATATTCATATATCGCTTGTCAACATACCTCCCGACCCCGGTCACTTTTCGTGGCCCCACACTACTTTCCACCCCTTTTAATTTCTATAATAAAACGTACACAAGCAAACGGCACGTAGTATTTTTATGGTGTTATTGAGTGTTATGTCCATAGTTAAGGAATAATTTTTGAAAAGTTTAATACGTCTTTTATGAATTTGATTTGAAAATTAAGTATTTTATTAAAACGCGTGTATTTGTTATTTTACATTAGATTTTGCGTAAAAGTTACATATTTAAAGTGAAACTTCTTTAGAATCGTTGTGATTTCAAACCGGATGCAACGGAAAAAACGACAGGTAAGAGACACAAATACAAAAATGTGTAGGATGAAGCCGGCAAAGAATGAGACAGAAATATGCATACTAATTTATTTTTATATATGACGCGAGTAGGTATATCTTAATATATTCTGATGTCATACGCACGACTTATAACTGCATAGACTCCAGGAGAACATAAATATGGTAGCGGTGTTAGTAATGTCTTTCATAGCGGTTGAAATCATGTGTCATCCTAGCAACATGTACCAGGACTTCATAACATGCAGTTTAGAGGTTCATGCGCAATGCAGGTTACACTTCTGACATGTGTACTTTGTACACACGCAATTTTTTTATTATTGTTTTTGTTAACTCGACGTTTCGAGAACTTTCCCCCCTTTCGTTATCACGTTTTCAGAGCAACGTGTATGTGCATCTTTAGGCCCCGTTCACATGAGAGTTGAGTTTTGGTTGAAATACATAGAAAATATTAAATATTTCCTGACGATTCGTTCAATTTCTTTACGGTTCGTAATTGTTTCATATTTCACTTCTGTCGGTACTTCCAGAATTCCACTGTTTTTTTAAAAAACCAAAACGAAAACTTAAACCTTGTCGGACAATTTTTGGTAGAGGAAATTCTTATGGGTTTGCGTCACATACATCCACATGACTGGCACAGGCGATAAATAAATATTTAAAAAAATAAATATAAAGATATATAGTTAGACATTTTTTGGATAGGTGACATCTTGTGAGTTCGCGTCACCGCAATACTTATAGCAGTATATCTGTAGCTATACAGCTGACGTATTGTGCAATATTATTGCTGTGTATATCTTATAAGTGAAATTGATTGGATTTGTGAAAAGTTCAAAGTGTATATTCTGTGCATGATTGAAATAGTGTTTTTGTTTGATTAATATATTATTGAAAATATTTTTTTAAAATTAAATTATAATTAATAATTTAATCGTTTTTAAACCTTGTGAAATTTCAAATTCTAATATTAAAACTTCTAAGTTTTAACTTCTATCAACAGACATTTTTATTTCTTATTAATCATTTCCATGAATTATTACTTTACTACACAGAACTTATTATTAATTTTCCTAAACATATATCGTATGAATCTTCTAATAGCAGTGCCTATATGTCAAAATATATTTCTATCGTATTGTTGTTTCATGCCCAATTTATGGGCGCAACCCGCTTAAATAGGTGAACGGATGTCAGCTATTTGGTCCCCTTCGTTTGTTAAACCTAGTTAATGTATGTGTGCGCTTATAAAACATTGTGTATATTAAATATCACTTGACAGCAATGATTTAACAACAACCTCTCGAATTGATAGGATAATGGGCAAAATAAACCTACGGATCTAAAACACATATACATACATATAATCACGCCTCTTTCCCGTAGAGGTAGGCAGAGATCTTTTCTTTCCACTTGCTACGATCCTTACCTACTTGTTTCGCTTCGTCCACTTTCACTATTCCTTTCATACATGCTCTTCGGTTTAGGGTACTCTTGACCTGGAATTTTTGCAAGACGTCCCTAATTTGGTCTCGAAACGTCCGGCTAGGCCCTTCCAACACTTTCATTCACACTGGCCTTATACACTTTCTTCGTCAATCGTTCTTCATTCATTCTCTCGACATGGCCAAACCTCATGGCCAACTGAGCATACCTTTTTCAATTTTTGTCACTTCATCTTCTTATAGACCACAGCGTTTTCTTATCTCACTAATTCTTATCCTGTCACTCAGTTTAACTCCTATCATACTCAAATAAAATTTGTAAAACAAAATATTATGAACGATGCGGGACTCGAACCCACGACCTCTGGCGTTCCGTGCCGGTGCTCTAACCAACTGAGCCAACCGTTCGAGTAGCATATCGTTACAAAATCTTGTTTGCTTTGTTCAACTCTCGGGTTGTGGCTTCATCTACAGGATCTACTTTACAGTTGACAACCTGCTCAACCCCAAGATTTGCATATTAGGAAATTGACTTGAGATGTCGCTCTAGTAAATCTAAACAATATGTTATGTTTTTAAAGTGATACTCCTCACATCTAGGATTAATACACTATCAAACTTTTCAACGCACTCATGTCAACTGCATTTATTCGGCCTTCATATTTCTTCTGCCATACCCAACTTTCACTTCCGTACATGAGTGTCGGAACTAACACCCCCTTGGATCTAAAACCACGTGATATATATCACATTAGACAGAGTATATACACAAACATAGCGTACGAGAGAGAAGAACATCTCTAACGGAGATACCGCAAGATAGAAAAGGAAAGCGAATCTATTGTTGGTGTAACTTATTTTGATTGACAAGTCTTAAACAATCAGCCACTCTTGACATTAGATTCTTAAGTATATTGAATATTAACTAACTAACTACCTAACGCAAATATTCAACAAATCAAAATTGGTAATGCATTATCTAGCTGTCAGGTCGACTATACGCTAGTATATTGTAAGTTTAGTAGTAGTAGTATTAAATATTGACAACATGCAGTTTAACAAAAAAGTATCGGTAAATCCTAAAATTTATTTTACTAAGCAACATTTTCCTAAGAAAGAGTTTGAGGATAAATTATATTATTATATATTTTTTATTTATTTATTCTTTAAGGAAAACAAACAACATACACCAAAATACATGTGTTTTACTTAGTTTAATTATTACATGCCCCAATTAAGTTTTCGTAAGTTACATGATTTATTTAATTTTGCGGGTATATTAATTACTAATATTTATTGAGTAAACTTAAAGTACAAATTTCAATTTCCATACAAACTTCTAACGCTGGTAAGCTATACGTTGTCCCATTGACAGACAGCGTGTACGGATAAGGTGAGTTACCGTCGATAAGTTTATTGGGACAGAAAAGTTAACAATAGTTACGATTTTTATCTCAAGTAGGCCAGATAGACTGAATATTAGGAATGGCTGTTGATGATTTTTAGGCCCTAGATTATTAATAGCGCGAATAGCCCTCGTCTGTAGCACAAAGACGGTATTAATACCGGCTGCATTGCCTCATAATAACATACTTACCACAGGACATAACACCATAAAATAACTATAGTATCTATGTCATTTAATCTATACATGTAAATAAAATTGGAGTGTCTGTTTGTAATATTGAAATAACCGTTCTTTATGAATATATATATACGTTACATACACCAAAATGGCTGGACCGATTTTAACGAGACTTTTATTGGCAGGTAGCTGATGTAATAAGGATTAACTAATTTTAGAAAAAATTCTTTGATTTTAGAAAAATAAAGAAATGTTGCAATGTCCAAGAAACGGTCTAACTCTTAATATAATTTATATGAAAACAAAACAACGTTTGCCGGGTCTGCTAGTTGTAATATAATAATGTATAATTTAGTGTTATAAAGTATTACATAGGTTCTTTATACTGCGTACGGACCCCTAAAGAAAGTTCTCAATGTATTTTTTTATGTTTTTTCAATGTATGGACGCACACCCCAAGCGTGCAAATAATTTTATGAGTAGGTTTTACAGAGAGAGGGGACAATAGGGAAGAGGTCGTCGACGCGACGGGATCTCGTTAGATACATCCTGCTTGGGGTCTCTGGAATCTATAATAGTCGTTTGGCGGTACCAAAATATAATTTACGGCTTTTTAGGAACTATTTTCACAAGATTGTGATTATTTCATGGCGTTGTTATGAACTTAGATTTATAAATTTATTGATCTGTGGTTATGATTTAAAGTTTTTGTAAAGTTGGGTCAAAGAGGACCGACCATTTGTGGTTATAGAAAAAAAATATAGCGTAAAAAAATATTTATTTTACAATGAACCAAATTCAACAAAAAATATAAAATTTACAGTTGCTAAATATAAAAAAATATATATTTTTTTGAAATGTATGTGTTTTTTGTTGGAATAAAAAATGGCTGAAGAGGCAATTTAGGGTACTTAAGACTTTAATTCGTGACAAAGTAATTGCAGTATTACCATTATTAATTACTATTTTTTTTTTATTGAAAATACCAACAGCATAAATATTACAAATGAGTCTTAAAAATTAGTGTACATATGACAGCCAATTACAAGTCTCTCTATATAAAAAAAAATAAACTAAGGAATTTTCAACTTAAATTACTTTAATATAATATAAATAAAAAAAAATATTAAAGTAGGCGGTAATTTGCGGAAATCGGAAGTGTTTCGCCTCTACACGAGGCATCCTCAAGACGTGTTGACTCGCCAAAATCTGGCACGAGACTGTTTATATATTTGTTCGTTTTATATTGCTCCAGTAACATTTTTTATATCTACTGTATTCATTAAAGGCGCAATTCCACTGAGGCAACATTTAGGCAACATGTAGCATACGGCATTGACGCATGCTACATTCGGTCTTTCTATAGAAGGAACACTAAGCGACAAAAAATATGTCTCCTTGCCACATGCTACGAGTTGACCGTTGTTGCCTGTAGATTGCGTCGTCTTTCGACACGATTGGACGTGTCGAACAGTGTCGCCGTCTATCCAACAGTCAACGGATCCATGCGGCTTGAAGAAGGCGACATGGAGTGGTCGAATGATAAAACCGTAGCTTGAAACTGAATTTCTTGACCATCGACATATAGCTCTCTTCTCCAATATCGTGGCGTTTTCCTTTTCCTTTTGCGATTATAAGCGATAACCAAATAAGCAGCTGCCGCGACTGTTTGTAGTGACATGATGTACTAAACTGAAGTTGCCTGAATAGAATTGCTTTAGACGCATGCTTCACTCAAGTCCGACAACGCTCATGCGACAGGGGGCAACAAATTCCGCATGCGACATCATTCGAATTTTCTGCCACAAAGTCGAACGCCTACAATAGGCAACACTAGGGAACAATTATCAAGCGACTTGTCGTTCAGTGTTGCCTCAGTGGAATTGCGCCTTAATACTTTAATAATTTATTTTTTGAAGATATTTTTACTACGATTATGAATGTCGACATTGGAAAAAACTTCGTTGTAATTCTTACAAATTCTATTATTGGGAGAATTTTTACCATAGTTCGTAGTGTAAAATGATAATGAAAAAAGATGCGCATTTCTCGTTCGTTTACGGCCGATTATTTCCCAATAATCAGTCTATCTCCTACTTGAGATAAACATCGTAATTACGTTGACGTTTCCTATAAACTTATCGACGGTAACTCACCTTATCCGTACACGCTGTCTGTCAATGGGACAACGTATAGCTTACCAGCGATAGACGTTTGTATGGAAATTGCAATTCACGCGTCCCAATAAAAGGCTTTAAGAATGTCTTATCGGGTATATTGGGACAGCTTCAGATTATTGCCACCTAATTACTGGTAGTTGAAGGTAGTAATTAATCTCTATCTGTAGAAAGTATATTGGGAACGGCAAGTAATATTGGGGAGTCCAGAAGATTATTTATTATATAAAAATAAGAACATTGTATCTAGTGTAGTGTTATTCATATTTTCGGTGATTTTTCTAAGATTTTTTTTATGGAATAGGAGGACAAACGAGCTTACGGGTCACCTGGTGTTAAGTGATCACCGCCGCCCACAATCTCTTGCAACACCAGAGGAATCACAGGAGCGTTGCCGGCCTTTAAGGAGGGTGTACGCACTTTTTTTGAAGGTAGCCATGTCGTATCGAAACACCGCACAAGGAAGCTCATTCCACAGCTTTGTAGTACGTGGAAGAAAGCTCCTTGAAAATTGCACTGTGGAGGACCGCCACACATCCAGATGGTGGGGATGATATCCTAATTTGTGGCGTGTCGTGTGAAGGTGGAATTCCGCGGCAGGAATCAGTTTAAAAAGCTCCTCCTTTGCAGTCCATCACGAAACCTGACGATTCTTTCTTGAGCTAACTAATATTTGTTATATTTTTATTTTTTTATTGTACTATTTTATTTTATTTTTATTGTTATTTTAATATGCAGGTAGGTACCGAATAATGACGCAGTTCTTACTTGACTATTCTAAGTATTTGCAACGAGTGATACGTAGATCATGCAGGGTTGTGGATTATTATCATAGAGTGGGAGGCTTCTTTGCACCGGATGCCGGCTAGATTATGGGTACCACAACGGCGCCTTTATCTGCCGTGAAGCAGTTATGTGTAAACATTATTGTGTTTCGGTCTGAAGGGTACCGTAGCTAGTGAAATTCCTGGCTACATGCGACATAACATCTTATGTATCAAGGTGACGAGCGCAATTGTATTGCCGCTCAGAATTATTGTGTTTTTCAAGAAACCTGAGCGGCACTGCATTGTAATGGGCAGGGTGTATCAATTACCATCAACTGAACATCCTGCTCGTCTCGTCCTTTATTTTCAATAAAAAAAGATGATAAAATATTTTTTTTTGTAATAAAACCGTTAAAGTTTAGGTGAATCGAAGCGCACCAGTGACCAGCTAATTATACATAAATAAAAGGCATTTATTTTCCTAAAAATTGATTCCTTTAGAATGGTAGGAGACTTTAGAAAGGTACCACAACGATGCCTATTTCTGCCGTGAAGCATTAATGTCTAAATATTATTGTGTTTCGGTCTTAAGGACCTCGGAGCTAGTGAAATTACTGAGCAGATGACACTTAACATCTTATGGCTCAAGGTGACGAGCGCAATAATTGTATTGCCGCTCAGAATTTTTTAGAACAAACATCTAAAGCTACACCAACAAATTTTTACCAAAATTGGCTAGACAGAGACAGTGACGTGCTGATTATCAACATTCCTTTATAATTATCTTATACATAAAATTCTCGTGTCACAATGTTAGTTACCTTACTCCTCCGAAACGGCTTTACTGATTTTTACCAAATTTTATATGCATATTCAGTAGGTCTGAGAATCGGTTATTATCTATTTTTCAAACCCCTAAGTTATAAGGGTTGTTCACCCTTAACCTTTGTTTTTTTTTAATTTTTGGACAATTTTTTTATTTTTATTTTACTGATTACAGATACGCAATAGAGTTGCCAGATGGTAATCGAATATAATGATTATTGTAGTACAATATATTTTATTAACGATATATTTAGTAGGTCTGAGAATCGGCCGTCATCTATTTTTATACCCTAAAAATTTTAATTTTTTTTTTTTATTACTTTATTTACAACGTTTGCTGGGTCAGCGAGGATGACGATAAAGTACAACGAAATCTTATAGTTTACCTAATTAATTACACTAAAAAGTAAAAAATAAAAAAACACACCGAACACACGGACGAGTAAAAAAAGAAGGAATCCGCGCGTGATATTAATTTAAGCTAGTCTTAGATAAAATAATAATAAAACTATGTAATCAAAAGAGTATGCGATACGATGTTGTAAAATAATTGTGTCATATTATGTGCGATTATCTATGAACTGGTACCTACAGTAGAGGTCAACTAACTAAACAGGATGGGGACTGTAAAGAGGACATATGAATTAATTGTCGCCTAACTGTCGTGCGATAGCGGCCTTCTCTAATATTGAAGCCAGCTTGCATAACTGCTGTTTTAATAATCTTGTACAACAGCTATAGTAAAATTGAGTTTAATTTGTAGCTCACAATATTACGATCTCTTGTATGGACTGCACGCTCTACTTTGCAATGTTTGTAGTCATTTTACGAGTAGGAGAATCCCTTGTACAGGATGCCGGCTAGATTATGGGTACCACAACGGCGCCTATTTCTGCTGTGAAGCAGTAATGTCTAAACATTAATATGTTTCGGTCTGAAGGGCGCCGTAACTAATGAAATTACAGGGCAGATGAGACTTAACATCTTATGTCTCAAGGTGACGAGCGCAATTGTATTGCCACTCAGAATTTTTGGGGTTTTTCAAAAATCCTGGGCGGCAGTGCATTGTAATGGGCAGGGCGTATCAATTACCATCAGCTGAACGTCCTGCTCGTGTCGTCCCTTATTTTCATTAAATAAAAATAATATTATAATCCAAACGGTAAATAAACCATACTAATATATATTTGCTGACTGTCAAATGTATAAAAAAGCTTATTAAACACTTTGGTTTCCATCAACTAATAAATTTTTACTCCTATTCTTTATTGTTTAATTGTAATACTTTCATTTTTCAATTTTTACGGTTCCGTAGGACTTTCACACAAAAATAGAAAAACAACAAATTTTGTGGGTTACTAAAACTTTCATCAAACCCTTTCGGGCATCTATTATATTATATTATTACTAGCTGACTCGACAAACGTTGTTCTGTACATAATAAATAAAATACTGTTTTTTTATGAATTTGTCAATAATATTTCATAACATCAAGCATTATTTCGTAAAATATTGTCCCTGTTGTTATAATGAAATTGCTTCACGGCAGAACTGTCACACCGTGCGTCAATACATTTTCTCATAGAAAATATGTCCATACAAAATAAATATTGGAAATAAAAATAATTATTAGTCCCAAATCGAAATAAAAACTATCCTATCTCTCAAGTTGGACTTACTGCACTCCATGAAGTAAATCCCATTTAAATCCGTTCATTAGTTTAGGAGTCCATCGGGGACAAACAACGTGTCACGTAATTTATATATATTAAGATTATTATTAAAGTTTTATGAAACGCTGCTTGCTTCGTATATGCAATCTGTGGAATGACTACCATAGGTACTAAATTAACTTTAACACTAGTGCTATATTTATTTAGGTTCATCAGGTACGCACTGCCTAGTAGCTGCTAGTGTCCGATGCAATAGAATAACAAAATAAAATTCTTTAAATTTTTCAGATGGAATGCAGAATATAATAATTTAAAGATGGCTTGGAGTTAATAATGTACAAAATGTTAGTCGTAAAACAATGGCTAACGTCCAATTTTATACTCTGTGTGATGACAGTACTCGCACATTCAATTCTACAAGTTACCAGTTTGAACGGACCAAATGTGTGCATGGTACAACAAAAGTAAGTAATTATTACATATATCACACATTTAAACACTCTCAAAGCCTATGAAAATAAGGGACGAGACGAGCAGGACGTTCAGCTGATGGTAATTGAAACGCCCTACCCATTACAATGCGTTGCCGCTCAGGATTCTTGAAAAACCCAAAAATTCTGAGTGGCACTACAATTGCGCTCGTCAAATTGAGACACAAGATGTTAAGTCTCATTTGCACAATAAATTCACTAGCTACGGCGGCCTTCAGACCGAAACACAGTAATATTTACACATTACTGCTTCACGGCAGAAATTGGCGCCGTTGTGGTACACATAATCTAGCCGGCTGCCGGCCTGTGCAAAGCCACTGGTAAAATTCATTCATTTTATCCTTGTCGCTTTTTCTACGCCTACAGTTCGAATGATAAATTAATTCAGAATAGCGAATAAAACTTCGTAAATACAACGAAAGAAAAATCTTCTTAAATATAAGTAGTGCGGCTCGCGTGATTCGATTTAATTTGACATTTTTCGTTATAATACAACAGAATACCGATGATAATTCACAAGCTTGCTGTTTTTTTCGGGTTCAAAACAATAAATCCACGTTTCGTCTTTTCGTCTCCTGTGACAATGTCAGAAACAGCATTAGAATGTCCGTGGTCGTACTTCATTAGCATCTGTGAGCACCATTCTACGCGGGCCCGCTTTTGCTCTTGCTGACAACAAAGTTTCCGAACTTTCATTTCTTCGTGTAAAATTTACTGAATTTGGCTCATACCAATCCCCAATAGTCCTCGAATTGTCTGATACGTAATCCGCGGGGTTTCTTCAATTACCCGCTTAACAGTAGCCGCATTATTTTCGTTGACGGCAGTTGAAGGCAATCCTTCACGAAATTCGTCATGTAAAGGAACGTGTGCCAGGATTTTAACTGTATTCTCTAGACCATAGAATCGTATGATCCTCAGAGACTCCTGGCAGGGCACGTCCTCTGCTTTGAGTCAGGGTGTTTTAAGACCCAGCTCCAACCTGATTCTGGCAATGGCCTCGCATTCCAGAAGAATGTGTATGGGGTCTTCAGCGGCTTCGCAACTACAACCAGAAGAGAGAGAGACCTAATCTGGCTAGGTGCCTGTTCAGCTTGCAGTGGCCTGAGAGGAACCCCGTGAGGGCACTCAGTAGTCTGCAGTCCAAGCTTATGCCTTGTTTGACACGCTTACGTTGATAGTTGCCTAGGAGCAGCTTAGCCTGCCGATGGCCTGGTAGCGAGGACCAGTGACTGACTGCTTCCAGCAATTCTAGATTCCTTAGAGCATTGCAGATAAGAGATTAACCGGGTCCACAAAAGGGTTGGGTTCTTAATGACTTTCATTGGTCGTAAGCTTGATCCAGACACACTGCCCTCTTCAAAAGCATCAATCAGTTAGTTCGTGCTGTCTCCTTGATACTCCCAAACCGGCACCTTTTCAGTACATCACTCATCTGATCTTTTTTACATTGAAAATGATTTCTCCGTGGTTCCTTATTCAGTCTATCGACTTTCACCTCTCTAGATGACTAAAGCAAAATTTCCGTCACAAAACTGTCACGGCATGTTACATTGCTCTTTGATTTCACTGTTTCCAATCAGTCTCTCTAATTACCAACATACTACAAATATCTCTCGATATAACCATAATTATTTTGATTTGATTCTTCATCTGCTACACCCAGCATTTACTATGAAATGTAAGCGTAGGAACCAACAAGCCTCTATCTACAGCTAGTCCAAAGAGGATATAAATAATACGTACTCAGGCGGGGCTGCCTCAGTAAAAATTGAAATTTTGTTTAGTATGAAACATGCAGTGATTTGACATAAGTTTGAAATAGTAATTACAGTTTTATGGCGATTGGCGACAAAGTATAATCCGGCTAAATTTGAAAGCGAAAAGTTGCTTAAAACGTAGTGGATTTCAGCTATCTCCGTTTTTACAAGACTATAGCCGTCATCTGTCAATCTATCAATGACTGCTTCTGTTTGCTGTTTCATACAATCGAGTGAATCGCATTTTTCTGAGAGTTTCGCTAGCCTGAGCTAGCCTTTTTTCACACCGCTCGACATAAAATGTAAAAAAAAAACAATTTTTTTCCCTTGCTATATGCAAAGGTAAATAATATTGTAGGAAGTCCATTAAGATTATTTGAATTTAAAATTTTGCATTGAAATTCATAGAAAAACTATATGTAAACAAAAGGGTATTTGAACTGGGCACCATAAACAGAACAAAAAAAGAATGAAACCTACAGCAAACATTAACGTTTACTTAACACACGAATATTTTCACGATGAAAACGACGAAAATATCGTTATACTTAACGATATTTTCAAGCAAATCATTGTTACTACAGTGATTTGATTGCAGAGTGTATTAATTTGCTTTATGGACTCGACATAACTCCTATAGTCCAACATTAATATATTATAGGTTACATTATCTCTGGACCTTCCGTCAATGACGTCACATCATCGCTTTGTTACGGTGTGCAAAACAAGCATCAGTATGATATTATTAATCATAAATAAACTATGATTTATTTTTTCAGTATTAGAGATTGATTTAAAGGTGTTGTATTGTGATGCTGATTTATTATAATGATGAAAAGTCAATGAAATCTGGGTTAAGTAAAAAAAAGTATTTATTTTTATGGCAGTTCTCTTATAGCGACACAGAACAACAGAAATTACAGAACTATTAACAACAAAAGTCAAATCGTAACAATGAAAACTTTGTAAAACAAAGTAATGATAGCACGAAAATATCACGACATGTACCTAACGATAATGAAACTGTAAACCGTACTGACGCAACAGGACGAATGCAAGGGGGTGAAAGGGGAACGGGAGGGGGCTTCAGGTTCCAACGACCAGAGATATTGTGGCTGTGTAGTACTATCAACATACAGACGTGACTTCTTGACATTCTGAGAGATTTTTATATGACTTAATTCCTTCTGCATTTTCTTCTCAATAAGTCGCACTAATCTTTTCTAATTTTAAATTACTAAACGATTGTCTAATTCTAATTTTTAGATACAATATAACAAAGCGTATCAAATACCGCGCTCCCATGTCTGTCAGGACTTATGAATGGTGCTTCTCCATGCCGCCGAGGTGTTCAAGATGGAAGACTGAAATGAGAGACCTTACGAGGCTAGAGGTAACTTTCATCATCATCAGCCGATAGACGTCCCCTGCTGGACAAAGGCGTCTCCCAAAGATTTCCACGACGATCGGTCCTGCGCTGCCCTCATCCAACGTATTCCGGCGATTTTGACCAGATCGTCGGTCCATCTTGTGGGGAACCTTGGTCCTACCAACACTGCGTCTTCCGGTACGTGGTCGCCTTCGAGGACTTTACTACCGTCGAACTATGTGCCCTGCCCACACCACTTCAGTTTCGCAATGATTTAGGCTATGTCGGTTACTTTGGTTCTTCTACTAGAGGTACCTTTACTCAATTAATAATGATATTAAGTTATTGTTCACGTTCTTGAAATAAGTATTTGTTGTTTTAAAATATATCTGGAATTCATATACGAAGATGTTACGCAATTTATGTTTAAAACAGTTTTACCTGGGGCATATACAACTGTTAATGAAAATGAAAATGAAAAAATACGCAAATAACGATATCGTTTGTAAAATATAACGTTATTGTTTATATAAAAATTTAATAACATTAAGTTATTAATGTAATTTTATTTAAGTATTAATTACCTCAAAAGTTTCGTTTTCTTTGATATTGTCTGTGAGAACTTACAAGATAAACTAATTATTTTTTTTAAGCATACCATAAAATTATAATTTCTTTTCAAAATAAACTTTACCAAAAAAAGGACTAGCGAAAATCCATTTTTTTTCTAGATTTTGCTTGATATTGAGAGAGATTTATTTCATTGTTATCGTTGTTAATATCGGTTCGGGCCTCTTATATTAGTGCTATATTTTTAAAATTGACAAAATAATATTTTAAATTCACGTTTAAATATTTTATATTCAAATTCTTAGACTGAAGAGCGCACTGCAGAAGTGGCGGTTTGTTGTCGAGGGTACAAAATGAAGGATGTGTCCTGTGTTCCGATATGTCCCAATGGCAAAACAGGCAGTGATTGTTCTGAAGGTAAGTGGGACTATACTATGTATAACATAACTTGTGGAAATATTATATAGGCAGCAGTGTGTTCTCAATGTATCGTCATCCTCTTCAACAGGGCACTCTGAGGCCCGGTCTCCACCAAAGCGGAGAGGAGAGGAGAGGAGATGTATTTTGATAACCAATCAGATTTCGTTATTTCCAAATATCCTCTCCGCTTATCTTCGGTGGAAATGGATCAAGCGGAGAGGAGAGGAGATGACTTATTTATCCACAGAATTTTGTGCCGCGTTGAACGATCAAGCAACGCGGCAGAGCGGAGATGAGATTTCCCCGCTGCCTTCTCCCCGCGCCTCACACACCCGAAAGCGTTGTTATAAACACAGCTCACATCTCCTCTCCGCACTGGTGGAAATAACCTGACTGTATCGTGGCTTATCTCCCCACGTCTCCTCTCCGGTTTGGTGGATACCGGGCCTAAGGCTGTACTTAGAGTTTTCTCTGACTTTACTTGAGTAAACATTAGGTGATTTTCAGCTAGCAAGTAACAATACAAATTAGAGTAGAGCTGTGAAAAGCAATACTAAGTAATTTACGTTGAAAGCGTATTCGTTAGAAATAGGAGTGTCTAATTCCGCGTCTCCATTAATTTTGCTACAAATTACATTTAAATACAATTACTCTTCTTAATCGCATTCTTCATTTCTGAAGGTCGTGTCCGTACTTCAAAGTTTTTGTAACGTTAGTCACTAAAGACTTCCACTCCTTTCGGTCCTCGGCCATCCTTATTGTGGTCGTAAGTGGTAGGTCGGTGAGTGTCTTGATCTGGTCCAACCAGCAGCTAGGTGATCGTCCGCGTGGTCCTTTGTCCTCCACCTTGCCTATAACTATCAGTTTGTCTAAATTACTGGGAAGGTGTTGGGCAATAGAATACAATAGCTGAAACCTTCTTCACATTTAAGTATTCTAAGACAACATACCATGAGGCGGGAGAGACAATCATCAGTGTAATAAATGCAGCTGCAGCTCCGACTAAAAATCGTGTTAAAAACTAAAAAATCTGGCTTTCGTTCTCAGCGATTTCCTTTTCCGAAAATTACTGATTCTACCTGATCCTGATTGCTAAAAGTATTAATTAAATATATTAATATACTATTCCTTATTATGTATAGAGCTTATGTTTTAATTTCAGAATGTCCACCAAATAAATGGGGACCAAATTGTGTAAATGAATGTGTCAAATGCCTCAAAGGATTTTGTTCCCCTTTAACTGGAGAATGTGAATGCTTGGAGGGATGGCAAGGTGAGAGGTGGGTTGCCACAGTCAATTCTAATGAAGGAATTTAGCAGAATGTAAATAAATGTATCAGTAGATCAAACATTTTAAAATTTCATTACAAATTCATTACAAAACATATTCGAGCGTTTATATCATTTCTTTTAATCCTATTTGAAATCGTTTGTATTTTTATTGAATATTTCTCCAAAATCATTTAACATAAACTTCGCATTTTTACATTTTGTTTCAGTTGCAACATTCGCATGACAACTGTAGCTCCAAATGCTTTAATGGAAGAAATACTAACAACTACCAAATCTACTACTCTGACTTTATCTCCTTCTCCTAAAATCATTGAACGTATTTTAACCACAACGGATTTAGGAATGACAACAACAATAAAAAGTATAACTATACCTAGTACTATTTCAATAAGTAAAACTGCAGAAACAAACAATGTTGTGATAGATAAAAACACTAGTTTCCCTATAAATGATAACACAACATCTACTACAGCAAGTACAGTAGAAAGAACTACTAACCACATCATCAACGCTGTTAATAGAGTTACTGATCATGCTTATAACAGAACTGAAATTCCTTTTGAAGGTACGTCGAATGATTTAGCTACGCATGTTCCCACAACTTCTATTAAAGTCCCAATAGATAATGAACTAACTACTAATCCATCGACTACTACTGCATCAGTAACAATCTTCATGAGCACGCCTAAAACTAGTTCACGATTACCACTAGTGAATGTGACACAAGGCACAGAAGAGACTTTAAAAGTAAATCAAGTAACAACAGGTAAACATAAAGCCAAAGAAATATGGATAAAACCGACACAAAATATTGCTTCCAATGAAATGAAGATCAAAATAATCCATGATAATTTAAAAAATAAAAGCGTAGCTAAGAACGATTCTGCCACGGAAACAACGACGCCACGCACAATTATAGTATCTATAATTCCAACGTCAGCTTCTTCTCATTCTACGTTCAAAAGAATTGCTCTTACAACTGCATCGTATATACCGAGAAGGACTTTATTTACAAAATCAAATAACAAAACAGAATTGGCAAACAAAAAATCAACCTTAGAGATTTTGAAACCAACCGTGCGGCCCTTTACAATCAAGATTCTATCAACATCTACAACAAAGTCTCATTCACCGTTGCACCAAAGAAATTTCACCGAACGAATATATATTCCTAAAAATAAGTCTTTAATTTCTTTCTACTCTGAACGAACTACTAGGGCTTCAACAAACAATATAACTAACAGCATGCCCCTCACTGTGGGTGCAACTTTAAATGGATCCAGATCTTTTAACACAGTAACCATACCATCTTCAACTAACACGGTATCCATAATAACTAACAGGCCACCTGTGTATATTAAAGACGAGAGAAAATATTTGAAAAATGACAGTTTTAAGATTCGTAAACCAAATGTGCTTGAAACTACAAAGTTAACGGCTTCGTTACCCGCTGAGCAACTAAAGACATCAACAGTACCTGTGATTAATAGATTCAATAATGAAACTACTACTCAAGTTAATTTATATTCAATAACAAGTGAAAATCCAACTGAAGATGAAATGTTTCATGTTTTAACAGAACCGGAACATATAACAGCTGTTATGTCCGACAAGGAACGGAACATAAATTCGGTAGATCTTATTTCTGTCGTAAGTATAGCAGGTGGGATTATGATGTTAGTTATAACGGTCGCTGTAATAATTGTGATGCTTGAAAGATGCAGGAAATTTCGCTACGATGATTTGAGAAAGATCAACGACATAAGAATGCAAGTAATGATTGATAACAATGATGTACCACCGCCACCTTATGTAAGAAGCATATTCCATTCTCCATTGCCAGGTATCTACTCTATTTTAATATATTTTTGTACTCCTCTACTTTTATCTGTCATTTATATAGACACGATCAGTAATACAAGTACATACTGTATTGAGTCTTTAAAAAAGTCCATATATGGCCTAAAAATAAGTTCTATAATGTCGCCAATAAATCACAGTTGTTTTGGTGCCAGAGATAACTAAATCTAGGTTAGGTATGGTTGGTTCATAGAAATTTTAGGTAATTCGTAGTACATACTATATTATGTATATAATAGTTAAATGTTTAGATCATTACAATAAATATTTTTTGACAACTTAAGAAATCAACTTGTACATATAATTTGCCTAGATGCTGCTAGGCTAGGTACCTATATTTTGTAATGTTAAAGTGTTATTTTGTCCCGCGTTGGCTGTATGGATGTACCTTTACCATTCCTTAAAGGAAAAATGAAACCACGTACCAAAGTATGTATACAATACATTTCCCGTACATATTTAAGCAGCAACCCGAAAAGTTGTGATATTTTTTTGTTTTATTTGTTTTAAATAAAATTACCTTGTCGTAAAAAAAATATTGTATGCGACAGATATACAAATAGGGAAAAAAAACTCGTGGTGTCATTAATTGGGATGTTCTCCTGTGGCGCACATCGCAACCCACGCCACTCATTTTTTTTGGCACTCGTTATAAAACTGTAGCATAAAAAACCATTGAAATATGTTGTTTAGTCTTATGAACCAATGTTTATAGATACATATAATAAATTATATATTGGTACCTAGTAAGGAGCATCAGTATTAGGTATTACTGACGGTTTTTAAATAAGTTAAGAGACTCGTGTTATCCGAAGTCTGTCAGTAGTCCTGACATATAATACAGTTACGCAGAAAGAAAATAGTATAAAATGTATACTTTACTGTTTAAAAATAGGGAGACAGGACTTTTTAGCGCTTCTCATATTTTAGAAAAATACTAAAACGAATTAAAAATTTCTGAAACGACATTAAAATATTAATAATATTATATTTTTAATTTGTGATTTTAATATCTTTTTACTTATATATAATTATAGACAAAATATGTATTATAGACACTTTTGTGTTTTTACTGTTTTATTATATTGTATTTAATAAAAGAGATTAGTAGATCACATTATTATAATATCACACAGTAACAAAATGCACATACTATGATAATATTGTTATATACTAACGGCCCTACAAATTGAATTGGCATAAAGTTATAACTAAGCATAAACCAAGAATATGTAAAGTGTTTACAAATAGACATTTTGTATAAAGTTTCCCGCGTTTATTTGCAAGGCAGCTTGTCATTCGTAAAAACTTCAGAATTATCATTGTATTGACAGTAGGTATTGTCAACGATATTGTAAACATTTTGCATTTTTTTTGTTTATCACCAGTTATAACTTTATAACAAGTTTATTTGTAAGGCCGTTACTGTATAATATTTGGATTAAGTTCTTCGAGTTTATGATATATTATTATATAATAAACTCGAAGAACTTAATAATAAATAGTGCAATATCTTATTTTGAACAACAAATGTGAAGGCCCATTAGCTCAGTTGGTTAGAGCGTCGTGCTAATAACGCGAAGGTCGCGGGTTCGATCCCCTCATGGGCCACACTTATTTTTTTTATTTTTCAGATCCTCCTAACACAGACCGATGCCATTACCAACCAATATCAACATTGGACCGAAATTTGAAACAATTTATGAGGCCTGTTGTTGTACAAAACATTTCACCAATAATGCTTGAAAATTTTCGAGGTAATTTCTGTTGCACTTAATTAAAATATAACCTAATTGCCAAATTTTTCTATGCGGAAACGGGAAATATAATATCAGCAATACAGGTTATGTCCTACGGCTGTGACATATGGCGGAGTACAATGTATAAGTAATATTAAATATAAAAAAATAAAAAAATTCTTGAATGAGTGCATTCATTCATTCTTTTAATGAGTCCGCTGCCTGTTGATTTTCTTATCATTTTATGGTGAATACTCGATATGATATGGCACAGTTCTGTTTGTAACTCGCCCACGTTCTCGTATCGTTTTTTGTATAGCATATTTTTCACGTATCCCCAAAAGAAGAAATCTAATGGTGTAAGGTCCGGGGATCTGGCCGGCCATCTAATCGGCTAATTCGTACCAATCCAAGTAGGAAAACATTCATTTTACGTTGTTCCTTTCTTTTAAAATACTATGTTACTTAAGAAGAGTTATTAGTTTTTGGCCATTCTTTCGATTGGCATTATAAAAGTAGGGGTGTTTTTTTTTACATTTCAGTCGGTTCGATTCCCAGACGAGGCAAGTAATTTTTAGAAAATCTTTGAATGCAGAATTACTAACTTTTAAAAATAACATAAAGTCTTCTTTCAGTAAAATAGCCTATCTTCGATATTTAAGGTACTTTCCCTTCATGTCCCATAACTTTGGGACATCCTGTATAATAATATGGCATAGCCGTGGGACAGCCTGTGTATACGTGATAGAAATTAATTATTTTAAATTAGTATTTTTTCGACAATATTGGCGCTTTCGCTGAGTCATGTTTCTTTCGAGGCATTTTTCTATGCCATCGAAAATACTTAATAAAAATATGATCACCAGAAGACCTCAAAAAACATCGCCGCTCATACAAAACTCATTCTGAACTAGAAGATATTAAGTCATTAAAAAACAATAACAATAACAGTTTTGCCAACCTCTAAGCCATAATTCAGGATCACTGAATCCTGAATTCTGGTATGAGCAAATATTTTTATAATGAATATAAATGTTTGTTTCCGAGTCATTGATATTTTTATATTTATGTCTATTGTATTAGTTTTAACCTATACTGCAGTAGCAGTGTCAGTGTGTTATTTTAATTTATAACTTTATACCAATACTAGCTGACCCGGCAAACGTTGTTTTGCCATATAAAGTATAATTCACGCGATAGTTTTATAAGTAATAAAATATTGCCTATATTATAGCCTGTACATAATTTTGTTCTATTTTGTGTTACAAATTTAGCAATTTTATTACGGATCCCTAATTTTGAAAAAAAAAACATAGCCTATAGCCTTCCTCGATAAATGGACTACCCAACACTGAATGAATCATTCAAATCGGACCAGTAGTACCAGAGATTAGCGCGTTCAAACAAACAAACACTGCAGCTTTATAATATTAGTATAGATTATTTGTACGGCCGTGACAGTCCACCAATTGTAATTAAATCTTTTTCGTGCAAATATAAACCTGTTTTTATAATTTTAAAAAGCAAATCAGTCTGTTTAATTGAAATTATTCACGCCAGTCTCAGTTTGTTCCTGCAATAGCCTCTGTATCTAGCAAAAAAACTTTTATAGTGTAAAGTGTAAACGTCCACTGACTCAGGTTAAACAACCAACAGCTTTTAAAAGTCAACCGAAGTCTCTGAAAACGATGTTAAATCCCTTACTATACTTTCCTTAACTGCGGTTTTCCTACTTGACGAGCAGTGTAGAGAGATAATGCCATACACATAATCCTAAAACATATTAATTTTTACACAGGTATTCTAGAATGCCATTATGATCATCTGCCAAGGAGGGCACATGACATTTGTATTTCTGGACGTTCTTCAGTAGCGACATCTACATTTAGTGATGAAGAATTACACAGTCAACGAACACACCGTATGTCTGAGTATACAATAGAAGCTCTAAAATGTGAAGCAAAACAAGATGTTATTGAGAATAATATGAGTTCTGAGCCTCTATATGCTGAAATACCATGCTGGAGACCACCTTCTGAACACGCCATTGAAGTAATGAACTTGAACGGGGAGGCAGTTACAGAATTATGACCAAATTTCAGACCAATGATATCGTAGAAGTACAAATTATCATTTTAAAACAAAAAGTCCCTTTTGACGGCAACTTATAGTAAGATGTGCGTTGATTTTAGATCTTTGCAAGTGAATAATTATGAAGTAAATTATAGTCATCAAAATTAAATTCTGAAATATTCGAAAATATTGGTGAATGCAAAACTAACATTGTTTTATAAAGTGATACCTTAGATCATTTATACATCTCGAAAGACTGTGACAGCTGTGAAAACGGCGAAATAAATTTAAGGTTGACTGTCAACCTCTATTTTTAGCAATGCACAACACAAAGTCACATACAAATCGCTAGTGTAAGACGTAGCTTGTCACGCACACTATAGTAATAAACCTGGCCTGTTTTCATCGGTTGTCTAGCAAGTGGCTCTATGTACATGTATAAATTATCTAAGAGTGAAAGGTACTATTTATTGTAGTTCCTCACTACTTTTGTAACATACTATATAATATAGTATTCCGCCTTCTTTTAAAGTGCATTTAAATAAATCCTGATAGAATTATATGCTTATAGTGTCTTTTATAAACATTGCTATAATTTTAGTAAAGGCGCTATTGTTATTATATGACGCATAATATAATACGTTGTAATATTTTAATAAATATTGTTATTATTATCTATGAGACTCAAGATCTCATTATTTTTCATGGCAGATATGTTTTATTTGTTATATGTAGATATCTAAGCATTAAAAACAAGATTATGTAGTAGGTACCTAGCATAATGAAAGCATCTAATTAAAAAAAAAATAGATTTTATAAGAATAATGCTGTCATAATTGTTATATTAATATATATCTAAGCATTTAAAACAATAGATTACTTATGTCTTAATATAAGTATCTAATTAAAATAATTAATATAAGATAGTATTACCTACAATCACGGACGAGTAAAAAAGTAAGGACTCCATGTCACCTTACATAACAGTGAGGCACCAAAACAAGCCGGTAAATGTGTAAATACATAGCCCCACGCCTACACTTAGACTAATGCAAGCCGATCGGCCGCCATTATGAGATTTGCCATCGTCTGTGACAGATCAGTTTGCGTCGCAATAATATATTTTAAAAATACCGTCGTCCGTTGTGAAAAAGTGTAAAAACAATAATATAAAAGTATTTGATATATGATTATTTAAGGGAGAAAAATTGTACAACTGGTATACCCCGTAACCGCACACACACTAGCATAAAAGTGCTTCACTCGCTAATATCACGGCGCGCAGTCCTTCTTTTTTTACCAGTCCGTGCCTACAATAAGCACCGAAAAATTAATGTGTTAATGTCAAAAGGGATTTGACAGTTTATTCCGGGTTTCTTGCGACTGACTTATTACAATTATCTTATTAAAGAAGATAATAGATTTAAATAAATTGAAATACCAAAGATTTACATAATTCAATTTAAAATATTAATATGGGTTGTTATGTAGTTCAAAGTAAGGAAATAAATAAATGATAATAATTTATGTATATGATTTATTATTATACTTATTCCTATACAACAGTATAAGTTAATAAAATGTTTGGTGTTATGTTACATTCTCTTTGTCCTAATTTCACAAAAGCCCTTTTCAACTTCTATTCGGGTTTTTCGCTGAATACAAGGTATTGCTTGCTCCACATAACCAATATAATATTACTGTCTATTAAATTTTTCTCTGCCTTTAAGAGTAAAGAGTCTTGTCTATATCACCATCAAGAACACAAATGTTCTTTTTTATGACTATACAAGATGTCCCAAAGTTATGGGACATGAAGGGAAAGTACCTTAAATATCGAAGATAGGCTTTTTTACTGAAAGAAGACTTTATGTTATTTTTAAAAGTTAGTAATTATGCATTCAAAGATTTTCTAAAAATTACTTGCCTCGTCTGGGAATCGAACCGACTTAAATGTAAAAAAAACACCCCTACTCTTATGATGCCAATCCAAAGAATGGCCAAAAACGAATAACTCTTCTTTAGTAACATAGTATTTTAAAAGAAAGTAGTCAATTAAGTGGGTATTTTTTTGTAAATTAATTAATAAAATGCTCAAAATGTGATCTCTCTTGTCTTACGCAAATCGCCAACCTTTAATGAGACCGCTGCCTGTTGATTTTCTTATCATTTTATGGTGAATACTCGATATGATATGGCACAATTCTGTTTGTAACTCGCCCACGTTCTCGTATCGCTTTTTGTATAGCATATCTTTCACATATCCCCAAAAGAAGAAATCTAATGGTGTAAGGTTCGGGGATCTGGCCGGCCATCTAATCGGTCCATTCGTACCAATCCAAGTAGGAAATCTTTCATTTTACGTTGTTCGTTTCTTTTAAAATACTACGTTACTTAAGAAGAGTTATTAGTTTTTGGCCATTCTTTCGATTGGCATTATAAAAGTAGGAGTGTTTTTTTTTACATTTGAGTCGGTTTGATTCCCAGACGAGGCAAGTAATTTTTAGAAAATGTTTGAATGCAGAAATACTAACTTTTAAAAATAACATAAAGTCTTCTTTCAGTAAAATAGCCTATCTTCGATATTTAAGGTACTTTCCCTTCATGTCCCATAACTTTGGGACATCCTGTATATGTAGGTTTAGGCTTATTTTTATTATTAATAGAGGGTGGATATTTGGCTAGTTCTAATGAGTCCTAGTAACACCTCGTCCAGAATCGAACTATTGTGTTCGCCACTCATAGCTTGTCGTCAAGCCCTGCCGCATTTATGAACCGCAGTATCTTATTGAGGCAAGTATTACAAACAGCATCTGAGAGCAAGGTGTAGTCACCAAGGATGGTGTTACTCTAATGCATTAGTGGTCCGCACTCGCAGAGGATGTGAAGAGGCGTTTCATCGGCCTCAAGGCAATATCTGCAAATTCTTTCGTTTTTTATTCCGACCAGACTGAGGTCCCTGTTTAGGCGACTGTTCCCAGCTAGTATCCTGGTGAGTATGCATAGGTTTTTCCTGCTCAATGACAGAGCTTCATTCGCGTTTCTGTTATTGAATGCCTTTATCAGTGCTTTGGAATGTTTTAAACCTGTTGAGTTGCTCCAGCGTTTAAGTGCTTCTGTGACAGTTTAGGGTTACCATCCGTCCGGATAAATCCGGACATGTCCGGACTTTTAGATTCTAGTCCGGATTTTGTCCGGCTCTCTAATTTGTCCGGATTTCATTTTTAATTAGACTGAATAAACCTACATAATTATAAACAAAAAATCTTTAATGTTTATGAAAAACAAAATCTTAACAATATCAACTTAAAACTCCGGACTTTTATCGAAATGTCAGGTTAAATCAGGACTTTTTAAATTACTCAATGTTAAATGCTTTTATCGAGTTTTTTTGGGACAACCTGCAGTCTCATGGAAAAGGTGTTTCACTTTTTTTATGTTATTCAGTGTCTATTATTTTTATCTGTTGAGGAAGGTGTGTGAATGTGATGATCGTGTTAGTACACCACTTTCGCTGTTCTTCAAACTAGTTCCAGGTCGAGACTCCCGGAGACAAAGATCCAAGAAGATGTATTTCAAATGCCGCAATATCAGAAAGCAAACATAAACAATAATTAAGAATTAATTACAATTGTCCGTGTAGGTGTATGTGTATGTGTGATTTACATAATTCGTAGAATCATTTAACATTGGACAGATAACAGGAGGTCATGCGTGGGGGCACACTATCTTGTTTATCCTACATATTATATTATTTGTTGATAAAACATGTTATAATATGCATTTTGATAAGCGTCTGGTGTACTGAATATTTGTGGTATAAAACGCTCCTGCGTGTGTATGTAACAATCTTACCTAAAAGCTAAAGTTAAACCAAAAACTCCCTCTTTTATTTGCCGATAGCTAGATTATTGTCTATGGAAAATTGTAGACCCTTTAAGTGATCTTTGAAAGGAACCAGTCACTAAACACTCAGATGATAATCTGCAAATAACAAAGACAATATGACAAGCCATAATGCATCATAAAATGAAGGCGCTCCTCAATGATCTCATAAGCTGTTATAAGTTAAATATTCAAAATTGCAATGGAGCCCCTATTTAAGGATTGGCAAATAGACTTAGTTCTGCAGCATATGAAACTAAACAACTGACACCGAATAAAATTATTTTCGCAGTATTATGTCCTATGTAATATTGTTAGCCCTCTTCTGCAGCACAAAGATTGTATTAATATCGGCTGCACTGTCCGATCCGTGTTCGTGAAAACACTGCCCGAAGTAGTCGTAGAACTATTACCAGTAGAACTAAACCAATCGCGCTATTTATAACCTAGGTCCTAGAGAATCATTTAGAGAAAGAGAGTAACTGAAATATTGAAAAACGCTTATTTGGTATAGGTAACTAAATGATTTTCTTAATGATACCACAGACTGGGAAAGGAGCATATGCCATCAGGCTTTTTAATTATAAATTTTATTGTACGATATTACGATCTACATATTGTAGCTAAATTAAGAAAGAAAGAGACCGATCAGTTTCTTGCACTCGTTTTTCTTAGGTCTGAGGCATACAAATATTTGAATTAAATATATGAAATAGAAATAAAAGGAGATGGGGGTCACCGGTATAAAGGAATCTCCAAAGTGTTACCGGCTGTATGCTTTTTGAAGTACCTACCTATCTCATGTCATCAACCTACCCAACAGGCATTAAAATTGTAAAAGGAAACCTTTGATACGCCGAGATGTGCCTGATTTTAGTCTAGATAAAAAAGTTGTTCCCGAGAAATTTACCTACCACTTTCCTGAAAGCTATCTATAAAAAATATATTTGTTGGGTCTTCTTTTTATTTATTTTTTTATTGAATAGGAGGACAAACGAGCGTACGGGTCACCTGGTGTTAAGTGATCACCGCCCCCCACATTTTCTTGCACCACCAGAGGAATCACAAGAGCGTTGCCGGCCTTTAAGGAAGGTGTACGCGCTTTTTTTGAAGGTACCCATGTCGTATCGTCCCGGAAACACCGCACAAGGAAGCTCATTCCACAGCTTTGTAGTACGTGGAAGAAAGCTCCTTGAAAACCGCACTGTGGAGGACCGCCACACATCCAGATGGTGGGGATGACATCCTAACTTGTGGCGTGTCGTGCGAAGGTGGAATTCAGCGGCAGGAATCAGGTTAAACAGCTATTCTGAACACTCCCCGTGATAAATGCGGTAGAAGACATACAATGAAGTGACGTCTCTGCGGAACGCCAAGTGATCCAGCCGTTCACAGTGCACTGGGTCCCCGACAATTCGAGCTGCTCTGCGTTGCACGCGGTCAAATGGATCGAGCTGATACTGGGGTGCGCCAGACCATAGATGACAGCCATACTCCATGTGTGGCCGGACCTGCGCTTTGTAGAGCGCTAGAATGTGGGCCGGCTTGAAGTATTGCCGTGCTCTATTAATGACGCCCAGCTTCTTCGAAGCCAATTTGGCTTTGCCCTCTAGATAGCTTCTATAGGATTTATATTATGCCGATGACATAATATGCCTGCTGAGTAACATACACGCCAAAATTCTTCGCCAATGAGGGTGGGTTTAAAAATAGATACCCGAAAGAAAGTCGTCAGACTTAAAGAAATAAGGTATAAGGCTGATTTTTTTTACCATTGCTCATCGACGTAAGGTGTGGAACAAGTAGCTACTTTACTTATCTCGGGAGTGTCGTAGTGAGACTGGATGAACTAAAGTGGACATCATTTCCAGGATTGCCAAGACTAGAGCAACCTTTGCTCCATATGGCACTCAAGTTGGAGTTACTCTGAAATGAAATTTATTTATTTGTATGAGCCGTGGTAACATAGTTCTTAACAATTGGCACAGCACAATTCGCCAACAAATCGGTATACAAAGGATTAATTTAATTAATAATTAAAGTAAGGATTAATTTAACTTTCAAACCGTGTTGCTAAGGGGAAGCGATAAGAAAATCGTAATCTTCATCTTACATCAACTCCAAGTCTTTATAAACCGCTGCTTTCGCCCTATTTTGAGTAAGACGGGCCAATGAAAGTCTCAAACTCAGTCAAAATTCGTCCGAAAATCCCTTCGTTTCTGTGCTGATTTAACATGGTAAGCCATATTAACGCTTGCTCCTCTATGAGAGTAGTTTCTGAACGTAATTTATGATCTATATTCCGACACTTTCGTATGAACCACCAAAATACCCTTTAAATTTATAAACAAATGGAATATTATCATTATTATTTGCACCTACGCACAGGTCATATATGACGTAATGCAACTGCAAATAAATCATACTCGTGTTTTTGTATCATTGGACAGGCAGTAAATAATTCATAGAAGGCTGTTAATATGTCATCACTCTTATTATCTCATCGTCTCGCGTCGCAAACAGCTTCTTCGCTATTTCGTGTGGATTATTAATTTGTTCCACTATTTAACTTTATCAGCAGATACTCTTAAGTTATGCAGTGTAGTATTATTTTTACAATATTGTTGGGGACATTGGTGTGTGCGTTTGCAGATGATGATGCTCAGTACGTTAATGTAAAATCTGTGAAGGGTGGATACCATGGCGGTCTCCGACAATACAATCCCGGAGCTAATTTCCAAAAGTAAGTTGATTTATTAACAAAAATAAAAAGTTTGACATGTAAGTATTGTGAATTCCGAAAATGAACACTTATATTAGTTTAAATGAAGAATAAGAGCCTAAATTCTCGAATATAATTTAATGTTAGGTAAGTGATACAAATAAGGCTTTTCACAGACATAGATCCAAGTAGATAACGCAAATCCCTGAAAACCAAGCGAGCCCCTTTTATACGCTATATATTAGCTTCACTTGTATGTTTGTAACTGACTCCTTTAGACCTGATTTTGACCCACTTTAAACTGCCAAATTTCATTCAAACTTTGTAGATTTATTGAGGACTCATGACAATACCCTAATTTGATAAGATTATTCCATTATTCAATTTGCAAACTAAGATTTTTGTAAATTTAAATAATTTTTATCTATAGTCGATAAGCCAGGAATTGATGTTAAAGTACTACTTTTAAAAATACGCTTTTATAGAAAGTTAAACAAAAAATGAAAAATAAATAATAGTTTAAATAAACTTAAAAACACGCCTTATATATAGTGGATCTTTTCAATGGATCTTAGTGGACAAAGGCAAAATTCAACTAAAAAATTAAAAATAAAATTTAACAAATTTAAATTGAAAATAGTGTAAAAAAAATATATTTTATTGTAAAAAATGCTTGGTGTGTAGAAGAATTATTATTTTAATAATTTCTTAAAAAGCACCCCACGCTTTTTTTTACAACAAAATTTATTTTCTTTACACTATTTTCTATCTAAGTTTATTCAAATTTATTTTCTATTTCTTTTTGACGACCTGTATAGCCGAGTGGTTAGCGTTCCTACCTACTAAGCTAGAGGTCCCGGGTTCGATTCCCGCTAGGTGCAAGCATTTATATGATGAATATGGATGTTTGTTTGATAGATGTTTAAATGTATTTATGTATGTTTATATGAATTTATGTGTGTTTAAGTATATTGTATTAAATATATCATTGTCTTGTAGCCCATAACACAGGCTATATATGCTTAACTTGGGGCCAGATAATTTGTGTAAAAAGTGCGTCAATATTATATTATATTATTATTATTATAAAGAATTTTATATAAAGCGTGTTTATTAGTTTTTTTAAACTATTATTTTTTTGTACATACTGTGACGTCGTTAAAAATGCCAATGCATCGAACCTAACGTTTAGCCATCTCATCAACTCCCATATTATTAGTTGACGTTTTCAGTACATCAATAGTCGGTTTTGCTTATTACTAAAATCAGCAATTTGTCATCATGTTATAAATCATAATATAAAATAAAATAAAAGCGTCATAGGAAGAGCGTTGCTCCTTTTTTTGTCATCTTTTTGACACGCGAAGTACATACACTCGCGGCATCTATTTGGATCCATGTCTGTGGGCTTACCTAATTTTGAACACTTAACTATAGATTTTGGGGTGTTTGCAATAGTGAGGGCTATGCTTGGAGTTTCCTGCGAGATCGAATCAGAAATGAGGAGATCCGTAGAAGAACCAAATCACCGAAATAGCCCAGGTGATTGCGAAACTGAAGTGGCAGTGGGCAGGGCACATAGCTCGAAGGACAGATGGCCGTTGGGACATACCATACACCGTAAAGTCCTCGAACGGCGACCACGTATCGGAAGACGTAGAGTTGATAGGATCAAATGGACACAAGATGGACCGATGATCTGTTCAAGATCGCCGGAATAGGTTGGATGAGGCCAGCATAGGACCGATCGTCATGACGATCTTTGGGGGAGGCCTTTGTCCAGCAGTGGACGTCTTCCAGCTGACAATGATAATGATGAACTTTAGATTCCCTTTCTTTTCTTTCTTGCTGTATGTTAGTTACAGGTATTTCCTGTCGTCTATCCTTGTGTGGAGCTTTTTGACGTAAATATGTTTTATTCGACTCCTCAGCAATACAAGTCTTTATTGACCAACCATTATTTGTATCAGGTACCATACATTTCTTTATTATTTTAATTCGATATTAGATATTGCTATTACTAAATCCGTAAGTATCAATTCCTACTTTTACCAGTGGGAGGCTCCTTTGCACAGGATGCCGGCTAGATTATGGGTACCACAACGGCGCCTTCTTCTGCCGTGAAGCAGTAATGTGTAAGCATTACTGTGTTTCTGTCTGAAGGGCGCCGTAGCTAGTAAAATTACTGGGCAAATGAGACTTAACATCTTATGTCTCAAGGTGACGAGCGCAGTTGTAGAGCCGCTCAGAATTTTTGGGGTTTTTCAAGAATCCTGAGCGGCACTACATTGTAATGGGCAGGGCGTATCAATTACCATCAGCTGAACGTCCTGCTCTTCCCGTCTCTTATTATCATAAAAAAAATACTATTCTATGTTATTACTAAGTTAATTTTCATTTAATCTTCTCAAAAGAATACCAACATAAAAAAACGCTTACACGTTTCACGTGCTAATTGTTTTAATTAAATTAATTGTGTTTAGCTTTTATAACTCATCGTATCGTGGTGGTTATGAAGGACAAGGGTATCAACGTAATACCACACAACAAGGGTTCAACATGGTCCAAAACACAACCGCTCATAGAGACTATGAAATAGGAGTATGCTACATCGAAATACCGTAAGTTGAATATGCCTACTTATTTATTATTATATTGAAAGCCGAAGACAGCAAGCGTCGCAAATATGTTGGTCTCAGTGAGTCATACATCTTTGTGCCGTTTGGTGTCGAGACATTTGGCCCATGGGTCCCAGAGGCGCGGAGTCTAGGACTATCTTCGCGCCTCAATAAGGCTAATAGAAACCCAAGAGCTGGCAGCTATTTCGGTCAACGGATCAGCCGAGCTATCCACGTAATGGCTAAGTCGAGTTAGTAAGTCTTTTGTGGGGCGATGTATATGCTTTTACAACAAGATCCCAGAAAATGTTCAAAACAAAAGTATAACGTTATTCAAAAGAATTGTTAAAAAACGTTTGTGTGGTAAAGGTTACTATAACATAAATGACTTTCTTAATGATACCACAGATTGGGAATGGAGTGACCGCCCTCAGGCTATTAAATAATAAATTTAATTGTACAATATTACTTTGTAAACATATTTATTCGATGAAAAAAAAGCCCGCTGAGTTTGTTGCGCCCATTCTTCTCAGGTCTGAGGCATTCATTTTGGAATGGGTGGTAGTTTTTGACTTTCAATAAGTGATGTCACATCCTATTTTGAATAAAAATATTTGAATTTGAATTTAATGATAGTTTTAATTTTATGTAGTCATAGTATTGTAAATATAGTTAAGATTTGTTTTGATTAGATAATAAGTAAGGCATATATCAGTTTATACAATTAAATAATTGAAGGCCTCTTATAAAAATATACTTATTTTTAAATACACATATTTTTTGGCAGAACTGCAAGTCTCGTACGCGATCCAAAACACATTCCTGCTGGTAATGGGGTAGGTATTATTTCCCTACATAATATATTGAATTCATTGATTATACAATTATATTAACAAAGCTTCTCCAATCCATTTAAATTTGTTTTAGTCACGACCTGATTTGAGCCGCGTCCGTTCCTGCTGTAAGGGCTACATCAGAAATATTCACAATTTTAAAATCTGTGAACCGGTATGCAGTATGGATTGTGTAAACGCATTATGCACAGCTCCGGAGACCTGTACTTGTTTCCCAGATCATGTAAAAAATTTAGCTGGCTATTGCATTCCCACGTGTCCCATTGGCTGCCAAAACGGACACTGCAGTGGCGGTGAATGCTTGTGTGAAAACGGCTATAAGCTAGATTCCGAAAGCAAATTTTGTTTACCGAATTGCAAAGAAAACTGCGGTGGGATAGGTCTGTATTCTATTTGTGTATTTCCTAATAACTATTTAATTATCAATTACTTTATAATAATGTAATTTCAGGCAACTGCACTGCGCCTAATACTTGTGAATGTAAACAGGGATACCAATCATCCCGTGACGGCAACTGCAAACCTATTTGTAATGAATGTGTGAATGGCGAATGTATTGCACCTAACGAATGTCGCTGCAATCAAGGATTTAGTAAAAATCAGCAGAATTTATGTGTGCCTCAATGTCCTGGGTATGTAACACAATAACTTTATACATTGTTTACATAATAGCTTTAGGAGTAAATGTATCATCATCATCATCATCAGCCGGAAGACGTCCACTGCTGGACAAGCGCCTCCCCCAAAGATTTCCATTACAACGTATTCCGGCGATCTTGACCAGATCATCGGTCCATCTTGTGCCTACCAACACTGCGTCTTCCGATACGTGGTCGCCATTCGAGGACTTTACTGTCCCAACGGCCATCTATCCGTCGAACTATGTCCCTTACCCACTGCCACATCAGTTTCGCAATCATTTGGATAGTCGGTAACTTTGGTTCTCCTACGGATCTCCTCATTTCTGATTCGATCTCGTAGGGAAACTCCGAGCATAGCTCTCTCCATTGCCCTCTGAGCGATCGTGAGCTTTCTCATAAAGCCAGGCAACACACACTAGTTGAATACCGTCGTCTTCAGACACTAAGGTAAATGTATACACTTTTGAAATAAAGTCCCAGCCACTGTTCAGACATTATCTATAAATAAATAATCCTACTACTTCACAGCTGAATATCTAAGTGATCCGACAGCCTACTAGATTATGATTATTTTATAGCAATAATAATGACAGTACGATATTGTATAATTTCATTGTAAAGAGCGCAAAAAAATTATGATGGGAAAGTTTCTTGCGCCGTATTTGTTTCCGAAGCGCTAGTAGTATCTATATTAGAAATGACATCAAAAAGAATTCTAAAGGAATCAATTTTGAGAAAATAAATGCCTTTTATGCCTTTATGTAATATACTTGGTTACTTTCGGGGACAAAATTTTGCCAACACAATATTTAATATTTTCGTATGATAGCACAAAAACTACTAATACGCCTCTCATTGTTCTTATTTCTTTCTACGTCAATTTCAACTATTAAAGCAAACCGAGAAGATTACTTGAAGCAGAAAATCGACCATTCAGGGAAATAAAATGATGATCAGCGGAAATTGTTTAACGTCAAGTACTAGAAAGACTCACCAACTATATATTAAGCTTGATCTTAGAATATTGATAGTGTTTATATTCTAACGGCCGTTTCCAATATACTATCTACAGATAGAGATAAATTACTACCTTCTACTGTCAGTAATTAGCTGTCTATAATCTGAAGCTGTCTCAATATACCCGATAACGGCCCTTCCCAATATTCAGTCTATATCCGGTTGTGGCTTACTTGAGATAAAAATCGTAACTATCGTTGACTTTTCTGTCCCAATAAACTTATCGACGGTAACTCACCTTATCCGTACAAGCTGTCTGTCGATTGGAGGACGTATAGCTTACCAGCGATAGAAGTTTGTATGGAAATTGCAATTCACGCGTGCCAATATAAGGCGATAAGAATGACTTATTGGTTATATTGGGACAGCTTCAGATTATTGGCAGCTAATTTCTCACAGTAGAAGGAAGTAATTTATCTCTATCAGTAGATAGTATATTGGGAACGGCCGTAAGTCATTCTTATCGCCTTATATTGGGACGCGTGAACTTCAATTTCTATACAAACTTCTATTGCTGGTAAGCTATACGTCGTCCCATTGATAGACAGCTTGTACGGATAAGATGAGTTACCGTCGATAGGTTTATTGGGATAGAAAAGTCAATGATAGTTACGATTTTTATCTCAATTAAGAGATAGACTGAATATTGGGAACGGCCGTAAGAGTTTGATAGTGCGATCATAGAGTAAGATCGATATTGACTAAACATAGATCCAAAGTATTGATAAATATTTCTAAGCTTGTCATGTAACAGATTTGTAGCAACGTGGCATAGTTTTTAATCTCGCGTTTTTGCAATTTACTTGCAACATTGCTAAAGTTATTTCGATATTTTTATTTTTCCAGAAATTGTGTCCCAAACGGAAGGTGTGTATCTCCAGGCAGATGCGAGTATCCTGAAGAAATAACTACTTCGACAGTAATATCCCCTCCATACCAGCCATCCCGGTATCCAAACCAACCTCTATACCCCGGCAATCAAGTACAACAACCAAATAATAATCCAAATTATCCCGGTAACCAATATCAAGTATATCCAATGCAACCTGGTAGTGAAAATCAATACAACCGTGGACAACCAAACCAGTACCACCCTGGACAACCTGGTTACCAAGCAAACACGGATCAAAACGGATATAATGGCGTAACGGGAGGTCAAGGATATGTCGGCAATCAAAACAATCTATATCCAGACTTATATCAGTATAATGAAGGAGTACAGAGTGAATGTTCACTTCCTTGTTTAAATGGAGTTTGTGTTGAAGGAAACAGATGCCGTTGCAACCCAGGATACGTCTTAGATAGATCAGACCAATCCGCAACAAGGTATTGGATATATTTACATATTAAATCGGTTTTACTCACGAAAGACTCAATTAAGGTTTTTAATAATTTTGTGATGACAGCACTGGTGACAGTAGTATTAATTAATTTTTTTTTAATACGTGGCTAATTACGAGGCTAATAAATGAAAATATTTTCTTAAGGGGATCTAATTTATGTGAGCACCGCTGAACATCAGTGCTGTTTCATAGCCACGCCGTGTCACAGATAATTCTGACTGCACAGGAACTCTCCAATATTTTATTTAAACCTGGTTCTTTAATTTTCAGGTGTATTCCAAACTGTCCCGGCGGCTGTCCAAATGGTGTGTGCTCTGCTCCCAACTTTTGTATTTGTAATATGGGATACTACAAAGACCACAGCGTAAAAGGCAGACCAGTCTGTGTGAAACGTAATTAAAAAATGAATTGAAACGTCATAAAATTTCTCATGATAAGCAATTAAGTACTTGATATACAAACGTTAATCTTGAATTTGAACTGTAAATCTGTTGCTCTGTAAGTAAACTGTAAGACGTCTCTTGCGCTCTGTTCCCAACTTTTGTAAGTATCTGTAATATCTATTCTATAAAGACCACAGCGTAAAAGGCAGAGCAGTTGGTGTCAAACGAAATTTAATAACTGAATTGAAACATCTTAAAAATTCTCATGTACTTTAAACAAAAAATGTTTAGTTCATTTATTAATAACTAAAAGTGTTTGAACTGTTTATTGTTAAACCTTGTAAATATGCTTGATATTGCTATTATTGAGTTTTTTACCGTTTCCATCAACTCCAACTTTAAATCTTTTTTCTAATATAAAGATCGGAACATAAAATTTTGCTACTATTTCAATTTTGTAATAAAAAGTAAATATATTTGTTGTTTTATTTCCTATATTGTAAACCTGTTTATTGAAATGAAATGGTTTCACTGTTGTTATGTACAGTTAATAATTATTCTGCTGAAAGGAACTAAGATCTTCTGCGACAATTTAGACGATAAGTAATTGACACCTTATATTATCCTTTTAAAAAGTTTAGTTTTATTAAATCAGAGTCTGAGTATGTTTTAACGGACCGTAGTAGGTAAACATCATTGACAGGCGTTCTTTCCTTTGGACAACAGCCTACCGAAGCAGAATCGATGAGATATTCTGGCTACGCTAATTGTGCACACCGATGTAAAATAATAAGAAATTATTTATTCCTTCAGGCATTGAAAGTTGCGCACTCCGATGTAAGACAGTGAGAAGATCGTTCTTTATTTAGCATGAAAATTACGCACTCCGATGTCACACAGTGAGAAGTTCGTTCTTTATTTTGACATGAAAATTGTGCACTCCGATGTAACACAATGAAAAGTTAGTTCTTTATTTAGACATGAAAATTGCGCACTCTGATGTCACCCAGTGAGAAATTAGTTCATTATTTAGACATGAAAATTGCGCACTCCCGTGTAAGACAGTGAGAAGTTAGTTCTTTATTTAGACATGAAAATTGCGCACTCCGATATCACACAGTGAGAAGTTAGTTTTTTATTCAGACATGAAAATTGCGCACTCCAATGTAACACAGTGAGAAGTTAGTTCTTTATTTAGACATTGATAGTTGCGCGCATCGATGCAACACAGTTAAAACTTACTTTTTTATCAAACAACAAAAATTAGCTGCTTTTGCTCAATAATACACCATCTGAAACTTAGATCTGAAATGAGCTCTTTCTTCAGAAAATGACGCAAACTATGCTTGCGCCTGTTGAATTCCTAGGGGCAATGATGCGATAAGATATTTATTATATATTAAAAGTCATCTTCTAAGTCAATTTTAATTTAGACTTTTGAATTGAGGTCTGTAAATGGGCTTAACATCCATTAGCAACAATGGATGTACCATTGCTGTGTATGAGATGGCGTTATAAAAAAGTTTTCTTATCAATGAAATTAAGTACATTTTTTCCAGCAAGATACATATGTAGGTACCTAAATGAACGAAGAAAGCAAAACCCTGTCTAGATACAAAATTGTTCCAAATCGTTAGGGCCGTTTTCGGGGACACTGAAATAAAATAGATATAAAAATTGCTGATTTAGTAGTTTATGATAGGATTAATTATGTAATTACCTATGCTATAATTGCAGGCGTAATGAAGGATATAACATGGCATCGAAGGTTATGCATAGTTTTCTAACCATGTTTGATAAATGTATTAGGACTTCGATGCCGCGACAAAAGTAAGTGGACTAAAATTTTTGTTATTTATAATTATGTAGACAAAAAAACTGCAATAAATTAAAATTTAGTAATATATCCTTCTTTACTCCCATTCAGTATTTTTTTTTTTGGAAAAAGAGGACACGAGCCTACGGGTCACCTGATGTTAAGTCATTACCGCCAGCCATATTCTCTTGTAACACCAGAGGAATCACAGGAGCGTTGCCTTTAAAGAAGGTGTACGCGCTTTTTTTGAAGGTACCTCTATCATATCGTCCTGGAAATACCGCACAAGAAAGCTCATTCCACAGCTTTGTTGGATGTGACAGAATGGTGCTTGAAATTTCCAATGGTTCGATCTGATATTGGGGTACCAGAGAGGACAACAATACTCCAATATCTAATAATGACCATCAGGTCATGAAAGCAAATTTAACTTTACTAACCTAACCTAACCATTTTTATCATTGTATTGGTTGAGTAAAGATGATCATAATTGCTTTACATTTTGTGAACGCTGAAAAAAGCGAATATTATCATAAGAAAATGCTGTCCTAACTGATAATGCAAAGCTCCCTGCCTTTTTCTCGACAACACAAAACAATCTTACATTTTCTTAATAAATAACCAATTTAATTTTCTTTAGCTTCTTCATTGATAATATTGACGCGTACATCAACTCACCATCTAAAACAACAGTTGGCATTGGTGAGAAATTTACAAGCAACAGGAAATTCTTCGCTAATATAATTGCCTCAACGGAATTCAGAAAAATGTTGTCAAACGATCTTAATCAAGTCAAAACGAATATTGTCGACAAACTTAAGTTTTGTGATAATGCGGTTATGAATCAGAACTTTCTGCAAGATTTTTACGAACGCGATATGGACCAAAAATTTTAAATAAAGTGTTTAATTGTAGCTATAAAACTATTACTTTCCTAGTCTAGTCTGTCCTAGTCTTTTAATACTTAAATAGGCTTCATCACTTCAGCCGAAAACGTACTGCTACTACTACTGGACAAAGGCGTTCCCCAAATATCTCCACGACAATCGGTCTCGATCAGCCGGGCTAAGATGCGCACCACGAGTAAATTGTCTCTACGCATTTTCTCGACTTATCTCGACATGTCTACTGAAGCTATCATGGTTGCTTATTTATTTCGTCTCGTTACGTCAAAAGTAGAGATAAAAGTAATTTTGACCTGTGATATTTTTCTCTACGAACCCTAACATGACGGCGTTGTTTTCTCATATTTTATCGAATTTTAACAATTAAAGTAGAGTAATTTGTCGTCCTACAATTTTGTGGACGAGATCATTTCTCGAGGATAATTTCTTTGATTGATCTTCTTGCGGGGCCTACCACACTGCGATTTCCAGTACGTGGTCATCATACGAGGACTTCTGTGCCCAAGCTGGAATCTTGCAGTTTGTCGCTGATTCAGTTGACTGTTTAACTAGTTGTGGGGTAAAAAAAGAAAGGGAAACTAATGTTACCTTAGATCATAATATAATTTGCTTTTAGTTTGATTACACTCAAGCAAATTAGAACTGTAGTATTTGGTATGTGTTAATGTTTCAGTAATATAATATTTGCTAAGCATTTATCCATTTTAGCAAGCAAAAAGAACCTTTAAACATAACGTACTACTATTGTGATGTGTGTTTTGGTTTTAATTTACTCGGTGTAAAAATTATTTTTGAGCAATTAAATTGTTATATGAAATTCGTTAATTTTATTCATAATTGCTTTTAAGTCAAAGCAATTTTAACTGGATACGGCAGCCTGACCTTTATTACTCGGTGTGCTGAATACTTACATCATGATCATTTTTAGTGTTGTTAAATTTATATTATATTTATAAATTACTTTTATTAATTTTATATAATATAAATGTTATATAATATTAATTACAAATTTCAGCAGAATTGTAAAATTGTAAAAAGAGGTATTACTCTTTTTCTTTTTTTTTTTCGATGGGAGGAAAATCCATTTACGTATTATACAGTATATGTCGGACTCGAGTGTCCGCATAAGCGATTCCCCCTACCGACTGAAAACCTCCTCAATGCTGAAGGCTTTTACAGCGACATAGGACATGGGCCGTGGAGGCCGCAAAGACTACGCAACATCAGTCGCGGGGCGTCTTCTAAGAAGACTCGAACCTCAGACCGGCTGTGTGCTTGTGGGAGGGTATTGCTCGTGAACTGGCGCTACTTGTGGTGGCAGGATGATCCTGTTACCGGAAGCTCTGCTTCAGATTCTTAAAAGTTATTACATATTTTTTTATAATCGCAAAATACTCACAAAATACTTTTATTTATTTACGTTGTGTGTGGATGATGCAGCTAATGTACTCAATAACTTTTGTTTTGTATTAATTTACTTTTGCTTTTTTGACTTACTCGTGTAAGGCATTAACTATTTGACGTTTGAGTATTTTCGTTGCATCACTTTTATTGTTATTGAGTTTATTTTAAAAACGATGAAATAAATAAACTTCGTTTAAAAACCGACTTCAAAAACTGAAAAGTATCAAATAACTAAAAATGTAATATAATACAAATCTTATGCAAACCTTTACCTTTAATATTAATTACATACTATTATTTATATGTGGTACCTATTGATAGGATTTAAGTCGGTGTTTCAAGGGTATGAGCCTTGAAACCATTGTCGTTACATTGGTTACGTATTTTATCACTGCAATGATTGGAACATATTTAGAGTTGATGCCAGTATAACAGTTAGTACCGGCAGTAACTCGGAACTCATGCCCAACTGTTAGACCTTAAAAAAAGAAATTTATTACATCCCACACGTTCTTAGTTATTATACATATATATTATGCTTATAAGACATGCTTGAGGCAAATCATAAACGGTGTTGGGTCGCGTGAGGTGATTAATAGAAAAGACAGCAGCGTGCCTTGGCGGGGCCCCGTATAAAAATGTGCTTGGGGGCCCTTACAAAGGGTAAAGATTTCTCATAAAAGAAAAAAAATTTTTGCATAAAATTAAAAGAAATATCTGTTCATCATAATTAGAATAGAATAGAATAAAAATTTATTGATAACAAAAATTATTGCTTATCATTCTTTTTATTGTCTCTTTTTTCCAAAATTTTTACAAATAATTCAAATTTAATATATACACTCCTTGTTTTTTTTCGGGAAGCAAAAGAAGCATAGGTTTTATTAATTTTTGCTTACGCACGTCGGGGGCCCCATGTTCCGGGGGACCATATAATTGGTACGGCAGATACGGCGGTAGCTACACACCTGAGAACAGAGCACGCCAGTTGGGTTTGTCCCGTGCTTTAGATAAGCCATCTTTCTGTTATCGGCTTATCGCTAAGGGCCATCGACTATAAAATATGGCACGAGCTAACGCCTGTGCTGTGCCTAAAACCAAATATAATTTTGATGCATGACAGTTTCTCGAAGTTGTGTAGTAGATGATCGCCTTTAAATGTCGTACGCATTATGGTGTAGAGCATGACGTACCTAGGTACATGATAAGTTTGTATTTGTGTAAGAATAACGAGTTAATAATAAAGTAGCATTAGTAGAATCTAAATCAAAATCTCTAATAATCAAGACTCAAGTCTAGTCACATACCCAGCTATCCATCAAAGGGATAAGATAAGATAACAAAACAACCACAACATGCATTAAAGACAATAAGCGTTTTAGATAAGACCGATTGAATCCAGGCAAAAGAAGGCAGTCAGTAGTGCAAAAGTTACGAATCCAGATCAAAAACACAACAGATAACCCACAAATATTCACCACCTATATTATGAATGCAAGAGTTTTATCTTAATTTAAATTTCTGAAACAAAACATAATTCGTTGACCTGAATCATTAATATTGGATTTGGTACAGCCGAACTATCCGACGCGGTCTGGTAGCGGACCGTATTCGATGGTATGTCGCATTGTCCATCGCACAAAATTATTATTATTTCCGTCCAACCCGTAACGAGTACGACGCCAGACCAATTGGTGCGAGCTGCCCACTGGACCGTCCGATTGATCGGCCGTAGGTACCAAATCCGACCATGTGCTTAGGCTATTACGGTGCGTTGCCACAGAGGCAGAGCGGGGCGAATCGGAGTTCAATTAGATAAACTTCACACATAAATATAACAATACTTGTTGACCTATCTCAACCTGACAAGTGATATTGGCTAAATTGTGTCGGCCCTTCGAGGTTTCGGCCTCGACCAGTGCCGCAAATTAAAAAAAAACTGTAATAAATAAAATGTTGTTTTTATTATATAAATTTAATACCTATCATTTATCAATTATCAGTGATTTTTCTGCTTGATTGTTGTTTGTTAAGTTGATGTCGCGATTAACGGCTATCACATGTCTTCCGCGATCATCATCGAAAAGTATAATTGAGTAATAAATTAAACCTATTTCTAGCACAGGTTATCAACATCCAACAGAAGTTTATTATTTTACTGGTGGTGGTTTATTTATATTGATTATTGGTGAGTGGCTATTAAATTATGAATCTGATTGATTATTTACTAACCCTACTTACTAGCTACCTAGCTTTTCACATTTCTCCGTGAACCTCCCGATCCACCGAATATTCCCGTACCTGCGGGTTCTAGTCGGCGCTAAGACACAAGTACAAACGATAATGCCAGGACAAATTTAAAAAAAATACAATGTCAAGATGGGGTTAAAAAAGTTGCAAGAATGAAACTGCTGTAAATTTTAATTCAGCTTCAGACGCTAATAATTTTTGGATTAACACTTGCACGGGCAAATACTTTCAGATTAAATATTCTACCAGAATTCCCTCCATGTAGGAACCAATTCCCAACAATACAGTGTCAGAGTTGGTCACATTAAGAGCCAATCAGATCAAATCCACAGTGCTATTAATGTGCACAGCACATCATACAAGGGAATCTTGTAGTATGTATCTTGAAATATATTCCTCTTGTTAAAATAACACAAACAAGAGAACCCTGAACATGGAAGCCAAAAAATTTTTTTATAATATTGTTACAAGAAATTATTATCTCTTATGAACAAGCAGAGTTCACTGTTAAATAGTTTTAGATGATTTAAAGTTACCCAGAATTCTTTTGTTCATGTACATTACTAGTCCTGTTTTTGTTACATTGACTGATAGATCTCTGCACTGATTTTCAATGCTGCATTTGTTACTTTACGTACTTTGTTACCAAACTTTCTGCATATTTAAATAGATCATCTATATAACCTACAGTATAAGAATTGTTTTAGTTGAGGGTGGCAATCAGATCAAATACTACCTAGTTCCATAGAAAAGGCAATATTAAACCTCCTTTGGTTGGTAGCTTTTAACAACAGTTACTTTTTGTGACTCAGCTTCATTAAGTAGAATGACTCAGCTTTTGTTAGAATGTTATTAATCCATGTTTACAGAGTTGTATATACTCCATAGTAGTGGCATCTTTTACTCTTATTGGTACAAGGTACTAATCTTATATTTAACAATAATTACTGTCCTAGCCTCTTTATAGTTACCTACTACTGTCTGACTGTGCTAGCCCAATATTTCAAACATGCAAATTAAACATTTTCTCAATGCATTTCACTGCATCCTTTGAACACAATAGATGCTAACAAAACTTTTTCTCATACAATGCGCTTTTACTTCCAAAATTGGTATAAAATGTTTAAATTATTAAAATCCTATTTCTTTCTTCTAGGATTAAGTTATAGCTGCTGCTCTGTCACCTCAGGATTTATATGCATGTGTATTTCTTTCAGAAGTTTATCAAATAAAAGTATTGTGGATACTATATGTACCAAGCATTACCATTAAAACTTCAAAATTTATTATCACGGAAAAAGTACTTGGTGGCCTAACCCTGATTTAGAACATTGAACACATTAGAAATTGTGATGACCCTTCTACAAAAGCCATAATAAATAGGATTGAATAGAACATTTATTTCAGTGAAACTAAAAAAGAAATGATTGGGACTGATAAAAAATGTATCATAGAGACTAGTGATGGCGCTATTTGTGGTTACATTGACACAACAGATGAAGGGACATTCTATAAGTTTAAAAGTATACCATATGCCAAGCCGCCACTTGGGAATTTAAGGTTCAAAGTAAGATAATTATACATTACTATACAATTTTAATAAAATTTAATTTTTTTGGAGTTTACCCCTTAAGAATCGATTTTCATATAAGGAGCCTGGTATGAGAAAAATATGGAGAGTAAAATCTACTCATCAAACGGGATAGTAATGTTTTTGGTGTGCATCATTTCTCGCCCACCTTTCACTTTTCAGTTGTGTGTGTGTATATATACTTGTGTGTAGCCAGCATACACAGTATACTGTGTGATAGCTTATGCATGTAGTATAATATACCTATTAGAGTGTGCCAAAATGGAAGTGGATAACTTCCATGAAGAACCTTTTAAAATTGGAATTTTGAGTTCCGCTTTTAACAGTAGTTGTGTTTGGGCATTTCCTGACATATTTTGAGTGTTAAGGATTTATTTTATTTTTTAATTATTACGCTTTTGTTAGATTCTGCTGTATGTCTGTTTGTAACCGACTCCATTGGACTTGATTTTTTATAGTTCCTGTTCAAAGACAATAGTTCTTGAGGAGTAAACTCCAGTCGTGCGTCGGAGCTGACACACACACTTTTTTTATTTTATTTTCTAGTGTGCTGATACTAAATATTACAATATTAATACAAAATATTTAGATGCAGTTTTATTTCTAATAGGTCTTGGCTATATGTATTTAGTATTAGATGAATGTGACACTGTGTGACATGGATTCCTAAGATGCATTGGATCATCAAATATTAACAACACTACTTTGGTCAAAATACAATAAGTAGCTTAGGAGCTACATGGGAACGGATTAATATACCTACTGTAGGTACATATACATACAGATTCTTGCCAGATTTTGGCGAGACAACACATCCTGAGGATGCCTCGTGTAGAGGCGAAACACGTGTCGAATTGTTTTAAAAACAAATATTGGCGGAATTAACACTAAAGAAAACTTAAATCATTTGTATAATTATGGATTTCCGCAAAGTAACGCCTAATTCAATAAACTTTCTTGTGTGTATTCCCTCGGCTCCACCTCATGCCTACAAATTACACCCTATTAAGAATCTCTAAAATTATCTTTGAATTAATTATTGTATTGACATTTTATAGCCTTCCTCTTCAGCTGAGCCTTGGAAAGAAGTACTGGATTGTACAAAAGATGCACCTCCACCACTCAGCTTAACATATAAAAAAGAAATTGTTGGGTCGGAAGACTGTTTGTATATTGAAGTCTCATCTCCAAATATAATACCTGAGAAGCCTCTACCTGTCATGTTTTGGGTCGGAAGTTGTAATTTTATGTACACTATTGATAATATATTAGAGCCCACCTTAATAAATAAGGAGGACATAGTCTATGTGCGATGTGGTTTTCGGTTGGGACCATTTGGATTTCTTTCCATTAATGATTTTAATGCGCCTGGAAACAATGGTATAAAAGACATAATTCTTGCTTTAAAATGGGTACAAAAGAATATTCTTAAATTTGGTGGTGATCCGAATAATGTAACAACATTTGGAACTTCATCTGGTGCTGCTATTGTACATTTAATGATGCTGTCTCCAATGGCAAATGGATTATTCCATAAATCAATTCTGGAAAGCGCTTGTGCTCTAAATTGGTGGTCTCTATCAAGAAATCCACTTGAAAGTACAATGCATTTAGCACATGACATGGGAATTACAAAAACAGACAAATTAGAAGTTGTAGAAGAACTGCGAAAATTGCCAGCAATTGATATAATGAAAACACATTCATCTTATATGCTCAAGACAATTTATAAGTATGACTGCTTTGATGCTATATTCAAACCGTGTGTTGAATGTTTTTATGAAGGGCAACCAGTGTTTCTAGACAAAAGTCCCGCAAGTATTCTAAAATCTGGCAATTTCAATAAAATACCATTTATAATAGGAAGTAACAATACTGAATCTGCAGTGTTAGAATATATGAAAGATAATTTCTATGAGTATGAAATTTATAATAAAGACATTAGCCTGTTAGTACCAAAGTGCCTTACAAATGTTGAAGGAGAGAGCAAGATTAAAATTGGACAGAAAATTTTAAATTTCTACTGGGAAGGTGAAGAATGTCTGACTGAACACACAAAAAAGGAATACTTACAAATGCGTAGTGATTATAATTTCCTTTACTATATAGACAAAACTATAAGGACCCATATTGAAGTAGCACCAGAATGTGCGATCTACTATTATGTAATGAATTATGCAGGGCAGTGGCGTGTGCCAAAAGAATTGGATTTTTTTAATTGTAGTGGACATGTCGCTGAATTACCATTTATATATCGTATTAAAACATCGAATTCAGGATACTACGGGGGGAGTCGTGATTCTATTAAAACTAGGAAGCGAGTTGTAAAGATGTGGACAAATTTTGCCAAATATGGGTGAGTAAACTCTAGGAATATACTTGTATGTGTTAAAATAAGATCTCCAAATGATTTGAGTATTCTTTAGTGTTAATTCCGCCAATATTTGTCTTTAAACAATTCGACACGTGTTTCGCCTCTACACGAGGCATCAGGACATGTTGAGTCGCCAAAATCTGGCACGAGACTCAACAACACTAAACTAAAGAAAATTTAAATCATTTGGATAATTATGGATTTCCGCAAAGTATCGCCTACTTCAATAAATTTACTATATTCAATAGCAATAAATAAGTGTGCGAAGTTTGATTTTTTGGTCTATTTCCTGATTTTGGTATATCAAAAACCGACCAGCAGATCATTATTTTATTTCAAGCCGTCTTAGGGGTGAGATATTGTTATTTTGACTAGCACAATGGTTCGACTCGTTGACTTTTATTTGAGAAGAGCCGGGTCATATATTCATTTATATAATGTGTGTAAAATTGCCCTGTGTGTCCCCCGGCCGAAAGAAGAATAACAGGAGTCCCAAGCCCAAGGGCCTCTAAGGGCCTTTCAAAGTGGAAGTCACACTCCGGTCCTGTCACGACAGCATGGGTAAGACTCGTCTGAATTAAGTACCATACACGCAAAGAAACCCGGACCGCAACATCAAGTAGCGGTCAAATAATTGCATAGGCTTTAGTTATTTCGCAGGTTAGTGTTGAGAACAGGTGCCCATCCCTAACGTCCCTCTTTTACCCCACAAGGGTACCGGGTCAGCCAGAGTAGGGGGATCCCTTCGTATTCCGGGAGGCCACGGTGATTGAACATACCACAGTGTACAAAGTTGACCATAATATTTTGCCTCATGCCGGAGTTTTATGTGTTCCTTAGGGTAGATATCTGCTGTCGCAGTATCGGCAATTTTGAAGGTACGTAGGGGTCTACTCTCTGACTGCACATAGATTTTGAGGACTGCGTCCACAAGTTCTGGGCATGGCCTAACGCTGCTCTTGGCAAATTAGCCAGCCGTGCCTGCCGCCGTTGCACGTGGCGAATGACACCCTAGCCAATAACGGAAGAGAGAAAAGAAAGAAAGCCGATCTTTTAGACACTCTTTTTGTTTCTAGCTCGACTCTTAATTGAAATAAAATTATTTAACTTACTCTATTATTATTATTTTCAGCAATCCTACCCCAGATGACGATGACCCTCTTCTACAAATCACATGGGACAAAGTTGAAAATAAAGATAAACTCAACTTTCTCAGTATAGACACGGATTTAACAAAAGGAAGAAATCCATTCTACGAACGAATGCATTTTTGGGATAAAATACACGAGGAACACTTAATTTTAAAATTTATTACGCATTTTATTGACATGGGGGTTGATATATAAATAAGTTTAATGGAATTTTAAAATAACTATATATAAAAAAGGACCATTTTAAAGCATTTACAATAAGTAATTGTTTCCTACGATATTAATGAAGTAGTAATAATCTTATGTCATCGACTGGAAATTCGTTGGAAGAATGCCGAAATATTTCTGCATCTGGCCACATTCTTATATGAAAATATATACTAAACTCATAACTAGTCACTGGGCATACCACTATAGTTTTTCTGACCATTGATAATCTCGAACATAATCCCAGAACCGATTAAATTTGAGATTTTCTCTTTGTGGGAATGTGATATACCAACACAGTTAGATATTAACAATAGGTCAATCCAAAAATTAAGCTTTTGTTTTCTAATAGCTAAGTCTCAACTTGTTTAACATACACTGTGAATAATTAAAGTGATTAGTTATTTTATTGTTATTAGATTGTTTTTGCATAGATTATAATATTTATAATAATTGTTATTAGATTTTTAAAAATATACATTAGGTAAATTTTACAAATGAAATTAATTATTATTATACTAAAAGTCCCTTGTTATAATTTTAATTTAGTAAAAAATTAATATTTAAAATGTTCATTAATACCTATCTGGGAAATTCGGGTATTTGAATAGCGGCGTTGGTCAATGTGAATGTAAAAAATTGGAAAATCCAAAAGTGCACAGTAAAGTTAAATTTCTAATACAATCAAATCACCTGCGTTTAAAAAAAATATCATTGTGAAAAAAATAAGTCGTTCTCGAGATATCCGTACCACGCCGCTTTTATGAACCACAGACTAATGGACGTCTATTCGACAACTTAAAAAGAGTATCAGGATTATTCATTCGTGTCTCAGCTTTATATTGATGTGCTTTTTATTATGTGTAAGAGTAATAGAAAAAAAAATGTTTAAAGAGTGGAAATCGTATGACCTTGACAGGTCGGTTATAAAGCACAACCTCGCCGCTTCGCGTTCGAGGCGTGCAATAGAAGAATGGCGACATTGTTCTTACTTACAAAACGCGCCAAACCGGCCACGTCAATTTTTTTTTTTTTTTAAATACTTGGAATAGCTTTTTCTGCTTGTTTTTTCTTAATAATTCCCTATTACAATGAGATTTTTTTTATTACTTATCTATAATATAGATTCTATTATTTTATAAATGAAATAAATATATGTACTTGTATACACCCGGATACCTTATTTAAAATATTCTTTATTGAAAATTTTATTCATAACAAATATCTGTGACAATAATACGCAACAAATGGCATTGATTTTAGACAACTTATAAAGAAACATTTCGGTCAATGTCATCCAATGATTCTGAACGTGATAATTTGAGAACCTTGTGATGTTTAGGAACTACGACAAATGTCGCGTCTATTAAATCTAACGTCGTAAACATGTACACTAGGCGCACTTTCCTGTAAAACGGGGAAGTGCGCCTGGTAGGTCTAAAAAGCAATAATGTAGGATAATAAAAACAATCACGAATCAATAAATCCTAATCAACATTCCTCCTATTCTGAAAGTCTACAGGCCATAAATGTTGTTACAGCTTAAAAAAAATAAAAACTACTGATTTTGTTTTAGAAACTTCAATCATTTCACGCCATTTACATATTTTTTTCGAGGTAATTTATATCACAATAATGGAATGGGGTGCTTAAGAAAACAGAATTGCAGTGATTTGCCTACGACAAAGTGGATACAGAGAAATAACCCTGTACATATAAACAGCCAAGCTCTATCCATGTGGCTAAAAGAGCGTAATACTTTGGGAAACTTAAAGTGAAATACAACGGAAACGCATGATAGTTCATTTTGTTCTACGTATCGACAAAACTATTCATAGATACATTATGACAATAAGGTACGAGACGAGCAAAATGTTCAGCTGATGGTAGTTGATACGCTCTGCCCATTACAATGTACTGCATTCCGCTCAAGATTCTTGAAAACCCCATAAATTCTCAGTGGTACCTACTACAATTGCGCTAGTCATCATGAGACAAGATGTTAAGTCTTATTTGCCCACTAATTTCACTAGTTACAGCGCCCTTTCAGACCGAAACTCAATAATGCTTACACCTTAGGTACTGCTTCACGGCAGAAAAAGGCGCCGTTGTGGTTCCCATAATCTAGCCGGAATCCTGTGCAAAGGAGCCTTCCAAATGCCTTTTGTTGCCTCTTACGACACCCTTGGGCCTGGGACTTCCCTATTCTTTTTATGTCCCGGGGAAGCACAGGGCAAAACCATTTTGTTTTGTATACTCATATTATGTGTATTCCTATAACTTTATATTTTTATTCACAATACACAAATATAATCATATTCGTAAAAGAGATTCCTCATTTGACACCTTATGTCCATACAAACTGCCAGGCCTTGCATTCGATAGCCGCTGCCTGTCTATGTGCTAGGTATACAAGAAGATAGTGTCGAGCGACCATGGTTAAGCCGTACCGTCGGTGTTGATCATCTGGTGAACCTCTAGATATACCAAGAGGTGGCCGCCTTAACCGGGTCCGAACTGTCTCCTTTTTTGGGTCGGATGGATAAAGGCTGTCTTCCAGGAGTCCAGGACTACGCCTTTTGAATATGAATGCTCGAATAAAGTCAGTTCAGGGGCACGATGGGGGAAATGCCATCCGACCCGCCCTGTGATTATGAATCTTGCGACACGCGTAAATCTCTCGACTTTTAAACGTCACTTATTACGTTACAGCGGCAACAGAGCAGATAGCTATCAAGCTCTAGTTCACCATCTATCGGACAATCTGTGAACTAAAAAGTGCATTCGAGTCACGGACCTCTACTATATACCACTGGACTGGCAGCTGTCAAAATGCTTTTGTGGCTGTTTGATATTCGCCATTTTGGCGCTCTTGGCCATGTAGCGAGAATCTGCGGTACTAAAACTAGTGATGACAACCTAGTGGAAATATAGATGGTGTGAAACTATTTACAAAAAAAAATGTGTACTTTATTACGGTGATTCTTGAAGTATGAATAGCAAGAAAAACGAACGAAATTAATTCAAATGCAAAAATACTTCAGAGTATTGTATGTTCCTTCGCAGCCATTTGTATTATACGTCAAAATTGGTTCTCTAGACGCTCGCGAGTGACGCCTCAAATAGGCACAATAAACTTGCTGTCAAACATATGGAACAGCCTGTCATACTAGGAAATTGGTACCTTTTACGTAAGCTTCTTTGACAGCAATACCAAAGAGGATGTAAATACTACGTAATAAGAGGCGGGTCTGCCTAAGTAAAAATTGAAATTTAGTTTAGTATGAAACATGCAGTCATTTGTCTTATGTTTGAAATAGTAGTCATTACAGGATGACGATTGGCCACTGAGTATAATCCGGCTTAGTTTGAAGGCGAGCAGTTGCCTAAAACGTAGTCGACTATGCAATCAATCCATCAATGACTGCAACGTTTCATGAATTCGAGTGAATCGCTCCTTTCTTAGAGTTTCGCTGGGCTGAGCAATACGACAGCGACAGCCGAGCAAAATGAAACGTCAAACAGCATCAACCTCTGCACCTGTCGCAAAGTGATTGTTGATTTGTAATTGTACCTAGGTTATTGTCGAGTACGTTTTTTACCTACTGTGGTTTTAATAAGTAAATTAAAAAAGAGGTTAGGTATCTACTTCTATTTATTTTCACAAATGGGTAGTTTACTATATATGAGAAAAAAAATATAATTGAAATAGCTTAATAGCAATAATAAGTCGAAAAATATTAGTTTCAGTTTATAAAATAAATTTTATAATTCATTTCGAAGTTTTCAATAATTATTTACTAGCATTGGTAGCCTTCATAATATTACTCCTTAACATCTGTAAACAAAGCAACAGAGATTAACTTCTATTGCTTTTGTGCTTATCTTAGCTTAAGGATTTGTCTCCGCTGTGCTCCAACTAGATAAAGCGGGCGTAGTCGCAAAGTGCGAAAAGTAATACTACGCACAAGTACTCGAGCCAGTCTCGAGCAATGTGTGGCGTTGACGTGCCTCATGTTCTTTTAAACTTTGCTAATAATTGAAACTAAAATGCTGGGTTGCGTAGTAAAACTTTGTAAAAATAATATTACAAAGAATAAGAAAGACAATCGGATCACATATTATCTATCATCAGTAACTATTTTGTATTTTATTAACTTCAATGTAAAATAACACGAAGCGCATGTTACAAAATTTGAAACATGCCATTAAGTGTCAAGATGCCACGCACACAAGCATCTAAGTTTCAGAACTAAAAAAGCTATTATTCTTCTTACATAGTTGGAGCGCAGCGGAGACCAATCCGTAATCTAAGATGCTTTTATTAATTTAATATTTAGCTTTCGAAATAGTATTATGAAAGACGGTTGGTTAACAAATCTAGCAAAAGTAAACTCTATGTTGGCTGGAAAGTTATTTGCTGCAAAGTCGATTTATGTTCTGCCGAGTTTCAAAATGATAAATCATTGACACTCACACCAACACTATGGGATAAATTTTTGAGGCACAGTTTGACAGTTCTATTGTGACTAGTAAAATTATATATTGTTTGGTATCTAAACAATTTGTTAGAAGATTTGAAAGAGCGACATCTCAAGTAAATTGCCCAATATGCAATTATTGGGGTTAAGCAAGTTATCAATTGCAAAGTAGATCCTTAGGTGGAGCCACAACTTGAGAGATACGTCACAAACGGTTGGCTCTGTGGAAGAGCTCTGGGACGGAACCCGAGAATTTACACATTTTGGTTACAAATTTAATTTAATTAATCCTAGAAGTGAGAGATACCATTTTAAAAAATAGTAACAAATTGTTCATATTGGGGCATATTGCCGTTTTATCACGTAGGTACTAAAAAATACAAATTAGAGTACCACGCAACTAGCGCGTACACCTTCCTTAAAGGCCGGCAACGCTCCTGTGATTCCTCTGGTGTTGCAAGAGAATGTGGGCGGCGGTGATCACTTAACACCAGGTGACCCGTACGCTCGTTTGTCGTCCTTTTCCATAAAAAAAAGCGCTGGTGGCCATAATCATGCGGTGGTCCATTGCAATCGCGATTAGATACTTTCTGTCAAATGACGTCATCATTGGTTTGGTAAAGTTGCAGTAAAGTTCTCAAATGGCGACAACATACGACGATGAAAATTTCAGTTTACTTTTTTTTTATTATTTTTATTTTTAGAGAATCTGAAGTACACTAATTTGTCTGAATATTTAAAGACCTACTCAATTTTGCAATACAGCAATGAACGTATGCACATTGCAATTTTATTACAGACAGTTTGAAATAATGTTATAGATCGCACTCTTACTGTAAGTCTTTGAAAGAGTTCCATTAATCATTATATTCGACTACGATACGACAATTACTTGACCATTACGATGTTATGGTAGGTGACTCAAATATCCGAAAAGCATATAAAAGATTCGGCTGATTATCGTAAATTTGCTCCTAAGAATTGAAGAGTTCCATTAATTTGTTATAGATCCCATAGTCAGAACCTCACCAAACTCTTATAAAAATACCCTTCAAGTTCATCCTTTCCAATAAAAAAAGATTAACCGAAATCGGTTGGCATGAGTTATTCGTTAATTTATCGCACACATACTTTATGCAAACGATACAATTTTTTTGGCCCATTGGATATGGTGATGTTTATTAATCGTATTATGCTAGAAAAATTGTAACTAAATTATTAATGTAAACAGGACAAATTTTATTGTAAAATCTAACCAGGTTCATGAAATTATAATAAAAACGCAAACATTTGATACATTTCCTGTATCCAGTTATAGTGACCATGGCAAAAAAATGCGTTTAATTAATGTGAGAAAATATTACTGCAAAACATGGATACTTTCGAAAACCGATAATCACTGTTGGTAACAGTTGTTGTATCGATTGGATCCATGAACGGCATTTTGATTAGTGTTTTAGTGGTTAAACTAATTATATAGCAATAATTACATAGTTTTATATTACAGTGCAATAGAATAATATAGCAAAGAGAAAGTCTATATCTGTGAACTGTGCATATGTCAGTTTGATGTTTATGTTGTCAAAACAGAATTATGTGTGTTCCTTTTCTTTCGAGTTGCGTGAACGTTTACTTTGCATATTAAGAAATTCAAAAGAATTGTTAAAAGACGTTTGTGTGGTAAAGGTTACTATAACATAAATGACTTTCTTAATGATATACCACAGATTGAGAATGGACCGAACGCCGTCATAAATTATGAAATTGTTGTATAGAAATTTTAAATTTAAAAAATAAAAATTACTACGTTTAAAAATACCGACTTCAAAAACTGAAAAGTATAAAATAACTAAAAATTTTATTTAATACACCTCTTATGCAAACCTTTACCTTTAATATTAATAAAACACTATTATTGATAGGCTTTAAGTCAGTGCCAAGCCCTAAACAAAATAAAACTTAATATTATAAACAGCTTACTTACTGCAATTATTTAGGTTCTCTGGCCACGCGTGTCTGTCCGCTTGGATTGTTTTGTTCTGTACGAAGCTATCCCGCTCAAAGCCACGTCTGGCGAGTATGGGTACCTTTATTACATTTGGCTTGGCACCGACTTAAAACCTATCAGTAGGCAGCACATACAAATAATAGTATTTTATTAATATTAAAGTTAAAGGTTCGTATAAGAGGTGTATTAAATTAAATTTTTTGTTATTTTATACTTTTCTGTTTGTGAAGTCGGTATTTTTAAACGTAGTTTTATTTTTACGTTTTCGTGTCAGTTAATAATAATATACCTGAATGAAAACTCCAAAAACATGGCCGTACACAGAAAACAATTATGTCAATCAGGTAGACGAAAATTTTCATATGAATGTTCATAAATGAAAAGTACTGGGCCAAACTATGTAAAAATTTTATGGGACCAAATGGCATCTATTTTGCATCAAATAAAAGAAGAATTACGTAAATCGGATCATAAATCTCAGAGTAATCGGTGTACATACATAAAAAAAATACCGATCGAATTGATAACCTCCTCCTTTTTGAAGTCGGTTAAAAAAAGGAAGTTGAAAAAGAGTTTTTGCGTCCGTTATTTTCAGGTCTGAGGCATTAATTTCCGAATAAATGGGATATGTACTTAATCTTCAATGAGTGATTTCATATTATGAAAATAAATATTAAAAATTTTATTTTATAGCATAGTTGCGCCGAAAATTATGTTGCGCATACATAAATTGGAATAGAGAATTATTCGAAATAATAGCCAATTTTACACCTACCGTCAAATACCATATTCTTATAAAACAATCAAACATGTTACAATAATTATATTTATTACAACTTAAAAAGCAGATTAATATTATAAATGTTACTGAAATACACTATATAAACCTGGTTGACTATCACATAGTATTACAATATAAAACAATATACAACGACAATTGGAAATGCCAAATGGCAATGCCAAACATAATATAGGTAACATTTTACAAACAACAAAATATTAACCGCCTTATTCATAATAAAACGCTTATCGAAGGTATAAACCTATATTAGATAAACGTGTTTTAAGCCTATTTAGTTCGATAAAATTCCTTAACAATTTATATTTTAAAGTGATAAAACTTTCGTTCGATAACACTTCCGTGCGAGCACTCTTTCTGATTAAAATAAAACAAATTGATTAGATTTGCAAGAGCGACATCTCAAGTCAATTTCCTAATATGCAAATATTTTGGTTGAGCAGGTTACCAATTGTAAAGTAGATCCTGTACATGAAGCCACAACCTGAGAGTTGAACAAAGCAAACAAGATTTATGAACTTTACGTCACTCGAACGGTTGGCTCAGTTGAAAAGAGCGCTCGCACGGAACGCGAGAGGTCGCGGGTTCGAGTCCCGCATCGTTCATACATTTTTTTCAAATTTTACTTGTGTAAAATTCCTTATTCATAATCGTTTGATAAACCTCCAATAACTAATGTGTCTCTTTATTACACACAATGTTGTCATTTCGTACAAAACACATGATTTTATCTGATTTAACGAGGAACTGTCCATACATCTTTTCAATGTCAATGGCTTATCAGCTGTTAAAAGTCGATACTTCGACATCTATATATACATAAATATATTTATGAAATATAGACATAAATATATTTATTGCTACAAACTTCAAAAACAGATAATAAGCGTTTAGCTCTAATATGCGATTATGAATACCATTTTTCAAATAAGCGACGATTAGCCATGTTTTAAACCTCCGATAAGTCATTATGAATAAGACAGCAGAAAATAGATAATGTGTCTACCTTAGCAACATATACGAGGCGAAGCTTTAGAGAAACAAATTTAACTACAATAGTTGAAATTTGTATTGATACAGTATAATATGGGTAAGTTCTAATATACACTGGAACATATTGCTTTTGCTGAAGCGTTATAATTACCATCCATGGCATAGGGTCATCTGAAAAGTAACAGTTTTTGGATTTAGAAAAAGTAATCCAAGTTAAACTATTTAATATTGAAATTGTTTAACTTGAGAAAATCTCAGGTTATTACTTAAATAAATCCTACTTATATTATAAATGTGAAAGTTTGTATGTCTGGATGTATGTTTGTACTTCTTTAACGCAAAAACTACTGGATGGATTTTGATGAAACTTTACAATAATATAGCTTACACACCAGAATAACACATAGGCTATAATTTATCCAAAATGAGAAAAAACGGTAAAACACTAAAAATATTTTTTATGGCAAAACAACGTTTGCCGGGTCAGCTAGTTTTATATATATTAATTATAACACGATAATATAAGGAATAGTTATCTATACATATAAATAAAATCGGAGTGTCTGTTTGTAATATTGAAATAACCGTTTTTTACTACATGTATATGAATATATACACGGTATATACACGGTATATACACCAAAATAACTATTTATAAAATCTCTGAAATGGCTGGACCGATTTTGACGGGACTTTTACTGGCAGGTTGCTGATGTAATAAGAAGTAAGGCTACGTTTATTTTAGAAAAATAAAGTAATGTTGTAATGTCTAAGAAAGGGTCTAAGTCTAAAAATAATTTATATGGCAAGACAATGTTTGCCGGGTCACAATTTTTTCTCCCTTAAATAATCATATATGGCCACAAATACTTATATAGTATCGTTTTAACACTTTTTCACAACGCAAGACGTCATTTTTAAAATATTTTATTGAAACGCAAACTGATCTGTCACAAACGATGTCAATTCTCATAATGGCCGCCTATCGGCCTGTAGTAGTGTAAGTGTGTGCGTGGTGCTATGTATTTACACGTTAATCGCTGTTACACGTTAATTTAACGTTAATGCTACACTGTTATGTAAGGTGACACGGAGGACTTATTTTTTTACTAGTCCGTGTGTATAATATAATATTTTTAATTACGGTGATATGTAACTACGATAATATGAAGTACCTACTGAGATTACTTAGCTACTATCATACTACTACATCTTATCATACTTACTGCACGTTAATATTAAGAGCCAGTTTAGAATTGGAATCCACCCATTGGCACCGATTGGTCAGCGTTGAAATTATATTGGTCAGTTGTCGAAGACACTTCCGGTGCAAGCCGAGAGTCTTCACTCTCTGATCCGAAGTAATTCTCAATCATTTCGAACGACTTCTGGTAAATATCGAGATTCTCATGCGACTGTAAGAATTCAATCTTGTCCAAACCTGTAACGGAAAATGTTTGATTGTTGAAATCGAAACAATGATTAAAATAGACATAATAAAAAAATTCTTATGGTTTAAAGTTATAATCCTAACTTGAATTAATACACAAATAAAATTTGAAAACAAAATTTTATAAACGATGCGGGACTCGAACCCACGACCTCTCGCATTCCGTTCGAGTGCTCTTCCAACTGAGCTAACCGTTCGAGTGACGTATCGTCATAAGATCTTGTATGTCTTGTTCAACTCTGCAACAACCTGTTGCTCCATCTAGTTCTTTGAAAATTGCACTGTGGAAGAACTCCGCACATACGGGAGGCTCCTTTGCACAGGATGCCGGCTAGATTATGGGTACCACAACGGTGCCTATTTCTGCCGTGAAGCAGTAATATGTTTCGGCTTGAAGGGCGCCGTAGCTAGTGAAATTACTGGGCAAATGAGACTCAACATCTTATGTCTAAAGGTGACGAGCGCAATTGTAATGCCGCTTAGAATTTTTGGGTTTTTCAAGAATTCTTAGCTTGTCATAAAAAAAACATCCAGATGGTGGAGAAGTGAATACTCACCGAAGCATTCCTCGATGAGTTTGGAGTAGGGGTTCGCTCGCGAGTCGTTCTGTTGCCCCGCCTTCAGTATATTCTCAAGTCCGTTGAGCGCCACTTGTACGGTCTTAGCGTCCGTCAATGTCAGTAGATCACACAGCGGCGGTATGCACCCTTGCTCGACTAGGTAACTGAAAAAGATTCCCACAAATATATCACACTTGACTTTTGTTTTTATGGAATAGCAAGACAAACAAGCGTACGGGTCACCTGGTGTTAAGTGATCACCGCCGCCCACAATCCCTTCGCAACACCAGAGGAATCACAGAAGCGTTGCCGGCCTTTAAAGGATGGTGTACGCTCTTTTATTGAAGGTACCCATGTCGTATCGTCCCGAACACACCGCACAAGGAAGCTCATTCCACAGCTTTGTAGTACGCAAAGCTCCTTGAAAACCGCACTGTTGAGGACCGCCACACATCCAGATGGTGGGGATGATATCCTAACTTGTGGCGTGCCGTGCGAAGGTGGTATTAGGCGGAAGGAATCAGGTTAAACAGCTCTTCGGAACACTCCCCGTGATAAATGCGGTAGAAGACACACAATGAAGCGACGTCTCTACGGAACGCCAAGTGATCCAGCCGTTCACAGAGCACTGGATCCTTTATGGTTATAGTTTTGATTTGTAGAACGGCTTTGGTCCAGTTCAGTGCAGCCCTGTTTCACAGATAGCCACTGTTAACTATTTCTAGACATTTTGTTACGTTTTAAAGTGAAAACCCTCACTTCTGGGATTAATACTCAATTCCTCTCGCGTTCCGTGCGAGTGCTCTTCTAACTGAGCTAACCGTTCGAGTGACGTATCGTCATAAAATCTTGTATGCTTTGTTCAACTCTCAGGTTGTGGCTTCATCTACAGGATCTAGTTATCAGTTGAGAGGTCGTGGGTTCGAGTCCCGCATCGTTCATTAAATTTTGTTTTAAATTTTTATTTTTGTACTACATTTATAGCTCACCGCTAACATTGATTCTTTTCATGAATCTTATTATATCTTGAGATGACGTATCTCAACTTCTCAAGTGGTTGAAGAATAGGGTATATGAATGTAACTTATATTTAGTTGAAATATTATTTTTTCTAATCTTTATTATTATTTATTTTATCTTAAATCGTTTTTTTTTATTAAATTTGTGCTGAATAATAAATATTTAATATACAAAAGTGCAATTAATACGCGCGAAATATAAAACATAGAAACGCAATGCTATTGGTTGAAGCGCAGTGTAACGTCAGAATCTATCCCAATAATCTATATTGTACTAATAAATGTATGGCTGGTTTTTTCTTTCGGTTATACTGCGAAAACTACTAAACCGATCAGAATAATTCTTGTACCATTAGATGCAGCGTGTTTCGGAGAAGATTTAGTATATAATATGTTGGAGATTACTTATTAAGAACCTTTTTTTTTTACCTACAAATGCATATAAATTATTTTATAAATCACAAAATGTAATTAAATTTAATACATTTCACCAGAATTGTAAAAAATTTGTTTACACAAGACAATTGCTGGTGATATGTAATGAAATTTCATGGACTGAATTAGTTGTATTGCGAATTTATAGGCATTTCTAGGTAAAAAAAAATAGGTTCTAAATAAGTAATCACTCATATCAACATATACTCAAATCTTCTCCAAAACACGCTGCATCTAATGGTACAAGAATTATTCTGATCGGTTCAGTAGTTTTCGCAGTATAACCGAAGGAAAAAAAACGGCCATACATTTATTAGTACAATTTAGATTCTTGGGATAGACTCTGACGTCACAGAAACCTCGCGCAAAATGGCGCGTTTGAATAGCCGAAATATCTTGCCGGGAAAGATTATATATATATTTTAATTGAATAAGAATGTTTTTATCTATAATTTGAAGTGTGGTAATATTTAGGATGTAAAAAATCAAATTTAAGTATTTTTAAATTCATGCATTTATACCCTATTGGACTTGCCAAAGAGATGCTAGGTTTACGCAATATACACCTAAACTAAATTTATACTTTATATTAACTAGAAATTAGACAATATAATCCGTAGGTGTATTTTTACAATGGTTTTTAATTGTATTAGTTTCAATGAACACTATATTATCATCATAACATGTACACGGCCTATTAAAGGGACCAGTACCATATAGAGCTATACATAATTTTTATAGTTAGGTATACCTTCTATTTGGTGTGGAAACTTGTACGCGGTGGTTTATATAAAAGATTTGAGCATAAAAGCGATGTAATAAATTCCAAATGTATTTTTTTATTATAATTATACTCAGTAAATCGTGTATAAAAACAATGAGAATAAGGAATGATACGAGCAGGATGTTCAGCTGATGGTAATTGATACTCCCTGCCCATTACAATGCAGTGCCGCTCAGGATTCTTGCAAAAACCAAAAATTCTGACCGGCACTAAAAGAGCGCTCGTCACCTTGAGACATAAGATGTTAAGTCTCATTTTCCCAGTAATTTCACTATTTTCGGCGCCCTTCAAACCGAAACACAATAATGCTTACACATTACTGCTTCACGGCAGAAATATGCTTGTAGTACCCATAATCTAGCCGGAATCCAGTGCAAAGGAGCCTCCCACTGGTATATGCCCTCATTCACCTCTTACGACACCCTTGGGACTGGGACTTCCCTATTCTTTTTATGCCCCAAGAATGCACAGGGCAAAGTATGATGCTATAAATAAAATTTTATGACGACCTCACGCGTTCTGTGCGAGTGCTTTTCCAACTGATCGAGTTACCTATCGACAAAAAATTTTATATGCTTTGTTCAACTCTCAGGCTGTGGCTTTGTTTTCAAATTTTAATGTGTGTAATAAATAATCCTAGAAGTGAGGGATATAACTTTATAAACATAACAAATTGATTAGCAAGAGCGACATCTCAAGTCAATTTCCTAATATGCAAATATTGGGGTTGAGCAGGTTATCAACTGTAAAGTAGATCCTGTAGACGAAGCCTCTACCTGTGAGTTGAACAAAGCATACAAGATTTTATGACGATACGTCATACGAACGGTTAGCTCAGTTGGGAGAGCACTAGCACAGAACGCCAGAGGTCGTGGGTTCGAGTTCCTCATCGTTCATTAAATTTTGTTTTCAAATTTTATTTATGTATTAACCCTAGAAGTGAGAGTTATCACTTTAAAAACATGATATTATAATGTAAAATAAATGTTTACTTTATCTGCACATGCGTGCCCCCGCTGGTCGCGTTGGTAATAGCCCACGCCGCTTCCTTTCGTGTTTTGAATTCTGCATTCTTCAGTATGGTTATCAGAGTCGGGAAAATGTCCGCGTCTATGACTGCCTGAAAGCAACGAACGTAAGCTGTGATTAACACATTAGATGTCAGCGACATCTGTTGATATTTAACGGTAAACAAAGATGACGACAAACGGTTTAGAATCAGCAGTTCACGCCTAGAGGAGGTTAGTTTTATACGGTTAAAAATTAATGCAAAAATATACAAATAATAATAGTATGTTCTTCCTGAACTAAATAAAAACATCAGATCACTTTTCAATATTAAAATTTTGACGAATATTCGTCGATTTTTTACAAAATTCTATATGTACCAAAATTTATGAACGTCTCGGGGACTCGAACACGAGCGTCTAGCGGTTCCGACTGACCCAACCGTCTGAGTAACGCATCGATCATAAATCTTGGTATGTCTTGTTCAACTCTCAGGTTGTAGCGAGTCCCGCATCGTACATAAATTTTGGTACAAATGTAATTTGTGTATTGAATCCCAGAAGATATTACTTAAAATAACAAACTATTAATTTTTTTTAATTAATCTAGATAATAGTTTATGTATGTATGTAAAATATATTTAGACATACAAATAAGTGATAATATTCAATGAGATCTAATAAGTTTATTTGTAATATAAATTATGATTAAATAAAATAATATGTTTATACTAATACTAAATTGTAAAATTAAGATAATATTTCAACTCTCACTATATATAAAATACTAACTGGTCTTATTTTTAATTAAAAATACAACAAGTTGGTGCGATCTGATAGAACACACAACATTTTTAAAAGGAGACATTTGTTGCCGATTTGATTTTTGGTTAACTAGTTTGTTGGCAAGTTTGCTATTGTAAGGCCGACCTGCGGGCCTACCAAGAACTCTTATTGCGATTCACTTGACGACCTAAAATTAACTGCTTTGTTATATCATACCACGACATCATTTAAGCGATCGAATTTAGGTTGACGTCAAATCAAGTAGGAAATTGAATCGCAAACTGATTTAGGTCGTTCATTCATCTGCACCATGAGGTAATATTTCGACCTAAACTGGATAGCTTATGTATCAAAGTGAGTGAGTCAAAAAAAAGTGAATCGTGCTGTTAATAACTTTAAAAAAAAACATACAGAAAAGGAAAATTTAATTGATGAAAGATGAGATGACAATTCTTTATTGGACTTTTTTGCTAAACAAAATACTGAAAATACATACCGAAAATGAAAATACTAAAGACGAGGCAGTAAGGGCCCGGGCAATAGCCTGTTCGCAAGAACGAATTAAAAAAAATGTAGGTACTCTGTACTCCTGTCAAATCAAACATCAATGGAGGTGCGTTCATAACTCGTTATTGTTACGAAAACACCCAAGCAAACATTTAATTTGTAATTCAAAGAACTATATATATTTATACGAGGGCTGAACTAAAAGTATCGGGAATCAAGGAAGTGACACAACATTACTACTTAAAAATGTATTTATTGCTTTTCGAAGTATTCTCCGCGAAATTTGACACATTTTTCCATACGATGGAACCAATCATTGAAGCAACCATTCCATTCGGAAGTTGGGGTCTCCAAAATGGTCGTTATAGGTCGGTTATAGGCGTCCACAGCTTCTTCAGGTGATGAAAATCTCTGACCACGCAATTTATTCTTTATTTTAGGGAAAGTATAGACATCATTAGGGCTTAGGTCGGGACTGTACGGCGGATGGTCTAATAATTCTATGTTTTCTTGCTCTAAAAACTCTTTTGTTCTGTGCGCGGTATGAGAACTCGCATTGTCGTGATGGAGGATAATGCGGCGGTTGCAGTTCTCTTTACGGAGTTCAGAAACAACCTGTGGCAAACAAATGCTAGCATACCATTCTGCATTAACCGTTCTTTGTCCCTCAAGAGGAATAGTCGCAACATGGCCGGTTTTGGAGACAAACGTGTACCACCATTTTTTTGCAATACTCCGTGAAAGAACAATTTTTGTTGGCTTTGACTCATTTTCGAACACCCAAACTCGTGACTGGTTTTTTGTTTCGGGTTCGTACGCGTATATCCAGCATTCGTCACCTGATACGATGTTGTATACAGAATTTGAGGATCCTGCGTTGAATCTTTCGAGAGTTCTGACGCACCAAGTAACGCGAGCCGCTTTTTGCTCTTCACAGAGCAAATCGAGGGATCCATCGGGAAAACAACTTTTTTACACCTAATTGTTCATGCAAGATTATTTGTATTTGACTCATGCCAATGTCTAAAGTAGCCTGAATTTCGCGGTATGTGACATGTCGATCTTCCTCAATCAGCTTACGCACAGCATCATCGTTTTCTTTGGTGACTGATTTTTAATACCAAGGAGTTTTCAATAAAAAAGATTTTAATATGACAGGAACAGTGGAAATATCCATTCCCGATACTTTTAGTGCAGCCCTCGTATTACTATTATTTAATAGGTACCAAAAAGGGCTTAATAGTCAAATGGGCTTGATGGCAACGCTATACAGCGCACTTTTAAAATGTATTTTTAGTCATTTCTACGCAAAAAATAAGCTAAAATCATATCATTTTAAGTTTCAATCAAGTAAGAGACAAACTTATGGAACGACTGTAGAGCGTCATCTCTTTCTCACACCTCGGACCATGCCATTCAGTAAAAGGCACTTCATGGTACGAATCTTAGCCATTCATTTTAAGTACCTAATCTGAACTGCACCGGAATTGAATCGCTAATTAAAATTTTATGGTAGGCCTTCTGTTCGCGTTATGAAACATCGCGAGAACTTTGCTGTGAAAGCCTTTAGGGCTGACAGCATAGAGTTAGGTTATTATTCGGTAGGGGGTGTTTACATATCCGCGCCCGACATATCGGCCCCGTTTCGGGGTCTTCAATACTTAATTTATTTAGGTAGTAGCAGTTGCACGCGACTTCGTCCACGCATAATTTGAGATTATTTTCCCGCTGGAAAGGCAATCAAACTTATCGACAAAAATCCTACCGCTAGTAAAAACCGCACTTCATAGTTCATAACCTAAAGAAGTCGCAATTTACATTTTATTTTTTCAAACTTCCCCGTTAACAAAAAATCAATTCACATATTGTTATAAGCCTCCACATAGGTACAACTTTGTGGGTCGTGAAAGAAACAATTTCTGAGATGTACACCGGCTGTTTTCAAAGTTTGATTCTGGCTTTATTATTATAATAAGATTAGTTGAAGAAATATCTGGTGAACTGACTCTGGAACACGCCACATACAACTGGCCATGCAAGAAACAATCATTACTGAGAACTATACCGGCTAGTTTCAAAGTTTGGCCCTGTACTTTGTTATCGCGTAGCATAGTTTAACCGGAAATTGCAGAGGTTTAAATTCAAATCATCATGGTCATCCGATGGTATCAAGGGAACCCTAGAGATAAAGACTGTTTCCACTTGTTTGACGCCAGGTAGTGGTGGCTTCGATCACATGATTATGCAAGGTACTTGACCTGAAGTCTGGTTCCATTGCAAAGTTTTGGAGGGTTTAGATTGCGCATTAAAATAATTGGATGGCCAACTTTGACGTATAGGATGTGAGATGGTATTCCTGTTGGCTCAACAGTGTGAAGAAACTCTACAGGATAAATCACAGATCATCGACCACAGCATCGACCGTGAAATACAGTGTCTAAACTTTCATATTTTATTTGAAGTAAATAAAAAAAAATTAATACTGTTGGCTGTGTCGTTTCTTGGAGAAAGAATAGCTCTCAGCCATTCAGCGCAATTTACTCCAGATTGAACAATATTGGGGAAGATTCTATCCTTTAAGCTAGTCAGATCTCTCACAACACGACCAAGATTACTGGGAATGTTTATTTTACATCCTTCCTCCAAAATGTTTCCATCACCAATGTCTAACTACAAATTGGAGAACTCCTCCGCCTTTGAATCATGTTGAATATAGACACCCATATTTACTTTAATGGACAAAATATTAACTTTAGGCCATAGAAGTAATGACTTAAGGCAAGCCTTCACTTCATATGCACGTGGCCCTCATGAGACAACAGGCAATGTCTGTATGAAGTCACCAGCTAATAGTACCGTGACTCCGCCCATAAGTCGGTTACAATTCCTTATAACATGGAGAGTCCTATTTAGAGCTTCAATGCCATTCTTATGGATACTCATCCCATACAATAATTATGGCTTCTCTTGCACTTGTGCCGTGTGCAGGTTCAAAGGTAATTTGAAAGCAGAATGAGCCATCTTGCCTCCATCAAGCAATCTTCTAAATAACTAAGTATAACAATATTTTCATTTAATAATTTTATCATCGAAAGGCGTAGGTGTCAAAGGTATTTTAATCATCACCTATACAAATATACCATCAATACTTCATAAGACTTTCATCCAACATTTCAGACCCAATTTCACCCCCTTAGGAGATTTTCCAGAAAAAAAAGATATAAGAGGAGTACGGCACCTGGATCTGGACCGCGTTGCCAGCGGTAATGTTAGAGAGCGTCCAGCAGGCCTCCTTCTTGAGCACCTCGGTGGGGGACTTGAGCAACGCGTGGAGGCTGGGCAGGGGGTTGCAGTTGAGTACGGCCTGTGTTTGCGCGTCATTACCCGTCACTATGTTGCCGACAGCGCGCAGAGCCGCAGAGACCACCGTGTATTTGTTGTGCCTGGTGAAAAACACAGTCAAATACGATTTAAAAACTTTATTTCTCAGAAGAATATTACAATATTCACTTAGAGAGGAACGGGTTCGAGTCCCGCATCGTCCATAAATTTAGGTTAGAAAATTAATTTGTATTATCATTCCCAAAAGCGAGGGATACCACTTTAAGAATAACAAATTGTTTATATTCTTACATGTATTTACAATACAGTATTTATTTCACAATGTGTAGTCATATAATTTATTTTATAATAATTTATTACACAAATAAAATTTGAAAATAACATTTTATGAACGATGCGGGACCCCACGACTTCTGAAAGCGTTCCGTGCTAGTGCTCTGCCAACTGAGCTAACAGTTCCAGTGACTTATCGTCATAAAATCTTGTATACTTTGTTCAACTCTCAGGTTGTGGCTTCATCTAAACACTACAGGATCTACTTTACTATTGATAACATGCTCAATTTGCATATTTGCATATTAGGAAATTGACTTGAGTTGTCGCTCTTTTCTAAATCTACCTCTGATGTAAATAATGTATTAATCAAATATTGGCTATTTACACTCACATAAGTAGTTCCACAAGTCGTCCACAGACACCGGCGTCGATCACAGCTTGTATCTTCTCGTTGGGTCCGTCGGACAGATACGAGAGAGCCCAGCAAGCGTCGCTCAGTACCTCAGAGTCTATGTGGTGAAGTAGCCTCGCGAGCACTGGGATACCTGGAGCAACAGAAGCAATTTCCTGAGACTACTTACAAGCCCGGCACATAAGAAGAATAGGGAAGCCCCAGGGTTTTTTTTATGGAAAAGGAGGACAAACGAGGGTACGGGTCAGCTGGTGTTAAGTGATCGCCGCTGCCCACATTCTCTTGCAACACCAGAGGAATCATAGGAGCGTTGCCGGCCTAGAAGTAGGTGTACGCGATTTTTTTAATGGTACCCATGTCGTATCGTCCCGGAAACACCGAACAAGGAAGTTCATACCACAGCTTTGTAGTACGTGGAAGAAAACTCCTTGAAAACCACACTGTGGAGGACTGCCACATATCCAGATGGTGAGGATGATATCCTATCTTGTGGCGTGTCGTGCGAAGGTGGAATTCGGCGGCAGGATGTGTGGGGTGTCGTTATAGGTGACTAAAGGCATTTACCAGTGGAAGGCTCTACACAGGATACCGGCTAGGTTATGGGTACCACAGCGGCGCCTTTTTCTGCCATGAAGCAGTAAAGTGTAAGCGTTATAGTATTTCGGTCAGAAGGGCGCCGTAACTAGTGAAATTACTGGGCAAATGAGACTTCGTATGTCTCGAGCGCAATTGTAGTGCCGCTCAGAATTTTTGAGGTTTTTCAAGAATCCTGAGTGGCACTGCATTGTTATGGGCAGGGCGTCTCAATTACCATCAGCTGAACGTCTTGATCGTCTCGTCCTTTATTATCATAAAAAAAACTATTTTCCGTAGAAAGATGGGCAACAAGGGTAAGAGATTGGCAATGACTTGGAAGTAAAAGAGAAAAAGGCAGGCCAATCGATTGTTGGACGACACATTACGAATAGCAGGAAGTAAGTTATTATTGGAGAGGTCCAAGACATGTTTACCTAATTTAAAAAAAACTAATAGGCTCAGCAATACGGCGTTGTCAGTATGACGCGAGATGTCAAAGTGGAAACCATATCACAATAAATAGGCAAATACTATGTTTAAAGTAGGATAGACGATGCAGGATTCGAACCCACGCCTCTCGGATTACGCCCCAGCGCTCTATAAACTGAGCCAACCGTTCTAGTGGCGCATGATCCGAAAAGCTTGGTTTTTCAAATGTAAAGTGTTTGTTGAAAAAAAAATACCAAGATTTGAATTCTACATCGTCCATAAATTTTAGTACTAATTAAATATACATAGGCTGCACTAAAAGTATCGGGAATGGAATATTTCCACTGTTCCTGTCATATTAAAATCTTTTTAATTGAAAACTCCTTGGTTATAAAAATAGAATATCAATTATTTATTTAAAAAAAGATTCTCGGTCTTGTCACAAGATCTTGTCAAACTTATTTAGTCGTTGAGAAAATGGAATTGACTCGAGAAAATTCTAGAGCGATGATTTATTATGACTTTCGAAGTGGTTTAACACAAAAACAGTGTGTTCACCGGATGATTTCTGCATTTGGTGATGAAGCCGCATCCAAAACCACAATTTATCGCTGGTTTGCTGAATTTCAATGTAGACGTGTCAAGCTTAGTGATGATCCCCGTCAAGGTCTCCAAAAACTGCAGTCACCAAAGAAAACGTTGATGCTGTGCGTAAGCTGATTGAGGAAGATCGACATGTGACATACCGCGAAATTCAGGCAACTTTAGACATTGGCATGAGTCAAATACAAATAATCTTGCACGAACAATTAGGTGTAAAAAACTTGTTTTCCCGATGGATACTGCATTTGCTCTGTGAAGAGCAAAAAGCGGCTCGCGTTACTTGGTGCGTCAGAACTCTCGAAAGATTCCACGCATGATCCTCAAATGCTGTTTACAACATCGTATCAGGTGACGAATCCTGGATTTACGCGTACGAACTCGAAACAAAAAACCAATCACGAGTTTGGGTGTTCGAAAATGAGTTAAAGCCAACAAAAATTGTTCGTTTACGGAGTGTTGCAAAAAAATGTGGCCACGTTTGTCTCCAAAACCAGCCATGTTGCGACAATTCCTCTTGAGGGACAAAGAACGGTTAATGCAGAATGGTATGCTAGCATTTGTTTGCCACAGGTCGTTTCTGAACTCCGTACAGAGAACTGCAACCGCCGCATCATCCTCCATCACGACAATGCGAGTTCTCACACCGCGCACAAAAGAATTTTTAGAGCAAGAAGACATAGAATTATTAGACCATCCGCCGTACAGCCCCGACCTAAGCCCTAATGATTTCTATACTTTCCCTAAAATTAAGACTAAATTGCGTGGTCAGAGATTTTCATCTCCTGAAGAAGCTGTGGACGCTTACAAAGCGGCCATTTTGGAGACCCCTACTTCCGAATGAAATGGTTGCTTCAATGATTGCGAAAAGCAATAAATACATTTTTAAATAGTAATGTTGTGTTCTTCACTTCCTTGATTCCCGAAATTTTCAGTATCCCAGACGTAAGGTATATCACTTAAAAAATACGGGTTGCACTCCGGGAGTGTCGGCAGAAGTGAAAAGTTAAACATTAATTAATTTAATTACAAAAAAATTTAACTCGTCAGAACTATTACAATTTTTTTACATTAAAATGTTTATCTCCGAAAAATCAACTTTCATCCTTAATAAAATGTAAAAATATTTCACGTCTGAGATTCGACCGCAATCACAATGTTTCAACCACTGGTCCAATGACCGCATGATCATTAAGTTGAAATTGCTTAACTAATATTAGAAGTATAAATCTTTCATCCATAATTTCAACGAATGTCTCACGAATTTTCGATCAGGTCACGTGTCCTGACGCGAGTTTAACATTTTATACCCATCCCAAGAAAAGAGCTCCACGCCACTAAAGAAGATTTCACTTCAAAAATAAAAAACTGTTTAAAAATATGTCTTCTCGTGTACTTATAAGTACAGTTTCAACCTATTAAAGTAGCTGTTTTAATTTAAAATGAATAAGAAAAAGAAGTAAATTCTTATGAGGAATAAACTCTTTTACCATATTTAAATAATGTTAATAATAAAAGTAACTTCACCTGGCGCTACTGCCTCAAAATTTGTTGGCGGATTTTTCCCTCTGCAAAGATTCGACAGAGTCCACACTGCGTTCTTGGTCATGGATATTCTTGAATATTTATTTAATATTCTGTAATCAAAAGTAATACACGCTAAACGTATGAACACAATCATCTCACAATAAATGTAAAGCCTAGGTACCAACACTACGTCTTCCGGTACGTGGTCACACTTCATGGAGTTTATTGCCTCAACCACCATCTGTTTGTGGTGCTATATGCCCTGCCCGCTGCCACTTCGGTTTGCAACCGTCTGGGCTATGTCAATAACTTTGGTTCTTTTACGATCTCCTCACTTCTGATTCGATCTCGCAGGGAAACTGCGAGCATAGTCCTCTCCATTATCTTTTGAGCGAACATGAGCTTCCTCATGAGGCTTCCATAGTTGGCAACCACATCTGCGTTTCGAATATCATCACTTTCAACACACACACACATGTCTTACACATATCAAATGGAATGTCCTGGGGTGGCCAACCAACGGGCAAAAACCTTAGTAAATACAAGGTCGCTCCAGGAAGTCTAGAACACCGCAGGAGTGTTCTGAACTTCTGGAAGGAGCTGGGCTGGTTGGAATGACTGGCCAATACTGCACGCAAAATGGCCCTAACTGAGCGGTCTAATTGCGGAAACAGAAGCCCCTTACCAATATGAGTATCAAAAAATATGACTTACTCGATCAATGGCGGCAGCAACCCAGCCGCTAGCACTGTGTCACGACACCGGGGTGAGTCTCCGGCCACGTTGCCCAGCGCCCACACGGCCTGCTCACGCACGTCGTCACTCGCCCCTGAACACACCAGGTTCACCAGCACCGGAACAGCTCCGCACTCTATCACCACGCGGGTCTGCTCCGAGGACCCTGAAGCTATGTTCGTCAGGGCCCATGCTGCTTCAAACTAAAATATATACGCCTTTATTCAGATAGTAAATTTACATATATATTTACGTACTATCTTTAAATGATTGGCTCAGTGGTACGCTTTCGGACTGAACCTGAGAGGTCGCGGGTTCGAATCCCGCATCGTTCATAACAATCATTTGGGTGACAAATTTAATTTGTATAATAAATCCCAGAACTGAATATCACTTTAAAAATAACAAATTCGTTAGTTTTTTTTTTGTAAAAAACAGGCAAAAAGTATATTTTGTTGAATAGATTCAAATAATTTATAAATACTGATAAGTTTAAGTCTGTTTTATATCATTGTGAAATGATGCATGTTTTAATTATTATATAATATTATTGATTTCTTATATGTTTAATTCAATTTGTAAATATTCCGACAATGTTTGCATTCATTATAATTAAATATGTTTGTGTCTATGTTTTTGAAATGTGTGTAACACCTATAATTAAAGCCAACACTTAGAATTTATTATTTATTGTAATAATATTATTATACTTTTGTTAGTGTTTGTCTTGTTGGTGTTAAATAAATAAATAAATTTGAAAGGGCATCTAAGTCAATTTTCTAATATGCAATTATTGGGAAGCAGGTTATTCATGTCTTTCATCATATTCATGTTTTTCATTTGTGTCAGATCCAACATGGAAGACATTAGGATGTGCTTCATAGGCCAAGCATTGCTTGCCTATGAGGCACATATCCAAAAGAACCGCGTCATTGCTGAAGAGGTTGCGGGGTAGCCCTAACATCATTCTGCAAACCATTGCTAGTCATTACTATGCGCGCATTATAAAGGCATTTATGCGGCTTCATGCGCCTGTTTAGTTTATAATTATACTAACATAATTTAGGACATTTTACTAACAATTATTATGGATTTTTTTCTGAATTAAATTATTATTATTATTGCTACTGTGATTTCTCTTGTGGTGCAAGAGAATGAGTCTGGCGGCGCATATTGCAAAAGTACACGGCAAGCGTGAAGAAAGGTGGTTTGATTCTCTTGACCCGTCTGCCCCGATTCAGCGTAGTTTGTCGCCTCCAGGGTACTTTGCAGCCTGGGCATCAACCACCATGTGTTGGTTGTGGACCTGTACCTGATGAGTGACAGTTGTTTCAGAACTATTTTATCTGGTACCATGCTAGAGTTATCTTATTTTAAAAGGAGCTGACTGCTGTTTGTAGAGGAAAAACCACGAAATGAAACACAAAGGCTAACAAAGGGTTGGAGAAAGACCATATTACACCTGAACAGGCATGGAATTGTCTATTATCACGAGAGGCTCAAATGTGATTAATTACTGTATGTATTTCTTTTTTCCGTTGATCGGATGTTTTTATAAAAACTTTCAGAAGACATACTCTAAGTATACTAAAGTACAGCTTTATTATTACTTCTATGCTTGGACGAATTAACCACTGGACATGTTAAAGGCCCGTGTTCGCCTTTCTGGCCTGCTTGATTCTACATCTGTTATTTTTTTATAAGACTAATTTTAAATGAATGTTGAGCAATATACCTATTTACACCAGGCAGCCTATTGCTGCGGCCGATTGAGAGCTGGAAACCTTTTTTGCAATTGATATCAGAAAATTATTTATACTAAAATTTATTACAGGTTAGGTTTGCTACTAATTTTATAGACCCATTACTAATACATTGCATTGTCTCTCAACATTAATTTCAAATTAGTTTAATAAAAAAAAAACAATAGATGCAGAATCAAGCAGTGGGATAACCTTCTAGCTAGTTACTGAGCCTAATAACCTCAGAAAGCAATATGGCGTTGTCCATACGACAAGAGATCTGTTTTTATTATAGAAGTAATAGCAAACAATCAAAAAATGGTTCTTGTAAGTCTTATTGTTAGTAATATTTCAAACATGTATAATAACCTGCAATTTACTGTAACTTAAAATCTGGTCTTAACAGTTTCTTTTAATATTTAGTTTTTATGACAGTGCTTAGTAATAAGGAATTAGACCATGTACCTATATTTTAAGAATATTCTAAAAAAAACAGAGTTGATATCAACAAAAAAAAAAGTAATTTCGGCAGAAGAAGGGCAGTCTAGAACCTCACTGTACATAAACAGGATCATAAGAATGAACGATGTGGAACATAAACACTTGCCTCTCGGGTTCTGTCTGAACACTCTTACCAACTGAGCCAACCATTCAAGTGACACATCAATCGTAAATCTTGGTATGTCTTGTTCAACTCTCAGATTGTGGCTCCATCTACTTTACAGTTGATAACCTGCTCAACCCCAACTATTTTTAATAAATTTGTATAATTAATCCCAGAAGTGAGAGATATCTCTATCTTAAGAAAATTATCATAAGAATAGTCAATGTTAAATTCCTTTATTATAAATACCTGAAGGGTTGCATTAGTGCTATTTGTTAGAAATTCCACAAATTTCGGAACAATTCCTGTCCGTATCACTTCATCAATGGGTGGATTTGGCTCTCTACTCAATAACTTTCTGAATGTCTGCGTCGCTATTACTTGCTCCAATGGGTTGTCGCCATACAATGCAGATACCATAGATGGTGTTATATCATCTGATGGTGTTAAACTTAAGTCATCCTGAAAATAAAATTTGTTATTTATTTTACTTTTATTATCATTTTTAAAGTGTCAACCACTTATCTTTGTACGTATTGATTGGGTGTAAGAGGTTTTAGTCAAAGAAAAATTGATCAAAGTCCACTTGTCTTGGTGCCCTTGAAGGGACATTGTCTGTATGCTCTCAAAGATGTGTGGCTAAAATAATCTTAAAACACTAACAATCAAAAGTGATAGAAATTAAAGCTTGTATTTTAATGTTTAGAATAGCAGTTAATAGGTAATTCTGATTGACCAAAAATGATGAAATTTTACAAATAGAAACACAAAAATATAAATTGTTACTTAATATTATGTATTTGAATATTCTATATATATAATATAAAAATCATTCTACTTTACTGGTAATGCTATGTCTGGTGCATTTGGTTCCGGAAGATTGACATTTCTTCTCTTAAAAAGTTGCTGCTCTCGCTTTTGTTTTCTGAGCTGCACTCCTTCCTCTTCACGGCGCCGCCTAAGTTCATCGGCACTGAGACCGGAATTCTTGTATCGATGCTTGTGCCCACCAGACATCTAACATGAATATCAGAACAATTATTTGAACTCCTAAGTTTTATTTCTGGCAAATTTAGACAACAGATCACCCTAAATCTACAGCTAGTCATAACTTGGCTTATTATTACATAGACTGTATGTATAAATTATTAAGATATAATGATATTTGCCACAATTTAGTCTCTATGTATCAATAAAAACTATTAACAGCATAAAAATCTAGAGTTAACCTTTGACTAAGAAAAAAATGCAATCACTTTGGTACTATGGCTAGAATTACAAAACAAAAAGTAATTTATAACTTTACACTACTTACCTTTTCCTTAGAGTCTATAACATTAAATAGAATGTAGAGATATCAAATGTTGTCAAGGATATCAGTACATTATTATTGAGTGCTACAGATTTCTAGAATACATCTCAGCACTTGTGGTGTACTACATACTTTTATATGTATTCAGATGTCAAAAAACCAAAACAATATAATTCCATTTGCTCATTGACATTCCTCAAAGGAAATAACTATTGAGTACTCAACTTTCATAATTTCACATAAAATGAAGGATTTTGGCATAATTAAATTTGAAAGCCAAGCACTAAAATTTATTTAAGTTGACACTATTCTTTAATTCTATTTAATAACATTAATATTTTAATATAATAAAAGCTATATATAAACAATTGACTACAAAAATTTACACTTTCAAGTTATATTGTTAACAACAGTTGATTTTATAACATTGCATTTTAAAAACCACTTACATTCTATTCATAAATTGGAATCGCAAACAAACCACCATTAAACGATTCTAATTAAAACTATTAGCTCTTCACAGCAGCAAAATAATCCTACAAATTCTCTTACTATTCCAATTTCCAACTTTAGATTTTTATTTTTGACATTTATGACGAATTACGAAATGTTAATTGACAACCACATTGAGAACTGAGAAATTTCAAATACGAAGATACAGAGAGTAGTGATCGATGATTACCTACCTCCTAGTACGTATTAGGTAGAAGTAAATATATTCTTTATCTGTGGTCTGAACAACTTGACACTAGATCTCAGTGTTCTAGTGTCAACTGTCAGTCAAAATAGATTCCATTGCAACTCGCTTTCAAACATAGCCGGATTATACTTCGTCGCCAAATGCCATACTGTAATTACTACTTGTTCAAACTTATATCAAATCACTACACGTTTCATACTAAACTAAATTTTAATTTTTACTGCAGTCAGGCCTCTTATCACATAGTATTTACATCCTCTTTGCTAATGTTCAGTCATCAGTATTCTGTGCCCGTACCCAAAGAGAATTTAAACACTACGTTCACCCGTACCTCTCGAACTAGAGAGTTGAAGAGTAAAAGTGTTCAGTGGCTTACATCCTCTTTGCTTATCAGTGTTGGTTCAGTCATCAGTGTTCTGTTGCCGTACCTCTCGAACTAGAGAGAATTTTAGCTTATGTAATCTTTGGGCCGTACTAAGTCGTGATCTCGTTAAAGTAAAATTCTAAGGAGTAAAAACTAAAAAGAGTTCTGTGCACAGACTAATATGATGCTTACGCATGGTTCTGTGGGTCGTGACTCGTGATGAACGTACGTGGGGTATATAATATGCACTGCGACCACTGTATAGTGTGACGAATACATTTAGTATACTGTGAAGCCGTTCCTTTAAAGTTAGTTATACTGGTTACTATATAAAACGGAACACAATCCCGTATAGGCGAATACAGTCAGCCGCATTTTTTGACGCAGCATTCAAATGAGTGTATTAAAGTTTTCTAGTTCTATAAAAAAACTTTTGTTAGAGTAGTGTCAAATAAAAAAAATATATTAATTGTATGTAAATTGTATTTATAATATAATAAAAGTAAGTAGATTTTTGTTAAAAGTAACATGTTTTTCATTACATACATTATATTAACTTAATACAGTCTAATAAGGTTAATTTATACAATTCTTAATTTTTTTTTAATCCAAACAAATTACAGAACTTTATAGCTTTGGGATTAAACTGTAGGTATTGTTTATAAAACGTTAGGCACTCGAGTGGTTTTGACTGATCACGTGATCAAAGTACTGCGAGTACCTACCTTACCTCGAAAACGCTAGTGCTCACTGTAGATTAAGGCGACGATTTATGACGTCATATATTTCCCTAGGGTACTGCGGCAGTATACTGGCAGTCCCTAACGAAACAAATTTTTCTACAGTGATAGCACTGTGCAGTGCGTACCGGGCCATACCTTTTTTTTTGGGATTTTATGACCTGGTAACTAAGACCTTTAAGTCAAGTCTTTTTTTATTATTATCTAATTTCACAGTTCACTAATCACTTCACTTTATTTTATATTGTTAGAATTGTATTCTTAAAATATTTATATAATGGTTTATAACTTCTTTTGTCTCTTAATAATTGATCAAGTGGAAGCGGGCGGGATGAAGAATCACATAAAATTTTGGAGTTACTGATTTCACTAGCCAGCACAAGTCTGTCAATCAAAAATGTTTGGCAGTCGAAAATAAGGTGGTCCATAGTTCCTTCATTTGAATTGCAATGTGGCAAAATTTTATTCTCAACAATACCCAATCTTGCAAGGTGTGACGGTGCAGTATTATGTCCAAAACGCAATCTATTTATTGTGGTAATAAAATCTCGGTTGCCATCCTTCAATTGATTGTACCAGGGTCTGACAGGTATGTTTTCTTGTATGCGGCCATACCATTTTCCTTTATTATCTTGGTCTTTCTTCCACATGTCTAACCATAACTTTTGAATTTCTTGGTCAATATATTGGAGACAATCAGTCATAGGAATCTCTATAACATTTTTAACATCAACTGAATTAATACCTTCATGTGCAGTCATATCAGCCATTTCGTTACGTTATACCTTTATGTGATGGCACCCATAGGAAGGCCACTTGAATATGCTCAAGGTGGTATTTATATATTATTTCTTTTATAAAAATGAGGATATAGTTAGATTTAAAATTAACTGTAATATTAGTTCTTAAAGTTGTGAATTTCGCGTATTCTTATTAATGCATGATAGACTGCATATGATTCTGCTGTAAAAATTGAGCATGATTGGTGTAGAACAAAATTTTTACAAAATTTGGTTTGTGGATCATATAGAGCAGAATGTACATAGTCACTCCCTTTACTTCCATCAGTATACATAACATAGTATGTTTTATTATAAATTGTGGCATATCTAAATTGTTGTTTATTGTGTTTTCCATTTCTGTTAAGGGTTGAAAAATACACTGGTAAGAAAAGGAGTAACATGGCCATTGTGATTTTCTTATTTTACAAAATTTCATATCTATTTCTAGAAGTATGTTGGGCAGTTCTGGAGAGATACCACTTAAGAGATCAATCCCTGTTGTTAATGATCCTAGAGATCTATTTATATAAGATAAAATTTTAGTCATTATTCATTTGTTATTAGAGTATATTACTTTGAGACAGTATCTTTCTGCAAGCAAAAGCCGCCTCAAAATTAAAGGCATTATTTTTGTTCTTGAACTTCCATGGCCCTTATGGGAGTTGAACACATTGCACCAGATACTATTCTCAGAGCTCTGTTCTGTAAGATATCTAATTTATTTGCATGCCTGCTGTTCATGTATGCAAGTGAGCTATAGTCAAAGTGACTTCTGACAATAGATTTGTACAAAATTGAAAGTATTTTGGGATCTGCTCCCCAGGATATACCAGCAATACATTTCATAACATTTAATCCCTTAAGTGCACTTTTGGATATGGCTTTAATATGTTCTTCATATGTTAGTTTTCTGTCTATTGTTATGCCCAAAAATTTATTTGAATTTACTCTGTTAATAATTTGTCCATTATAAAAAATATTATAAATTGGGTTATCATGTCCAAAAATCATTACACTGCTTTTAGATGGGTTGATTGTTAAATGTAAAATTTCATGATAATATTGAAAGAGTTGAAATAATTAATGGTTAATTTCGTTGATGGCAATCTGCAAATTATAATTGCTGCTATACAAAACAATGTCATCAGCAAGTTGTAAAATATTTACATCACAACTATTTACATATTTACAAATTTCACTAGTATATATATTGTACAATAAAGGTGATATTGCAGCACCCTGCATTGTACCTTTTGATGCAGTTTTTGGCCCAAATAATTGATTATTGTATTTTATTAAAAAATGAAAAATGAATCAAAAAATGAAATATCCATTTACTAAGCCATCCTGGTATTCCTAATCTAGTCAAAATTCTAACAAGTATGGCAGGATCTACAGTATCAAAAGCACCTTGAACATCAAGGAATACACAAACAGTGTGTAACTTCTTATATTTTGTATGTTTCAGTTCAGATATTAAACTGACAAAACTATCTGCACAACAATGCCCTCTACGAAATCCGTATTGAAATTGTGGGATAATATAATTGGATTCAACATACCAGTCGAGACGAACTTTAATCATATTTTCAAATACCAAGACAAGAAGATAAGGATATTGGTCTGTAAGAACTGGCAAGCTCCGGAGATTTGTCAGGCTTGAGTATGGGGATAACACATTGAGTTTTCCATGACTGTGGAATAATTTTCTTGTACCAAAGTAGATTTAGGATATTAAGGAAAACCTTTTGAGCAGATTCATCTAAGTTTTTAATAATCATGTAAGGATAATCATCGAGACCTGGAGTTGTGTTTTGTCTAGATTGTAAACTCTTTGTAAATTCATTCCATGTAAATGAATTAAGTAAAAATTTTGAATTTTTATCATCATTGTTTAATTTATATAAATTATCTAAGTCATTAGTCTCAGTTAAATCTCTTTTATCGGATAAGTTCTCTAGAAATGGAGAAATAAACTCATCTCCATATGATTTATTGCCTCTTACACCTTTGAACATTTTGATGAGATTCCGAATCTTACTTATTGGAGTAGTTCTATTAAAAGAGTTACATAAATTATTCCATCCTATCTTCTTCTGTTCTGAGATAGTCCTTTTTTTAATGCATCTTTTTTTTGTAGTTTATATAATTATCTATATTAGGCTCACTTCTGTATAGTTTTAATGCATTATATGAAGCAATAACACTTTGTTAATATGAAAGACAAAGAGCTCAATGGCTAAAAACTGTATTTCCTATTCAGAAGCTTCAAAGATACATCCATCTGTCTCTCGAATTTCATATGCAGATACATTACTCTCATCACCTAACATCACTCCTAATACTTTTCCAACCCAGCATCAACATTCAACACCTAAAGCTATAAACAATACTTCATATAAAAAAAACTGTTTTTGTTAAACCAAAGCCTCCATCTACACTTAGCAAAGGATATGACAAATCTGCTCACCAAGAAATTTTAAGGGATTTTAATATTCCCCAACCCTCTAATGGATGTGCATTAATTAACAAAGAAAATGAAAATCCTTTGGAATCCTCAGTAATTGATTTAATTATTTCTCTTATAAAATCTCTTAGTCAATCGAATGAATTTTCACCGTCCAACGCTGCCTTATTAGTTTCTGCAATTACTCAAATTTATAAACCAAATAATGGACAAAGTTCTTCAATGGAATTGTCAAAGCATCACTCCTAAAAAAAGTGATCTTATTTATTTATTAAATAAATATAAACCTTATATCTGTGCTCTTCAAGAGACATGGTTGAAACCAGGATCTTTATTTAAGATTCGTGGTTATTCATGTCTCAGAGAAGATCGTGTGGATGGGCATGGCGGAGTAGCCATGCTTGTGAAACACCCTCTTTCCTTTTCTCTCTTCTCTATTCCTTCTCACAGTAATGATTTTTCTATTATTGCTGCTTTAGTTGAAAATATCTGTTATGTATCTATTTATATACCCCATCCTTCTTCTGCAATCTTAAATGAAATTAAAGATATTATTTCCATTCTTCCGAAGCCTTTTATGATCCTTGGTGATTTTAACTGTCGCCATGAATCCTGGGGTTACTTATCTTCTAATAGTTATGGTAACACATTAATAGATATATTTGATTCAGTGAATTTGTGTATATTAAATGATGGTCGTCCTACACGACGTTCTCATCCTGACGAGGGCCCAAGTGCTCCAGATTTAACAGTCGCTACACCTAATTTTGCTTTTTCTTTGTCCTGGGATCCATTACGATCTACTTTTGGTAGTGATCACTTCCCACTATTATTATCATTTCCAACCTGCAATAATAACAATAAAGTATTACATAAAACTTATTCTCCTCGTTTAAAATATAAGCTTAATGGTGTTGATTGGGATTTATATAAAGATCTAATAAAAAACAAAATTATTACACTTCCAAAAATTAATCCAGGTACAGAATCTCAGTGTGCAGATTCTTTAGCAAGAATCTTTATTGAGGTTGCCAATGAGATATTTCCAAGTAAAAATAGCTCTTTGGGTTTTATTCCTTCTCCTCCTTGGTGGGATAACGAATGTACTGAGGCAGTAAAGAGAAGAAAATATGCTGAAATTACATACTGTCAATGTTCCACTGATGAGAATTTTGAAATTCTTACAAAGAGTATGTCAGAAACTTCAAAATTTCTAAACAAAAAGAAATTTGATGGCTGGAAAAATTTCTGCTATTCAATATCACCTGATGTCAAACCATCTCTTGTATGGCAAAATATAAGAAGGTTTAGATCTGCATACAAAGATTCATCTCCAAAATCAATTCCTTTTCATTTAGTTAATAGCTTTTTAGATAAATTGGCTCCACCTTTCGTTCCTGAAGACTTAATAATTGGTTACCCTGAAATAAATATAAATAATGATAACTGTTTTGGTTTAAACAGTATATTTTCTCTCACTGAACTAAAAGGTGTATTGTCTCATGTTAAGGATTCTGCTCCTGGACTGGACGGTATTCCGTATTCCTTTATCTCTCATTTAGATGATGATGCTTTATTTTATTATTTATCTCTTATAAATTCCATAGTGACATCTGGTAACATCCCCTCCACGTGGAAACGTCAAGAAATAATTCCCGTACTGAAACCTAATAGGTGTTCTTCAGACCATTCTGCCTATCGCCCAATCGCACTTTCTTCTGTTTTGATGAAAATTACAGAACATCTTATAAAAAATCGTTTAGAATGGTTTGTTGAGCATAACGGTCTATTATGTGAATCCCAATTCGGTTTCAGACGTGGGAAAAGTACTATTGATAGCTTAAGTATATTCATTTCTGATATTCAATTATCATTTTCAAATAATAAATCAGTAATAGCTGCGTTCTTAGATAAAAATTGTGCCTATGATAATGTCGTAATAAGTATTTTAAAGAGTAAGCTTTTACAACTTAATATACCTCTGCTATTAACAAATTTTATCATAAACATGCTTTCCGAAAGATACATAATCCTGAAACTAGATGACAGGAAGTCAATTACTCGACTTGTTTCAAAGGGCCTCCCCCAGGGATCAGTACTTAGCCCAATATTGTATAATATTTATACACACGATTTAAAATCATCACTTAATAGTGTAAATGTTCTTCAGTATGCTGATGATCTATTAATTTACTGTCGTGATATTTCTATTGAAAAAGCTAGTTCTTCTATAACACAACCGCTGATAAATTTAAAAACTTGGTTGGACTTAAATGGCCTTGATCTATCACCTGAAAAAAGTACAATAGTTTTATTCACGAGATCAAGAACTCCTCCTCCTATTTCTATATTTTATGAGGGTTATCAGATTCCAGATACAGTTAAAGATAATGTTAAGATTTTGGGAATTGTCTTAGATTCGAAACTAACTGGTATCCCACATTGTGATTACTTAAATGCTAAATGTGAACATACTCTTAATATTTTAAGATGTCTGTCAGGTGTTTGGTGGGGTGCGCACCCTTTTTGCATGAAAATTAAACTACCTCCGGAAACATCGGTGTTTACTGGCGAATGTTATGGTATTTTTAAGGCTATTGAATATATTATTCTATTTAAACTTCCAAAAACAATAATTTTCTCTGATTCAAAAAGTGCCTTACAGTCTCTCAATAGGTTCCCATTTAAATCAAAAAACATTTCTTCTGTTGTCCTAGAAATAAGAAATCTATTAAATAAATGCAATCACTTTGGTCTTTCTGTGTTGTTTGTATGGATCCCCAGCCATAGCGACATTCCTGGTAATATAAAAGCAGACCAACTAGCTAATGAAGCCGTGGTCGATGGCGACATTTTCCCTTATAAAGTTTTTTGCCAGGATCTAGGTGCTCTTCCTATAGTTCACCTTCAGGATTGTTGGAATAGACTTTGGACTGAAACTGGTCAATCAAAAGGCAGGAAATATTTTAACCTTCAGCCACTTATTTCATTTAAACCATGGTTTTTCCGTGCCAATTGCAATAAGTTAGTATGTTCTTCTATCATAAGAATGCGTTTGGGTCATGTTTGCACTCCTGTTCATCTTAATAGATTAGGCATTGTATCTACTGACATGTGTGAATGTGAATCCGATAAATGTGATCTAGATCACATTTACTTTTCAAGTTCTCTATACGACCGCTCCTCATTCCTGAATGATCTAATATCTCTTAATGTACCTTTTCCTACCTGTATATCCTGTCTTATTATGTATCCATGTAAATTTTATAAAATATTGTCATCTGTCATTCTTCAGAATAAAGTTTAAATATTTGTAATGTTGTGTAAGTAGCAAGTATATATGTATATTTATGAAATTTTTAATATCCGTTTCAATCCTCTTTCTACTTATCTGATCCTTTCCCGTGTTCCGTATCCTTTTTTAACCTAGTTTCCCAATCTTTTAATTTACGTTATTGGCAAAAAGTAAACGCTATTGCAAAAGAAGAAAAAAAAAAACACGTTGTTCAAACAAAGGGCAAATGGTTAGCCGACATTAAAAACGAAATCTCTCCTCCCTGGTTTGTTAAAAAGAAAAAATACTTACACAGAAAATTTTATACCACAATTTGTCGGTTACGTCTGGGACATTCTCGTAGTGGTGCTCATTTATTTAGGATCGGTGTTTTAGATTCTCCAACTTGTCAATTCTGTAATTTATCCATCCAAACTCTTGTACACATTTTCTTTGACTGTCCCCAATATAATCTTCAAAGATTTACATTGATAGACTGCCATCCCGCGCTCACTTCAGCAGTTATTGAAAACTTATGACAGCTTCGTGCCGCTTTACAAATTTATAATTTCAACGGTAGGCGAAATTTGAAAATAGGGCTTGGCTTTTGACACAATCCCACAGACTTAAAACATATTCGTCCATAAATTATTATTGGACACGTGTTTATAATGTATAAATGTAAATATTATATTTGTAGTTATACCTTAAATTAGTTTCATATTATCTTATAATTATATTCAACTAATATTCATCATTGTTACTTATAATTCACGTATAATATATTTCTTATGACGTATATGAGATTTATATTTTAATATTATATCATAAAAGTTTATTATTAAACCCCGGACTAAGCTTAATCTTCATTGGAACAAGAATATTATCAATAAAAGACTTGGCTTCGGCCTTTCATGCGAACCTATATGTATATGAAGAAAATGAAACATGAAGAACACGAAATACTACTTTTATGTGAAATTGTACTATTTGTGTTTGAAGATGAAGATTATGTAAATATTAAATACTTAGCTTGACTTTGAACAAGCTGTGTAACGTGAAGAATAGAAAAATAAAAATGAAGACTTGGCTGTATGGGCTTTTGACCCCTTTGCCTGTCCAGATGGACGAACAGAACGAAAAAAAAAATGTCTTTGGTCGTGAAATCTGAATCATTGGACTGGACCCTGTTTACCTAATTATACTTTATAGTTGGTAAATTTAATTCAAACGTTACGCAATTAATTAAAAATTTACTCGAAATGGAGAGACTGTTTCGTTTCCGGACATCCATTTCTGTATTGCGATTGAGAAGGTGTATGTGTACTCCTTCACAACAATCAAAACCTCCGGTGAGTAGTCCATCAGCATCACTAAATACAAGTTATAAGCCTAATGATTTTCAAAAGTTTCTTCTTGTTTGGACAAAGAAGTACAAAAATAAGGATGAGATACCTAATATCGTAAGGTAATTTTTATTTATTAATCTCGGACATACCTAATCCATTTCAAACATACAATGATAAAATTATTTAATACTAATTGTTTCAGTATAGATCTTATAGATCGAGCTAGAAATGAAGCAAGAATTAAATTGGCGAATATCTTAATATTTGCCACAATTCTTGGATGTATCTATGCAGTTATGTCTGGAAAAGCAGCAGCTAAAAAAGGTGAATCTGTACAGCAAATGAATCTTGATTGGCACAAACAATATGCTGAACAAAAGAATAAAGAAGAATCATTAGCAAAATGATAGAACAAGGATTTATAGTAAAACTGCAATAATTAGTGCTTTCAAAGATTACTGTCATCTGATATTATGTAGGGAAGGAGAAAAATTAGAAATATTTTATGCATGTTGTTATATCTATTTAAGCTTGAATATAATATTTTAAATAAGATTATCTATAGTTATTTATGTCAATCCACAATAACTTGGAATTGTAGCGCTAAAATCTGAGCAATATATTGTGCCCTTTTCAATTATGCTCACATGCACACACTCAAAACTCTGTATCTTTGCAAGTGTGGAAATCAAGCTTGATAAATTAGGGACCAGATCCTTTGCTGAAGTTTAAAATCATATCCTTGAGACTAATATGGAATGCCCTCTTTTGTTAGTATACAGGCATATCACTCTTAGCATTGGTCATACATTCTAATAGGATGTGTTTTTTATTCAATATTTTCACAGCAGATTCTGCACAGGTTGGATTTGGACCAATTTTTGACAGGTGCTAACAGTGGCCAGAAAATAAGCCTAATATAAGCACATTGTTCTCTGCATGCTTTCAGATTTTATTACATCAGCATTGGCTGTGCAGACGTATTTCCTACTTGGAAATGTATAATAATATTTGTTGGCACCTGTCGAATGAATACTTTTCCCCCTGGTATATGGAGGATTCTTTACCTAAGGCTTTATGGTGTTTGGTTCTACGGCCAAAATTTCCAGCACCATAAATGTGTGTATTTATTGAAGTGAAACTTCTTTATCGCCATATGAGAGAAATTTTAATGAATATGAGAGCAAATAGTCACAAATCACAATTGTTGGTTATGTGCCATCTTGTTTTGATCCAAGATGGCCGAAACGCAAAATTATGATTTCAACATTATGGATATCGAATCCAACGTTCTTGAGGGTGCAGAGAACGAATTTGGTATCTTTTTTTAAAACCCAGTGCCTATATGTGGCTAAGTGTCACGAAAATGTGGGACGTTTTTATCCAAAAAGAGGGAGATTGAGATAGAGTGAGAAAGGGCGAACGTAGCTTAAAGCACATGGCACCGCTAATAAGTAGAACAACTTCGCTACTAGCGTTGTATCATGCAGGCTTAGCGCGCGGCCGCGAGTAAGTAGAACATCTTCCCTACTAGAGTTAATTTGTACAGGTTCAGAACGCTAACGCGAAAATGTTGAACATCTTCCCCAACAGCTTTGTATCGTGCAGGCTTAGCGCGCGGATGTGAAAAAGTTGAACATCTTCCCTACTAGCGTTTATCGTGCAGGTTTAGCACCCGGCCGCGAGGAAGTAAAACGTCTTCCCTCCTAGCGTTGTATCGTCCAGGTTTAGCACGCGGCCGCCAAAAAGAACATCTTCCCTAATAGCGTTGCATCGTGCAGGTTTAGCGCGTGGCCGCGAGTAAGTAGAACATCTAATAATGACAAAAACATTTGGTTTAGAGAACCGATTAGGATAATTGATATAAACGAGATTTAAAAATTAGTTTTCTAATGAAGTTTCACTTCTGACATGTGAACTTTGTACGCACACCATTTTATTACATGTATTTTTAATTAAATATACTAACATTGTCTTGTACCCATAGTACATGCTATGCTTATTTTGAAGCTAGCTTATTTATGTGAAAGCTTCTTATTATTTATTGGTATGATAAATAACAATTACTGAAGTGTCAATGTAGTCTTCCTTGCTATAAATCATTAACCCCCTTTCCCCCTGAATGGCCTGTATGAGTCATAAGCAAACTCACCAGCTGATGACAGCATTATAAATGCATGATAAGCGAGTGAATACAGATGCAAAAGAAGCTCTACCATGCATAAACCACAAGCTTTAAATGAAATCAGAGGTTAGACTACATTGAAGAGTCGGTATAGCAAAACTAGCCGCCACTCCACCACTCAACAAGGCTATTTTCTGCAATATGAATGTCTAAGGTGTACTTATACCCTAATAATCATAAGTTAAAATTTCCTACTTAAAAAAGAATTTCATGGGCCTTGCCGTTTTAATTTTACCATTTTGCCTTAATAAGTGAGGGAGCATATTATCTGGATATTGAAGTTTCTCTGAATCACATTAAAATTTGTTTTAATGCCGCTATTTTAAAGTGTAAATATAGCCATCCTAGTGGCAATCGTGCTAATGGCATAGGTGAAAGATCTAACATCATCTTCATAGCTGCAGTGGAGCAGGATTTCATGGTGCCTGTGATGCATGCTAACCTTTGTAATTTATTGAGGGTTAATTTCACTGTGTCGTTAGATGTATTAATAGTACACACTCATATGTGACAAAGGGCCTAACCTACACCTAAGTACCTAAGTAGTTACATTATTTCACGAAAACTTCGAGAGGAACTTTAAAGTTATATCTTTTTTCGGACGTATGTAATAATCCAACATCATAACTGGTGTGCAACAGCTATCTTTAAAATTTTACTTAATGATTATCAAGTTGTTTTCCTTCCTTGTAGGTGCATATTCTGAGAATTTAACACAGTCTGTTTTAATTAAATAAGGAAACTACTAGAAGTACCCACTAGGTACATAGGTACTTCATTTATTATAAACAGGAAAGCCATGAGTAAATACATAATTACATAGGTTATTAATGTAGGTAGATATCAATAGATAAAATAACGTATTAACATTTTTGTGAAAATTCATTATACTTATACAAATTTAATTTGTACCAAAAGTCCATGGCCGATGGGGGACTCGAACCCGAATCTCTCGGGTTCCGTCCGAGCGCTCTTACCAACTGAGCCAACCATCCGAGTGTATAATTTGTATATTTAATCCCAGCAGTGAGGGATATCACTTAAAAATAAACTGTTTGAATTATATTCTGGTATCTGTTCAAGTCTGTGTTAGTGCAAGAAATTATAGTGTATGTACAAGAGCTAGTCTAGCTAGTAAACCATCCACCAGCTTCTTCATGGCGTACGGATCGTTTTCGACGGATATTTCAATATTCTAGCGCTCTACAAATCATTAACCCCAGTATCAACTCGGACCATTTGGCCGCATGCAATGCAGAGCTGCTCGAATTATCGCGGTTCCAGTGGTCTATGGTGATCACTTGGCTTTAGAGACGTCACTTCATTGTGTGTCTTCTACTGCATTTACACGGGGAGTGTTCCGAGGAGCTTTTTGACCTGATTCCTACGACCAAATTCCACCTTCGCTCGACACTTCACTAATTAGAATATCATCTAAACTAGATGGTATTCCTAGCGTTCCTCTACAGTGCGGTTTTCAAGGAAATTTCTTCCACGTACCTACAACCAAACTATACTATGAAAAGGGCTTCCTTGCGCGGTGTTTAACTATCGGGATGTGTTGTCAGAAGATCTAATAAGGACGGCATGTGGTTATCCACATCCGGGAGAAGCCTACGATTTTTGGGCTTGAATGCAGCCCATGAGATGATCCGTTTCTGCGCTCTCTATGGGACGCACGCATAGATGCGGACGCGGTCCTCAAAATCTACACGGAGCCAGAGAGTAGACAGGTTGACCCCCAAAATTGCCGACACGGCGACAGCAGATATCCTCCCTAACGTACACACATACCCCGGCATGAAGCAAAAATTATGCTTAATTTTGCACCCGGGGTACGTTAAAAATGACTTATCGCTAGGTCGAGATATCTGCGTCTCGTTAAGGAAACACAAGGCCGACTGCACCGTCAACGTGGTGGTGGACGGCGCTTAAATTGGAGTGAATTTCCCTGATATTGCAAAAGTCCACATTAAGCGTGGAGCTGGGTGCCTCGTTTGACTTCGGACATGCGCGGTTCTGTGCCCTCTCCAGAAAAAGACGGGTAGCCGGTTTCGTCTCTTCTTATATAAAATGTGTAAGTACCTACTTTCTAATGCCTTTCTTATTTCACGTTATTTTTAATTTAGATTTCTTTAAAACAGGTGTCGGAAAAATTAATGGATAAAATCTGTTCAATTAAGAGACAGGAAAATGATTAAATCCCTAAAATGTTTTTACTTAAAAAATAATTCCAATTTATCCAAAGAGCAATTCACAATGTTTTCTAAAAGCGCTATATTAAGTTGTACCTAATTGCTAACCTTGTTGCTACATATAGCAAGTCATCATAGTCATAACTATTTATTGGGCTCAATGACAATACGATTTCATTCAATGTACTTAATTCCTTTAAATACAGCATTCGTTTTTCAAGAGTTTATTAGCACTTGTATGCACTACAACTAACTCTGGAACAACTCGTTAATAATTCAGCCTGTTCATCATGTTATCATTGAACAATTCCAGTTTCTCAAATTCTTGAGGATCAGCTTGATTCTCTCTACATCTTCTACCACATATATTTATAGCATTTTAACATGATTTATTGTTGCCGAAAAATAAATTATATATTGAATTAGGTATTTAAGTCTTCAAATTTTGTTTTTGTTGACTTTGTATACCAAATATATATTATTATATTCATAGATTAATTTTAGTCCCACTGTACAGTGCCAACTTTGCCAAACAACTTCATACACTTTAATTAAACCTGATATCCAATGCCTATACAAAACATATAGTGGATAATTAAGTCATAAATAAATAATGACGATTAATAAATTCTCTACTTTATCCCGTTCCACTAAAATCGAATACCAAACATGTTAGTAGTTTAACATTTTATACTAGTCGGACTTTGTCCCAGTGACGGCAGTATAATATGTAGTACCATTACCAACCTTAGATCCTTCATTCACATTTTCTTCACTACAGAAGCACCAGCAAATTGGGGACAACAAATTCTAAAAAGAAGGGTATTAATTATTCTTATATGACATTTTCTTTGATTAAAATGAGTGGTACACAGTTAACTAAAACACTTTTTAAAGAATTAAATCTCGTTTATATCTTTTTATGTCCTGAAAATGTGATCTGATAAGTCTCTAAATGGCAGTCGAACTTAAAATATAATAAAACAGTAACTTTTATGCAAAATCTGTTGTTCACATGTTTTAATCCTTTAAAAAGTGTTATATTATATATTCTTTTATGGTTACCAAATTCAAGCCAATCTGATCCATCCTTTTTTGCCCTTAAAAATATCTGATACTTTGTAGACTATTACTCATACTTAATGAAACAAATGAATATAATATATTTGATATCACTATATTAGGCTATATTATAAAGATATTTCCCATTCCATAATCTATATACACATCAAATGCACAAGAATCAGTCTCTAATTACTTGGTTTAAAATAATTTCTACATTTTTCTGTAAACAACTTCGATGTCCTCTCATTGATAACTTCTTCCACACTAAGTTCAGTTTGCAAGAGTCTTAACTGTGAAAATAAATTTAAAGAGTTATCTAATTATATTAATAACATGAAAAGTTAGCATAAAAACAATTTATAACTTTAATAATTATATATGTATAGTCATGTTTCTTAAGTCTGAACTCTAACCAGTACATTTTTGTTAATAAATAAAGCTCAATACCTTTCTTTGTTCAGCCTTAAAATTCTTTATTGCTTCAATATTATCAGGCATCTGATCCTTCATGTTTTTTAAAGTTTTAACTGTGTTAGCCGTGACTAATATGCAATTCTTTATAAAATTTTCTCTCTCACTATGTCCTTTTTGTATTTGTAAATATAAATCTTGGCACGATGATGTAGCATCCACTTTGCTTCTAAACGATTCAGTCGGTATGGAGGTATTCAGAGAATATACAATTTTATCATCAATAACTCGCATTTTTTTCAATATATCCTGAAATATTACGAAATAGCATTTATAGATGAACTCAATGAACTATTAATTTTTAAATGGATATACTTAAATTACCACAAACCTGAAATTCTGAAAAATCGGGACATATTAATTGGTTCATTTTATTTTAATACTAAATATTATTGCAAATGCAATTTGCTTTATAATTTATATTCATAACCTAAAAATAATATTTTATCGACGCCTATCTACCTATCCTCCAAGTTAAGTTGTTTTTTTTATTATGGCTCCTTCGACAGTATCATCGTATGTCGACGATTCTGTAATTTTAATCTAATACACATGATCGGATTTGGTACGGCCAAACCATCGGATTCAGACGTAGTGTGGTACCGGACCATATTCTATTTCTATGTCGCATTGTCCATCGCACAATATTAATATAATTACCGGAACATACCGTGTATGACTGCGGAGTGCGGACCAATTGCCAATTGGTGCGAGGCGTCCACCTACACTCATCGGACCGTCCGAAGGTCCTCGCGTACCAAATCCGACTATTTGCTTAGGCTATTATAGTTGTGGTTGAGGCTTAGGTGAATTAGGCTTTATTTTGCGGAAATATATACTCATCCAAATGTTATGAATTTTTTCGTGAGCGTTAATTCTGCTAAGATTGGTCTTAAACCAATTGCACACGTACACGAGGCATCCTCAGGACATGTTGATTCGTAGAATTCTGGTGTTGGCGGCTGGCGTGTCTGTTATACTTGTCATTAATTCATTGATTTCGAAGCCACCGATGTAAAGCACTTATTACAGTATTCAATCTACAGAAAATCTGCTGCAGGAAAATTGTACATGCTAGCTTTAATCTGATCGATGCCTCGTAGTATTGACTTAAAATGGCTCGCACGTTTGCAATGGCTCTAATCAGCTTAAATAACTAATAATAGTGATCCGCCTCTGGCATAATTATAATTTGATGTTAAGTATTGAAGTACTAATTATTTCGATCATAAGTATTTAATTATCAAAATAATTATTTATGTAGATATAATGGACCGATGATCTGGTCAAGATCGCCAGGAAAATGTTGGTTGAGGGCTGCGTCGGACCTTTTCGGGAAGGGTTTTATCCAGCAGTGGACGACTTCCGGCTGATATGATAGTGTAGATTTTCATGATATATAGGTGTTGGGTATGAATTTGAATTTTTATTATGAATAAGGTTAGAATAACTGTTATGCATTTTTCAACATACTACAATATAATACTTGATTTTAAAATAAAAGCGGCTAAAGGAGTCCTATATTACTTTGGGCGACAGGAAAGTGAAATTCATAAATTACTCTGTAGCTCATTTTAGTAAAGGTATCACTCTGTAAATCTTATAATATCCGTCAAGAAAACCAAATACTTTATATATAAGAGGGGGCAAACGGGCAAGAGGCTCACGGGATGGGGAGAGGTGAGGCAACCGCCCATGGACATCTGCAACATCAGGTGTGTCAAGAAATGTGTCACCGGCCTTTAAGGTGGGAGTATGCTTTGAAACCGCAGCCGGTAATTGATTCCACAAAGTGGCTGTGCGAGGCAAGAAATTTCTAACAAAACGCGCGGTTGTGGAATGCCAAACGTCTACTTGGTGCGGGTGGTACTTTGCACGTAGTGACTGACTCTGAGCACTAATGCGGTAGAAGATGCAGAGAGAACTCACATCTCTACGCAATGCCAAAGAATCAAGCCAATCGGAGATGGCTTCATCGTCGATTATTCGAACCGAATCGAAACGAAGAGTCGAATGGAAGAAGCTGGTACTGGGGAACACCCGCCCAGAGGTGAGAACAGTACACCATATGAGGCCGAATTTGCGGCTTATAAAGTTGCAGGCGGTGGCTTTTAGTGAAGGACTGTCTCGCCTTACGTATTTAAAATATATTTTGATAGGTATTCGTCTAAGTTATTTTTAATATTAAATATAGTTTTCGAAATCGTTCGTCCATATCGGAAAGTAATTTTTATATAGATATAATGTATACATTTCAATCAATTACGTTTAAACTTCTTTTTAGCAGAAACTGCCGCCTCTGGTGTCGTTTTCAATGGTGCGTACTCCGTGTCGTAGACATTCAAATATGTACCTATTAATTTACTCCGTAGAAGTTCGTCACGAACAAAGCGCAGATCAAAGAGAATTTAAACACTACGTTCAAGAGACGGGAGTGCCATTGAAATTATGAGAAATGTCGCTTGTATTAAACACGTACTTTATCTTGATATCTACATAATTACCTAACTTAATGGCAAAGCTGCCAATATAGTAACCCATGTAAGAGTTGGAATCAATCCATAATTTTAATCGATATTTAACTATATTAAACAAATAATAAAAAAATAGATCAATAGAAAATTTACTCTAAAAAGGTACATTTTACACCTTTACGTCCATCAATAATTTTGTAATCCAAATTTACTAAGCGACCTGTTCGTTAGCATTATCGGAAAGTAAATTAGACTGAAACGACAACAATGAACTAAATGACCCACTTTAGGTGAATAATCATAGTTTAATGGGCACATAGCAATGTATGTTGGACAACTCCAACATATCATTGATATGCAGAAAAAACAGTGTGGGATATAGCACACAGCCTTGGGGCACTCCAGCGTTCACGGGCTTAGGATTCGTGCAATAACCGTCGATAACGACCTGTATCCTGCGCCCAGTGAGGATGCTGGAGGTCCACTTGCATAAGCTCTGGGGAAGCACAAATGATGGAAGTTTTGCCAGTAGCGCCTTGTGCCATACACGATCAAAGGCCTTCGCTATGTCCAGGCTAACTAACTGCTAAGCCTTCCCCCTTGCTTTCGATAGCCACCGCCCATCTATGTGTTAGGTATTCCAGAAGATCACCTGCTGATCGAACATGGCGAAAGCCGTACCGTCGGTCATTGATTAACTGGTGCCGCTCTAGGTATACCAAGAGCTGGTGGTTAATTATGCTCTCCATGATTTTGGAGAGCAGGGAGGTAATAGCTATAGGCCTGTAGTTTGCCGTATCTGAACTGTATCCTTTTTTCTGGATCGTATGGAAAAGGGCTGACTTCCATGAGTCAGGGACTACGCCTTTTGTATATGAGTGCCGGAATAAACGCGTTAGCACCGGCGTCAACTCAGGGGCACACGTTCTAAGCACGATTGGACAAATGCCATCCGGCCCGCTCGACTTCCGCCGGTCCTCGACACTAACCTATGCGAAAAAATAGCGCCACTAGGTTGATACTTCAGGCCGGTATTCTGTGCGAGTGTGCCCGATTGTGCTGACATCATCAGACGGCAGCGTGACTCTCCCACATCTAAAAAGCCTTAGCCTCTTACGACACCCTTAGGCTTGGGACTCCCATATTCTTATTACGCCCCGGGGAAGCACAAAAGGTATTACAGGTAGTTGCGCCAGGCTGACGCAGACGTCAAATAAATTTAGGCAAATAAATTGAGGCGGAGCGGTTACACATTTCCTTCTTCTTCTCAATCGTTCACTCTTGTCAGAGTGGTCGTGGTTGCCAAGATGACGCAACATTAGTCGCCGTTGGTCTCCACAGTTATGGGTCGCACTGCCTCCCTCGCGATGCTCCTCCACTTTTGACGGTTTGCAGCATTGCGGGAGCACTCCACAATAGGTGTCTGGGTCACTGTTTTGATAAGGTCCGTCCATCGTGTGGGTGAGCGTTCTCTCGCTCTTTTCCCCTCCACCTTCCCCTGCACTATCAACCGCTTAATCGATCCTTGATTTCTGGAGATGTGACCAAAGAACTTAAGAATTCGTAGTTGCACAGTCGACGATAGCCTTTCTTTTATCTTCAGTTCTTTTAAGATGGAATTGTTGGTTCGGAAAGCCGTCCAAGGTATCTTCAGGAGTCGTCTCCAACACCACATCTCTAAGGCATCAATTTTGCGGCGGTCTTGAAGTCTAAGAGACCAGGTTTCAGCCCCGTAGAGGAAGATTGGAAACACAAGACACCTCATAAATCGAACCTTGGTGGTTTTGGTGATCCTTCTGTCCTTCCAGATCTTATTGAGCTTCTCTACCGCAGATCTGGTTATAGCACATCGCCTTCGGATTTCCAGCTCGGAACCTCCGGTGTTGGAGATAGTAGAACCAAGATAGGTGTAGGTTGGCACCACCTCACAGTTGGCAATGTGTTGAAATCTACCCTGTTGTTATTTACGCGGTCTACTATCATCATCTTGGTTTTAACTCTGTTGATGGCCAGTCCGAATTCAAAGCTGGTTATTTCCAAACGTGTTAGTAGTTCTTCAATATCCTCCTTTGATTGGGCAAGTAGTGTAGTGTCGTCCGCATATCTGAGATTACAAATTTTGCGCCCTCCGACAGATATGCCTTTATCTCAGTCCTCGAGAACAATCCGCATTATGTGCTCGGTGTAAATGTTGAATAGAAAAGATGAAAGGATACACCCCTGTCGAACGCCACCCTCTGTTTTGAAATTTGTCGAGTCTATTTCGTCCACCCGAACAGCTGCTGTACCATCTATGTATAATCTTTTGACGAGTTGTATCAAATGCAAAGGTACTCCCATTTGTGATAGTACGTGCCAAATATACACATTTCCTAAGTCCTTTCAATTTAGAAAACAGTTCGGTCGGAGCTCACCAAGACTAGATTGAAGCCAACGTATTGTTCTAACTTCAATTATATCTTTCGATTTCCTATGTAGATTTTCTACATCTATGTAATAATCGCATTAATGTTATATTATATAACTTTTGACATTGACAAGGAGAGCTATTCTGAGAGACTGACAAGTGACAGCAGATCGTTTATGCTTTAGCTGTTTATTTCTTTCATTCTTTGTTTCTTTTTAAGAAGACGTCAAAATGAAGTACGTTGTTTCTGTTTTTATCCTTAGATATTTTAAAAATCTACTTATTTATTGGAGTTTCCTACTTTCAAAAAAATAGTGTTAAAATTTATCTTTACAATGAGTGTTATATTTTCAGGATCGGCCTTTGCGCTTACAGCGGTTACAAGATATATCCTGGCCATGGCAAAACCATGGTTAAGGTTGATGGAAAGGTTAGTTCACTCATCAATAATTTGCGAAAATTATGTTATAGCTCCTCGTAATATCAGTACTAAATACTTATATCAGCTGTATTTAATATCTTCTTAGTTAAAGGTTAGGTTTTATTTGCTATTACAATCATTCGCAATAAGTTAATATTTATTAGGCCTGAGGATACAGACTAATAATTTGACTAAAATTTCAGACCTTTACATTCTTGAACTCAAAATGTGAGGCTGCTCATCTAATGAGGAGAAATCCTCGTAAAGTAACATGGACGGTGCTATACAGGTAATTAATTTTATTGTTGTAAATAATTTTGTTTTGAGTTCTGTATTCTTGTAATCATTAAATTTATCTTATTTTCTAGACGAAAGTTTAAGAAAGGTCAAGAAGAAGAACAAACTAAAAAGCGTACTAGAAGAACCCAAAAGTACCAAAGGGCTATTGTTGGTGCTTCATTGAGTGACATCATGGCCAAACGTAACATGAAACCTGAAGTAAGGAAAGCCCAGAGAGAGCAGGCAATCAAGTAAGGAACTAACAATTTATTAAACTTTAACATGATACTTTTTAATTATTGTAATTGATGAAGTACTTAACACATTAATTATGGTGCCACTGAAAAGTAACCACAGATCAGTATATAGTACAGTGTAAATGGTCATACTGTGAGATAGGGACACTAAATATAAAACAGTGAGTTTTTTGTTTGGAAGTTAAGTTCTTACATCTTGTCTACAAACTCACCTGTCCTAATATGACAACATTAGCCTCAACAACTTTTTGGATGTTTATATACAACCAGGTACTCAATATTTTTTTAATTTCCGGTGTAATTGGTAAATAGGTTTTATTATTTATTTATGGACATTATTTGACATTAAGCTTCAAAAGAATTAAAAGTTCATTATCGAATAGTTTTGTTTAATTCTGATACATAGTAGACTTGAATATTGATCAATGATGCATTAGTTCACTTAGGATCCCCAGTATCAATTTTATAATTACAGGATAGAAGGAGTGCAAAAGAAATCTTTACAGCAATTGGTGTACACAGATAATTTTTTGAAATAAACTTAAAGCTATTACGATCATCTAAAAATATAAAAATCTTTCTCTCTTTGTAATCATAGACAATTAATAGATCTTTGTTTTTTACATCAAATTATAAATAGAGGTATCAATAGTCAAAATTTGTTAAAGAGAGTAGGATTAGCAGTGCTAGAAGTCAACAATGATTTGATAGGAGTAACCTTGGCATGGCCACCTCTGTAAATAGAGTAGTCATTACATACAACAACAAATTTTTTAGAGACAATTTAGATATTTTCCAACAATCAGCTTCATCTTTTAAAAAAACATTTCACCACTTAGAATTGCCCCTTTAATTTTTTATGTTGTATGTATGTTTTGTTTTATTCTTGCTTTATTATATTTTTTATTCTTACATTGAAATATTTTATAGTTCAAATTTAATAATATATTGATATTGACAATAATGACACACTTTTTACACAAATCATCTTGCCCCAAGTTAAGCATAAATAGCCTGTGTTATGGGTTACTAGACAATGATATATTTAATACAATATACCTACTTAAACATACATAAATTCGTATAAACATACATAAATACATTTAAACATCCATGACTCGGGACAAACATCCATATTCATCATAAAAATGCATGCACCTACTGGTAGGATCGCTAACCACTCGGCTATACAGGTCACCAAATTGTTTATTTACATCTTAAATTGGTTATATTTTAGAAATGTAAGTTTTTAAAATTTGCAAAGAATGTATTGTTTTTCAGTTTTTTGTTATATGTTCATTATAATGTAAGCTAGAGGTCCCGGGTTCGAATCCCGGTAGGTGCAATCATTTATATGATGAATATGGATATTTGTTTCCGAGTCATGGATGTTTATATGTATGTTTATGTAAGTATATTGTATTAAATATATCGTTGTCTTGTACCCATAGTACAGGCTATGCCTAGTTTGGGGCAAGTTAATTTGTGTAAGAGTGTGTCAATATAATTATTATTATTATGCATGTCTAGTTAGCCTGTCAGTGGATTGTATACAATTTCTATAATAAAGATCGGTATTGTATACAACTTTGGCTTCGTATGTTATAAATATATATATAAAATAATTTTAGGAATTAAGGTCATTGAACTAGCATGTCTATATTATAATTGTTTGGGTTTATAACTGTAAAGGTGTTAAGATCAATAAAATATAATTTATTGATTAACATATAAAATTACCATTCTCAAATGCTTTGATTTATTAGCTGGTTTTTTAAGTTTACTATTCAGTGTTAAGTTGTCCATGAAATGGTTGACTAAAATGGGATTGGCCTGTAAAGTTTTGAGATTAAATTAATAATGGAAATATCAAATGGCTATAGCTAAGTTTCAGCTTAGGCTAATGAAAATCAATTAACTACTATTTTTATATGGACTATTTACTAAGAGTCTTGTTTGTATTTTGTGCTTCTTTGACACATGTATCATGTACAGAATAAACTAATGTTTATGTTATGTCCCATATTAATCGTTTAAACCGTGGTTTTTAAGCGCTGATGAGTAATGTAGATAATTATATCTATTTTTCAGAGCTGCAAAGGAGGCCAAAAAATCCACTAAAGCTGCAAAGAAGACCACTGCACCTCCTACCAAAGCTAAGGCTCCTCCTAAAGCTAAGGCTGCAAAGGTTACACAGAAACCAACCACCCGTATAGGTGGAAAACGATAATCATTAAAAGGTTAAGAAATTACATTTTTGTTTTTATTTTCTGTACATGGTTTATTTAAATTATTATACAACTGTAATTATGTATCTAATATATAAAATTCTCATGTCATGGTGTTAAACATTGAATTCCTCTGAAACGGCTTGACCGATTCTCATGAAATTTTGAGTGTATATTGGGTAGGTCTGAGAATCGGACAACATCTATTTTTCATCCCCCTAAATGATAAGGTAATAAAATGTGGTCCATAGGAATTTTGTTTTTTTAATTTTGACATTTTTTTTTAAATTTGATTATAAGTCAGCAAAAAATACAACTTCAAATTTTCACCCATCTACGATCAACAGTTACTTTTGTATGGCGATTTTAATATCGGCAATACAATGTTTGCTGGGTCAGCTAGTGATTATGTAATAATTATTTATCCTTACTCCCCTTTGATTTATCTGTCCACATATCCTTTATTAAACACAAGATATACTGCAATCTATACACCACCATATTTTTTTATTGGAGGGGAAGATAATATACTTGTCACCTGATGGTATGTCATCACAGCAACCCATTATCTTCTAACACCAGAAGAGTTCCATGTTGCTGACTGCATAGATGATGCATCAAATTGAAAAAAAGGGTGTAAGAGAAAATTTTTTATTATTACTGACAGCATTAACTACATACAATTGGACACTTCACGTGATTAACAATCACATTTTTAGTTATGTTAAATATAGAGCATTCTTCAGGGTGCTGTTCTAGGATCCACACTATTTAATGACCTTGTAAACTACAAAAGGCAAGTCTGCTCAAATGTGTAAGACACTACTTTGCTATTTCATGGAGAAAGTTGGCCGAGGTGCTTTCATTGTCAAAGAAAGTAATGCAGCTCTTAGTGCATAACTGGTTTAAAATTAATTTGCTTTTATTAAATTCTAAGAAAAAGAAATTATATAAATGTGGTTGGCTGGTGGTATGGAACCAATTTTTTATATTATTGCCGCAGTATCGCTGTGATTATCGTAGAAGTAAGTATTCCTGTGTCGCAATCACCGTTCGTGTCGCCTGGCTTGTGTTTCACATTTTCTATACATGATTTTACCGAACTTAGAAAAATTTTAAAATACCTTTTTTTTTAAATGAAAATTAGGGACGATACGAGCAGGACGTTCATCTGATGGTAATTGATACGTCCTACCCATTACAATGCAGTGCTTCTCAGGATTCTTGACAAACCTAAAAATTCTGAGCGGCACTACAATTGCGCTCGTCACCTTGAGACAAGTATCGTATCCTTTATATTATGGCGCTAGGCCGTAGTATTCTTGAGTGCAACTCAGTTGTTTGGAACTCACATGAGAGTAAATATACTTTAACGATCGAACAAGTCCAAAAACAATTCCTGAGACACTTGTATAAGAGGCAATATGGATACTATCCATTTATGTACCCAACACTCTTTTTACAAGGACATCTGGGCTTTGATTCACTGCAGGTACGGAGCTCTTACTAAGTTTGTCCTCATAATAATTCGTGACAGGGTGGACTGCACATACTTATTACAACGTTTGCTGCGTTTCTTTGTACCGACCTCGTACGTACGCGCGCGGCGACACGCACTCAAGCGCATAAGCACACGCCTGTAATACGAGCCATCTGTCTTCTAAACTCTGTACTTGAGGTAGCACCACAGTGTGATCTATTTGCCAGCCCGATGGGATGTTTGATCAAAGAATGTAAGAAAAGATTTGAGAATTTGATGCCTGTAATTTCTATAAAATAAGATATATATAGATATATCTATAGATGTTAAGTGTCATTTGCCAAGTAATTTCATTCACTACGGCGCCCTTCACCCCGAAACACAGTAATGTTTACACATTACTGCTTCACGGCAGAAATAGGCGCCGTTGTGGTACCCATAATCTAGCCAGCTTCCTGTGCAAAGGAGCCTCAAACTGGTTAACCTCTCACCATACTGCTCATACATAATATAACATGATAATATAGAAAATGTTCCTTAATCTTGAAAGAGTGAAACTGGAAACACCACCACATAGGTGCCTGGGGATAAGAATTGACAAAACTTATCATAGTATCTCATCTTCATCACCTTATGTTAATTTTAATCTCACGTATAAGTTAATGTATATGTATGTTCAACTACGCTTGGACAGTTTTTAATTACCTTTTAAATAGGCGAATGGGAGTCTAAGTTATATAATGAATATCAATGTTTAAAACTTGTCTTGTCTGAGAACAGTCTCTCAAAGAAAAATTTAAAGAAATAAATATTATGACTGTTCATTGTCAGTACATTTATGAAAATTTAATATACGTTCACAAAAATCGTCACCTTTTTGGTCTTAATAGTGATTTTCATTATTATAACACTAGAAATAAGGGATTGCTTGTAATTAATTCTAGTGGGCTTCATAAGGTACATAATAGCTTTAAGGGTAAATGTATACACTTCTATAATAAAGTCCCAGCCACTGTTCAGGCATTATCTATAAATAAATTTAAATGTTTTATAAAAAAATGGCCTGTCGTAAATCCTACTCCACAGCTGAATATCTAAATGATCGGACAGCCTGGGACTAGATTGTGATTATTTTATGGCAATAGAAATGACTGTACAATATTGTATATTTTTATTTAAAAGAGCGCAAAAAAAATATGCTGGAGAGTTTCTTGCGCCGCTTCTTCTCTCTCAGAGCACCATTTGTTTCCGAAGCGGTAGTAGTATCTAGTAGTTATTAGAAATGACATCAAAAAGAATTCTAAAGGAATCAATTTTGACAAAAATAAATGCCTTGATTATTAAGAAACTTGAAAACACGCCTTATTAATAAAAATAGGTGTAAATGTGTTTAAGAAAAAATTAGATAATTCAATTTTAAATTAGTATTTGGATTCTTAGAAAAAGCGTTCGAAAAATTATAAATGGCCTTAGTTTATGAATACTTCAGTCACAGTGGACGCAGATTTGAGTAACAATAAAGTTTTATTTTGAAAAGAACATGCACTTCAGCATGTTATTTTTGTCTGATATTATCTTGATACATACTGATGCTTGACTGGTGCAGTAACATAATTATTAAAGTAGTACCTATTCAAGTATCCTGTTCAAAATTATGGACTTAATACAGCTAGTATAAATAATATATTTAGGTACCTATAGTTCAATTTATTTCTAGTCGGTGCTTATTACGCAAGGCCGAGTTAATTGTTTAGCTTTTAGAAATAACATTGTGAGTCTTTCGTTTGTATGAAATGTAATTTCAATGATTTTTCTAATTTCATGGGATAATTATAACGGGGTATACCAATGACGTCCTATACATTATAGACAACGCACCTCATACAAAATCAAAGCCGAAATATGGCACATGACACCAAAATAACCTTCGACTGCTATATCTATACATTTCTGCGTTCACTCCAGTTTTTTAAAATTTTATTGGTCGTTAAACGCAGCAATGTAAACACTATTTCAGTTTCAGCTCCGTATTTTGAATTTAGAACCCGATTTGGACAGTGACATCAGAGGAGTAGCAGTTAGGTATTTTTAAACCCAGACGAAAAAGAGGGTTGTTATAAGTTTCATGTTCGGTCAGTATGTCCCTATTTTCCGATCAAGATTTGTTCAGTTGGGACATTTTTTACATTTTTAAATTTTAAAAAATCACACTACTAAACGGATAAGTTTGTATGTTTATATTTGTTACTTCTTTACGTTCTAAAGGGATTTGGATTAAATAAGTTAGGGTAACCTTTAACTAGAGAAACTAATACTCAAATATAATATTTTCAAATGAAACTTTCCTGAGTCATTATTATTTTATTTACAAAAATAGTTAAACTGGTTATTTAAATGTTAAGTTCCTTGAATTAAATAAAATTTGTCTTTTAGACTTGGATATCTTTTTGGTATATGAAGTGTAAGCGGACATTAATATATATATCTATGACAGCTTTTGCTAAATTTAAAATGTAGTTTAATCCAAAAAAACTAAAAATCCCTTAGTGGTGAAATATAAATATGCTTATTTGCATCATAATATGGAAATCTAAAATTATATCTATATGGTCGATCAGCATACGACCGACGTTGGTTGTACGTACCATATCACCACTGCAAGTATCATTATTTGGGCTTTGCCGAGCGCCGACGTAGATTTGTAACAAACATTCGCCGACATTGTAAAGGCGAGCTTGCGTATTTAGGGGTCTCTAAGCGTTGTAATTAAAACTATTTGTGAACTTTACTATATTATTGCTTATTTTTAAAACTCAGTACATACCTACATTATGAATAATATATAACGTAATATAATAATTCTAAACAGTGAATACAGGATCTGTGTGATCTCGAACTATTTGACTGCGTGCAACGCAGAGCTGCTCGAATTGTCGGAGATTCAGGGCTCTGTGAACGGCTAGTTCCCCTTCCGCTGCGTAGAGACGTCGTTTCATTGTGGTTCTTTTACCGGGAGTGTTCCGAAGAGCTGTTTGACCTGTATTCTACCTTCGCACGACACCACTAATTAGATTATCATCCCACCATCTGGATGTGTGGTGTTCCTCCACAGTGCGGTTTTCAAGGAACTGTATTTCACGTACAAGCAAGCTATTGAAATGATTTTCCCTCCGACCTTCAAAAATGCGTGTACACCTTCCTTAAAGGCCAGTAATGCTCCTGTGATTCCTCTGGTGTAGCAAGAGAGTGGGAGGTGGTGATCACTTAACATCAGGAGACCCGAACACTTGTTTGTCCTCCTCTTCCATTGAAAAAAAAATTGTGCTGCAATAATTATCACATAATATTTGAAAACAAACCAATTTCGTTTTTTTCATCTCTTTTTCGTTTATATTCCTAGTGCTTAATAAGTAGATATGACAGGTTAAAATTTCTTTGTGCAGAACCTGATATGGATAAAATAAATAAATGTCATTCTGAATGGGCAAAGGGACCCTTAAGTTAGGTGTATATGTTCAGTACTGGGTGCATGTTTAAATAGAGGTTTTAAAATCCATCAGCATACCAAGCTTGTGTTACATAAGAATGTGTTTAGTAGGATTAATTACAACATATTTTGCATAGTAAAGTAAGCTTATCCCTAAAATATTAAATAAAATTAGTTATTGTACTTTTACTACTATATATTTCTATTCATAGTTATGGACTTTTTGGAAATATAATTAGAAGAAGAAAAATTTGGTAACACAGCTAATAATATAACTCAATATCATTATGGACATATCTGTCCATATCAAATGTAAATTAAAACAATCACTAATAATTTACGATTTATTATTGATTTTTCTAGAGTTTAATACACCACATTGTGTTCATGATTATGTATACAGGCTAAGTTACAAAAAAAATTAAACATTCTTAGCCAAAGTTTCAGCTTTAGCAACAACTTCTTCAATGGGCCCAACCATGTAGAATGCAACTTCTGGTAGATGATCATATTCACCTTGTAAAATCTTGGAGAATCCTTTGATGGTTTCCTCAAGTGGCACAAGTTTGCCAGCATGACCAGTGAACACCTCAGCTACTTGGAAAGGTTGAGACAGGAATCTTTGAATCTTACGGGCACGGGCTACAGTCAGTTTGTCTTCCTCAGACAATTCATCCATACCCAAGATAGCAATGATGTCCTGAAGTGATTTGTAGTCTTGTAAAATTTTCTGAACACCTCTAGCAATGTTGTAATGTTCAGCACCAATAATATTAGGATCCATAATACGGGATGTTGAGTCCAATGGGTCTACAGCTGGGTAGATGCCCAACTCTGCAATGGCACGGGATAACACAGTGGTGGCATCCAAATGAGCAAAGGTTGTAGCGGGGGCAGGGTCAGTCAAATCATCAGCTGGTACATAAATGGCTTGTACTGATGTAATTGATCCTTTCTTTGTAGTAGTAATACGTTCCTGCATAGTACCCATGTCAGTGGCTAGGGTTGGCTGGTAACCTACAGCAGATGGGATACGACCCAACAGGGCTGATACTTCAGACCCAGCCTGTGTGAAACGGAAAATGTTATCAATGAAAAGCAGCACATCTTGTCCTTCTTGATCTCTGAAATACTCTGCTACGGTCAAGCCAGTCAAAGCAACTCGGGCACGAGCGCCAGGGGGCTCATTCATCTGACCATACACAAGAGCCACTTTAGATGTCTTATCTTTTAAGGAAATTACTCCAGACTCGATCATTTCATGATACAAATCATTACCCTCACGGGTTCGCTCTCCTACTCCAGCAAAGACAGAGTAACCACCATGGGCTTTAGCTACATTATTGATCAACTCCATGATAAGCACAGTCTTGCCCACACCTGCACCACCAAACAAGCCAATCTTTCCACCCTTGGCATAAGGAGCTAACAGGTCTACAACCTTGATGCCAGTAACCAGAATTTCCTGTTCTACTGACATGTCAACAAACTCTGGAGCTTCTGCATGAATTGCTGCAGTTTTGTCAGACTGAATAGGGCCTCTCTCGTCGATTGGCTCACCGATGACGTTCATGATGCGCCCAAGGGTCTCTACCCCGACAGGAATACGAATTGGTGACCCAGAATCCAACACGGGCTGTCCACGAACCAAACCTTCGGTACCGTCCATAGCGATAGTACGTACGATATTTTCACCCAAGTGCTGAGCCACTTCAAGGACGAGCCTTGGAGACCGGTTCTGAACCTCGAGGGCATTTAAGATTGATGGCAGATTATCCTCAAACTGAACATCTACTACGGCACCAATAACAGCTACCACCTTACCTTGGGCTTTTCCTGCAGCTTTGGCTGCATAATCACGTTTGCTCACGAGTGCTCCAGCGATCAAAGGTGTCTTCTCAGCTATGGTGTTATTGACTATTGCTTTTGTGGTCAACAGACCAGCTCTACCCACGGTAGAAAACATTTTCTATCTTCGGTGATGTACAGAAACAGTATCAGAAATTCAGATTAAATCTTCTTTTAATATCCCGGTGCTCATTCGGGTTTACGTAATAGGAAGGAGAGATCAAAGCAATAGACAATATCCAATTTTTTCCCCGCTTCCATAGAGTAACTAGTAAGTATTGAACCATAATACACCATAGACTTACGAATTCATAAAATCAGCGAAGGCATGAAGTTGTTGAATGAAAAATACATATATTCTTAAAATAAATAGTTCATGAAGGCAGAATTACATTGTCATCCTCTGTTCCTGACCCTGAAAGTCCTTAACTCTCGTAGCTCAGGTGACCAAGACATTCTGGCACAAATACCTAATGCTTTAGTCGTACTACAAGAACAGAGGTACATATAATATTATTAAGAATTTATTTCTTACCGATAACCAAAATTAATACAATATAATATCATGGTCATATGATTATTGAAAAATAATGTACTCTATCCCAGAAAGTGATCCCCTAAAAATTAGCAAACGTACACTACAATAAATTATTAGTTTTGACACCATAATTGAAGCGGTAAATCTAAGTCCTTCAAAGTGCAATTTAATCCAAATGTATAATATCTAAAAGAAAACATTTTAATCGTTTGTAATTGTAAGAAATATTGAAGTACTGTTACCAATTTAAAAATAAAAACTTTCTTGCCTCGCACAGCCACTTTGTGAAATCAATTACCGGCTGTGGTTTTTGCGAAGAGATACAGGGACCTTCAAGGAAAAAACATAAAGGAAAACCTTAAAAGCCGGCAACGCATTTCCTGACAGCTGTTGTTGCGAATGTACATGAGCGGTTGCCTCACCTCTCTCCATCCCGTTTGCCAGCTGTTATATATAAAAAAATGTACGTGATTATATTTTGCTAATTGCGGCTTTAAGATTCGCCCGCTCGTTAAGGCACAGTTATGAATACAGTGACAAAAACTCTTGATCCATCAATCCTATTACGCATCGAGACACCTGTGGAAAACAGGCCTAATTGTTCACCATCGAATCATCTTCATGGGATACGCCAGAAAAAAGATATCAATATTTTACGATAAGCTTATTACACTAGCATTTTCAAAGACTTTACAATTTAATAGTTTTCATAATATTAACTTAACTCACGATTACAGGGTCAATGGTTCATAAAGGCAGATTTACTATTCCATTAGTTCAACCGTCGAACGTCCAATTGCGGTGTTTAGATTCATCACATTGGGGCGTAGTAAAAGCACTCAACCAACGCCGAACGCATCTTGCTTATTGAGAGCAAAATATAAAGGGTAGCTTGGCTCAGTTTAATTAGAGAGCCAGCTGTTTGCAATTAACTCGATTTTACTTCATTGATAACTTCTGAAAATACTTCTGGCGTGCTTGTTACCCCATATTTCAATTTTTCAAAGCATATTTTTATCAAATAATCTAAATAATATTAACATATGAAAAAAAAATATTTAATTCATTTATGTAAATTGTAGTAGGTATTTTGGCAAATTCAGATAAAAAATAACTCTTTTATTGAATAAAAATTTCATCGTTTTAATAAGTCAACTTTAACTTTTTTGTTTTGACAAAACAATGAAGGGCCATATATGATTTGCAAGGAGGTTACATTAATATGTTATATTATATGACCTGTTATAGAGTGGACCCTAGAACGTTGTTATTTTATAAAAAGCTGAAAGGTTGTCAATGATATTATAGCATTAAAAGAGGTACTTATGTCACTAGCGGGCCGAATATGAATCGCCTAAATTGGTCTCTTTAGTCGTAGTCGCTCTCTCGATACGAAAACGGTACACACGTGTTTGTTGTTGACAGAATTATTGCTTACAATTTGATATAGGTACAACATTAAAATGCCGTCTTGTGCTATGGGAAGATGCACTAATTATGAAAGTAAATAAAAAAAATATAGAATTACATACCACAGGTAAGAAATCATGAATCTATGTCGAAAACTAGACTCGAGTCTCGAGTCTCGTTGTCGACATAGATTAACGTACAGAAACGACGAAATATTGATGCTGTCTGTTGCGGGATGATCGAAGTAGTATATTTTAGGAAATGATGTAAAAAAGGCGTTGATGTAGTGAATGTAATACGATATGTAATAATTTTTAATAAACAAGTGCGTATATAGGTAGCTGAACAATCAAACTACAAAAACAAGTTTTACGGTCGGTAGCGGACGTAAACAGTGAGTGCTGTTTGCTTGCGTACGAGTTTTTTCACGTAGACATTTTTTATATTTCCAACCCCTTGCCAGACAAGCATGTAGGGTAGCTGCAGGAGCGAGCGTGAGGCAGTATATATATGTGAGTCTGATAATACATTATCACACTGAATGTAGGATCTTTGGAATACGTGTTATCAATTTTTTCCATTAGGTGGGGCGCAGTAAAAGTAGCTTCCATTTCAAAGAAATTCTCGGCATAAATTATCTGCAATGAATCAATATATAATTAATGTAAATAAATTAATAAATGACAGCAGCCACAAGAAAGTACTGGAAATGTTGCAGGTGGTAAAAAAACTATTTGCCAATGCAGTATAATTGTGTAATGTACACCGACGTTCAGTCAGTTCAATGACTCTCAAATCCTGTTAAAGCTGTGCATTAAATAGAGAACATGGTGTATGTTCTTTGTTCATGGATTACGTATTGAGACGCCTTTTGAAATACGGACCAAATAATGGGTTTACGAGCAATGATATTTGGTGTATTATAAAATATGATACACTAACGCACACATGAATAATTTAGCATTGGAATAGCACACTACATTACGATTACACGTCAAAGAAGGATAGTAAATGCAATTATCGCAAGCGAAAAAGAGATAAATCTTATTTGCTAATTGCTTCGTATTTAAATAGATAAATACAGAATCATCCATCAGATATGATTTACCGTACACCGTGATTTATGCCTAAAATACGATTCATTCATGAGTTCATGTAGTTAAAGTTTTAAAGTAGTAAAACTGCATTGAAATTAGGTAAATAAAGTGTCATTGATTTTATAAAAAAAATATTTAATATTAATTATATTATAAAGTCATGTTGATGATATTAATTATTTGAACATAAAATAAATAAAATAATAAAAAACATACAGGGTCCCATTTTTACAAATTTACTAACGACAGCTCCCAAAAAGTTTTAAGTTTACAATTATTATTTTTTGTATCTTACGTTATTGATGAATGTCTTTTCGTTGAGGGTTTATTACAATAAGATAACAGGAGAAGAATAAAATGATCCATTGATTCTTCTGCAGTTAGCAAGGGATATACCGAAAGGGTCAGTGTTACTGAAAAAAGATCCTACGTAAGCAAATAGCACACACTGTCTACGTTCGCTACCTACCATTACATTCACTATAACAACGCTTTTTTTACATCATTTCCTATAATATACTACCTCGATCATCCGAGAACAGACAGCATCAATATTTCGCCATTTCTGTACGTTAATCTATGTCCGCACTCGAGACTCGAGTCACGTTGCGGCATTCGGCTTGGTTGCGTTTTCGTATTCGGCGCGCTAGTGACATATCTACCTCTTTTAATACTATAATATCATTGTTTACGAGGAGCTATTTTCGTTGAGCAACTTTTGTTGCACCGCAAGTTGTTATATTAATTCAAAACTAGTAGGTAGTAGAATTTTCTAAAAACCGTGATACATGAAGTTATGTTATAACATAAAGTTAATGCCACAAACAAACTTTTTATGTCTACTACTCGCTAAGCGATTAATTATGATTGACTGTTGCGGACACGAGTCGAACTCTGTGCGTGGCGCGGTTTCAAACTTTACGAACATTATTCATGTCGAAAAGCGGATAAGGCATATCCGAGCCTCTCTCGGGACGCGGACATCGTAAGATATAGGTAGCATGAACGGCATATATAATGCCGCAAAATTTCACAAACATCTTATATAAAGATGTTTGTGAAATCACACGGGACACGGCTTGAACTCGCTACGGTCTAGGTATTTAGATATTGTAGGTACTTTTATGACAGACATACGATTGATACACTGTGATGATTGATTGATTGTTTACACGTAATGAATCTGCTCTTGCACTCTTTTTAGACTTGAAATTAGCTTCAAGCTTCAATCAAGCTAAGATTTTGCAAGCTTTGCTTAGAAAAATCTAGACTAGGTACGGTACCAGTGTAGACTTGCTTGGAAAGGGCTCTTTATTTCAGTTCGGTAGATTCACGTGAAAAGTCACGTGTCAAGGATTACATCAGCAATTGTCGCGTAGCAATGCTTCGACATAAATGAAGAGAGTTGTCAAACTTCATATCGAGGAGCAACGTACATGACGAGAGTTGACAGAATTCAAGACATGGATAATTTCAACAGCTCCGTCAGCAATACTCGTACCTCAGCGGAAAAGTGTTTACTTTTGACGCTGTAGACCCGGGTCCGATATACCTACCAGTGCATGAATTTTTTTGGGTTTTGTAAAGTTAATGAAAATTTCTAGTAAGTTCAAGATCAAATAGAATCGAACAGAGTAAAGAGGATGGAAAATGTGTAAGCACTATAAAAATAGCTAAAAGAAATTTCTAGTACGATTTAAATTTAAAGATGGAATGGGAGAATCATTTTGAAAAACGGCAGTTCTAGTGCTGACTCGAAAGTATAGAGAAAGAAGGAGAAGAAAAGAAGAAGTAGTAGAAAGTGAAATTAGAAGAAGAAGAAAGAAGAGACTTAGTGGTCGGTGTGGTGTGACGCGTTTGAGGTACCGCCACCAACAAGAAGAACAGCGGCAGACCGTCGAAGTGCAAGTTCAGAAAAGTGACGGCAAATAAAGACTCGTTCCTATTAGCGGAGTATTATTTTCAATCCCCGACCCACTCCCGTGTCTCTATTTTGTAAATCATTGAATACCAAAATTTTTATCATTATTAAGTTTTTCGGTGTAGTTTTAGATTCAAAACTGACAGCCATGGCTTTATGTGAAAACGTTGTTACTAATGTGAAAAACACTCGAGTTTAGAAACTTCGAGTTAAGAGATGTCTCTCTGGTGTTTGGTGTGGTGCACATGCGTTTTCCTTAAGGCTACTATAGAATTTTATACTACTGGGTATCCTAGATTACAAGACAATTTTCCTCTAGCCCTATAATTAAATCGATCTAAGAAAACTAGATCCCTCCAAAAGCTATTAGGATAATTGTTGGAGAAGTCTAGCTCTGAATATATTACAATTATAGTGTAAAGGACGTATGTTTCATCATATTATTTTTGCACTTTCCAAATAGCCCCCACATTACCAAACTATATATTATTATCTCATTAAATCATCAAATATTGGAATAACAATCCACTACCCTATTTAGTAAAAAGTTATATGAGGTATATACGGGACATCAACCTCCAAATCTTGATTTATTTACAAGTAAATAATAGGCTAGGGGGAAAAGCTTCATGCGAGCCCAAAACTCCTTGATGGGAGAGAAATAAACAGAGAAGGTAGAAGAAGATAATTATGGTCAATGTTCTATAGTCTCTAACTCTGCTAGTAGCAATTATTATTCTGTGGTGTATGGTCTCTGTTGTTCTGTGGGCTATAGTCTATACTTTTTGTCTTTAGTTTTTTTTTCACTTTCTGCATTCTCCATGCGTCTCCATGCGTAAGCATCATATTTTATTAGTCTGTGGCATTCTCATTTCTGGTAGACATGAGACATAGACATTTCATTCTTCCCTATATTAGGGATGGCGAATCTTTCCAAAAAAAGATCGATTCTTAAATCGATTCGAATCGTAATCAGATAAATCGATTCATAAAAACATCGAAGTCTAAATTGAATTTCCAATTTGTATTTACAATGTAAATATAAATCCATTTTATGAAAAACAAGAATGATACCATAATAACCAATCTCTGGGATCTCATATCAGTAAAATCAGGAATTTTTTAGTTCAGGGAATTCGATAATTACAATTATTTTTATTACCATATCAAAATATCAGATCAGATATAAAAGAAGACATTTATTTTTGTTCCTTCTTTTGCTATTCTAATAATAGTGGTCTGTAAATGAAACTTCAATTTGCTTCTATAATTTGTACGACGAGGCCGTGGACTAAAAGCAGCGCGATCAGCGATTCAACACGATACGTCCATCCTCCGTGGTCGATCTCGTGAATGCCCCCCGCGATTCTTCTTCAAACCGGTCACTTAACTACCTATCGCTTGAGCCGCGCACCGTCCACGTCCACTCGATTCAAATGCTTTAATATTCGATATATAACTTTACAAAATTTAAGCAATTTATTATTGTCGTGCACAATTTTCTAAATGTATTTGTTACATTAAAAAGTTAAGAGAGTAGATAACATAGCTTATAGTTCCTAATGCTTCATATCTAAGCTTTTTAAAAACAACAATCTGTCAAGTCTACTGGGATCCAAGCGGTTCCGCTCATCACTTGCGATATTGCCGGCAATCGAAAAAAGGCGCTCACAGGGAACAGATGATCCTACGATACTCATATACATCACGGCTATTGAGTGAACATGATGATAAATAGAGTTTTTTTTGTTCTTGCCAATGAAGTATAGGATCATACTTTAGGTGGACTAGCTGCCTGTGAAAAACAGTGTTTAAACTCTTCGTTTAAGCCTTGACTTTTCAGTGCAAGTGTATTACATGTAGAGAGTTGCTTTTTGACAAGCAACTTATAAAAATCCCAAATTCCTTTTTCTAAATCAGTCCCTTCTTTTGCGTCGAATTATTCACTATTATTTTGTGGAAGTTGTTGCTGTGATTGAATATCTAAAATTGAAGTATTTATTCTATTTATTGCTGGAGAACAGGCTACTTGGTCAGCAAAATGATTTTTTTTTAATCTAGGATCTAAAATTGTCGCAGCAGCTAACAAATGATTTTTTACCAAAACAGAAAAAAACGAAAGTCGATTTTCAAGGGTAAAATATCGATTCAGTACGACATATCGATTTAAAATTTCGATTTATTTGGTCCGAGAAATCGATTCTTCGATTAATCGATTAGAGATCGCCATCCCTACCCTATATATCAAGCTGACTGCGTTGATCGTTTTGAAACCATGTTTTAAAATAATAATCACATAGAATGTTATATTTCAGTATTATTCATTTTCCCCTATTATAGTACTGTGCAAGAAAATTTCTTTTTATTAGAGTCGGTTCACTGAGTAACGTAATCATGGAATATATTTCACCAGAAGACACACCTGTAACCAGTACTAGAATGTGAGCATACATAAATTATTGTAGGTTATAATTTTAGCTACTATACAAACGAAATTGACTAACTATACAATAATTAATTGTTTCATTGTAGATTATGCTGTCAATGTGCCGTTCCTATTGAAGCCAATCCATCTAATATGTGTGTTGCTTGTTTAAGAGCTCACGTTGATGTTACAGATGGTATTCCAAAGCAAGCAACGCTATTTTTTTGTCGAGGTTGTGAAAGGTATGATTTAACATTATTAAAAACAAATATTACTTAATAAATTATATTATTAGCTTTTACGAAAACAAAAGTATAAGATGAAAGCCATTTCTTAAATGTATTATCAGGTACTTACAACCACCAGCAGAATGGGTTGTTTGTTCATTGGAATCAAGGGAACTCTTGGCTCTCTGTTTAAAACGGCTGAAAGGATTAAACAGAGTTAAACTAGTTGATGCTGGGTTTGCATGGACAGAACCACACTCGAAAAGAATAAAAGTAACTATTACTGATTTTATACTTTCATGTTATTAGTTTATTAATCTCTTCTCATCATTATTATAACACAAGAAATAAGGGATTGCTTGTAACTAGTTCTGGTAGGCTTAATAAGATACATAATAGCTTTTAGAGTAAATGTATATATTTTTATAATAAAGTCCCAGCCACTGTTCAGGCATTGTCTATAAATTAATTTAAATGTTTTATTAAAAATGGCTAAATCCTACTACTCCACAGTTGAATATCTAAGTAATCACACAGCCTGGGGCTAGATTAAGATTATTTTATAGCAATGGCAATGACAGCACAATATTGTATATTTCATAAAAAAAGCTGGGAGAGTTTCTTGAGCCTCTACATCTCTCTCGGAGCGCAATTTGTTTCCAAAGTGGTAGTAGATACTACTACCACTTTAGTTTATATTAGAAATGACATCAAAAATAATTCTAAAGGAATCAATTTTGAGAAAATAAATGCCTTTTATTAATTAGGCTGTTTTTGTATTAGGTCAAACTCACAGTTCAAGGTGAGGTTATAGGTGGAACTGTCTTGCAACAGACCTTCATTGTGGAGTATGTTGTTCAGCACCAGATGTGTGATGCATGCCATAGGTCAGAGGCACAAGATTACTGGCGTGCCTTAGTGCAGGTGCGACAAAGAGCAAATAACAGAAAGACATTCTATTACTTGGAGCAATTGATACTAAAACATAAAGCACATGCCAACACACTTGGTATTAAACCAAAACACGGTAAGATCTTTCTCCGAGTAACTTTCCATTGTGTATACTAATAAGACAATATATATAGATACCATGCTTCTGCTTTGACTTAAATCTTTATTCTTTAGGACATTCTATTCTTTTCTGCTAGAATATCTTTATATTAACTATAAAATTTATTTTCAGATGGATTAGACTTTTTCTATGCATCAGAAAATCATGCCCGTAAAATGGTTGACTTTATTCAGTCTGTCTTACCTATAAAATGTCAGCACTCGAAGAAACTTATATCACATGACATTCACAGTAACATTTACAATTATAAGTTTACATTTAGCATTGAAATAGTCCCCTTGTCAAAGGACAGTGTTGTATGCCTTCCTAAGAAACTAACACACCAGTTGGGTTCAATATCACCAATATGTTTAGTCCAGAGAGTTACCAGTACAATACACCTTATAGATGCTAATACAGGACAAGGTATGTATAGAAGAGGTTTAACCTGTACACAGGCTGTTACACAGATCTTGGGTGTCATTGAATGAAGTAATAAATAAATATTAGCTGACCCGGCAAATGTTGTTTTGCCATATAAATTCTATTGATCTTTTGCTTGCTAGTTGAAAAGAGATGGCGCTAGTTGTATTCATTGGCAACAATCATACTTCTTTTGTATTTTGTATAATTCACACTATAGTTTTATAAATTATAGCCTATTTGTTATTCTGGTGTGTAAGCTATATTATTGTAAAGTTTCATCAAAATCTATTCAGTAGATTTTGCGTTAAAGAAGTTCAAACATACATCCAGACGTACAAACTTTCACATTTATAATATTAGTAGGATTGTATGTTTGTGGTATTTGTAATTAATTTATACTTTTTTAAAATAAGAATATTATTTATCATTGGTCTTATAGTGTGTCACAAAGGTGTGTATAGATGAATAAAATGTGTAAAAGTCTCTACATCCTTACACAATATAGTAAGGCTGGTTATGTTGAAACACACATTGAAATTTTGTTGAATGAGTTGTTACTACTGAATTCAGATGACTAAAAGCCCAGTATTTTCTATCATAACTTAATGTTTTGCTAACTACAGTACTGATCTACAGGACAACATAATGCAAGTCTTAAGTAATATCAAAGATTCACCGCTCTTGACTGCATAGATTGTAGATAGGCCCTAGCCTATCTATAATAAGGAAGAAAAATGTGCTCTTATTGCAATGAACTACTGCCTTTTGTGTCTGAACCTATCATTCTGAGTAATTGTACTGCAGTTATTGTACTAAATTGTACTGCAAGTATTGTACTAAATATTTGTATCCATTCCATGGCTATATTTTTAATGTGATAGTGATGAGATGAGTTAAACACACCGGATGGTAGGTGACACAGTCTGCCCATTGTATTGCCACTCAGGATCATTGATTGAACCTGATTTGATTGAAATTGGAGCGGAATCTCAATTGTACTCATCATAAATAAGAGATTGCTTGTAACTAATTCTAGTCGGCTTCATGAGATACATATTAGCTTTAAGGGTATGTGTATACACTATAGTATAATCCCAGTCACTGTTCAGACATTATCTGTAAATAAATTTAATTATAATTAAAAAATGGCTCTGTCATACATCTCACTACTTCACAGATGAATATCTAAGTGATTGATCGGCTCCAGAATAGATTATGATTATTTTATACAGATAACAATGACTACAGTTCTGTATATTTATTTAAAAGTAGGACAAAAAAGAATCCTGGGAGAATTTCTCGCGCCGTTTCTTCTCTCTCAGAGCGCCATTTTTTTCCAAAGTCATAGTAATGTTTGAAGTGACGTCATAAAGAGCTCTATAGGAATCTATTTTGAAATAAATGCCTTTTCATATTGAGACTTAAAATGTTAAATCCCATTAGCCCAGTAATTTTACTAGCTATGGCACTTTTGAATCTGCATATCAATAATCCTTGCACATTTCTTCTTCACCACCAAATAAAGTGCCGTTGTAGTACCTAACTAGCTGGTATCCTGTGAACAGAATCCTCCCTCTGATAAGTTGTTCCATATATACCAGAAATTAATTATTAGCAATTGTAGGAATGTGTATTTTGTTTCAGTGTGTGATGTTTCGTCAACAGTCTATTGGAGGCATCCATTTACTCCGATTTGTAATCCAAAACAGTTAGTGGAGTACATTGTGATGGACATTGACATTTTAAAGGAACATGTAAGTTTATTTTTTATTTTGTTTACTGATATACTATGCTGGCAACAGTATCAAGGTTTTCCTATGCACATATTTTGGACACTATAAGTATCTGCTTGTTCACACATCTGACATAAATTTTGATGCATGGACCGGCCAATGTTCCCGTCACATATATTTGAGGGAAGGAGCCGACCCCATACATGGCGCCGCCCCAAGCAATGAAATGTTATTGAGTGTGACAAATCATGTTATAACATAATAACATATTACTCAAGACAAGTTTGGTCGAAAGTTTCTAGAGATATCGTAAATGCGTGGGTGGGATCGTGACACGACAAACTATATATGTAAACCTTCTTGAGCTTCAACCAATCTATTACAAAAGATTTCATTGAGATCGGTCGAAGGAGTTATTAGGGAACATACAAACATACATACTCTTTTATATATATAGAAGATAAATTTATAAAAGACCTTGCGAGCATGTGCCACCCCTAATGTCAACTTTTACGTTACATTCGACTGCTCTAAGTGGACTTCCTTACACAGATGTGGTGTCGAAGGAGTTTTTATTACTTGTTTAAATGTGACATTAATCTGGGGAATTAGACTCTTGTGGTTCCTTGCGTTCAAATGCGTTTCTGTTAGTGTTCTAAATGATGAAGAATTAAGATAATGAAGTAATAATCATATAATATGTATAAAGAAACGATTTAAGTAAATTTTTAGCATACTGTGTTCATGTAACAGCATGACATAATATAGCACTGTGCTTCTCCGGGGCATAATAAGAAGGGGAAAGTCCCAGGCCCAAGCATGTCGTAACAGGCGACTAAGGGCATATAGCAGTAGGAGGCTCCTTTGCACAGAATGCCACCTAGATTATGAGCACAACAACCGCGCCTTTTTCTGCCGTGAAGCAATAATGTGTAAGCATTATTGTGTTTCAGTCTAAACAGTGCCATAGCAAGTCAAATTACTGGGTCAATAAGACTTAACATATTATGTCTCAAGGTGAGGAGCGGACTTGTAGTGCCGCTCAGAATTTTTGGATTTTTCGAGAATATTGAGTGGCACTGCTTTGTAATCTTGCTTGCTTATCTTATCCCTTATAAAAAAATACTTGATATGTCACATTATACATGCAATTATTGTTGTATTCACGAATAAGTCTGTAGACATGTTTGAACTTATTGGTTTTTTTTTAGGAAAAGAAAACCTTTCCTGGCCAAGGAATAGTGTCGAACAAGCATGTGGTTGCTGATGTGTGGGTGGTGAAATCAAGTGAACTTGGCTTGGATGTTAACCCTGTCCATACTAAAACACATCTTGGACATCTTCTGAAGCCAGGGGATACAGTACTCGGGTAACTACATCATCTATTCAAACACTATATTATATATCAACTAACAACCCACTTTCCAACGCAGTGAGTATCAGTATATTATGTCTGTCTCTCACATTATAAACAGTGGGTAAATGACTGCTCTACTAAAACACTTGCAAATTTTTATTATAAATTTGTGAGCACCTAAGTTTAGCTACAATTTTTTTTTATTCATTAATTACCAACTACATACTTTAATGTGCTTTAAATGTGTTTACTTAAATATTAACCAAGTTAGACAATGAATGATTTATATTATCTATACTAGCTGACCGGGCAAATAATGTTTTGCCATATAAATTATTTTTAGAGTTAGACCGTTTTTTGGACATGCGACATTACTTTATTTTTCTAAAATAAAAGAATTTTTCTAAAATAAACGTAGCTTAAGTTATACCTTATTACATCAGCTACCTGCCAATAAAAGTCCCGTCAAAATCGGTCCAGCCATTTCAGAGATTAACAGCCGGAACAAACAGACAGACAGACAAAATTAAAAAAAAAAAAAAATTTTGGTGTATATAAATTCATATACATGTAGTAAAAAACGGTTATTTCAATATTACAAACAGACACTCCCATTTTATTTATATGTATAGATTTATGTTATGAAATTTGTATGAGTACTGTCTGAGGTAAGCCAATACAAATATGCTACATTTATATTGAAATTTTTATAGGTTCCTAAGGGTGTTCTAGTCTATCTCAGAAATAAATAGACTGGATTTGAAGGGATTTTTACAGGAGGGGAGCTTGTAGGAATAACTTGGTTACTTTTGATTTAGAAAATTAATTGGGTGTACAGACTTTATTCAGACAAAAAAAAATTAACAAAAAAACAACAAACTTCAAAAACACTATTCCAAAACAATAGATATAATATGCACTAAAAAGTATAAAAATAATTGCGTATTTTTATACAATCTAATTAATTAATCTAATTCTAGTTACGATTATTGTTATTTTTGGAATCGTTAATTTGCTCCTAAGAATTGAAGAGTACTACTTTGTCATGGATGCCGTAATCTGAACCTAACCATACTCTTACCAACTATCTTTGAAGTATATTCTTTCCAATAAAAAAAGAATCATCGAAATCCGTTGGCGCGATATTGAGTTATTCGTAAATTTACCATACACTTTGCTATATGTATGTATAGAAAATTTAAGACTTAGTTTTTCTCATGAATGTCATTCTCATTTGGAGCCAATTACAATGGGACCACACGGCAAGCACCAGCTTTCAAAGAACAAAGAATTATCAAAATCGGTTCACGCAGTCGAAAGTTTTGAGGTAACAAACATAAAAAACATACCGACGAATTGAGAACCTCCTCCTTTTTTGAAGTCGGTTAAAACTAATCCTAATACATGACTCTTATCTAAATACTTAATTGTCTGTGTGCCTTTGGGCAAAGGCCTCCCCTGTTCTTCTCCACTCTTCTTCATTTGTAGATAGTCTAATCCAGGTTCATCTAGCCATTTTCACTATTTCATCTTCCCATCTTTTAATATTTTTTTTTAGAAAAACCTATAAAACTATAAATTAAATCAAATTCAATGGTCAGTTAGTCATATTGTGCCATGAAGCCCTATCACTGAGGAGGAAAAACCTATGCTTACTCTCCAGTATGTTAAACTGGGCACTGTCGCCTAAACAGCCACCTCAGTGTGGTCGGATTAAAAAACGAAAGAACTTTGCAGATTTTGCCTTGAGGCCGATGAAACGCCTCTTCAACTTCTCTTCACACCTTCTTTTCCCAACTCCTCTTCACCAACAACACCATCCTTGGCGACTATACCCTGCTCCCAGATGCTGTTTGTAATACTCGCGTCAAGAAGATACTGCAGTTCATAAAGGCGGCAGGGCTTGACGGGCTATAAGAGACCCCGCAAACTGTAGACTTTTGATCGGCCGATAGTTTGGTTGAGTTCGGCTGTTACGTGCGCACACTGGCCCGACAAATACAGTTGGGTCTGTGATGAGTGCGCACACTAGACAACTATCGGCCGACAGTTTTAGGGACGATTCGCTATTAGTTTTAAAACGGCTATTGATGAGTCTGGCCGACTAAACAATCGGTGGTGTGCGCGCCTAGAAGAGCGCTGTACGGATTTAACAGTCGGCCGATAGGTTGCTGACGGTTCAGTTTGAAGGCAATCGTGTACATCAAACTTTTTTGTCGGCCAATACCGAATCGTTATAATGTGCGCACTCTCATACATCTTCATACTGATTAAGAAACCAACCAAACTATCGGCCGATCAAAAGTCTGCAGTTTGCGGGGTCTCTAAGTATGAGTGGCGAACAAAATTGTTCAATACTGGACTAGGTTTTACTAGGACTCATTAGCACTAGACAAATAGCCACCGTCTCCAAATAATAATAATAATAATAATAGCCATTTTGTTCATTTGTGTACAATTTTTTTTTAACAGGTATAACCTTGGGGATTCCAATGTTAACGATGACAATTTCGACAAACTTGACCGCAATTTAATACCGGATGTGTTTCTGGTCAAGAAATATTACGGAGAGCGATCAGCCAGACGTCGAGCGAGGACTTGGAAGCTGAAACACATGGCTGATGATCTTCACAATGGAATGAGTTCATCTAACGAGTATGTATACCCAGATTTACTTTGTTCATTCATTCAAACAGATATCTTTGTTGCATTACTTTAAATTATATATTGTAGTTGAAATGATTTGTAAAATGATGAAGCAATGTTGATATAAAAGAAAAGCAACAAGTTTCTTGCCACTTCTTCTCATTAAATCTCAACCTTTCTGAAATTGTGGTAAATGTAAAAATAAAAGAAAACTTGGCATTCATAAGTGTCATTTCCTTGACGTACATGAAAAAAATGAAAAATTCTAGTTCTACATTGCCTTTTGGTCTCGATGGAAATTCTCTCCCAGATCGCCATTTTTTCCGAACAGGTGTAGTGTTAGAAGTGACACTAAAAAGAATTCTAAAGGACTTAATTTTGAGAAAATAAACGCCTCGTTTATGCCTGCACCACCCCCTCTTCCCACTTGTGATGTTTATTTATCGGGAAGATTTTCCACTTTAGATATTTTTTTAAATACACCATTTGAGACATCTGTGTCATGTTCCTGGCCGATATAATGTCATTTTATTTACATTATCGTGACCAAATGTATTAATAATCAGTAATTATTATAGTCTTTTCCCAAAAAATATCCCACTTTCCAACGCAGTGAGTTATCAGCAATATCTGTCTCTCACATTATAATCAGTGGGTAAATGACTGCTCTACTAAAACACTTACAAGTTTTATTATAAATTTGTGAGCACCTAAGTTTGGCTACAGACACACCCTCCCTATAATTTATTAAATTTAAAAGTAACAGGTTGAAGTTTATTCATAAAATTTTCTGACGTTTGCGACATTCGTTTTTTTTTTTATTTCTTCGTCCATTATTAGCCAAAGTGTTCAAGCCCGTACAGCTGTATTCGTTATTTAATAATTAATTGTCAAAGCCATCATTGTAAGATTTTTACAATATTGTTCTTTCTACAAACGTAGTATAGTACGAGGAATAAATCATTAATGATTTTTGCTTTGTTAGGCCAAAGAAGTATAACTTCTTGCCTGCATACATAATTACACACACACACTTTTTTTTAAAATAACTAACATTGAGGCTTAGATAATTTATGCGTATAAATATATTTGTAATAAAAACATAGACTTTAATTAAGGAAATCTCAAAACCTTATGGTATCGGTAATACCATTATAATATATACCAGTAATAGTTAAAATATACACATATTATGACATAATAACACCGTTGTCCTATTTCTAGGGACTACAACGAGTTCTTGGACGATCTTGAAGAGGATCCCACTTTCAGACAGAATATAAATATATTCAAGGATGCAAATAGAGTCCCAGTTGATGTGGATGATGAGATAGATCCATCACTGCCCCGCATCACCCTGGCTGAAATGTTGGATGATCTTGTCATTGATGATGTTGAGATGAATGAAGAATAACTTCAGCTAGCTTAATGTATAATGTACTCGTGTAATACAATTAAATATATTTTTTCGTTAATGTTTATTTTATTTATTGAAAACTTGTTGGCCCATATGTACGTAATATGTATGAGTGTATATGGGGGGTATGTTACCTCCTAATTCTCTAGACCGACTTTAGCAAAATATGATGATTCGGTCTAAAGACTTCATAACCCGTACGCTCGTTTGTCCTCCATAAAAAAGCTACCATTCGCATGAAGGATTTGAAAGAAATTAAACCAAGATACCGCCCAATGTATTATTCCGCAAAATCGCTGAATTCTTTAAAAAGCGAACAATTATTTTCCAACTTACTGCCGCATCATTATGATAAAATGCGTGATTGATAAATTTATAAATGAAGGACTTGGTTATTTAACAAAAAAACGAGTTTAAAACAAAAAAAAGATTTTATACAAAATTAATGATTGCGAAACTGAAGTGGCAGTGCGCAGGGCTCCATAGTTCGACCGACAGACGGCCGTTGGGGCAGGAAAGTCCTCGAAGGGCGATCACGTACCGGAAGACGCAGTGTTGGTAGGCCGATGGACCGACGATCTGGTCAAGATCGCCAGAATACGTTGGATGAGTGCAGCGCAGGACCGATCGTCGTGGAAATCTTTGGGAGAGGCCTTTGTCCAGCTGTGGACGTCTTCCGGCTGAGGATGATGATGATAAAAAATTAATACATTTTAAGCGTCAATCAAAGAGGATGTAAAAACTACGTAATAAGACTGCCTAAGTAAAAATTGACAAGTTTAGTATGAAACGTGCAGTCATTTGACATAGTAGTACTTACAGTATGGCGTTTGGCGAAGAAGTATAATTCGACTAAGTTTGAAAAGGAACGGTTGCTTAAAACGGAGTAGAGTACGGTTATCTCCGTTTTTTACAAGATTATAGCCGTCATCTGTCAATCTATCAATGACTGTACGTTTCATACAATCGGGTGAACCGTTATTTTTTTAGAGAGTTTCGCTAGGCTGGCGTCAATAGTTTTAGATATATTTTTACTTTGGTGAGACGTTTACTATTTTTGTACTTATAATAATTTATTTACAATAAACATGTTGGTTTATATCGCCCACACATTAGCCCACACTAATGAGTTGTCACATACTAATTGTTACAAGTCTGAACGATCCAACGAAAACTAGCCGACCTTCCACGTTTTGGCTATTTTGTTTTTGTACTAAAATTTATGAACGACGCGACATCTTTTCGATTGAATTGCCTGCGGGCCACGCTCACGACGTAACAGAGAGGTCACGCCGTAAGGTCTATAAAAAATTGTTTTAACTATTTGTCTATTATATAGACCGGTGAAATACAATAATTATTCCTCCGCGCGGCGGGCTCGTGAATGTGGTTAAATTAATATTACGTCTATCCATTTGTTGTTGAGAGGAACGGTAGGTCCGTGATTTTGTGTCGTGTCCGGGACAGCTTTAGAGTACTTACATCAAAGCTTGTATTCCCTCACCGTGGTTGGCTCTTTCGGGAAAGTTGGATAGCCGTTTAATGTCAGTGGAAGATGGCTGCGCAGTTTTCTGCGTCTATCGCAATTTACAACCTGTATTGCCTCATCTTACTTTGCTTAAATATCCTTAAGGGGCTCATACGTTAATGCGAGTTTCACAACTAATACATCGTTAACTCGTTAGTCTTGTGAGAGAGTGGTACCTAATCCTAGGTACCTTATCCTATAAGTCCTACTAAAATTAGATACAGTTATACGATCACCCAAAACGGCTGCAAAGTTAAAGTTGAAAATTGGCTAATACATGGTTTAGTCTATAGGTATATCAGATAGGTACCTACATTTTATTCCGCTGAATGACATGGCGTAAAGGTAAGCGTAATTTTAGACAATCCTATAAGTCCTACTAAAATCTTAAATTAGAGTGTAGTAAAATAGCTGAACAGTTACATCTGAAACCTGGCTAACACATAGTTTAGTCTTTATTATCATATAGGTACTTACTTTTTATTCTGGTGAATAAGCGGAATTCTAGAAGTCGTACTAAAAACTAAAATTAGAGTGATGTTGTTATACCTACGTCACGCAAAATAGCTGAATAGTTTAAGTTGAAACCTGGCTAACACATACCTTTTATTAGGACAATAAGGGACGAGACGAGCAGGATGTTCAGCTGATGCGAATTAATACGCCCTATCCGTTAAAATGCAGTGCTGCTCAGGATTCTTGAAAAACCCAAAAACTAGCGGCACTACAATAATTGCGCTCGTCACCTAGAGACATAAGATGTTAAGTCTCATTTGCCTAGTAATGCCACTAGCTTTGGCGCCCTTCAGGCGGAAACACAATAATTCTTAAACATTACTGATTCACGGCAGAAAAAGGCGCCGTTGTGTTGCCTAACCGTAATCAAGCCGGCATCCTGTTCAACAAAGCCTCCCACTGATAAATGCCCTATGTCGCCTCTAACGGCACTCTTGGGCATGGGAATTCCCTATTCTTCCTATGCCCGGGGAAACACAGGGGTAGTTTAGTCTGGATAATCAAATAGGTGGGTTTTTATTCCGGTAAATGACATTGCATGACTATCTTCTGTTATCGTGATTATTCCGTTATTGTGATTTTGAAGTAGACGCATATAAATTTGCTGGCAGAAACTATACTTACCTAAAGTTAATTCATAAATATTTTATCAAAAAATATAATCAAGATCGAAGATTAATAGTTATCAAGTTAATTAGTTAATATATATTTAGAGATAATAGAAATATCATGTGTTGACTGTTTGGTAGTCGTTGAACACAGATTTGTATTGTACGAATGCGTGATTTGATATGAGAAATCGTGGTCACGTCATAGTCAAAGTAAATTTATAGATATAAAAAGGCAGAGACGAAGTTATCGATCATTGTAGAGGCGAAGTACTCGCGAATATGAAGATTATTTTGTTATTATTTGTGGTAATAGTTGGTTGTTGTGCGACAAGATTATTATCGGAAGGTTAGTGCTTATCTGTTGACTATACGTTGTATTTTGTTTATTTTAACTTTGAGACTAGATGTCCTTTTTATTTTTGTCGTCCTCGCCCATTATTAATATCTAATTGAATTTTGCCGCTGATTGATTTTTTTTATGGAATAGGAGGACAAACGTGCGTACGGGTCATCTGGTGTTAAGTGATCACCGCAGCCCACACTCCCCTGCAACACCAGCGGAATCGCAAGAGCGTTGCCGGCCATTAAGGAAGGTGTACGCGCTTTTTTGAAGGTACCCATGTCGCATCGTCCTGGAAACACCGCACAAGGAAGCTCATTCTCATTCTCATTCTCAGCTTTGTAGTACGAGGAAGAAAGCCTTAAAAACCGCACTGTGGAGGACCGCCACACATCCAGATGGTGGGGATGATATCCTAACTTGTGGCGTGTCGTGCGAAGGTGGAATTCGGCGGCAGGAATAAGGTTAAACAGCTCTTCGGAACACTCCCCGTGATAAATGCGGTAGAAGACACACACTGAAGCGACTGGAGGGTTAATTTATAGTAAGCCTTCATTTTCTTGTGTATAGCGTGTTGCATATATTGACATTGCGTTAATTTGTAGGTTCTTACATTTGTGAACGGTGGTTGGGTATTCCTCCGGCGGCATTAATTAATTAATCGTGTATACATATACCATACATTTCACAGTTTCTATGCAACGTTCCCAGCGGAACCACAACCAGTTGACTTATATACACCAAGCGATCAAATGGCCGTTCTTGTTTAAAAAAAAAATCTATACGTGGGTAACACTGAAAATGTTTAGAACTGGCCAATTAAAAACAGTGCAAATGAAAACTTTTTTTGAATTTCTGGTGATTGACTGGTGTCGCCAAATGTTAGATAAGTTCAATGGCGGTGACTCAAATGCTGTATTTGACATCGTCACAGGTGATAAAAGCTGGATATATTGCTACGAACCCGAAACCAAAAGACAATTAGCTCAGTGGGTGTTTCCTTTCGAGAATCGGCCAATTGAGGTAAAGAAAGGAATAAGTCAAGGAAAAAAGATGATTGCCTCATTCTTTGGTCGGAAAGGTCATTTCGAGCCAGTTGTGCTAGAAGATGGAAGGACAGTTACTGCAGACTGGTATGTCAATCGCTGTTTGCCTGTTGTCTTGGAAAAAATTCGACAGCAGCGCCCTCGTAGCAGGATCCTCCTTCACCACGACAATGCTTCAGCGCACTTCGCAAAACGGACTTGAGGTATTCGCTTTACGAGCCCTGAAGATGCGGTGAAACCGTACGAAAATGCCATAGACGAGACTGCTAAGGAAGAATGGGCCCACTGCTTTTCTCAGTGGTTCCATCGAATGCGGCGATGTGTACAGAGGAACGGAGATTACTTCGAAAAACAATAAAAGTATTAGCAACTTTCTTCATTAAGCCTTTTTTTCATTTCCTAAACATTTTCAGTGTTACCTAGGTATCTTACAGTCGCTATTGAATCTGTGGATCTATTGCGCCCACTAGAAACGTCCAAACGCACGGAGAAGCCTTCCTAGCGGCTGTTACCACTGCTATTAAGAGAAGTGGGAGATCTATTAGCACAGCACGCCTGTGTTTGCAATTTTTTGAGGGTCAACTTTGATAAATTGTTCGCCGATACAACAAATCCTGGCCTACCCATCATAAAAACATTTCATGAAGCCTAAGCAGTCTGTCAACCACTGTTCAGAATAATGCGGTTGTGTCTCCTTTTTTGGGAAGCCTCACTAAGCTGGTTGCTCTCTGTATGATAATTTTCAGCTTCGGCCCATCTTACGATGGCAGGTTCAACGTCTTTCGCATTGAGACTACTGTAATAGCACAACGAGAGTAAAGGGTAAAAAGTAAATAAACAGAGCTTTTATACTATGTCAACCACCACTCTCAGGAGTTGGGTTTATTCGATAGAGCCGGGCATGTCAATCTGCTGGATAGAATGTAGATTGGTCCTTCAATTATCAGCTTCTTCATACAGTTATCTAAATTCTCTAACAATGTCTTTAGAACAAACGATAGCATATAGGTCGATACGTGTTCTTCTCTGTGACTCGCAAATATACCTACCTCCGTAAGCCTGTCCTGCTTACATAGTCTCACTATGCATTGAAGTAGGGCTGGCAAGTTTCACTTAGGGCCGGGAATCTAAAGGGTTGGAAAGATCTTAATGCCTAGTCCAATCTGTGTCGGGAGCAGACCGTAGCCGCTATTTACAATCTTCGTGCAACGTTAATGACTCCGGAATATCGTTTCTAGCAGCAGATATAGCCTCTGAAGTCCGCTGTAGGTATAAGTCCAATTTGTCATTCAAAACGATGAGGTCCTCTGCGTTCCACCGATGGGTTCGATATAGCTTAGCCTCGTCCGAGCCCTGTTCCACCAACAGATGTCTGCGTTCTACTTCATACATTCTTTTCTCACGGAGCGGCGTCCTTCTTTTCTCTTGGTCTTTATTAACGGACAGTTCTCATGCCTAATCGGCCACAGGTACACGGTGCAGTTACAGGTGCTTCTTGGCGGCTACCCCTGCATCGTAGATCATCTAATCCGCGAGTCCTCATAACCTGGTGGAATGGAAGGAATTTATGGCTGCACCTCTTATTACCTGTCCTCACTACGCCTGGTTGTTGGAAACGAGGCATCGTTCCCCTCTTAATTGAAGGTTGGGGATTTGCTAATTCCTCACTCCGCACACTTTAGATGATGTGGTGCTTTTTGGACGGATCCGGATTGGGATTACCGGTCCGCTGGCTAATTTTATTCCGCCTATAAGAATATTCAAATATAATAAAGAGTAATAGAGATAAGAAAAATATTTAAATGTGCAAATGTTTTATTTTGACATAAAAACAGACAGTTAATTTTATTTATTTGTATATCTAATCTGGTGATTATGATCTTATCATTAGATACGTAGTCATAATCTGGTCACGTATCTTACATGAAGTGTCCCATTTGCACGGGAATCCACAATTTCATATACTAAGAACTAGTTGTATACCGCCGAGAAATCCATGATCAAATTGGTTATCAAGTTTATTCAATTATTATTGACGTAAAATGTGGTTTTATAGCTTATTTATGAAAGATGGTCGGCGCTCGTGAGGCGTCTCGAACTTTTTTTAGATACTTACAGTAATGGTTAAATATTTAAGAAGTATGTAGGTTACCTACCTACTACCTATCGTCGAGCGTCGGCTCGAGGGTAGAGCGATAGGTGCTTTGGGTACAAGTTACCTAAAAAGGGGCACTTAAATGCCAAATGCGATAACAATAAAAGAGTACAATAATAATCCGATGTGCCTTTAAGCGAGGCCTCGACCAAGTATTGCGAATATATTCTTGAAAATGTTATGTATGTACATAGGCACATAAGTGAATTTGCTAGAAACTGTCATAACCATAATGTTAACACCAGGAACAGAACTTATAATGCCTACTACTCGGCTAAGTCGAGTTAGTAAGTTTTTTGTGGGGCGTTGTAAATGCTGTTACAACAATATCCCAGTTAATGTTCAAAACAAATATATTACGAAATTCAAAAGAGTTGTTAAAAAACGTTTGTGTGCTAAAGGTTACTATAACATAAATGACTTTCTTAATGATACCACTGATTGGAAATTGAGCCCACACGCTGTTAAATAATAAATTTTATTGTACGATTTTACATTGTAATTATATTTATACATAAAAAAAAGAAGCCCGCAGAGTTTGTTGCGCCGTTCTTCTCAGGTCTGAGGCATACCTTTTGGAATGGGTGGTAGTTTTTGATTTTCAATAAGTGATTTTATATTCTATTTTGAATAAAAATATTCGAATTTGAAAATGTATTTATGAGTCAAAAAAAGGATAAGTAATCACCATAAATTAGGTATATACAACCTTATCTAAAACTCGCTGCATATTATGGTAGATTATTAAGTATTATTCCGATCGGTTAAAAAAACGTTTATCCATTTATTTCTTGGTACATAGGTACCATAGAGATATAGATAATTTTTGTAATTCTATCTGAAATCAAATTTTTTTTTTTATTAAGTAGGTACGTAAACTAAGTTTGTTAAGCTTCTTAATATTTTCTAAACAACAAGCCTTGATGTCCTTTTAAGGGGAATTAATGAAATATCCTCCAAATAAAGAAAATATAAAATTTCTTTATTAAAGCCTGTTACAATATAAAAGCATTATTAGTTAATTTACAATATTTTATATATTATCCCACTGCTGGTCAAAGGCCTCCCCTTCTTCGTCGATTCGTTTAATTGTTTGCTGTCGTCTCTCCATGTAGTACCTACCAGGTCTACCTCTTCTTCTTTTGTGCATCTAATAATAATAAATTACTTCAGAAAAAAATCCATAATAATTGTTAGCAAAATGTCCTAAATTATGTTAGTATAATTATAACTAAACAGGCGCATGAAGCCGCATAAATGCCTTTATAATTGGCGCATCATAATGACTAGCAATGGTTTGCAGAATGATGTTAGGGCTACCCCACAACCTCTCCAGCAATGACGCGTTTGTTTTGCGTTGGATGGCATGGAAGCCGTCCACCCTCGCATCCGCGATATTTGCCGAAGCACTGCAAAAGCGGGGCAGCCCCAACATCAACATGAAACCATTGTTGTACTGAACGCGAAATGCACTAATCGTTCTTTGAGTATATCTGACCCACAGGCTGCTCGTATAGAAGGTTGACAATATGCTTTGATCTAATGGGTTGTTACAGCTTCTTAATACCTACTTATAAACGATATAATTTCAGATGATCTTCACAGTCTGTTTGTAAAGCTACTCAACAATGAATACAACACATCTGACTTGAAATCGGTTCAAGACCTTATTGAACTATTGTATTTACCAACGGACGAGGGAGCGGAATACCTTCAAAAGTCCAATTCTAGGTTGGTAAGTATTGAAAACAAATTATTTTAAAAATCTTCTTATTATTTTTATATATTTTATTAAGGCAACCAACAAACTACACTCTGTACATACACATTACATGAATTATAGGAGTTAAGTCAATTACAAGTAACCACTACATTCGTGATTCACCAGTGGGAACAAGGCTCCTGTGCACAGGATGCCGGCTAGATTATGGGTACCACAACGGCGCCTATTTCTGCCGTGAAGCAGTTATGTGTAAGCATTACTGTGTTTCGGTCTAAAGGGCGCCGTAGCTAGTGAAATTACTGGGCATGTGAAACTTAACATCTTATGTCTCAAGGTGACGAGTGCAGTTGTAGTGCCATTCAGATGAGAACAATACTCGTTATGTGGCCGGAACCGCACCTTATAAAGCACACAAATTTGGGCCGCTTTGAAAAATGTTGGTAAAGACTAAAAAAAAATTTGGGCATATGAGACTTGACATCTTATGCGTGTCATCTCAAGGTGACGAGCGCAGTTAGTGCCGCTCAGAATTCTTGGGTATTTCAAGAATCCTGAGCGGCACTGCATTTTAATGGGCAAGGCGTATCAATTACCATCAGCTGAACGTCCTGCTCGTCTTGTCCCTTATATTCATAAAAAAAAATAGGTACTTACCTATTAAGAATCTTACAAATTGAGAAACTGAAATCTACAAGTAGTAGCACAATAATTAGTTTGACAACTTTTTTATATTGAGGAAACGGAGATATATTTTTATTTTCAAATTGTAAGTAAAGGCATTTAGTAAGTTCAGGTTATTACATAATATTATGTAGATGAACTTTCTTTCACTCGTATGAGATGAGGAATTCTCGTGACAGATATCGTCATGTTCGCTTAATTTAATGCCACTGCTTGTGTTGCATCACTTTGCATATATTGTAATTTTTTTATTATTTTTTATTTTACTTTATTTCACAAACGAACAATATTCATGCACAAATGTTAAAATATCAACGAGGAGACTTAAAAATAAAAGACTCATAGCAAAAATATTGAAATGATTTGTAAATTTAATTAAAATAAGAACTTATAATACCCAAACTGTTTTTAAAAGAGCAACTTTAGAGTTTCTTGGTCGTTCTTCTCTAAGGAAATCTGCCTTCGGAAAGAGCTGTTTGAAAAAATTACAAATTATTTAAAGTGTAAGATAATTTACCTATGAAATAAAATATTTATGATTTGATTTGATTTATTAGGGCAACTGACAAACTACACTCTTTACATACACACTTATATTAATAGTCATGGTATGAATTATTATAGGAGTTAATTCAATTCAATTACATTACATTCGTAATTTAGAACTTCGCATAAATAATTTTACAATTATTAAACTGAAATCTACAATTATTATTATATTAGATAGAAACATTTATTGACATTTTTTATACTTATTGAAGAAACGGCAAGTAGGTTCACTTAAATCAGTAATTAGATTTTTTCTAATGATTATCTTGCGATTTTTCCAGTATATATAAGTATATGCATGTCAAGATGTTTGTCCGCGATGAAATCCAAAACTCTTAATAGATATTAATCAAATTTACCACACTATAAACAAGCTCTTTTTTGAAGGTACCCATTTCACCCATTCCATTAATGGTGATGGTGATGAATAAATAATAGTTTAAAAAAAAAACTAAAGAACACGCTTTATATAAAATCAACTAAAAAATAGAAAATAAATTTAAATTGAAAATAGTGTAAAAAAATAATATATATTTCATTATAAAAAAAGCGTGGGATGTAGAACAATTATTGTTTTGATAATATCTTAAAAAGTGACATAACATACAAAAATAGACAAAAAGTAAAAAAAACATACAAGTGAAGCTAATATAAAGCGTGTAAAAGACGTACTTAAAGCACACCTATTGTAGATATCCGCGCAAATACTGCAACACACCTATAATTAGAAAAACGAGAATAATTCAGTTTAACAATTTCAGTTAAAATTAGTTCATAAACATCATTTGATTACATTGTAATGTGAAATTATTGTTAAAAAAAACATTAATTGAAAATACGTGCCCGTGCGCCGAGCCCTACAAATACGGGCATACTGTCGACAATCGAGGCATTCGTGGTCGAACCAAAGAGTATAATAATACTAGTGGACCCAACAGACGTTGTCCTGTACACATGTTTTAAATTTGAAAAATCGGTCCAGCCGTTAGGAGCAGTTCACTAACATACACATGAGCAGGAGAATTATATTATATGGGTGGAATTGAGAATCTAAGCCAATCTCAAATTCACTGAAACAAACAAAAAAGTCATCAAAATCAGTCCAGCCGTTTAGGAGGTAGTTTAATTGTGAATCTAAACCATTTTCGGATCCACCTGAAGACACACACCAATCTCAAATTCACTGGAACACACAAAAATATCATCAAAATCGGTCCAGCCGTTTAGGAGGTAGTTCAATTGTGAATCTAAACCATTCTCGAATCCACCTGAATACACACAGAAAGTTTCATTAGAATCGGTCCAGCCGTCTAAGAGGAGTCCAGTGACATACACACGCACACAAGAATTATATATATAAAGATATAGGGAACTGGATCGAACTCTCGTACGGTACGGACCTCTCTGGGATGTCGTTACGCTGCCCGAGGAATAAACGAAGGTGATCAAAATATTTGTGCAGTTTTCTTTCTTTGATCGATGAACCAAGTGATCAAGAAGCAGCAAGTCAACAATTGTGATGTCAGTCATGCTGTCGTCACACATTTTAGAAACAATAGCGAGGTTCCTTCTCCATCATACATTATAGCTATATTAATACTGTAGATTTTAAATAAATTATTCAATATGAAATTGAATCACTAAGATGACGGCCTATCCTCGTCTTAACGCGTGAAGATTAAATGACAACATACTTATAATACCTCCAACAACTGCTTTTTTTGTTTACGTTAGAATTGTTTGGTGAAAATTACTGTAAAACAAGAAAACATTATTTTTATATATTTATGTCGGTACTTAATACCTAAGTTTAGTAGGACCTTCCGTATAAGTAGGTAAAACCAACAACTAGTGTCCTCATACATGGGTTACATTTACGGGTTTCTGAGGGGTCTATGTTTAAGAAATAGGCTCGATCAATACCTATCATTGTAGAACTTTTATTTATTAATCACGAACCATTACCCCAGCCCACGTGTATAAAACCACAAAACAGGTAAAAGAGGTTAGAAAAGAAATAGTTTCTGATTCGTATGACCCCCACTCTTTAACTAACTCAATACGTGCACGCATTACGCATACAGACTTGAATCGCGAGTTTTACTATTGAGTGTCACACTAACGCAAACACTAAACACTGCGCTTGACACACACTCACACACGCGCAAATGCTAATATGTTACGGAGACCATTATCGATATCGATAAAATTATTGTAATTGAATTACCTTCTTCCCGTTTAATAATTTTTCGTTCCGGGGAATTAATACTGGAGGACGGGGTACGAATAATACAACAATAATGTCAAATTGAGGGGAACATTTTTATTACGTTTTCTACTACTACATTATACCATATTTTTTATGCAACAGGATAAACAAGCATACGGTTTACCGGATATTAAGTGATCACTACCTCATTCTCCTGCAACACTAAAGTAATCACAGGAGCGCTACCAGGCTTTTAGGAAAGTGTAAGCGCTTTTTTGAAGGTATTCATATCGTATCCAAGCCACCGTGAAGTTCATTCCACATTTCAATTGTTAGCACTAGAAGTTCCTTGAAATAATACCCGAGTTTGTAAACTGTCCTGCGCCGGTAGAAGGTCAAATGAGGTCAAAAAGCTCTTCGAAAAGCAGCAGAAGCGAATTCTTCGCAACGCCAAGTGATCTAGCCATTCACAGAGCACTGGATTCCCAACGCAGCTCTGAATTGCACGCGGTAAAATTGTTCCAGCTGACACTGGGGTACACCAGACCAGTGTCAGCAATCGTCCGTGCGTCCAGGGCTGTGCTAGATAAAAGGGATATTGGTTAAAGCTTATAAGTTGATAGTTGACACAATGAAAATGTACAATATCCCCAAACACAAGACCGACCATTGAATAAATATATCTCCCTCCGTTATCAAAAAAATAAAAAACAATACAATTTTCAGTCCATAACCTGTATTGCGTGCCGAAGTGCCTTCAGAGCATTGAAGGATTTGGTCGAGGGTGGAAACACAGACGAAGAGATTATAAATGGTGTTTATGTGATATGTGAGGGCTTGTCCATCGTGTCACCCAGGGTCTGCCATGGAACTTTACTTTTGAATGTGGTAAGTAGAAATCAAAGATATTATGAATCTCATTGGCGGAAATATTTAAAATATGAATACTACTTACTTACTTAATTAAAAATATATACATGTGATTCTGTAATTTGGAAGTAAATATCATAATTTATTAACAAAAAATTTATTCGATTTAATATATAGATAATTATCATGTGGGTAGTTTTAAATATTGAAAAAATTAACGAATTGCGAATAAATAAGTAGACCAAGATCGGCATATCTGTAGTTGCGACATAGCTGAAGACCTGGCAATTGATTGTATTACTAAAAGAAACCCGATGAACCGTGTTAAGTACACGGTGCTATGAAACTCAAGTAGGTACGACACGAATGTTAGAAAAGGTCATGGTCAAAGAATTTCGGTTTCTGGTAAAACCCGGGTTAGCTTGCAATGTGTTTCTGTGTGTATTGGATGGAAAGGACATGTTTGTTATAAGCTATTGCCGCCGGTCAGAACCACCAATTCGGATCTTTACTGCCAACTGATGTGATTAACACATGAATTTAGGTTGGTAACTCAGGATTCAGATCGAGTCGGTGGTTTAATTTACAAGCTTCCTAATCCGAACACGGCAAGCGGTTAGAATTGATCAATAGAAAGGCTGTGGTCTTTCATGACTATAATACTAGACCACACAAATCTTTACTCAGCAATTATCAAAAAAAGGTTGGCCTGGCTACTGCAACCGCCAGAATCATCAGATTTCCACCTGTTTAGATTTCTTCACAATACTTTAAGCATTTATAGATTAACATCAAGAAAGGACTATTAAACTTATTTGTCGAGTTGATTTGTTCAAAAGTCCCCCAATATCTACATCGATATTACTACAAAATGGTAAAAATTCATCAAACAAAATTGCACATACTTTAACTTTAATAACAAAAGTCTTGAGTTTTCATATAAAATGCTTAGAAACGATTCCCAGACCAATTAAGTATTACCAATAGTCAAACTACTTGTCAAAACATACGTAGGTAAGTAGGTATAATATATTATACTAGCGGACTCGACAGACGTTGTTCTGTTATAAAAAAAAAACTCTTGCGGATGGAATTTCTTTAAATCTTAGCTGATCTCTACTCGACGAAAGGAATATTTCTACCAAATTTCAAGTCTCTACGCCTTATGTTTCCAGAGATATCGTGATGAGTGACTATATACGTGGAAATCTCTTATATATATATATATATATATATATACGTGGAAATCTCATTTATATGTATAGATTATTGAACTGGGATATAGTTATTTTCTACACCGTCTGTATTGTTCCGACCGAACTAGCAAAAATTATCTTCGAGTACCTAAGAAACGATAACACAAGGATTACACTTATCAGTTTACCTAAAACTGTGAGATGTTAGATTATTGTTTGTTAATACCTATTTAAATCTCTTGTTGTTACAAAGACGAACCCCATCACATAATATGTGGTGGTTTTCACTTGAAATACAAAGTTATAACTAGGATGCCATGCCATTTCTATTTCTTGTAGTATCAAGAATGTAACTCAGACTTTTGTTTTATGGAAAAGGAGGACAAACGAGCGTACGGATACCTGGTCTTGAGTGATCACCACCGCCCACATTCTCTTGCAACACCAGAGGAATCACAGGAGCGTTGCCGGCCTTTAAGGAAGGTGTACGCGCTTTTTTTGAAGGTTACGACGGTACCTCGTCCCGGAAACACCGCACAAGGAAGTTCATTCCACAGCTTTGTAGTACGTGGAAGAAAGCTCCTTGAAAACCGCACTGTGGAGGTTCGCCACACATCCAAATGGTGGGGATGATAACCTAACTTGTGGCGTGTCTTGCGAAGGTGGAATTCGGCGGCAGGAATCATGTGAAACAGCTCTTCGGAACACTCACCATGATAAATGCGGTAGAGGAGACACAATGAAAGCGATGTCTCTATGCAACGCTAAATGATCCAGCCGTTCACAGAGCAATTCGGGTCCCCGAAAATTCGAGCTGCTCTGCGTTGCACGCGGTCAAATGGATCAAGCTGATAATAAAAATATATAAAATAAGGTCCGTACAGGTCTTATCTTTCGCATTCATTTAAAATTTTAAAGCTCTTAATTAAAACATTAACCTACAAGTTAACAATAATATGGAGTATTCAATCTATTTGACGCTTGATTGGTTTGCTGTTTATGGAATTTATGGACCAATTTATGGTGCCTTCTACGAAATGGTCTGCCTCTTTGTATTTAACCTTCCCATGCCTCATCATAACAATTCCCCATTTCACTTCGAATATTATAGTGACTAACTCTTTTCCATTTAAGTTTTCAAAGCATATATTCCTACTTATTTTATAGTTTATCTTAGGCTGAAGAGCATAGTTCAGTTAATCATACCTTCTCCTTTCTTTATATTATGTCAGGAACGTCGGCATGTTTCCAGTCTAGTGATGGATTTAGTGGTTCGAGGCCATTTCATCACCGAAAAAAAGAATAATTGAATTTATGGTCCTTCAATCCTATTGGAATCAGCGGATTTATGTGTATTTCTTTTAGGGACCAGTATCTCTTCCTTATTGAATTTATTCTGTTTTAGATTTCTTTTGATAATAATTTAGTGGGTGAAGTAGTCCAGCCCAGATAAAATAATAACATATTTTATGTTTTTATTCTAGCCGATATTGACATATATTATAAAGACGACGCCCGAAGCTGTACCAAGTACATTCTGTGGTGTTTTCTTCCAAAATGTTGACAAAGCGAGTACGTGTACTTTTGAGGACAATCGATTCGAGTGGGAAGTGGAACTGCCTCCACCAAGCGATATTCCAATCGTAAGTATTGACTATTTGATTGAATACCGTCAATTCGTCGACTTCTATCGTCACCATATTGCTATAGATGCAGGTGCCTTAAGCATAACAAAAGTATTTCACTTATCGTATATAATTAGAAAAAAATAACGTTTTTCAGCAATGTGGCGACTATGTAATAAACTAAATGCAAGACTTTTACTAATGTAGCGTTTATTCTATGACTTACGGAAGTATCAAAGACAAATATTTTTGAAAGTACGGAAGCTGGCAATGTTTATGAATTTATGAATGTATTGTTGAAGAGATTCTTGTCAGTTTTTTGCTCATTTAAAGCTCAACTTTTCCGAAGTGGTGGTAAATAAAGAAATCGTATCTTCTCTCTCAGAGATTTGTTTTTCAAGTGCGTCAAAGATTCTTCTCAAGGAATAAATTTTGGCTTTAACTAACTCAAAAACGCTAGTATGGTTACGATTATGACGGGTCATCATGATACAATTGCATAAATCGTGGTCGCGGCGGATCTGCGGAGGCGGCGAGAAACTCTTGACACACGACATGCCTTTAATGTAGTCATTACATTCACAACCTTAGGCGCCAGCAAATTGTAAGAAATTTAATTGCTGACGAGTTGTAGCCAACAGCAGTTTCCCTTGAAATTCCATTATTGCCGACGTTTATATGAAATACATTCACGTGCAAAGAATAATTTGATAATTGAATAATCTGACGTTGAGAAGACGGAGAACCTGTACTGGCTCAGCTATGCATTGCTGGCAGATCGCACCTTCAAGATTAAAATTCGGGGCCTGCCAGTAGATTCTGAATCAAATAATAATTCATGTACAGCCCCGAACTCTGTCGGTAATTAAAAGCAAAAAGAGCACGCCTGGCATCACTTCCGGTATTTATGAATGAAGTAAAGAAACGCTTTCCACCGGCGGCTAAGGTGCGTTTTTATGCACTTTAGCAGTCGCTTGTTGTAAGGGTGAAAACACCGGTAAATAGTACCTATAACCATTGTCGTGTGAATTTCGTCGTTGAGCCATATGTACGATCCGTGTCAAGATTTCATGTACTACATGTTTTCCTTTTGGAAAGGGAAATTACTAACTGCCATTCCCAATATTTAGTCTATCTCATACTTGAGATAAAAATCGCAACTATCGTTGACTTTTCTGTGCCAATAAACTTATCGACGGTAACTCACCTTGTCTGTCACTGGGACGACGTACCTATAGCTTACCAGCGATAGAAGTTTGTACGGAAATTGCAAATCACGCGTCCCAATATAAGGCGATATGTATGACTTATCGGCTATATTGGGACAGCTTCAGATTATTGACAGCTAATTACTGACAGTAAAAGGTAGTAATTTATCTCTATCTGTAGATAGTATATTGGGAACGGCCGCAATTTTAACAGATAGGTTTCTGGCCTGCACCTAAATCTCGTCAGCAACTGAAATGAAATCTCGGCAGAAACTGGATAATCATAATGTTAACTCCAGGAAAAACAAACTAGTTATCGGTTAAGTCGAGACAATAAGTCTTTTGTTGGTTGATGTATACGCTTTAAGTACCTACAACACTTTTTCATTTCCCAGAAAAAGAACAATGCAAATGTTTGAAAAAATTCAAAACAATGTCAAAAAACTTTGTGGTAAATATATGACTTTCTTAATGATACCACATATGATAATATATTGAAAATGGAATGATCGTCCTCGGGTTTTTATCCAGGACGATACGACTTGAATGCCTTCAAAAAAGCGACACACCTTCCTTAAAGTTTGGCAAAAATCCTTTCATTCCTATTTCCTTTCAATCCTTTGATCTAACATCAGGTAATCCTATGCTCGTTTGTCCTCCTTTAGTATAAAAATCTAATATTATCACTATAATCATTTTAATTAGTTAAATAATTTAAATTTTAAACGATAAAATCAAAAATACGACACGCCACGAATTAGGATTTCGCCCCCACCATCTGGATGTGTGGCATTCCTACGCAGTGCGGTTTTCAAGGAACTTTTTTTGCACACACTACAATGCTGTGGAATGAGCCTCGATATGCGATGTTCCGGGACGATATGACACATTACGCTTTTCAAGGAACTTTCTTGCACGTACAACAATGCTGTGGAGCTTCTATGTCCGGTGTTTCCGGGACGATACGACATGCGTACCTTCAAACAAAGAGTGTACACCTTCCTTAAAGGCCGGCAATGTTTCTGTATTTCCTCCGGTTTAGGTTGTGGGCGGTGGTGATCAATTAACATCAGGTTTATGCGAGCCTTACGCTAATTTGCGATCCATATCCACAAAAAAAATTAACTAAAAGCTAATAAATGTATTCGCATGATTTCAGATAAACAGCGCAAACGAACCATTAACCATTGCTTTAATATCGGACGCTCATATCGACCCTTTGTACGAACCAAATGGGGTCGCTGTTTGCTCAGACCCGACTTGCTGCAGGAAGGGTCAAACTGCGACAAATACACTCAAAAATAACCCAGAAATAGAAGAAAAAATAGTTGTCAGCAGCCTAAAGGAACTTAATGGTGAAAAAGTGATAGATCTAGATGTCGGAGAAGCACTGAGATTAATTAGAAACACCTCATCCAAGAATGCTGATAGTCAACCTCCAGCTGGATATTGGGGTGATTATCGGAACTGTGATTCACCGATTTGGGCATATGAAGACGCCATCGACAGAATTGCTTCTACTCACAAGGTATAAATTATTATTTCTTCTATACATTATAAAAATAAATGTGTGTCACACATGGTAGAAGTGAAACTTCTGTAAAGTTCCTGATTAAAAATATTCATTGAAAAAATCAACAGACTGATGCGTCCGTTGATTTAAACTGTAAACTAAAAACTGTATATTTATAAAATCATAAAAAAAGAATTAAAATTATAGAAAACATACAGGCTACAAGATATTGAAATGGATATCGAGTATCAGGATAAATGTAAGGTTTACTATTTTTCACCAATCTTAAAAAATATATAATATTTTAATTATATTACATATATTACAAATTCTGCAGCTCTACAAACCTCATGTACGTCGCTTGAGGCACATATTATTCCACCTCAATGGGCGGGGTGCCAAAATTATAGTTTTATAAATAATAGCTGGCAACGGCGCCCCTATCGTCTTGCTTTTTCGTTTCATCGAGTTTCACAACGATTTTAAAGAAGTTTCACTTCCTGTGCTTCCCAGGGGCATAAAAAGAATAGGGAAGTTCCAGGCCCAATGGTGTCGTAAGAGAGAGGAGTGGGAGGTTACTTTGCACAGAATGCCGGCTAGGTTATAGGTACCATAACGGCGCCTTTTTCAGCCGTGAAGCAGTAATGTGTAAGGATTATTGTGTTTCGGTCTGAAGGGCGCCGTAGCTAGTGAAATTACTGGGCAAATGAGACTTAATATCTTATGTCTCAAACGCTCAAAATCTTGGATTTTTCAAGAATCCCGAGCGGCACTGCATTGTAATGCACGCCAGGGCGTATCAATTACTATCAGCCGAACGTCCTCATCGTCTCGTACCTTATTTTCATTAAAAAAAAAATTTAGAATTTTTTCCATGGGTATTATGTGGCATTTATAGAAAGGGTTCTATATTATGCTATTCCGTATTGTAACATACTTTGAACAAGCGTATTAAATAGACAGATATGAGGAGTTGTGTTTCTAATTTCCTACGAATTACGTTTGGGGAATCCTAACATCTTCCATGCCTTTTTAATACCTAATATGATGATAATTATTAAAAATCTCAACTTGGAATCGAATAGTAGGTACTCCCAAATCATGAACAATACGGTACCAGATTTACAATCTCCTTGTTAATTTTGTTAGACGAGACATTTTTTTTACGCTTGGAGAATTTAATTTGTGATCACTTTTTTGCATTGATTTCCATTTTATTATTTATATACCAATCGTGAATAGAATCAATATCACGTTGCAACAGGTCTGCATCTCTAGCACCACTTACTGTACGATATAATTTGACGTCGTCAGGGAAAATTGAGCATTCACTATGATAATTATATGGTCTGCTATATCATTTACGAAAATCAAAAACAGAGTCGGTCCATCCAAATGAGACCTTTGTGGAACGCCCTAAGTTGCAGTGAAATCATTGGACTTTTAGCCACCCAGAACAACTCTTTGGGTCCTATTTCTCAAGTAAAAATTAAATCAATTCAAAAGTTTGCCATGAAATCCATAATTTTTTAATTTTCTTAATAGTATCTCATGGTTCACTCTATCGAATGCATAACTAAAATCAGTGTAAATTGCGCCAATTTCATTAACATTTTCTATAATATTATTATTTATGTCATTGTGTCACTAAATGGTATACTTATTTGTTTCTAGGACATCGACGCCATTTATTATTTGGGTGATACAATTGACCACCACATTTGGGAGACTACATACGAATTAATAAACGAAGTTAATTTCGATCTCGTAGATATTATAAGAAAGAAATTCGGTGATGTTCCTGTTATTCCCGTCATTGGAAACCACGAGTCACAACCAACCAATCAGTAATATTTATATTAATACAGCTTTTACAAAAAAAAAATGCACGAAGAGTCTTTTGGTTTTATAACTTAGGAAAAAAAAGGATTTAAAATGTTACAATCTTCAAGCATCATTCATGGTTTTAAAACACCTTAAATTTTGCTAAGTGCGAGGAAATGAAAATTCTAACTATTAAAAAGACGTCACCTCGACATCAATTGAAGATTTTCAAGGCATCCTTTGTAAGGAATTTACCAGTGGGAGGCTCCTTTGCACTGGATGCCGGCTAGATTATGGATACCACAGCAGCTGTTTCTGACGTGAAGCAGTAATGTGTAAGCATTACTGTGTATCGGTCTGACGGGCGCCGAAGCTAGTGAAATTGCTGGGCAAATGAGATTTGACAACTTATGTCTCAAGGTGAGGAGCGCAGTAGTAGTGCCGCTCAGACTTTTTGGGTTTTTCAATTATCTTGATCGGCACTGCATTGTTATGGGCAGGGCGTATCAATTACCATCTCCTGAACGTCCTGCTCGTCTCGTTCCTATTTTCATAAAAACAATAAGGGACCTTCCATAAATCACGTCACACGAATTAAATTCAAATTCAAATATTTTTATTCAAAATAGGATGTGACATGTGACCCATTCCAAAATGAATGCCTCAGACCTAAGAAGAATGGGCGCAACAAACTCAGCGGGCTTTTTTTTCATCGAATAAATATGTTTACAAAGTACTATTGTACAATTAAACTTATTATTTGATAGCCTGAGGGCGGTCACTCCATTCCCAATCTGTGGTATCATTAAGAAAGTCATTTATGTTATAGGAACCTTTACCACACAAACGTTTTTTAACAGTTCTTTTGAATAACGTTATACTTTTGTTTTGAACATTTTCTGGGATCTTGTTGTAAAAGCATATACATGATCTTATAACCCCTAGCCATACTCCTTGTCACAGGTGGTAACATTTGGCACCCTATCTTTTTTTATATAAGAGGGGGCAAACGGGCAAGAGGCTCACGGGATGGTGAGAGGTGAGGACACCGCCCATGGACATCCGCAACAACAGGTGTGTCAAGAAATTCGTTGCCGGCCATTAAGGTATGCTTTTTTCTTGAAGGTCCCTAAGTCGTATCTGTTCGGGAAAACCGCAGCCGCTAATTGATTACACAAAGTGGCTGTGCGAGGCAAGAAATTTCTAACAAAACGCGCGGTTGTGGAATGCCAGACGCCTACGTGGTACGGGTGGTACTTTTCACGTAATGGCCGGTGGTGGTGGAAATCGGCTGCTGGAATCAACCCGAACAGCTCCTCTGAGCACTCCTCGTGATAAATGCGGTAGAAGATGCAGAGAGAACCCATATCTCTACGCAATGCCAAAGAATCTTGATCGTCGATGATTCGAACCGCTCTTCGTTGTATTCGGTCAAATGGAAGAAGCTGGTACTGGGGAACACCCGCCCAGAGGTAAGAACAGTACTCCATGTGAGGCCGAATTTAAGCGTTATAAAGTTGCAGGCGGTGGCTTTTAGTGAAGTCTCGCCTTACTGAGTACACCAAGCCTTTTAGAGGCCAGTTTGTCCTTCTCTTCCAAGTGACCACGGAACTGAACGTCGCTCGATATATCGACGCCAAGTATGCCAATACAGGCTGTCGCAGTTAGAGGAGTGATCTCGAATCGAGGGGATACGACAAAGGAAGCCTAGTGTGATGCCACATATTTTGCAATTTAACATTTAGGAATTTATGCAATTAAAACACCACTGCAAAATTTGCCCATTTAGGACATCTCCCCGCCCATTGTCACAAAATATCACACAACGTCTCTCTCTTCCCCTTAACGCGTGACGTAATTTATGGATGGCCTATAATGGATCACCAGGTTTTATCATACTCACTAAACGAATCCCACAAACTAGCGATGTATAAAACACCGGTTCCGCTACATATACCGAGACTATGGCTCTAATCTTAAGTCTAGCCTACATCCTATATTATCTCTAACCATTTGACCTCATGCAACGCAGTCATTGTCGGCAGAATACAGTAATAGAACAGTACTTTATCTTCATACTAGAGCGCCCGAATCAACGCACGCACTCATACATACGATTTATACGGCTGCTAAGCAATCTTGAACTATTGAGTGCCACGCCGTACTGCGCTGGGGTGGGTCGCCGTCCGCGTAGTCAATCTTCTTGTATTTACCAACCCTAGCGGTCCATCCAGACGTAGGTATAAATTTCAAGGAGACCGCTGAGTTACGCTACTGTTCTATTACTTGTATTGTGTTGTTGGCTTTAAGGAATGTGTTGTCAGGATAAAGCCAAGGGCTAACTAACCGTCACTTGAGTGATCCGATTCCCGAAACTCATCTCATGTAGGAGTGGCAGACAGCCCAATGCAACAGTGAAGTTTACGTTTTATCAAACTCGGCAAATTTTTACGTAAGTCTCAGCTACATAGACGTCAGTCTTAATACAAGCTTGCCTTAAATGAAGTACTTACTTTGTCTATCTTAGATAGGTATACAAGGAAAATGGTCTTTGTTTGAAGCTCTAGCTCACGCCTAAACCACTGATCGTATCGACATGAAACTACCACCATTCAATGCTAAATTTTTCCTAGATGGTTTATATTATCTACTTATTTTTCGAATTTCAACGTTCCTTCCTTTTAAAATTCGCCCAGCGAAGCGGGCGGGGACGGCTAGTTGTAATACATAATCAGACATAATGATTTAATAACATTTCATCTTGACTAGATTTGCTCCAATACATGTGACCGGGCAATACCTGAACACGACATGGCTTTACGACGCATTGGCTATGAAATGGGACTTCTATCTGAGTGACGAGGCGAAGGAATCAGTTCGAATTCGAGGCGGATTTTCACAATTGCTACGGCCCGGCCTGCGAGTTATTTCTTTAAACAACAACGTAGCATACAGGCATAACTGGTACAATATAAAAATATCTATAATAAATTTAATATATAGGTACAAACTTAGATAATTTATACGTCTAGGTAGAGATCTACTTGCTGCTAGACAACCGATAAAAATAGGCCAGGTTTATGACTTAAATGCGTGACAAGCTACGTCTTACACTCGCGATTTGAATGTCACTTTGTGTAACTGTGCGTGCATTGCTCAAATTAGAGGTTAACTGTCAACATTATTTTTTTCGACGTTTTCACAATTGTCACAGTCTGTCTAGATTCTAGACGCATAAACGATCTAAGACCTAAACATTAGCACGACAAAGCCAAATAATACACTAGTGTCTGGGTGTATTTTGAATTTAAAATCAATTCCCTACAGCCATATTTTACATCTAAAAATACAAGAATTAAAGTTTTTTAAGATTCGTGTCACGTGATTATTTATTTAAATATAGTTTAACAAAGTCAATACCTATTCAAAACATACAAATATTTCAGGTGGCTAGTGTATGACCCCTTAGATGCTAAAACCCACTTGGACTGGCTCGTGAGTGAACTGCACAAGGCCGAGCAAGCCGGAGAGAAGGTCCACATTCTGACGCACATCTCTCCCGGGACTCATGACCTTATTTACACGTGGACGAGAGAGTATAATAGGATTGTCAATAGGTAAGTTCCTTTAGGACAACATTCATTTTAATAGCTAACAGTGGGGGATTCTTTTATCGTGTGTGTCGGCAATATTTAAATTCAAAATAGCATTTAAATTCACTTATTGAACGTCAAAAACTACCACCCATGCGGATAAGTATGCCTCAGACCTGAGAAGAACGGGCTCAAGGAACTCAGCAGGCTTTTTTTATTTTAATATATGCAATCGAACAATAAAATTTATAATAAAATAGGCTCAGGGCCTCAGTCTGTGGTATCATTAAGAAAAATAAATATAATTTACGAGGGCGGCATGATAAGTAACTAACCACTGCTATTTAAAAAGTTAAAATTAAAAAAATATATATGTCATTTTTAAATTCTTTTCTCTGGCCACCTGTGTTCTATATTTGAATTTGGTGGCGTGAAAATAACTTTTTGTCACTGTCGAAAATATATTTCTGTTTTTAAAATGGATAAAATTGAACAAAGAGCGCTGATAAAGTTTCTTCATGTGAAGGGCATGAAGGGGAAAGATATCCATGACGAGTAAAAGAATATTTTGGGTGAATGTTCTCCTTCTTATGCCACAGTAAAAATCTGGGTGACTGCACGGACGAGTAAAAAAAGCAGGACTGCACCGTGATATTAACAAGTGAAGCGCCTTTCAGGTTGTGTGTGTGCAGTTACGGGGGATACCAGCTAACATAAATTATGTCTCGTTTTTAGTCATAGTATTACACATTACATTTAACTCTGTTTTTCTAATTTCTGATAGTCAGATTGTTTCCTAAATCAAAAAGTAATATCGCAGGCATAGTATGAGTAAATAAATAAATTATATAAAAGCAGGTACACCTTGAAAGTAAAGATTGCGTGTTTTATTTCTGTGTCCAAGTCTTGTTTGCAGTATTTTTGTTCTAACTGATATAAAAATTGACGTACTAACATTTCTTATTTCTAAGAATACCAACACAAAATTCATTCTTATATTCGTTTGTTTACCACTGACGTGGTGTCAAATAAGTTTTTAGAGAACATATTACTATGCGCTTTATAGAGATTTGGTTGCTAGGTGAATAGTGAAAGTGATGGAAAATTTGACAGAGTACTGGATCCCCGACAATTCGAGTGGCTCTCATCATCATATATATCACCCAATCCGGTCGATCACGTGCGCACTACTCAGGTACGTTCCAGAAACTTTCTGGAATGGTCTGGTCTCGTCTCGGCCCATATAAATAGCCGCAGGGAGGCGAGCCGGTTCAGTTCAGTTTACGCTATATTCGAGGCGTCTTCGAAGTGAAAACTAGTGAACAAGAGTGATACCAGTGAAACCTACGACTTGGCTACGACCTAGGACATCGTTAGTGTTTGGACCTAGTGCTTTGTGTTGGACCTAGGGCTAGTGAATAACGCCTTCAAGAGTCAGCAGGTCTTTCTCCCCGAACCCTAACACGTAACAGAAGTCCACATTTAAATCCCAGGTTATAAGTATATTAAGAAAGAAGCAAGAAGACGAATACAAAATTTAAATATAAACTACACATAGAATACAGGCTCCTAAAATGTGTATATATGTATATATATATATAGGTAAATGTGTATAATATAGATAGTAGGTATTAATATATATATTTTAGTGTATTACTATAATATGTATAGGTATATATTATTATATATCTTTGATTATATTATTTTTATTTTATTTTTTAAATATTTTATATGTATATATGTCACTTTAACTATTACTTATAAATATTATTTTTAATCTTAATTTTTAAGCACTAGTAGTATTAAGCGTTGATAACGCAATATTGTTAAAAATCAGCGGAACACGTGGTTTAGAATACATGTCTTATAATTCTTATAACTTATTGTCTACACATGTATTTGTAAATCTGTTTGTGTTTTTCTAATAAAATAAATAAATAAATAAAAAACAATACTATCTAGACGTATCCATTAAGTAGTTCTTTTAGACATAATATCTTTGATTGTCTAACGCCTATGTTTATTACAGATTTGCGTCTACTATAGCGGCTGAATTCAATGGACACACACATTCGGACGAATTTAAAATATTTTACAGCGGCCAAGACCGTGAAACGCCTGTCAGTATAGCGTGGGGGGCTGGCAGTCTTACTGCATACACCAACTATAACCCAAATTACAAAATCGCCAGATTTGATTCCACTACTTATGTAAGTACATTCCGCACTTTACATGTACACAGTAACATTTTATGCTGACCTCCACATTAGGCTTTGCCTGTCTCGTGGGGGATATAGTAAAATTAAGAAAAAATAAAATATACAAACGCCTAGTAACAAGCTGACTACGAGTTTCTTAAATGTTCGCGTCCGTTTGTACATTTTGTTTTAGTAATTTTAATGTAATTAGTTAGCAAAATAATTAAAAACGTCAAGTAAGTTACACAATTTTCTTAATAAAATTTTCTCATTGCGTGGCGTTATATTCAAAGCGCGGTCGAAACAGATTTGAACGAAAAGTCTGCCTAATAAACGCGTAGGCAGATTTTTGCATCGGACAATTTTTGAACGTGATTGTGAGACTAGTTTTTTCACTATAAGTCAATGAGTGTATATGTCGATTTTGTATTTACCAGTATAACAATATATATATCTCCTATCTCTATGGTTTAATAACATAATTAAACAATTAACATACAGATTTCCAATTCTTTTGTAAATAGCTTTTTCCTTATATGACAAGACCACTTAACATGAATCTGAACTGGGCTTTGAAATAATACATTTGTTTTTTCAGGAACCTACAAACATTATCAACTATATTTACAATTTGACTGAAGCAAACTTAACACCGAATAGACGTCCACATTGGTTCGAGCTCTATGACGTGAAAAATACATTCGGTATTCAAGATTTGAAACCCGCCACAATGAGCAACTTAGTGTATTCTATGGTGACAGATCAAAGACCCCTATTGGATCTTTACTCAGCGTTCTTTTCAAAACTAAGCGATACAAGATGGCCATATTGCAATGACTATTGTAAAATTGATAATTTGTGTAAAGTTGTAGTTACGGTACTATGGGAACGTGAAAGGTGTGAGGAACTGCGGAGTCTATTGTTTCCTTAAATAAAACTTATCAGTATTCATATTTTTATTTTATTTTCTGATAGAACTTTTCACAAACGAACTAAAGTTATTATAATATCTACATATATAGCTACTAATGATCTTGTATACTTAACCAGTTCAGTTGTGGCTTCCACTTCAAATCCTTAAAAGGTATTTTGTCTAACACCGACATCTGAAATTAAATTAAATTAATCATATACGAGTATACTTTTTTAAAGACAAGTGACGAGACGAGCAGGATGTGATCGTAATTAATACGCCCTGTCCATAAAAATGCAGTGCCGCTCAGGATTCTGCAAAAACCCAAAAATTCTGAGCGGCAGTACAATAATTGCGCTCGTTACCTTGAGACATAAGATGTTAAGTCCCATTTGCCCAGAAATTTCACTAGCTACGGCGCCCATCAGACCGAAACACAATAATGCTTACACATTACTGCTTCATGTCAGATATAGGCGGGGTTGTAGTACCCATAATATAGCCGGCATCCTGTGCAAACGACCCTCCCACAGGAATTCTATCTTAGCCAGTTGCAAATGAGAATAGGATTAACTTGATGGTTTGTAACAATCCCTGTATAACACAAATCTAAACAAAATGAAATTTGAAATAGATTGAATTAATATAATTTAACTAAAAAGAAATTTAAAGGCGGCCCCAATACCGATGACATCTCGCAAGCGTCAAGTAGCGAACTACGTTAGCGTCATACAACACAATCAAATTGAATTAAATATGACATTGCGTAGAGACGTCGCTTCATTGTGTCCTCTACCGCAATTATCACGGTGAGAGTTGCGAAGAGGCCTCGCACGTTTTTGACATATCTTACATAGTTGAAACTCAGTGGTAGGAGTCAAAATGTTCTTCAGAACACTCCCAATCGGGATAGTGTGGAAGAGAACCGCAACAAACTTGATGAAATCGAGACTATGCTATGCAGTATCAGACTGGGGCCCGCAACATTAAGTCTATTTTAACCATAGATTATGCTTTTACCGCTAAAAAGTCTACCCTTGATTCAAGATGACTCCTCTAACTGCTATAGCTTATATCGGCATACTCGACTTTGATAAATCGAGCTAAGTTCAGTTCCGTGGTCACTTGGAAAAGAAGGCAGAGACCTTCGATTCGACGTTGACTTGAGGACCGCCCGTGTGAAGATCAAGAAGAGAAGATATTTACGCGTAAACATGAGTCATCTTGAATTGGTAAAGGTCCAATTCACCCCATTCCGCAACCTTCTCAAAAGAGGACTCAATAGAAGTCCAGCACTGGTCACCAATTTCCCAAAAGAGATATGCATAACCCATGTATACAGCAAGTTAGAGACATCCAACACAGGCATAGGATAGGAAGAAGAAAGAGGGCAAATTTAAAATGTACAATTTTTATATTGTTATTAAAAATATTCTAACTGCCTAACCTCCTGCTTATGTTTGGTGTCGGTTGACAACTAGTAACCAATAGAGTACAGATTTCAGTTTTCAAATTCTTTAGGGTATGTTCCGATATGCACTGCGACCACTGTACAGTGTGACGTCAATTTAGCATACTGTGAAGCCGTTCCTTTATAGCCAGTTATACTGGTTACTGTTTAAAACGGAACGCAATCCCGTATACTGTCTGCCGCATTTTTTGAAGCAGCATTCAAATGAGTGTATTCAAGTTTTCTAGTTCATTAAAAAAACTGATGCTGGAGTACTGTCAAACTAAAAATATTTGGCGTAAAAGTTGGGCACTCGAGTGGCTTCGACTTATCACATGATCAAAGTACTGCGAGTATCTTACCTCGATCTTACCTTATCTTACCTTACGCCAGTACTCACAGTAGAATATGGCGGCGAATTATGACGTCATATATTTCCCTAGGGTACTGCGGCAGTATACTGGCAGTCCATAACGGAACGAATTTTTCTACAGTGATAGTACTGTGCAGTGCTCGCAGTGCATATCGGAACACATCCTTAATTGCCAGGATCAGTAGAGCAACTCCTTTAATCATATAACCATAGTGACAACTATTCTAAATTGGTCAGTTTGCAAAACAGATACCATGAAATTATGTGCCTTCCCCCTAACCCCTTGCGTATCTTTCAAGCAAGATGTCATGGATTATTACTGAACAGTTTGTTCAGTTATACTCATAATTACAGGAACACATTAACAATCCCTAGAAAATTTAGTTCACACTATATTATGAGTTATATCAAGACACTTAGATAATTGATTCAAAAGAAAGGTTTAGACATGATTACTCTGACATTTATGATCCGATTTACGTAATTCTTATTTTGTATGCTGCGAAATAGATGCCATAAAAATTTTACATAATTTGGCCCAGTCGTTCTCATTTTATAAACATTTATATGAAATTTTTGTCTACCTGGATGACATAATTGTTTTCTGTGTACGGCATTTTTTTGGAGTTTTCATTCAGATTGATGAAACTACGTTTAGAAAAACCGAATTCAAAAACTGAAACTATCAAATAACTAAAAATTTAATTTAATACACCTCTCATATGTAGCATATAAAAATAATAGTATTTTATTAATTCTAAAGGTAAAGGTTTGCAATTGCATAAGAGGTGTATTAAATTAAATATTTTGTTATTTGATACATTTCAGTTTTTGTACTCGGTTTTTTTAAACATAGTTTTTTTTATGCTCATCATCATACCTGATGCCTTATGAAGTTAACAATCTTTTCAACATGCTCTGGATTGGTATCTTCAGATAATGAATAAAATCTCCTCCAGACTGCTGCTGCCAACACTTTATCATCATCAATTCCTTCATCATACCCAACTAGAGCTGCTTGAAACTGTTCGGATAATTCAGTTACTTGTTTCCTTGCTATAGTAGGATTAGCACCCTGTAAAATTAAACATTATTTTAGTCAAATATTTTCAGATTTATCAACAAAAACAAAAAATATATACATGTACCTCTAAGAATTTAATCCGGTTCCCCACGTCAGCCCAGAGGGCTTCAATAATACAATTCCTCACAAAATGTCCATCCCCTTTGTGGATTTTATTTTTTCCACCAGTGGTAATAACATCTTCCGCCATGTAACGTACAAGTAACAACCATACATGGAGTTCTGTGACGATAAACCATGATGCAAAAGTATCAGGCAGTTCTAGCACCTCAAACCATTCTTCATATAAAACTTTTACAGGAACACATTCATATATGAAAAACCCTGTAAGTTTTAAGCGCTGAAATATATTAATTTAAATTGTATAAGGAGACAGAATACAAATATTTCACTCAATGGAAGACTCTGAGCGAATAAATTAAAACATATCATAATTTTTTCATCATCATCATTTCAGCCGGAATACATCAACTGCTGGACAAAAGTGTCTCCCAAAGATTGCAATGACAATTGGTCCCGCACTGCCCTCATCCAACCTATCCCGGCGATCTCAACCAGATTGTCTGTCCATCTTGAGGGGGGCCTACCAACACTATGTCTTCTGGAACATGGTCGCCATACAACAACCTCATTACCCGCCAACAACCATTAAGTACATTATGACAGTAGTATATTACTTTACTTACTATTTTTTATCCTTAGATAATTTAGACATATAGATAGTCTCTTGACATGATAGACAACCGATAAAAACAGGCCTAAATATTAGTTTAGTGTGTGTAACAACAAGCAACATCTTACACTCACGATTTGTATGAAACTTTGCAATAGTGTATGTGAAATTTCACTAAATAGAGGTGAGATCTAAATTTTTTTTTGTTACATTTTCACAAGTGTCATAGTCTAGACATATAAATGTTCTAAGTTTTATTAATGATTAATTACTTACTGCTCTTTCCTGGTCCATCAATCCAACTGCCTTCATAAATCTCTTCACATAACTCTCCTCTACTGCTATTGTTCCTTGTTGTCTATGACTTATCAAGAAACTGGCTTTTTCAACAGCATCAATTTTAAGGCTATTTATATTTAAAGATGGTAGCCTTCTTGCATGCTGATAAACCTATAATAGAACTATTTGTGTTAGAGTATCCTGATGAATGATTAGATACAGTGTTAAAATAGAGATCTTTTACCTGAGAAAAAATTCTTCCTCGATACATACTAATTACTTTAGTTATAGTTATTGTGGTGTAATATCAATGATACTCAATATTTATGTAACATTCATACACACATCAAGTAATTCATATGTCTTTGAACCACAATAATGTTTCATATTTTATTAATACTCTCTGTTAAGCCTAAGTACTTCGTACATGAGATTAAAGATTTTGGAATTACGAAATTGTAATTTAAAAATACTTCAACAGCACGTAGGTATGTATTTATTTTTATTTTATAGCTCTTTCTTCCTCATTTCATAATATTATCTAAATTAGAACAGCCCTACAGACTGACAAACATCTGACTGAGGTGACAACTGACAATTGATATGTTGACATCTGGTTCACGCGGTGTATTTTTTTTTTGGGATTTTATGACCTGGTTGGAAGATTGATAGGGTTTGGGGTAGCTAACACGCGTGAGTCGAGTGTTATTACAGTTTATAATTACATTTTCTTACAGTGCCTATTAATAACTTGTGTATAGAAGTTTTTATTATCTTATTGGTGGTGGAGTATTTTTTACTAGTAAGTATTTATTAACAATTTAACATAGATATCTAATTGCGTGCTTACTAACTTAGACTTACTACCAACTTATCCTTTATGGATATAACCCCCCGAGAACCTCCGGATCCTCTGGATATTCCATTACCTGGATCGAAACGTCGTTTACAGGACAGCGCAACACATAACGCAAATGCAGTCTCTAAAAAGACAATTATTGATACCGATATGGCTTCTGCATCCATACAGAATATATATAATCACCCAACTTTAGTTGTGGGGATTAAAGAATACACCTCATTAGATAAAGGTCCATTTATTATTCATGTTTCCCGCACTGAAGAAGATCCCTCTTCAGGTTTAACAATAAGACCTATAAAATTTGGTCAACTTTTACACAGACATAAAGTTGCCAATATATGCCCGGATGGTATTAAAAAAGTTGGTAGGAATAATATAGCAGTAATCTTCATATCAGCTTCAGAAGCCAACAAATTTTTAAATAACCCACTTTTAACTGCAAACAAATATGAAGCAAATATACCTAATTATAATATTACAAAGATGGGTATTGTCCGCCAGGTTCCGGTGGACTTATCCATGAATGAGTTTGTCAAGTCAGTTGATCTTCCCACAGGTAGTGGAAAGATTTTAAAAGCTCGCAGACTCAATAGAAAAGTTATTGAGGATAATAAAGTTTCTTGGATCCCAACCCAAACTATAGTTATTAATTTCCAAGGACAATCACTTCCTACCAGAATATTCCTATTTCATAACTCCCTTCCAGTAGAAACTTACCTTTTCCCCACCATTCAATGTCAGAACTGCTGCAGATTTGGACACATTAAAACAACATGCAGATCCAACTCAAGGTGTTATAGATGTGCCCAATCCCACTCTGGTGACTCATGTAATATACTAGAAAAAGATGCAAATTGTATTAATTGTTCTGGACAACATTTTTCCACCAATAAAGGTTGTTCTGAACATGGAAGGCAAAGAACAATTAAAATAATAATGTCGCAAGAGAACATCTCTTATGTAGAGGCAGCAAAGCGTTGCCCAAAATCTACAAGGCCATTCACAGAAATTCTCAGTAATCCTTCCTCATCCCATAATGCCCCTACAACCCACATGAGCCAGACTAGTATTCCTTCTGCTCCCACTGCCTCTTATAGGAAAACTGTTACTTCTCTTCCACACTCTAGAGCCCCATTAAGCAAGTCCTATGATAAAGCTGCTCATCAGGCCATTATTGCTGAGGTACCTTCAGTGTTCCCCAATGGCTCAGCATTAATGCATCAGTCTATTCCCTCCTCTACAGTACAGAATGAAAACCTCCTGGAGGTTCTCCTTTCACTCATTCTAACTCTCATATCAAGTAACACTCTTAACATACCGTCCAACGTTGCCCATAAACTATCTCACATCTTATCCCTTTGTAACAATCATGGCCCCAGTGACCATCCTTCAATGGAACACCAGAAGCCTACGTCCTAGAAAACCAAGCCTTATTCATCTTATAAATAAATACCTTCCCTCTGCCATCGCCATTCAACATTCAACTATGATTGCAGACATCCTCCATTTAATCTCGTCTATTCCCTCTCTTATGATTCTAATGGGAGATTTTAATGCACATCACATGTCTTGGGGCTCTAGCACTACTGATTATTTTTCTCTTTCCCTTCTTAATATTTTTGATGAATGTAATCTCTGCATAATAAATGAAGGCTCTCCAACCCGCAGGGTTGCTCCTTCTCAAAATCCAAAAAGTGCAGTTGACCTGACCCTATGTTCTCCTTGTCTTGCTTCTCTTATTTCTTGGAACATCCTTCAAAATTCCAACGGCAGTGATCACTATCCTATTATCATTTCATTACCTGATAAAGTAATCCCTGCTCAAAATTTTTCCCCTTCTCTCAAATACATATTAACAAATGCTAATTGGCAACAATTTTCCACTTGCCTTGATGAAAAAATTTTAAGCTTTCCCAATCCTAACCATTCAAATGCTGTTGAAAATTATAATAAATTAGTGCTGACCAAAATTTTCCCATAAAAAAACCATCCAATAGTAAAATTTCAACTCCTTGGTGGGATTCAGATTGCACCAAGGCTGCTAAGGATAGAAAATTAGCAGAAAAAATATATAATAGGAGCATGACTTTGACCAACTTCATTAATTATAAAAAAGCTGCTGACAAGGCCACTAATTTATTTGCCAAAAAGAAAAAACAAGGTTGGATCAATTTTTGCCAGAGCTTATCTCCCTGTACTCCATCTACAATTGTATGGAAACAAGTTAAAAAATTTAGGGGTTCTTACAATCCTTCGGAGCATGACTCAAGTGTAGATCCATCTGTATGGCTTAAATCCTTTGCAGATAGCTTGTCACCCCCTTCAGTTCCTAATGAAGACTATCTCCGTTCACATCCAATCCCTCTCTCATCAACTCCCGGGGCCGATGGCATCCCCTATTCTTTCCTTAAACAATCTTCAATCAGATCCCAAGAATACTATCTCAAAATTATCAATAACATATTTGATGTCGGTGCCATACCTCCATCTTGGAAAAATCAAGTGACTATTCGTATACTCAAACCAGGTTCAGAGTCCATCTAAAGCCACTAGTTATAGACCAATTGCCCTATCATCTGCTCTTGCAAAAATATGTGAACATATGATCAAACATCGACTTGAGTGGTTTGTTGAATACAATAACCTCATTTCCGATTCCCAGTATGGATTCAGAAAGGGGAAGAGCTCATTAGATAGCTTGGGTATCCTTACCACTGATATAAGATTAGCCCTTTTCCAAAAAGAACCTCTTTTGGCAGTTTTTCTAGATATAGAATCCGCATATGATAACGTGTCTCTTCCTCTGCTCAGGAGCAAACTCATTCAGCTGAGTATTCCAGCGAAGTTAACTCGATTCATATGCAATATGCTAATGGAGCGAACAATTACCATTAAAGGTCCATCCTCACACCTACCTCCTAAAACAGTTTTGGAAAGGTTTACCTCAAGGTTCTGTTCTCAGTCCTTTACTATACAACCTGTATACCTCTGATATTTCTAGCACAGTTGCCCCCTTTTGCCAAATCTTGCAATATGCAGATGATATTGTTCTATATACTTCTGATAAGTCTATACAGGCTTCCTCTAATCGTTTGTGTCATGCTCTAGAATATCTCTCATCATACCTCTTGCAACATGGGCTAACACTATCACCTTCCAAAAGTAGGGTAGTTTTATTCACCACCAAAAGACGTCCCCCTGTAATCAAAGTCAAAATTTACAATATTGAAGTTCCTTTTGTCGATAATGTTAAGTTCTTGGGTGTATGGTTGGATCAAAAATTGACAGGTGTAAAGCACTTTAACTACATCTCCCAAAAATGTGAAAAAAAATATTAATATCCTTCGCTCATTATCTGGCGTTTGGTGGGGGGCTCACCCCTTCACCCAAAGATTGCTTTACAATGCCATAATTCGTAGCCACATGGATTATGGCACGTTACTTTTGATTCCAGGCAATAAGGCAGGTTTAGATAAGTTAGACAAATTACAGGCAAAATGTTTGCGCATTATATTAGGAGCTATGAAATTTAGTCCTATTAATGCTATGCACGTCGAGTGTGTAGAACCTCCCCTCTCGCTTCGTCGACAGTTCCTCGCTAATAAACTGTTTTTTAAATTAGCGGAATTCCGGGATCACCCTTTGCTGCATAAATTAGATCAATCAGTTGGCCTATACAACAATAACCAAATTTCTCGAGATAAGAGATCATGTCTTGCCCATAGTTACCTATTGTACTCTCAACTCCCTAACCCCTTTTTTCAACTTTCGGGATTACCCCTATTCTCAATGCCTTTCAATGCACTCACCTTCCAACCCTTAATAATTTTAGATCTGGGCATTAATAAGTTCACCATAGAAGCTAACAAAACATTTTGTCATGTTATGCATTCAGATTTCCAAAATTGGCATAAGATTTTCACTGATGCTTCTAAAACACACATGAGCCCAGTTGGTGTTGCAGTATGGATCCCCTCCACAAGAATTGTATTAAGTTATAGCTGCCCAACTGTCACTTCGGTATTCACAGGGGAAGCAATTGCTATTCTTGAAGCTATTTTATTTATTAAGTCCCATGGCCTAAACAATTCTATTATATTATCAGACTCCAAAAGCTACCTTCAATCCATCCTCTCAAATCCATTTCGCTCAAAAAGTAGGATTCCAATTATACTTAAGATAAGAGAAAACTTGAAAGAGTGCTATGATCTCAACATCAACATAGTTCTAGCATGGATACCAGGCCATGCAGGTATAATCGGCAATGAAAATGCTGATGCTTGTGCCAGGTCAGCTGCTCATACAGGTTCCCAACAACATTCTCAAATCTTCTCTCATGACTTGTGCTCGAAAATAAATATGTTTGAGAGGTGGTCAAACATCTGGCAGATTTCCAAAACTGCTAAAGGCGTCTTTTATGGTGATATACAACCTGTAATCCCTTTAAAACCGTGGTTCTCGAAATTTAGATTCCCCAATAAATCAATAATATCAACAGTTTGCCGGTTACGCTTAAACCACTCTTGCACTCCAGTATTCCTAGCCAAATTAATAATTAGAGACCATTCTCTATGTGACTGTGGACTTGATGAGGGAAATGTAGACCATTTATTCTTTAATTGCCCTTTAATGAAGTCTTCTTTGTACAACTTTATACCTCCTGAAATCCCCCGCCCCACCTTTATGAAATGCCTCCTCACCTTTGTTTTCACTCCTTTTGTAAATACTTTATGTAAATATATTAAACAGAATAATATTAAGTTATAACTAACACAATAAATGTTTTATATAAGTAATATTATCAGTGTTTGTCCATTATAATCTAACAGCATGTATATTTGTTTCAGGTATAATAAGAAAATAAATCTGTTTTGATTCTGGGCAACGGTCATTACTATAATCACTTATAAATTCGTTTACACCGATCAAATGACACACTCTAAGCTTGTTGGTCTACTGAAACGTGACATTGGCGAGTTGTGGTGCCCCTTCCACAGAAGCCACTAGAAAGAATAGAATAGAATAGACCTGGTTCACGCGGAGCAGGTTTAGTTGATCGCAAAGAGGATGTAAAAACTATAACTACTACACTAAAAAGAGGTGGGACTGCCGAAGTAGTAGCAATAAGGATGATTTGAGTAATTTTGATTATTGATGATTTGAGTTGATGTATCTGAAAGCTATTGAAACATGCTATAAGACCATGCATAAATAATTCATATTGTGTTTTTATTTTATTATACACAGACCTTTTTTTGGAAAATAAGTGGATAAGTTGTTATTTTTTAAAATAAATCAATATTTTCAATGACAATTACTAGTTATTGGTTTTGCGGCCGTACTGATAGTAGTTTAAGGAATACTTAAATAGCTACTCAGTAAAGCATTAAAAATGTTCACTCCTATAGTCTATAGATTAAATAATTAATCAGTAATTTGTTACAATAAAAACATTTCATTTTTAAAAGTTATTGATAGTGCACTAATTTTTAAATGGTAAGTACGTCCTCAACTAAACTTAGAAAGTCTCCATACAGAATATACATACTGAACATAAGCCTAAAGTACTGAAGAAGGTGCACCACCTGTTTTAAACATATTGCCACGTTTATAGACGAGCTTATCTTTTATAATGAATTTCCAAAACATATTCCAAAGGATATTGTCACAAATAACCAGTCAGTTTATTTTATTCGTTGTTTTCAGACAATTTGAGGAATTTGGCAATCTGAAAGCAGAGTTATAGGAGGTTTTGTAAAAGTGAGATTGTGCAATATATGAACAACAACATAAATAATCATGTGTATGTGTGAAGTTAAAGTACTGTTTTATTATAAAATTGTGTGTAGTTTCACTTTCATAAAATATTTAGTATTTCCAAATTGAACTTTCAAATTAGTGAGTATATTACTGGGAGATATCGGTTTTTAACTGAAATAATTATAATTAGCTTTGAACTTAAATTTATTTATATGACTGACGACTAATTATTTATTTTTGTTTTATTTCCATATACATTGAATGACAACTTCAAGCTCCCACCTTAAACCGATACATCTATGTAATTTAATAATATACATGCATAAGTTGATTAAAAAATAAAAATATTGTTTTAGTACGATAAAGTAAAATGGACACAAAAACTTTTTGCACACTGTACATTGAACAAACACTGTGGATGTATACGAGTCTCGTAAGTCAATTAAATTGAAGTTTCTTCTGACTTTGTATAAAGATCTTTTAGTGCAGTCCGTGCTAGACGCAGATTTAACAACATTTCAACAACTACATTGCTTACGAAAGCTATCGATATTCATCTGCACAATGCCGTGGACGTCTGACGGTATAGAGTCGGTTATCAAATCGATAATTTAATTATATATGTTGTAAAAAACTACTTATTGGCATTTTTCTTGAATTCTTTGAGTTGTTTGTTTGTAAAGCGCTGGGGATACGCCCGTGAATAGGTTGAATCCCGCATCTTCTATGAATTTTGGTACGTATGCAATTTACACTGGGTGCTGTATACAGGCCGTTGTCGACAAGACCCGAAGCCCATGACAGCTGGAATTCCCCAAGGCTGTGTGCTATCTCATAAACTTCTTCTTCTGCATATCAAAAATATGTTGGTGGCCTCATTACTATGCGGGAAGACAGTATTGAAGATGCACAGGCCATGCAAGCTTCTCTCAGGATTTTTTTTCTTTTTTATATATAAGAGAAGGCAAAAAGGCAAGTAGGTTACGATATTGGGAGTGGTGAGGCAAACGCATCGACATCCACAATAACAGGTGTGAAGGGATGCGTTGCCAGCCTTAAAGGTATGCTCTTTTCTTGAAGGAATTCATAACGGTTTGGGAATACAGCAGCTGGTAATTGATTCCACAAAGTGGCTGAGAGAGGCGGAAAACGCGCGGTTGTGGAATTCCAGACGTTTTTGCATTTTGACGTAATGTCCGGTGGTAGAATTGAGCCACTGGAATCAACCCAAACAGCTCTTCTGCGCACTCTCCGGGATGAATGCGGTAGAAGATGTAGAGGGAACCCAAATCTCTACGCAACGCCAAAGAATCAAGCCGACCGGAGGTAACTTGATCGTCAATGATTCGAGCCGCTCTTCGTTGTACGTGGTCAAATTGAAGAAGCTGATATCTTCTATCGAGTCCTCTCCTTAGGAAGTCGAGGAATGGGGTAAAATGATCCTTGTTCAATGTTACCCCCCAAAGAATCAAGTTGGCGCGGCGCGTTAAGCAATAATAAAACTTATTTGACGTATCACCACTGTTTGACAACAATCCGCTTATTGCTCGTCTAGTATCGGAACACTGGGTCCAAATTGGTATCGACGAAACTGCGGGTCATAAAAATCATGGCAATACTTCAAGCTGGCCCACACCCACCACATATGGAGTGTAGTTGACACAACGGCTAGATCACTAAGAGTTGCGTAGAGACGTCGCTTCATTGTATGGTTTATACCACATTTATTACGGGGAATGTCCAGAAGAGTTGTTTAACTTAATAACTCCAAATTACACCCTAGCACGACACGTCACAAACTAGGATATCCAACCCACCATCAGGACTTGCGTTCAACGAACATTGAAGTTTCAAGGTCGATGCGACAAGGGTACCTTCAAAAAAGTGCGTTCACGTTTCTAGAAGGCCAGCAACGCTCCTATGGAGAGAAATTCAACGATCTGCATCTAGGATTCTGAATCTAGAGTTGCAAAGAATGTCCTACTCTTCTATAAAAAAAGCTGAGGAAATAGTTTACGAGACAGCACACGGCCTTGGGTAACACTAACGGTCATGAGCTTAGAGTCTTAATAAAGAAAATTATGTTGAGTGCACAATGGTCATAAAATTGACCTTTTATATAGAATGGGAGCTATTTTTGATTCAAGCCTTCGAATACAAAGACTAGTGGTTGAGATTTGTCATCAAAAAATACATTTAAAATACCCATTTTAGTAGTTACTAGGAACCTATCAAAACCTAATTGGGTAAATAATGACATGCATGTGACAATTAATCTGGGCCACTCCTGTCTCCTTCAAAAGACGAGAGATTTTTGAAATTCGATTGCTCGCCGCTCGAAACTCAAAATTGTCTACTATGTCGTTAACACGTCGCGCAAGTTGGATGTAACTTCTAAGATTTAAATAATAATTATAGTACTGCCTCCTCTACCCAGACCTGCTCTCCTTTATTATAAACACTAAACAGCCTCTCTCGAGGTCATCAAATTGCAATTCAAAAGTACAACACCTACGGATTTTTTTTAATATGAGATCTGACAACACTGGCTTGCAGTTCACATTTTTCTCGGAGGCAGCAAATTTTATCGATAGTAGTGCGGAGCGGAGTTACATAATTTTTACTTTCAAACTGGGATAGGGCCGAAAAATTAGTCAACGAAAATGTTAGGGGCAGCTAATAGAGTAGGAAGTGGCTTTTTGGCGACCAAATCCTTAACCGAAAAGGCTTTGGAATGTGGTAAAATCTTCGCTTTATCCGCTGGTAACAGAAGGAATTATGCTGCTGAAGTATCTAAAGGTAAGGTGGTGGCTGTTATTGGTGCTGTGGTAGATGTTCAGTTTGAAGATAAACTGCCCTCGATCTTAAATGCCCTCGAGGTTCAGAACCGGTCTCCAAGGCTCGTCCTTGAAGTGGCTCAGCACTTGGGGGAAAATATCGTACGTACTATCGCTATGGACGGTACCGAAGGTTTGGTTCGTGGACAGCCCGTGTTGGATTCTGGGTCACCAATTCGTATTCCTGTCGGGGTAGAGACCCTTGGGCGCATCATGAACGTCATCGGTGAGCCAATCGACGAGAGAGGTCCTATTCAGTCTGACAAAACTGCAGCAATTCATGCAGAAGCTCCAGAGTTTGTTGACATGTCAGTAGAACAGGAAATTCTGGTTACTGGCATCAAGGTTGTAGACCTGTTAGCTCCTTATGCCAAGGGTGGAAAGATTGGCTTGTTTGGTGGTGCAGGTGTGGGCAAGACTGTGCTTATCATGGAGTTGATCAATAATGTAGCTAAAGCCCATGGTGGTTACTCTGTCTTTGCTGGAGTAGGAGAGCGAACCCGTGAGGGTAATGATTTGTATCATGAAATGATTGAGTCTGGAGTTATTTCCTTAAAAGATAAGACATCTAAAGTGGCTCTTGTGTATGGTCAGATGAATGAGCCCCCTGGTGCTCGTGCCCGAGTTGCTTTGACTGGCTTGACCGTAGCAGAGTATTTCAGAGATCAAGAAGGACAAGATGTGCTGCTTTTCATTGATAACATTTTCCGTTTCACACAGGCTGGGTCTGAAGTATCGGCCCTGTTGGGTCGTATCCCATCTGCTGTAGGTTACCAGCCAACCCTAGCCACTGACATGGGTACTATGCAGGAACGTATTACTACTACAAAGAAAGGATCAATTACATCAGTACAAGCCATTTATGTACCAGCTGATGATTTGACTGACCCTGCCCCCGCTACAACCTTTGCTCATTTGGATGCCACCACTGTGTTATCCCGTGCCATTGCAGAGTTGGGCATCTACCCAGCTGTAGACCCATTGGACTCAACATCCCGTATTATGGATCCTAATATTATTGGTGCTGAACATTACAACATTGCTAGAGGTGTTCAGAAAATTTTACAAGACTACAAATCACTTCAGGACATCATTGCTATCTTGGGTATGGATGAATTGTCTGAGGAAGACAAACTGACTGTAGCCCGTGCCCGTAAGATTCAAAGATTCCTGTCTCAACCTTTCCAAGTAGCTGAAGTGTTCACTGGTCATGCTGGCAAACTTGTGCCACTTGAGGAAACCATCAAAGGATTCTCCAAGATTTTACAAGGTGAATATGATCATCTGCCAGAAGTTGCATTCTACATGGTTGGGCCCATTGAAGAAGTTGTTGCTAAAGCTGAAACTTTGGCTAAGAATGTGTAATTATGATTTGAATTGTTATGTTGTATGATATATTATAAGAATTAATTGTTTGAATAAATTTAGTAGGTATGTTTTTGTATTTGTTTTTTTCCATTATATCTGATTATCATACATATAAAATATTGTTTTTTTATCTATTTCTTATTTGCTGAAACTTAACTAAACATTTTTCATTATAACTACATACTAGTATACAATAGTTATATAACTTAATTGTAACCAAGATTGACCTCACAATGTGATGTCCATTATTGTATTAATTTGTAAGGCTACTTCTTAATTTTTTATTGATTTAATCACCTTTTCATAAAAGCATCACTTAAACCAAAATTTGTCATATCTAAAAAATTTATGATAGATTCTTACCTGAATTTAAATTTTTCAAGGCAATAAGTTTCATTACCTACCTATTAAAGTTTAGATTTTTAAAATTACGAATACCTACAGAGGATATTGTATAGATACCTATATTGGGCATTATTGCTTTCTTCAAATATTCGGCGTGGAGTAAAAACCATGGTAATACCTTCTGCCAGCTTTGTAGCTTTATTGATTTTCAATCAAACCAAATGTTCAGATCAGAGGTAGTAGTAGGTAGGTACAGGAACTTGTGAAGTACCAAAATATTAAATACTTATGTATAACTTAGATTTTTTTAGCCTCAAGTAAATCGTGGTATTTTTATGAACATTAATTGTTCAGTATTTTTAATTATTATTACTTAAATCTGACTTATATAATAAATACACGACTTTGACAATTCGAAAAACAACAGTTTTTGTTACAGTGATTATTTGTATATTTACTTTTTGGTGAGAAATTCTAAACTTGGGATGATTGGTTTTTATAAAAAAAAAAAATAACTTCTCAGGGCGGGAGAGCCGCGAAGCGGAGCTCCTATGACACAATTTTCTGTGGGGAGGTATAAAAATAAGCAAGAGTTAATAATGAAATATTAACATGATAAAAAAAAATCAATTTGTTTTCTTAGAATAAAAATATTAATTTACGTTAGTGATTAGATGCCATTTATTCTATTACCTACGGACAACTAGAACGTTCGTATTTTTATCAACATACCTACCTATTTTAAACTATCATTAATTGCGTAAGCTTATCCTAGTACTTGTCAAGGTATTCTCAAAAGAATATACCTAGGTACGATAGGTTAGCTATTTTCCTTCCGACTGGACAATCAGTGGTAATCCTATCCTCGTGGCGCATAAGTGTAGTCTTTCAAGAAACGCACTCGACAGCTGCCGAAAAACATTTGGTTGCCTGCTAGCTTTATCTGAGACTATTTAAGATTTGTTCACCTAAGTATAGGTTTTTATTTTAAATATAGGTACTGTATAACTCCGGCTGTAGGTACTAGGTAAATAAAATTATCATTATGCCCGCGAATTATATAATATATGACGTGGATGACGTTGTTCTCTTCTATCCGGCAGGACATGCACTACAGAAAACTAGACAGCTCTGTGAACTGTGGCAATATATTTTTAGTTTGGTTTATGTTTCAATAAAAAGGAATTAATACTAAATATGAAATGACTTAACATTTTATTGTTAATTAATGGTAGAGCACAATTTTTTATATACACATACTATATTATAATATAGCTATAGACTTACGACAAAATAATGTCTATAGTCAAGATTTGAAGTATTAATTATACACTGTTCTGGTCTGAGGTAATATCTACATTAGGTGTGACCAAATTTTCGGTATTAGATGATACAGTTTCTTCATTTACACATACTTCTTCTAGAGGTAACTTTGTATCATTTACATCTGTGCTGCTTTCATTTATCTGATCTATATTACTTTTGTGCAGTTCATGATTTTCACAGATTTTCTCAGTGTCAGGTGAAGTTCTGATGATTTGACTGTTGAAAACTGTAGGAATAACTTTATCCGATAAATTGTCATTTTCGTTATTTTGAATTGGTAATCCTGGGCGTGGAAGGACACAATCCACTTTGGGAACTTGCACAACAACTACTTTTTCAGATTTTTCTTCATTAGCTGTTAGTAATTTAGGATCTTTTTTCAACTTTATGGTTTGCAGCGTTAATGGGGCATTAATAGTCTTAGTTCCATCTTTTCTATTAATTTGTTTAATAACAACAATTTTAGTTTTCATCCCAGCTTTATCAAAATCAGAAATATTTTTCTTGATTAACGGATTCCTTATTAGATCTAGACTTTTGTTTAATTTAATCGGAACTGCAATGGGTAATCTGACATTTTTCTTTATACTACTACTAGAATTTTCCTGTTTTGATTCTAATGTATTGTTTTTTATATGTATTTCAACAGTATTATCACAAGGTTTTAAAGGTACTGGTTTGTCATCAGATGGATCACTTTCAGATTGACAAGGTTTACTAGTTTTCGGATTTTCATTTGTGTCATCTGTTGGTTGAGTCTCAGGTTGAGTAGTCGTGAGAATTGTGTCTTTCTTAGTCCTATTTTCTGGATCTAGTTTGGCAGGCGAAACTTTATCTGAACGTGTTATTTTAGGCAACATAGGCCTAACAAATATATTAGAAATTCTTTGTTCTTTTTCTGATTTTAAAGCTCGGGGAAATTCTGTTTTCATATGCGCTTTACTACAATCACATGACTTTTTTGATAGTGTATACAAAGCTCCAAGACAATCTTTGTTTAATGTTTTAAAATTATTAAGAAAATCTTGGGATTTCTTTTTAGTGGCGGCAGTTTTAACACTATTCATAACTAGTGAATCTCTTTGACTTTGAACTTCTTTTTTCAGAAGAGTAGAAAGATCATATAAAAAGTCATTATTCACTGGCTTCGTTCTCTTACGAACAGGCCTAGTATTGATAGGTTTACAGTCTTTGACAGGCGTTTTTGGAGTTTTTTCATCAGAATCGTCAATGTCTGACGAGTTTTCTTCAAATCCACGGGAATTAGATGAAGACTCAATCTCGCTAAGAGGAATTTCTTTTTGAACGGAAGTATCACCATCTTTTTCTTCATTTTTGAACTCTGCAACAAATATATGCAAATCATCTAGTTAATAATTACAATTATTTAGTTTACTATTAAAGCATAATTAATAAATCAAATTAAAAATGGTAATTGTTAACATACCAATTTCCTTCTTCTTTTTTGAAGTATTTCGGAATGTATTCATCTTTCTTTTTCTCGATCCAACATTATCCAAACGAGAAGTGCTTGAAGAGCTATCATCAGAAAGTTTGCTAGAATCACTGGAACATCTACTTAGTCGTCTAGAATTGGGGCTTGTATCATTTATGTCATTTTGATCTTCATTAGATTCAACAAGTTCGGTTGCTTCAAGTCCATTAATTGCTTTAACTGTACTACAGTAAAAATCATTGTCACCCTTCAGTTTGTGTACAATTTTTACGTGCTCTGGTACTTTTTCAAATTCGTAATGTTTAAAATTGCAAAGTTTACACGCATATCGCATCCATTTATAATGTATCGCTATATGATCGAAGAGTTGAGTGATTTCTTGAAATTTACAATCACATTTTTTACATATGAGCTGAAGTATGTCGGCATCCTGCAGAAGCTTTTGTTTTAACATGTCAAAGTTACTTTTTTCGGCTTGGTGTGAGTAAGGTAGTTTATATAGAGGTTCCAACTTTTCAATACATGCATTTTGGTCCCTATATTCTGACATTTCATTCTCATCCTCGTCTTTACTATTTACACCAACTATGCTCATAATAGCTTCAGTCAACGTACTTCCGTGACTTTTTTGAATTTTTTCTTGTTGGGGTAGATTTTTAGCTGGCGATCCTTCATTTGTGTTTTCCTTTCCTTCATTTGATATGTCATCTAAAGAATAATGCGCAATTAATAATGTATATTTTACTGGGAATAGAGCTAGACAATCAGGCAATAGACTTGTTATTTAAATTACCTTGGGATTTTGCCTGCAAAGTCAAATAAGTCGGCTCCTTATTGTAGTCTTTTCTTATTTGTATTTCGATTTTCTTAGTTTCTTGTGGTCGCCGGGCCAGTGCTCTAGATCTCGGTTGACATGTGTTGGTGTGTGCCACCAAGGCTGCCCGCCGCTCAAAAGTTCGTCCACAACCACCACATCGCGGCAATTCTCCATCGCCTTCCATGTTGTCCATCCACGCCTGTAATTCACCAAAAAATATCCAATTTTAAGAGACCATAAGAACATGTAGAATGTGATGATAAAACAATAAACATAAAAATTGTTAATGCGTTATTGGCGGTTGTACCTACTCTCACAAGAGTAGTTATCGTTCATTGACAAGAAGACTGACAAACGGTTGGTCTATTTCGGGTTAATAAAACTATTCGTTTCAATATGATTAGATCCATTAAATAATTATATATTTCGCATTTTACAGTATTGAATTTTTTTTTTTACGTATATTTTACCGCCAGGTTGATTTCTCGTCTTCGATTTTAATTATACGATGTTTGTCATCAAATGAACAAATTGGTTGCTCTGATTGACTATGAAACGAATTATGATTGTACCATTTATAGTATTGTATCCCAGAATTACTAAATAAATAAGCTTTAAATAACAATTCTGAAATACCAGTACTGTATTGTTCATATTGTCAATGTTAATATTAAAATTATAAAAGAATGCTTTGCATGTATTATATTTGTTTTACAATTCAAATTATTTTGATACTGGACGACACAAAATGACGGTTCCGGGCAACCGAAGAATGGGCATTAAAACCGGAATTAAAAAAAAAGATTTCATTATATAATATGACAATTCATACAATAAGCGGACGCGGGGTTCTGAATTTATATTTTATATATCGCAAATAAACGTTTACCGGATCAGTACTTGTTTAAAATATTTCATAGCATGCTCTCTTGTTTCGTATATGTATGTATGTGTATATATATCTTATAGTATAATAATTTAGTGTCATTTGTCAAGTTATTAATAAAATCTCTTACACCTGTCGCCTAATTGTGCTACCACAACTCTTTTACGCGCAAAACTGTAACATTATTATGCATACCACAACGGCGCCTATTTCTGCCGTGAAGCAGTAATGTGTTAGCATTACTGCTTCGGTCGGAAGGGCGCTGTAGCTAGTGAAATTACTGGGCAAATGAGACCTAACATCTTATGTCTCAAGGCGACGAGCGCAGTTGTAGTGCCGCTCAGGATTTTGGTGGTACTGCATTCTAATGGGCAGGGCGTATCCATTACCATCAGCTGTGCGTCCTGCTCGTCTTGTCCCTTATTTTCATAAAAAAAAAGAAATAAAAAAAAGTAAGTTGGTACGGGTTTTGATAGGTTGCTTTCAAATTACAAACAAGTAATAAATTGTTATTGTTTAGTTCTTCATTATTCACAATCATTATCTCTAAACTTCTTCATAATTTATAATAATAAAAATTCTGAAGCTGCTTAGTTTTAAATACCTAGGTAGGTGTAGTATTCTTACAATAATCATTACAGAACAATTTCAAAATAGACTCAAACAGCTTATTATTTATCGATAACAACTCCCTTTAAAGAAAGCTAATTATTGATAGAAGATGACCTTCCCTACGCCGGGCGACGTTGACCTTGCCTTTGAATAGCGCCGCAGTCAAAGAGACACCGCCGGCATGTGTATCTCTTTGACGGCCGCGGGCGGCGCAATTCAAAGGCAACTAGGCAAATCGGCAACACCGCGGCCACCTTATGATATTGAAATATTCAAGTTCATTGAATCATTCAAATTCAAATATTTTTATTCAAAATAGGATTTAAAATCACTTATTGAACGTCAAAATCTACCACCCATTCAAAAGAGACTGCCTCAGACCTGAGAAGAATGGGCGCAAGAAACTCAGCGGGTTTTTTTTTTATATAAAATATGGATTACAATGTAATATCGTACAATAAACATTTATAATTAAAGAGCCTGAGGGTGTTCGCTTTATTCCCAGTCCGTGGTGTCATTAAGAAAATCGTTTATGCTATAATAACCTTTCCCACACAAACGTTTTTTAACAATTCTTTTAAATTTCGTAACACATTTGTTTTGTACATTTTCTGGGATCATATTGTAGAAGCATAAACATCGCCCAACAAAAGACTTACTAACTCGACCCAACCGAGTCGTAGGCATAACAAGTTTATGTTTGTTCCTCGTGTTAACATTATGAATGTCACAGTTTCTAGAAAATTCCTCAATGTGCTTATGAACATACAAAACATTATCGAAAATGTATTGAGAAGCAACAGTCAAAATGTTTATTTCTTTAAATTTTTCTCTTAATGATTCTTTAGGACCTAGGTTATAAATCGCGCGAATAGCCCTCTTCTGCAGCACAAAGATAGTATTAATATCGGCCGCACTGCCCCATAACAATATACCATAGGACATAATACTATGAAAAATTTTGACCCAGCAACACAAATCTTACAGGACGTTTAAATTTGTTCAAAATGAAAAGCCTACTTTTTGACAAAACCACTGTACGGATTTCGTTAATTTTTGGTATATCGTCAGCTAATATGCTAACAAGTATGTACCTACATTTATTTCATATAAGCTGTTTCCATACTGTATGCAACATTTGTAAAGGGGGTCAAACAGCACGAGTGGCGTCATTAATGCGATTTTCGCCGCACACTCGCACCACTCGGGTTTTTACAACTGTCTCATAAAAGTACATATGATTTAGTTTTGTCTTCTACAGCGGTCGGAACGCATCGCACGTTAATATAAATTAAAACTCTAATTAATGCGGAACCATACTTAATTGTTCATTTTCGGGCTGTCGGGTCGTCTAGGTATACGCTAGAAAATTAAATTATGTGTATTATATGTGTCCCTAAATTTAATATTCTTCGCCCACGAAAAAATAAACTTTTCGTGGTCCCACTTCATCGTACCCCTACCTTGCCCGAGCCATGGCACCTATATCGCGTTCAATGACATTTTAACTTCGCTCTTGGACAAGAACACTCAATGGGACCCATTCAATGATGGGTGGACTTCCTTGGTTTCTGAAATACTAAGGTACGCGGAGAACATTGAAATTGTTATTGATTATTCATCCAATTATTCATTAATATACCCTTTTTGTTAGTATTTTTTTCTAATTAGTGTAAGTGTTACTGACGTGCTAACTGGACAATAAATAAATTCTGTGGTTTTGGTATGCTTAGGTATTCAATAACAAGTCGTCGAAAAACAGTAATTGATTGAAGGGCATAACAAAAATTCTAAGTACCTGGTTCTCTTGGTCCATCCTGTCTTCCTCACTTATCTTCTGCGGAGGGCCAGTTTTCGCATTACCCTTACGCTTCTCGTAAAATGCTGGCGGATTATTTCTTCGGAACGCCTTTGCCTGAATCGATTCCCGCATTCTTCGAATCTGCGCTGCAGTTTTACTAAAAGGCATTTTTTTGTCAAAATTGATTCCTTTAGAATTATTTTTGATGTAATTTCTAACTCGATACTACTACCGCTTCGGAAACAAATGGCGCTCTGAGAGAGAAGAAGCTGCGCAAGAAACTCTCCCGGCATTCTTTTTTTGAGCTCTTTTCAATAAAAATATATAATATTATACAGTCATTTCTATCGCTATAAAATAATCATAATCTAGTACCAGGCTGTCCGATCACTTAGATATTAAGCTATGGAGTAATAGGATTTACAACTGAGCCATTTTTTAATAAAACATTTAAATTTATTTATAGATAATGCCTGAACAGTAGCTGGGACTTTATTATATACTTAAAACAAAAATATAGAGTTGAGACAATTTGTTATTTTAAAGTAACATCCCTTACTTCTTCTATATAATACCATGATATGACCGATAAGCTAATTTGTCCTCCTCTAACACAGATAAAATTGAATAAATTATGTTCTCTACTTAATACATATCCTTAGTCAAATATGCAAACACTCATCACAAACAGAAAAATAGCACTAAATACTATCATCACAATCACACAACTCATACATGTTTAAAAATTTCACTTTTATTCAAATTAACACAAATTTTACTGAAAACAAAATAAAACTGATGAGGGCTGTGATAGATAATAATAATAATATATCTTCATTTCTCACAAACAACCAAAATTACATACATATATAAATACAGGGAACACAAGTTTTGATTGTGGATCCCCAGTGCCTGTGGTAGGTAGTAAAATACCTGTATTACTGGTCACCAGGATTCAACTTTTACAACTACATCTAAAAGCTGTCAAAACAGAAATTGTGAGGGAAGCACTTTAGTTTAAATAGCTATTTAGGTGGCAAGATAACATGCTTGAATTACTTAATTACAGAAAGAAACTTTAAAGGTTAAAAATTATAGTTAAACACACATCTATATTATATTTATTACATTCTGGTGTAATGGAATACCTTTACTAAAATAATAACTTTAAAGTTTTGTAAGCAAACTGTTGAATTAATTCTAGTGTGTTGATCTATAATCTACTAATTCTATTCAATTTTACAATATTTTTAAAACTGAACAGGAGGAATATATTAATTGTGGTTTGACATCAAATAAAATTATAACCAAATATTTTTTTTATCAATAAGATAATAATAGTAACCAATGTGTCTGAAGTAGAAACAGACTGTGTCAGTATAACTACAATTATTATTATTCATCATCAAATCATATTATTGCCTCTAGGTGACACTCATATCAAATGAGTAGGTACTCACCGGTGAATCTTAAAGAGATGTCGATAAACACTCCATGATGTAGAGAATATTTCTAAGCAATCAGGACATGGATAGACCAGACGTGTTTCTACATGTTTTGTCTTCATATGGGATTTCAGAGTTTTTTGTGTGGAAAATTTTTGGTCACCTGAAATTTTCCATAACAACAACAATCAGGTTAATATGGAAAAAAAATTTTTAGATGTATATAAAACCTAAATGAATAGGATATTGTAAGTATTTCACAATTAGTACACAATATTATTATTGATTTAAATAGATAAATAGAATAATGAGTCAAATAGGTAATCCAGATTTTCAATTAGAAATTTCAGTTTTAATAACATAAGTAACTTACACTTCTTGCACTTCAGTTCTAAATCACCACTAGCATCATCTTCATCACTAATTTGTATAACATTATCTGGATCAAAATTACTTTGTTCAACTTTAAAAGTTCCATCTTTTTGCAAAACAGCTGAATCCTTTGTAAGTAATGATTCAATTTCTTTTACCTAAAATCAATGAAGTGGAATTTTATTAATATTAAAAAGACATTGATATATAGTCAATTTTGATTCTTGAAATTTAAACACAGTCATTTTCATCAACATACCTGAGTTTTCATATCATCATTTTTATCACAGTTGTATAAAACATTTTGGTAAACAGCAACTGATGTTTTAGGTATATTTTGAAGAACAACTTGTTGACTCTCCAAGTCACTATCTTTTATACCACGGGATGTAACAATATTCTCAACAACTGATGATAAGTCTTTTGTAAGTGGTATTCGTTCATTATTATCAATATCTTCTATTTTCATATTATCCTTTAATGACTGTTGATATGCTATTTCTAATGCCTTTATTTTTGAAACTTCATTTGCCTATGAAATTAAAATAGGATATTGTTAGGTATATAATAGGAGAATAAAAATATACCCTGCTACCTGTTGTCATGTTTTATGAAGAAGCTACTCACGGTTAAAGTATTATTCAAAAAGTGCCCATGTTTAACATCATTAAATTTTTCTTTGCAATAAATTCTTTTGTGTGATATAAGGTTCACCAAACTGCGAAATATGTTTCTGCACACTTTGCATTCATATAACAAATCACATTCATTTGATAATAACTGTTTTAGCTAAAACAAAAAATACATTTATGGTTAAAATTATGTTATTTATCTACATTAAGTTTATGTTTTATATTCTTAATATTAGCCTAAATATTAATTTTTATTAGTTTAAACTTACTTCTTCAGTTGCGAAATCGAATATTTTTCTAGCTTGAGCAAATCCAGTCACACTAGTCTTTATTGGTTTTCGAAGAATAGAACAATCAGCCTCATCTGTATCTTCACTATTAAAAGCAGAGCCTTTTGCTACTCTAATTTTCTCATCTCTTCCTTTCGTCTTATTATAATTTACTTTATTGTTGGCCATCTCTATATCTCTAAACATTACAATATGTTAATTAGCCATCCTTTTATCGATGTTACACAAAACAGTTACAGTTTAAGATCGAAGTATAAAATAGTCACGTCGTTGACCGTCGAATTACGCATAACCGAAAGGACACATGATGGTTTCATAAATTGTTATCTAACAGTTAGTTTATTGAGAGTTGAGCATATATTTTAAGTATAATATTCTTAAATGCAACATAATATGTACCATGTACTATAAAACGACTATACTCTGCTTTAATATTAAAATTACGGAATCCCACTAGATTTGTTTTCACAGTTAAGTCTGTCAGTCTCTCCCTCAAATTCCGTCAATAACTTTAACTCTGTGCTATCCAAAATAATTGTAATAGCACCTTCAAATAATAAAGAAACCAATGATACCACAATTAGTAAGTCTACATACCCTATAACATATTATCCACTAACATAAAAATCTTGAATTCTTCGACTCCATCACACCTCCATATTTAACATGTGAACATGTGCAATAGATATAATATATTCTATATACAGCCAACCAGTACTATTCGAGTCGTAGTGCTTGTTAAGTTTATATGATGTTTACATGTAATTTAGCTTGATTTTAATTTCTGTTTAGGTTGGTAATTAAAAATTTAACACAAAACACAAATGAATCAAAGAAATCTGGGAAGTGGGAATACTGTTTCCCTACCTTTCGGTATTATTTTTTTATTTATTATTCTTTTTCAACTAGTGCAGTGGGTAACAAAAGCAGTAATCTTCTTATCATTTAGAAATTTTAAACATCGATCTATTTATTTATAGTAAAAAATGCATAATAAATAAAACATAATTATTATAATTAAGGGACATCTATCAGTAAACAGTTGGCACCACGAAACAACGTGAACATTAATTTAAAAAAAAGCTGCAATTATATTGTGTTCTCTTTGTGTAAGACAAAACATTTATCAATATTTTATTTAGAAATTCATATTAAAATCTAATAATATAGCATATTAATAGCTAATGTTTTTTTATACTTTCTTTAAGTACCTATGGGAGGTATAAAGGAGATCAAATATATATGCACCATTATTGCATTTTTAGGTTATTTAAAAACATGGGATGCTAAATATTCCATGGGTCAAACAAAATAATTATTTATTAGTCTTAATTTAAAGTTAGAATTATTAAATATTAGCTGTGAAAATATATTTCTATCAGTCCGTTTACAGTTGTTTTGCCTACATCTTTTTTCATTTTACCATCCCGTGAGGTTGGCATTACTATCTTGTCATTTCTTAAAGCTATTCTTTTGTTTCGGTAATTAAATCATAGCAAAAACGATTCCATCCAGAAAATAACCAAGCAAAATTACACTATCCGCTAGTATGTCCTAAATGTATCAGTCTGTCTGCTGTCACGACTCATGTTTGTAAGATAGGGTTACCCACTATAGATTTTTTCCCCAAATCAGGTCGTTTACATTAATGAAACACCACCAAGATCTGCTGTTAAGCTGGCTAAGTGATAAATGTTTATAAATTTAAACAAAACTATGATTTCTCTTATATAAAATTTTATGTGTATTATTTGTGATTAAGGTGCTTGTGGGAAAAAAAATTGTGGCCTCACGCTTTCCTAACATTGTAGGCACATCAAAAAAACATCTAAAAATTGGTTGGTTGCTGCAACCTCGCTCTTCACTGATTGTATTAATAGTTCTTTCAGATGTAGCTTAAAAATAAAATAATATAACTTAATTTTCATTAAATTATTTTATACAATTAGGAATAAAGATAGTTGTATCATTCACATTGTCATAGATAGAACTCCTCCAATTCAAACATTTGGTCGATTGTATTTAAATTATACAATTGAAATTTGGATTATAAATAGATTGATTATCGTATAACTAAGTTTCATTGAGCATTATAATGTGTCCCTAATGTGTCAAAAGAAGTAAAACTTCGAAGATTAAGTAAAGACGTCAAGAAGCATACTGAAAGAAAATATATAATTTGTCCCATATGACAAGCCTGGTCGAAAGCCTGTCTAGGTTTTTGATTCAAATTATGGAGGGTAGAAGTAGGGAGAACTATCTCTCTGTATGAAAAAGTGTCTGTAAAAACGCGTCCAATAAGGGTGGCACTGCGGTAGCGAACGATAAACTTTAAAGAAATCGGAATAGTTAATCTTATATTTAATATTTCAAACAAGTATAGTATGAAAGCAAATATGGCAATACAGCGCTTAAGAACATGTCTGGATTTCTTAAGATTTTTCTAAGAGGGTTTCTCTACATATTTTGATCCCATGTTTTTCTTATGAATAAGATTGTCAGCACTTCCCATGCATGATGCCTCAATAAGAAATATTTTGTTATGTTACTCAGTCACGTTAGAGTAAACGTGTTCTGTGCTCAGTCCTCAGTACTTACAAAGAGGATGTAAATACTACAGTCCGTTCACAGTTATTTTACCTCTGACAGAAGTCATTATATGTTTTTTTTATGTTGGTGTTCCTGTCGAGTCGTTCTGTGAACTTCCTAACGTTTTTCTTTCATATTTGTGATATTTCATCTGTTAGCATGCTGAAAAGAATTCAAAGTAGCGGAAGAAATATTATACTATCGGTGCGTGATTTCTGTGAAAGAGAAAAAGAAAATTCAACCAGTTGCCGCCATGAAGGGTATGTAAATTAGGGTTACCCGTCTTTAGTATTTTTCCCAATTTTAGTGGAAACTTGATGTCCTAGCGTTACCGCCATCAGTACATAATTTCTGTCGCGTCAACTTTGATTTTCTCTCACCATAAATGTTAGACTGCTTGTTGTTGTTCTTGCGAGTACAGTAACTATTTTGTGATGTTTTTTGTATGTTTTATTTTTATAGTAATATAATCAATCATTTGCTTCAATTTGATATACAAGTTCTATGTCCTTTATATTTGTCTTTTTCATATATTATACGATTTCATAATTTAATACAGTAATCATTGTCAATTAGTATAAGTCGCCTTGAGTGGGTTAAATTTGAATAAATAAATAATATAAATGCCAAGCTGACCTCTATTTTTTTAGATAGTACTACAATTGTCGTTTGGTAGTATTTGATACGATTAGGTAAAAATGTAAATAGGAACATTATTGGTAAGAATTAGCTCTCTAATTATATACACAGCTATTTTTAATTTTATATAAAATAGGCTTTATAAAATAAAACTTTTTTCCTGTTTCAGGAATATCTGAACAAACCGTAAGCACCATAACTAAAGAAGCCGAAGTTGCTGCATCCACTTCTCAAAAAATTTCTACGCCCGGAAAAAAACGCATCCAAGAAAAAAAAAAATATTTTGGATGATTTGGATCTATGTGCTAGAATATTATATTATCGTAATAAAATATTAGAAATGTATACCGTCAGAAAGGAGGTACCGACTTTGGGGAAACTCTTAGCAGAGTTAAAAATTAATATCAATTTTTGTGGAGGTCGTACTACATTATGGAAAATTATACCTACCTACGAAAAAATGCTGTGCTAAACTCTATTTCACTAATTCTTATGAGAAAGTGAAATATCGCAAAAAACGTTTGATAGCTATGAATGACAGGTACCCTAAAACGCAAATACTTTATTTCCGATTAAGATAATTATCCGGATGAATATATTGTGGTTATATTACACTAAACGTGCTTTTTAGGATAAAAAGTAGCAACTCATAAATGGGTTGGTAATTCTTTGGTACTTGTTAAATACTTTTGAAAAGCTTACACATATTATGTGAGTTATTTTCATATTGTTGTTATTGTCATTTCGTATCTTACTGAACAGTTTATTAAATTGGATTAACGAACTTCGCTCCTGACGGAAATCTCCCGATCACTAAATTATTTTTTATTTGAAAATAATATTATTAGATAGGCATATTTTTAAAGATATATAAAGGTATAGTCTTACATTAAATAACAAAGCGATCGGAAATTAATATGATAAGATAGGTATAAATTATATTATAAGATAGGTATAAATTATATTATAAGATAGATATATTTTTTATCATCGGAATCCGAATAATAAAACTATTAAAATAACTTGTCGTATTATTTCTACTCTTCTACCCGATACTTTTCATTCACTGCATAAAAATCATTAATTTCAGTCGTTCTCTGTTAAGTTTAAGATCTGTACGAATTATCTCTTGGTACGAGCTGCTTCTCTGTACGCCACATTTGTTAGGAAGTTAGAAAAATAGACTATAATAATAAATATATCCCACTGATGTAATTATTATTGAAAATTAACCTTTACATAATAAAAATTAAAATTTGGTAAGCAAATGTCTGTAATGACTCCAAATATAAATTTGAATGCGTTCAACCGTCCCGATAACAAAAGATCTTATTACAAACTTTACGTTCAAATCATTATATTGTAAGAAAAAAATATCATCAATACCGTAAAATTTAACTTGTCGTTTGAGGGAGTCATAGAAGCTGAATATGGCAATATAACGCTCAGGTTAGCTAACATAACGGCTAGAGGTAAAATAACTGTGAACGCACTGAACTCACTAAAGAGGCGAAACTGCGTAAAAATTGAAATTTAGTGTAAGGATGAAACGTTCAGTGAGATTTGACATAAGTTTGAAATAGTCGTAGATAGAGTATTAGACTATAGAAACATTATTTACAAAATGGCGACGAAGTCGAAGTATAATCCCGCTAAGTTTGAAAGCGAACAGTTGCATATAGAGATTTAGAGAGGATTGCCATAGAGGATTTCCGCTAGGTATCTCCGTTTTTACATGATTATAGCAGTCATCTGTCAAACTATTAATCACTGCGCGTTTCATACAATCGCTTTTTTCTTAGAGACTCGTTAGAGTAATAATTACTGTTGACTCTGAGGAGCAAGGAACATATTTACTCTAGGGAGGAGACTAGAGAGTTTCGCTCTCGTAGACTTTAGAGCAAAGAGTAGGTATAATAATATATAGGGAACTTTAGTGTAAAAGTGTTCTGTGGTTTCGCTAGGCTGTGGGAGTTGTGTGGGACTTGGGAGTGTAGGGAGAAGATTCAAAAAAGTTTTGCTTTAATTTTCTGGTGTCCAATTATTCAAATAAATATCATTCTACAACATTGGCATATTGAATATTTATATCCGTAAAATCGCAAGTATAATTGGACAATTTCACATTTCATTGCATCGTTTTAAATTGTACACTGTTATTGTATTGAATAACATTAAAAAATAAACATGGCAACCGGCGAAATTCAATCACAGGAATATCAACAAAGAAGATGGCTTAATATTAGAAAAGTTTTGGAAAGGTCTGGGCCATTTTGCCATCCAGACTTTGAACCATCTGCTGAAATACTTGACTTTTTGATGAATTCTTGTAAAATTTTAATAGTGGGGGCTGGAGGTCTAGGTTGTGAATTACTTAAAGATTTAGCATTGATGGGCTTCAAAAAGATTCATATAATTGATATGGATACCATAGAATTGTCTAATCTCAATAGACAGTTCTTGTTCAGGAAAACGGATATTGGTTTGTCAAAAGCAAAATGTGCTGTAGAATTTGTGAATAAAAGGTATTAAATTTCCGGACTATTATCATAGTATAGTAACATCTACAAAAAAATATAGTTATTACTGGTAACATAAAGTTCAGTAGTGATAATAAGTAATTTAATGTTGCAAGTGACTAATCACTCCTAGGAGTAGCTTCAAAAATAATCTACACAACACATCTGAGCCTGCTTGATCAAGCAACAGGGGAATGGATTGAATCATGAATGGAATAAATTTAGTATTTGCAAATAACAATTTTTGTTGACAAGGTTGCTAATACTTACCTACCTACATGCAGTCAGCAAGAATGTGCAGGCAATGATAAGAAATCGGGAGGATAAGGAAAGTCTTTCAATATTGCAATTGTACTGGCGAGTAGTGAGAGTATTTCCAACCATGATACAGAAAAATAAGTGTTCTTTGCAATAATACTAACTGCCATAAAAGACTTTCTTTTATTTTAGTAAAATCAAATAATATGACAATACTGAGTAGTATGTAGTTAAATTCTGCTAGTTTTGAGAGATTTTAATATTGAGTTGTATTATACATAGCCTTTGATAGTAGAAAATAATTTTTTCAGTTCTTGTTTGACTTTAGCTAAACTTAACCATTGTATGATTTCAACCTTGCTTTATACCTTTTATGGAAGAGACAGGTGAATTAATTATTAATAACATGCAGTTAAAGTGATGACTTTCACAACTTTTTTACAATAAACAAATGTAGAGTATTGATGGTTCATCAACACATTTAGTGTGAACGAAACTAGATTGTTCATTTTATTTCTTCAACTAGTCAATCAACCAGTTCAAATCTGGGACTGTATACCTTAGATGGTCTATTATGAGTTTATGTTGCGCTTGCAAGACAGAATGACCGAATCAACTGTATTGGCTGGTTGCAACCACTGTGGTTAAAATAGACTTTATTAATTATTAATGATGACTTTATTTGAATTTTATGTAAATTGTAAGCCTAAACAGAATGTAAATTGTAACCTAAGAATTTGTTCAGATTAAATTAATAACCTTAGTTTAAAATTTACTTTCTGGCTTAAACATATGATAAACGAAATCCTTGGTTATGTCTGTGATAGTATAAGAAAGAACTAGTCCAATAGAAATATGTGAACCGTCTACACATTGTCGACGGGTTGATTGAACTGGTTCGTTCATTCAACACCCATTGCTTATGTAGTGGGAATTAGGTATTATTATATCACATTCATTACCTTTTACCATAATATATACATAAATGAGTGTGATTTAAGTATAAATTTTTATTATGTTTATATAATGTTTTTTCCCAAATGCTGTGCATTTTGTTATCCTATTCACTTCTAGATGGATTTTATATAACATTGGGGCAGTTTTATTACTTAAGGAGGGTAGTTATAATGTAATATTACATTCAGATCCTTTAATTTCCAGGATACCAGGTTGTGAGGCTATTGCTCACCACTGTGCTATACAAGATATGGATGATGGTTTTTATAGACAATTTCATATTGTAGTCTGTGGTCTTGACTCAATTATTGCAAGGAGATGGTTAAATGGAATGCTAATGTCTCTATTACAATATAATGATGACAGTAAGATAATGATTTATTATGAACTACATATTATAATACATATATTATGAATACTATAAAAAAAAAACAGAATTTAAATGATTCAACATACAATGTCATGCAATACAGCAGCTTTGTTTCAAAATCATAATTACTTTGTGACCATGTCATTATATGAAACACCTAGAACCTAATAAACAAGAGAGCATAGTTATCAATGATCAAAGCCTTCACTTTACAGGCTTCTCATGTGCAGGCTTAATTAAGCTTTAATTGACCTATTTAAAGCAATTCAAATATTTTTATTCAAAATAGAATTCAAAATCAAGTATTGAATGTCAAAAACTACCATGCATTTGAAATAGTATGCCTCAGACCTGAGAAGAACGGGCACAAGAAACTCAGCAGGCTACAATAAAATTTATAATTAAATAGCATGAGGGTGTTCACTCCATTGTCAGTCTTTGGTTTCACTTGTATAATCAGTTATAGTAACCTTTAGGACAAACATTTTTAACAATTCTTTTGAATTTGGTAACACATTTTTTGTAACATTATGATTGACACAGTTTCTAGCAAATTTGTTAATGTGCTTATGAACATAAAGAACATTATCAAGAATATATTGAGATGCAACAGTCAAAATTTTTATTTCTTTAAATTTTCCTCTTAATGATTCTCGGTTATAAATAGCATGAATAACCCTCTTCTGCACAAGGATGGTATTCATATCGACTGCACTGTGCCATTAAAAATATATCATACAACATAATACCGTGAAAATAACTGAAGTAAACTTGTGGCACAACATCTGTGTCAGTTAATATCTAATTTTTATAACCTGATTATGTCCTGGGCTTGTTCAAACTGATTTTAAGGGTGCAAGAACCAAGTGATGATGTGTGAGAATGAATTATGTTTATTTCAATTTTGCTAACATATTGTTGTTTATTTCAGGGAGCTTAGACCAATCTAGTGTAATACCATTGGTTGATGGTGGAACCGAGGGATTTAAAGGAAATGCAAGAGTTATTCTTCCAGGAATGAGTGCATGTATTGAATGCACACTTGACTTCTATCCACCACAAAAAACATTTCCTTTATGTACCATTGCAAATACACCAAGGTATTATAATGATCTAATTATCTATTTAATAATGGTGGGTTTTTAATGTACTTACAACTTGGAGAGTAACTTCTAACTGCCAAACATAATAATAAGTTTTTTTTTTTATGGAATAAGGAGGACAAACGAGCGTACGGGTCACCTGGTGCTAAGTGATCACCGCCGCCCACATTCTCTTGCAACACCAGAGGAATCACAAGAGTGTTGCCGGCCTTTAAGGAAGGAAGAAGTTTATGATCGGAGTAAACCATTTGTTTTAGATAGGGTTTATGCATTTAATTGCTTTTCCCATATATTTATTGTGAATCCAGGAACAGTTGGCTCAGTTAGTAGGACGCTCGGACAGTACCCTAGAGGTGTGGATTGTTCATTACTTTTTAAGTTACATACTGTGTTAGGTAGGCACAGAAGATGTTAGCTTATAATTAACAGGTGCTCTTATCCTAACCCATAAGGCATGCAAACTTATAGTGGAATACATAGTCAGTTCACATTTTAATTTCTGTAACAAGTATAAACTGTACTATACTAAAAAAAGATATACATCCCAAGCAAACTTAAATTAACATAAATCATACAATAGTTATTATTTCATAGACTTATTCATTTTAATTTATAATATAATGTCATTAGCTACACAATGATGAGTTCAGTTGAAGTTAATTTTTATTATTTACTATTTTATTGTCAAGAAAATCTTTCAATGAGTAATATGCTTTTTTCATCAAGTAAGATTTGAGTGACTTTTTAAAGTAGAATATATTTTCGCGCTTCATATTGTCAGGTAACTTATTGTAAATTGTTGGTCCCATGCAAAAGATGCTGTTCCGATACAACTCTGTTCTGGACTTCAAAGGTCGTAATTTGTTGTCGTTTCGTTTCGAAATTAGGGTTTCATAGTTATTGATATTATTTTACCATAACTGCTACTTCATAAATATATATTGATGGCATGCTAAGAATATTTAATTTAATAAAGTGAGGTTTACATGATTCAGTTGCTTTTAGTGAACAGACAGATCTGACACATTTCTTTTGAGCTTTGAATACTTCATAGATCCCTGGAGCATTATCCCAGAATAGTATCCCATATCTCCGAGTGCTGTCTACATACGCATGATATGCTGCTAACACCACAGTCATATCAACTACTTTCTTTTTTTTTTTTTTTATGGAATAGGAGGACAAACGAGCGTACGGGTCACCTGTTGTTAAGTGATCACCGCCGCCCACAATCTCTTGCAACACCAGAGGAATCACAGGAGCGTTGCCGGCCTTTAAGGAAGGTGTACGCGCTTTTTTTGAAGGTACCCATGTCGTATCGTCCCTGAAACACCGCACAAGGAAGCTCATTCCACAGCTTTGTAGTACGTGGAAGAAAGCTCCTTGGAAACCGCACTGTGGAGGACCGCCACACATCCAGATGGTGAGGATGATATCCTAACTTCTTCAGCATATGTAGAGCAAATGTGAATCTATTTAGTTTTTTAATGACATAATCTATGTGTGTTCTCCATGACAGATTGTGGTCAAGATAAATGCCCAAGAATTTTGTGGACTTCTCTTCATTTATCGCTTTACCGTCATAATTTATATTTAATCCATAAGATTGTGTGTTTTGTAAGCAAATTTCGTCATGCATGTTTTATTATTTTTATTATTGTTATTTAGATTGATTTTTAGATTATTATAATTTAACCACTCTATTAGTTCGTTAAGCGAATTGTTTATGTAATTTTCATATGTTAATGGATTGTTGTCAATAAATATGGCAGTACTATTCTCTGCAAATAGGACCATTGGATCCTTAATAGTTTGAGGAAGGTCATTTATATAAATAAGAAAAAGCAGTGGTCCTAGAATACTGCCTTGGGGCACGCCAAATGTTGTTTTCTGGGGTTCTGTTAAATATTTCATTTTGGTTTTATTTATAAGATTTATTTTAGTTATATCTGTCTATTGTTGTCTACCTGATAAAAATGATTTAATTAAATGAAGAGCATTGTTTCTTATGCCATACATTTCTAATTTATTGATCAGTATTATATGGTCGACATAGTCAAAAGCTCTGGTCATGTCGATAAATATTGCTGTCACTCGTTTTTCTATTTTCTAAACTAGTCATTACAGCTTCCAAATAGTTATAAATTGCTTCATTGATAGACTTATTTTTCCTAAAGCCTACTTGCTCCTTAGTCAAAATATTAAATGTTTCAAAGTAAGAATACATGTTTTTGTTAATAATTTTTTCAAAAACTTTTGATAAGGTTGGAATCAAGGCGAAAGGCATGTAAAATTGCATATCCAGTTTGTCTTCTTTTTTAATAATTGGTTTTATTATTGTAAGTTTCATCTTACCTGGGTATATACCATATTCGATACACTGATTCATAATGTAACTTAATACTGGGGCTATTATGGTAGTGACATATGTTATAACTGTTGTATTTAGATCATCATATCCGTTACTATTTGTGTTTTTTAATTAATTTAATTTTTTTTTTTTTTTTTTTTATGGAATAGGAGGACAAACGAGCGTACGGGTTACCTGGTGTTAAGTGATCACCGCCGCCCACATTCTCTTGCAACACCAGAGGAATCACAAGAGCGTTGCCGGCCTTTAAGGAAGGTGTACGCGCTTTTTTTGAAGGTACCCATGTCGTATCGTCCCCGAAACACCGCACAAGGAAGCTCATTCCACAGCTTTGTAGTACGAGGGAGAAAGCTTCTTGAAAACCGCACTGTGGAAGACCGCCACACATCCAGATGGTGGGGATGATATCCTAACTTGTGGCGTGTCGTGCAATGGTGAAATTCGGCGGCAGGAATCAGGTTAAACAGCTCTTCGGAACACTCCCCGTGATAAATGCGGTAGAAGACACACAATGAAGCGACGTCTCTACGCATCGCCAAGTGATCCAGCCGTTCACAGAGCACTGAGTCCCCGACAATTCGAGCTGCTCTACGTTGCACGCGGTCAAATGGATCGAGCAGATACTGGGGTGCACCAGACCAGAGATGACAGCAATACTCCATGTGTGGCCGGACCTGCGCCTTGTAGAGCGCTAGAATGTGGGCCGGCTTGAAGTATTGCCGTGCTCTATTGATGACGCCCAGCTTCTTCGAAGCCAATTTGGCTTTGCCCTCCAGATGGCCACGGAATTGGCAATCGCTCGAGATTTCGAGACCCAGTATTCCGATACTAGGCGCGGCTTTAAGAGAAGTGTTCTCGAAGAGCGGTGATACGACAAATGGGGTTTTTTTAGTGGTAAACGCGCAAACTTGAGTCTTCTGGGGGTTAAATTGGACAAGGTTCAATTTACCCCATTCCGCGACCTTCACGAGAGAGGACTCGATAGAAGACACAAGTTTCTCCCGGCACTGGTCGACGATTTCCAAGGAGAGACCTGCATGGCCTGTGTATACGGCATCACCAGTGCTGTCATCTGCATAGCAATGCATGTTGGAGGTGTCCAACATATCATTGATATGTTGGACACATTGAAGAAACAGCGTAGGAGATAGCACACAGCCTTGGGGCACTCCAGCATTCACGGGCTTCGGGTTCGAGCAATATCCGTCGACAACGACCTGTATGCTACGCCCAGTGAGGAAGCTGGAGGTCCACTTGCACAAGCTCTCGGGAAGCCCAAATGATGGAAGTTTTGAGAGGAGCGCCTTGTGCCATACACGATCAAAGGCCTTCGCTATATCCAGGCTAACTGCCAGGCCTTCCCCCTTGCTTTCAATAGCCGCCGCCCATCTATGTGTTAGGTATACCAGAAGATCACCTGCCAACCGTCCATGGCGAAACCCGTACTGTCGGTCGTTGATCAACTGGTGACCCTCTAGGTATACTAAAAGCTGGTGGCTAATTATGCTCTCCATGATTTTGGAGAGCAGGGAGGTGATAGCAATAGGCCTGTAGTTCGCCGGATCCGAACTGTCTCCTTTTTTTTGGATCGGATGGACAAGGGCTGACTTCCATGAGTCAGGGACTACGCCTTTGGAATAAGAGTGCCGGAATAAACGCGTTAGCACCGGCGTCAACTCAGGGGCACACGTTCTAAGCACGATTGGAGAAATGCCATCCGGCCCGCTCGACTTCCTGACGTCCAACGAAAACAGAGCTCGCCTAACAGTTTTCTGTCTGAACTGTACTTCAGGCATAGAGCTCTGACACCGCGGGATGGTCGGCGGTGTTTTTCCGTTGTCGTCAAGAGTCGAGTTGGAGGCGAAAAGAGCGCACAGGAGCTCGGCTTTCTCTTTTGCCGTATGGGCCAGGGTGTCATTCCTCATGTGCAACGGCGGCATGGACGGCTGGTTGAAGTTACCAAGAGCAGCTTTTGACAACGACCAGAACTTGCGTGTTCCGGTCGGGTAACTGGAAAGCTGCTCGCCGATTTTGACGACGTGCTTAGACTTCGCACGGGCGATTTGCCGCTTAAAAAATCTGGAGGCACGGTTATATTTCCTCTTAAGAACTTTGCAGTTCGGATCCTTTGTGCCCAGCGCCGCAACCCAAGTTCGATACGCCTGTTTTTTGCAGTCAGATGCTGCTTTAACTGACGCATCGAACCAGGGCTGTGATCTGCCACCGATCGGTACTACAGAGCTTGGTATAAAAATATCCATGCCCTGCAGTATCACATCGCCTACTGCAATGGCGCAGGCACTAGGATCATCCGAAGAGAAACAAACCTTGCCCCAAGGGTAGAATGCAAAAAAGGAACGCATCCTATCCCAATCTGCTGACTTGTATTGCCAAACGCGGCGGGTCGCTGGTGGTCTGCGACGTTGGCGTCGGATAGGCACTACACTCCTGACCAGGCAATGGTCGGACGTTCCAAGAGGGGCGTCGACAACGACGTGGTAACCATCGGGATGTGTAGTCAGCAGAAGATCTAATAAGGACGGCATGTGGCTATCCACATCCGGGAGCCGCGTTGGCGACTCAACCAATTGGGACAGACCATACGCCAATGCAAAATTATGCACAGATCGCCCTGCGTAGTCTGTGGTACGTGATCCAAGCCATTCGGCATTGTGCCCGTTGAAATCACCCAAGACCACGATTTCAGCGGAGGGGATCTGTGCAAGCACGACGTCAATTGCAGCTTGAACGCAGCCCATGAGATGATCGGTTTCTGCGTTACCACTATGGGACCTGTAGACACACGCATAGATACGGACGCGGTCGTCTAAATCTACGCGGAGCCAGAGAGTAGACAGGTCCCTACCCTCAAAATTGCCGAGACGGCGACAGCAGATATCCTCCCTAACGTACACACATACCCCGGCATGAGGCAAAAAGTTGTGCTCAAATTTGTACCCGGGGTACGTTAAATATGACGTATCGCTAGGTCGAGATATCTGCGTCTCCGTAAGGAAACACAAGGCCGGCTGCGCCGTCTCAAGGTGGTGGTGGACGGCGATTAAATTGGAGTGAATTCCCCTGATATTGCAAAAGTCCACGTTGAGCGTGGAGCGGGGTGCCGTGGTGTTACTGCCTCGTTTGTCCTCGGTCATGCGCGGTTCTGTGCCCACCCCAGAATACGAAGGGCGGCCCGAGCGAGAGTGCTCGGGGAGGGATTCTCCGGCTCTGGTAGAGCTGGTACCCTCCTGGGGTAATATCTTTTTACGGACCGCTCTCATAATTTGTGGGGGGGGGGGGGGAAGGGATGGCCTCCGGTCCTCGACACTAACCTATGCGAAACATAGCGGCACTAGGCCGCTACTTCACACCGGTATTCTGTGCGAGTGTGGTAATTAACCCGGACGAGTCTGGCCCGATTGTGCTGACGTCATAAGACGGCAGCGTGACTCTCCCACTTCTAAAAAGCCCTTAGTCGCCTCTTACGACACCCATGGGCCTGGGACTCCCCTATTCTTTTTACGCCCCGGAGAAAGTACAGGGCAAAATTAATTTAATGACTTTATTGCACCCAGAATGTCATAGGAGCATGTTGGGTTAAAAAAAAGTGAGTTAGGTTGATGGTCTCTAGTGATGTATTTGGGGTTATCATTATAACCACTTTTTTGCAATTGTTGTTAATTTCATCTATAAAGAAATTGTTGAATGCCTGCGCTATCATTTGAGGATCAGTGACAATTTTTGATCCAATTCTAATGGCATCTATGTCTTCTCTAGAGATATTGTTCAAGGTACCGTTTATTATATTCCAAGTGGCTTTTGTTTTATTAGAGGATTTTTTTATTATATAGTTATTTTGAGACCTCTGTGTTAGTTTTATAATTGATATTAATCTTTTGGAATAAACCTTTAATTTAATTATATCTGATTTACATTTAGTTAATCTTGACATCCACATAGGCTTCCTTTTAATTTTAGAGCAGGTTCTTATACCCCTGGAGAGCCATCTGTGTCGCTTTGTTGAGGATATTTTTATTTTTACAATAGGGAAACATAAATTATAGAATAGTAATATCAAGTCTAAAAAAATATTGTAAGTATGCCAAATTTGGGTCATCAACTTATTCAGTCATATTATTTATTCATATTTTCAATCGAAAATTGCCGTTTATGAATGTACCAGTGGCTTAGAAGAATGCTTTTCTTAGTTGGAACTTGGACAACCCTCTGCAGTATGGTCAGATATGGCTAGTTCATATACCGAACTAGTACAGCCACATATAAGCTAAGCTGAGTATTTGAGGTCCAACATCAAAAGATAGTTATTATTTTGTTTTGTGACTTTTAGTATATTTTTTGTGGATGTGTTCAATATTTGCTACAAATTACAATATTAATATTAGAAATATCGGATAAGTCTTGTTCGGGGTGTCATACAGTAATTTTGTTATGAATTAGTGGACTGGTTCCTTTCTGCTAAGCTCTAGCCAATTATTCCTTTCCATATAATAAAATTTCCCAAGCTTAAGAAATATTCTATAAAATTATTAGGAGCTATAGGGACTTAGAAGTCGCCGTCGCAGTTATAATACACAAATAAAATTTTAAAACAAAATTTTATGAATGATGCGGGATTCGAACCCGCGACCGATTCGGGTTCCGTGCGAGGGCTCTCCGTCACTTGAAGGGCACTGAACGCCTGAGGTCGTGGGTTCGAGTCCCGCATCGTTCATAAAATTTTGTTTTTATGAATGTACCCATGTCATATCATCTTGGAACCACCGCAGAAGGAAAAAGAATATTTAACAAAAATGTCTTGAAATAAATAATAATAATAATAAAGCCTTTTATTCAACTTAAAACAAACAATACAATTTCTTATATCTAACTTATATAAAATCCAGGTAGTCTTCAGCTGTTTGCCAATTGGCATAGGCCTTCTCCAACCTTTTCCACTCCTTGCTGTCTTTGGCAACCCGGCTCCACTTTGTTGGTCATCTTTGGCGGGGTCTTCCCCTGTTTCTTATGCCATTCCTAGGATACCATTCTGTGACCTTTTTGTTCCACTTCTCCTTCCTTCCACTCATAAGCACAGCCCATTTCCATTTCAGTTTCCTGATATTTGTTCCTATGTCTCGAACCTTTGTGCTTTTCTTGATGTCTTCTAGCCTAATTCGACCTTTATTATTTTTGGATGATTTTGAGTTAATTAATATTTATTTTTGACTTAATAATGTCTGTAAATTAATAATTATTAATAAAGGACATCTATTTGCAGATTGCCGGAACATTGTGTTGAATATGTGAAAGTAATTCAATGGGCTAAGGAGAATCCTTGGGGAGAATCAACAGTTCTCGATGGAGACAATCCTCAGCATGTGGCTTGGGTGTACGAAAAGGCACAAGAGAGGGCTATGAAGCACGGAATAGCAAATGTTACATACAGACTTACTCAGGGTGTTTTGAAGAACATAATTCCGGCAGTTGCAAGCACAAATGCAGCCATTGCCGCAGCATGTGCTACGGAGGTAATTTTTTTTAAAGATTCGGTAGAAGATGACTAAATTTTTTTTTATGACAATAAGAACGAGACGAGCAGGTCGTTCAGCTGATGGTATTTGATGCAGCTTGCCCACTACAGTGCAGTGCCGCTTAGGATTCTTGTAAAACCCAAAAATTGTGATTGGCACTACAACAGACCATTCTTCGAATTTTTAAAATATATTCAAAAATGATCGTAAAGACTCGATAGCCAACTGGTATTTTTATATCCTCAAAATAATTCCACTTTGTGCATTGACAAAATTGTTTTTAATTTAAACGATAAATAGTCGCGCCAAAAAAGAAACCGCCATGGTCGTGACGTCATCATAACATAAAGAAACGTCAAATGTCCAGGGCAATTCTTATTAATTTTTATAAATATAAGAATGACCTTTCATAGTCCGTATCGTTGGTGTGTTGCTAAAAATATATTGTTTCTGTTATAGTGACGTCACAAAATGGCGTTCGGCATTTTCGGCCACGTGACATAAATATAACAAAACTATGATTTTAATTTAGATAATATAAATAATTCTCATGTTTTTGTAACACATTAGTATTGAATCCGTATTTCTTCTAAGGTAAAACCTCGCTAAATAACAAACTTTCAAAATTTAATTTTGATAGATGAAACTGGCCTATTGCTGACCATCTTGGGACATAAGATGTTAAGTCTCATTTGCTTAGTAATTTTACTAGCTACGGCACCCTGCAGACCGAAACACAATAACGCTTACAAATTACTGCTTCACGGCAGAAATATGCACCGTTGTGGTACCCATAATCTAGCCGGCATCCTGTGCAAATGAGCTTCCCACTGTTAGAAACTTGCATATTAGTATGATATCATAATATTATCTATGTGTAAAATTTAGTTCAAGTTAAGTCCTAAGTAATGGACTGATTATACGATGGGAATGGGAAAACCCGAAAAATCCCCTGGGATTTTCGAGGCTGATGGAAAATCTGAATTGAACTTCATCATTGTTTTCATTCAAACTATTAATTTAAAACAAAAATAACCATCAATTGTTCAAAACATGTTATTTAAATATGCATATTTAACTAATCTTCTAATATATAAAATTCTCGTGTCGCGGTATTTGTAGTTAAACTCCTCCGAAACGGCTGTACCGATTCTCATGAAATTTCATGTGCATATTGGGTAGGTCTGAGAATCGGACAACATCTATTTTTCATCCCCCTAAATGTTAAGAGTAGCACCCCAATTTTTTTTTTAAATTTTTAGATAAATTATTTATTTTTTTATGATACAACTTTAAAAATACATACAACTTCAAATTTTCACCCATCTACGATCAACACTTACTTTTGTATCGCGATTTTAATATCGGCAAAACAACGTTTGCTGGGTCAGCTAGTATATTATAAAAGGCACAACAAAGTGACTTCCCCTTAATAGAGACATTAAAAAATGTGTTAATGGTGTGTCCATTCTTAGTTTAATCTATCAAGCAGTTTAAGTTAAAGTAGAATTAGTTATTAGTCTAGGTTAAGGCACCAAAATTAAAGGAAAGACATTGTCAGACTCTCAATAGAACGGATTATTGAAATAGCCTGTGTTGAATTGGAGCAATTAATTATTATGAGACATAATAATTAATTGCTCCATATACAGACCACCCTCGGCACCATATGACAGTTTTGAAAATGTAATGGAGAAAGCTCTATCAATGATTTGTAATAAAAACAAAAAAAAAAATCATATGTGGAGACTTCAATGTAGATTTATTATTGGAAAATTCCTCTTTGTGCATCAAATTAAAAAGTTTGTTTCAATCATTTAACTGTAAAAATATATTTTTAGAACCTACTAGACTTACATCTTTTTCAGCAACATGCATAGACAATATTTTTACAGATTGTAATACAATAACTAATAAGTATATTATAAGTAAGCTTACTTCTGACCACTGTGGTCAGCAAGTACAATTTAAATTGCCTAGTATTACAAATAAATCTAAAGAAGAATGTACTGTAATAACAAAAACCACAAAACACTTTGAAATGTTCAAACATAACTTGATGTTAAAACTACCTTCACTTAAAGTATGTGAAAACCCTAATACACATTATAATGCATTTTTTAAAATTGTTAGTGAGGAATATAACTCAGTATTTACCCAAGACTATTTTTATAAATAAAAGGCCATGCTTTAGTGACTGGTCTACTGTAGGCATCCATAAAAGTAGAAAACGACTGTATGAATTATATAATGAGAAAAAATTTAACACAAGTGTTAAATTCATTAGTTATGTTAAAAACTATTCCAAAATATTTAAAATAGTATGTAGAACAGCTAAATCTCGTTTTTTAAGTGAAAAGATTAAGAATAGCAATGATAAAATAAAAACCACATGGAGCATTATTAATGCTGTGACAGGAAAGTCTAAATCACATAAGACTGATTATTGCCTACAATATAACGGGAAAACGGTTAAATCAGAAACTGAAATAGCTTCATTATTTGACAATTTCTCTTTGAATATCCCAATCTCAACAACTGAGTCCCTAAATTCTTCACCTCTACTAGCTGAAACTATGTTCAAAGAAAATGTCGAAGAATGTTCTAAATATTTTAAATTTCAATATGTGCACTATACTAAGGTCGTTAAAGTATTTAACTCTATAAAATGAAAAAATACAATTGACCTCTGGGGTCATTCTGTCAGTTTAATTAAAACTATAATCTCTGTCATAGCTCCACAATTAGCAATAATATTTAATAAATGTATTGACTGTGGTACCTTTCCTGATCTGATGAAATACAGTAAGACAATACCTGTTTATAAATCAGGTAATACTAGTGATCTCTCAAATTTTAGACCTATATCTGTATTGCCTGTTTTCAGTAAAATCTTTGAAAAACTTATTTTAAATCAAATGCAGACACACTTTAGTACATTGCTGACGTGTAAACAGTTTACGATTTACGAAAGGTTGCTCAACAACTGATGCGGGTGTTGAGCTTATTCATCATATCTATGATGCCTGGGAGGATTCAATGGATGCGCTCGGTGTTTTTTGTGATCTATCTAAGGCATTCGATTGCGTCCAACAAGAGACTCCCAGGAAATTACAACACTATGGCATCAGGAACAATGCGCTGACACTTATTAGTTCTTATTTAGAAAATATAATTCAGACTGTTGATATAAATGGAAAGCGCGCCCCTGGATCAACCATAAAAATGGGTGTCCCACAGGGTTCAATTCTTGGTCCATTTCTATTCTTGATCTATATAAATGATTTGCCATATGTTGTTAAGGATAATCATGAAATTGTTCTATTCGCTGATGACACATCCCTTTTATTTAAGATTAAAAGACGTGAATCAGTCTTGCATGATGTAAACAATGCTTTGTCCAAAATTGTTCATTGGTTCAATGCTAATAATTAGCTTTTGAATAGTAAGAAAAGTAAATGTATTAAATTCATAACCCCAAATGTCACTCATGTGAATTCAAATATACTTGTGAACGGGGAGTACTTGGAACTTGTATACACCACAGTTTTTTTGGGTATTACTTTAGACGCAAAACTCCAAAGGCGTCCACATATAGTTGGTTTGGCGAATAGACTTAGTTCTGCAGCATTTGCTGTAAGGAAAATTCGCCAGCTCACAAACGAAGACACGGCACGTGTCGTATATTTTAGTTATTTCCATACTGTTATGTCTTACGGTATATTACTGTGGGGACACGTTAGTGATATTCCAACGATTTTTGTGCTGCAGAAAAGAGCTGTTCGAGCAATCTACAATCTGTCCAGTAGACATTCGTTGAGAGATAAATTTAAGGAGATCAACATATTAACAGTACCATGTCAATACATATTTGAAAACCTAATATTTGTGCATAAAAATATAGATCGTTTTAAAAGAAACAGTGACATTCATAACTGCAACACTAGAAATAAACATAATCTTGCTCTGATTCACACAAGGCTAACGAAAATAGACAAATCATTCAGAGGACAATGTGTCCGTTTTTATAATAAAATCCCTGAAGAAATTTGCAAACTACAATTAAAAAAGTTTAAAATATTTGTTAAACAGAAACTTTTAAAAAAAGCTTATTATACAATTAAAGATTATATAACAGATAAAAGTGCATGGGATTAAATCAATGTAAATAATTTAGCAGTAGGACTGTATTATTCTATTATTTGTATATTTTCTTGACTTCAAAAAGTGATGCGGTTATCCTATTTTGAGAAATAAAGTATTTGAATTTGAAGGCAACATTGTAATAACTACATAATTATGTTCCCTTATTGGACCTAGTTATGCAGAAAACAGCCATGTGGGTAAAAGTACGAACAGAATTTACCAGTGGGAGGCTCCTTTGCACAGGATGCCTCCGGCTAGATTATGGATACCACAACGGCGCCTATTTCTGCTGTGAAGCAGTAAAGTGTAGACGTTACTGTGTTTCGGTCTGAAGGTCGCCGTAGCTAGTGAAATTACATGCATTGTAATGGGCAGGGCGCATCAATTACCATCAGCTGAACGTCCTGCTCGTCTCGTCCCTTATTTTCATAAAAAAAAAGAGTCTCTGGCTATATCACAACGTAGTAGGCTTTGCATAGGTCTCTTCCCGTGCCTCTCTATCATCCGCAACTTCGATCAAATTCCCGTTGGGATGGCAAATACCCCTCGGTCCCCTGATGTGCATAAGGGAGTTTGGTCGGGATGAGTGAGGGCAAAAATGTGAAATTATATACACCTATCCTTCGCCAACTAATGTAAACTTCTGTAAAATTCTGAAAATTTCGGGAATGATCTATAAAGTTCCAGAATGTGTGCAACTGATGTAATCAATCTATAAAGTTCTAAGACTTTCTGGAATGATCTAAAAATGTGTACAATTGATGAAATTGATGCGAAACGGTCTAGAAAATTATAAAAATTCCTGAAATAATCTGAGAAGTTCCAAAATGCGTGCAACTGATAATAATAATTAAACATGCGATGTTATTTAACCCGAGCAACGCCGGCCGGGTTTCGCTGCTAGTATTATTTTATGTTATAATATACCAACAGGTCTTCAAACTAGCTTCTTCATGTTGTGCAAATATGAATAACTACATGGTGTTCAACATGGCCGAGGGTGTGTACACATACACATTCAACGCTGAGAAACGTCCGGATTGTGTCGCTTGCAGTAATACGACACGTGTGATGGAAATTGAAGCGAACGCCACACTGCAAACTATATATGATAAATTATGTGATGATGTTGCATTCGCTATGAAGAGACCTGGTATGTACAATTTAACATCTTTTTCTAAGTCGTAAATTTGTAGCCTCAGCTAATAATAACTATCTATAAAAGGGGCAAATTTGCGCCTCACATGGGGTACTGTTCTCAACACTGGGTGGGCGCTCCCTAGTACCAGCTTCTTCCATTTGACCGCATACAACGAAGAGCGGCTCGAATCATCGACGATCAAGTCATCTCCGATCGGCTTAATTCTTTGGCGTTGAGTAGACATGTGGGTTCTCTCTGCATCTTCTACCGCATTTATCACGGGGAGTGCTCAGAGGAGCTGTTCGGGTTGATTCCAGCGTCCGAATTCCACCACCGGACATTACGTCAAAATACACCCGCATCACGTTGACGTCTGGCATTCCACAACCGCGCGTTTTTCAAGAAATTTCTTGCCTCGCACAGCCACATTGTTTGTGAGCTGTTTTCCCGAACCTTAAACGCTGGAAACGCATCTCTTGACACCTGTTGTTGCGGATGTCCATGGGCGGTTGCCTCATCACTCCCCATCCCATGAGCGTCATGTCCGTTTGCCCAGATTCTACATCGCTATACAAAGCAAAGGTTCGGCCACATATGGAGTATTGCTGTCATCTCTGTTGTGCCGCACCCCAGTATCAGCTCGATCCATTTGACCGCATGTACGCGCTTTTTTTGAAGGTACACATGTCGTATCGTCCCGGAAACATCGCACATGGAAGCTTATTCCACAGCTTGAAGTACGTGGAAGAAAAATCCGTGAAAACCGCACTGTTGGAACACCACACATCGAGATGGTGGGAATGATATCCTAATTTGTGGCCTGTCGTGTAAAGGTGGATTTTGACGGCAGGCTTTATTTTACCCTCCTTTTCAAAAAAAAAAATTGGATGTAATCAACCTTAAGAGCTTGAAGTCATTGTTTGTGTAAGGATGTTTCGTGAACACAATGGTCGTGATTAAATGTCGTGATTGATTGCTAATGAATTCTTTGTCATGTTAATTAAATCACTGCTGCTTTAGAAAAAACTTGCGCCCTGAGAGAGAAGAAACGGCATAAATCAAATAATCTTGTTAAGTATATGAATTGCTTTTTTGCATTACTGATGATAATTTTTGTTCTAGGTATAACTACTGTCATAAATGGTCGTAATAAAACACTATATATTTCGTCGATAAAAAGCATTGAAGAGAAGACGAGAGATAATTTGAAGAAGAGAATAACTGAGATAGGCTTATACAATGGCGCTGAAATTTTAGTAGCAGACGTGACAACTCCAAGCACTGTTACCATTAAATTGAAATTTTCCGAAAATTATGATGTTGATATGTCTCGGTAGATTTATATATTAATATCATAATGAAAGATGATATAATAAAATGTAAAGCAATCAGGGAAACTAAAAACAGAATTCCAACACACACTGTAATAAGTACAGACAGGGGCGTGCATTGGTTTTCCAGCGCGGTAGGCACTGGAAGCCTAACCTAGCCGTAGTTGCGCTTAACATTTAAAAATTAAGTTCCTCTTATAAAGATAAATATAAGTTCACTTAAGCGCAGGTCCGGCCTCACATGGAGTATTGCTGTCATCTCTGGTCTGGCGCACCCCAGTATCAGCTCGATCCATTTGAGCGCGTGCAACGCAGAGCAGCTCGAATTGTCGGGGACCTAGCGCTCTGTGAACGGCTGGATCACTTGGCGTTGCGTAGAGACGTCGAGAGTCGAGATTTATCACGGGGAGTGTTCCGAAGAGCTGTTCAACCTGATTCCTGCCGCCGAATTTCACCTTCTCACGACACGCCACATGTTACGATATCATCCTCACCATCTGGATGTGTGGCGGTCCTCCACAGTGAGGTTTTCAAGGAGCTTTCTTCCTCGTACTACGAAGCTGTGGAATGAGCTTCCTTGTGCGGTGTTTCCGGGACGATACGACATGGGTACCTTCAAGAAAAGCGCGTACACCTTCCTTAAAGGCCGGCAACGTTCTTGTGATTCCTCTGGTGTTGCAAGAGTGTCGGCGGCGGTGATCACTTAACACCAGGTGACCCGTACGCTCGTTTGGCCTCCTATTCCATAAATAAAAAAAACTAACATTTTTCTGCCGTTTTATTCAGGTTGTAAGTAATGTTTTGTGAATTTGCTTGTTGCTTCCTAGTTATAAGATAAAATATCCATTGGCACCTGAAGGCGAACGACTATTTCGCCACTGACTCATAAAGAGTCACATAGACATATCATTTGAGCGATAGCCGCAGTGGCATTTAGAATAGCCGTTGTTACTTGTTTCATTTTACTTCACATCACTCACGAATACCGGGTATTATTTACGAATAATAACACAAATTTAATGCAAAAGGATACGTACCTAATTTCTGTAAACAAACCGTATTTTCGCCACAATCGCGACACTGTAATTTCTCCATCATATTTATATTCCTTACACTAGTTACCTATTTTAAACACAAAACCTAACTATTAAGGAATTAAAATATAATGGAGGAATTCCAGTGTCGGGATTGTGGGTAACATACGATTTGTTTACATAAATTAGGTATGTATCCTTTTGCACAATTTTCGTTCGTAGATAAAATAAAAATTGTTTCTCTTTATAGACCAATGCAAAAATATTAGTTTAACTCAACAAAAAGGTAAAATTATGAGATATTTCAATACCAAGTATTACGAAAAATACACTTGGCTAGCTGGATGCCGCCATTCCAATTTCTTCCCCTGCTGTTTATTTTCTACAACGAAAACTGTGCGGAATAATACTGGTTACGGTGACTTGCATAATTTGACAAATCTTGCTAAAAACACGATCAATCTGACAGAACGGCAGAAAAATGTTGGTAAGTGAACTTATATTTATCCTTTTAACAGGAACTATTTTTTTTTAATATTAATCGCAAAAACGACTAGTTGGACTTCAAGTGCCTACCTGCTCACACTTGACACCGCTACACTAGCGTCACCTCTCAGACACCCGCTGCTCAATTCACGTGATTAGTTACAAAAATAAAAAAAAATATGAGATGTATTCAGATTTTCTTTCAGCAATGACTTTAAAACAACTATGAATTTTTGGATTTCAGATACCTTAGATATTTGCTTACTTATTAAAATATATATTTGAAAAAAGCGTTTCCGCTAATAAGTGTTTTGCCTCAAATATCAAATTATTATTATTACTTACAATCATTTGTTTTATTTTACACTGTAAATTGTGTACTAGATGGTGCTTGCGACTCGATCCCTTGGAAATTTTTATGTGTTGACCAAAATGTTATCTCTTGTTCTGTGAAAAAAATTAAAATTGGCAGTTGTAGATCTCTACAATCTTGAACTTGTAAGTTTTCAAAACTTAACTTAAGAACATTTAGTATTGAAAGTTTAAAATTTCTTGATGAAAAACAATTTAATTATTAATTTCCGTTTCTTTTAAAAATATTTTCAATAATTCACACTAATTGTGTGATTGTATATCATACGACACGATGACGCGAACTCACGAGATTTCACCCATCCAAAAAGTGTAAAAAATATTTATTTTATTTCTTTACCAAACAAAAACAGCAAGAAATCTGTCCCACAGGATACGTACATTTTTCCGGAGTCAAAAGAAGCCTTAATGTCCTATTCCCTACCATACTATATCTATGCCAAATTTCGGCGTCATTATGTAACAAATATCATTACAAAGGACATGGCCAATTTCTCTATAGACGTCGGCATAGTTATTGAATTTATTATACACGAATGAGTTTTATATTCGTGAATTTTAGCGCTTTAAATTGCTGTTAATAAAGAACTAAAAGAAATCATTTCAATTAGACGCAATCGTATTTGTATACAGTTATCTATAAACGTAACTACTACGTTTGCTAGTATGATGTCACGTAAAAACCTATCTAGGCGCTTTCAAATAGCGAACACGAGTGACGACATTGTAAAATTGATATTAAACCCTTACACATCAAAATGAATTAAAAAAAAAGAGAAGTGTTGATGTGAATATGTTTCTGAAATATAGTAGAAACTAGTTAGCGCTAACGACGCAAAGAAAGATGGTGTGACTTTTCACCAGTAAGTTTATTTTATTTATGTAAGATTGGTTTGCAAGCTTAAGTAATTTAGTAAAACGAATATTTTTGCATCAAATTATTGACAAGTATTTATATCCCTTTCTCAACCGCTTGTCAGAAATAGACAGATGACAGGACGTGACCAGTACAAAGTCAGTAATTAAAACTAAAAGGTCGCCCAGAGAACAATGATTATAAAATGTATTGTACTTTGTGTACAAAAACTCTTGCCGGTGAATGTGAACGGATTACAAGTACGCCATCAATTACAAATTAGTGCAAGTTACAGGATATAACAGACGTATCATTAAATACTTTATTTACACCGCAATTTTGTAAAAGCTAATCTTTTTCAGCTTTACTGTACAGGAGATAATGAGAGAGCATTGGCGCCAGTTCGTACCAAAAGAGAGATGTCAAGAATTTTACAAACCAAATAAGTCGAGTGTCATTTGCTCGAATCATTTCCTCGAGGCTGATTTCACCACTAAAGGATTTAATATTCATGCTCAAAAAGTATGATAAAACTTAACATTAAAAGTATTGAAATCTTTTTCGAATGTTAATATATTTAGTCAAATTTGAAATTAAAAACACAAAAGTCCAATTTAGCCACATTTATAAGTTGACAAAAGCTGTCATACAAAGTTAAGTTGATGTCCGCTTTTATGTAGTGACATAATAAGCCAAAAAGATATTTTGGTAAAGAAAATTCGGGATTCAAGGAATAGATATATTTAACCTTTCGCCAATCGTACACTTTGTGAAAAATAATAGTCAATAATTTAGGCGAAAGAAAAATACTAAAATTCAATGCCGTTTAGAAGTAGTTACAAAAATTCAAACAAAAAAGGCTTCAATTTGAGATTTTTTTTCATCTATTAAAACATTACTAGGTGACCCGACAGATGTTGTTCTGTTCATAATAAAAAATTGCAGGTGGAATTTCGTAAAATCCGTTCTTAGGTGACTTCTACTCGGCGAAAGGAATATTCCTACCAAATTTCAAATCTCTACGGCTTACGGTTCCAGAGATGATATCGTGATGAGTGACTATATACGTGGAAATCTCATATATATATATATATATATATATATGACGAGGAAAGAACCTCTGTATTGTTTTTAAAAGGTGTGACGTCATTACTGTTGACATCACAATTGTAATTGGTTCTTCCAAAGAAAACTACACGAGTATTTTATTACTTTCGTATATTCAGCAGGCAGCGTTACGACGTCCCAGAGAGGTCCGTACCGTATGACAGCCCGAGCACGACCACAGAGCGGTGCGAGACCGTGCGGCTGTATTTATGAGGCTCGTTGCACGTGCACGTGTTTTCAATTCGTGTTGTAGTATTTGCGCCGATACGGCCATTCTGACAGGCGGTGCGCGCTCTGCACCAGTTTGGTTGGTATTTGTAAGTTGTAGTGGATTCTTATAGATTCTCGTTAGTTCTTATCGACTGTTATTGTAACCGTAGGTTGTCGAAGGTTCTCGTAAAGTTCTCGAAGATTCTCGTAAAGTTCTCGAAGATTCTCGTAGGGGATTCGGAGGTTCTCGTAGAGGTTTCGGAGGTTCTCGCAGAGTCCTCGCAGATTCTCGTAGGTTCTTGTTGACCTGCAAGTATAGAAAGTTTTTCTGAGTAGTGCATCTGTTAGGAAAGAACCTCTGTATTGTTTTTAAAAGGTGTGACGTCATTACTGTTGACATCACAATTGCTATCTTGCTGAAGATGAGTCATTGGTTCTTCCAAAGAAAACTACACGAGTAAGTATTTTATTACTTTCGTTTATTCAACAGGCAGCGTTACGACGTCCCAGAGAGGTCCGTACCGTACGACAGCCCGAGCACGACCGACTGAAGTGTCGACCGTGCGGCTGTATTTATGAGGCTCGGTGCACGTGCACGTGTTTTCAATTCGTGTTGTTGTATTTGCGCCGATATAATATATATATATATATATATATATATATATAAAAATAATTTCAAACGTTCAAACTAAAATATAAAGTCCAATAAATAACATATTTTTTTTGTTCATTTATATTCACTCAATAAAGAACAGTTACACGGAGAAAACCTCTTGTTGTCATATACAAAAGCCTTAATGAGTATATTTCATGCTACATTTAAAGTAGCCCAAATTTTTTTTTTTTTTTTTTTTTGCGCCATTTATTGGCCTGCACGGTTTGTGCGTCAGCCATACAAAAAGGTGAGGAAGTGTGTCATTGGATTGAGAATTGGAACGGAATTTGGAAAAGGATCAGGTAAATTTAGTATATAAGTACATAAATGGTTATAATTTTATATCGTTAAGAAAAATAAAACTAGCTAAAATTCTATATACATCAATATTTATATTAGATAAAAGGACAGAAATTGAAGTAGGAAAAGGAATTTTAATGTACAAAAGCGAGGAAATAAAAGCGGAACGGTCATGTCGAGGACAGGCAAAGAATATATGATTAAAATCCCCAACGTCATTGCCACACTCACATATATCACTAGGCAAAAGGTTAAGCCTTGCCAGATGCAAGGGAATGCATGCATGGCCCAGCCTCATACGAATAAGAGTCGAAGTGGTAGCTTTACCAAACGTCAGATTTGAAAACCACGGTTTAGTAGGTATATCCACCTGGATCGTGCTGTAATATCGACCTTTAGTCTGACTTGAAGAAAGCCACATATGTGTCCAAGAGTTGAATAACTGGGATTTAGGAAGGAGGGCCAAATCACAACAAAAGTTTTGGTACGGAACCAGATCTCCGTCATTGACCGCAGCTTTGGCAAGGCTATCAGCCTTGGTATTGCCAAAGACTCCTGAGTGCCCCGGAATCCAAGCAAAGGAAACTGTGTAATTTTTGCTACAACATTGATACAATAAATCACGACATGCAATAATGACTGGATGATTGTTACTGCTAAAAGGAAATCTGTCCAAGGCTTGTAGGGCACTTTTAGCGTCGGTAAAAATTATTGTGTTTTTTAATTTCATGATTAAAATGTATTCCAGAGACTTAAGCAGACCAAAACATTCTCCAGTAAATACTGAAGTCTCTGGAGGCAATTTTATTTTCTGTACAATGCCAAACTGTTGATGAAAAATGCCAACTCCCACACACTTCTCAGGACCGGGTTTGGAAGAATCACTAAAAACTAAATGGCAATGTTTCCATCGGCTGTCACTGTCAATAATATCCATAAATTTGGCATTGGCAGAAGGATCTTGTTTACAAACACCAAAGTCAAACAAAATAGATGGATTTAAAATTAATGCATCATAGTTAACACAAAATATAGGAAGAAATTGTGATCTATGTGTTGGAGCTTGAAGAGCTAAGTATTTTTGGAGACTAACAATAAGGCATGGCGGCGATTTATGAGCCCAGTACGAATAATCCATACATTCCAACAGAGACCGTAACTTATAGTAAAGAGGATGAGTATAAACTTGTAATGCTCTAAACAGGAACCTGTCACAAAGAAATTGACGTCTGAGGTGCAGGGGGGCTTCAGAACATTCCACCTGCAAAGCGTTAATAGGGCTCGACCGCATAGCTCCCGCAATTATTCTCAGAGCCTTAGACTGGATAATGTCTAACTTATGGAGAGCTACTGCATTACAGGGTTCAAGTATAAATGTTCCATAGTCTAAAATGCTTCTTATTAGAGCATTATATAGAAGCTTTAGAGAGAAAGGATGGGCTCCCCACCAAACTCCAGAGAGACAACGCAGTATGTTTATAATCTTCTCACATTTGGCACTTATATAGTAGCAATGAGGGCTTCCTGTAAGTCTTGAGTCTAAAATTACCCCAAGAAATGTTGCTTCACTTTTAGTGGGAATTCTAATGTTATTATAAAATACAGATACTGCTGGAGGAAGTCTCATACGTGAGAATAAGACTATAATACTTTTAGGAACCGAAAGGCTTAAAGTGTTATTGTCAAGCCAGACTTTTAATAACTTAAGGGAATGTGTCATAGTATCAGACATGTTGTCTACAGAATCACCAGACACATAGAGGAGTAAATCATCTGCATATTGGAGTGTGTTAACTTTACCCTTAAGGGAGGCTTCCAGATCATGAGAATATATATTGTAAAGTAAAGGACTTAAAACTGAGCCCTGAGGTAAACCTTTCCAGGCAATACGGGATTGGTAGGAGTCTCCTGATATTACTTTAAGCATTCTACCAGAGAGAAGATTGATTGTGAAGCTTATAAAAATTTGTGGGATATTCAAATTAGTCATTTTTTGTTTCAGAATTGAAAGGTTGACATTATCATAGGCTGCCGACACATCTAAGAATGCCGCTAACACAGACTTATTGTAAGAAAATGCCAATCTTAAGTCTGTCATAAAAATACTGAGACTATCCATTGTACTCCTGCCTTTCCTAAATCCAAACTGGTTTGGTGATAGTAACCCCTTACTCTCAATAAACCAGTCTAGTCTAGTTTTAATTAAATGTTCAGAAATTTTGGACATAACTGGAGCTAATGCAATTGGTCTGTATGATGATGGATCATTAATTGGTTTGTTGGGCTTGTGTATTGGGATAACTTCATGGATTTTCCATGATGGAGGAATATTACCTGATGTTAAGATTGAATTAATTAAACTGAGAAAATAAGAAAGGCAGGAATCATTCAGGTTTTGAAAAAAGGAATATGGAATTCCATCACAACCAGGGGCTGAGTCCCTTAGTTTTGAAAGAACCCCTTTGAGTTCTGAAAGGCTAAAGGAAATGAATGAATTGCTACTATCATGCTGGGGGAGGAGAGAAAGCTGTGAGTTAGAAGACATATTATCTATAGATGGGACAAATGGTGGAGCTAATCTGTCAAGAAACAAATCAACTGTACTGCTATCCATAAGAGGAGACCTTGGAGGTTTAAAAGAGGATCTGAATCTACGAATATTTTGCCAAACTTCAGATGGAGAAATGTCTGGTGAAATTGAGGCACAAAAAGATTTCCAGCCATTGAATCTTTTTTGTTTTAATAATTTACGTGTTTTAGATATAATATTACAAAGAACATTAAAATTTTGTGATGTAGAATTCTCTCTGTAATTTTTTTCAGCTATCTTTCTCTCAGCTATCGCAGCAGAACACTCACTGTCCCACCAAGGAGGTGATGGAATATACCCATTGCCATTATTATTTTTAATAGGAAAAACTTCCTCAGCAGCCTGTAGTAGGGCCTGTGTAAAAGCTTCATTACAAAGATGATTATTGCTATCTTTTAGTGGAGGTATGGTTGATAAATTTTGTTGAACTTTATCTCTATATAATGACCAGTTAGCATCCTTAAGTTTATATTTTAACCGGGAAGGAGACTTTGACAACTTTTCGCTAATTTTTTGAGGAAATGATACAATTAGTGGAAAGTGATCACTTCCATATGAAGACGATAGAGGCCACCAGTTTAATGTAGGGGCAAGGGAGGGACTACACAGGGTTAGGTCTGGTGCACTAATACCCTCATGGGGCTGTGACCTTCTAGTAGAACAGCCAGAGTTTAGAAGGCATAAATTATTATCATCTAAGATGTCTAAGATTCTAGCCCCATAATGATCAGACTTAGAACTTCCCCACATAGAATGTTGTGCATTGAAATCTCCCATGACTAAAATAGGGCGCGGGAGTGAAGATAGAATGCTACAAATATCATCAAAGACTTCAGTGGAAGGGTGAGGTATATACATATTTACAAAACAAATATTATTTACACTAGCAGCAATAATGGAAAATTTATCACTGTGATTAGGGATGGGTATGTGGACAAAGGGCACACCTCCTCTAAGAATTAGTGCAACTCCACCATACCCATCTGTTCTGTCTTCTCTAAGACAGATATGTCCTGGAATTCTAAAATTGAATCCGGGACGAAGCCAAGTCTCTTGAAGAGAGACTGCAAATGGTTTGTAACTATTCAATAAATAAATTAGGTCACTTTTTTTACTATTAATACTCCGGCAATTCCACTGAATCACTAGAGACTGGTTTTGTGGATGGTCCTGACTGGCCATGATTTAAAAAACTTTTCAAAGTAGCAGCATCGTTGGACGGTATTTTAATTATATTAGATTGTGAAAGGTACTGAATGATAGAAATGATGAGATCCTTTGTTATTATTTCTGACAAATCATTGTAATTTTTGAGACAACCTGTAGAAAAGGAAGAAATGTTGCTGTAATCTTGGATAAGCTCTGCATGCGCTTTTTGATCATATCCCTTACTAGAATTTCTGGGACGAACTTTGGGTTTCAAGAATACTGTTTTCCTATATGACTGTGTGGGACTCGTAGAAAGGCTTGTTAAATTATTGGGGTTGGAATACGTAATAGTTGGACCAGTAGGGGCCGATGAAGCAGAAGCAAGAACGTCAGCATAAGATTTCGAAACTGGTGGATGGACTTTACTGGCTTCTGAATAAGATATAGAGTTTCTAGCCATTGTTTCCTTAATAGCTTTTTGTCTAGCATACTCCGGGCACTTTTTGTCGGTTGCGAAATGGGAACCAGAACATAAGATACAGACAGCATCATTCCTTTCAGTCTCACAGCTTATACCTGAGTGGTTGTCACCACATTTGTAACACCTTGGAGTGCCTCTGCATTGCATTTTGGTGTGACCAAAACGGCAACAATTAAAACATTGCAGCGTGGGGAAAATATAAAGCTCTACAGATAAGGAATTGAAACATATAAAGACCCTGGGAGGTAACACCTTCCCGTCAAAGGTTAAAACTACGGTCTCAGTTGGAATGAACTTGGGTGTCTCTCCATCATATACCTTTCGGTTTAATCTCCGAACTTTCAAAATGCTTCCACAGTTCTGCGGAAGCTCAATATTTTCTATAATATCTTTCTCATCCCAGTCACATGGCACACCTCTCACAATTCCCATGCGGGTGATAGTGAAGGCCGGAATAAATGCTTTGTATTTATTAACATCAAGAGATTTGTGATCTAGAAATGTGTTAGCATCTTGAAATGTTTTAAATTGTAAAGACAACCTATTCCTTCCAATCTTTTTGATGCTTCCCTCTACAATGTTTTTTATCAAACTTTTTTTAAGGAAAAATCCAAATTGTACTGGGTGAATAGATCCGGTTTGATTTGGTAGTAAGATTTTTTGAACATGGACAACATAAGGCGCAGGGTCTGACGCGTGGTAAAGTGACCGAGCAGAACGAGGGTTACTTGTGATATTATTAGACTGAACAACCTCATTATGGTGGATTTCGGTGTTTTTATCATTAGACTCAAGCATGTTAGGAATAACATTATCCTTCAAATCATTGGGAGAGTATTGGGAATCTGATGGACCCTTATATCTGTGATTTTTTCTCTTCCTTTGATTTCTATCTGAGATTCTCTTTCTTTTAATTGATTTCGTGTTTTCCGAACAGTCCGTATCTATAATTGAACTTTCCGTTTCCATTCCCGACGCATCTATTGTGACTACATGAGACACCTGGAGGGATGCCCCTCCAGGGTCTTCGGGCTCCAACATGGACGCCAAGAGAAAATTTCTATTTACATATAATACAATAAAATGACTTACCAGTTGAAGAGAAAAAAACTAAAACTATAAATAATAAACACTAACTACTTATATATACACCTTACAACTTAACTGATCCTATAATATCAAATTAATTTAACTTTCAAAAGTTTTGCCAAAAAAGGACGTCCGCCTACTTCTAAACTTCCCGCCTTTTTTTTTTCTAGCCCAAAATTAGGAATGGAAGAAATGTCTAATATTGGCTGCCATCAAGGAGGTTTACTCTCGACTCTTCTGTGGCCTTGCTTGTTTTTAACTATCTGATTACCAATAATTTAATTATTATGAACAGGCAGACCTTTTATGTAGTGAGTAGGGTAGCGGAACCAATAAATGAACGATTGAGACGAATCGCCAACTTTGAATACCTGTAATTAAATTATCTTCATAGTTAAATGTGTTTATTTCGAATGCCCATAAACTGTAAAATTATTTAAAACAAAACAAATTCTTCACCGCCAACAACAACAATAGTTTTTAACAATAATTTCACATCACATATATTATTTGTGATGCTTTTGTCTAAAGACTTATTTATTCCTACGTAACTCCTACATATTATTATAAAAAAAGCGATTGTTGATTTACTCTTTTTTTTTAGCGTTGTATCATACATTGCAACAACATTCCGGATACGAAAATAAAATTCCTGGAGTAAGAAGATTCTAAGAAATAAGAATATATTTTTCATATGATTTTCATTGTACAACATGAATGATCATTCGACAGCTCTCATTAGCCAGATGATCTAGTGATTAATACTAGGATGATGATATTATTTATATCGACAAATATTAATAATTGGTATGCAGTGCTCATTTAGATTTGTTATTCTTATTTATGGATCTCCTCCATAGTTTATGCTGGAGCTATTCAGTACTCTGCCTCCACGCTGAATGACTGGGCTCTCAACCACCGAACATGTGGGGGAGACCTATTCACACACAGATGAGACAACTGGTCTTTAGCTGACGTGCTGTGCTGGCGTGAATCCCAGACGTGGAATATAATACACCTACACTGTTGTTCTGTTTGACTCAAATCCTGACGGCTACCTGCTGGCATATTGCCTATCTTTGTCAATGTCAGTGACTAACCGAACTTTGCTTATTACAAAAAAAAATATTTTCTCGTTTTATTGATCCTCCTTCGGGGTCAACGGACCACTGCTTGATATAGAGCACCGTGATGACCACATGCTTACACGGCTTCTCTTTTTAGGTTGTCACCGCGTGTGGCGCTTTTTGCCGCTCTTTTTGCATCGTACCCGTGGTGGCAGATTTTGTTTTCGGTGGACGATCCAGATGCCGCTGCTGATTCAGCTATAGCTGACAACTACAGACAGGCACAAAATTTCAAAAATCATAGAATCGGTGTCAACTTCCCAATCGTAAATCGAGTATATATATTTTATCATGAAAGATTTGCGCACTAAGAGCCTACAGAATATATAGTATAGCTCTAGTCTGTATGATCTTTGATGTAATCTGAGGTCCGTTGGGAAGTCAAGTTGGAACTGACGTGGATTGCCGATTGTGTACGAATTTGGTTAGGTACTTTTTCTGCATTTTTAAACATATTAACTTTATAAGTATAAAGTGCACACTTTTGGAAGACACGAAACTTTAAGGGCTTCTAAAGTATACGTTAATAATTTTCTGTAAAAATGTTGGACAGTTTATTTGATGATGTGAAGCGTATGAATAAGCGGCAGGTTAGCTTTCATTTAACAATAACAATATAGAATGAAATTGACGCGACCGCCACCGGTTTTATAACAATTATTTGTTTAATTTCAGTTTATTTACCAAGTACTTAGTTTTGGTATGATAGTATCATCCGCTTTGATGATATGGAAAGGCTTGATGGTAGTCACAGGGAGTGAAAGTCCGATTGTTGTTGTGCTGTCTGGAAGTATGGAACCAGCTTTTCATAGAGGAGATCTTCTTTTCCTTACAAATTACCCTGAAGAACCAGTGCGCGTAGGTGAAATCGTAGTCTTCAAGGTGGAAGGCCGCGACATTCCAATTGTTCACAGAGTACTGAAATTGCATGAAAAGTAAGCTAAATATTTAAAAATATCGTCACAAATCAATAAGTTCTAATTACTACTGATTATAATAATATCATTTATAATTGGATTTAACAGGCTATCTATACACATAACATTTATGAAATTGAATATTGTATGTTATTGAACATTGGCATTGGTTTTATAAATCTTTTGAGTCACTTTCGGAGTATTTCTCAAGCATACATGTTTGCACTTAAATTTTACAAACTTAACAATACCCTAACAATTGAAAATTGGATGTTTTATTTTACTAAACATTAGTTTACTTCCATGTTCTATTTTTTTTTGAACCAAGAATATACTTTAAAAGTCATTATGGTTCTCTAATTGTTAAATTTCAAAGGCATTGTCACAATGCATCATGTCAATTAACTTCACATAATAGGCCCACAGTAGACCTTATGTTGCAGAGAATTGTCTATCATGTCAATAATTGAAAGCTTTTACCAGTTAGTAATTAAGATTAAATGAATTTCTTTACTTAAATTCAGTAATATCATTAATATTCAGTATGTGTAGTATTCAAATATAATTGTAAAACTTTAAGAATTCAAATGAAATCATCTTTATTTGCAGGATAAGGTAACACGGTGTTATGGGTTTATAATTAATAGGTGCTCTTATGGGTTAACCATAAGGCATGCAAACTTATAATACTGAAATACAAACTTAATTACTATTATATTCAAATTCAAATTAGTATGTGACATCACATATTGAAAGTCAAAAAACTACCACCCATTCCAAAATGAATGCCTCAGACCTGAGAAGAATGGACGCAACAAACTCAGCGGGCTTTTATTTTCATCGAATAAATATGTTTACAAAGTAATATTGTACAATTAAACTTATTATTTAATAGCCTGAGGGCGGTCACTCCATTCCCAATCTGTGGTATCATTAAGACAGTCATTTATGTTATAGTAACCTTTACCACACAAACATTTTTTAACAATTCTTTTGAATAACGTTATACTTTTGTTTTGAACATTTTCTGGGATCTTGTTGTAAAATCATCGCTCCACAAAAGACTTACTAACTCGACTTAGCTGAGTAGTAGGCATCATAAGTTTATGTCTGTTCCTGGTGTTAACATTATAGTATATAATTTATACTATTATATTATTAAAATTATTACACAAGAAAACTTGTTGCATTCCAGGAATAATGGTACTGTAAAATTTTTAACCAAAGGTGACAACAACAGTGTAGATGACAGAGGTTTATATGCACAAGGCCAACTTTGGTTAACTAAGAAGGATGTTGTTGGTCGAGCAAGAGGCTTTTTGCCATATGTAGGAATGGTCACAATATATATGAATGAATATCCTAAGTTTAAGGTATGTAGCTAGGTAATATTTTCAAATTTTCATCAAATCTAGTGGCTATTACTCAATTGGGGAAAAGTTTTTGGTTTTTAATGGAAAAGAGGACAAACAAAGGTAAAAAGTGATCACCACCTCCCACATTCTCTTGCAACACCAGAGGACTCACATGAGTGTAGCCAGCCCTTTAGAAATGTGTACATGCTTTTTTTAAAGGTCATATAGTTATGGAAACACTACACAAGGAATTTCATTCCACAGCTTGGTTGTACTTGTAAGAAAGTTCCTTGAAAACCACACTGTGGAGAAATCAATAATTTAATCAGATAAATTTTAAGAGTTTGTGGCACTAGGTGAACTGTTGGCTTTTAATAAAGAGCCCTGGTTTGTTGCCCGTCACATCCTAATGTGTTTGCGTTTTTGAATTGTCATGTATGTTCATTCAATACTTTCTTGATTCTTCTGGTAGGTGATCACATACCATATCTGGAGTAAAATTTAATAGCAATGTTTGAAGCAATTGAAAACTGGTTTTGAATAAAAAAAAACTATGCTTAAAAAAACGGAATTTGAATACTGAAGAGTCTTAAATAACTTACTAAAGATTTAATTTAATACACCTCTAATGCATATCTTATACCTTTAATTTCAATAAAATACTATTATTTGTATTAACTATTGATAGAGCTTTAAGTTGGTGCCTGCCCGCTTAGGCTATTTGGTTCTAGACTAAGCTATCATGTTCTTGTGAGACACTGAAATATAGTGAAGAACATTTGTTAGCTGTGAAGAGGTAAGATCCTATCTGCAAACGGGTTAGTAAAAATAATGTATAATCAATCTTAATGAAAACTCCTAAAAAGCAGTACACAATCATACTATAAAAACATCATCTATGTAAACAAAAATATTCATAAAATGAAAACTACAGGCACAAACTATGCCAAATTTTTATGGGACCAAACGGCAAACATTCCGCATCAAACTAAAGTAGAATCACCAAAATAGGATCATAAATCTCAGCATAATCAATGTACTTCCTTAAAAAAATATACCAATTGAATTGAGAACCTCCTCCTTTTAGAAGTCAGTTAAAAATGGATCATATTTTAAATTCTAATGTACATTTATTGGACACTATTATGGTATAGGAAAATAAGGTTAAGGAAAATAACACGCAATGGAATTAAAGATTGTGTGCTAGTTTGACAAACAATTTGGTCAAATAAGATCACCCTTATATAGTAGACTTATGTCCCTCGGTCACAACATATTGTGTGAGCTGAAGAAAATGTTTTGAAGTTATACTTCTTTAGGTTTGTTATGAAAACTTTATGAGAGTGAAATTTTAAGATGCGCACGCATCACTGTAACACAAAACTAACAGGTCGAAGTTGGTTCCTAAACTTTTCTGATGTTTGTGTCGTTCATTATTATTTTTTGGTTTCTTCATCCATTATTAGGATAGGCAAAGGGTTCAAGCCTGTACAGCTGTATTCGTTATTTAATAATTAATTGTCAAAGCCATTGTTGCAAGATTTTTACAATATAGTTCTTTCTACAAAAATAGAATAGCATGAGGAATAAATAATTTTAAGGATTTTTGCTTTGTCAGGCCAAAGAAGTATAACTTCTTGTGTGCTATATACTTAAGGACACACACACTTTTTTTTGAATAAACCAATGTCTTTTGTCTATGTCGACTTAAGAATATTATCTTTTTTGTTTCAGTTTGCGGTTTTGGCTTGTCTAGCTGTTTATGTGTTAGTGCATAGGGAGTGACACTATAAAGAATATTGTTTGAAAGAGTGGAATCAATCTCTTAAGTATTTCCAATGGACTGTGTGCGGCTGTATTTAACATTCTGATTAAATGGTGTTCTCTCTAAATATGTGACAAATTTATTTTCAATGATCTGGATTTATATGTAAATTACACAATTTACTGTGTAATTATATACAAAAATTTACTTAAACCAATAAGCAGGGAGCGTACATTTCATGCCCGTTTCGTCATAATGACATATTCATATAAACACACAGGATGTTTCAAAAAACGTAGTGACAGCAGACAGATAGTCTTTCAATGTTTAATTATAAATAACATAATAGTTTCTGAAATATAAAAAATAAGTATTTAATGGTATGGAAACAAAATGCTTTATTGTGTAATGCGATATTAACTACTATCTCTCAGTTTCGAATTCTCCATAGTCAAAAAGTTGAAAAAATAAAACGCAATATCGGTGCAATTCAAAGCACACTATGCCATAAAATTTAAATGAAGGTAACACCATATCATTACCATCCACATCTCTCTTCATGCTTGCTCTTGCTCTTTTCAAACTTTTTGACTACGGAGAAGACGAAACTGAATGATAGTACTTAAAGTCATATTACACAATGAAGCATTTTGTTTCCAATCCATTAAATACTTATTTTTATATTTCACAAACTACTACGGTAATTATAAATTATAACTAATTAATTTATCTCTAAATAACACGCTTAATTAATTGAAGAGATAGTTATGAAAATATTCTTCAGTGTATTCTTTCTAGTGGCTTCTGTGGAAGGGGCACCACAACTCGCCAATGTCACGTTTCAGTAGACCAACAAGCTTAGAGTGTGTCATTTGATTGGTGTAAACGAATTTACAAAAGTGATTATAGTAATGATCGGTGCCCAGAATCAAAACAGAATTATTTTCTTATTATACCTGAAACAAATATACATGTTGTTAGATTATAGTGGACAAACACTGATAATATTACTTATATAAAACATTTAATGTGTTAGTTATAACTTAATATTATTTTGTTTAATATATTTACATAAAGTATTTACAAAAGAAGTGAAAACGAAGGTGAGGAGCATTTCATGGAGGTGGGGCGGGGGATTTCAGGAGGTATAAAATTGTACAAGGAAGACTTCATTAAAGGGCAATTAAAGAACAAATGGTCTACATTTCCCTCATCAAGTCCACAGTCACATAGAGAATGGTCTCTAATTCTTAGTTTGGCTATGAATACTGGAGTGCAAGAGTGGTTTAAGCATAACCGGCAAACTGTTGATATTATTGATTTATTGGGGAATCTAAATTTCGAGAACCACGGTTTTAAAGGGATTACAGGTTGTATATCACCATAAAAGACACCTTACGAAGTTTTGGAAACCTGCCAGATGTTTGACCTCTCAAACATATTTATTTTCAAGGTGGAGCACAAGTCGTGAGAGAAGATTTGAGAATGTTGTTGAGAACCTGTATGAGCAGCTGACCTGGCACAAGTATCAGCATTTTTACATTATACCTGCATGGCCTGGTATTCATGCTAGAGCTATGTTGATGTTGAGATCATAGCACTCTTTCAAGTTATAACTTAAGGTGTATAACACCTGTCATTGGCATGACATGTACGCTCCCTGCCATTAAGGGTACCACTGTACAGCCACTAATGTTAGTAATGAAAGAATAAAATAAGATTAATGAACATATTATATCATGTGTTTAACTTACGAATGGCATTTCTTATAAAACAATTTGAGTAGACAATGGAATTCCTGTATGTTTTTAAACAGTGATTCCTAAATCCTATAATATTTACTTATAGAACCAGATGGACTACCCTGTGATTATTCCAATAGCTATTAAAGTACACAATTTATGCTACCAAATCCTTTCCTATATTTTAATTTTTTAAATGCAATTAGCCTATTTATTGAAGGTGAAATATTTATACTTCAGACTGTGGCCTTACAAATAAAATTGGCATAAAGTTATATCTAAGCATAAACCAAGAATGTAAAATGTTTACAAATAGACATTTTACTTACGAATGGCAGGTGTAGCGATTTACCGGTCTCAACATCTTGACACCCTAAACCCCCCACCGGAAGTCTAGGAGAGGTTTCTGGTGGAGTTGGGGTGGCAGAAACAACAAATAAATTCCCACACGCAAAATAGGCGCGCAGTCGTTGAGGTGAGAGTATAAACCCGTTTATACCATAAGTCACAACATACCAAGCCAGTCTCAGTAGACTATGAATGAAATATATTAAAGGTGGGGATGTTTTTAAACAGCTTGAAACAACGTGTCATAGGTACCAATCATTTCCTTACGGATGCTATTGACGGACTACTTCGAATGGCATGAAATATATAAATATGTATATATTTAATGAATATAAGAGATGAGACGACCAGGACGTTCAGCTGATGGTAAGTAATACGCCCTGCCCATTACAATGCAGTGCCGCTTAGGATACTTATAATCCCCAAAAATTCTGTGCGGCACTAGAACTGCGCTCGTCACCTTGAGACATAAGATGTTAAGTCTCATTTGCCCAGTAATTTCACTAGCTACGGCGCCCTTCAGACCTTAACACAGTAATGCTTACACATTACTGCTTCACGTCTTTTGTCTTCAGGAATATTATTATTATTGTATAAAGCAAATAGTTGGTCTAATTTTGGAAGCAAGGGATGTCCACAACATTCAGCTAATTTGAGAAAAAATTTATTGGCAAGAAAAATATTGTCGCGTAGCAACGCGACGTATATGACGAGAGTTGTCAAACGTCATATCGTGCAGCAATGTACATGACGAGAGTTGTCAAACTTCAGGACATTGATAATTTCAACAGCTCTATCAGCAATACTCGTAGCTCTACCGTAAAAGTGTTTACTTTAGACGCTGTAGAACCGGGTTCGATTCACCTACCAGTGTATGGAAATTTATGGGTTTTGTAAAGTTAATGGAAATTTGTAGTTAGTTCAGGATCAAATCGAACAGAAAAAAAGGGATGGAAAATGTGTAAGCAGGATAAAAATAGTTAAAAGAATTTTCTAGTACAATTTAAACTTAAAGATGGAATGAGAGAATCGTTTTGAAAATAGAACAGATCCGGGGGTATATGAGCCGTACTAAGTAAGCGTGGCCTACGGCAGTTCTAGTTCTGACTCGAAAGTGTAAAGAAGAAGAAGAAGAAAAGAAGAAGTAGTGAAAAGTGAAAGAAGAAGTGAAAAAAAAAGTGAAAGAAGAAGAAGATAGAAGAGACTTAGTGTTCGGTGCGGTGTGACGCGTTGAAGGTACCGCCGCCCACAAGAGGAACAGCGGCAGACCGGCGAAGTGCAAGTTCGGAAAAAGTGAACGCAAATAAAGACTCGTTCCTATAAGTAGAGTATTATTTCCAATCCCTGACCCACTCTCGTGTCAATATGAACAAAAAAGAGACCAAAAAAGGTGTAACAAAAGGCCAGACTTCATCAGATTCGTCCATACTGCTATTTTCACTGACGTTATAGGTAAAATTAGCCCTCCATTTTGAGATTCACGAAATCGATCGACGAAATCCACACACAACAAAAGGCGTAAACAGAGTCCAAATTAACGAGCAAGGGTCATCAGTAATGCAGTATCAATATCCGAAATCCAAAGCCAGGTCAAAACTATATAACAATCGCAGTGCATCGCAATTGTACTTTTCGAGGCAACGTCAAGTCGGACCCTAATATACTTTAGAAATCAATGTAATAAATAAATTTTGTGTCCTAAAATTATACATTCGATAAATTTTTATGACTACACGTCACTATTGACAATAAAGAACAGTAATTTGCTCCTTCAATGTAATTATTGATCAATACGAAACTTCATGAGTGGTCAAACGTCAAAACGGCCATCATAGCGTGACGCTAGTATAGTATAAGGTTATGAAAAATAGCTGTTTTTCTATAATATAAATAGGTAGGTAGGTACCAATGTAATCCTTATTTTAAATTAATATTCCTTCGTTGTCAAGTCTACATTAGTTGCAGAAAGTAGTACGTAGAACGTAGTTTTAAAAAATATTACGTCATGAAATCGCTGTGTACTTTATATAGCACAGCAAACTTTCCCGTCATATTATTTTGTACCCTTACTTAAAAGTTGTAACGAAGTTCTCGTGGGAAATATGTTTTCTTGTCATGATTTTGCTTCTTGACCAGCGGAGCACTTTTATTTTGCACAAAGTGACACTTATTAATTTTTAAGATGCTTAAATATATTTTGAAAGCAGAATATTCAGTTTCTTCGTAATTTTTATTACTCATACTTCCTATGAAACTTTTAAATTGGTTTAGTTCACTTTTTTAGCGCGAATATAAATCTCGCCAGACCGTGGTGATATTTTTGTACCTTTGATTTATTATTTATTAGAATACCTTATAACAACGAATGTAATTAAATTTTTAGCTACCTGGGTAACTAATAGGGTTGCAGACACATAAAAAAGGGTTTGACCTGGAACATTAAGAGATCATAGAAATACAACGGACGTGAATACTCTGTAGAACGCGTTTATTTACAGAGATGAATATGATATATACTTCGCATTATACACGATATACCATTCTCACACGTATGTCGTTCATCGACAGTGGTTCTCAAGGGACTTCCTTCCACGTGCAGGTTAACTGTTAAACGAATTTCCTCGCACTCACGGCGAGTTCATGGTTAAAAAGCGATTTTAGATATAAAATATAAGTCCCAAAGTGCGCGTTTCAGACTACAAGGAGGATGGACCGCGAACTTTGTAATTAAATATTCCGTTTTGCTTATTTCTTGCTACCGAGTTAGATACTACTACTCCTACGAGACAGTATTAGTGCAAAATAAAAATTGGTCGTAACACTAAGATTTCCTGCAACAGCAAATTCATATTAATATTTAAATTTCATTTATTTAATATCCCAAGCCCTGCTGACAAAAACTATTTCTGAAACTTATTTAGGCTATTACTATTATTCAGGAACATAAAACTTAGATACGTCTTACACGCGCGAAGAGCCACTAGCGACTGAAATTTCAAATCAGTAACTACTTAAATGCGATTACACTTACCTAAATAAAATAAAATAAAAATAAAATTCATTTAATTCAGACTATTATAAATCCATATATTGTTAGTAGAGTAGTACTTAAAACTATGTTAGTAAAATTAAAAATTAGCAAAAACATTTGAACATTATATTTATATTTGATTTAAATTAATTCATAAATCTGCGTTGTTTTGAGGCACCAGGTACATGGGTGTGTATATGAACCCAGTGTCTCAGAACATCACATTCGGGATTATTACCTATAACCATCAGGATATTGTTAGTACTCGCACGAATCCTACGCATCAGTGAGGCTGTCCGTTTGCGGATGATTGATGAAAAGTCATCCACGTGTGCATCCGCAAACATACCTGATGCGTTACAGTACCGCGGAGCCCCAACAACATCCTGAAAGCATTATTATATTATACTCGGAGAGCATTGTATGCCCGCCGCGTATATCCGACCCACAGGGCACAGGTATATAAGGACTGGCAAAACGCCTTGAACAAGGTTACTTTAACCTGTGCGGTACAACGGTAGAACCTGCGAGCCAGCATATTGCAGCGCCCTTTCAATATCTGCATCGTCTTTAAGGTGCTCAGTTACAATGTGGCCAAGGTATTTGAACTCAGTAACCCTCTTCAGTGGAACACCTCCGAGCGTTACTGGTGGCACATAGGTCGGCTTTTTCTTTGGTGTCTTAAAGACGAGCAGTTCACTTTTTTTAACATTATAGCGGAGCCCGTGGGATTCCGCGTACCTCTCACAGATGGACAACAACCGCCGGAGAGCACCTATCGATGGGCTCAACAGCACCATGTCGTCAGCGTAACTGATGCTGTTCACATAGTGACCATCAATCGAGCAGCCGACACGTGCGCCACCGAGTTCCTCGATCAGCTCATTTATATACAGGTTGAAAAGCGCCGGTGAGGTTAAACCCCCCTGCCTCACCCCGCATTCCAACCTGTACTCCTCCGACAGTGTGTTTGACCATCTTACCTGATTGGTCTGATGCTCATACCAATGGGAGAACAAGTCCACGTAAGGTCCCGGTACTCCTGTCTGCCTCAACTTACCCCACAACATATCTGACCAGGTCGAAAGATCGAGAAACACTGCATAAACAGGCGTATTCCTTTTCGTGTAGTATCCTACCACATGCTTTAGCGATAGGATTGCACACTCGGTAGATAACATCGGTCTAAAGCCGAACTGAGCATCACTTAATTTAAGATGATTACTCACCTGCCGCTCGAGCACTGCATCGAGTACCTTAGCAGTTATGGTTACCAGGGAGATCGGCCGATAGTTGTTACTATCCGATACGTCGCCTGTTTTGTTTTTTAAAATCGGAATCACGACCGTTCTCATTAAGGCCCCTGGCAGATACGAATGTCTAATACAGAACGTGTACAAGAGCACCAGCAATCGAGGTAAATGCGGACCAGCGTGTTGTAAGTGCTCAATGCTGAGGTGGTCATGACCGGGAGACTTACCCTTGGTCATATTCTTTATTATTTTAGTTATTTCCTTCGCTGTTATCCGAGGTGGTACTTGCGATGGTCGATTCGGGTCCACCACCCCAGCATCAGCACCCCCACTTAACTGTCCAAGTGATTGTACCCTGAAATGGTTCTTAAACAGATTAGCAATCCTCACAGGCTCACACTCGCCATCAACGGTCACCGGAATACCAGGAAAACCACAGATTACAGAACACAATTTTTCTACGTATACTCTTTACCGGACAATCAAAGTGTGAGTGCTAGAACTCAAAGAGCTAGAACTGTACATTTGACACCACAGATTACAGAACCCATCTATTACTCTAACCAGAAGAACGCAAACTCTTCTCTCTTCTTCGTCGCGTGGCTGAAGGTGAGGCGTGATGTGCAGTAACAGTAGCTTCTCGAAGACTTTCGAGGTGGTGGGCAAAAGAGTGATGGGACGGTAACTCCCAGGCAGCATGATGTTCTTATCTTGGTTGGGAATCAGGATGACTCGGCCGAGCTTCCACGATGGTGGGAAGTGCCCGGTACGGAGGATTTCGTTGAAAAGCCGCGTCAGCGTCGCGATTGCTCGCGGAGGTAGGTGACGCAGTGCTTCGTTGGTAATTCGATCGGGGCCGTCGGCTTTGCGGTTCATGGGCGGTTCCCTCACCACTTTCCATCACGTGAGCCTGTTTACCTATATAAAAAAAAATTATTATCTATATATATTTAATGAAAATGGTCTTTGTTTGAGGCTTAATCACGCATAAACCACTGATCGTATCGACATGAAACTACCACCATTCGATGCGAAGTTTATCCTAGATGGTTTATGGCTAATTTTTCGAATTCCAGCGTACCTTTATTAATTTATTTCCTTTTAAAATTCGACTAACCGCCTTTTCAAAGGAAATAAATTAATGAAGCCTTCGCCTACGGAAACTGTTGCAATAATTTCACAAACTATTGTGATAAATACCTACTGTTACATCCACTTGAACTGTTTAATTTATGAGACGAAGAGTTTGCTAACTTTAACTTGTCCTAATTTGCGCAGGTGTGGGATAATGTTGACATAGCTTTTATACCTACTTCCCAATATAACGTATTCACATGGAGCGTCTTAAACTAACTAAAATCGATTCGATATATTTACTTTTATCGCTTTAACTCGCTTACTTATTTCGAAGACGTTTCGATTGTCATTCGATACGTCTGAACTTTTCAATTTCAATATATTTGTTTACAGCTTTTATTTTATTTAAAGACATAGGTAAAAGTATATTAATTTAATTTGTATCTGTTTATATTGTTAGTTTTGGGTAAAGAAAGACAAATTAAATAAAAGAAGCCACTGTGAAAGTGAAACTTTGTGTGAAAAAATAACATATTAATAACACAGTATAAAAACCGAAAGAAATAAAACGAATGCTTTACTTCTTTATTAAAATTTAAATATAATGTGAAAAAAAAACTTGGTCAGGGGTGTGGGGTTCGATCCTACCCTCGCTCTCGGGAACCAGAGCTTAGATCTGGAGCCTAGACTGCGCGGCCAAACTGATTTGATAGCAGTAGATGAAATTAATCACACAACTTCGCCCCTACTACAATCAGCCGATTGTAATGCGAAATAATGGGCGAAAAATTTGGTGCGATGTATCAAAAGTTTCACTTAAAAAAAATACTGTAGTATTTTCAATTGAACCTATAATTTTGTGACGCTACCAATGTTTTTTTTTATGGAATAGGAGGACAAACGAGCGTACGGGTAACCTGTTGTTAAGTGATCACCGCCGCCCACAATCTCTTGCAACACCAGAGGAATCATAGGAGCGTTGCCGGCCTTTAAGGAAGGTGTACGCGCTTTTTTTGAAGGTACCCATGTCGTATCGTCCCGGAAACACCGCACAAGAAAGCTCATTCCACAGCTTTGTAGTACGTGGAAGAAAGCTCCTTGAAAACCGCACTGTGGAGGACCGCCACACATCCACATGGTGAGGATGATATCCTAACTTGTGGCGTGTTGTGCGAAGGTGGAATTCGGCGGCAGGAATCAGATTAAACAGCTCTTCGGAACACTCCCCGTGATAAATGCGGTAGAAGACACACAATGAAGCGACGTCTCTACGCAACGCCAAGTGATCCAGCCAACGACACAGAGCACTGTGTCCCCGACAATTCGAGCTGCTCTGCGTTGCACGCGGTCAAATGGATTGAGCTGATACTGGGGGACCAGAGATGACAGCAATACTCCATGTGTGGCCGGACCTGCGCTTTGTAGAGCGCTAGTATGTGGGCCGACTTGAAGTATTGCCGTGCTCTATTAATGACGCCCAGTTTCTTTGAAGCCAATTTGGCTGTGCCTTCCAGATGACCACGAAATTGGCAATCGCTCGAGATTTCGAGACCCATATTCCAATACTAGGCGAGGCTTTGAGGGAAGTGTTGTCGAAGAGCGGTGATACGACAAATGGGGTTTTTTTAGTGGTAAACGCGCAAACTTGAGTCTTCTGGGGGTTAAATTGGACAAGGTTCAATTTTCCCCATTCTGCGACCTTCTCAAGAGAGGACTCGATAGAAGACACAAGTTTCTCCCGGCACTGGTCGACGATTTCCCGAGAGAGACCTGCATGGCCAGTGTATACGGCATCACCAGTGCTGTCGTCTGCATAGCAATTAATGTTAGAGGTGTCTAACATATCATTGATATGCAGAAGAAACAGCGTGGGAGATAGCACACAGCCTTGGGGCACTCCAGCATTCAGGGGCATCGGGTTCAAGCAATATCCGTCGACAACGACCTGTATGCTGCGCCCAGTGAGGAAGCTGGAGGTCCACTTGCACAAGCTCTCGGGAAGCCCAAATGATGGAAGTTTGGAGAGGAGCGCCTTGTGCCATACACGATCAAAGGCCTGAGACGAAAAAACCAATTTAATCTAACTGAGAAAATACACTTGTAGCTGTACCTATAACCAATAATATCAATTAACACAAATGTCTAATACCTAACTTGTTACGTAGCATTATAGATCGTAGAAATAGTAATCGTGCATAATAACTGTAATAAGCGTATGCCGAAAGATTCGTTCTGACAAGAACATTTTATTTTATATAACGTAATATTAGCTCTGACAAGAACCATTTCATAATGCTGTACAACAACTCATAGAATCATACAGATCACCAGTAGTCATCTCAGTGAAGTTTCAAGCATCGTACTTTCTCTCGACGATCGCAGACATACTCACGTGATCAGTCATATGCTCCGCGTTACACAACCGCACAGCAAGGCCGAGCGTCCTCGAATGACGCGTCGGGACTCGGGTGTCGAGCGCTATTCATGCAATTTTAATCAATGAGCATAGCGTAGGTGCGGAATGCTCATTGACATCGTATGATCGAGGTTCGACGCGAGTTTACACAAACTGCGATAGCATTAGTTTTAGAGCGTGATAGAACACATAATATTATTCTCTCTTATTATATAAATGTTTTACTATTGGTTAAAATGTAAGCTCTAATATTGGTGTGTATTTTCTGAACTTGTAAATATTTTTTAAGTAACGATTGTAATTGGGTAACTAGTTTTAAGGATTTTGTATATATATCGTGTAACTTTTTAATCTATCAATAGCAAATAGCCAGGTTTTCCCAGTTTCCTGGGTTCCCCCCCCCCCCCCCACAAACCTCATGTATTAGTTTTTAAGCATAATAAAGTTTTATCCCTCAATACGCAGATAGGGTTGTAGAAATAAGTTTTCTGATACGTACATATATAACGCTTAATTGTAAATTGCTTTAATAAGTAGATTTAAGTAATTTTGTATATATACTTTAAGATCAGATATAGAAATTTGGAATTTAATTTTTTTTTTAATAAATCATATCTTCCACATATTCCTCACAGTGAAGCAGTTGTTTTATTTAATAGCCAAACGCTCAGTCTCTAAACACTCTTTCTAATTCGACAACAAAAGTTTCTCAAGAACAAACGCTCCGTGTGAACCCGTTGTAAGACGGGGATCGCGCAACCAGTCATATTTCAAACGTATTGCTAGTCCAATAACGCGTGATTAATTCTAATTTGTTATTGTGTGCGTTAGTTGGTAACGCCAGTTGTCCAAATAAAACACAATCTTTTCCTGAACCCCTTACACCTTTATCCTAGCAACTTGGCCGGTACAAGTTATGAATAAACGTCGTATAGCGTAACACACTTTCCGTTAATTAACGTGAAGGTTGAGCGCCGCAACATTTAATCATAAATCCAGGATATCCTAGTATTCCTGTCGATTTGCCGCCATGGGATCGTAGTGATTTCTTCGTTAAGTGTCCCGCGAATATATTTATGTGGTTTGCCAGGAAACTCAGACGAATATAGAAGAACCCAGGACCTTGCAGAAGAGATGAGTGCCGGCTATTCCCTTTACTCCAATGATTCCTGTTCTGTTCACCTGAGTACCTCTTTTATAATTACAGTCCACATTAAATTCCCTGGCGCAACCACGTGTCTTAGCTACTTTATTATTCAAATTCCTAGCTATTTACGACTTATCAACCAAAATCTATTTCAGTAACAATAGATTTTCTAACTTAGGCTGGGTTGCATCAACTAACTTTAGCAATAACAAACATGTTAAAGTATAGGTTAAGCAAAACATCTGTTGCAACATTTCTTAATATTTAGATGACGTAATTTTTTGGGTTTTCATATTTTATTTGTGTAATTAATCCCAGAAGTGAGGGTTATCACTTTAAAACATAACAATTTGTATACATTAATTAATGAATAAACTGAATTAAAGATAAGCCAAACGTGGTGCTATTTTTGAAATGTTAAAAATCAAATCATTTTCTAATTGAAGTCTATTTCTTTTTTAATTGGAATGTCCACCATTGAAGTTATTTGTGAATGTAAGTACCCACAGGTATGAAGTGGCGAAGGTTATAAATAACTTGAGAGCCACCCTTGCAAGCTCTGAATATTCTTGTTTTCTCTTCATCCATAACACATCTACGTAGTTTTTTAAAATTAAATAATAGGTTATTTATCCGAAACACAAAGAAGTCGGCAGAATTTTACAAGCTGTATCGGAGTCGCGAAATAAATAATATATAATGATAATACTGGTATAGATAATAGCAGAAAGATATTTAATTTTAACTCTCATCTCATCTTTCTCATTTCAGCTGGAAGACGTCCACTGCTGGTCAAAGGCCTCCCCCAAAGATCTCCACGACGATCGGTCTTAAGCTGCCCTCATCGAACGTATTCCGGCTATCTTGACCAGATCGTCGGTCCATCTTGCCTACCAACACTACCCCTTCCGGAACGTGGTCGCGATTGGAGGACTTGACTGCCCCAACCGCCATCAATCCGTGGAGCTATGTACCCTGCCCTGGTTCTCCTACGGATCTCCTCATTTCTGATTCGATCTCGCAGGGAAACACCGAGCATAGCCCTCTCCATTGCTTTCTGAGCGACAATGAGCTTGCTCATAAGGTAATAATTTTAATTACCTGATAATAATGGTGCTGAATAAACAAGTTCTTAGGTATCGGAAAACACTGTTTACGGCCTCGTTGTTACCGTAAGTAGTAGGGATTCGCCGGTTCTGGCTCACAGTAGTAGGGATTCGCCGGTTCTGGCTCCTCGATTCTGGCTCACTTGCTCGTGATGCCTACTAAAAAAAAAAAAAAGAAGTTTGGTGTCAAACTGGTGGTTTTGATGTATTTCCGAGCGATTGCGCTGATCCGTTTTTCGATATCTCTTATAGTTTCAAAGTTAGCATTTTAAATTAAACAGATCCATAATCATTAATAATCACTGGTCATTTAGCTAATGATTGGTGAGCGACTCAATGTCTAAATTTCCATGAACATGATACAGGTAATTTACTAATTACCTCTATCACATTCGTTACTACGATTAAAAAGACAGTTTCTGTATTTATTATTTATTTTTAAAACATGATTTAAATAAAGTATATAATAAAACATCATTGCAGATTGTATCATTTTCAAAATATTTGATGAAATCATTCAAACTCTTCTTATTAAACTTAAAGTATAGATACATTATGCAGTACTCGCCACACACTGCGGTATATTCATTCTGTACTCTTGCAGTATTGTAGTTATACATTCTGCAATTCCTTTGTAAAAACATCAGCTGGAATCCCTGAGGTGGACGACCATATGAATCGAAGTATTGTCCAATACCCTGCTCATCAATGTGTATTGCAACCCAGTGAGTGCCTGGCTTATTATCACTATCTAAATTGCTGACAATATAACAGGGCGTTACAACATATATCGGCAATCGGTTTGCCGCGTAAACATTATTTTTAATACTGGGATCGATTTTGTTCAAATAATTCTGTATCTCGATTGTATTCATATTAGTTGAGAACAGGGTCTTGTCAGTTGCGAGGATTGAATAGTTATGTGGATCATAATAACATAAGCACTCAATAAATAAGGCTTTAATGTATCTTATTCATGTATTTAAAATTTATATGGTTACAATAAAACAAAATATCATTACAAGCGATTCAAATATAAATCTATGAACATTTGATGAAATTATATTTTCATCAATTTTATTATAATATAAAAGCTGATTGAAAACGAACTTTGTACCTACATACTTACGTAGTCATTAGTACAATCTGGAAATGGTGACTCCATTAAACTATCAATAATTGAACTTATCATTTAAGTGCCATTATGTTTCACCACAATATTTAAAAACCAGTACTAATCATAAACAAATTTACTTTTACGATATTTTAGTATAAAATGCTAGAACTGTTCAGAAAAATAATCATTGAAGTGGCGTATTCAGTCAAATTATTATATATTTTGTGTGTTGTGTAATTGTTGAGTGATTTGCTGCAATGGAGGTAAGTTTTATCTATTATTCACTTTGAAATTAAAAAGTAATATCATTTGTTATATTAAGATATGTATGTATAATACTATTCTAAAGCAGTCTTATTGTTGTTGTAGAATGCATTCAACCCAACAATGGAAGAAACTACATATAAAACATTTTACTATCCATTATCTGAAGATAGTCAGGATTCATTAAAAGTTCCTCAACTTAAATCCTTGAAGAGGGCCAGCTCAAATGAAAATATAGATGCATTATTCGAAGTGAAAAAAACAAAACAAAAGAAAATATCATCATCAATATCCAGAGCACATGAGAATGGAAGTATTTACATTACAACTAATGCAGATGACGGAAGAAATGCATCACATTTGGTTAAAATAGAAATCTATGATCTCAATAAAATAAAAAACACGCCTGCACAAGAACAATGGAAATACGCTGATTATAGATTAAAATATTATACAATCGACAATAATGAAAGTTATAAGGACATAAAAAAGATTTTATACAATGTTACGAAGAAAATTTTAGAAACAGAAAATTATAAGAAATATAATTTTAACAATAAGTAGGTAGCTATGAAGAAATACATAAATATTAGTTCAGTTTAGTTATTAGTTTATTTATTCTCTTATACAAATAATATTATTATATTTTCATCATTTGGAAAATTAAACATAACGATATGGAACTCTGCTTTGTATGTAATGAGGTTGAAAAAATGATCAAGTGAGTTATTTTCTTTGTAAATTATTTAGTATTATATTATTGATGAAATGTGGCTAATATCATTCACTTATGTTGTAGTCAACCTGTTCTACAAAGTGGAGGAGGTTTTAAGAGAAGAAGTGTAGTATTACAAGGCAGTGAAGACAATGATACAAGTACAAAGAGAGGAAGACAAGGGGAACCATCCACATCATCGGGGCTCACCAGTGTGAACGATGAAATGGTGAACTGTTCTTTATGTCAAATCTTAATACGGAAAAGATATTATGCAAATCATCTTAGAAGTAACCTCCATAAGAATAACGTAATGCAATTACATAGTACTTTAAAAAATGTCACAGTACACGAATCGGCTTTTGGTAATAGAATTATCTCATATAAAATAAAGAGTAAATCCAACCAATTACAAACATTCGAAACACCAGAAATGTTTTTGAATTCTATTAAAAATGAAATTATTTCACTATTTGAGGAATCTGTTCGATTGCTTACAATTTTTAAAGTTAATTTTATTCTGCACGCTAATTTTGTTCAAGAAACAAAAAATATTTCTAATGAATTTGAATTTCAAACATGTAGTTATACTATAATGCAGGGTGAGGATTTAAATTTTTTCTTTTCGTCCTTATGTGATATGTTGATGACTAAAATTAGCACATTTGAGAAAAAAGATAGTGGTTGGAGTCTTAAGAAAATAAATGCATTAGACATGAATATAAACAAATTCAATCCATTACGTGGAAAATCATATATTGAATTACCTAAAGAAATCAAATTAAAAAAAAGTGTTATAAATGTACAAAACTCGGATGATTTATGCTTTAAATGGGCTTTGCTTTCTGCATTATATCCAGTTACTAAGAACTCTCAGAGAGTTTCATCTTACAGTAAATATTCAAATAAATTAAATTTTGACGGAGTTACGTTTCCTGTTAAAATGACAGATATACAGAAAGTAGAAAGGTTAAATAATTTAAGTGTAAATGTTTTTGGTCTTGAATACAATTGTAAAAAGAAAGTACATGAATTAGTTGGTCCATTGTATTTAACAAAATCACGGAAAATTGTTCATATCAATTTATTATTTATTTCGCACGGAACAATTAATCATTTTTGCTACATTAAAAACCTATCGCGTTTAGTAAGTGGTCAAATTTCAAACCATGAACATGCAATCTACATCTGTGACGGTTGTCTTTTACACTTCTCAACAAATGATAAGTTATCAGCTCATCAATTGAATGATTGTTGTCATATTAAAGTGGAATTGCCTAATACAGAAAAAACTTTTAAAGATTGGTTTGAACAACCAATTTCAAACAATGTCTTAAAATTTGATAAATTTAATAAGATGTTACAAATACCCTTTGTTATATACGCGGATTTTGAAGCTTTCCTTAATCCAATTCAGACATGCTTTAACGATCCATCAAAACCTTATACAACTAATGTTCACAAACACGAAGTTTATAGTTTTGGGTACTATATTAAATGTTCATATGATGATAGTTTATCAAAATATGAAACATATAGTGGTCCTCATTGTACTCATGTCTTTATGAATCAGTTGTATAAAGATTTAGAAGTGATTTGCACAAAAAATTATTTTGTCATAAGTCCAAAACCTTTGACTTCCAATGATAATGAAATTATTTCACAATGTAAAGACTGCTTTATATGTCAATCTAATTTAAATGGTGAATGTGCATTATACTTTGACTCGCATACAGGAAATTTTAGAGGAGTTGCACACGAAGTATGTAAGACAAAGTTTAGAATCCCCTATCACATTCCAGTTTTTTTACACAATCTTAGTCAATATGACTCTCATTTTATTGTTCATGCATTAAATTCTATAGAAGGGGAAATTGATATTATTCCACAAACGAAAGAAAAGTACATTTCTTTCACAAAAACGATAAAATTAAATAATCATAAAATTCAATTGAGATTCGTTGATTCGTTTAAATTTTTACCTTGTAGTTTAGACAAACTTGTTCAAAATTTGAAGGAAGAACAATTTCAAACATTAAAATATAATTTTCCAAATAATAATGATTTTTTACGTCTTAGAAAAAAAGGAATTTATCCATATGAATTTATGTCGTCACATGATTCCTTAAAACTTTCAGCACTCCCTAGTCGCGATAAATTTTACAATACATTAACCGACACACATATTTCCGATGAAGATTATGAACATGCCAAGGATGTTTGGCAACACTTTCATTGTCAAAATATGTCAGATTATTCTGATTTATATCTTAAAACCGATGTTTTACTTTTAACAGATGTGTTTGAAAATTTCCGAGCCTTATGTTTGCAAACATATGGTCTAGATCCAGCTCATTATTATACAGCACCTGGGTTAAGTTGGGATGCTATGTTAAAATGCACAAAAATTAAATTAGAATTACTTCAAGACTTTGAACAAATAGCTTTTATTAGATCGGGCATTCGAGGAGGTGTATCTCAATGTAGCAATCGTTATGCCAAAGCTAATAACAAATATATGCGAGAATATGATAAAGACACACCAAACTCATTTTTAACTTATCTTGATGCTAATAACCTTTACGGATGGGCCATGTCTCAATTCCTTCCTACAGGAGGTTTTGAGTGGGTAGATGTCACAACTAATTTTGATGTCCCTGATGATTATGAATATGGTTTTATTTTGGAAGTAGATCTAGAATATCCTATTGAACTGCATGATTTACATTCTGACCTACCCTTATGTCCCGAGAATATATGTATTGGTAATACAAAAGACATAAAATTAGTTCCAAACCTTCGTAATAAAATTAAATATGTGATTCACTACAGAAATTTAAAGCAATGTCTGACAATGGGTTTAAAATTACAAAAAATTCATAGAATTTTAAAATTCAAACAATGCGCATGGTTACAATATTATATAGATTTAAATACAAGCATGCGTAAACTAGCCACATCTGATTTCGAAAAAGATTTTTATAAATTAATGAATAACTCAGTGTTTGGAAAAACAATGGAAAATATCGAAAAAAGAGTAAATGTAAAATTATTGAGTCATTGGGAAAATCAGGGTAAAATTCTAGGCGCACAAGATTTAATTGCTAAGCCAGAATTCCATAGTTTATCTATTTTTAATGAAAATTTGGTTGCAGTTCAATTACGAAAGACGAAATTGTTCCATAATAAACCTATTTATTTGGGATTTTGTATATTGGATATTTCTAAAACTCTAATGTACGACTTTCACTATAACTATATGTTTAAAAAGTTTCAAAACAAATTAAAATTATTGTACACAGATACTGATAGTTTAATATATCAAATTTTTACAGATGATTTTTACAGAGATATAAAACCTGATTTACATTTGCGTTTCGATACCTCTGACTATACAGAAAAAAATATATTTGGCTATCCAAAACTCAATAAAAAGAAGTTAGGCTACTTTAAAGATGAAAACAATGGTAACATATTTAATGAATTTGTAGGACTTAGATCTAAAATGTATGCATTAGATGTTGAGGGAAAATTCACAGCTAAAGCTAAGGGGGTTAATAAAAGTGTTACTAAGAATATGAAAATGGAAAATTATAAGACTTGCTTATTTGAAAATAAGAACGAATATTGTTCAATGCTTAGATTTAAGTCAATAAAGCATAATATTTTTACTCAAAGAATAAATAAATCTAGTCTGTCATTTAATGATACCAAACGGTACATTTTACCAAATAATATTGATACCTTAGCATGGGGTCATCATAAAATAGAATAAATATTATATTAAATTTTAAGAATAAATTATTATAGTTTTAAAAAACCAAATGAGAGATTATTGTATTTAGATGTATAAGTTGCGGAGTAAAACATGATGTACTGTATATTGTTTCAATTATAGATTTTTCTGTTTAAATAAATGGTGGTTTAATAACAGATTGTTTCATTACTATACTAAACCTTAACACACATAGACGTAGTAGATAATGCATCATTTCAATCATCCATTCACTGCAATAGTTGCTGGTCCAAGTGGATGTGGAAAATCAGTTTTCGTAAATAATTTTATAAAATTTTTGAATGATATCTGTGATGCAAATTTTACTCAAATCACCTGGTGCTTTGATGAAATGCAGCCTTTATATAATCTCAACCACATTAATTATCTTCAAGGTTTACCTGATTTATCTATGTTTGACGGAAAAAATCCTCAACTTGTAATAATTGATGACCTGATGAGGGAATCAGATGGTCGTATTGTTGATATATTCACGAAAGGAAGTCATCATAGAAACTTAAGTGTGTTTTATTTATCTCAAAATTTGTTTCATCAAGGTAAAGGACAAAGAGATATATCACTCAACTCAAGTTATATAATATATTTCAAAAATCCTCGAGATAAAACCCAAATTCGATACTTATCTCGTCAAGTATTCCCTGAAAATCCGAAATATTTGGAAGATTCTTACAGAGATGCTACCAATGAAGCTCATGGTTATTTAATGATTGATTTGAAACAAGAAACAAATGAATTGTGTCGCGTTAAGACAAAGATATTTCCATCCGATGGATATTGCACTGTTTATGTACCCACAAAAGGGTTTAAATATGGTAAGAATCAAGAAATTTCGATCATTTATAAATGATGCATAGACGTTTAAAGACGCATAAAGATTTGTTAATTGCTCTACATAAACTGAAGCCAAAATATCAAAAAGCTTTATTAAAATCATGTAACAAAACAGAAATAAATTACATTTGTGAATGTATTCATAACGTACTGCGGGGTAACGTTGAATTGGCCGAGAAAGAAAAATCTAAATTAAAGAAATATAAAAATATTCTTCGAAAATTGGTAAGAAAAGGTACGAATAAAATTAGAAAAAATATAATTGTACAAAAAGGAGGTTCATTTCTACCGATAATATTGGGTTCTATTCTAAGTGGGTTGATTAATTCATTTATTTAAGAAAATGGACAATGCTAAAAAAATGTTACTTATTGAACCATCATTATTGGAGAAGTTAAAACAACACAAAGAAAATGATACGCCAAGATCTCGATTAGATACTGATATGCAAAATATCTTAAGCAGTGACATAGAAGATCGAAAGAAATGTATTTTATATTTGCAAACCCTTCAAAGATATCTAAACTTCGTCAAAGAGGATCGACAACCATACCACATACCACTTATAAATGATAATGATTCATATATTGGTTTTAATCAAGGTCATAATGAAATCGATACTGATTATATAAATCATGATGTGAATAAAATAAATGTAGTTCCTTCTCAAACATCAGTGGAGGTTAACAAAAATATTGGGGAAATATACACGAGCTCTGAAATACTGAAACTAATACCGAAAACATATGCTAAAAAAGGTGAACTTTTACTAAATTTGATTTCCTTGAATAAAAATAAAATAAGCTGGGATGAATCTGGTACCGTGATTATAGATAATGAAAAAATACCTGGGAGTAATATTGTGGACTTGGTGAGTGATACCTTGAGAGCTCTTCAGAAAAGTGAACCTATAGGTTGGGAAAAATTCGCAACAACTTTAAAGGAAATAAAAGTACCACTCACTTATATCGGGAACCCAAAGCGAGTGGATTTTATAAACCATTTGCAATTAAAAGAGGTTGAATCTAAATCAGTACCTGACGAAGAATTTTCTACACCAACAAGTAATAAGTACACAGGGAAACTAAAAAAAAGATTGGACTGGGAAAAATGGACCCCATATTAGAAATAAATAAAATTTATTATGATGCATCACATCCTGCTGGCTACAGCACTATTGATAAATTGTCAAAAGCAATGAAGGGTAAAATGGACAGAAATAGTGTCTTAAAGTGGTTACAATCACAAGAAACATATACATTACATAAACCTGTTCAAAGAAAATTTTCTCGTAACAGATATATTTTGTCTAATATTAATGAGTTATGGCAGGCCGATTTAAGTGATATGAGATCTTATTCTGAATATAATGATGGTTTCAAATACATACTTTGTGTTATTGATGTCTTTAGTAAATATGCGTATGTTCGAGCAATGAAAAAGAAAAACTCTGAAACAGTTAAGGAATGCTTTGAAAGTATTTTTGCTGAAGCTAATACTACACCTACACATATACAGTCTGACAAAGGAACTGAATTTGTTTCCAAATATGTACAAAAATATTTTAAATTAAAAAACATAAATTATTATACAACCAATAATCCAGATATTAAAGCAAGTATTGTCGAAAGATTTCAGAGAACTCTTAAAACGAAAATGTGGCGCTATTTTACACACAAAAATACTCATAAATACATTGATGTTTTACAAGATCTAGTGCATTCATATAATCATAGTTTTCATTCTAGTATAAAAATGTGTCCATGTGATGTTAATAATACAAATATAATGAGTGTATGGCAAAATTTATATGATAGAGAAAGTAAGATAAAAACATCAATTAGTATGGTGAATCCAAGAATTCACGTTGGAGATTATGTTAGAATAACAAAACATAAACATATTTTCCAAAAAGGATATGAATCAAATTGGAGTGACGAAATATTCATCGTATCTACCATAATACACCGATCTCCGTTTGTAGTATTTACTTTAAAGGATTTAGAAGGCGAAGAGATAGTTGGTACTTTTTATGAAAAAGAGTTACAAAAAATCATATTCGACCCCACTACTAAATACAAAATAGATAAAATAATACGCTCTCGATATACCGGTAACAGAAAAGAATTGTTGGTGAAGTGGAGAGGTTATCCAAATAAATTTAATAGCTGGATATTAGCTTCTACTTTGAAAAAAATATGAATAAAGATAGTTTTTATTTAACTTTACTAAGCAATAGTTCTATGGATTATTTTCCTGATAATACAACAACATTATTTTCTACGAAACTGCCAAAACCAACAATACTAGAAGGTGAATGGAGGGTTGGAGTAGTAGAATTTCAGTACCCATGCACTATGTTCACCGTTCAAGAACATGAAAACATTATTTATATAACAAAGTTGATGCAAGTACCCAATGAAAGTAAACCGTCATATGTTTATTACAAGACACATATTCCAGCCACAAATTACGATAACATAAATCATATTTTGATAGCACTGAATAACACTCGAGAAAAAATTAAATTTAAGTGCGATGAGGTTTCAAGGATTGTAGTTGCTACGATAACGGATGAATCCATAAAATCTGTAACTCTATCACCTAAATTATGTCTTCAACTAGGGTTCGAACCAAACAGAAATCTCGTTGAAAAAAATTTTGGAAAGTGTCCAGCTAATTTGCATTTGGGTTTACCCTCTCAATTATTTGTTTATTGTGACATAGTGGAGCCTCAAATCGTTGGAGATGTTATGACACCCCTTTTACGAATAATACCATTGGATCCCTCAAAATACATATATGGAGCGTACAAAATGCACGTTTTCTCTCCTCCCCATTACCTACCTGTGATGCGTAGAGAATTTGATACAATTGAAATAGATATAAGAACAAGCACCGGTCAAAAGATACCATTCCAATTTGGAACAGTGTGCATTAAACTCCACTTTCAAAAATTATAATGTACGACAAACGTGATAACATTTCATGTCCATATGAACACTATTATACTCACCAGGCCGGATCGGGTATCGGAGTTATTTATAAAGGAGCACCGTATCAAAGAGGTCATGGAATCGGAAGTTTTCTTGGTGGGCTGTTTAGATCTATTTTACCACTACTGTCTAGTGGTGTTCGAACTATTGGTAAAGAAGCATTAAGTACCGGTGTAGGTATATTATCAGATATGGTTAATGCACGCCCCATGGAAGATTCAATAAAAACTCGTCTAAAAGAAGTCAGCTCAAATTTGAAACGAAAAGCTGATGCTAAAATAGATAATATCAACATGTTTGGATCTGGGTATATAACAAAACGAAAACGTCGTTCTGCGATCATTCCATCATTGACCGCGAAAGCGAAAGCTATTAAGAAATTAAAATTGAATCAAAAACAAATCAAAGATATATTTACTGATTAAATATGTCATTTTTACATAGTCAGTCTTGTGAATGCATTAAGTCCGAATTGGATTTATTTGCATTACCATCAACTCAAACTAGCATTGAAAGTGGACTATGGATTCATTATAAGCCCATTTCATCACTTGCTGATGATGGGCCAATAGAATTTCAAGTACCTGGGGCAGGTGATGACTATGTGGATTTATCCCATACTTTACTCCATATAAAAGCTAAAGTTTTGAATCAAGATTATACAAAACTGACAGTACCGACAGTTGTGGCCCCAGTTAATAATTGGTTACATACACTTTTCAGTCAACTTGATGTATATTTAAATCAAAAACTTGTATCGCCACCGAATAATACATATGCATATCGAGCTTATATTGAAACTCTATTGAATTATGCACCTGCTGCAAAAGAATCTCATCTCACTTGTGGTCTATGGTATGAAGATACAGCTGGAAAAATGGATGCAACTGATGAACAAAATAAAGGATTTATTAAAAGACAAGAATTGGCTAGTGAAAGCAAAGAAATAGAAATGATAGGACATTTACATGGAGATTTATTCAACCAAGAAAAATTTTTGATTAATGGCGTTGACATGTGCGTAAAGTTAGTTCGTTCTAGAGAAAATTTCAATCTCATGGCTTCATCAACTGACCATAAATTTAAAGTGTCTATTACAGATGCAACTCTTATTATTCGAAGAGCACGAATCAACCCAACTGTGCTACTTGCACATCAAAAAGTTTTATCATCTACCACAGCAAAATATCCAATCACGCGAGCAGAAGTCAAAGTTTTAACTATACCATCAGGCATTCAGGGGAAAACCCTTGATAACATATTCCTTGGTCAAATACCCAAAAGGTGTATAGTCGGTTTTGTGAATAATGCATCCTTTAATGGTAGTCTCACAAAAAACCCATTCAATTTCGAAAATTATGATATTAATACATTTTGTTTATACATAGATGGACAACAGATACCTTCAAAAGCATTACAGCCATCGTTTGACAGTAATATTTTTACTACGGTCTATCATACGTTATTCTCAGGAACAGGTATACATTTCCTAAATGAAGGCAATGGAGTATCAAGAGAGCAATATGCCAAAGGGTTTTGCTTGCTAGCCTTCGACTTAACACCCGATTTATCAGCAAATTCTTCAAGTCATTGGAATCTTATAAAACATGGTAGTGTAAGATTAGAAGTTCGTTTTGAATCAGCTCTTACACAAACAATTAACTGTATTGTTTATGCGGAATTCGATAATGTTATTGAAATTGATAAAAATCGTAATATTTCTGTAGATTACAGCAGTTAGAATATAATAATTAATGTTTGAATCGTTTGTATCCTTGTGTATTTTTTATGTTGATTAAATACTAGATTACCTTATAAATTTATATAATAAAAATATGTATATAAACTGATATTTTGTTTTATTATGGTGAAACATAATGGCACTTAAATGATAAGTTCAATTATTGATAGTTTAATGGAGTCAACATTTCCAGATTGTACTAATGACTACGTAAGTATGTAGGTACAAAGTTCGTTTTCAATCAGCTTTTATATTATAATAAAATTGATGAAAATATAATTTCATCAAATGTTCATAGATTTATATTTGAATCGCTTGTAATGATATTTTGTTTTATTGTAACCATATAAATTTTAAATACATGAATAAGATACATTAAAGCCTTATTTATTGAGTGCTTATGTTATTATGATCCACATAACTATTCAATCCTCGCAACTGACAAGACCCTGTTCTCAACTAATATGAATACAATCGAGATACAGAATTATTTGAACAAAATCGATCCCAGTATTAAAAATAATGTTTACGCGGCAAACCGATTGCCGATATATGTTGTAACGCCCTGTTATATTGTCAGCAATTTAGATAGTGATAATAAGCCAGGCACTCACTGGGTTGCAATACACATTGATGAGCAGGGTATTGGACAATACTTCGATTCATATGGTCGTCCACCTCAGGGATTCCAGCTGATGTTTTTACAAAGGAATTGCAGAATGTATAACTACAATACTGCAAGAGTACAGAATGAATATACCGCAGTGTGTGGCGAGTACTGCATAATGTATCTATACTTTAAGTTTAATAAGAAGAGTTTGAATGATTTCATCAAATATTTTGAAAATGATACAATCTGCAATGATGTTTTATTATATACTTTATTTAAATCATGTTTTAAAAATAAATAATAAATACAGAAACTGTCTTTTTAATCGTAGTAACGAATGTGATAGAGGTAATTAGTAAATTACCTGTATCATGTTCATGGAAATTTAGACATTGAGTCGCTCACCAATCATTAGCTAAATGACCAGTGATTATTAATGATTATGGATCTGTTTAATTTAAAATGCTAACTTTGAAACTATAAGAGATATCGAAAAACGGATCAGCGCAATCGCTCGGAAATACATCAAAACCACCAGTTTGACACCAAACTTCTTTTTTTTTTTTTTAGTAGGCATCACGAGCAAGTGAGCCAGAATCGAGGAGCCAGAACCGGCGAATCCCTACTACTGTGAGCCAGAACCGGCGAATCCCTACTACTACCGTATAGACGTGTTCTCGTATAGACGTGTTCTCGTATAGACGTGTTCTCGTAAAGATTTTACATCACTACTAAATGGGCCGCCCTCAACTGAAGAAGAACATAAAACTTTGTGATTAAGCTTTAGTGTCTATCCGTGTTGATTTTACAAATAAAGTATTTATTGGAGACAATTGATGATTTGCCAGGGACAAGACATAATTACTGACCCATAATTGGATTGACGCCGATGCTTACTTTTGTTTATGAAAATAAGGAACGAGACGAACAGGACGTTCAGCTGATGGTAATTGATACGCCCTGCCCATTACAATGCAGTGCCGCTCAGGATTCTTGAAAAACCTAAAAAATTCTGAGCGGCACTAGTTAGTTAGCACATAAGATGTTAAGTCTCATTTGCCCAGTAATTTCACTAGCTACGGTGCCCTTCAGAACAAAACACAGTAATGCTTACACAATACTTCTTCACGGCAGAAATAGTCACCATTGTGGTACCCATAATGTAGCCGGCATACTGTTCATAGGAGACTCCCACACAAGAGACACTGCTAACTTCTCCGTACTCCTGAAAGGAGTAATCCCGACTCAAGAAAACCAGCCCTCGTACATCAGATCAGGCAAACTCAAAGCTTACAAAAAAAGGCATTTATTTTCTCAAAATTGATTCCTTTATAATTCTTTTTGATGTAATTTCTAATATACTAGATACTACTACCGCTTCGGAAACAAAATGGAGCTCTGAGAGAGAAGAAGCAGCGCAAGAAACAAAGTAAAACTAAATTAACTTTTGGAATAATTAAGAGATACATAAATATATTACATTATATATACATTAAATGTAACCGTGCTACCAACTGAGCACTCACGTATTACTGAAGAGATAGGAGCATTGTTAGATTTTTTTTCTCGGAAACGCTGACGATATAACTACATCTTTGAGCAAAGTTGGCATTTTCTCACCTAAAATAAAAATATGCCTTTATTAGCACGGATGAGAAAAAAATTAGGACTCCGTGTCACCTTACGTAACAGAGGCACCAAAACAAGCCGGTAAACGTGTAAATACATAGCCCCACGCACACACTTACGATAATACAAGCCGATCGGCCGCCATTATGAGATTTTCCATCGTCTGTGACAGATCAGTTTGCGTCGCAATAAAATATTTTAAAAATGCTGTCGTGCGTTGTGAAAAAGTGTAAAAACAATACTATCAATACTACAATACTAAGTATTTGTGTATATATGATTATTTAAGGGAGAAAAATTATGTAACTGGTATCCCCTGTCACCATACACACTCTAGCATAAAGGTGCTTCACTTGCTAATATCACGGCGCGGAGTCCTTCTTTTTTTACGAGTCCGTGTTTGACTTTACGTTTATTTTTTGTTTTTTGAATGTTTACCATCTATTATATCCGCCATTCATGGACTGGTAATATGGTAGCTGTGATAGTAATGTCTTTCATAGTGGTTGAAATTATGTGTCATCCTAGCAACATGTACCAGGACCTCATATGCAGCTTAGAGCTTCATGCACAATGCAAGTTTGACTTCTGACATGTGTACTTTGTACACACGCATTCTTTTTGTTTCGATAATAATACTGATATAAATGTTTTTTTTTTGTAAAAAAAAAGGTTCACTTAAAACGTGGTGTTTATATAAAAGCACACAATTATATTGTTATGAAAAACACCATTCAAATGTTTTTATTCAATTATTTTGTACTTTAGACACGTCATAACTCCTTCTTCGCCTGACATTAAATAAAAACCAAATTAATACAAAAAGAATTTTTCATATTTTTTATACTATTACTTACTACTTTAACAGCACCATTAACATAAGCCTCAATGACACATCATCGAATCGACCCCAATAAAGTAATAAGGCAATTTATTTGAAAATCCCTATAACGATAATGCTCCGAAAACGTTTTCTAAATTTACACATATTGTGTCCATGATTCAATGTTTGCATGATCGGAATTCTTTATTTACTATTTCAAGGAAATCCACGAACATTATAACAAGACTTATAATGGAGATTGACCACCTAAGTTTGGTTTCTGTTGGTACATGAACACTTGTAGGTTTGGTGCATATGTAAGAAGTATTTTAGATTACCTAGGTCACCGAAACAAAGAATATCAAAATATAGTTAGCTTCAAATAGGAATAAATACAAAACTGGAAGTTTTGAAGGGAATACTCGCATGACAGGAGCACACCTCTTTAACCATATCAGATGTCACTAACACTTGATGGTTATGTAAAAAACCTTTATAACTTCTGTTGGACTCGGCACTAAAAGTTGTACGTACATAGTTGGTTGATCGGTCTTAGACCTTAGTTTTCTATTTTTTTCACGAGCGACGATTCGGTTCCGCACGCAGCCATTAAGAAAGTTTTTTTGACTGAACGCCAGATGGCGCACATCACGGTTGTGCATAAGGAAGAGGGAAAGTTTGAAAAGTAATGCTTAAGGTTTTCAGGGCAAGTATCAGGGATTGTCCTGAAGCCGCTACAGTTTTACATTATATCATGATGTGCCTTCCTGAAACCAGCCTGGTTAGTAGAGTTATAATATTAACAATACATCCTCAAAATAATTAAATCTGTAGTTTTTTGCGAAACATTTGCGAAAAACAAGATAAAAATGTTCAAGAATTTATATATTTTATGTATTTTTGACAAAATCGAAAAATGTTACCTGATTGTCGACTGATTTGCATTATCAACTAAGTACTAAACTGAACGGACAATTTATGTAAATAAAAATATGGCTCAATATAATATTATAATCAAAGAAGTGGCAGTGGGCAGGGCACGTAGCTCGACGAACAGATAGCCGTTGGGGCAGTAAAGTTCTCGAATCGCGACCATGTCCCAGAAGACGGAGGGATGGTAGGCCCACCAGAAGATGGTCCGACGAACAAGATCGCCAGAATACGTTGGACGAGGGTAGGAATACGCAGGATCATCTTGGAGATCTTTCAGGGAGGCTTTTGTCCAGCAGTCAGTGGCGTGCATTGGTTTTCTAGCAAGGTAAGCATTGTAGATCTAACTAGTCGTAGAACCGCGCTCTAGTCTGACAGTACTAGGTTTTGAAATCTACATACAATCTACATACATCACATAATTGTTTTGGTTTCGCATGTAGTTTCCGTACCATATGGTCAACCTAATATTTCAGTTTGTGTCATTCGAGGAACAAGTATACCTAAAACTGCTTTCTTGTTTTATTTCAATAGCCTAAGCATGCGTGTATTAAACAAAAATTATTTGTTATTAAAATTCTAAGATTACACATACTTTCATTTTTACCGCCATCTAGCGGTAAACACCCATACTGTAATCATTTACTGTCAAAACTAAAATTATGCGTTTATGATAATATTTATACCTAAATAATTATTATTGAAAACTCTAAATAAAGTTATATTTTTTTCGAAACGTTTGTGGCTTCGATAAAGAACTTTAAACTCAAATCACAGAGGACCTTTGTATAAAGACTCAAATTATATATATTTTTTTTACTTACAGATGTTGGGTAATCGGTTTATCTCGCTACAAATCGTAAGTAGGCATGCCTATCTAGCCTAACATTGCTGAATATCGTTCAACTGTGACCAATACTTTTCTAAATAAGATCTATGAATTAATACTCGTTGCGTCGTATAGGCATTTTTGGGACTGCCTACTGCACGAATGTAGTATGTATCTAGGAATACGTATCACGTAAGGAAATATTGAATGAGTTGGTGTTCAATAGAAGTTTGGTAATAGAATAACGGTAGCAAATTAAACTTAATCAACTTTATTATTAAATGTTTTATTTTTATTATATATTGAGTAACATGATGATGATAATATTAAGTTAAGTATCTGCCTATTACTAAATAATACATCATAGCATAAAATAAATCAAAGAATAAATTAAGGATTTGCATTCGAACGTTCATGCGCAGTAGCCACTGATTGACTCCTGAAGTCTTCTCAAAATTCTAATCGACTAAACTCCTTACTCGCCGAACATGTTTTGAATGTAATTTAATTATTATAATAAGAAATACAATTTTTGTTTTTATTGTTAAATGGTTAATGTAATATTTGAGCTGCATTTATTCAAGCAAAACAAATCTTATAACTGTATTTACAATACTATGATTACATTAAATTAAAGCTATTATTACGGGGAAGTGTACCAAGAATACTGGCAGCATTTCCACGGTGACAGGCTGATCCATTGACCGAAATAGCTGCCAGCGCTTGGGTTTCCAGTAGCCTTATTGAGACGCGAAGTTAGTACTTTGAACATGCTCCGCGCGTCTGGGCCACACGGGCGAAGTGTCTCGACACCAAAAGGCACAAACGACGCTTGTTGTCTTCGGTAGTCGAAGAAGCAGCCCCGACACGAACGTAACATGTACATGAGAAGGAGCCAGAGTGTCAAAGCAAGTCGTGTGCCAATATTTAATTTAAAGTAAGTAACAGAACTTAATTTATATGACAAAACAACGTTACACGGTTCAGCTTGTACAATATAAACGTACAAATTGTACTAGGAGAGTTGCCGTTTCTTCTCTTCCAGAGCACAATTTGTTTTCATGACGGTGGTAGTGATTTAACTGATGAAGATTGTATAATTAATAATTTCGATAAAATTAATGCCTAATTTGAATTTCCAAAGCTAAAATTTAATATGAACACGGAAAAGCTTTTATTCATTAATGTCAAAAAAATTAATGAATTTTCCCAGCATTCTTTTTTTGCGCTCTTTTTAGTGAAATGTAAGTCATTAAAATAATCTTAATCTATTCCCAGGCTATCTGATCACTTAGATATTCAGCTTTGGAGTGGTAGGATGTACGACAGAGCCATTTTTTAATAAAACATTTGTATATTTTTACTCTTAAAGCTATTGCCATTTAAGTACCTACCATCCAAAATCATGAAGAACATTAGAAACTACCAGCTAAGCCTAATACACCGAGGTCAGGTACACCGAGATCTGCTTACTCCAGTGATACACCGCTGGCTTCCACCACAAAGTCCCTCATGTAGAAGACCAAGACTCACTCAACATGACATTGAGCAACATGCACGTGAAATGGATCAAATGTGCACTCAAGCTGCATTAATGGTAGGCACTATATTTTAGTTAACAATGATTGGCTAGCTCGAAGTCTTCCGTGTGAAATTTTACCTCCATTTTAAGTAATCCTTAAAACTACCCCTTAAACGTAACCTAAGGGCTAAGTTTAAGGGGTAGTTTATAATGTTCTTATTCATGCCTTTAATAAAGTGAACAGTAGCCGACAGTAGGGACTACTTTGTGGTCCATAAGATATACGTGACACATCGAACAAAAATCAAATCAAAGTCACTTTATTAAAGTGAAGCTTTTATTACATCGTCTCAAACCTTTTCGTCTGTGTGTTGCATGTCGCGTGACGGTCGGGCGGCGCCTAAAGTTTGCAGCAGCTGACCGTGTAGACTGTAGTGTATAGACTATTACTCATTTGTATTTTTTTTTAAGTGAAACTTTTATTACATCGTCTCAACCTTTTTCGTCTGTGTGTTGCATATCGCGTGACGGTTGGGCGGCAAAAAAGTTTCACTTTTTTTCACCGTGGTTTCATAGAACCACACAATCCTTTTTTAATTTAGGTTAAAGTAATGACACTTATGAATGTTAAAAGTTATACTTTTTACCATTTACCAATACTTCGGAAAAAGTTGAGCTTTAATAATTTATACTTTGGATGCGACGTTATGTCACAGATATACTGGTTACAACGATTGTCAGAGTCGACTGTGTCAGGTCCCACGCACGACTGGAGTTTACTCCTTTTAGAGACTGAGCGTTTGGCGATTAAATAAGACAACTGCTTGACTGTGAGGAATATGTGGAAGATCATTTATTAGAAAGTTACATGATATATATACAAAATCCTTAAAACTAGTTAACCAATAATTACAATTGTTACTTAAAAAATATTTACAAGTTCAGAAAATACACACCAATACTAAAGCTTACATTTTGACCAATAGTAAAACGTTTTATTCAATAAGAATTGAGAATAATGTTATGTGTTCTATCTCGCTCTAAAACTAATGCTATCGCAGTAAACCGGCCAGCGAGCGCGGGCTTGTGTAAACTCGCGTCGAACCTCGATCATTCGATGTCAATGGGCATTTAATACCTACTCTGTCGCTCATTGATTAAAATTTGATGAATAGTGATCGACGCCCCGACGCGTCAGTTGAGTACGCTCGGCCTTGCTGTGTGGTTGTGTAACGCGGAGCATATGACTGATCACGTGAGTATATCTACGGTCGTCGAGAGAACGTGACGATGCTTGTACTTCGATGAGGTGACTACTGGTGATCTGTATGATTCTATGAGTTGATGTACAGCATTATGAAATGGTTCTTATCAGAGCTAAATATTACGTTATATAAAATAAAACGTTCTTTTCAGAACGAATCTTTCGGCATACGCTTATTACAATTAATATGCACGATTAATATTTCTACGATCTATAATGCTACGAAGGTATAACGTTACAAGTTAGATATTAGACATTTGTATTAATTGATATTATTGGTTGTAGGTAAAGCTACATCCTCAAGAACGATTGTCTTTGAACAGGTACTAAACAAAATCAAGTCCAATGGAGTCGGTTACAAACAGACATACAGCAGAAGCTTATAAAAGCGTATTAATTAACAAAAATATAGATATTAAAAAAAATCAAATAAATTTCATAGTTAATAGTGCTTTTTCTTATGGTCAGGTACCTAATTATTAAAATCTGTGTTTTTTTTTTTTTTTTTTTTTTTATGGAATAGGAGGACAAACGAGCGTACGGGTCACCTGGTGTTAAGTGATCACCGCCGCCCACACTCTCCTGTAACACCAGAGGAATCACAAGAGCGTTGCCGGCCTTTAAGGAAGGTGTACGCGCTTTTCTTGAAGGTACCCATGTCGTATCGTCCCGGAAACACCGCACAAGGAAGCTCATTCCACAGCTTCGTGGTACGAGGAAGAAAGCTCCTTGAAAACCGCACTGTGGAGGACCGCCACACATCCAGATGGTGGGGATGATATCGTAACTTGTGGCGTGTCGTGCGAAGGTGAAATTCGGCGGCAGGAATCAGGTTGAACAGCTCTTCGGAACACTCCCCGTGATAAATGCGGTAGAAGACACACAATGAAGTCTCTACGCAACGCCAAGTGATCCAGCCGTTCACAGAGTACTGGGTCCCCGACAATTCGAGCTGCTCTGCGTTGCACGCGGTCAAATGGATCGAGCTGATACTGGGGTGCGCCAGACCAGAGATGACAGCAATACTCCATGTGAGGCCGGACCTGCGCTTTGTAGAGCGCTAGAATGTGGGCCGGCTTGAAGTATTGCCGTGCTCTATTTATGACGCCCAGTTTCTTTGAAGCCAGTTTGGCTTTGCCCTCCAGATGGCCACGGAATTGGCAATTGCTCGAGATTTCGAGACCCAGTATTCCGATACTAGGCGAGAGTAGTAGGGATTCGCCGGTTCTGGCTCACAGCAGTAGTGGGGATGAGCCTGTTCTGCCTCCCCGGTTCTGGCTCACTTGTTCGTGATGCCTACTAAAAAAAAAAAAAAAAGAAGTTTGGTGTCAAACTGGGGGTTTTGATGTATTTCCGAGCGATTGCGCTGATCCGTTTTTCGATATCTCTTATAGTTTCAAAGTTAGCTTTTTAAGTTAAACAGATCCATACTCATTACTAATCAGTGGTAATTAACCTAATGATTGGTGAGCGCCTCAATGTTAATTCTATGAATGTGATAGATGTAATTAGTAAATTACCTCTCACATTCGTTACTAAGATTAAAACGACAGTTTTGTGCTGTGTGTCTTATTTATGTTAAAAGATTATAAAAATAAAGTATATAATAAAAAATCGTTGCAGATTGTATCATTTTCAAAATATTTTATGAAATCATTCAAAATCTTCTTATTAAACTCAAAGTATAGATACATTAAACAGTACTCGCTAAATATACTGCGTCAAATAAATTCTTTACTCTTGTAGTATTGTAGAAATACATTCTGCAATTGCTTTGTAAAAACCTGGCTGGAATCCCTAAGCTGGACGATCATATGAATCGAAGTATTGTCCCATATCATGTTCATCAATGTGTATTGTAACAACCCAGTGAGAGCCTGGCTTATTTTCACTATCTATATCAAGTCAAGTGAAAAAAATCTTTATTCACTGTAAAACATTATAAGTTATTTAGTGCAAGTCAGGTTGAAGTACAAAAGTTACAATGGCATACAACAATATTCATTAACAAAATTTAGCAAATTAATTCCAACTATCTTTATCATTCAAATAATCTTTCATATTATAATAGGCGTTGGATGTTAATTTATTTTTTACGATACATTTAATTTTTTAATAGGTAGGATTTTACTATCATTTGGGAGTTCATTATAAAATATAACACAATCCACATTAAAATATTAAGATATTTAATTTTACGGAGCCTAGTAGATGGAATTGCGAGTTTATGTGGAATTGCGAGTTTATGTTTGTCTCGAGTATTGACATTATGTACATCACTGTTCTTTTTAAATTGGCTAATATGTTCATGAGCGTATAGGAGGTTCTCGTATATGTACTGGCAGTGTAATGTCATAATATTAATTTAACTAAACTTTTCTCTCAATGAACCCCTTGAACGCATTTTATATATTGCTGACAATATAACAGGGCGTAACAACGTATATCGACTATCGGTTTGCTGCGTAAATATTATTTTGAATACTGAGATCAATTTTCTTCAATTAATTCTGTATCTCGATTGTATTCAAATTAGTTTAGAATAAGCTCTTGTCAGTTGAGGGATTGAATATTTATGCGGTTCATGTATTTTATTCATGTATTTAAAAGTTATTGTGTTACAACTTACAATAAAACAAAACATCATTTTATGTACTTATATTAATTCAAAATTATAAGGCAATATAGTAGTAAGTTTAACCAAAAATAATACACAGCCTTACAAACGATCAAACATAAGCATAACTGCGGTAATCTATGGAAATATTGTGATTTTTATCAATTTTATTGTATAAGAGCTTATTCAAAACGAACTTTGGTTTTTGAAATATGTAACTTGAGTTAAATGATATAGCTCTTTGTCATTATCTTGATGTAACAAATTTTGAGATATATAAAATAAACTTTGGTTTCTGTGATTACTTCCTTTCGTGAATATATCAACAATCCGACAATCAGACTTCCTCATCAGGTCATCAATTATTATTAGGATTAGTTTAAGATTTCCGTCTAACATATTATAGAGATCAGGCAGTTATATCTTGAAAGTAATTAACATGGTTGAGATTTTATAAAGGTTGCTATATATCATCAAAGCATCAAGTGATTTAGATAAAATTTGTGTCACTGACATCATTCAAAAATTTTATAAAATTATTTGCGAAAACTGATTATCCACATCCACACACAATGCAACTTCTACTACAAAAAAGGTTTCAAATAATATAATGAGACGATTTATTGTTAAACAACCATTTATTGATTATATTTCAATATAATAATTTATAAGTAAACCAAAATACAGTACCTACATCGTAACTTACTCCACAAGTTATGTATCTAATCCTATTCTTTTCAAAAAAATTAATTCAACCTTAAAACTTATATAATATTTTTTTATTTTATGATGACTCCAAGCTAATGTATCAATATAATTTGCTTAGATATACCGTTTGGTATGACAAACTAGATTTATTTATTCGTTGAGTGAAAATATTATGCTTAATGACTTAAATCTATGCATTGAACAATATTCATTCTTATTTTCAAATAGGCATATCTTTTAATTTTCCATTTTCATATACTTACTTAGTTACACTTTTATTAAATTTGAATGTGAATTGTCCAACATCATCTAATGCATGCGTTTACATCTAAGTACTAGGAATTCATTAAATATGTTAACTTTGTTTTCATCTTTATAATTATGGTACCGCACTCTATTAATTGACTTTTGGATAGCAAACAATTTTTTCTGTAATCAGAGGCTTAGAAACGCAAATGTAAATCAAGTTTTATATCCGTGTAAAATTTTTATATATCAGTGTACAATAATTTTAATTTATTTCGAAACTTATTTAACTAGTGAAAGTCATTGCATTAGAGTTTTAGAAATATTCAATATATAAAATCCCAAATTAATAGGTTTATTGAAGAACAATTTATTTTTCGTAATTGAACTGCAACCAAATTCTCATTTTAAAATAGATAAACTGTGGAATTCTATCTTGGCAATTAAATCTTGTACAATTTTACATTTACTCTTTTTTCAATCTTTTCCATTGTTCTTTATACACTGATTTATTCATTAATTTATAAAAATATTTTCGAAATCAGCTGTAGGTAGCTTGTTTATGCATGTTCCTATTTAAATCTATGTAATATTGTAACTATGAGCTTTGTTTGAATTTTAAATTTCTATCTATATTTTGTAATTTCTGTGTGTGCGCGTGTGAAGGGCACACCTAAAGTTCTTTACCCGAAATTGTTCTTCCTAACTATTTGTAATCCGAATGATCATTCTTCCTAAAAATTTTCATCCTAAAGTTTTCATTCATACTATTTGTAGTGCTACCGGCGATGCTCATATCACTGATGTTTCCAAAAATTGTAATTAATAACATCATTAATGTAAATATATTTAAACTCCTACTGTTTTTTATCATAACGCTTTTATCCCTAAACATACTCACCATAATATTTTCACTCATACTCAGAATGAAACATTTACCAAGTGTAATAAAAAATATATGTGGGTAGAAGATTATATTTATAGTTTCAATGATTATTATTTTAGCTTGGTATACCTATAATCTTTTATCTTATTTAGATTTTGTTTTCTGAAATATTACTATAAATAATGGGTGTTGCCCGGCCTGCGGCCGGGCTCATATGTATTTATGTTCTAACTTAACCTAACCTACCTTTAGTTTCTAGAAAAGGATATGGTTATAAGATCTAGATTCTGTTTTCTGAAATATAACTATTAATACTAGAGTGAAAAGAAAATACATCGACAAAAATGATAGAATTAAAAATATATTGATTATTTGAAAGCTATAGCCGCTAATATTAAACTTATTTAATGGAAATGTATATATGAAAACATGTATTTAACTACTTGTACCATGGTACTATTATTCTTATATGTTATACCTACATGTTATGTGAAAACAAAGTTACGCAAAATTTGTGTATATTGATTATTATGAATAAAAAGAAAGCTAAAAAATCATTATTATTTGGAAAATTTAGTCTTAAAGTTTGAAATTGTTCTTCCTTCAAATATTTGACAAGTTTGTCTAAACTGAATGAAAAAAAATTAATCGAGTCAACATATTGTCAGTTGAATTTTACGATTATTTAATTTTATAGTTTTTGTGAATGACTTGTATTTTTCTTACGTTTGTGGAATAATATCAATTACTTTTTCAATAGAATTTAATGCATGAACAACGGAAAAGATATTATTCAAATCATCTTACAAGTAACATCTGTAAAAATAACGTAATGCAATTATATAGTACTTTAAAAATCGTCACAGTTAATGAATCAGCTTTTTGTAGTAGAATAATTTCATATTAAATTAAGAGTAAGTAAATCTTACCAATTACAAACATTAGAATAACCAGAAATGTTTTTGAACTCTATCAAAAATGATTTGATATCTTTATTATTATTATATCCGTTTGTTACATAGGTACGCTTTTGAAGTTTTCCTCCATCCAATTCGGACATGATTTAACCATTCATCAAAACCATGCTTACACACAATTTTTTTTAATTTCCATAAAAATACTTGTGTCGTTATACGTAAACTTTGACTCCAATGATACTGAAAAGATTTTGCAAACTTAGTTATTGAGTACTTATTGTAAGATGAAACTCAGTATTTAAGAAATCAAAAGTAATTTTAAAAAAGAAAAAAAAAATCCTCACCGTACATTATAGTGCAACTACATTTTTGAAATTAAGATTCATTAGGAATATTTTTATTTCTTGAAAAAAATCAGTGTGCAGAATAAAATTAACATAAAAATTTGTGAGCAATCGAAGAGATTCCTCAAATTGATATCATACCATTTTTGATAGAGATATTTCAGAACTTAAGAAACTTAAAATTAACTTAATATTTAAGAAATTAAGAGTAAGTAAATCTTTTTCAGAAAACAGAATCTAGATTAACCTAACCTAACCTACCTTTAGTTTCTAGAAAAGGATTTGGTTCTGTAGTCGATATACGTTGTTACGCCCTGTTATATTGTCAGCAATATATAAAATGCGTTCAAGGGGTTCATTGAGAGAAAAGTTTAGTTAAATTAATATTATGACATTACACTGCCAGTACATATACGAGAACCTCCTATACGCTCATGAACATATTAGCCAATTTAAAAAGAACAGTGATGTACATAATGTCAATACTCGAGACAAACATAAACTCGCAATTCCATCTACTAGGCTCCGTAAAATTAAATATCTTAATATTTTAATGTGGATTGTGTTATATTTTATAATGAACTCCCAAATGATAGTAAAATCCTACCTATTAAAAAATTAAATGTATCGTAAAAAATAAATTAACATCCAAGGCCTATTATAATGTGAAAGATTATTTGAATGATAAAGATAGTTGGAATTAATTTTCTAAATTTTGTTAATGAATATTGTTGTATGCCATTGTAACTTTTGTACTTCAACCTGACTTGCACTAAATAACTTATAATGTTTTACAGTGAATAAAGATTTTTTTCACTTGACTTGATATAGATAGTGAAAATAAGCCAGGCTCTCACTGGGTTGTTACAATACACATTGATGAACATGATATGGGACAATACTTCGATTCATATGATCGTCCAGCTTAGGGATTCCAGCCGAGGTTTTTACAAAGCAATTGCAGAATGTATTTCTACAATACTACAAGAGTAAAGAATTTATTTGACGCAGTATATTTAGCGAGTACTGTTTAATGTATCTATACTTTGAGTTTAATAAGAAGATTTTGAATGATTTCATCAAATATTTTGAAAATGATACAATCTGCAACGATGTTTTATTATATACTTTATTTTTATAATCTTTTAACATAAATAAGACACACAGCACAAAACTGTCGTTTTAATCTTAGTAACGAATGTGAGAGGTAATTTACTAATTACATCTATCACATTCATAGAATTAACATTGAGGCGCTCACCAATCATTAGGTTAATTACCACTGATTAGTAATGAGTATGGATCTGTTTAACTTAAAAAGCTAACTTTGAAACTATAAGAGATATCGAAAAACGGATCAGCGCAATCGCTCGGAAATACATCAAAACCCCCAGTTTGACACCAAACTTCTTTTTTTTTTTTTTAGTAGGCATCACGAACAAGTGAGCCAGAACCGGGGAGGCAGAACAGGCTCATCCCCACTACTGCTGTGAGCCAGAACCGGCGAATCCCTACTACTGGCGAGGCTTTAAGGGAAGTGTTCTCGAAGAGCGGTGATACGGCAAATGGGGTTTTTTTAGTGGTAAACGCGCAAACTTGAGTCTTCTGGGGGTTAAATTGGACAAGGTTCAACTTACCCCATTCCGCGACCTTCTCGAGAGAGGACTCGATAGAAGACACAAGTTTCACCCGGCACTGGTCGACGTTTTCCCGAGAGAGACCTGCATGGCCCGTGTATACGGTATCACCAGTGCTGTCGTCTGTATAGCAATGCGTGTTGGCGGTGTCCAACATATCATTGATATGCAGAAGAAACAGCGTGGGAGATAGCACACAGCCTTGGGGCACTCCAGCGTTCACGGGCTTGGGATTCGAGCAATAACCATCGATAACGACCTGTATGCTGCGCCCAGTGAGGAAGCTGGAGGTCCACTTGCATAAGCTCTCGGGAAGCCCAAATGATGGAAGTTTTGCGAGGAGCGCCTTGTGCCATACACGATCAAAGGCCTTCGCTATATCCAGACCAACTGCCAGGCCTTCCCCCTTGCTTTCAATAGCCGCCGCCCATCTGTGTGTTAGGTATACCAGAAGATCGCCAGTCGACCGACCATGGCGAAAGCCGTACTGCCCGTCGTTGATCAACTGGTGACCCTCAAGGTATACCAAGAGCTGGCGGTTAATTATGCTCTCCATAATTTTGGAGAGTAGGGAGGTAATAGCAATAGGCCTGTAGTTTGCCGGATCTGAACTGTCTCCTTTTTTTGGGATCGGATGGACAAGGGCTGAGTTCCATGAATCAGAGACTACGCCTTTTGAATAAGAGTGCCGGAATAAACACGTTAGCACCGGCGTCAACTCAGGGGCACACGTTCTAAGCACGATTGGAGAAATGCCATCCGGCCCGCTCGACTTCCTGACGTCCAACGAAAACAGAGCTCGCCCAACAGTTTTCTGTCGGAACTGTACTTCAGGCATGGAGCTCTGACACCGCGGGATGGTCGGCGGTGTTTTTCCGTTGTCGTCAAGAGTCGAGTTGGAGGAAAAAAGAGTGCACAGGAGATCGGCTTTCTCTTTTGCCGTATGGGCCAGGGTGTCATTCCTCATGTGCAACGGTGGCATGGACGGCTGGTTGAAGTTACCAAGAGCAGCTTTCGACAACGACCAGAACTTGCGTGTTCCGGTCGGGTAACTGGAAAGCTGCTCGCCAATTTTGACGACGTGCTTCGATTTCGCACGGGCGATTTCAGAACTTTGCAGTTCGGATCCTTTGAGCCCAGCGCCACAACCCAAGTTCGATACGCCTGTTTTTTGCAGTCAGATGCTGCTTTAACTGACGCATCGAACCAGGGCTGTGATCTGCCACCGATCGGTACTACAGAGCTTGGTATAAAAATATCCATGCCCTGCAGTATCACATCGGCTACTGCAACGGCGCAGGCACTAGGATCATCTAAAAGGAAACAAACCCTGCCCCAAGGGTAGGATGCAAAAAAGGAACGCATCCTATCCCAATCTGCTGACTTGTAGTGCCAAACGCGGCGGGTCGCTGGTGGTCTGCGACGTTGGCGTCGGATAGGCACTACACTCCTGACCAGGCAATGGTCGGACGTTCCGAGAGGGGCGTCGACAGAGACCTGGTAACCATCGGGATGTGTAGTCAGCAGAAGATCTAATAAGGACGGCATGTGGCTATCCACATCCGCGAGCCGCGTCGGCGACTCAACCAATTGGGACAGACCATACGCCAATGCAAAATTATGCACAGATCGCCCTGCGTAGTCTGTGGTACGTGATCCAAGCCATTCGGCATTGTGCCCGTTGAAATCACCCAAGACTACGATTTCAGCGGAGGGGATCTGAGCAAGCACGTCATCAAATGCCGCTTGAACGCAGCCCATGAGGTGATCCGTTTCTGCGTTACCACTATGGGACCTGTAGACACACGCATAGATGCGGACGCGGTCCTCTAAATCTACGCGGAGCCAGAGAGTAGACAGGCCCCTACCCTCAAAATTGCCGAGACGGCGACAGCAGATATCCTCCCTAACGTACACACATACCCCGGCATGAGGCATGAAATTATGCTCAATTTTGTACCCGGGGTACGTTAAATATGACGTATCGCTAGGTCGAGATATCTGCGTCTCCGTAAGGAAACACAAGGCCGGCTGCGCCGTCTCAAGGTGGTGGTGGACGGCGTTTAAGTTGGAGTGAATTCCCCGGATGTTACAAAAGTCCACATTAAGCGTGGAGCGGGGTGCCGTGGTGTTGCTGCCCTTTTTGTCCTGTGACATACGCGGTACTGTGCCCTCCCCAGAATACGAGGGGCAGCCCGAGCGCGAATGCTCGGGGAGGGATTCTCCGTGTCTACAAGAGCCGGTACCCTCCTGGGTTAATTTATTTTTTTTAGGACTGCTCTCATATTTTGTTGGGGGGGGGGGGGGGAAAGGACGGGGGGGAAGGGCCTCCGGTCCTCGACACTAACCTATGCGAAACATAGCGGCACTAGGCCGCTACTTCACGCCGGTATTCTGTGCGAGTGTGGTAAGTAACCCGGACGAGCCTGGCCCGATTGTGCTGACGTCATAAGGCAGCAGCGTGACTCTCCCACTTTCAAAAAGCCCGTAGTCGCCTCTTACGACACCGTTGGACCTGGGACTACCCTATTCTTTTTACGCCCCGAGGCAGCACAGGGCAAAGTATCAATGTTCAGCGCCATCTATCGAAAGCCGTTATGTTGTCGTGTTACTCGATAGATTCAGTGTTCGATTTGGAAATACGAAATAGTTTATGAAAGTGACACTAGATGACGTTTAATCTAGTATTATTTGTTTTTAATTTGAACTTAGATGTGAATTAGGAATAGGTGTCTGTGGTTCAACGCCATCCATAAAGTTTAGGAAACTAACGTACATTAGCCACAACACTTCTTATTGCAAAATAAAATAATTTTCAAAAGTAACGCTAGGTGGCCGACAGTAAAATGTAATGCTAATTGTTGCCTTTTTTGTAAGCAGACAAAGTCTGTTTTTATTTAAATGAGAAAACGTTACTATCCCATTTGATGAGTAGGTTTTACTCTCCATATTTTTCTCATACTGGGCGCCTTATATGAAAATCGATTCTTAAGGAGTAAACTCCAAAAACTGTATACTAGTCTATAGCGTATAAGTCCTGGCAATGCCACCCCGTATTCACATACTTAGCCATTAAGTATGTGAATACGGGGTGGCATTGCAAGGTGGCAAGCGGAATATCAGCGCTAAATATTACGTTATATAAAATAAAACGTTCTTTTCAGAACGAATCTTTCGGCATACGCTTATTACAATTAATATGCACGATTAGTATTTCTACGATCTATAATGCTACGAAGGTATAACGTTACAAGTTAGATATTAGACATTTGTATTAATTGATATTATTGGTTGTAGGTAAAGCTACATCCTCAAGAACGATTATCTTTGAACAGGTACTAAACAAAATCAAGTCCAATGGAGTCGGTTACAAACAGACATACAGCAGAAGCTTATAAAAGCGTATTAATTAACAAAAATATAGATATTAAAAAAAATCAAATAAATTTCATAGTTAATAGTGCTTTTTCTTATGGTCAGGTACCTAATTATTAAAATCTGTGTTCAGCGCCATCTATCGAAAACCGTTATGTTGTCGTGTTACTCGATAGATTCAGTGTTCGATTTGGAAATACGAAATAGTTTATGAAAGTGACACTAGATGACGTTTAATCTAGTATTATTTGTTTTTAATTTGAACTTAGATGTGAATTAGGAATAGGTGTCTGTGGTTCAACGCCATCCATAAAGTTTAGGAAACTAACGTACATTAGCCACAACACTAATTCTTATTGCAAAATAAAATAATTTTCAAAAGTAACGCTAGGTGGCCGACAGTAAAATGTAATGCTAATTGTTGCCTTTTTTGTAAGCAGACAAAGTCTGTTTTTATTTAAATGAGAAAACGTTACTATCCCATTTGATGAGTAGGTTTTACTCTTCATATTTTTCTCATACTGGGCGCCTTATATGAAAATCGATTCTTAAGGAGTAAACTCCAAAAACTGTATACTAGTCTATAGCGTATAAGTCCTGGCAATGCCACCCCGTATTCACATACTTAGCCATTAAGTATGTGAATACGGGGTGGCATTGCAAGGTGGCAAGCGGAATATCAGCGCTGGACATATCTAATATGTGTGTCAGCATATGCCGAGCTTGTGCCTATTTGCGGTTCATATTTAATTTAGTTTTATTTTATTATGTGTATGTTTCATTTTAATTTAAGTGTTGTTCTATTATGTACTAAGTTTTTAGCTGCAAATAAAATATATAATAGAAGAAGTGGCAAGAAAGTCATTGCCACTCTTTTAAATCAACATTTACAGCTTTATAGTTGCACAAATTAAAAAAAAAATACAATGTGTGTAAAGTGATGCAACAAATATATTATTCAAGCGTCGATCATACTAAGACTGACATCTCAAGAGCGAACTAAGACATTGCTTACGTAAAACTTAGCTGAGTTTAAGCTTAGCGTAAGTTTTACCAGTGGGAGGCTCCTTTGCACAGGATGCCGGCTAGATTATGGGTACCACAACGGCGCCTATTTCTGCCGTAAAGCAGTAATGTGTAAGCATTACTGTGTTTCGGTCTGAAGGGCGCCGTAGCTAGTGAAATTACTGGGCAAATGAGACTTAACATCTTGTCTCAAGTCTTGTCTTGTCTCAAAAAAACAGTTACAATTACACGCGTTTTAATCCTTTAAAAGTGTTTTATTTAAATGTGTTACACTCGCGTTAATCAAAGAAAGTATTAGTATGTAAATTGATAAAAAACATTTTAGTATCCATAGGTGGCGCACTATGAACTGAAGAATGAAACCACAGTAGAGATTACATAATATTATGTCTACTGTGATGAAACGCTGGTAAGGCGAACTCCGAAACTTATATTTAATCCAATCGCCAAAATAGCCCATAATTGAAACCATTTCTTAACGGCTTATATCATGCTTTTATTTTTACAAAAAATAATTATATTTCTACAGAGTATGAGAGACATTGCGAAAACCTAATTCACCAGCGTACCCATCTTGCCCGTTTGCCCCCTCTTATCTTAATATACGAGTATATAATACACAAATATCGTCACCTTTTTGCTCTTAATAGTGATTTTCATTATTATAACACTAGAAATAAGGGATTGCTTTTAACTAATTCTAGTAGGCTTCATAAGATACATAATAGCTTTAAGGGTAAATGTATACAATAAAGTCCCAGCCACTGTTCAGGCATTATCTATAAATAAATTTAAATGTTTTATAAAAAAATGGCTCTGTCGTAAATCCTATTACTCCACTGCTGAATATCTAAATGATCGGACAGCCTGGGACTAGATTGTGATTATTTTATAGCGACTGCACAATATTGTATATTTTTATTGAAAAGAGCGCAAAAAAAAGAATGCTGGGAGAGTTTCTTGCGCCGCTTCTTCTCTCTCAGAGCGCCATTTGTTTCCGAAGCGGTAGTAGTATCTAGTAGTATAAGAAATGACATCAAAAAGAATTCTAAAGGAATCAATTTTGAGAAAATAAATGCCTTTTATAAATTACGTGACACGTTGTTAGTCCGCGATGGACTCCTAAACTACTGAACGGATTTTAATGGGGATTTCTTCATGGAGTGCAGTTTAGTCCAACTTGAGAGATAGGATAGTTTTTATTTCGATTTGGGACCCATAGCCATTTTTATTTTCAGTATTTGTTTTGTATCGACATATTTTCTATGAGAGAATTTAGTGACGCACGGTTTGACAGTTTATTTATTTATTTATTTATTGACACACCAACAGCATTACATACAAAACATTAAAAATAATTATGGTCTTATAGGTTTATAACCTAGTATGAATGCCAGTTACTGGTGCATACACCACTCTCATTGCAAGACATTAATTTAAATACAAAATACAGTTCGACCTACAAATTTAACAAGGATTTTAAGCAAATTACTAACAATAATAAATACAATATAACGAAGAAATAGTTTGTATGAATATCAACTAACATATCATTATTATTTACAAACAGAAACGTGCGGTTAGGTTTTTTTTCAGACTTGTCACTGTGTCATGAAAAATATCAAAATCTTTTATGGACGCGGAAAATCGATTGTACTCAGAACACATCCTTGATAATGGAAAATGTTTAAGGGCATTTGTCCTACTTACTGGTTCCACAAGTATGTTTGTAATTGGATTTCGTGGATATCTGTGCGGGATTCTGAAGTTTATTTTATCCAGCAATTCACTGCACGCTGTCTGTCCTGATAACAGCTTTTTGAGGAATGTTAGATCCAGTATTACGCGGCGATTGTAGAGTGACAAAATTTTAAAGTGTTTCAGCCGCTGGTCGTAGGGGGCCTTATGAAAGATGCCGGAACTATGATATTCCAAGTATCTAGTAAAGGATCTTTGTAGTCTCTCTAAACGTTGAGAAGGTGCTGCGTATTGGGGACTCCACACAACTGATGCAAATTCTAGTTTGCTGCGAACCAGTGAGTTATAAAGAATTATTTTGGTTCAGTTCCACTGTGAAACAATTTCATTATAACAACAGGGCATATTTTACGAAATAATTCTTGATGTTATGAAATGTTATTTACAAATTCATAAAAAAACGTATTTTATTTATTATGAACAGAACAGCGTCTGTCGGGTCAGCTAGTATATATATAAAAAAAGGTATTGGTAAAATCGCTTTGTGCTTAATCGAGACCAAGACTGGGATCTCATCTCGTTTATGTAAAACTGAGTTTTGTTAAACTCAGTCTGAAGCGTCATCGATGAAATCGGGTCTAAATCATAAGTAGCTCGTAGCAGGATTGGTTAAAGAAATACTTACATTTAGATTTCGTAAATAGTTGGCCTTTAAACGTAATACTTTATCAAAAGATCGCAATCATATAAAACTAGGACATTTATAATTGACTCACTGTTTCCCTCCAATTATATTCAGCATAAATCTTTTACTATTTGCTCATTATTCATTTGAAATTCTAGGTTAACTGAACAATTGTCACGCTAGGTAAAAGAAAAAGGCATAACAATCAAGCTGTATGAACGGAATCAACACAAGCTTTCTAAATTTATTTATATATGGCATGCATATTTTAACTTTTATTGAGTAAAAAATTAAAATATTTTTACAACATCTCTATTCCACCCTTATACTAGGTATATTTAGAGTAAATTGAAACAAATATTGCCTTCTCTCTTTGGTTAAGTCAAAACACAGTCAAGTGAACATGCATAATATAGTACAGAAACATTGATAATTTTAGAGTATTTGTCTTTGCTGCCTTAAAGACAATCAGTTCACATTTTTTAACATTATAGCGGAGCTCGTGAGATTCTGCGTACCTCTCACAGATGGACAACAAACGCCGGGGTGCACCGACCGATGGGCTCAACAGCACCACGTTGTCAGCGTAACTGATGCTGTGACCATCAATACAGGATTGAAGCGCCGGTGAGGTTAAACCCCCCTGCCTAACCCCGCATTCCAACCTGTACTCCTCCGACAGTGTTTGACCATCTTACCTGATTGGTCTAAGCTCATACCAAATGGAGAACAAGTCCACGTAAGGTCCCGGTACGCCCAACTGCCTCAACTTACCCCACAAGTCGTTTCTGACTAGGTCGAAAGCCTTCGAAAGATCGAGAAACAGGTGAATTCCTCTTCGTGTAGTATCCTACCACATGCTTTAGCGACAGGATTACACACTCGGTAGATAACATCGGTCTAAAACCGAACTGAGCATCACTTAATTGCAGATGATTACTCACCTGCCGCTCGAGCACTGCATCGGGTACCTTAGCAGTTATGATTGATTACCAGGGAGATCGACCGATAGTTGTTACAAACCGATACGTCGCCTGTATTGTTTTTTAAAATCGCGACAACGACCGTTCTCAACGGTGTGCCAAGGAGCGCCAGAAATCTAGGTAAATGTGGACCAGCGTGTTGAAGGTGCTGAGGTGGTCATGGCCGGGAGACTTGCCCTTAGTCATATTATTTATTATTTTAGTTATTTCCTTCGCTGTTATCCGAGGTGGTACTTGCGAGGGTCGACTCGGATCCACCACCCCAGTAACAGCACCTCCATTTAACAGTCCAAGTGATTTTACCCTGAAATGGTTCATGGTGATCAATGCTCACCGGGATACCAGCTTTCGTGCTCAATTTCTTTGTTTGTTTCCAGAAATAAAGATATATATATATAAAGGTATAAAAGAAATAAAGATAAACCGTTTTTTACCCTTAAACACCCCCCTTTTCCACTTCCCGACCTCAGATCCAAGACCGCTCATCGCCCGTAATTTATTTTTCCTGTAATTTTTGATATATCTCTTCTCTTCCTGCTTCAATAGGTTTCATCCTACTATTATTATTTTTCACTTTTTATCATTTTCAAAGTCTTCAGCACTGGTACATAACGGGATCACCCGGATTATTTAATCATATAATCATTTAATTTTTACTTTAAACTTATGCCAGAACGAAGGCTGTCTATGCCATTAGTTAATTATAATGCTCGAACCCGCTATTCGATCGATTTGTATGTGTATCGGACCATAGTCACGAAAAAATATAAATTTTCAGAATTGCACATTCATATCATACAATATTGGACGTGAAAGTAAACAACAACTCTGAATTAATTGAAAACACAGCGAAAGGGCTTCTGTTTTGAGGTTGAACTTTAATTGGCAATTTATGAAACATTCCTCAATGATCAAATTAAGAAAGCTATTGTCATGTTATTTATAAGTAATTAAAAAATGTAATTGGTAACTCTCCAGGGAAATTGTTCTCGCTAATATTCTTTGCTAGAATAAATTTGTTAGAATATGATTAGGAAAGTTATTTATTTCTTTGGTTTTTAATTAAATAGAAAGCACTCTTGTGAATTGGATATTTTTTTATGGAAAAGGACAAAGGAGCGTACGGGTTATCTAGTGTTAAGTGATCACCCCCGCCAACATTCTCTTGCAACATCAGAAGAATCATAGGAGCGTTGCCGGCCTTTAAGGAAGGTGTACGTGCATTTTTTGAAGGTACCCATGTCGCATCGTCCCGGAAACACCACACAAGGAAGCTCATTCCACATCTATGTAGTACGTGGAAGAAAGCTCCGTGAATAGCGCACTGTGGAGGACCGCCACACATCCAGATGGGGATGATATCCTAACTTGTGGCGTGTCGTGCGAAGGTGGAATTCGGCAGCAGGAATCATGTGAAACAGCTCTGCGGAAGACTCCCCGTGATAAATGCGGTAGAAGGCACACAATGAAGCGACGTCTCTTCGCAACGCCAAGTGATCCAGCCGTTCACACAGCACTGGTTCCCCGACAATTCGACCTGCTCTGCGTTGCACGCGGTCAAATGGATCTAGCTGATACTGGGGTGCGCCAGACACAACAATACTTCATATGTGGCCGGACCTGCACTTAGTAGAGCGCTAGAATTTGAGCCGGCTTGAAGTGTAAAAAAAAATAATTTTAACAATAAAACAACCGACTTCAAATACTCTATTTCAAAATAAAAGATATAATGTGCACTAAAAAGTATAAAAATATTTGCGTATTTTTATACAATCTAAGTAATTATAATTATAATCCTAGTTACGATTATTGTTATTTTTGGAATCGGTGTCCTTCCGCCGCGACCCGCTCTCGCCTCTCGCCTCCTCACGACTCAAGCACATCTCACCTATAACTATGTATGTAGTTACAAACCTATCTTGGAGATTGGAAGACTTTTATGGTTTTCTCATGGATGGCTTTGTCAGATCTGGACCAAATTACAATGGGACCACACGGGAAGCACCAGCATTTAAATAAAAAAAGAATTATCAAACCCAGTCGAAAGTTTTGAGGTAACAAACATAAAAAAAACATACCGACGAATTGAGAACCTCCTCCTTTTTTGAAGCCGGTTAAAAATGAAATATTTTTCTTCCATAGCTTTCCTTCGCCGTCATTCGTTACATTATGTCGACCCGATCTAACATTTGTGTCGCGCCCTCAAGAACTCTAAATAGTTTCGCGAGTTTATGGCATTTTCTGTAGGTGATAACTTGCGTGTAAAATTAAGATAATTGGTTGAGCAGTTAAGCCGTTGAAACGTAACATTCAAATACGTATTCGCGTTAACAATATTAGTAATCCAATTAAAAACGCTGTCACGAAAGTAAAACCCAACAAAAAATAGTAGTTAAAAAAAACTAAAAAACACGCTTTTTCTAGAAAACCGAAATAAAAAAAAATAAAATTTATTTTGAAAATCAGTATTAACATCTTGCCTTATAGACGAGACGATAGATGAAAATTATATAAATTAACAAAAATCTTATTTTGCAAATTGAAAAGTGTAATAATTTTATCAAATTAATTCATTGTCATTGGTCCTCGATAAATGTACTCGAAGTTTGAACGAAATCTGGCCGTTTAAAGTGGGTCAAAATCGCACCCAAATAAGTCGGTTACAAACAAACATACATACAGGTGAAGCTAATAAAAAGCGTGTAAAAATGAGCTCAAACTTTGTTAAATAACACAAAATTGTTTTTTATTTAAGCCTCATATTAATTATATTTATTTAGAGAATCATTTTTATATTATTAAATAAATTAAGTATGTATACGAAACAGTAAGCTACAATTAGTTTTTAACTTCAATGGATTTATTGGTGACTGCTACGTTGTTAACACGTTAAATACGGAAAAAAACTTTAAAAATTACATTATTCAAAAAATATTTCCAATTTTCTCATTAACTTAATTAAATATGAAGTTCTGAGTAATCTTATTTGGATACCATCAATTTGTTATTCTCAATGAACGTTGAATTTCCGGGATTTGGATAAATGTTGATTCGAGAGAATTTAGAAGTGGTTGTCGTTTACAAAGCTGTCTACGAGACGCTGGTGTTCGGATAACGTTTGGAATCACTTCTACAATAGCTTCAATGAAATTACTTCTAGATTCTCTGTGCGTTTCATTTTATTATGCTAGATTTAACAGAGAATATTGCGAAACTTACACTGTTTTATATTTTACTAGCTGATGCCCGCGACTTAATCCGCGTTGATAAAGGGTTCTAAAAATAATAAGCAAATTTGGAAGTGAATATTATTTCATGTCCTATTACAGTTCCGGTTCCCGTTTTCGCTCCCGTTCCCAACATATTATATTAAACTTATTTCGAGGAAGATAACTATGGCAAACTAAACCTACTATGGGTATAGTTATAGCTCATCGACGTGAATTTCAGTTTTTCACAAATCCCGCGAAAACCATGGGTTTTACTGGGATAAAATGTCTATGTCCTTTCCCAAGCTCTAGTCTATCGCTGTAAAAAATTTCATCAAAGTCGGTTCAGTAGCTCCGGTGTAAAAGCGTCACAAACAAACTTACATTCACATTTAAAAACTTAGTAGAGATGTAACATAGATGTTTGAAAAGTAAAACTACAATTTGAATCATTTGAAAGTTAGATAAGACTAATATTCACCTAAAAAATTTTTCCATAAATAAGACATTCCTAGCAAGTGCTACGAAATCGTGAATTTATTTGCATAATTTTCTAAGCCTCAAACTTCATTCAATAATCATGAAGTACTTACTACATAGTAACTTTTGTTATTAACGCGGGTTTTAAATTGTTTCATAATCATATATCATATTTTTAAAGTATTCAAATTCAAATGTTTTTATTCAAAATAGGATGTGACATCTCTCATAGAAAGTAAAAAAAAAACTACCACCCATTCCAAGAGCCTGAGAAGAATGGGCGCAACAAAATCAGCGGGCTTTTTTTTTCATCACAAAATATGTTTACAAAGTAATATTGTACAATTAAACTTATTATTTGGACGACCTGTATAGCCGAATGGTTAGCGATCCTACCTACTAAGCTAGAGGTTCCGGGTTCGAATCCCGGTAGGTGCAAGCATTTATATGATGAATATGGATGTTTGTTTCCGAGTCATGGATGTTTAAATGTATTTATGTATGTTTATATGTATATTTATATGAATTTTATGTATGTTTAAGTAAGTATATTGTATTAAATATATCATTGTCTTGTAACCCATAACACAGGCTATATATGCTTAACTTGGGGCAAGATAATTTGTGTAAAAAGTGTGTCAGTATTATTGTTATTATTATTATTATTATTTAATAGCCTGAGGGCGGTCGCTCCATTCCCAATCTGTGGTATCATTAAGAAAGTCATTTATACCACACAAACGTTTTGTAACAATTCTTTTGAATAACGTAATACTTTTGTTGTGAAAGTTTTCTGTGATCTTGTTGTAAAAGATATGCTTTTACATCGCATCACAAAAGACTTAGTAACTCGACTTAGCCGAGTAGTAGGCATTAAGACGTATATATAATTGTAATTGTATTTTAATATTACGTTTTTGCGTTAAATATTCCCTCTGATAACGTGCTCTGCAAAGGTCACGAAATATCTGGTTAAATAAAATAATAATAAAAACATAACTTTTACGCATAAAACTAATGTAAACAGTTCCAAATACACGCGTTTTAATTAAAGTTAGTTAAAGAGTATTTTATTTAAGTACTTATTACATTTATTTAAATCATAGGGTCTCCACGACAAAGCATATTACTTTACCTAACACGACGTAAAATTTGAAACTAGTAGATTTAAATAATGATTTAAGTTTAATTAGATATGATAATGAGCAAAAAAAAAATACTCAAAAGTCATGACTTACTCCAGTAATAAAAAAAAAACTGCAATTAAATCATAAAAAAAAACAATAGTTATTGTGTTCAGTACATACATCACATACAATTGAATGAATGCAGATTTACATATTTGAATGATTATACAAGGCAAGTTGGGAGATTCCGAACACGTATAGGGCGGTATATTGAACAAAGTAAACAGTTGTAAGAATACCTCACACTGTCTTGTAGGTAAACTGTTTCACCTGCTATTTATGTTAGTCGGCTTGGTAATACGTGCCAAGCCTTCGGAAGTGCGGTATTTGGTTTCACTCAAGAGTTTATAGCGTGTGATTGCGGTACTGAAAGTTTATTTAAACCAATTTACCTTACCAACTGGTTAATGGATTAAATGTTTTAAGTTGAGATAAACAGAGATTAAATGGAATAAGTGAGGGTATTGTAATGGCATCAGAATAAAATATTAATAATTTATCCTTTAAGCTTTATTTTGAGTTTTTGTTACACAATACTCTACTAACATATAATTTTAAAGCGTTGGGTGTTAGTTAGTATACGTATGTATACGTAAAATAATAATAGGGGTTGAAGTATGAAATTGCCGTTTTATTATAATAGGTACTTCGAATTGATATAGAAACTTCATAGTTTTAGATTATTGTGTGAAACTTTTTTCACAAGGTACCTATGTAGTTCTTCTCTTAAAAAGAACATTTGATTATCGACTTTCGGAACTCGTATTCGACAAACGCGGCAGAAACAGCTCGCAATATCAATGTTGCATTTGGAGAGGGGACTACTAATTACGCACGTGCGATCATGGTTTAAACGCTTTTGTGATGGAAACTTTGATTTGAAGAATGATCCACGCGGAATACCGTGCCCACACAGGTGAATAACAATGAATTGAAAGAGATGGTGAAAACCGATCCGAGCCAAACTCAACCCCGATTACATCATTACTAGTTTTCACTAACTTATCGATATGTTTATTCCTTGTTGTATAACACACATATATACAATATACTTAATATTGACCGAGTCAAATCTATGTACAGAGCTCCTATATTTTCAAGTTTTAATGTGCTATTCTTTGCAATAAAAGAAAAAGTTCTGAGGTTGTCTAAATCACTTTAAGAATATGAGATATTGTAATAAAACAGGAATTAAGTGTGTGTATTACATATTAAACAAATGTGTGAGTTTAGTGGCATCGGTTTCCATAGTATAATGACATAATGCTAGTTTTTTCTGTTCTGTGATAATTATTACTATTTCGAACCAATGTCAAATCACTGCACGTGTCATACCTAAACAAAATTTCAATATTTACTTAGGCATTCCCAGTATAACGTTGTATCAAAGAGGATGTAAAAACTACGTTATAAGAGGCGGGTCTGCCTTAGTAAAAATTAAAATTTAGTTTATTATGAAACATGCAGTGATTTGACATAAGTTCGAAATAGCAGTAATCATTATACTATGGAAACCGTAGTAGTTTGAAATAGTAGTAATTATAGTATGGCGATTGGCGACATCAACAGATTAGTTGAGTTATCCAACTGGTATTCTTGGTAATACACACGGACGAGTAAAAATATAAGGACTCCGTGTCACCTTACATAACAGTGAGGCACCATAACAAGCCGGTGAACGTGTAAATACATAGGCCCACGCATACACTTACACTAATACAAGCCGATCGGCCGCCATTATGAGATTTGCATCGTCTGTGACAGATCAGTTTGAGTCGCAATAAAATATTTAAAAAATGCCGTTATGCGTTGTGTAAAAGTGTAAAAACAATAATATAATAGTATTTGTTGATATATGATTATCTAAGGGAGAAAAAATTGTGTAACTGGTATACCCCGTAACCTCACACAATAGCATAAAGGTGCTTCACTTGCTAATATCACGGCGCGGAGTCCTTCTTTTTTTACTGAGACCTTACTAGTCCGTGGTACTACAATATCTTTATATACATGTAAATAAATAACCTCTACAGTTATTATAAATTAACTTGACATAGTAACCCAAATAGAATCACAATAATGTGCTATCAATCAATTTTCGACTCAATACAGCGTAAATACCGACACATATGTCCGGAATATGTGAAATTCAGCAAAGTGTGTCATCCATTGTTGGATAAATAATGATCTACCTACTTATAGAATAATAGCTGAATTCTCAATATAAATACAGCCCATAATTGATAAAAACGAACGGAATCCTTGTTGGCCATACTGAAATAATCTAGTGACCCCAATACTGTCCAATATGTCAAACTAAGATAATGAGGCTCAGTGTAAATGCTCCCAAATTTTAGTTGGGTTATTCCAACTTTGACAAAGAGGTCAATCGAAGAATTAAACTTAGCTGCAATCGAAGAATAAAACTTGGCTAGGCGACGTTGGCAAAACCCCGCAGTGCTTACTAAAGTCTTCAATGCACTTCAGTTGCGAGTGATCACTTATAGCACTGATACGATGGTCGTTGGTCTTATATTACCATATAGACTGGTTTATATCCACTGTCCCGAAAAACATTAACCTAAATAGTAGCTACGCAATGTGTATAAAATCATTTAATCATTTACCTTTTTTTAAAATGGTTAATCGACAAAAATGTGTGTGTGTTAAGGATTTTTTAAATTTTAAGTAAACTTTTTGCATGCCGAATAGAAGACACTACAATAAATTATTTAAGATCTAAAATGTATACTGTATTTGACGCAATAAATAAATTTCATTTTATTTCATATACCGAAGATGAAAGCTGTGGACAAGCTATGGGAAGACCTATATTATTGAGAAAATACTCGCTGTAGAACTAATGATTGGCCACACCGTAGAACCGATAATCGATGGGCACAGATGGTTCTCCAGTAGCGCCCACTGGAGGTCTACTCGCAAAATCGACAACGATACATTCGGAACGATATGATAATACTCCGAATATATCGCAACTACCCTACTCTAACAATTAATGTTAGAATTGCTTGTCGTTTATCGTAACCGTAGACTAATATTTTGATTTTTTTACGATGTTAGTGTGAATGAATTATGTGCAAACCTTGAAAAAACTAAATTTTATCTGTGCTATGTCGCTGTTAAGTGTCAAAAGTCAGTACATAGCTTAGACGCAAAGGACCATGCTAGACTCTGCCTCAACAAACTACATCATTTATACAAAATGTACATATTCAAGAATTATGTAATGAATATAATATTACTATTTAATATTGAATAAATAATACAAATATGCGATTAAATAAAATGTAAAAAAAGTAACACAACCCTTCTCTTCCTATTTGTCAGGCGGCCATTTGCATTACTTTCTACACATAAACGATCAATAAAACGACTTAAATTACTTGGTAGTAAGAAATATCCTGTTGAATATGTAATTAATATTAAAATATTTGTCGTATGTTTATTTATTTAATGTGCACAATGTACAAAGACTCAAGAAATTGACTCCACAAACAAAATAAAAGTACAACTACGACTTGAAACGATAATACCAACGACAGCTTAGAAGGTGTCGGTGGGATTTTCGTAAAAGTGACGTTTGATTATTTGTCAAATTCGAATATTCGTTTCTGTCATTTTCAACTAAGAGTAGGGTACAACTAATAGTATAATATCGAATAATGTTTCGTTCGTACAATCATCGTTTCGACATTGAATACGATGTAACTAAGAGTAGGATTCGACACGACTTATGCCACGATATATCGAATATCGATTTTAGGAGTTGGCCCCCGGATGTCGTTGGATCCAGCCGCCAAGGATATTGAAGTCTTTTGGAATGCCTATATTCAGCAGTGAATGTCTTTGGGCTAATGACAATGATGATATTTTAATAACATCTTAATCTACAAAATCATGGTAGGTATATTGGTAATACTAAATCACTAGATAAAACATCTTTGACCTTAACATTAACGATTGCGATTGGTTGTCGCGACCAATCGGTATCACATGCAGTAGACCGGTTCTACGATATAATTATAAAATAAATTTTATTATCTGTTGTTAATTATTAATTCTTCTTGTTATTCTGAATTTATTTTTTATTCGATTTTGATAGCGTTAAATAATAAAAAATAATAAAAAATACTGAAATAATTAAAAGGCATTTATTTCAGGCATAATAAAACCCATAGTTACAAAAAATTTTAGACACTGTATAGGGGTGCCAAGTTAAAAGTAAAATTAGAGTAACTAAAACTATATACATATTGCACGTCATATTTGTGCAGTAATTTTTTGTTATTTTCCATGTGAACAGAGATCCAGCGCTTATACACTGGATTCCTGACGTCGTCAGAGACAGCCACGAGTATTTTGTTGTCGGAACGTTGCAGTCTCCGCCAGAAAGAGGAAACGCGAGACCGGATTATCGCGAAAAAGTCGGGATCCCCAACATGACGCGCTGCAGCACCGCGGGAGCCGCATAAGAGCCCGGAACGCGTCATTGTACTGGACTCTTATTCTGCTCATAGCTTTCTGCGAAAACGTTATCCACAGCTGGCAGGTGTACATGCCTAAACAGTATGCCTTGAATAGTGTGGTTTTTACATCCTTGCTGCATTTTGCAAATCGTCGAGCGAGTATGTTGCCCCTGACTGCAAGGGCCCTCCGCTCGCGCTCAATGTTAAGAATGTTCGATTAAAAATTTACTTAAGTTCGTTGCAAAATTGCATAAAGAAACGGAACGAAAATAGCCCGACATACACAGACATTACACCTGCATTACTTTGTGTTTTAATACTTCAGTGCCAACATGCTAATTATGAAACAAAATTGCTGACCAACGAAATGAGCACTCATTGAGTTGGATGCCAGTAATCAAGGAGAGAGCTCCTATTAGCTTTTATAATATGCCGTTTACTTCGCGTCGGCCGAATTAGTTGGCCTTCATTGAGTGACTTTTTAGGGTTCCGTACTTTTTTCCAAAACTATAATAACTATACTGTTTACACTTGGTAAGTGGATGTATTCTGTGAACCGTAGTAAGATTTTTACACAAAAATAGAAAAAAAAAACAATAAATTTTGGTGATTCCCCATACTTAGAACCTTTTTTTTCAATATCGGTATCTATGGATAGGTCTTCAAAAATGATATTGAGGTTTCAAAAATAATTTTTTTCAAAACTGAATATCCCCCCTGTAACTTCTAAAATAAGAGAATGATAGAACTAAAAAAATATAAGATGTGACATCACCATGCTCATACCACGTTCTGAATTATTATATTGTTATTAGCTGTAATTGTTTTATTGTTTATTGTTAAGTTTGCGTTGGTCTGTTAAATACACACAATAACTCTTGCACGTAATTAACTCTGTACAGAAGTACTTAATACTTTAATATTAAATATTTTTCAAAGTATAATATTTATGTTCGCAACAGTACATGCCCACATGCAGCTATCTTTCACATTTCGTTCTGCGCTAGACTAACTATTTGACATTAAAATAATGTCATTAAATTTTTTTATTATGGTGGCGCCAAGCGCAGGTGTGACGGTGGAGTCGGCGGGTGCATGGACTCATTTAGAGCCCTTGCGTACCGACGATGTCTTGAGCGCGCTCAAGTGTCTCCCGCCTAAACGGTCAGTTTGACCGGATGACATTCCTGCTTTTATTTTTAAAGACGTTTGATATATTTTAGTCAAACCTTTGTTACATATATTCAATGTGTGTATTGAAGCTGCAATGTATAAGGATTGGTGGAAAATCACTCGAGTTGTACCAGTGCCTAAAGGTAAAGGATGTACTGAGGCCAGCGACTATAGACCTGTTGCAGTGCTGAGCACTCCTGCCAAAATGTTCGAGTCAGCCATCCAGAGACGCTTGTTACCCACAGGCAAGTACTCAGTTGTACGACGCTCAGCACGGATTTCGTCCTGGACGAGGGACAACTGGAAACTTACTGGAATTGATGACTCACCTTGTACCTGCAGTAGATACTGGCTCACAGGTGGACGTGGCTTACTTTGATTTTAAAAAAGTATTCGATACGGTCGACAACGATGTTCTGTTACATAAGCTGGCGTGTGTAGGCTGCACTCCTCATACCTTGGCGTTTTTCGCCAACTATTTACGTGATAGAAGTCAGTTCGTTGACTGTAACGGATATAATTCAGAGCCCTATGCCACAAACTCAGGTGTCAGTCAGGGTAGTAATTTAGGGCCATTACTATTTAGTTTGATGATAAATGATCTACCCCAAGTAGTTACAAAGTCAACACCATTGATATTCGCAGATGATTTAAAATTTGTTTACAAAATGGAAAACAAAAACTATGAGCCACTACAACAGGATATAAACAACGTTCTAAAGTGGAGCATAGAAAATAAACTATATTTTAACACACGTAAGTGTGCAATATTATCATTTAGCAGATCATATATTCCACATCATCATCCATATCATATGGAAGGAAACGTCAGAGACTTAGGAGTGTGCTTTACAGCTGACTTAAACTTTAGGACTCATATTATTGATATTTGTAAGAAAGCATATCGTAACTTAGGTTTAATATTACGGCGAGCAAACCAATTTACAAATATCGGGGCTTTGAGAGCATTGTACGATGCACTGGTTAGAAGCCACTTGGAATGTAATTCTGCAATCTGGTCTCCCCAAGAGGCTAAATATAAATTTATGCTTGAACGTATACAGAATAAGTTCCTTAGATTAATGTATCTCAAGCAGTTTGGGGTATATCCGGGCTACCCATTATTGTATCCTATTTAGTTTCTGTTAGGCATGGTGGGTTATTACAAAATTGAGGTTTGAAGAGAAGTCGCATTAGCTATGTATTTGCTAAAAGTAATTAGAGGTAAGATACATTCCTAGGCTCCTGGAGTCAGTAATGTTGTGTGTCCCTGACGAGTATGTAGGACGGCGGCGCCAACCACCGCTGCTGGTGGTGCCTCGTGCACGCACCAACCTTCTGCAATGCACACGCGTGCGCTGCGGGTGCTCAACGCGATGTCCGAACACTTAGACCTCTTCTCGTGTTCGATGAGTGAACTCACTAGAGCTGCATAATATTGTATAGTTTGTATTCAATTAGAATAATATTATCTAGTAAATTAAATTTTTACGAAATATGTTTTTCAATGATAGTATTATGTAATTTTATTTGTTCATTACTCTGTCGCATTAGGGTAACCTAGCCAGGCCAGGCTTAAACCTGTAATGATGGAGGTAGTTTGGTGATATAAATAAATATATATATATATATATATATATATATATGTATATGTTATATTTGTAAAGCGTACGCGACAGTACCCATGCGCAATTCACGTTTCGTTCAGCGCTAGACTTACGTGCCCCCACTTGTAAAGTTTGTGATTTATTAACCTATTTCTCCCAGTTTCCTGGATCCCCCCCCCCACAAACCTCATGTATTAGTTTTTAAGCATAATAAAGTTTTATCCCTCAATACGTAGATAGGGTTGTAGAAATAAGTTTTCTGATACCTACATATAAATTGACCGACTTGGTATTAAATGGATATCACAACTCTTTACAGTAAAAGAACCGAGACAAAAACGGAATCAATATTAGCATCATTACCCCATAATAATACCATATGACATAATACCTACTGTGGAAGTTACTAAAATAGAACAATCTTTCAGTTTCAGTCCTGCAGTACCCCTGAAAACATGAAAAATGTCGGGTTAAATAAATAATAATAAAAATGGCACTTGTATTCAAAATTATACGCTTTTGAATCTTTTAAAAAGTATTATATTTAAATAATAACAGAAACAGAATATTTTAAATATTATTTACTGTTATTACAAAGAGCATAACAAATTCTTTTTAAAATGATGAGTAAGAGTGGACTATCTGTTAAGCGGCCATCAAATTGAATGCAGAGGGAGCTATTAGAGAGAGACTTTATAAAAAAAATCTGAAACTAGCTGACACATAGTTCCCTTGTATATTTTATTTTATACTTATATATGAAAATAAGGGATGAGACGAGCAGGACGTTCAGCTGATGGTTATTGATACGCTCTGCTCATTACTATGCAGTGCCACTCAGGATTCTTGAAAAAATTCAAAAATTCTGAACGGCACTACAATTGCCCTCGTCACCTTGAGACATTGGATGTTAAGTCCATTTGCACAGTAATTTCAATAGCTACGACGCCCTTCAGACCGAAACACAGTTATGTTTAACACATTACTGCTTCATGGCAGAAATAGGCGCCGTTGTGGTACCCATAATCTAGCCGGAATCCTGTGCAAAGGAGTGGTAATTTTAACTAAGCACTGTCATGGGCTGTCATATCATTTAATATACAAACATTTAATGAAGGACGTGACAGAGAATTATTTCCCACCCGCTAATCCATGTTAGTAACGGATCAAACAACAACAGCTATAATGTAAGCTTAAAATTTGTACGCAATTAACGCTCTTACATTTGTTACATGATTACGTAGAAACGTTTCAAGAAAGTGTAATATAAATAAATTATGCCAATTCTACACAAAGCCAAGTCTAAGGACAGCCTGAGTAAAAATTGAAATTGAGTTTAGTATGAAACCAAAGAGAATGTAAATACTACACTAGGATGCCGCAGTCGCACGTCGTAACGCTTCACTGCCGCGTATATTTGTGCGAAGCGAAGTAAACTAAGTCTGTATACAAAAACAATACAAAATTATTCACACAAGATTTGATCAATCGGCTCATTTTTTAATAAATATAAATAGCGCGTGCTAATTTAGAATAATTTTTTAAATCATGTTTGTTTTTCATTATAATAATTGAATCAAAATTCTGTCTCGACAATAACCTAGGAAATTTTGAAAGCTTTCTATGATTTCAAAAAAATTTATAATCGGTTCAGAATTGGCCGAGAAATAATTTAACATAGAAATCAATTTTAGTAACCCGGTGGGAGCTCAGGTTCGCTTCGCTTAATAATAAGAGGCGGCACTGCCTAAGTAAAAATTGAAATTGAAATTAAGTTTAGTATGCAACCAAAGAGGATGTAAATACTACGTAATAAGAGGCGGCACTGCCACAAGTAAAAATTGAAAATTAGTTTAATATGAAACGTGCAGTCATTTTTTTTTATGGAATAGGAGGACAAACGAGCGTACGGGTCATCTGGTGTTAAGTGATCACCACCGCCCACATTCTCTTGCAACACCAGAGGAATCACAAGAGCGTTGCCGGCTTTTAAGGAAGATGTACGCGCTTTTTTTGAACGTACCCATGTCGTATCGTCCAGGAAACACCGCACAAGGAAGCTCATTCCACAGCTTTGTAGTACGCGGAAGAAAGCTCCTTGAAAACCGCACTGTGGAGGACCGTCACACATCCAGATGGTGGGAATGATATCCTAATTTGTGGCGTGTCGTGCGAAGGTGGAAATCGGCGGCAGGTAACAGGTTAAACAGCTCTTCGGAACACTCCCCGTGATAAATGAGGTAGAAGACACACAATGAAGCGACGTCACTACGCAACGCCAAGTGATCCAGCCGTTCACAGAGCACTGGGTCCCCGACAATTCAAATGGATCGAGCAGATACTGGGGTGCGCCAGACCATAGATGACAGCAATACTCCATGTGTGGCCGGACCTGCGCTTTGTAGAGTGCTAGAATGTCAGCTGGCTTGAAGTATTGCCGTGCTCTATTAATGACCCCCAGCTTCTTCGAAGCCAATTTGGCTTTGCCCTCCAGATGGCCACAGAATTGGCAATCGCTCGAGATTTCAAGACCCAGTATTCCGATACTAGGCGAGGCTTTAAGGGAAGTGTTGTCGAAGAGCGGTGATACGGCAAATGGGGATTTTATAGTGGTAAACGCGCAAACTTGAGTCTTCTGTGGGTTAAATTGGACAAGGTTCAATTTACCCCATTCCGCGACCTTCTCGAGAGAGGACTCGATAGAAGACACAAGTTTGAGATAGTTGTAATTACAGTATCGCTATTGGCCACGGAGTATAATCCGGCTAGGCTTGAAAGTGAACAGTTGCTTAAAACGTAGTGGATTTCAGCTATCTCTGATTTTTACCAGATTATAACCGTCATCTGTCAATCTGTCAATGACTGCACGTTTCATACAATCCAGTGAATCGCTTATTTCTTAGAGAGTTTCGCTAGCCTGATTCTTCTCCACAAATATTTATACATATAAGCTCGTATAGATACACAATATTAATGTGTTGTCCGGCTTACAACAATGAATTGGTAATGATACTCGTTCTATATTGATCACTCCTAAACCGACGTTAACGCTTGATCTATGTTCAGTGTATGCTCTGAATCTATTAACGGCTTCTACTGATAAGCTCTAAAACTAATGGATTAGACACGAGTTTAACTGATCCTTTCAATTGAAAGGATAATTATGTCGCTTACTCCTCGCAGCGAATGGCTTAAACGAAAATCTCACACAAATTTATAACGACCCACAATACAGAAATTTACAAAAATATGGCCGAAATTTTATGATACGTTAAACTTTTCTTAATATTTTAAGTTTAGTTAAAAAAAAACCTTCTATATCGTACTAGGATTTGTATTTGAAAATATGAGTAGTAGTACTCGTACTCACATACTTAATTTTTGTATGCTTACTTATCTATAAGAAAGAAAAATCATTTCTTCACTTAGGTCAAAATGACACTTATGAAAATTTTTTTTTCTTGAATAACCTCCCCCTGAAAACGAGATTTTAAAGGGGGACCTCCCCCTGAAAAACGAGATCTGGAAAGGTCTTCAAACGTCGGGTTATCTAACTTAACTTTCAGGCAAAAATCTAAAGTAAAAACAGTTACAATTACACGCGTTTTAATCCTAAAGTATAAAACCACTACTTAGTTACTTTTTAATGAGAAGAAGTGGCACTAAACAGATTGTCACTATTTTAAATTTATGTTTACAGTTTCAGCATCTTACATTATATTTTATGAAATGAATTGAATCTCAAGTCAATTTCCTAATATGCAATCGTTGGGATTGGGCAGTTTATTATCTGTAAAGTAGATCCTGTAGATAGAGCCATATCCTTAGAGTTGAACATGACATAGTAAGATTTACGCACTATTCGTTACTCGAACGGTTGGCTCAGTTGGAAAAGCGCTCGGATGGAACCCGGATTCGAGTCCTGCATCGTTGATAAATTTTGGTAGCAAATTTAATTTAATTAATGCCAGGAGTGAAGGATATTACTTTAAAAAATATAAAGTTGTTTTAATAATATTAAAAAATAATGCTTTTATTGTTCCATAAATTACGCGTTATTTTCGTTATAATATTATTTAGTATTCCGACCATGCAGTTCGATCGTGAACACAATATGTGGAAATTTAGTAAACGTTTTGGGTACATTATTGGCTCGGGGATTTTCAAGTAATTGCTTTATTGAGCTCAATTTATGCCATTATCCCGAGGATTTGCTATGTTATCCTGTAAGCTTGATAATAATATATAAATGTATATTACCCAGTATTTACATAGAAATACCTAATGAAATATTATTTTTCAATTGACATGACAACGAATCATTTACTCTTTTTCAGTCAGACATTACAATCGCCTTGTTAAAATAGTATAATATTATCCCCTAAAGGACAAAATAGCTAATTTTTAAATCACGAGAGGAAGTCCTGAATAAATTCTTAAGGACCCACCTGAGTAATGGAATCACGCTTTACCCCGTATTATACATAGTGCTTTGTAAGACATTGTAAGACGCAAAGTCACGTGATGTGACAATGACTAATCTATTACGTTATGGTCAGTAACGCGACAAGTCTTCATTCATGGTCTCTTACAATCTTATACGAGTCTTAAAACCTCGGCCGTATCGTATTAGATTTTGTATTTTTTTCGAACACTAGAGAAATGAACTTTTGACGTGGCGTGGCCTGCGGTTAGCCATCTTGTTTTTGATTTGTACGCTCTCGCTAGTTCGCTCCATACAGCTTTGCAGGCAAGTTTCAGTTTTGTTATTTACGCCCAAGTTGGAGCGCAGCTTAGACCAATCCTTAACCTAAGGCCTCAGCAATTTGACGACCCATATAGCCGAATGGTTAGTGACCCTGACAACTAAGCTAGAGGTCCCGGGTTCGAATCCCGGTTGGTGTAATCATTTATATGTTTGTTTCGAGTCATGGATGTTTATATGTATTTATGTATGTTTAAGTAGGTATATTGTATTAAATATATCGTTGTCTTGTACCCATAGTATATGCCTAATACCACCATACATTATTTTGTTATTCGAGTATGTCAAAGGGTTTAGACAGCGTTTTCGTTGAAAGCTCCCAGGTGGTTTATTTTTCCGTTACTCAATATTTGTATACAAAAACTTAATAAATTATAAACTATAACTATGTCATACTAAAACTATCCATTGGGATAGCGAGGTTCTAGAAAAAAGATCAATGATGTGATCAGCATGAAAATCGGTGCAGTAATTTTTAAGTTTATCGCGAACAGACAGTCAAATAGACGCGGCGGATGTCTTTATTTTTAACCGACTTCAAAAAAGGAGGAGGTTCACAATTCATCGGTATTTTTATTTTAGTTTTGTTACCTCAAGACTTTCGACTGGGTGAACCGATTTTGATAATTTTTTATTAGAAAGCTTGTGCTTCCCGTGTGGTCCCATTGTAATTTGGTCCAGATCTGACAATAGCATCGATGAGAAAACCATAAAAGTCTGAAATATGCTATACCTACGTATGTGGATCATACATTTACAAATAACTCAATATCGCGCAAAATTGTTTTTTATTGGAAAGGATAAACTTCAAAGGTGGTTTGGTTAATTTGGTTGGGTTCTGATTATGGAATCAATGACAATGTAACGGAACTCTTCACTTCTTAGGAGCAAATAAACGATACTCTGAGGAATCTTTTTTATGCTATTAGAATATGTAAGTCATCTACCAGAACGTAGTTATGGTCAAGTTATTGTCGTAGTCGAATATGATGATCAATGGGACTCCTTAACGACTTACAGTAAGGGTGCAACCTGTTATACTATAATACCAAATTAAAATGCGCACGTATTTAGACAAATTGGTAATTAGTGTACTTCAAATTCAACAAAAAAACAACCTACTCCAAAAACACTATTCCAAATATTACAACAATAGATATAATATGCATTAAATGTATAAAAATAATTGCGTATTTTTATGCAACTTAATTTTTTAATCTAATTCCAATTACGATTATTGTAATTTTTGGAGTTGGTGTTATCCAAGATAGGTTTGTTACTACATACATAGTTATAGGTGAGATGTGCTTGAGTCGTGAGGAGTCCGGAGTGGAAGGCGGGTCGAATCGTAACTAGAATTAGATTAATTAATTAGATTGTTTAAAATACGCAATTATAGTTATACTTTTTAATATATATTATATCTATTGTTTTGGAATAATGTTTTTAAGGTCGGTTGTTTTTTTGTTATTTTTTTGTAATGTGTAGTGATACACAGGGAAATGAATAATCTATCATCTTGTGCAAATGACATAACATGACGTCACGCTTTAATATCATCTGACATAATATACTGCCATGGCAACAGGTGTGAGAAATGCCAACTCTTGGAAATGAAGACGAATTTACATTTGGAAACTGTATTAGTCTGAAAGTCTTTATACAATCCCAGAAATAAGATTATTACTTAAAGATGTTACAAGGAAAGTCATCCTGTAATTTCCTGAACTTAAACCGTTGTCTGTTAGTCAGAAATATCTCATTATCTTAATAATCAAGAACGTGCTCAATTAAATAGCTGATCTGTTAGCATGCAAGCTTCCTTGCTTTTATAATTATTCTCGTAAAAAAATTCATCTATGTCAATAACACCTCTCTCTTCTTTTCAAACAAGTTTATCACTTTTTGAAGTGAAAACTTCTTTAGCGGTATTGAGCACTTTTCTTGGGATGGATATAAAATGTTAAACTCTGACTGAACTGATCGAAAATTCGTAGGACAGTCGATGAAATTATAGATGAAAGTTAATTTTTCTGAGAGATAAACTTTTTAATATAAAATTATTGTAATAGTTCTGAAGTATTAAATTTTTTATGTAATATAAGTAAATAAATATTGTTTTTAACCATATAAAAGCTAGTATTTTTATTCTGATAAATAAAGCAATTCGTGAAAAATTATACCTAACCATTCCAAAATGTTCAAAAATGTACAGAACGACACAAGTGAAAAATATATATTTTATTTTTATTTATTTGATTTGTAAAGTTGTCATCTATAAGGAATGTTTATTTTAGTGATCATGTTTTAATTGAGTAAAGTTCACAGAAACAGTAAACAAGTGTACCATTATCTATATCGTTGTAGAGCTCTTCAAACTGGAGTATTTGAGTGGGCATCGTGAAGTTCTGTCTAATTATTAACTAGACCGCTATGTTACAGTGTGTTCTTTAACTATTAAGAAAATATTTTTTGTTTGCCTGAATTTAATTTTTATAAAGAAAATCTACAGAGGTTTCTTTGCACAAGATGGCGGCTAGGTGGGTAATACAGTGGTGCCTCATTCTGCAAACCATTACTGTATACAATTTGAAAGGTGCCGTAGCTAGTAAAATAACTGGACTAATTAAGTACTTTAAATCTTATCTCAGTGTCGTGCCGCTAAGAATTTTGAGTTCATCAAGAATTGTAATGGGCAGAGTATAAAACTTACCATCATGTGAACATCTCCCCAGTTTTGATGATAAATGAATATGAATCGTAAATAAGACCAATATTAACAAGAAGTTTATATCTTATTTCAAAATCTAATTGGCAATTATTAAATATTCTTTAATGAACAAATTAACACGGCCATTTTCACGTAATTTGTTACTAATTAAGAAATGAAAATGCTGGTGTTAATTGCTTACTCTGCGGGAAAATGGTCTTTTCAAACACTCCGTTCAAAAGACAATGACTCGGAACGTTAAACTTTTGTATTCAATTAAATTGAAAGCACTTGGTTTTGGGCTGGATGTAGTTGGGAATATTTCTTGTAAATTTGTTTGTTCAACTAAATGCCTTTAACATCCAGTTAAATTTATTACAAAACTTTAAAGTAATAAGGCGTTTTTTAAAACAGACGTAGATGAAGGTTTCAGTATAGGTACTTCTCCCTGTCACGTAATTCTGTAGTGACAATAGTTATTTATGCAACTGTTGTGTACTAAGGGGTATTAAAACACGAATGTGGATGAGAGATCACAGAGTGTTTTTATACCTAATTATCAACAGTTGCATACAAGACTTTATCTACACCCAGAATATGAATCCTCTAAAAGATTCTGGAACAGTTAGCTTACTGCTAACATTAAAACACCAGTCCTAGTAGTAACCTAATATGATTCGGTATTGATTATATACAAATAAAATAAGTATAAATGAAACAATTATTTATTTTAGTAGTAATTTACATTTTGTATAGTGCAATAATTAAATTCACTCGAATATAATGTTCTTTTGCAGCGTTTAAAATGAATCGCTCAGTTTTTGTAAACAAAACAATAAAAATATCGAAGAAAAATGGCGGGGATTCGAATAGCCTACTTTTTTTTACGGCGCGCGATGTTCTGGGAGTGTGGAGCGCGCGTAAACGAAAATGTTCTTTTTTTGAAATTCATACAGATACCACGCATCGAGCAATAAGAATGTGGCTGTATGTTGAAACTCTTTGCGCATGAAGGGATTAAAAAAAAACATAGGAGTGTTGTTATGAAATTCAGTACAACATTACAACACTCTTTTGGGTGATGTAATGGTTATTAGAACATTGGGCGTTTTAATGTTAGCAATAAGCTAACTGGTTCAGAATCTTTAATAGAGGATTTAAAGCTAGGGTGTAGATAAAGTTATTAAGATTATGACAAAAAGTTTTAAATTTGGAATAACTGTTACTTCTACGGGTACTTCGCGTTTATTTATAACACAGTATGGATTTAATAAAAATGTCTAATAGATATGTACCTACATACGATATGGGATTATTGTGACGTTGACGTATAAGGTCAATAAATTATCATAAAAGGTTTCAATCCTACCTACCTAAATGCTAGATACCCGATGGCGCCGATGATTTAATGATATTTTTTTCATCAGGTTTAAATACTTTTTAGTTTTTTTTTATTGACAAGAACATAGAAGGTTGTATTTGAAACGTTTTTTTTTATTTTTTAAACGAGATTATAAATTACAATAGCTCTGTGGTAAGAAACATAAATAAAAAACACGTACAGAAAACTTCTTTCGTATCACAGTCAGTTAAAATATAAATTACAAAACAATTACAAGCATACTCTAACAAGGTAAATTCAATCAGGGTTGGTAAACTCGAACACTGGCAATGTAGTTGTAAACGAGTACTCGGCTGTTCAATTGAGCGAAATCTTGATTATTCACAAATGGAAATCGAATGAGGCGAGAACTTCGATACTGAATATCACTTTGATTCAGTTTGTTTTAGTACTTCAGTATTCTATCTTTCACATCGAGGTTTACACAAGGGCAACATCATTCACTTTGGCATATTAGTCAGTTAGTTGGTCGAATCACAACTTTTGTCCATCAGACACACAACTAAAGGCATTACAGAGCACTGGGGATTCAACTTCGATATTAACCTTTCGAATATCACATAATATTTCACCGACTGGATTTTTATTATTATTAATGATAAAAGTCATCAATTATATTGTGTAGTAATGTTTTTTGGGTAATCAAGTTAAAGTCATAGTAATACTTAAAGTACATAGTTATAATTACTTAATATCTTTACGGTCATTCCCAATATACTATCTACAGATAGATATAAATTACTACCTTCTACTGTCAGTAATTAGCTGCCAATAATCTGAAGCTTTCCCAATATACCCGATAAGTTATTCTTATCGCCTTTTATTGGGACGCGTGAATTGCAATTTCCATACAAACTTCTATCGCTGTAAGCTATACGTCGTCTCATTGACAGACAGTGTGTACGGAAAAGGTGAGTTACCGTCGATAAGTTCATTGGCACAGAAAAGTTAACGATTGCTACGATTTTTATCTTAAGTAAGAGATAGACTGAATATTGGGAACGGCCGTTAGTGAATGAGGTCCCTTGTTACTATTTTATATTATTAATCTACTAATAAGTACTGACAATAAAAAACACAAAAATGTTTGAGTTTGGAATGTGTCATTTTCATATTATGAATTTGTTTTCTTATTTTTATGCTGTGTATAAATGTGGCAATTACTTTGATAATTTACACATCTAGATAGAATCTCTTGCTGTTAAGCAACCAATAAAAAAGGCCAAGAATATTAGTTTAGTGTGCGTGACAAGCTATGTCTTACACTCGCGATTTCTCTGACACTTTGAGTAAGTGTGCGTGAATTGCTTAAAATAGAGGATAGTTCTAATGTCATTTTTCTTCGACTTTTTCACAGCTGTCATAGTCTATCTAGACCTATAAATGATCTATGGGTAATTATTTCTGCTGCTTCCTTGTGCGGTGTTTCCGGGACGATACGACACGAGTACCTTCAAAAAAAGCGCGTAGGTACACCTTCCTTAAGATGCAACCTTTGTGCAATGAAAAAATAGTTTTAATGGAAAATATCTGATTCTCTTACTTTCCGCACTAAAAGGCGATCACAGAGGTGAAGTAAATTATGCGAAGAAATCCTGTCCATAAGGACAATTTTTATTTTATTATATCATTGAAGCTAGAGATTAAACTTCAAACTATAATACAACACTACAGTTACAGGCAGTCCTCCACAGTGCGGTTTTTAAAGAGCTTTCTTCCACGTACTACAAAGCTGTGAAATGAGCTTCCTTGTGCGGTGCTTCCGGGACGATACGACATGACCGAAGACCGGCAACTCTGCTGTGATTCCTCTGGTGTTGCAAGTCAATCTGGGCGGCGGTGATCACTTAACAACAGGTGACCCGAACGCTTGTTTGTCTTCCTTTTCCATAAAAAAAACCTTAATGAAATCAATTTTACGTGAATAAAGTGCCCCTTGGCAAAGGCCTCCTCTAACAGTTTCCATTGAATCTATCCATGGCAACTTGTGACCAATTCCTTGTAATAAATATAATTATTGTAACAATGTTTATAAAGAGAAATATGTTTAATAATTATTTATTATTTATATTTAATAGTATTAAATATGTTTATTGATGAAAGAAAAAAATAATGATATATATATTTATAATAACTATTTAATAAGTGTTTATAATGTATGATTTATATTGTGTAGTTTCCCTAATAAAAAATAAATAAAGATTGCCTATTTTAAGTCTTTCGTTACATGAACCTGTATATTAAATGGCTGGATGGATTTCGTCTCAAAGGGAACATTTTCAATGCTTTGAGCTTGACTGTCTGCCGACGGTCAAATTCTTCGCAAAATGTTTTTGCAAATATTTCTCAAACAGCCGTGATATTAGGCGTGTATCCTCAGGTTGTTTTATTTTATTTATAAATACTAAAATTATGTCGGTTTAAAATTTAATCTAACTTTATTTGATGGGCCTTTATTTATTTCAAAACGGCAGTGACATTCAAGTGAGACAGGAATTGAGTCACCAAGCTCAGCACGTTGTGAAAACTCGGGTAAACACGTATTCTTGGAACCTAGCTAGATTGAGCAATTTATATTTTATACAAAGGAGACTGCCCAATTCCCATACATAATTGGGCTAAGCTTCAGCTTGTAAGCTGTGCTCAATGTAATATCATTAGATATATTATTATTAATGTTATGTCAATAGTATTATTAATACTGTTATCAATTTATCAATAGTAATAATTGATATAGGTCATTTGTTGGGAAAGCAATATCCGTCCATATCCCAAACCATTAGTTCTACAAATGAAATAGGAGTAAGTACTACTTGTAACATAGTTATATGATAAAGTATTACACTCTTATAAATGTTTTGTTGCAATGAATATATTATCTATCTATTTATATATATAAAAGAGATTTCCACCGATATATTGACTCATCACGATATATCTGGAACTATAAGGCGTAGAGACTTGAAATTTGGTAGGAATGTTCCTTTCGCCGAGTAGAGGCTCACACTCGATTGGCAATCCTCCACACAGAGAATAAATGTTCTATTAGTATTAAATGCAGCAAATTTTTTGACTGTTTTGGCATCTCAGTTTGCATCCACTTGTACAGCAGCCCCTCGTGCCATACGCAATCGAAGGCTTTCTCCATATCTAGCAGTACTGCTGCGAGATATTCCTTCTTGTTGTGGCTCACGGCCATCTCACCTTCACCATCCGTGTGATTTGCAAGGTGTTGTACCGCTCTAAAACCAAATTGCTCCTCTCTCGGTTTCGTATATGGTGTCACATGCTTTAGTAAGACTCTCTCGAACAGTTTGGAGAGAGTGCTTAGCAAAGTGATGGGTCTCTAATTTTCCGGTTAACGGGCGTCCTTTCTTGGTTTTAGAAGCATCACCACCTTGCCTATTTTCCAGGCGTCTGGAAAATGGCCGTGGAATATGCCGCTAACGGATTTTACGAAATTCCATCCGCAAGAGTTTTTTTTTTATTATAAACAGAACAACGTCTGTCGGGTCAGCTAGTGATAATTTAAAATGGGTTTCTTTGAGACGGGTAAGAAAACATTATTATTATTTAGGGAAGTAATGAACCTTATCTCCGTTCTGCATGAAAAACAAACAATTAACAAGCTATAGATTTAAGTAATCACTGGATATTTTATGCAACTCGACGTCGCTACCCTCAAAAGGTAAAATAACTCTGACGTCACCCATGATCTCTGGGGAGTCTCAGATGACCCCAGGTGTTTAGCCAGGTGTGTGGCCACTCTTAGGAACACCAGGCTGGTGATGAGTGTCGCTCCGTCTATTCTGCATCTATGCAAACCCTATACAATGGTCTTTTGCTGACACAGAAAGGTTTAAATGTCTTTTACCTGTTCTGTCGTTGCTGATACCTATATTAAAAAGATTCTACAAAATAGTTATCATAAGCAATTTGTTATTTTTAAGGTGATAACAATCACTTCTGGGATTAATTACACAAATAAAATTTTGTAAACAAAATTTATGAACGATGCGGGACTCGAACCCACTAACTCTGTTTAGATTTGAAAGACATCTGAAGTAAATTTTCTAATATGCAAATATTGAGCAGGATATCATTTGTAAAATAGATCCACAACCTGAGAGTTGAACAAGACATATCAAGTTTATCAACGATACATCACTCGAACGGATGGCTCAGTGAAAGAGCACTCGCACGGAACGCGAGAGGTCGTGGGTTCGAGTCCCGCATCGTTCATAAATTTTGCTTACAAATATAATTTGTGTAATAATTATCATGTCCGAGAGTTTTATTACATAACCGATCGTATGAGTTCTTCAGCTTGCGAGAAAGTTAATAGTCTATGAAAGGTAGAGAGAGACTCATTCGTCTGTCTGTATCTTCTCACCCCCGTCTAATATTTATTATGTACCTTCTTGGTATGTTGCTTTATGACAAATGCAAACACTTAACAAATACACAAATAAAATTTGAAAAACAAAATTTTATGAACAATGCGGGATTCGAACCCACGATCTCCGACGTTGCGTGCCGGTGCTCTAACCAACTGAGCCAACCGTTCGAGTACCACCCTGTTATAAAATTTTGTTTGCTTTGTTCAACTCTCAGGTTGTGGCTTCATCTTTCCTATCCTAGAAGTGAGGGTTATCATTTTAAGAACATAACATATTATTTAACAAATAAATAATATTATTGATCTAATAAACGTTGTATTTAAAATGGTAGCTTGAATTAAACACTTAAAATGGCTACTGAAATCCAACTTGCTTGGTTCGTTTATAAAACTTCTGCGGTATTTGTATGTAGGTACCGCCTTTGTGAATCAACTTCTACAGCGGCCAAGATTGGACCATTTTACATTTTACTACACTTTGAAACAAGACTACGGGATTACTACTGTACTGTTGTCGGCATTCAATATTAAACAGATTCTGTGATGAAATTTTTACTTTATGTATTTAAAGTTATTTATTATTAAATTCCTTTGTTGTGTTTGTAATTTTTTTGTGGAGTACATTCATAATGTTTTTAAAATTATACAATTTAATTGCACCGTTCTATCTATATATATATATTGCTGTTCGTTAGTCTCGCTACCAGGCTGGACCTGGAGAGAATTCCAGAGAAGGTTTAAAAGGTGAATAAATATGAAAATTTTCGGAATTAAATAAAAATAACAATTTCGTTTTTCCTTTGATATGTCCCCCGTCGATCAGAAATCAAGTTGAAAGGATAGTTTAAAATGAATAACTAATTAGAATCTTTGTATCTTCCTAATTTTCTCAGGAGGTAAAAACAAACTTAATTTTAGCTACCTATACTTGGTAGATTAACTACAGTTGTTAACTATGACGGCAATACAACGTTTGCTGTGTCATCTAGTATGAAATAAAAATTTACACTTTTGTTTTTATAGTTGTCACTTGTCATTTTGTATTCATATTTAACATCACCTCACTGTTAAACCAGATAAAAATTATCTCTTTGGCCAATTTTTTTCATATATTATAGCCGCAGCGTCATTTCACCACCGTTGTGTTAAAATTATTTAGTTTCGATAAGTTTATGAATAGCTTAAGGAGAGTTATGATATTAAGATATTTCTTATTTAAATTATTATTAATATCTATGCAAAGCTCATTCATTAAATAAAGTGCCAGTGCCGTGCTAGTGCTCTCCCAACTGAGCTAACCGTTCGAGTGACGTATCGTCATAAAATCTTGTATGCTTTGTTCAACTCTCAGGTTGAGGCTTCATCTACAGGATCTACTTTACAGTTGATAACCTGCTCAACACCAATATTTGCATATTAAGAAATTGACTTGTGATGTCGCTCTTGTAAATCTAAATAATTACATTAAACAATTAAAGCACTGGCATGGAACGCCAGAGTTCGTGGGTTCGAGCCCCTAAGTTCATAAAATTTTGTTTTCAAATTTTATTTGTAAAATAAAATTTTCAGGGAATTAATATTATAAGAAAAATATGGTAGACAATACGCACATAACATTCTAGACAATTCTACCGAAACATATTTGTGTTCATAACGACATAATTCAAAATTTAACATTAGGTGAAAATAGAGACGGATATTAAAGGGTTTGAATAGAACATTAAACGTTATTTATGATGGCTGTGCTTCAACATAATATGGAAACATTCGTAAATCGTAAACAACAATATCGAACTCAATTGAAACAAACATTGTGTATGTAAATTGAAAACCAACCGCAATATGGAATAATATTGACCTTATTAAGTCATAATTTTATCAAGTGCTGATTTTATTATTTTAAACCTTATCTATTTCTTTATAGTGGCAAAGTGTAGGTCTAAGCCGTATATATCTGTACTAGCTGGTCCCGGTGACGTCGTCTGCGACGCTATAAAGCAGTAATACTATGCCCGTATCTAGCCTATAATATGTTTCTTGACATTTTGTGAACATTCATGCAAAATTTAAATTAAATATTGTTAATAATAGCATTTTACAATGTATTATCCATCTGTACGTACCTTTTTCAACAAATAAATAATTGACTGATTGATTGAACGCCCTGCTTCTAAAGAAATGAAGGAAGAATGTGTCTTTTGTTACATCGAACCCCTACAATTTTTGTGCCGCACGCATAATTACCTTGCAGAGTACAGATTTATTTATAATAACTGGCATTTATCGTATTATTTTGGATAATGCACACTATAGCTTTATAAATTATAGCCTATGTTTTAGTCTGATGTATAAGCTATATTATTGTAAAGTTTCATTAAAATCCATTCAGTAGTTTTTGAGTTAAAGAGCACCAAACATACATCCTGACATTCTTACAAACTTTCGCATCCATAATATTAGTAGGAGTTTAAGATGAAGTACTATCAATTACTCTCCCTCAATTTTATCAGATTATTGATCTATTTAGTGAACTTGTCCACTTTTAACCTTATCACATTAACGGACCTAATTCTTTAACGAATTCGTTAATTGGATCATTTTCATTCTCATCTCATATAGAAGAAATGCACTAATTATATCAATGTTTGCCATTAAAATGCACTCAAAATGTGGTCTGGTATGATCTGGCTACTAAATAACATATTATGTATATTGGAGAATTTACAAAGAACTATCTTCGCGCCTCAACAAGGCTACTGTTAATAGGTAGTATTTCCTTAATATTAAATGTGTCTTTGCATAAGAGTTGTATTAAATTAAAACTTTTTTAGTTATTTTATTCTTTTTAGTTTTTGAAGTCTTTTTTTTTAAACGTAGTTTATTTATTATATTTTACTTTTTAGTATCTGCAATAGATTGTTCTTTAAACTATAGTAGGATTCATTTAGATTACATCAGGTATACTATACAATTTCGTTGCTTTTAAGTATCATATATAATAAATTGATTTTTTTAAGTAACTACGAAAGGTGCCACGCGGCTTATATAGTATAAATACCAAGAAAGGGGAACGGAAAAAATCGACTCCGAAAAATGCTGTTAGAAACTCTATTTAACGTTCTTGTGAGACTCCGAAATATCGTGAAAACGTATGTTAGCTTTCAATCATACCCACTGATTGGCAGGGGTTAATACTTTATTATGCTATATAGCTAACCTAAATGAAAACTCTTAAAAAAGCCATGTACAAACTATAAATATGTCATCCATGTAAACAACAATAATCTTAAAAATGTTCATAAAATAAAAAGTACTGACTTAAATTATGTCAAATTTTATGGGACCGAATGGCAAACATTTCACATCAAACTAGAGATGAATCATGTAAATCGGATCATAAACCTCAATGTAATCGGTGTACATAATTAAAAATATACCGATCGAATTGAGACCCTCCTCCTTTTTGAAGTCGGTTAAAAATCAAAACCTGTCCCAAATCATTTCCGCAAATACAGTGCAGCATTTAGTAATACATTATTATCTATGTCAAATGTTTTGCCCTGTCCTTCCCCTGGGCACAAAAAGTCCCAGGCCCAAGGGTGTCATAAGACGCGACTAAGGGCATTTACCAGTAGAGGCTGCTTTGCACAGGATACCGGCTACATTATGGCCGCATACACAACGGCGCCTTTATCTGCCGTGAAGCAGTAATGTGTAAACATAATTGTGTTTTGGTCTGAAGGGCGCCGTAGCTCAACTTACTGGGTAAATGAGACTTAACAACCTCATCACCTTGAGATATGTTTCACGACGAGCGCAATTATAGTGCTCACAATTTTTGGGTTTTACAGAAATCCTGAGCAGCACTGCTTTGTAATGGGCAGGGCGTATTTTTTTTAATATGAGAGGGGGCAGATGGGCAAAAGACTCACGGGATGGGGAGAGGTGAGGCAACCGCCCATGGACATGCGCAACAACAGGTGTGTCTAGAAATGCGTTACCGGCCTTTAAGGGAGAGTATGCTTTTTTCTGGAAGGTCCCTGAGTCGTATCTGCCCGTCGGTAGTTGAAAGTGGCTGTGCGAGGCAAGAAGTTTCTAACAAAACGCGCGGTTGTGGAATGCCAGACGTCTACGTGATGCGGATGGTACTTTGCACGTAATATCCGATGTTGGAATTCGGCCGCTGGAATCATCCCGAACAGCTCCTCTGAGCACTCCCCGTAATAAATGCGGTAGAAAATGCAGAGAGAACTCACATCTCTACGCAATGCTAAAGAATCAAGCTGATCGGAGATGACTTGATCGTCGATGATTCGAGCCGCTCTTTGGTGTATACGGTCAAATGGAAGAAGTTGGTACTGGGTTGCACCCGCCCAGAAGTGAGAACAGTACTCCGTGTGGGGCTGAATTTGCGCCTTATAAAGTTGTAGGCGGTGACTTTTAGTGAAGTACTGTCTCGCCTTACTGAGTTTACCAAGCATTTTGGAGGCCAGTTTGGCCTTCACTTCCAAGTGACCACGGTACTGAACGTCGCTCGATATATCGACGCCAAGTATGCCAATACAGGCTGTGGCAGTTAGAGGAGTGATCTCGTATCTAGGGAGACTTTTTAGTGGTGATGTCTTCTTGGGGTTGAATTGGACTAAATTTTGTCGGCCCCATTCCGAGACTTTGCAAAGCATAGTCTCGATTTCAGACACAAGTTTGCTCCGGTTCTCGTCGACGCTATTCCGGGACATGTTGGCACGGCCGTTGTAGGAAGCATACCCTGTGCTGTCGTCTGCATAGCAATGAATACTGCTGATTTGCAGCATATCATTGATATCTATATATGCAGAAGAAACAGTGTAGGAGATAGCACGCAGCCTTGCGGGGCACCAGCGTTTATGAGTTGATATAAACCTTGATGCTCCGATAGGCCAAAAAGCTAGCGACCCATTAGCACAACTTCTCGCGAAGCCCATAGGATGGAAGTTTCGCTATAAGCGATTTATGTGACACCCGATCGAAGGCCTTCGCTATATCCAAACTCACAGTCTTCCTTCGACTCCACCGCTTGTGCCCATTTATGGGTGAGGTATGCAAGAAGATCACTAGCTGAGCGACCCTGACGGAAACCGTACTACCAGTATGGAGGTAATGGCAATGGGGCGGTAGTTGGACGGCACGCCAAAGCCGCCTTCCATAATTTCGGGACTACGCCTAATGAGTAGGAGAGCCGGAAAGACGGGTAAGGACCGGCGCCAGTTCCGGAGCACATGTCCGCAGCACTATCGGGGGAATACCATCGGGCCCACTCGATTTGTGAATGTCCAAGGTGAGATGCGCCTTAAGCACGGTGCCATGCCGCATTCTTACCTCCGGCACGTATACTCGCACCGCAGAATATGCGGTGGTGGTGCACCTTGGTCATCCACAGTCGAGTTGGATGCGAAGAAGGAGTCGAGGAGATCAGCTTTCTCTTTCGCGTCATGGGCCAGCGAGTCATCATTCCTGTGCAGTGGTGGAATGGCTGGCTGGCAGAAGTTTTCTTGGACAGTCTTGGCGAGCGAACAGAACGCACGAGTTCCCGAGGGAAGGCGTGCAAGTCTCTCGCCAATTCTGCCAATGTGCTTCGACTTCGCGTCAGTAATAACTCTTTTGAAGGACCTGGAGACATGATTGAAGTGTTTTTTAAGTTCGCTGGAATTCACATCCTTAGATAGATACCGCATTGACCCAAGCCTGATAGCACTCCTGCTTTCGGCGAGAGGCCATTTTGCAGGAGCGGTCAAACCATGGTTGGGACGTGCCACCGATAGGCACAGAGGAGGATAGAATGAAGAGTTCCATACCTTGCAGTATCACACCAGCAACAGCGTCAGCAGCGACATCTGAATCTCCCAGCGAAAAACAGATCTGCCTCCACGGGTAGGATGCAAAAAAGCACCGCATCTCGTCCCACTCTGCTGACCTATAGTGCCACACGCGGAGACAGCCTAAGAAGCGGGGCCATGTTAGGCGCGTGATCGGCACGGTGCTCCGGATCAGGCAGTGGTCCGACGATCCCAGAGGAGGGTCAACAGAAACTAGGTAGCCGTCCGTATGTGAGGTCAAAAAAAGGTCGAACAGTGAAAGTGTATGATCTTCCACATCTGGAATTCACGTTGGCGCAATAACCAGTTGCGTCAGACCATATACTAAGGCGAAGTCGTGAACAGATCTCCCTGCATGATCGGTGGTATGTGAGCCTAGCCATTCGGCGTGGTGGATGTGTTCGAGGAGCCGGTCAGTCTCTGCGTTACCGCTATGGGACCTATCAGAAGAACAGACATCCTCCCTGACGTAAACGCACACGCCAGCCCGTGGTATAAAGGAGTGTTCTAAATTATACCCCGGGTATGAAAGGTAAGATGAATCAGACAGGGAGGATTTCTGTGTCTCGGTTAAAAAGAGCAGGGCTGGTTTCGGCGTCTCCAGTTTGAAAGTGGACGGCATTTAAATTTGAGCGAAGCCCCCTGATTTTGCAAAAGTCCACAGCGAGTGTGGAGGAGGCTTGTTTGAGCCTCCTGCTCTGTTTGCCTCGAGTCAGCGCAGATTTGCCTCCTCCAGAATACGCGGGGCAGCCTGGGCAACCACTATTAGGTACAGGCCCTAATTGTGGATGCCCAGGGCCTATTAGGAGTAGGAGTAGTCTATTTTTAGTCCGTGATGCCATTTTTATTTGGGAGGGGGGGTGTAGACCTCCGGATACCCTACTCACCGGACGAAACACAGTGGCATAGCCGCTCTTTCACGCCGGTTTCGAGTGGGGGAGTGGTATTTCTCCAGGCGTGCCAGCCGAATTCGGTTGTGTCCGTGTGGACCCAACATGGCACTACCACTCCTAAAATGATTACCATCAGCTGAACGTCCTGCCCGTGATGTGCCTTAGTGTCATTAATAAACTCAATTCATTAACAGTACAGCAAATATTAATAATACCTATAGCTAAGTGTCAATTATTAATCTAAAATGTTTCTCAAATAGTTTAGATGACGCTTTTCCTAGGAATTTCTAAAGATAAGTAAAAAATATAGCTTATAAATAATTAAGCTTTGAATGAAGCTTTAAATAAAATAACATGCTAATAATTAACTAACAGTTTACAAGAAAAAATGAATACGTTTGTGAAAACGCTAATAATTTAATGTCTCTATTTATGAAGACATTCCTCATTAGATTTTTTTTTAATTTAACTTAGAGTGTAAGAACGGTTTTATTACGCAATATGAACGCGTGTTTCTTTATCGAGACTAGAAACCGTTATATTAAAAACGATCAAAGCATAGTTCATCACTACTTAAACAATGGCTGAAGTATGCAAATAGATTCACAATTTGTTACACTTGTTAGCAATGTCTTAACTTCATGATTCATGGATTTCAAAAGTGGCTTAACTCTAATTCAGCTTTCAAATGTTTATTTATTGTAAGTACGGATTGAGGGTAAACTGTTAGCGATTTTATTAATCGTAATTTATCCGATGTCCCAAATAAACAATTAAATCAGTTAGATAGGAATTAGTAATTAACTAAGTATAATATAAAATATAAATCACTAATTGTAATCGTTTGGAGAAGAAACATTAAAAGTTATTTAAGGAACGCGAGAAGCCGCAGTTTCGATTCTCGCATCGTTCATAAATTTTGTTTACAAATTAGTGTCATTAAAAGTTACTTAAAAATTAATTTATTTTCCAGATAATTTTGTCATCTTATTCTTACATTACATAAATATAATGTTCATTTTATATTTTCAAGGTATTACTTAAAAATTAATTTATTTTAAGTTAAGTAACAGGTTTATATACCTTAAAAGGTATCGTGTTAAATATTTAATTGGGAAAAACAAATCAGATTAAGAATTTCTCAAACTTCTTACAAATTCGAAAGCTCTTCGGCGTGTAACGGAGCGCGCTCATCCATTTTATTTGCATAAATTTGAAATAGTTGATTTCTGATCCCTCGTTCTGTATTATTAAAGAAATATTAAATTAACATTGTTTCAATTAAATACGAAATACCACTAAGAATAATTTTCAGACGACCATAACAGCGCAGTAGTTTGTGAGCCTGCTGATATGCTCATACTGAGATAGAGTTTAAAGAATTGATATTTTTAAAGTCATAAACTCAGTTCTGGGAATAATTACACAGATAAAATTTGGAAACAAAATTTATGAACTATGCGGGATTCGAAAGGTTATCAACTGTAAAGTAGATCATCTAGATGAAGCCAAAACTTGAGAGTTGAACAAGATATACAAGATTTACTAACGATACGTCACCCGAAAAATTGGCTCAGTGGAAGAGCGCTGACACAAAACGCGAGAGATCGCGGGTTCGAGTCCTGCATCGTTCAAAAAAATTATTTAGATTTGAAAGGGCGACATCTCAATTCAATTTACTAATATGAAAATATTGGGGTTGAGCAGAATATTAACTGTAAATCGATCCTGTAGATGAAGCCACATCATGAGAGTTGAGCAAGACATACAAGATTTATAAACAATAATATGTAACTCAAACGGCTGGCTCAGTGGAAGAGCGCTCGCACGGAACACGAGAGGTTCATCGTTTTTGTTTTCAAATTTAATTTGTGAGATAGAGTTACTGGAGACTAATATGAAAGTTCGTTTCCGAATTTTGGAACTTTATACATAATATTATTATTATAATGTATGTTTTGAGTATGTATATCGTATTAAATATATCGTTGTCTTGCATATCCATAACCTGTGCTATGCCTTACTGTTGATGTTATTATGTGTTTTTTATGGATATACAATGATCAGGTAAGGAACTATGGTTCAGCGTTATTCTAATAGTTATGGCTGTATATGTGGTATTCATTAAACCATAGAAATATAATTGATATTTTTATACATGATAATAATAAATATTGACACACTTCTACACAAATTATCTTATCCCCAACTAGACATAGCCTGTTGTACTATAGGTACAAGACAACGATATATATATATCGTACAACGAATGAATAGTTTTTCAATTAACTCGATTGCGTTTCCAATAAAACATGATAGTTTCCAGACGTACACAGATTATTAAATAAATAAAAAGTATTTCTTAATTCTTATCATTCATTTTTTTCATACACTCACAGATTACATTCTAATTTTTTTTCACTATGGTCCTTTAGAGCTGTAGGAAATAGTATAGAGAGTCTAATATATTGAAAATAGTTGTAAAGGTTCTTAAATTTTCGCTCTACGAGTATATCTTTACATATATAAATCCGATGTCCTGTGTCCTGTTTGTTTCCAGTGAACTCCTAAAATAATGAACAGATTTTAATGGGGATTACCTCATTGAGTACAGTTTTGTCCAACTTGAGAGATTAGATAGTTTTCATTTCAATTTGGGACCCATAATTATTTTTATTTCCAATATTTGTTTTGTACAGACATATTTTCTATGAGAGAATTTATTGACGCACGGTTTGACAGTTCTGCTGTGAAACAATTTCATTATCAGCCTAACGAAACTCTCTAAGAATAAAGCGATATACTTCTAAGGATTCACTCGATTGTATGAAACAGATTGACAGATGACGGCTATAATCTTGTAAACCAAGGAGATAGCCGAAGTTCTCTATGTTTTGAACAACTGTTCGCTTTCAAACTTAGCCGGATTATATTTCGTGGCCTATCGCGATACTGATGATACTAATATGTCAAACTTATGTCAAATCACTTCACGTTTCATACTAAACTAAATTAAAATTTTTACTTATGTTGTCACGCCTCTCAATACGTGGTACTTACATCATTTTTGTGGATTATAACAACAGGAGCATATTTTACGAAATAATTCTTGATGTTATGAAATATTATTTAAAAATCCATAATATAACTGTATTTTATTTGTTACTAGCTGACCCAGCAAACGTTATATTGCCGATATTAAAATCGCGATACAAAAGTAACTGTTGATCGTAGATGGGTGAAAATTTGAAATTGTATGTATTTTTTTAATGCTGACTCATAATCAAACAAATTAAAAAAAAATGTCAAAAAAATTAAAAAAAAAATTTCATGTAAACATTTAGGGGGATGAAAAATAGATGTTGTCCGATTCTTAGACCTACCCAATATGCCCTCAAAATTTCATGAGAATCGGTCAAGCCGTTTCGGAGGAGTTCGGTCCCGCACACCGTGACACGAGAATTTTATATATTAGATGTACAGAACAACGTCTGTCGAGTCAGCCAGTTATATTATAATTTATAAGATAAGTATTACTATCATTAGGAATATTGAATATGTTATATAACAATATCTATATTACGCATTTGTTTAATTCTAGAACAAAGTCCGAACGTTTTTATTGTTAGACTAGGTCTTAACAATGAACGGAGCGCGTCTAAAACTGACTTTAACACTTAATCTACTTACTGTGTAAGAGCTGAATCTATTAAAGCCTTCTATATATAAACTTCAATACTAATTGATTAGACACGACCGTACTTTACCCATTTATTCAATTCACTATCATATTATATAGTACTAGTTTTTACCCGAAACTTCGTGCACGTCAATAGTTACTTTGAGCAGACCTTCAGACCGAAACACAGTAATGCTTACACATAACTGCTTCACGGTAGAAATAGGCGCCGTTGTGGTACCCATAATCTAGCCGGCATCCTGTGCAAAGGAGCCTCCCATTGGTGTCAATTATACTTTTTAAAGTCCCCATGCACAGAAACACAGACCCTCATCTGGTCACAGATTACATTATAATTGTAACTAACATAAATATATTACATTAACACAAAGCGTGTCAGATAAAAGAAAATCTCTAACAAAGAACAACAAAGAAAATAATATTAAAATAAATATTTTATCAACTTCTAATATAGTTGTACATCTTAACTATGTATGCTATATGTAGCTCCCGGCTTTGTCTGCATGCAATTATTCTTATTTGAGTTTATACTATTCTTAAGAAATCATGGTAAATACAACTTTAAATACCACTTCTCAAAAAGCTATACAAAATCGATGGATTTTCAAGCTTACTTTTAACTCTTTAAGTAGGTACTTAAAGAGTTAAAACAGGTGTTTGTGAGTCAATTTCCCAATTCAAATAATAAGCCTCACATTAATTACCCCCAGCGATCTTTTATAAATTTCACATTAATTTTTAGAGTAGGTACCAATTTCGAAGTATTTTGAAACAAACAATTAAATCTATATTTATAGCACTTGCTTAAAAATCGATTGATTTTTCATGCAACTTCCACCCCTATTTAACCTCCCTTAAGGATAGAATATTAAAACTTATATTTCATTTTAACTTGTTTATTAACGCATTTCCTTAGGCCTTTAACAAATTCGTAATACACATCCTTTTTTTATTTCATCAGAACAAAAAATGTTAAGTCAGCAAAAAAGAAATTAATAAATACCATTTCAACTCAACTAACAACTTAAACTTTAGTAAGTTATTACAAACTTCATTTAGAAAAAGCTAAGCAATATTATTAAGGTTAGACAAGACAACACCTGCAGTTACTTGGACTTAGTTGTATGTGGAATTTGTCTAGTGACTGAATCATTAGTATCTCGTCTCAAATCTATAAACAGTCTGTAACACAACTTAGTTGGTAATTCCAGCCAACAAATTGAATTCTGTAAGTTTGTGCACTTTTTCAATTTAACGTGTGTGAAATTCAACTTAACATCTCTGTATTCAATAGGGTAAAATTTATCCATCTGTATACTCTAGTGAAACAAAATAACTTCAAGTGAAACTATGAATTCAATATATTTAAGATCTTTAATTTTTTATCCAGCTTCTAACGTTCTTATATCGCCTATATCAAATCCGCGTTTCCTCGAGAATTAATCGTTGTTCAGTTCTTATTGTTGTTTATTAAATTTTGTATTTTCTGCTTCCATAGAAATCTAGATATTATAATGGAAAAGATACCTATTATATAAGTTTTTTTTAGGAAAGATACGTTAAATTGCATAAAAATAACCATAATCATGTACGAACGTTTGAATGAAAAATAATAATGTAAGCCGCCCTCGCACATTAATTAAAAATATTTCCAGGAGTATTTTATATAAATAATATATTGAGTTACAGCCTCGAGCATCTCACTTGGGCACCATCGTTCACTTAGTCATATTTGTAACAGACAGTTTAACACAACTTTAGAACCCGTAGAGATACAACATCATACAATTATTGAGCTTTGGGAATTATGTTCAATAAATAAAACGCTTCTTTATTATTTTATAAGGCGAGTGAACGAATACGGTCATTTGATCCTATAACATCAGAGAAATAACAGGAGCTTTGCTGGCTTTTAAGGTTTACCCGCATTTTATGCTGATGCATTCCACACTTTCACAACAAAAAATTATTAGGCCTATTTACGATTTGTATTATTTAAGAGTTTCAAGAAAAACTTTTCATCAACTCTAAAATCTCACGTCAGCATTCGCTCTCAACGTGTATTTCAAAAATAACGCTAAAATAATTCCTTTAGAATTCATAAAAGTCTAAATTAATAAATGATAATACAGGTACTGTCTACTTCATTGAATGCACTTTTTACCTTTAATATTATCAATAAAGTAAAACTGTACCGAGCTGTATCCTGATACTGTGGGTCACAGTGTTGTAAACTAACAATAAACAAGTTTCCTTTACAGTTTATAGCTGGCTCGGGTAACTTTTTCATAGTTGTGTTTCTTGTTTATTTTGTGAGATGATTTTAATAATGAACACTTTTTACGTTGTATTTTCTTTGAGCAGTACTTATATTTAAAGCTTGTTTTTAAGTATCTGCAGCATGGACAAACATAGAAGAAAATTGATGAGAAACATTCGTGGTATTGGAGGGGAATTTTCCTTTTATCCACACAAAAAAAAAAATTAAATAATGGTAACGCCACCCAAATCATAAAAAATAATCTAAGCGAGCTTTTAGCAGTCCCATTATATGATGTGTAACATCTGACATGTTATTACATATTCTGCTCTGGCTTTACTCATCTCTCAATTCACAAATTCATGACATATTTAATTAGATTATATAGATTGGTAATTTTTATGAATTAAAAATAATAGAGAAACACACAATTACCCGTGTAACTAATGAATAACTTACTTTTTTTATGAAGGAAACTCTTAAAATCACATTTTAAAATATTTTTTAGACAGCGATATCAATAATTAACATTTAAGTATGAAAAAGATCTACACTAAAATATTTATTCTTATAAGTTCTTAAGTCCATGAAAGTTACTGACAGCGATATTAATAATTAATCTTCAAGTACATTCCTCGGTTTCCTGTAATACATTTCCGTAACTTTTCACGAATTCAAACCCAAAAAAAAATATTCAGCAACCGAGAGAAAAGATGTTACATGCCAACTAAGAGTGACTACAATTTAAATGTTTGACCATAAGTGATAATTAGTGTGGAGTGGATATGTATGAAACAAAAAAACAACCGACTTGAAAAAAAAACTATTCCAAATCATTATAATATGCACTAAAAAGTTAAAAAGTAATTGCGTATTCTTCAAGACTTATATGTTTTTCTCATGGATGCCATTGTCAGAACTGGACTGAAACTGATTGAAATGTGGTCCCAAGGGAAGCACTGGCTTTTAATTAAAATAAAATCATCAAACTCGAATCACCCAGTCGATAGTTCTGAGATAACAAACATGAAAAATACCGTCGAATTGAGAACCTCCTCCTTTTTTGAAGTCAGCTAATAAAAAACTAATCTCCTAACTTAGCCTAATTTTGTCAGCCTTAATTATTATTACGAAGCCGACAAAATAATGCTCTTTTGAGGCACTACAGTTTATTCAAATATAAACCTAAGGACAAAGGATTTGGGGAATTATGCAAATAAATTCACAATTTGTAACACTTGTTCAAAATGTCTTCATTTCTGCGTTCTTTAAAGGATGACTTAGCTGACTGTAAAGGCTGAATTAGCTTCAAAATTTAGAATACGTCTTTAAATACGTTTTTATCACCCGTGTGCCTATGATGAGCCTGATGGTGTTGTTAAGAATTGTACTTATTACTTCTTTTACTTATTGCAATCATATTTCAAATTGTGATTTAAGTGTTGTAACTTACCTAACCTTATCAATGAATGATGTAAATAAAGAGCGGAGTTACAAGCTCTTTGTCACAACCAATGTGTCATAGAGTAAACATACCGAGAAGTCTCAGCGACTACATAATTGTGTATAATGAATAGTATAAGTAATATAATATTTGAAAAGAAACGATAGTGAGGCGGCTCTATCCGCTATAGACTCCAACAGAACAGTCTCAAAGCTGGTAGACAACTGCCCGACTATACTGAATACTCTGGGAGGAATAAACAGAGTTACACTTCAAAGGGTTCCAGGACATGCAGGAATCGAAGGCAATGAATACGCCGACGAACTTGCAAGAATTTATGCTAAAAGCACTCAATGTCGCCCTGAACCCTCCAAAGGTGTCACAACGGGTCTTGGTACATCAACCCATGATACATCATGTTCACAAGAGTGCATTAAACTCTGTAGCAACACTCCGGGCTTATCCCATTCCAAAACCCTAATCCATGCCTTCAACAAGAAGGCTGCGCATGAGGCACTAGTGCTAAGTAGAGAAAACTTACGCATTCTAACCAGGACACTATCGGGGTACTGCAGATTAAATGTTTGTCTCAATCTTAGGTCTCAGAGATTGGAGAGCGTATAGATTCTGTTCAATTCTTCAACCACTTGAGATATGTCAGCTCTCTGCAAAAGATATAATAAAATTCATGAATAGAATAAATCTTAGCAGTGAGCTATAGTTAACAGTGGCTATTATAATAGATAACCTTGGTCGCAGTAAAACAGGGCTGCACTGAACTGTACCAAAGCCACTTTACAAACCATAACCATAATGCTAATTACACACTAAACAAAACTAAATATTAAACAAGAATCCACGTAAGACCAATGTCCTGTCAAACCAATTAGTTTTTGGAGCTAATATTATGAAGCTTTTAAATAATTCATCTCATATGTCTACTGTAAATAGATTCGTCGTCCGCGTCAATTTTGATGTGATAAATATAGTACGGGCTTCATATTGAATTATTGACAAACGGCACAACGATAAAGTATTTAACGATTGTATTTATTCTATATTTAGGGATTCTAAAATACTTTAAGGTTAGCGTCTAGTTAAACATAAAAATTACGAGTTTCAATACTTGTTTTATGAAATTTAAATATCCCATCTAAAATTATATACAAAAAGTCGAAATCTGTCACAGAGCACTAGATCGTGTCTTGCAAGTGTTCATTTTTTTTATGAAAATAAGGGACGAGACGAGCAGGACGTTCAGCTGATGGTAATCGATACGCCCTGTCCGTTACAATACAGTGCCGCTCAGGATTCTTGAAAAACCCAAAAATTCTGATCGGCACTACAACTGCACTCGTCACCTTGAGACATAAGATGTCAACTTTCATTTGCCCAGTAATTTCACTAGAAGGTGCCCTTTAGACAGAAACACAATAATGCTTACACACTACACATTCTGCTTCACGGCAGATAGGCGCAGTTGTGGTACCCATAATTTCGACGGAATCCGGTCCAACGGAGTGGTATAAATAATATACATGTCTTATAAATAATTTATTTTTAAACTTTATTCGAGACACATTAGTTAAAAACAAAATTAAATTAGAATAAGAGTCAAGAGCCGCATTAAAAATGAAAAGATCAATTAACGTAGCTGTAAAATGGCTTTGATCTCAACAAAAGGCCTTCCGGAGTTCGGACAGGTCGCCATCTTAAATTCACCGGACGTTAAACAGATTATCCACTTTTATTCGCCAGACATATTAAACGGAACGTACCCATTTTTGATTCTCTTTGCTTTGAATATTTCAGTAGCTTCAGTAAGACTATTTATAGATACAAATTTGAACAGTGTCTACAGAATAATTCTAGTAACAGAAGAATAATACAATTAAATGAAGAATAATATTAATATATAATTCTACTTTTTATTTTTAATGTATTTTCTTACTTAATCAATATAACTCAGAGGTTATGAAATTTTCTATAAGTGTTTTTGCCAAATAGGAAATTCGAATTAGTCATTACACAATTGGTGTTAATCCTAGAAGTGAGGGTTATCACTTTAAAAACATAACAAATTGTTTAGATTCACAAGAGCGACATCTTAAGTCAATTTCCTAATATGCAAATATTGGGGTTGAGCAGGTTATCAACTGTAAAGTAAATCCTGTAGATGAAGCCACAACCTGAGAGTTGAACAAAGCATACAAGATTTTATAACGATAAGTCACTCGAACGGTTAGCTCAGTTCGTTAGAGAACCGGCACGGAATACCGGAGGTCGTGGGTTTGAGTCCCGCATCGTTCACAAAATTTTATTTTTCAAATTGAATTTGGTACTCACAAATCTAATTAAACTTTCATATTATTTAAACTTTCCTAAAACTAAATAAGATCATTGGAAGTAATTACGTATACATTTTTTGAGAACAAGAGATGATTAAAGGTGATAATTATTAAATACTTTTTCTTTTTTTTGCCTTTTAAAGCAGTCATATATTACGATTGTTTCAAATTGTTAGTGGTTCATAGTAAGTATAAATAGATCACATTAATTACACGGTTCAAGTGGTTTGTTTGTCCTTGTGTAACTGCGGCTTTGTAACACACGATTGTAAATTAGTGTCCTGATTGGATCCCTTCTCATTTATTACAAACTTTGTTGTTCACTTTTACTCTTTAGAACAAAACTCTAGATTCTTGATTAACTGCTATACATAATTTAAATATCTTGTCAATCGTTTTGATTGCTATACTATTATGATTATTTTTATGTATGTAAATCGCTAACTTCTTATTTTTCTTCAATACAAGATTATAAGCAGAAAACCAATCTGAATTTTATGTCATTATAATAATATATTCATTCAAATAAATAAGACAAAGAAATGCAAGAAAATCATGTTTCAAAATATCTAACCCATTACATTTAAAAGAAAACTTAGTATGAATTCAAGTTTAGTTTAATATTGTATTTCACCATCTTTATCCATTCATATACTATACTATGTCAGATTAAGCAAATGATTTAAGTTTTCTTTAGTGTTATGTCAGATGTCACCAGTGGGAGGCTCCTTTGCACAGGATGCTGGCTAGATTATGTCTACCACAATGGCAACTATTTCTGCCGTGAAACAGTTATATGTAAGCATTACTGATTTTTTGGGGTTTTTCAATAATCCTGAGCGGCACTGCATTGTAATGGGCAGGGCGTATCAATTACCATCGGCTGAAAGTCCTGCTCGTCCTTATTTTCATAAAGAAAAGATTATTTCTTATTACTTAACTAATGTTATTTATTACATTAATATCATACAATAATTATAGCAACAGCATCAACAACGGCAAAATATAATATTTCATTTTCCTTAGCGTATTAAAAACGGTATAATGTCTACATCAATTTCAATACAAGCGACATAAAGCTTCTCGCTGTTTTTTTCTATATACTCGTTTTTTATATCTTGGATCCGTATTCCAACAGATGTAATAGATTGAAAGCGTGTGTTAATTAAGGCTGCTATCCCAAGAAATCGCCAAAATAGCGCAAAGTTGAAACCATTTCTCGACGGTTTATATAATATATAGCTGTCTATAACCAAGCTGGTTATAGTCTCTCAAAGAAAAGTTTAAAGAAATAAATATTATGACTCTACATTGTCAGTACATTTATGAAAATTTTATATACGTTCACAAAAATCGCCACCTTTTTGCTATCAATAGTGATTTTCATTATTATAATACTGGAAATAAGGGATTGCTTGTAACTAATTCTAGTAGGCTTTATAAGATACATAATAGCTTTAAGGGTAAATGTATACACTTTTATAAAAAAGTCCCAGCCAGTTTAGGCATTATCTATAAATAAATTAAAATGTTTAATAAAAAAATGACTGTCGTAAATCCTATTACTCCACAGCAGCATATCTAAGTGATCGGACAGCCTGGGACTAGATTATGATTATTGATTATAGCAATAGCAATGACAGTACAATATTGTATATTTTTATTAAAAAGAGCAAAAATAATGCTGGGATAGTTTTTTGCGCCGCTTCTTCCCTCTCAGACCGCCATTTGTTTCCGAAGCGGTAGTAGTATCTAGTATATTAGAAATGACATCAAAGGAATTCTAAAAGAATCAATTTTGAGAAAATGAATGCCTTTTATAATACCTTATGAACCTTAGATTTTGAACATACTCTTTTATCTTCTTGTAGTCCAGAAATTCATGGGCTGCAGCTTTTATTTCCCATCAGGAGAGACACTTGATTATTCCTCCTTCTTCATCCTCCAGATATAAGAATAGTATTTGTCGGTATCCATTATTTCCATAAGCTTAAATAAAGTTACTACTACTATTGTCATTTTCTAATACCTCCATTGATACATCCAATAAAATGCCATTGCAATAATAAGATTGAATATAGTAATATACAAATAACTTAATAAATTCAAATTCAAATATTTTTTTAAAATAGGATGTGACATCACTTATTGAAAGTCAAAAACTACCACCCATTCCAAAACGAATGCCTCAGACCTGAGAAGAATGGGCGCAACATACTCAGCGGGCTTTTTTTCATTAACAAGTTTTAAACAGAGCCATGCTTGGAGTTTCTATGTGTGAAGGAACTCATAATGATAATAGTCATAGTAGAATGCTACCGACACAGTGCATTAAAATAGTAAATTAAAGTGATAATGTGCAGGTAACATCACACGACAAACGGCGGATACAGACAGCTCTCGTAAGAAAGAACAAGTACGGTACGGTCTCCAACAAGATGGATGGATGACCTGGTAAAGGAAGACAGGAACCGTTGGATGCAGGCCGTACGACTTCAGTTGTAACAGCTGACTTCAGTTATAACAGCCGTCTTCAGGCTGATGGTGGTTGAAGAATTTGTGTTGAAAATGAAATGTATTTAACGGATTTCTATAAGTCTTACAAATATAAACAGTCTCCATTTTTATTGTCACATTAACATTATTATTTTTGTTGTTTTTTCTAAGCGTAGTAGAAATTAACCAAATACGTACACATGAACAAATATTACTTGTAACGTTCACATTCACAAAAACATAGTAAGTAGAGTAGTGTTATTAAAAAAAAAATAAAGCTATATTAAATCCGGCTAACCTTCTACAAATAATAAACTGGGTTTTCACTTGGGTAACATCAATCAATAAGGCACATTGAAGTACTCAGTTTGCCGAGATACAAACTTTTGAACCCGTAGAGATACAACAGAAAACAATTGTGGAGCGTTGGGAATTAACTCCAAAAAATAACACAAAAATGTTGCCCAATTCTTCTTTATTTATTATTATATTCACAGTCAATGACATTTTCACATTACACACATTACATCACTTTAGCCTATTGCCCGTTTCCCCCTCTACTACAAAAAAAAAAGAAAAACTACATTTTTTGCTTAATATTATACTTCGGTAGTAAGTACTTAGTAAATAACGGCTATAGGTTCTTCCCAGTAGCCTAGAATTATGCAGTTATGCAGTGTTGGTATTTTTTTAAACAATTTGTTATTTTTTAAAGTAATAAACCTCCCTTCTGGGATAAATTACACAAATAAAATTTGAAAACAAAATTTATGAACGATTCGGGACTCGAGTCCGCGACCTCTCGCGTTTCTTGCGAGCGCTCTTCTACTGAGCCAATCGTTCGAGTGACTTATCGTTGATAAATCTTGATATGCCTTGTTCAAGTCTCAGGTTGTGGCTTCATATACAAGATCTACTTTACAGTTGATAACCTGCACAACCCCAATATTTGCATATTAAGAAATTGACTTGAGATGTCACTCTAACAAACCTAAACAATTTGTTATTTTTTAAAGTGATAACCCTCATCAAGTTTCTCAAATTTAATTGGTATTTTTTATGTATATTATTTTGGTCTGAAGGTCGTAGCTAGTGAAATTACTGGGGAATTTCTAACAGATGCTTCTAAATTTCTGCCGCTCAGAATTTCAAGTTCAATAAAGATTGAGGGCACTGCATTTTAATGGGCAGGACGAATATCATACCATTAAGTGAACGACTTGTCACTTATTCTCATAAAAAAGAACAATCAATCCCGCAAACTAAAATAATTCCCACTGTCTAGAAATTTGTTTTCAATTTCAAGCTAAAATATTAAGTAGTGTTCGTAGTAAATATGTTAATAATAAAGCACATCAAAAAACTAGAAGCCATTTCAAATTCCACTTTGAAACAGGAAACATAATATCCTATCGCAAATTGTGCAATCAAGGAAAGCCTCAGGAAAAGTTCTGTTATTTCATTTTACGTCCATTGATTGTTTTTAATGGAATTTGATGGAAACGAGAATACAGGTCACTTAGGTATACTTTCTTGCAAAACCAGAGGCGAAATACTTGAGGCTTGTGGCCTGAAGTAAATAGAACATCTTCTTTACTAGTGTTGATTTACGCCGGTTTAGCAAGAGATGTATGTAGAAATGTCGATATTATAGGCGTCTGCAGAATATCAGCGTTGTGGCTAGTTTCACAACATAAAGCTGAGCAGACGACCTTTAGGTTCAAAGTTTATGCGTATGATTATGATTTTTGTGTTTGCAAATTTGTTTTTTAACCAAATAAATATATTTTCTTTCTTTCTAGTTGCGAACAAATCTTCAATCGATCTACTTTTTCATCTTCCGGTACGTGGTCACCATTCGAGGATTTTGCTGCCTAGGCTATTTGACCGTCGAGCTATGTACCCTGCCGCCATTACAGTTTCGCAATGGGCTATGTCAGTCAAAGTCAAAATATTTAATTTCATAAACATGTTAGATTGATGTAACATAAATATTATAAACTACATGTTAATAATGTGCAAATTTTTTAAAGTATATTATACATGCATTTATACAGCTATTTTTTATTATGCATATTACAAACTATATATATTATTTTTTACCTTATGGTTTGAGTACTATCATTTATTATAACATAATTATTGTATTTAATCATCGAAGCACTTGTGGCAAAGCGCGACAGCCGCCTTCTTGAAGGTAGCTACTGAAAATCAGTGGGTGATACCCAACTAGTTCTGCAGCATATGCGGTTAAGAAAATTAGACGGTTAACTGACATAGATACGGCGAGATTAGTATACTTTAGTTATTTTCATAGTATTATGTCCTATGGTATATTGTTATGGGGCAGTGCGGCCGATATTAATACTATATTTGTGCTGCAGAAGAGGGCTATTCGCGAGATTTATAACCTAGGTCTTAAATAATCATTAAGAGAAAAATTTAAAGAAATAAACATTTTGACTGTTGCTTCTCAATACATTTTTGATAATGTTTTGTATGTTCATAAGCACATTGAGGAATTTTCTAGAAACTGTGACATTCATAATGTTAACACGAGGAACAAACATAAACTTGTTGTGCCTACTACTCGGTTGGGTCGAGTTAGTAAGTCTTTTGTTGGGCGATGTATATGCTTCTACAATATGATCCCAGAAAATGTACAAAACAAATGTGTTACGAAATTTAAAAGAATTGTTAAAAAACGTTTGTTTGGGATAGGTTATTATAGCATAAACGATTTTCTTAATGACACCACGGACTGGGAATAAAGCGAACACCCTCAGGCTCTTTAATTATAACTGTTTATTGTACGATATTACATTGTAATCCATATTTAATATTAAAAAAAAAAGCCCGCTGAGTTTCTTGCGCCCATTCTTCTCAGGTCTGAGGCAGTCTCTTTTGAATGGGTGGTAGATTTTGACGTTCAATAAGTGATTATAAATCCTATTTTGAATACAAATATTTGAATTTGAATTTGAATTTAATATGCTGAGTAGCAAACCTTTTTGGGACAAAGCACTGCAAACACCAGCTTATTATTAATATGTTTTGTAAATGTTTACCTGTGTTTGTAGTGTGTGTTTACAAATAAAGATATTACTTACTTACTTAATATTTTGGATCTCCTATGGATCTCTTCATTTCTTGCGCCCATTCTTCTCAGGTCTGAGGCAGTCTCTTTTGAATGGATGGTAGTTTTTGACGTTCAATAAGTGATTTTAAATCCTTTTTTGAATAAAAATATTTGAATTTGAATTTGAATCTGATTCGATCTCGCAGGGAGACTCCGAGCCATTAAATTTTTACACATACACATAGAAAACAGAATTAAATAACATTTAGAAATATCTAATATTTAATAACTTGGCCCATGGGGTCCAGAGGCGCGGAGAATGTTCAAAATACTATCTTCCCGCCTTAATAAGGCTTCTAGAAACCCAAGCGCTGGCAGTTATTTCGGTCAACGAATCAGCCTAGCTATCCAACGCGGAAATGCTGCCCGTATTCTTGGTACGCTTCCACGTAATGAATTTTAATTTTATTGGAAATATAATTATAAGATTTGTTTTGTTTGAATATAAAAGAAATTTAATGACTTACCAATATGAAAATTACAGATTGAAACAAAATTATTATATCAAATGTAAAACAGTATATAGGTACCTTTAAAATATGTTTAATATGTATGTATATATCTTAATAATTTTATAGCACCATTCACATAACACTCAATGATCACACAGAATCAAACTGAACACAATAAAGTTATATGGCATTTTATTTGAAAATCCCTAAAACGATAATGCTCCCAAAACGTTTCCTAAATTTACACATATTGTGGCCGTGATTCAATGTTTACGTGATCGGAATTCTTAATTTACTATTTCAGAGAAATCCATGTTTTCTTGATTTATTATGTGTTTAAATATTCTATTCAATTTGAATGTATTAATATCTGATTAAGTGTTAATTTAAATATTATTTATTTAGTTATTTTATTTATATTGATTATAATTATATAAACTTGTATATACTATTATTATTACATGAATTGCTAAAATCCACTTACAGCTAATAATATATAATTTCCTCGGGGAGAATATGACAAGACTTTTACATTTCTTGTACTCGAAATCAGCGGCACATCCCCATAACATACTTATAATAACATAATAATACTTCCTCTTCTTCTGAGCGACCAAGAGAAAACAAATGTATTTGGTGACCACCTAGCCTGAGTTTTTCAGCCAAATCCCAGAACTGAAAATACAATGCCAGACGAGGAAATTCAGGCATTTTTGGATTTTTGGACCGCGGGAAATAAGTAACTTCATAAATTTTCTAAGGCCTAATAAATCGCCTGCATACGATTTTATAACCAGTAGTCTCTTAAAAGAGCTAGGCAGGCCTAATATCTTAATTGCATCATTATTAAATGCAATATTACGAACAGGGTACTACAGGGTACCCCTGCCAATGGATAATCGGCCAAATTGTTACGATAGGAAAACCCCTAAACGAGCCAACATCTTACAGGCCATTAGGTCTACTGCCAACTTCGTTGAAGCTATTCGAAAAGGTGCTACTGGCGAGTTTAAAACCCATCCTTACACCAGTAATCCCTATTCACCAGTTTGGATTCCGTGAGAACCATACCACAATTGAACAAGCTCATAGAACTGTGAACACCATCTTTCGAGCATAAGAAACTAAATGTTATTGCATAGCGGCGTTTCTGGATATCAGTCAGGCATTCAATAAGGTGTGGCACGGTGGACTCCCCTTTAAGCTCAAAAAATTGCTTCCTCACAATATAATATTTGCATTATTGAAAGGTAGGATTTCAGTTCAGTTGTAGGAACAGACAGATGCTTTGAAGTAAAAGTTTGCACTGTGCTTAAGCACTTTGTTATTGTATTAATACAATCTGGAATACCGCAAGGATCTGTGCTTGGACTTATGCTGCACCTGATATTAGACCACCAGCATATTAACCAACAATACTGACAACACAGTAATGGGAACATATTCGAATGACAAAACTATATTAGCAACCCATAGAAACGAAATCGTTGCCAGTCACCATCTGCAAGAAAATCTTGAACTCGTGTCAAAATGGTATCAAAAATGGAGAATCAAACCCAATGCAGAAAAGTCTATACAGGTTAACTTCACGCTTAGGAGGTCAAACTGTGCGACGGACAGAAATACATGGGAAGCAAAATACATGGGCCTGTACTCAGACCGAAAATTGATGGCGGAAGCAAATTTGGACCAAGAGAATACAGCTGGACTCTAAAGTCAGGTAGTTGAACTGTCTCCTAGGCAAACAGTGAAGACTATCCAAGTTCAGCAAACCATGTGTGTATAAAAGCAATCTCAAACATGGCATGGACAGATGGAGTGCAGCTCTTTGGCACAGCGGCTGAAACAAACAAAAATAATGGAGCGTTTTCAATCCAAAGTAATCAGAATGATTTATAACATAACTTGGTATATAAGGAATAGACATATGTACCTACATCTAGGATTCCCTACAGTAAGTGAAGAAATAAAAAATCATATCCAAAGATATTTGGAAAGGATTTCGAATCACCCGCCCTCGGCCGACTTGATCATTAACGACTGTGTTCAGTTCATTCGACTAAGGAGACTTAGTGTGACTAGCTTGCAAACACGTTTTGAATAAATCAACTAATAAGTGAGGCACGTGGCCAATGGATCACTCTCAACTATCAGATAAAATCCAAGCGTAAGCTGAATGAAGTGTTGCCCATTGTTGGAAATTATCAACGGATCGCAACAAGGGCAATAAAGAGAGAAGAGAAAAAAAAAGAATACTTCCTCTGATGAAAACCATTGAAGATCGGAGTCGCCGCGTGCTATTGGAACTACAAAGGCTGACAATGATGCTTAATGCTAAAATTAAACCATGTATGGAAAAAAATGAAACATAAGTTGATCAAATTAAAAAAAAATGCAAAATGTATAATAAATGAGACTAAAATATCCTTTTGAAAATTTTTAAAACTTTCGATTGCCATTCGGTGCGTAATGAAATGTAAATGAAAATGTGCATAGAACCATTTAATTTAATTTCCATAAATTTGAACAAGTTGATTTCTTTCCTTATTCTTAAAGAAATATAAAAGTTATTCGAATTATTTATTTATTAAAATTGGACTTTGTTTTTCTCTTTCAAATATGCAATAAGTGGTTCAATACGTAGTAAGTAGTTACAAAACGTGCAGGTTTTACAGATAAAGCATATTCAAATAATGGTGACAGTGAAATGATAACCAGGATAAGAAATGTTATGATTTATCTAACAACCCATTTTGAAAAAAGTAGTATTAAGGACAAATGTTCATTTTGGTTGCTTTAATTATTGGTATAATAAAATAAAACAAATGTGTGTTTTGAAATTATCATCTCCTATTTTGTTGGCAATCCGGCAATCCGTTCATTAGTTTAGGAGTCCATCGCGGATAAACAACGTGACACGTAATTTATATTAAGATTATCACCACATAATTTACAAATATGACAAAACGAGATAAATAAATGGTTAAATGTTATGTACTACTTAATGTATTTCGCATCAAGTAGGTATTTGATATGTTTACTGACAGAGACCATCCTCATGCCTGATTACCCCGCTTACAAACATAAAGTACTTGTGATTTCTTTGGTTTTGAATGAAAGTAGGCACCGTGTGACCAGGTGATGTTCGTTTGTTCTCGGATTACATAACATAAAGCGTCTAGTACTGAAAATTAAAAAAAAAATAAACTTACACTAATAATATGCAATAGTTATCAGTCATGTTACAACATTTTTGGGTATACCTAAATATTATCAATTACTAGCAGCTGCTGATTTATTTAATTTGCTAATTATTCTTCAATAATAAATAAATAATTTTATATGGTTATCCATGAAATTGGGTTTTGTTCAGAAACATATCAAACGAACGAAAACAAACATATCTAGACGGTTATGTAAATGCGAACTATAAATAAAATAACTTCATTTAACTTTGAATTGAGGTTTAACTTTTAATCAAAGTGGTGAAAAACATAAAAACATTTATTAATTTATAATATGGATACGGCGATCCGTTTTACGTAGTTACGATATTTCAACAGCAAAATGTCTCCATGTAAAAAAATAATAGTTGTTTTTCACAGCTATTATATTAAAGATAAACCGCAATTCAAAGGTACCTAAAATGACGTTAATTAACAATAAATATAGTAGTAAATTCACCGAATACCCAATAAGTGATTACTTGAAGATTTTCAAGTAAAATAAAATGAAATATTTACAAACGTAACTATATTTACTCTGATAGCACAGTCGGAGGCGTTAAGTGGAAAACTTGAGCTGTGTAATTAAAAATTCAGTCTACTTCGGACTGAAGCGGGAAAACTAATTTATCTGTTTATAAAGGAAATACTTCAACTGGTTTTTTTAACTATTACACTTTATCGTACCTTTCCTGTCTTTAGTTTGCTATTAAAACTTAATGTTGCAGGTAAGTAAGATATCGAACGATATGATACTTATACTATAAATTGTCTCTGAATTATTAAATTTATCATTTGTTTTTATTAAGATATCTTATAGTTATTTCTAAGAATGTTTTAAAAATTTCCACGCAGATTACAAAATTATATTCGTAATAGTTATTTATGCAACTGTTGTGTAATAAGGGGTTTTAAAACACGAAAGTTGTGTGTTGAGTGTTTTAATACCTAATTATCAACAGTTGCATAATAGTTATTTATGCAACTGTTGTGTAATAAGGGGTATTAAAACACGAATGTGGATTTATCTCACGAAGCCGAGTGTGATAAAAGTGTCACATGAGTGTTTTAATGCCTAATTATCAACAGTTGCATGCAAGACTTTATCTACACCCAGAATATGAATCCTCTCAAAGATTCTGAAACAGTTAGCTTACTGCTAACATTAAAACCGTTAGTCCTAGTAGTAACCTTATATCATCCATTACCTGATGATATACAAATAAACTAAGAATTAATGAAAGAATTATTTATTTTAGTAATAATTATCATTTTGTTTAGTGCAATAATTAAAATTCAGTTAAATATTATGTTCTTTAGCAGCGTTTAAAATGAATCGCTCATTTTTTGTAAACAAAACAATAAAAATATCAAAGCAAAATGGCGGGGATTCGAATAACCTACTTTTTTTTACGGCGCGCGATATTCTGATAGTGTGGAGCGCGCGTAAACGAAAATGTTCTTTTTTTGAAATTCATACAGATACCACGCATCGAGCAATAAGAATGTGGCTGTCTGTTAAAACTCTTTGACCATAAAGGAATTGAAAAAAAAAAATTAGGAGTGTTGTTATGAAATTCAGTACAACATTACAACACTCGTTTGGATGATGTAATGGTTATTAGAACATTGGGTGTTTTAATGTTGGCAATAAGCTAACTGTTTCAGAATCTTTAATAGAGGATTTAAAGCATGGGTGAAAATTTTTTTTTTTTTTTTTTTTTATTGAATAGGAGGACAAACGAGCGTACGGGTCACCTGGTGTTAAGTGATCACCGCCGCCCACACTCTCCTGCAACACCAGAGGAATCACAAGAGCGTTGCCGGCCTTTAAGGAAGGTGTACGCGCTTTTCTTGAAGGTACCCATGTCGTATCGTCCCGGAAACACCGCACAAGGAAGCTTATTCAACAGCTTCGTGGTACGAGGAAGAAAGCTCCTTGAAAACCGCACTGTGGAGGACCGCCACACATCCAGATGGTGGGGATGATATCGTAACTTGTGGCGTGTCGTGCGAAGGTGAAATTCGGCGGCAGGAATCAGGTTGAACAGCTCTTCGGAACACTCCCCGTGATAAATGCGGTAGAAGACACACAATGAAGCGACGTCTCTACGCAACGCCAAGTGATCCAGCCGTTCACAGAGTACTGGGTCCCCGACAATTCGAGCTGCTCTGCGTTGCACGCGGTCAAATGGATCGAGCTGATACTGGGGTGCGCCAGACCAGAGATGACAGCAATACTCCATGTGAGGCCGGACCTGCGCTTTGTATAGCGCTAGAATGTGGGCCGGCTTGAAGTATTGCCGTGCTCTATTTATGACGCCCAGTTTCTTTGAAGCCAGTTTGGCTTTGCCCTCCAGATGGCCACGGAATTGGCAATTGCTCGGGATTTCGAGACCCAGTATTCCGATACTAGGCGAGGCTTTAAGGGAAGTGTTCTCGAAGAGCGGTGATACGGCAAATGGGGTTTTTTTTGTGGTAAACGCGCAAACTTGAGTCTTCTGGGGGTTAAATTGGACAAGGTTCAACTTACCCCATTCCGCGACCTTCTCGAGAGAGGACTCGATAGAAGACACAAGTTTCACCCGGCACTGGTCGACGTTTTCCCGAGAGAGACCTGCATGGCCCGTGTATACGGCATCACCAGTGCTGTCGTCTGCATAGCAATGCATGTTGGCGGTGTCCAACATATCATTGATATGCAGAAGAAACAGCGTGGGAGATAGCACACAGCCTTGGGGCACTCCAGCGTTCACGGGCTTGGGATTCGAGCAATAACCGTCGATAACGACCTGTATGCTGCGCCCAGTGAGGAAGCTGGAGGTCCACTTGCATAAGCTCTCGGGAAGCCCAAATGATGGAAGTTTTGCGAGGAGCGCCTTGTGCCATACACGATCAAAGGCCTTCGCTATATCCAGACCAACTGCCAGGCCTTCCCCCTTGCTTTCAAGAGCCACCGCCCATCTGTGTGTTAGTGTGTTATACCAGAAGATCGCCAGTCGACCGACCATGGCGAAAGCCGTACTGCCGGTCGTTGATCAACTGGTGACCCTCAAGGTATACCAAGAGCTGGCGGTTAATTATGCTCTCCATAATTTTGGAGAGTAGGGAGGTAATAGCAATAGGCCTGTAGTTTGCCGGATCCGAACTGTCTCCTTTTTTTGGGATCGGATGGACAAGGGCTGACTTCCATGAATCAGGGACTACGCCTTTTGAATAAGAGTGCCGGAATAAACGCGTTAGCACCGGCGTCAACTCAGGGGCACACGTTCTAAGCACGATTGGAGAAATGCCATCCGGCCCGCTCGACTTCCTGACGTCCAACGAAAACAGAGCTCGCCTAACAGTTTTCTGTCGGAACTGTACTTCAGGCATGGAGCTCTGACACCGCGGGATGGTCGGCGGTGTTTTTCCGTTGTCGTGAAGAGTTGAGTTGGAGGAAAAAAGAGTGCACAGGAGATCGGCTTTCTCTTTTGCCGTATGGGCCAGGGTGTCATTCCTCATGTGCAACGGCGGCATGGACGGCTGGTTGAAGTTACCGAGAGCAGCTTTCGACAACGACCAGAACTTGCGTGTTCCGGTCGGGTAACTGGAAAGCTGCTCGCCAATTTTGACGACGTGCTTCGATTTCGCACGGGCGATTTGCCGCTTAAAAAATCTGGAGGCACGGTTATATTTCCTCTTCAGAACTTTGCAGTTCGGATCCTTTGAGCCCAGCGCCGCAACCCAAGTTCGATACGCCTGTTTTTTGCAGTCAGATGCTGCTTTAACTGACGCATCGAACCAGGGCTGTGATCTGCCACCGATCGGTACTACAGAGCTTGGTATAAAAATATCCATGCCCTGCAGTATCACATCGGCTACTGCAACGGCGCAGGCACTAGGATCATCTGAAAGGAAACAAACCCTGCCCCAAGGGTAGGATGCAAAAAAGGAACGCATCCTATCCCAATCTGCTGACTTGTAGTGCCAAACGCGGCGGGTCGCTGGTGGTCTGCGACGTTGGCGTCGGATAGGCACTACACTCCTGACCAGGCAATGGTCGGACGTTCCGAGAGGGGCGTCGACAGACACCTGGTAACCATCGGGATGTGTAGTCAGCAGAAGATCCAATAAGGACGGCATGTGGCTATCCACATCCGGGAGCCGCGTCGGCGACTCAACCAATTGGGACAGACCATACGCCAATGCAAAATTATGCACAGATCGCCCTGCGTAGTCTGTGGTACGTGATCCAAGCCATTCGGCATTGTGCCCGTTGAAATCACCCAAGACTACGATTTCAGCGGAGGGGATCTGAGCAAGCACGTCATCAAATGCCGCTTGAACGCAGCCCATGAGGTGATCCGTTTCTGCGTTACCACTATGGGACCTGTAGACACACGCATAGATGCGGACGCGGTCCTCTAAATCTACGCCGAGCCAGAGAGTAGACAGGCCCCTACCCTCAAAATTGCCGAGACGGCGACAGCAGATATCCTCCCTAACGTACACACATACCCCGGCATGAGGCATGAAATTATGCTCAATTTTGTACCCGGGGTACGTTAAATATGACGTATCGCTAGGTCGAGATATCTGCGTCTCCGTAAGGAAACACAAGGCCGGCTGCGCCGTCTCAAGGTGGTGGTGGACGGCGTTTAAGTTGGAGTGAATTCCCCGGATGTTACAAAAGTCCACATTAAGCGTGGAGCGGGGTGCCGTGGTGTTGCTGCCCTGTTTGTCCTGTGACATACGCGGTACTGTGCCCTCCCCAGAATACGAGGGGCAGCCCGAGCGCGAATGCTCGGGGAGGGATTCTCCGGCTCTACAAGAGCCGGTACCCTCCTGGGGTAATTTATTTTTTAGGACCGCTCTCATATTTTTTGGGGGGGGGGGGAGAGGACGGGGGGGAATGGCCTCCGGTCCTCGACACTAACCTATGCGAAACATAGCGGCACTAGGCCGCTACTTCACGCCGGTATTCTGTGCGAGTGTGGTAAGTAACCCGGACGAGTCTGGCCCGATTGTGCTGACGACATAAGACAGCAGCGTGACTCTCCCACTTTCAAAAAGCCCGTAGTCGCCTCTTACGACACCCTTGGACCTGGGACTACCCTATTCTTTTTACGCCCCGAGGCAGCACAGGGCAAGATAAAAGACTTTATCTACACCTATAAAATGAATTCTCTATAAAAGATTCTGAAACAGTTAGCTTACTGCTAACATTAAAAAAGCCAGTCCTGAATACATTTTTATCTACACCCATGCTTTAAATCCTCTATTAAAGATTCTAAAACAGTGAGCTTATTGCCAACATTAAAACTTCCAATGTCCTAGTAACCATTATATCATCCAAAGGAGTTTTATTATGAAAACTTATGATATAATGTTGTACTGAATTTCATTACAACACTCGTTGGGTGATGTAATGGTTAATAGGACATTGGGTGTTTTAATGATGGCAATAAGCTAATTATTCTAGAATACTTAATAGAGGATTTAAAGCATGGGTGTACATAAATATGTATTCATATGATCATAATATTATAAATACAAACACACTTCTTTAGTTTTATAAAGAGCATTCTATAAAATATTTAGTTACAAAGTTAAATATGTGTAAAGATAATTTGGTGTAACATCGTGGTCTAATTATTCATTAATTTAACAACTCCGTTCTTGAAATACTACTCCAGTTTGTAGAGCTCTACATCCCAGTGCAGGGATAATAATACACTTGTTTACTGTTTCATTGTATTACGTTACCGAATTAAAACATGATCACTGGATTGATGTAGCTGTATTATTTTCTATGTTGTAACTTTAGTACGATTTTAATGATGGTTTAAATAATACTACTGCTAAATAAATACATTTTATGCCTAATTGTGTAGTTGTTATTTTTATTTACTTTTATTAAATGAGATAGTATTTTTTATGGAGAAAAAACCAGCGTAAGTACGTACTATCTTTGAAGAAACCCACATCATATCTTCCTCGGAACACAGCGGAAGGAGGTTCATTATTAAGTTTAAACATAGTTTAGCATTTAAGACACTATTAAGTAAAATACTGTTACTAAACTAAAATTATTTTCATCGATATGTCATTCACGTACAATAATATCATATAATTAGAACAATAAATCGCTAATACACAGATATTATTAAGGTAGGGCTAACAAAATCTGACAATATAAAATTTTTTTTATAAGATATATGACAATATATCAGAAACATGTTTTATGGCAAAGGGGGACAAACGAGCGCACCTGGTGTTGTATGATCACCACCACCCACATTCTCTTGCAACACCAGAGGAATCACAAAAACGTTGCCGGCCAAGGTGTACGCGCTTTTTTTTCAAGGTACTCACGTTGTATCGTCTCGGAAACACCACACAAGGAAGCTCATTCCAGGCTTTGTAGGACTTGGAAGAAAGCTCCTTGAAAAACGCTCTGTGGAGGACCGCCACGTATCCAGATGGTGGGGATAATATCCTCATTTGTGGCATGTCGGTGAAGGTGTAATTCAGCGGCAGGAATCAGGTGAAACAGCTCTTTGGAACACTTCCCGTGATAAATGCTGTAGAAGATAAACAGCAAGAAAGCGACGTCCACACGCAACGCTAATAAGCCGTTAAAATAGTAATATATCCTTGACTTATAAGGCAGCTATACGTTGCATGCGCACAAATGGTTCCAGCTGAAACTGTGGTGAACCAGACCAGAGATGAGACCAATACTCCGTATGTTGGCCGGGGCTGCGCCATATGCATTTTATTTATGAAAATACGGGACGAGACGAGCAGGACGTTCAACTTATGGTAATTGATACGCCCTGCCCGTTACAATGCAGTGCCGCTCAGGATGCTTGAGTAGTCCAAAAATTCTGAGTGCCACTACAATTGGGCTCGTCACCTTGAGCCATAAGATGTAAAGTCTCGTCTCGAAACACAGTAATGTTTACACATTACTGCTTCACGGCAGAAATTAACGCCGACAACTATCCGGTATCCATAATCTAGCCGGCATCCTGTGTAAAGGAGCCTCCCACTGGTAAATGCATGCGAGCGATATAATGTGTGCCGACTTGAAGTAGTGGCTCGCTAATTTAGCCTCGAAGAAACTGATGGTTGAAGACCAATCTTTGAAGAAATTAGCTTTGCCTTCCACATGATCGCGGGATTGGCAATTGCTAAATGTTTTCAAACTCAATAGTCCGTTACTGTAGTTTACGAAGAGCGATGATACGACATCTCATCAAGATAAGACTAACATAATAATTAAAATCAATTTGTATCGCACAGACCCAGCAGTATCTGTCTGTAAACTCAATTACATTTGGTAAACTCAAAAACAGTCCACGTGCTGATAAACCGAATCGGCTGTTTAATTCTACGAATTGTATCCCTGATTAATTGTATTTTTTTATTAACTTCTTTTAATCGGGAATTGAAATCGATTGAAGTTTATAAAGCATTGTAGTCTACAAAATAGAAAACTAATTTTTCACTACCACTAAATATTATAATACAAAGTCCCTTCCCACTGTCTGTCCCTATGAATACTTAGACGCTAAAGCTACGCAAAGGATTTTGATGCAGTTTATTTTGGTAAAAAGAGTGATTCAAGAGGAAGGTATATGTATAATACACGCATAATATTATAGTAGAGAAACACTATTAATTTTAGAGGCTTCAAAAATGATGTCGTCAATAAACACATTTTTTGCGCTTACATTGCAAACGCCGGCTGAACCATACGACATAGATAAAATAATATACTACAGTACCTACCAACACTTCGTCTTTCGGTACGAGGTCCCCATTCGAGGACTTTATTGCTATTGCGTTTATAAATACAAAATCAATCCAAAAATATTTCTGCAAATATTCTAGAAAGTGATTTAATAAAATATGAATGAACGAACTAGACCTATATAATATTACTATAGTACGTTATGATTCCTAATGCATAATACGTACTCTTAAGCATCATTCTCGTCCTCGTACTTTTAAGCATCTTTGTATGCAAACCCATTACAATGAGTGCCTTAATTTATACAAAAATGTTTCAAACTCCGAAATCCTAAAATGTTAATACGTATTTTATAACTTGAGTGCGGTAATGCCATAAAAACATAGGGTCTAAACTTTGATCATATCGTGTGCAATTTCGCGAAATTGATTGTAAGTTTTCACAAGGGTGGCATGCAATAAAAGGCGAGAGGTTCTACTTTTTTTCGTATAACGAAACAATGATTTCACTTTATGTTAAATATCGTTAATTTTTTTTTGTACTTAAAATTATAGCTAATACATAAATGTTGAATTGAATTTAAATTAAAGTTGAATTGTTGAATGAAAAACTTTTCACAAATATATACAATATACGTATTGGAATCTATTCCGCATCTTCCTTTATTTCTGCGAGGCACAAATAATTATGAAATACTAATAATGCTTTTACAAGCTGGTTTTATTATGCTACAGTTTGTCCAAAGTTTCTTTAATTTGTTCATGTTGGACCTGGTAATTGCCATACACCGGTTAATATCACCACATTGCTGGTGATCAGCGCTCCAAGATAAATATATTTTGATTGTGCTTCGTCACAGTTAGCAATTTTTGCGATTTCTGGCGAGTTGGTTTTACATTTTGTTTAGTTAAAAGTTTAAACTTTTGCTTTGAGATATTTCCTTTGTACGGTTGAACTGTAACGAATGGATGTAAGCCAGACCGTTACTCATATAAAGAGCAATAGATCAGTAGCTGCTGCAGGCTGCTGCCTCTCTGACTATTTAAATGATTCCTATTATATAACAGTTACCAATGACGACGATCCTAAATTTATGCATTTCAAGAAAATATTAAGGTACTTGTAAACAAACATTTCTTCAATTTTTTTAATAATGTGCTGGTATTCATAACGATTCTTCATTCGATTAATTAAATATCTTGCTATATGATATGTGTCGTAGGTAGAATATAAAATAAGTTGTTTTACATAACAGCCAGTTATTTTTCAGGTTGTATTGATGTTCGTTGTAAAACTTTCTCATTAATCATTTTGTTCGTATTGAATAGCTAAAGACTAAACTGTCACTCTCGGCTATGTAACGAACATTTGGGTCGGCTTTTTTTGACTAAGGAAGCGCGGTGAGTCAGAGTAAAATATACCAGAGTAATTTAGTCACATTCATAATTATGCTAGTTGACCCGGCATTATTTTGCCGTATAAATTATTTTTAATGATCTACAGTTTTTCTCCAACCTGCTTTTAAAAGCCGACTCCCACATTTATGCACCGGCTGATTATGGGTACCACAATGGCGCCTATTTCTGGATTCAGATTCTTGGACAATTCACACTTTATATTTATAAATTATAGCCTATGTGTTATTCTGATGTGTAAGCTATATTATTGTAAGGTTTCATTAAAGTCCATCCAGTATTTTTTTATTATTAGTAGGATAGTAGGATTACTTGTCTGGCCATATATATGATTTTAACTTAAACAGTTTAAATTTATTTTGAATTGCAATTTAGTACCCGTTGTTTGTAACTTCGATTATTTCCCGCCAATGCACATAATTTTCCAGGTAAATATTATATCAAAACAATGGAACAGGGTGTTCAATGGATTAAGAAAAAAGAAGAAAATATATAACTAAGGATTGGATTATTTTACATAAAAGTTGCTTAAATTGTATCTCTCATCGTAACCGTTACTCATTCTTTATAAATGTATTAAGTGGCAGGTCTAGACGATGAGTAACACGATCAATACTCATTGGGAAAACCTTTTGAAACAGACATTCGAAGGCACATTAATTCTTTTTTTTAACTGTGATATGCAATAAAATCAAATATATGAGAAAATAATTAATAATAAGACGCCGCCTAATTGAATTAATTTAATTTAATAATTTTTACCAGTGGGAGGCTCCTTTGCACAGGATGCCGACTAGATTATGCGTACCACAACGGCGCCTATTTCTGCCATGAAGCAGTAATGTATAAGCATTACTGTGTTTCAGTCTGAAGGGCGCCGTAGCAAGTGAAATTATTGGGCAAATGAGACTTAACATCTTATGTCTCAAGGTGACGAGTGCAGTTGTAGTGCCACTCAGAATTTTTGGGCACTGCATTACATAATGGGCAGGGCGTATCAATTACCATCAGCTGAACGTCCTGCTCGTCTCGTCCCTTATTTTCATAAAAAAAAATATGTTGTTACTATAAAATTGCGACACCCAAACTGGGTATCCATAATATACTGCCTTGTATAATAATTATAGTATAAACTTCAAATGTTATATTTAAGGACTATATTTATGGAATTGCAATAAATTTAAATTGAAATAAAATTTGCAATCATAATATCGAATTTAGATGATGTGTCAAAAAAGCTGCATTGAAACACTATTTACTTTTGTTATTGCTTTACATAAATAGCAGATTAATTGTTCACTTAATCGAAAAAGTTTATGAGAGAGATTCTTGACTGTATCCAGTTCAAACAAAGAGCTTTCAATTTAATTGAATACAAAAGTTAAGCGTTCCGATTCATTTACTTCTGAATTGAAAATTTGTAGAGTTCATTTTTCCAGAGAGTAAGGTAATTAGAACCAGCACTAAGTTTCATCATAATAAGTTATTAATTACGTGACAATATCCTTGTAATTTGCTCACTGATGACTACTTCATAAATTGCTAATTAGATTTCCACCTCAATACTATAGCTGTAATAATTTACCTTACAATTAGTTCAAAAAGGTTGCGGAATAAGAAATATTTTCAATTTTTTGGGGATTTGACTAAGAATAGCATTAATATTATATATTTTGAAATGAAAACTTCTTTAGCGACGTTGAGAAATTTTCTTAGGACGGGTAAAAAATGTTAAACGCGCGTCAGGACACGTGGCCTGATCGAAAATTCGTAAGACAATCGTTGAGATTATGGATGACAGATTTGTACTTCTAAACTCATTTTCGTGTACGATAACGCAATAAATGAATATTGTACAAACATAAATGCTAGTAATTTTATTCTTATAAATAAAGCAATTCGTGCTAAATTAATCCCTAAATATTCAAAAATGAGAAAAAAGAAAAGGAGGCAAATGGGCAAGAGGTCCATGGGGATGGGGAGTGGTGAGGCAACCGCCCATGGACATCCGCAGCAACAGGTATCAAGAGATGCGTTGCTGGCCTTTAAGTTGTGTTCTTTTCTTGAAGATTTTTAAGTCGTATCGGTTCAGCCAAACAGCATCCAGTGATTGTTTCCACAAAGTGGCTGAGCGAAGCAAGAAATTTCGTGATAAAACACGCGATTGCGGAATGCCAGACATCAATATGATGCGGGTGGTTTTTAGCTTTTCGTGGATGTAATGTCCGGTGGTGGAATTCAACCGCTGGAATCAACACGAATAGCTCCTCTGAGCATTCCCCGTGATAAATGCGGTAGAAGATGCAGAGAGAACCCACATCTCTACGCAACGCCAAAGAATCAAGACTATCAATGGTGACTTGATCGTCGATGATTCGAGCCGCTCTTCGTTGTATGTGGTCAAATGGAACAAGCTGGTACTGGCGATCGTCCGCACAGATGAGATCAGTACTCCATGTGTGGCCAAATGTGCACCTTATATAGTTGCAGGCGGTGACTTGTAGTGAAGTACTGTCTCGCCTTACTGACACCAAGTACTGTACACCAAGCTTTTTAGAGGCCAGTTTGGCCTTCTCTTCCAAGTGACCACGAAACTGAACGTCGCTCAATATATGGACGCCAAGTATGCCGATACAGGCTGCATTTCTGCAAAATGGGGCAACCTTTTTTATTTTCACTGAAATAGAAATTTTCTAAAAATTCTGTCATAGAAAATTTGTCGATACAAAACAAATATTGGAAATGAAAATAATTATGGGTCCCAAATTGAAGTAAAAACAATCGTCTCTCTCTCTCTCAAGTTGGACTAAACTGCACTAAATGAAGTAATTCCTATTAAGATCCGTTCATTAGTTTTGGAGTTCACTGGGAACAAATATCAGAACACTAGATCTATATATTATATTAAGATTATGGATCATAGACATACTCTTATTACTTTAAACAACATCATCCATGCCTCGTAATGTTGCTAATTGTCATATTCATTCATACACCTACCAAGACCCGAATTCGAATCCTTTAAATAGGTCATCACATCTGTTAGTGCGATATCTGAAAACATGTCCGTTGGAGACTTTCCAACTCCAGTACCTCTAATTAAGCAAACCCCTATGGTGATATCTGCAGCAACACTAAGTACTTTAAAATATTCTTCGACGATCAACTCAAATTCTGCATTGCTAGTACAACTATATAAAAACGGGCATGAAATTTTTTTTTATAATTATAGTAATGATAATATTTTGATATAAATGACTCTACTTAACAATATTTTTTTTATTATATTTTATTTAGGACAACAAACAATCATACAAACAATTTTACTTATAACTAATTGTTCATACAGTTAAGTATTTCTGCAATAAACACCGTTATCCATGACTTATTAATGATAGTGGGTTCATGAACAATCTTATATAATACTATTGGACCCAACAGACGTTGTCCTGTCGGAAATTTCGGACACACGTCTTAAATTCGAAAAATGGGTCCAACCGTTAGGAGGAGTCCACTAAAATACACATGAGCAGGAAAATTATATTATATGGACGGAATTGAATCTAAACCAATCTCAAATTCACTGGAACACACAAACAAATCATCAAAATCGGTCCAGCCGTTTAGAAGGTAGTTCAGTTGTGCATCAAAACCATTCTCAAATCCACTTGAAGACACACACCAATCTCAAATTCACTGCAACATACAAAAATATCATCAAAATCGGTCCAGCCGTTTAGGAGGTAGTTCAATTGTGAATCTAAACCATCCTCGAATCAACCTGAAGACACACAGAAAGTTTCATCAAAATCGGTCTAGCCGTCTAGGAGGAGACATACACACGCACAAAGAAATATATATATTAAGATAGGTATTATTAAACTAAACTCTTTATAAACTAAGTACTTAACTACTACTTATAAACTAAGTTTTACTAGATGTTTTCTGAAGCAAACAGTTTTGAATATTATTTCACAATTTTAATTGAGCTACGACTAAGCGCCTGTATTACTGCTTTCTTGCATTAAAACTGTTGATGTCGTTAAAATATTAATTGTATAAATCTACTGTCCCATAGGACAGTAGCTATAGTATATAACGCTGGCTGTGACAGCCAGCGTTTTTGCGACATATAATTTACCTACCTCAATATTATTTACCTGATTTTAATTTTAAAGGTTGAATTGGTATAAGAAGTTATCCTTAGAAGAATTTATACGATGGATCAGCGCAGTGTACGAATATAACCGTTACTTTAGAAACCTAAATCAAATTCCAGAAGAATTATTCTGGAGATGACCCTTTGTACTTCGTGATCACAATTCATCACATACTATAGCTTTCGCCTGCGACTTAAATTGTATCCTGTGTCATTTTGTACCCCAAAATAGAAAAACCTTGATATACATTCGAAAAGTAGCAAACAATAGCAACTCATATTCACATTTATAGTATTAGTAAATATAATATACAAATATTATTATTTTGGGGTATTTTGGCCACATTGCCTGACGCCTTACCTAGCCGCTGGTCGGATCAGATCAAGACACTCACTAACGACCGCAATAAGGAAAGCCGAGGACCGAAAGGAGTGGAGGGCTTTAGTGGCCAACTTACAAAAACTTTGAAGTACGGACACACGACCGAAGAAGCAGAAGAATATACAAAAGCAGCTGCATGAATATATTGGATTCTATTTCATCAAAAGTTCGATCATCATATACGAATTTATTGCCCACGCGGGTTTTTTTTACATGTGACACAATACAGTGTAAAGTTCACCTTATGTCAATCTCCAATATAAGGTACTGTAGGTATATGAACACGTTTAGTATAAGATTGTATTCCACTGCAGGCTACATACTCTCACGCCATATTGAGTCACGCGATGTCCACATTACATCGCTTTGAGATTTCCTTTGCACTCACAAAATTACTTTGTATCTGATATTACTTTCCTCACATTTTTCAATCAGTGGTTTTCATTTTGTTGAATAGTTACGTTGAAACAGTATTACGTAAGCATTATTAATAGAGAGAGATCGCTCTTCAGTAGAAATATATTCTAAGAACATGGTTGTGGCCCCCATATTGAAGGATTGGCCATAGATATTGAAGACTTAGTTCTGCAGCATACGTGTTTAAAAGATTAGACGATTAACTGATTTCCATAGTATTATGTCCTATGGTATATTGCTATGGGGCAACGCTGACGATATTATACAAAATTTGTGCTGCAGAGTGCTATTCGAGCTATTTATAACCTAGGCCCTGAAGAATCATTGACAGCAAAATTTCAAGAAATTAACATCTTGACTGTTGCTTCTCAATATACCCTATTAATATTATAAATGTGAAAGTTTGTATGTCTGGATGTATGTTTGTACTTCTTTAACGCAAAAACTACTGAATAGATTTTGATGAAACTTTACAATAATATAGAACTTACACACCAGAATAGCACATAGGCTATTATTTATAAAAATATCGCGTGAATTATACTTTATATGGCAAAACAACGTTTGCCGGGTCAGCTAGTTCTTCATAATGCTATGTTACTATGTACATTGGCACATCAGTGAATTTGGTAGAAACTGTTATAACAATTATGGTTAACACCACGAATAGACATAAACATATAATGCCTACTACTCGGCTAAGTCGAGTTAGTAAGTCTTTTGCGGGGCGATGTATATGCTTTTACAACAATATCCCAGAAAATAACATAATATAATAATAGATATATATACATATTAAATTCGCATTCATACGCATAATATGATTCTTTTAATGTTTAAACTATACATATTATTATGTTAAAGTAAATTAAGTTGAAATTCATTTAAGTCGATTTTTTTGTTTATAAGTTAAAGTAATTTAAGTTGAAAACTCATTAGTTGATTTTTGTTTATATAGAGAGACCTGTAATTGGCTATTATATGTACACTAATTTTTAAGACTAATTTGTAATATTTATGCTGTTGGTCTTTTCAATAAATAAATAAATAAAATAAATAAATGTTCAAAACAAAAGTATTACGTTATTCAAAAGAATAGTTAAAAAACGTTTGTGTGGTAAAGGTAAGTATTACATAAATGACTTTCGAAATGATACCACAGATTTGGAATGGAGCGACCGCCCTCAGGCTATTAAATAAAAAGTTTAGTTCTACGATATTACTTTGTAAACATATTTTTTGACAAAAAAAGTCCGCTGAGTTTGTTACGTCCGTTCTTCTCAGGTCTGAGGCATTCATTTTGGAATAGGTGGTAGTTTTAGACTTTCAATAAGTGATGTTATTTTGAATAAAATTCCTATTTTGAATAAAAATATTTGAATTTATATGCTAGGCTAGATCATGGGTGTCTCTTATATGCCTCTAGCCTATGGCGTTATAAGTTAATGTGTATTCCTGGTGTTAACATAATGTTTATGATACTTTATAACAATGAAGATTTATTTGATTGATTTAAACTGTATTCTCTAGACCTATTCCATTTAAGAAACGTATACCACAAACTTCATCAAAGTCAAATAAACTTTATTCAATTAGTCTAAAACTAAGCCCTTTAAAATCGTCACTACAAATATTTATTTTAAATTACTGAATTTACCGTAATATTATGTTCGTAAAAAAAAATAAGCTCGTGATAAAAACATTTTAGAAACTCAACGGCTACACTTTTCAATCAAATAGAGTATTTTAAAATAGCTGTTATATACATAACAAATTAGTTTGTAAGGTGCTGCGTCCAATAAACGAATTGTGTTTAAATAATATAAATTATTTCATAAAAAGTAATAACGAATTAACTGAATAAATAGAAATTATCGTATATTGGATGCAACCTTTAGAGCTCAAACTCGTTGTTTGTGTAAGGATGCTTCGTGAACATGATTATCGTGATTACTGTCACAATTAGTTATTGCATCCAACAAGTACAATGATTTATTAACTATAAAGGTCGACCTGGCGCCACAAGCATCACCCGTTTACGAATTGACGCATTGACCAGCCATCCATCCACCTCGCACATATTTTACCTATAGAAACTTACTTACTTGATAACGGTATAAGTTTTTGACATTAAGTGGTTATTTTGAGATAATTAAAGACAATAATGAAACGTCTGCTTTCAGATCTGTTGGGTCTAAAGCTCTGTCAGATCTTGTGCACGTTGTAAATTGTGCTAAATTATCTCATAAAAAGCAGCTGCATTCAAAACTTACAAAATATCTAAGAGCGAGACTATTGCGTCAGCTTGATGCTCGCTACAAGTCGGGTACAATTTCACGCCGTGCCAACTTGCAAAATTCCTCACGAAATTCAAATTTCACACAAAGTACAGATGACACAATGGTTTCATACAATCGTTACGAGAGATATTTAAAGTATTTGTAATATTTCATCACTACATAATAGGGGTTAAAGTAAGAAATTGCCGTTTTATTGTAATAGGTACTCTGAATTGACATAGAACTTTCATGGTTTGAGATGTTTGAGTGAAACCTTAACTGATGTAGTTCTTCTTCTAAAAAATGTGCAACAGTACATAAGTTCGGCACAGTAGACATCTGTGGTTATTGCTTGAACAGATCGGGGAAAGCTGTAGTAAGTATGCCACTATGTTGAGACCACTAAACAGTTATCATTACTTTTTTACCAAAGCTTTACTTTAGGACATTGTGCGGCGTTTGACCTGGGGTCTCCCATTGCATTTTTCGCTTATGGTAAGCGTAAAGAATCCAGTTTTCATCGCATGTCATAATTCGAACCAATATTTCTAAATTTCTGTATCGATTCAACAAGGTAACACAAGTTTCTACACGCGTTTCTTTCTGCAGCTCATTCAAATCATGCGGCACCCATTTTATTGATTTGACGCAAATGAGTCAATATTGTTGGTAAACTGCCGCTAATTCCTGGGTAGTTTGGCTCGGATCGGCTTCCACCATCTCTTTCAATTCATCGTTATTCACCTGTGTGGTTCTTTCAAGTGGTTCGTTCTCCAAATCAAAGTTTTCATCAAGAAAGCATTTAAACCAAAATTGCACGGTACGTCCCCTCGCTAAATAGTCTCCTCTCCAAACGCAATATTGATATTTCGAGCTGTTTCTGCCGCGTTATTTCCGCGTCGGAAACTACTATTCAAAAATCATTCGAAATATTGAGGTATCCATCTTTCTTGTCTAAGCTGAATAAAAAAACATCTGAAAGTTGATAGTCGAAATCTCCATGTTAACGCGAGACCTCATACAGCACAAAAACCGTTTAAACTCTACAGGAAATGCAATTAGAAACCATTCGTTACCCTCTGCATTCGCCGGATTTGCTCCAACGCACTACCACTTTTTTCCAGATTTGGACAATTTTCTACGTGATAAAAAGTTTTCTTCTTTTGAGGCTATGGAGGATACATAATGCTTTCACTTAATTTGTCGAATCTAGATTATCACAGTTCTATCGCAAAGGCATAAACGACCCTCGTATTACATGGCAGCAATGTATAGATAATAATGGTAATTATTTTTATTAAATAAATATGTTAAAAACTAAACTAAAAAAACAAATTTTAATATATCAGTACAAATCGGCAATTTCATACTTTAACTCCTAATGTTATAAAAACAAAGTCTTCCGCGGCGTCACTCTATCTGTCTGTTCACAATAAACTCAAAAACCACAACACTGGTTTTCATGCAACTAGTGGATAGCGTGGTTCTCGAGGAAGGTTTTAATATGTAACTTGTTAAGTTTTTCTAAACATTTTTGTATACTTTAGCGATATTTGTTGGAGGTGTCGGAAAACAATAAGCCGACTGGAAGCTTTCAACGAATACGCTGTCTAAACCCTTTGAGATATTACAAAATAAAATATGGTGGAATTGTGTATCTTATTTAGGTCTACAGAAAAGTCTGGAAAGGCATATTATGTCTATCTCTTAAGAAAACCATACTTTATACATTTTTACACTTTAATTTTTTTTTCAATTATATAGCGGTAGTGTTAAAGCTGTTTACACAAATACTATATTAATCCTTATAATTTTTATTACTACATATTATATAATCATTCAGAAATACGTTTTTATTTAAATTTCTAACTCATTAACTTTGATTAAGTACATATTTTCGATGACTTTAGACTACATTACTCCCAAATACTTACATTTTTTTTCTATTTACCGAACAACGTCTGTCGGGTCAGCTAGTAATTTATATCATTCAATTCATTCTAATATTAAAAAGTAACTTCACATAATATAACACATGCTGTAAACTTGCGATACCTATTTGTATAGGTAACGCAAGTTTACAGAGGTGAAAGAGACTCAAACATTGACCATTTTCATTATACATATATAGAAGATGACTTGTAACACGTCTAAACAAGGAATAGTCAAAATCGTAGAATACCAACAATATATAATATAGAACACGTTGTATTACGGTCTTGTTGTTATTTAGATTTCACCCTCGTGATGCCCACTCAAATACAGTTTGAAGAGCTCTACAACCCATTACAAGGGCAAACAGTACACTGTTTCATTGTACGTTACACAATCAGTGAAACGCTTTTGTTGCATTCTATCTACAACCATCATGTGGTCTATGTATTCTAGGAAATAAGATCAAAAGGGTTTTTTTTATAACAAATTTTAATATCACTATAAGCTAACATCCATATTATTAACTTTTAAATCAAATAGATCAAGTTGTTATGTTTTTAAAGTGATAATCCTCACTTCTAGGATTAATACACAAATAAAATATGAAGCCACAACCTGAGAGTTGAACAAAGCATACAAGATTTTATGACGATACGTCACTCGAACGGTTAGCTCAGTTGGCAGAGCACTGGCGTACGGAACGCCAGAGGTCGTGGGTGCGAGTCCCGCATCGTTCATAAAATTTTATTTGTGTAAATCAAGTTGTTAAGCTTAATAATAATATTGAATAAATTACGATTAATGACACAATGACTAATATTCCAACAGATATTGGGCAGAGTAACGCCTTTAACTCGTCAACGGTTGCAGCGGAAGTGCAGCCTAGCGAAACTCTCTAAGAAAAAAAGCGATTCATTCGATAGTATGAAACGTGCAGTCATTAATAAATTGACACATGACGGCTATTAAAACGGAGATAGCCGAAATATACTTACTTAACTACACTTTAAGCAGCTTTCAAACTTAGCCGGATTATACTTGGTAGCCAATCGTCATTCTATAATTCCTACTATTTCAAACTTATGTCAAATGACTGCACGTTTCATATTAAACTAAATTTCGATTTTTACTCAGGCAGTCCCGTCTCTTATTACGTAGTATTTACATCCTCTTTGCGGAATTGTGTCGACGCCAGTAAATTAATACTTAAAGCTTAGGCATTATATTCATTGACGGATATTGCGTTCTGTCATTCAAAAGATATCATTATCTCCAATGATTTTGCGTAGTTCGCTTACCTGGTCAATATCAATAAACAAGCAAAACATACCAGTGGGAGGCTCCTTTGCACAGGATGCCGGCTAGATTATGGGTACCACACTTTTTGTGCCGTGAAACAGTAAACATTACTTTGTTTCGGTCTGAAGGGCGCCGTAGGTAGTGAAATTACTGTGCAAATGAGACTTAACATCTTATGTCTCAAGGTGACGAGTGCAATTATAGTGACGCGTAAAAATATTTTGGTTTTTTAAGAATCCTGAGCGGCACTGCATTGTAATGGGCATTGCGTATCAATTACCATCATCTGAATGTCCTGATCGTCTCATTCCTTATTTTCATAATAAAAATTGTTCACGAATATTTGTTCAATATTAACCTGCAACCTATAATTCAACAATGTCTCTGTACAAAACATATCACTTATTTGGTTTTAACATGAAAAGCAGAATAACAATTTCCACAACGTAAATTATTTATCAAAATATGAAGTTCAATTAAATCAAAGTAATTAATATGAACGTAAATATGTTTCAGGTACAATAACACACACTTATCATAATAACTCTTCAGAGTGATGACGTCACAATATTACTTTATGAACGAACTGAAGTTATTATTTATTATTGTTAAGTACAGGCTTAGTAATGAAATTAGAAAAGTAACATAATATTTTTGTTTAATATTAGGAATTACAAGTGTTTTCGCTTATTTCTAAGTAAATAGAATCATCGCATTTAGTGAGTATTAAGTTATAATATAAAGTTGGACAGTTTTTTTTTAATGAAAATAAGGTTGAGACGAGCCGGACGTTCAGCTGTTGGTAATTGATACGCCCTGCCCATTTCAATGCAGTGCTACTCAGGACTCTTAAAAGACCCAAAAATTCTGAGCGGCACTAGAACTGCGCTCGTCACCTTGAGACATAAGTTGTTCTGTTCAGTCACATTTGGCCAGTAATTTCATTAGCTACGGCGCCCTTCAGACCGAAACATTGTAATGCCTACACATTGCTGCTTCACGGCAGAAATAGGCGCCGTTGTGGTACCCATAATCTAGCCGGCACCCCGTGCAAAGGAGCCTCCCACTGGTGAAAGCTTTGATAATGGCCGGTAGGGCAGAAAAGTGGAATGTCGACAACGTACCGGAAGACGCAGTATTGGTAGGCCCCCCACAAGACGGACCAACGATCTGGTCAAGATTGCCGGAATTCGTTGGACGAGGGCAGCGCAGGACCTATCGTCGTGGAGATCTTTGGGGGAGGCTTTTATCCAGCAGTGATGATGATGATATAAAGATCGCACGAGTTATAGGAAATAAGTGAATTATACTTGTTATAAGTATTGAAGTATAAGACCACGACCTTAAGCGAGTAAATAAAACTATCAAAAATGTACATTTAACTATTTATTTAATTTTTCTATGATGAATAGTTTTATTCAGAGCCTTTCTGGTAATATCTTGGTATTTTTCATCAATACGAAAGCCTTACAGTTGCACGCTCTCATGTAAAGAGGAAGTTTTTTTTATGAAAATAAGGGACGAGACGAGCATGACGTTCAGCTGATGGTAATTGATACGCCCTACCCAATACAACGCTCTCTGGATTATTGGAAAACCCAAACATTCTGAGCGGCACTACAATTGCGCTCGTCACCTTGAGACATATAAGATGTTAAGTCTCATTTAGCCAGTAATTTCACTAGCTACGACGCCCTTCCCACCGAAACACAGTAATGTTTACACATTACTGCTTCACGGTAGAAATAGGCACCGTTGTGGTACCAATAATCTAGCCGGCTTCCTGTGCAAAGGAGCCTCCCACTGGTAAATTGGAATTCATCCTAAAAGAATCACCTTGTTAGAAACAAACTTACATGGCGCGGACATGTATTGATACGAGATTAACAAAATTGGTTTTAGTCAATTATATACGTCTACATAGACTATGACAGCTGTGAAAACGTTGAAAAAATAGACTATAGATCTGACCTCTATTTTAAGCAATTCACGCACACTAACACAAAGTGTCATACAAATCGCGAGTGTAAGACGTAGCTTGTAACGCACACTAAACTTATATTCATGGTTTTCATCGGTTGCCTTTTTTTTATGGAATAGGAGAAAAAACGAGGGTAGGGGTCACCTGGTGTTAAGTGATCACCGCCGCCCTTAATCTCTTGCAACGCCGGAGGAATCACGGAATCACAATTGCCAGCCTTTAAGGAAGGTGTACGCGCTTTTTTTGAAGGTACCCATGTCGTATCGTCCCGGAAACAATCCACAGCTTTGTAGAACGTGGAAGAAAGCTCCTTGAAATCTGCACTGTGGAGGACCGCCTACTACGCAACGCCAAGTCATCTAGCCGGTCACAGAGCACTGGGACCCCGACAATTCGAACTCTAACAGCAAGTGAGAGTCTCTATCTAGACGTGTAAATTATCTAAGATTTTATTGTTATACTTAATCCGTGGTTACATAATGATAAAAATACATTAGCAATTGTGAAAAGCAGTAAAGAAATAAACGGTAAAGTTCTGACGACGAACGGCTAACATTCTAATCGCGTGTGGAACGAATCATACCGAATAATACACGACTGAGCGTTTAGATCGCGTTTCAGCCATCATCTGAACAGCAATCATATTACCCGCGGATTTCTATTTTATTCAACATATCTTGGAATTCTGAATTGAATACTGAGTTTGTTCATAGATTTTGATTATCTGATGGACTTTTATATAAAAACATTATTTCTCAATTACGGTGAATTCCGACATCTAGCATATATATACCTACGCTTCTCCATCACTACATTTGTCGTGAACTTTTTTATGACAACATAATATAAAGTTTTCAAGCCAAGAGAGGACAGTGCAGCTTGTGCGTGACGTATTAACATTAACGTTATGTATCTGTGTCTTATAATTGTGCCGTTTCATATGGAGACCAAACCGGTCTCTTGGCAGCGCTGCTAGGTTTTTTGAACTAAAAATGATTCACATCATCACCCTCTGAATATCGAAACCTTTGATGCAAATATACTCAAATAGTGCAAAAGTTTTGGTGGGCTTAATAACTTTAAGTACTATTTTCTTAACCGCTAAACACCAGTTGTATTAAAAGTAATACAACTTTAAAGATAGGCAAGATAAATAATAAAATTACTAAAAGTTACATAGATGGAAGCCTTCGCCAGTTCGTGCAACATAATCTAGTAAAATATGTTCTTTGATATCTTGCTTCATTCAAAATTTATTATCTAACTTATCGATAAATTTATTTCGTTCTTTTTAAGATATACGTTACCACAATATTATAAACTCTACTCCTACTACTCTATCTTCAAACTATTTCCTAGCTGATATGATATTCTTTTTGAGGCAGTTATAAAATATGAAGAGTACAAAGTAACTGGTAATATTTTGACATTTTGTCCAATATAATATGAATTAAACTTAAAGCAGTACTCCTTTTAATTTACAAACATGTATAATTAATCTGGCCATAAATTACTGTAACAATTCAAATGAACAAAATATTAAATTTGAATTTGGAATCTGTCATTTTCATTTATGATTGTTGATTGAGTTTTCTTATTTTGACGCCAATACATTGTACAATATATTGGTGATAAAAAGAACCGAATCGCTGTGATTGCATTACACAAAGTAGGCATGGAGCCAAATGCAATTTTTAAACTCCCCTTACGCTTGGTATTAGTAAAATTATTGTGTACCGGGCTATTGATAGGTACAATAAGACCTCCTCTGAATGTGACAGAAAAAGATCTGGTCGTCCATGTACTGTTCGTACGAAAAAGGTGGCTTTGACCACCTTAATTAAGGGTCACCACATTAAGGGAAAGAATTCGAAGAAATCCTGTCTGAAAGCAAAAGATTTTATCACGGGAGACGAAGAAATGACCTACAACCATGTGTCGTATTTTAAAAGATTACTTAGGACTTGCAGCTTATAAGAAACGTACCGGTCATTTCTTAACTGATAATTTAAAAAATAATAGAGTGGTAAAATCGAAACAGCTACTGAAGCAGAACGCAAGGTCACAGAAAAATTTTGATTACGGATGAAAAAATGTTTGAAAAAACAAAATGAACGTATTTATGCTCAAAGCTCTAAGGAAGCTTCTCAATTAGTCGACAGAGTGCAACGTGGGCACTATCGAACTTCAGTGTTGGTTTGGTGTTGTATAAGCTATGAAGGAGTGATTGAGCCATACTTTTCTGAAAAAGGTATCAAAACATCGGCACAAGTATATCAAGATACCGTTCTTGAGAAGGTAGTAAAGCCCCTTAACAACACCATGTGCGATAACCAAGAATGGTCCTCCCAGCAAGACGCGGCGCCGGGTCATTAAACTCGGTCTAGGCAGTCTTGGTTGGAAACAAACGTCTCGGACTTGGACTTTCGGAGCTGAAGACTGGCTGTCGTTAATCTCGATCTTAATCTGGTTGGTGATTGGTTTTTGATTTATGGTCAGTTTTAGAGAGTACGGCTTGCTCTAAACGCCATTATAATTTGAAGTCCGTAAAACAATCCGTAGGATTGGCAGTGAAGAATTTTCTCATAGAAAGAGTACGTGCTTCCATTGATAACTGGCCTAAACGTTTAAAGGACTGTATTGCAGCCAATGGCAAAACTAATGGTTATGGCTAACACACTTTTATTTCAGTATTTATGGAAAGACTACGTACATTTCATTGCTGTAAATTCAATTTTTAAAATTCTAAGCTCGCAACATTGAATTTATTGATCTCATACTACTCATACCAATCACTATTCTATCAACGAATGTATTTTCAATTAAATCGTAAAATGTTGTGCAAACTCCTTCACATATTGAAATACATGCATGAGGAACGGAGCTTAAATTTTCATAGGCTTTCTTAATTGAATATTCATTACTTCATTCGCTTATAGAGGCTTTACATCACGAAAATGAAACTCACGTGAAAATATGCGGACGACAAGAGATTAATCAAATATTTATTATTCGAGTAAAGTCAACGTACTCCGGGAAATTTATGTTTTAACATAATATTATAATGATTAACATAATTAAGGAACTTCACCAGTGGGAGGCTCCTTAGCACAGGATGCCAGCTAGATTATAGGTACTACAACGGCGCCTATTTCTGCCGTGAAGTAGTTATGTGTAAACAATATTGTGTTCCGGTTTGAAGGGCGCCTTAGCTATTGAAATTAATGAAAAATATTATTGAAAATTAACATCTTATATTAAAGGTGAAGAGCGCAATTATATTGTCGCTTAGAATTTCTGTGTTTTTCAAGAGTTGCGGCAAAGGTGGCGTAAAGAATCTGAGCGGCACTACATATTAATGGGAAAGGTGTATCAATTACCATCAGCTTAACGTCTTGCTCGTCCTTATTTTCATAAAAAAAAAACAAAAAAAACATGTTTTATTTTTATTAGATACATGTACTGTGACAATTCCTTCTAATAATTAACTTGCTTATTATGTGCTTGTATAACTTATAAGACGCCAATTAGACTTACATCGAGTCGTTTTCTAACCTCTGGGCAGGGACTCTCCAATCTTAGCTTCTTCCATCAGGCCGCATACTCACTACTAAAATTATAGATGATTAAGTCAGCCGATCGTAATCAGCTTCATTTAATGTCTTTATTATGGAAAAGGACGACAAACGAGCGTACGGGTCACCTAGTGTTAAGTGATCACTGCCGCCCACATTCTCTTGCAACACCAGAGGAATCACAGCAGCATTGCCTTTAAGGAAAGTATATTATAATTGTGAATGTAAGTTTGTTTGTTACGCCTAAACCTTTGTATTTCACGCCTAAACTACTGAAACGATTTTGATTAAATTTAGTACAGAGATGGACTAAAACTTGGAAAAGGACATAGGTTGTATCTTTTATCGTGACTAGGTGGTTTGGAGGAGTTGAAATAGGGGCAGAGTTTTGTATGGAACTTCGTCACTATCAAAGATGGCACCGTGAAACTTTGTATTTAGGCACTTGATAAGAAATAAATAATATACCGTTTTCAAAATTTCGATCTGTGTGGGGATGAAAAACGGGGACGAAAGAATTTGAAAGAATCGATTTTGATTATAATTGGTACAAAAATAGGCTAGACCAACTTGAAAAAAGGCACAAGCGTAAAATACTTATGTTGTGATTTAAGAATGAGAAAACAAAAAAACGTAGCTTGTAAAAAAGTATTAACCCCAACAGTTTGAATGTGTATTATTTGCAAAATATCTTAAAAAATAAAAAAATGCTGCTCAAAGCAACTATTCATCCATGTATGCATGACTTGGATTATTTCATATCAATTTTCGTAGAAATATTGCACGTACCGGGATTCAAAGCGTAATATTATCTAATGTAAGTAAATGAGCTATTGGGCAATTCTTTGAAAATGCGCATATTGCCTCATGTTAGGAGATTGCATAAAAGTTGTGACAAAACGCATTCTTTGAGTAAATTTTACATTGCAGCAAACATGCACTTAAAGAAACTGTGCAAGGGAACTATTTTAGTCTTTTACTTTTTAACTGACCGGCGTTTAACATTTTCAGTGAACGGTAATGATATTTATAGTAAATGGTAATTAGAAAATGGTAAAGGTAATGAGAAATGGTAATTATAAATCAAATAACAAGAAGATAAAAGTATAAACTTTTATTTAAAAATATATTAAATCATTTTTTTCAACAAACTACTAGCCATAGTTCTCACTAAAGTCAATGTGAACTATGGCTTCACATTTCTTCAAGTTAGATTTTAGATCTTTCAAAGCAGTATATTGCCATCTTCTTTTTCCTTCATGCTTCAAAAATTCTGGAATCAGACTTTCAAATATTGCAACAGCTTCTTTTCGATGGGCAGTTACTTTTACCTTTGCGATAACTCTTTTTTTTTCTTTTCCACACCCCTTGTGACGTATGTCTCTTTCTTATGTTCCTATTTACTGTATGTTATTGCTTCATCTTTATCTAACAAGTATTCAAGCTTTTTATCTTTACAGGTACCGCATCTACTCAACAAGCATGATGAATTGGAACAACATAGTCTATTGATAACTTCTGCAGAGTCCTTTTCTTTGATTATTTTACGAGAATGTAATACTCATACATAATTGAGTTTTACACAAATATGTTTCTCTATCACTGACATCTGGTATGAGTACCCAAAATGGCCTTTGCTTGCAAACATATGAATAACTAACTTTGGTATTTTCTGCTTCAAAAATTTTATGAAGATTTTTCATAGAATCTAATAAATATATTCGTTGTTTTTTAGTCTTGTCCCGGGATATACATTCTTTTTTTCCAGCAGTTATTCTTGAAATGTAGTCTCTGTCAAAAAAGGTTACAATATCCTGTTTTAACTTTTGATAATATTTTTTTTTATTGTTTCCTCGTTTCTTTCTCTAACAGAAAAGTGTTTAGTTTCAGACAAGACCTTATGCTCTTTTAGTATTGATGTTTGTTGAAGTATGTGGTCACTAAATATATTTTTTTTCTTTTTTTGATTTCAGCGCCTGATAATTAGTCTCCAACGTTTTTTTCATAGCTTCACCAAACAAAACCTTTTTCTTGACTTCATTTATCTTTGACTTGTCATTTATTAGTCTCAGAGCTTTAGAATTTGGACTTTCTACTCGTTTTTTCAGTCTCTGACAAAGTTTTCTGTAGTTATTTAGTTTTCTCTGAAATTCTTGTTTTTGTAATGTAAACATCTTTTCTTTTTTCTGCATCATGTACTTTAGTTTTGTTATCTTCTTATTTAAATTCTGAAAAATCGGATTGGCCTCGTCATTTCTATGTTCTGGTTCTGGGTTTGTATCGTAGTCTCGTATATCATGCTGTTCATGTTCCTCATCATTATCATTTCTTAAGGGGTCAGTTTCACTATCATTCAGTAATAGTTTCCTTTGGTAAAATTTATTGAAATTTTCTCTCCATTTTTTCCTTTGTAACTTTTTAGCTTTTGGTGTCAAATGTTTAATACTTAAAATTTTCTTACTTTCTTTTCTTTTTAAGTACCTCTGCCCTTCCTTCTCTTTTTCTCGAGCGTATTTTTCTGGATCAGACTTAATTTTAGCGTATCTTTCTCTCCGAGCTAATTTAGCCTTCTCTAGTATCTATTCTTTAGTGCGCGGCAGTGTGAAATTTCTATCAAAAAATAACTAATTTCTTTAAAATTTTCGCGGCTAAAACACATTGAAATATAAGAAATCATACGGTTTTAACGATTAAACGGATTCGATAGTGCACAACACAGGAATCACAATTAAAAATTATTATAATTACCATTTCCAAAATTTACTCATTACCATTTAATTTAGAGTAACGGAAAATAAGGTAATTATGCAACTGGTAATTAGGATTTCAAACATTTTGTTGAATAAAGAGTTCTTTATAAGGATTATGAAATGTTTACCTACTTTGCCTAAAAACGGATCTTATAACAACTTAAATAAACGTTTCAGTTTAAAGAAATAATCATCTACTAACCATAAAAATTGAAAATGGCGATTAGACTATATTTCGACAAAAGCAAACCACGACGAGAAATTTTAATATGGCGCCAAAAAATGCGGTCTATGATGCGTGTAGTTTGGTTGGGCGCCGAGCGCAAACTGGCGCAAACTTGTTAAGGCAGTTAAGGGTATGGAATCCTCAAATTTTTAGGTAGTAAATTAAGGCGAATATTTTTTAAACGGTAATTATAAAGTTACCCGAAGACATACTTTAAGAGCATTCTTTCTACTTAATTTATGTTATTTATGTAAAACAACTTGTGTATAGGGCTAAGGAAACTATTGCTATTTAAGAATATTGATCTATAATTACATTCTTCAAAAGGGATTTAGCTATATTGAACAAAAACTTAATCAAAATGTAAAATGGGACACGAATGGTAATTAGAATCTGGATGCTTGGAACCAAATTTCTCTAAATTAAATAAACAAAATATGGTTTCTAATAGTCTAGTTTAGATCTGTAGTACTTATATTCATATGTAGTTTTATCAAAATTCAAATATTTGCACTGTAGAAGATTCTTTACCATCCGCCGCGTAATATGCACATTCTTAAAGAAATGCCCTATTGATGTTGATATAATATTCAAACTTAAATAAGATTTCTCATCTGAATCAAGTTCCTGATTAATATTTAAATACAGAAATGGTATTATGTGAAACGCAAATTGTAGGGTAACATTGTAACACGAAAGCTTACTTCGTTATTTCTAAGTTAGCGATCGAATGTTACAGCTCATTATATGCCTTGTTACTGGGATCGCTCTATTCAATACTAACAATGGTATTTTCTGTTAATTAAAATCTATTTTCAAAGCCTGCTTAAGGCTAATATAAAAGCTCTATATAAGTTTCTATTGTCTGTACGATAATGATAAGTGAAGATAAATCTTTGAGTTTTCGTTCAAATTGTAAGTATATATTCATTGTTGCATAAAAAAATATTATAATATCTGATAATTATTACAAATTTAAACATATCGATTTACGGCCATTTTCAATAACCTATCTGTCCTTAGTTCAACTTACTAGAGGTAGAGAAATCTATCCTTTTACGCTTACTTACATTTATTATTCTGAAATTGTCTTATTTTAAAATCAAATTTAGTATTAATGAAAACAGAATTTCAGTGATTGCCTTCCCACGTATGGATGCATGAAGTCATTTACAAGAGCGATCTTGTAACTTGGACATTCCAGCAAGTCTACGCCTGCGACAAGACATGAAGTTGCCAAGCCTAACTTGAAGACTTTAAAGGAGCTGAATATAAATTGAGTCTAAACATAATTATGAACAAATTCAGAGGAAATGGCATGTTCTACACGAAACCACAAATTTGACTCTCTTGAGAAATCTAACGACAATTCAGTAATTTTCACATGTAAACATAGTTAATTTCATAAATTGGTTTCTCATCCGATGGGCTCATCAAATCACTATTAAATATTATTTTAAAATGTCAAACTCTTACATAACACTCTTTTATAGCATGTGTTCGTCGAAATAATGACCCGTATTCGATCTTGATAAACCCCAAAAATACTTCGTCGACTGGCTTGCTATAAGTACTGCAACCAACTAAATTGGGCTGTAAGTATTAATAAATTATTTGATGACACCTTACAAAATACTTGAGCAGCCTTATATGAACATAAAAATTATTCCATGTAAATCATTTTTTCTATATAACTACGAATGTTATCTCTTAAAATATGAAGAAAGTAATAAATGTTGCAGAGGCACTCATTGTGTTGGGATATTCTTGTTAGATTTACCTCCCGGGGAAGTATATAACATACATTATTGTCACGAGAGTGAGTCAATATTGGAAAGTAATTTACAGCTTAAAGGAACGAACCTTTATTTTCGTTCACTTCCACGAACTTGCACACCGGTCTGCCGCTGTTCCTCTTCAGATGGCGGTATTCAGCAGATCACCGCACTGAACACTCGTTCTCTTCTATCTCCTCCTTACTGAATCACTTTCCCCTATTCTTTTTAGTTCACACTTTCGAGTCTGAACTAGAACTGCCGTAGGCCACGCTTTGTACGTTTTATATACCCTCGGGTCTGTTCTATTTTCAAAATAATTCTCTTTCATCTTTAAATTTAAATTGTACTCTAAATTTTAGTAAATACTTTTCCACTGAGCTAAGAGTCAAAGAGGATGTAAATGCCTATTTCTGCCGTGAAGCAGTAATGTGTAAACATTAGTGTGTTTCGATCTGAAGGGTGCCGTAGCTAGTGAAATTACTGGCCAAACGAGACTTAACATCTCATGTCTAAAGGTGACGAGCGTAATTGTAGTGTAGCTCAGATTTTTTGGGTTTTTCAAGAATCCTGAGCGGCACTGCATTGTAATGGATAAGGCGTATCAATAACCATCAGCTGAACGTCCTGCTCGTCTCGTCGCTTATTTTAATAAAAAAAATACTACGATTATTGTTGATGGAGTTGTCGAAATTATCAACTCTCGTCATGTACGTCGAAGCGTTGCTAGGCGACATTATATTACAAAAATATCCCTTTATGTCATCGTTATAAAAATTATAGGGTAACCAGCTGACCCAGCAAACGTTGTATTGCCATATACAGTAATAAAAAAAAAGCCATAAATTAAAATTTTTGGTGTATACAAAAATTAATGACGACCTATTTTCAGACCTACCAAATTTAACGTAAATAAAATTTATCTTACTACATTAATAATTATATTCGATTGCCATCTTGCAACTCTATTGCGTATCTGTGGATGGAATATAATAATATTAAAATCGCGTTACAAAAATAGGGGTTGATCGTAGAAGGTTGAAAATTTAGGGTTGTATGTATTTTTTAATGTTGTATCATAAAAAATAAATAGTTTATCTAAAAATTAAAATAAAATAGGGTTGGACTACCCTTAACATCTAGGGGGATGAGAAATAGATGTTGTTCGATTCTCAGACCAACCCAATATGCACACAAAATTTCATGAGAATCGGTCAAGCCGTTTCGAAGGAGTTTAACCACAAACACCGCGACTCGAGAATTTTATATATTAGATTATAATATGGTTGTTGCAAAATACTAACGACTCAATCCAATTTGGTATTTTTTTACATCTGGAATGTTTTAGCTGTCACTTGAAATAAATTTCACCATAAAATCTCGCACTAAATGGGTTATGTTTTATCCAAAGTCGACAGGACGCCAAAACTACAATATCATACTTAAGCCTCCATTATGTATTACACTTAACTTAAATCAAATCAAATCAAATCATCTTTATTTGCAAGATAAGGTAATAATAAGGCGTTGTTGGTTTATAATTAACAGGTGCTCTTATCCTAACCCATAAGGCTTACCCGAAATAAAACTTTTTCTTCAATTACTTTATTAAAATATTCAAGTGCTCTATCTCAAATGTAACTACTAATTAAAAAGTAACATAATAAGTAAGGCATTCTAGGGAAAATATTGTTTGGCCTTATCCACTATTGGAATACTTGTAGCGGGAACTGAAACGGTGGAAAAATTTAACGAACGTTTTAAAATGATAGAATAGAGCAGCTTTCAAACTCTACATAAGTTTAACACATCCAAGGCAAAATGAACTCTACTGGGTTTTCATAAGTGTTATAATTGATGACGAGAGTGTTCGTTACGGCAAGTTTCGTGCAAGTGCACAATAGAACAACAAATATATTTAATGAGAAAAATGTGAAAATTGAAATTATGAAACAATATTCGCAAAATATAATTTTATAATTTCAGTTTCCACGTTTTCCTCCTTAAATACTTTTGTTCTATTGTGGACTTCCATGTAACTTGCAGTAGCGAACACTCTTCTCATCGATTCTGAAGCGAATCTTTATATGAATAACTGAGCAATTAAAATAACTTTTTTTACTAACTAGAAGCTAAAATCCAACAAAGGTAATAATTTGTGCGGAACAAAAAAAAATCCTTAAAATTATTTATTCGTCGTGCTATTCTGTGTTTGTGGAAAGAACAATATTGTCAAAATCGTGAAATAAATTATTGAATGTTAACGAATGCGGCTGTATTAGCTGGAATCCTTTGCCTGTCCTAATAATGGACGAAGAAACCATAAAAATTAATAAATATCGCACACGCCAGAAAATTTCTGAAAACTTTTATTTTAGCTGTCGTTGTGCGCGCGCAACGTAATAGTCAAAGAACATTAGCTTCAATAACATCAAAAAGGTACAAACGTCGTTATGTTTTGCTTTTATGTTTGGCAGTTATAAACCTATTTAAATATGATTTAAATATTATTTTATTGTATTTTGGTTTGGTTTGGTTTGGTGTAGTTACCAATACTCTAAATAAATAAAACAAACAATCAATGTATGTTGTTAACCAACTTCAACTTGTTACTTTTGTGGTACAGTGATGCGCTCGCATCTTTAGAATTTCACTCCCATCATTTTTATATAACGCGCCTAAAGAAGTATAACTTCAAAAACTTAAAGGATTTAATCAGGCCGTACGGCTGTATGTTTTATGACAAAAGGAGCAGATGGTCATCTCTTCCAAACCTGAATTCTGACGCATCACAAAATGACCTAAGGACCCTGCCTAAAAATTACTTTCTATCAGTGAGAGAATTTTTAATGCATGCTCTTCCAACTGAGCCAATCGTTCGAGTGACGTATCGTTGATAAATCTTGTATGTCTTGTTCAACTCTCAGGTTGTGGCTTCATCTACAGGATCAAGTTTACAGTTAATAACCTGCTCAACCCCAATATTTGCATATTGGGAAATTGACTTGAGATGTCGCTCTTTCAAATTTAATCAATTTGTTATTTTTTGTTTTTAAAGTGATAACCACAAGGTACAAAAATGAAATTCCAGACAGAGCCTACAGATTTATAAAGTATTATAAATGACGCTGAATCACATTTGTATGTTGATGATGTAAACTTATTTTTCTCATACCAAAAATACTCTTACTAAATAAAAGTGGCAAAAGGAATGAGCAACAATCTTTATATGAGCTCAAAAATTTGGACAAGTCATAAATATTTTATGTGGGTACCAACAATGTAGTAAAAGAAATGAAATCAGGAAGCATAAAGCGCAAAATAGCTTGAGTACCTAAATGTAAGACGGAGATCAAAGAATCGAGTGTGACGATCTGATATCGATGTTAATAAGTCAATAAAACGTCTTTGGAGTAGAAGCAATGTTTTTATGAGTTAATATGACAAAAATGTTTTGAATTCATATTTTATATAAAAAAACATTGCGTACGTACAAAGTACACATGTCAGAAGTGAAACCTGCATCGTGCATAAATCTCTAAACTGCATATGAATTCCTGGTACGTGTTGCTAGGATGACACATGATTTAAACCGCTATGAAAGACATTCCTACCACCACTAATATAAATAATAATATGTTCTCCTGGTGTCTCTGTAGTAATACGTCGTGCGCTTGGAGTCAGAATATATTAGGGTGTACCCACGCCATACTTAAGACAATCTCTTCTTTAACTATGATCGCCTCGTACCAAAACATTGTATTATGCTTCCTATCTCCATTATCTCCCATGTTAAATATTATGAATTGATGTGACTACTCTTTTACTCTCGCTTTTTCGTTTCATCGACTTTCAAATCACAACTATGATAAAGAAGTTTTCACTTCAATAGATTGCATATTTCTGTCTCATTCTTTGCCGGCTTCATCCTACACATTTTTGTATTTGTGTCTCTTACCTGTCGTTTTTTTATTTGCATCCGGTTTGAAATCACAAGGATTCTAAAGAAGTTTCGCTTCGAAAAATCAGGTGAGTTTTTGCGCCCTTTCTTCTCAGGTCTGAAGCAGTCTTTTTTTGAATGGGTGGTAGTTTTTGAACAATAAGTGATTTTGAATCCTATTTTGAATAAAAATATTTGAATTAGAATTAGAATTATTAGTGTTAAATACCCGCTCGTACGAAATATTGTTAGGGATTTAACGTATCATACACCGAACGCTTCATAGAACGACCAGGTTAATTGTTAGAAACAATAGTTTTACTAAAGATATACTTCTTTAGGCCCGTTATGAAAAAATAATAAGAGTGAAATTTTAAGATGCGCGCGCATCACTGTAATACAAAAGTAACAGGGTGGAGTTGGTTCCTAAAATTTTCTGACGTTTGGGACATTCGCTATTTTTTGGTTTCTTCATCCATTATTAGGATAGGCAGAGGGTTCAAGCCAGTACAGCCATATTCGTTATTTAATAATTAATTGTCAAAGCCATCGTTGCCAGATTTTTACAATATTGTTCTTTTTACAAATGTAGAATAAATAGCTCGAGGAATAAATAATTTTATGTTTTTTTGCTTTGTTAGGCCAAAGAAATATAACTTCTTGCGTGCATACATAAGTACACACACACTTTTTTTACATAACAAGTTTTGGAACAATTGTAAATGAAGGGCCGGCCAGGCTCTTGTGATTCCTCTGGTGTTGCAAGAGAATTTTAGCGGCGGTAATCACTTAACATCAGTTGACCCGTACGTTCGTTTGTCCTCTCTTTCATAAAAAAAAAACTTAAAAATAACACGGTGTGGGCATGTTATTATAAAACTTAACGGATTTAATACTAAGGATATTAATTCATAACATTTTTTTGAAGTCGGTTAAAAATTTAGTCTGTAGTATAATTTTTCAAGCCCGATCCGACACATAGTTCGCTTGTCCCTGAAAGAAAGTTCTTTGAAAACCGCACTACAGAAATATGCCCGACATCCAGATGATGCGGCTGATATCCAAGTGGAGTGACTGCCCTGGGCTTCCCGGGGCATATAAAAAAAATAATGGAGTTTTTAAAAGTGGGAGAGTAACGCTGCCGTCATATGATGTCAGCACAATCGGGCCAGACTCGTACGGGCTACTTACCATACTCGCACAGAATACCGGTGTGAAGTAGCGGCCTGGTGCCGCTATGTTTTGAATAGGTTAGTATCGAGGACAGGAGGCAATGGGTCCTCCACAGTGCGTTTTTCAAGGAGCTTTCTTCCACGTACTAAAAAGCTGTGGAATGAGCTTCCTTGTGCAGTGTATCCTGGACAATACAAAATGGGTACCTTCAAAAAAAGCACGTACACCTTCCTAAAAGGCCGGGAACGCTCCTGTGATTCCTCGGGTGTTGCAAGAGATTGTAGGCGGCTGTGATCACTTAACAACAGGTGAATGTTTCCAAAAAAAAGTGTAATGTCTTCTGGTATACCACATAGATGGGCGACGGCTTTTGAAAGCAAGGGGGAAGGCCTGGCAGTTAGCCTGGATATAGCGAAGGCCTTTGATCGTGTATGGCACAAGGTGCTCCTCTCAAAACTACCATATTTGGGCTTCCCGAGAGCTTGTGCAAGTGGACCTCCAGCTTCCTCACTGGTCGTTGTCGTCAGATATTGCTCGACCCCGAAGCCCGTGATTGCTAGAGTTCCCCAAGGCTGTGTGCTATCTTCCACGCTGTTTCTTCTGCATATCAACGATATGTTGGACACCTCCAACATACATTGCTATGCAGACGATAGCACTGGTGATGCCTTATACACGAGCCATGCAGGTCTCTAGGAAAATCGTCGACCAGTGCCGGGAAAAACTTGTGTCTTCTATCGATTAATCTCTTGAGAAGGTCGCGGAATGGGGTAAACTGAACCTTGTCCAATTTAACCCCCAGAAGGCTGAAGTTTGCGCGCTTACTACTAAAAAAAACACATTTGTCGAATCACCACTCTTCGACAACACTTCCCTTAAAGCCCTTAGTATCGGAATACTGGGTCTCGAAATCTCGAGCGATTGCCCATTTCGTGGCCATCTGGAGGGAAAAGCCAAATTGGCTTCGAAGAAACTGGGCGTCATTAATAGAGCACGGCGATACTTCAAGCCGGCCCACATTCTAGCACTCTACAAAGCGCAGATCCGACCACACATGGAGTATTGCTGTCATCTCTGGTCTGGTGCACCCCAGTATCAGTTCGATCCAATTGAACGCGTGCAACATAGAGCAGTTCAAATTGTCGGGGACCCAGTGCTCTGTGAACGGCTGGATCACTTGGCGTTGCGTAGAGATGTCGCCTCATTGTATGTCTTCCACCGAATTTATCACGAGGAGTGTTCCGAAGAGCTGTTTAACTTGATTCCTGCCGCCGATTCCACCTTCGCATGACACGCCACAAATTAGGATATCATCCTCACCATATGGATGTGTGGCGATTTCTTCCTCGTACTACGAAGCTGTGGAATGAGCTTCCTTGTGCGCTGTTTCCGAGACGATACGCCATGGGTACCTTCAAAAAAAGCACGTACACCTTCCTTAAATGCCGGCAACACGTCTGTGATTCCTTTGGTGTTGCAAGAGATTGTGGGCGGCGGTGATCACTTAACAACAGGTGACCCGTACGCTCGTTTGTGCTCCTATTTCTTAAAATAAAAATGTGAATGTGAATGTGGAACTGATATATTGATTCGGTCCAATAACGAATAAAGCATGCAAGGCGACAATCACGCCTCCATTTATCTGTAAACGATTTCGCTTATCATAAACAGTGTCAAGTGTATTGCTCCAGTAGTTAAAGTCAGTCGAAAGTGAACAATAGACGGTAATCAATAAAAGCCGCCCGACCATTGTGTCTCTAATGTGAGGGAATTAGCTATTTGATTCATGACGAAGACAAATTGTATCCTTATTCGATTAATTCTCGGCCTTAACTGTGTTATACATCATTACTTGTAAGATAATGTTTGAAGCCACTAATTAATCACCGGGCAATTTAATGCAAGGTGCTCGGTAGTAACTTTTATAATAGATCGGGGTTAAGAATATCAAATCAAGTAAAATCAGATTGGTTCATTTAGGTCAATGAAATAGATAGTTTGGATAAATAATATTATACTTATAATTAACTACTTAATAATTATAACATTCTTTTTAATCCTGAGACTAAATAAAATTACAAATATATTTCCATAATATAAACTTATACAAGAAAAATAATTCTTTAATTATAGTCTGTATTTTCCAGATAGTAAACTACCACGAAAGACGTCGCTTATGGCGTAAGTTACTACTTTAGATTCCTTAAAATGTTATGAATTAATATCCTTAGTGTTAATTCCGTTAAGTTTTATAATAACATGCCCACACCGTGTTATTTTTAAGTTTTTTTTTTGTGAAAGAGAGGACAAACGAACGTACGGGTCAACTGATGTTAAGTGATTACCGCCGCTAAAATTCTCTTGCAACACCAGAGGAATCACAAGAGCCTGGCCGGCCCTTCATTTACAATTGTTCCAAAACTTGTTATGTAAAAAAAGTGTGTGTGTACTTATATATGCACGCAAGAAGTTATATTTCTTTGGCCTATCAAAGCAAAAAAACATAAAATTATTTATTCCTCTAGCTATTTATTCTACATTTGTAAAAAGAACAATATTGTAAAAATCTGGCAACGATGGCTTTGATAATTAATTATTAAATAACGAATATGGCTGTACTGGCTTGAACCCTCTGCCTATCCTAATAATGGATGAAGAAACCAAAAAATAGCGAATGTCCCAAACGTCAGAAAATTTTTGGAACCTACTCCACCCTGTTACTTTTGTGTTACAGTGATGCGCGCGCATCTTAAAATTTCACTCTTATTATTTTTTCATAACGCGCCTAAAGAAGTATATCTTTAGTAAAACTACTATTGTTTCCGAGTGCACTAACAATTAACCTGGTCGTTCTATGAAGCGTTCGGTGTATGATACGTTAAATCCCTAACAATATTTCGTACGAGCGGGTATTTAACACTAATAATTCTAATTCTCATTAAAATATTTTTATTCAAAATAGGATTCAAAATCACTTATTGTTCAAAAACTACCACCCATTCAAAAAAAGACTGCTTCAGACCTGAGAAGAAAGGGCGCAAAAAACTCACCTGATTTTTTCGAAGCGAAACTTCTTTAGAATCCTTGTGATTTCGAACCGGATGCAAATAAAAAAACGACAGGTAAGAGACACAAATACAAAAATGTGTAGGATGAAGCCGGCAAAGAATGAGACAGAAATATGCAATCCATTGAAGTGAAAACTTCTTTATCATAGTTGTGATTTGAAAGTCGATGAAACGAAAAAGCGAGAGTAAAAAGAGTAGTCACATCAATTCATAATATTTAACATGGGATATAATGAGATAGGAAGCATAATACAATGTTTTGGTACGAGGCGATCATAGTTAAAGAAGAGATTGTCTTAAGTATAGCGCGGGTACACCCTAATATATTCTGACTCCAAGCGCACGACGTATTACTACAGAGACACCAGGAGAACATATTATTATATATATTAGTGGTGGTAGGAATGTCTTTCATAGCGGTTTAAATCATGTGTCATCCTAGCAACACGTACCAGGAATTCATATGCAGTTTAGAGATTCATGCACGATGCAGGTATCACTTCTGACATGTGTACTTTGTACGTACGCAATGTTTTTTTTATAAAATATGAATTCAAAACATTTTTGTCATAATTGACTATTTCCTCTAAATAACGCCGTATTTACTACTTATTACTACTTATTATTACTTTATAAAATAAATGATAACTTCTACCACTTAGAAAAACTCATAAAGCTGAAAATAATTCTGATGCATTTGTCAGATCTTTATATGATTACAGTTTAGATACAAGATCTATCAATATCTTGCCATTTATTTAGGTATTACTGTAAAAGACTAAACACTAGTAGTTGTCACCCGGGACTCATAAAAACAGATTGCTTCTACTCCAAAGACGTTTTATTGACTTATTAACATCGATATCAGATCGTAACACTCGATTCTTTGATCTCCGTCTTACATTTAGGTACTCAAGCTATTTTGCGCTTTATGCTTCCTGATTTCATTTCTTTTACTACATTGTTGGTACCCACATAAAATATTTATGACTTGTCCAAATTTTTGAGCTCATATAAAGATTGTTGCTCATTCCTTTTGCCACTTTTATTTAGTAAGAGTATTTTTGGTATAAGAAAAATAAGTTTACATCATCAACATACAAATGTGATTCAGCGTCATTTATAATACTTTATAAATCTGTAGGCTCTGTCTGAATTTCATTTTTGTACCTTGTGGTTATCACTTTAAAAACAAAAAATAACAAATTGATTAAATTTGAAAGAGCGACATCTCAAGTCAATTTCCCAATATGCAAATATTGGGGTTGAGCAGGTTATTAACTGTAAAGTTGATCCTGTAGATGAAGCCACAACCTGAGAGTTGAACAAGACATACAAGATTTATCAACGATACGTCAGTCGAACGATTGGCTCAGTTGAAAGACCACTCACGCGCAACGCGAGGGGTTCGCGGGTTCAAGTCCCGCATTGTTCATAAATTTTGTGTATATGAACATTTTAAAAATTTTCAAGTAGCAAATGGTATTTAATAGAAGGCTTATTTAATTGTTTATGATATAATGTGAAGTTTTGAAGAAACAATTGATTTTAAAAATTCTCTCACTGATAGAAAGTAATTTTTAGGCGGGGTCCTTAGGTCATTTTGTGATGCGTCAGAATTCAGGTTTGGAAGAGATGACCATCTGCTCCTTTTGTCTAACATCATACAGCCGTACGGCCTGATTAAATCCTAAGTTTTTGAAGTTATACTTCTTTAGGCGCGTAATATAAAATGATGAGAGTGAAATTTGAAGATGCGCGCGCATCGCTGTAACACAAAAGTAACAAGGTTGAAGTTGGTTATGAAAATGTGTCTTTTAAACATTGACAATTAACAATTATTGACATTTTACACATTTTTAACAAATTACATTGATAGTTTGTTTTATTTATTTAGAGCATTGGTAAGTAGACCAAACCAAACCAAAATACAATAAAAGAATATTTAAATAGGTTTATAACTGCCAAACATAGAAATAAAAGCAGAAATAATGACGTTTGTACCTTTTTGATGTTATTAATTATAAGATAAACTTCTTTGACTATTCCGTTGCGCGCACAACGACATCTAAAATAAAAGTTTTCAGAAATTATCTGACGTGTGCGATATTTATTAATTTTTGTGGTTTCTTCGTCCATTATTAGGACAGGCAAAGGGTTCCAGCCAATACAGCCGCATTCGTTAACATTCAATAAATTATTTCACGATTTTTACAATATTGTTCTTTCCACAAACGCCAAAAGGGCGCCGTAGCTAGTGAAATTACTGGGCAAATGAGGCTGAACATCTTATGTCTCAAGGTGACGAACGCAATTATTGTAGTGCCGATCAGAATTTTTGGGTGTTTCAAGAATCCTGAGCGGAACTGAATTATAGTGGGCAGGGCGTATCAATTACCATCAGCTGAACGTCCTTCTCGTCTCGTCATTTATTTTCACAAAAAAAAGTTAAAGCCTAGGACTCTCACGGGTAATAGCGTCTGTAACTAACGTCCTTTCTTTTGTTGTCAAGTGTCCGGCGTCTATTTCTACCTCTCTCTCTCTCTTATGTGATCAGTTTGTACTCCAAACATTCCTGAGTTGCAAACCTAAGTCAATGTGGATGCAATCGCCACATTTGGATTGAGCTTCCTTGAGCGGTGTGTCCAGGACGATATGAGTTTAGCTAAGAACGCTGTTCACCTTCATAAAACCCGGCAACCTTTTTATAATACTTCTAGTGTTGCAGGAGGATGTGGGCAGTTTTCCCCTAAATTCAGTTCACCCGATATTTTGTTTTCGAGTTTCTTATGTTAACATAACATTTTTACTTAATTTGAGCTTTACTATTATTTTTTTAATTTTGACAAGGAGTCAAAAATTGTGCTATATATCAGCTTGCTTATAGACAGTCTCAAAGAAAAATTTAAAGATATAAATATTATGACTGTTCATTGTCAGTACATTTATGAAAATTTAATATATGTTCACAAAAATCTTCACATTTTTGCCCTTAATAATGATCTTGATTGTTATAATACTAGAAATAAGGGATTACTTGTGACTAATCCTAGTTGGCTTCATAAGATACATAATAGCTTTAAGGGTAAATGTATACACTTCTATAATAAAGTCCCAGCCTATGTTCAGGCATTATCTATAAATAAATTTAAATGTTTTATAAAAAAAAATGGCTCTGTCGTAAATCCTATTACTCCACTGCTGAATATCTAAATGATCGGACGGCCTGGGACTAGATTGTGATTATTTTATAGCGATAGAAATGACTGTACAATATTGTATATTTTGATTGAAAAGAGCGCAAAAAAAGAATGCTGGGAGAGTTTCTTGCGCCGCTTCTTCTCCCTCAGAGCGCCATATGTTTCCGAAGCGGTAGTAGTATCTAGTAGTTATAAGAAATTATATCAAAAAGAATTCTAAAGGAATCAATTTTGAGAAAATAAATGCCTTTTATGCCTTTTAATACATTCAGCACAAAGTTTACGTCTCTCTAATATTGTACATGATGACTTCACAAACAGACATCAAACAACACAGAAGCAATGGTTTTAACATTCAGTAAATATTTGATATCCCAGACCTATTCGTAACTTGTGAGCTGTATATTATAAATGGTAATAAAGCTCTAAATGCTTAAAATCTAAGGAAGATCGTTATTGTTGCTTAGTCTTACTTCGTTATTATTAGTTGACATTTTACTTTAATTGGAAATCCAGTTTTTTTTTTCCAATTTAATGTTCCAGATGGTATGATGATGATAAGTAATAACCTAACACCTTTAATGATAAGTCAAATCTTACCATTATAAGTTAATAGTACCAGATTGATGGTTGTGGTTGTCGCGATGGCCAGAAACTAGAGGATGAGTAAGGATCATGAATATTAGATAATTGCCTCGAACATAGAGATTAAGAATTTTTTAATCTGAGAAAGATTTCAGCTACTGTTACCTCGTTAGTTGTGTTAAATTAATCCTGTAAAAATTATGTGCTTATGACAGTAATATATTTTAGAACGAGAGGTAATTTAATGTTAAGAAATTATTAAATTAGGTGAGCCACAAAAAACAGCATTTAAATAATTTGCTCAGCATACATAGATTTTGTTTGCTATAAAAAACATCAGGCAGCAATCCTTGTTCCGCAAATATTTTTTTACTAAACAGGAGCAGCTCATTGTAACTAATATAATTAATACGTTGTACAAAAATAATTACAGCCATCCAGAATGACATAAATTGCTGATTGATTTTGAAATTTTTGCTGGCCATGAGTTGCTTATCAATTAGCTTTCTGCTCACAGATTATATTTTTCTGCTCACAAAAAAAAAAATAAGTGCTATGCTTACCATTATAACACACTTTTAGAACAGCATGAGAATGCTCCCTTATAATATCGCTTTGTTTTTCTATCATTTAAAATCTGACTTTATAATGTTCTCATAGGCACCAGGTAATACAATAATTTGCACTCATTAATATGTTAAAAATAGTAAAGAGCAATAAAACAACTTAAAACAAAATATACCTTTGACAATGAGTACCTATTCGAAATTCCTTTGTCGCTATTGAATCAAAAGAATGAACGATCGATGATACGAATTTTATTTGATATTTCAAATCCTTACTCCACATAATCTCACAGAAAAATAGTTTTTCTTTTAATGTATTTTAAATGAAGTGGATATCTTTCAACATGAGCATGTCGAAGTCGCAACAGATATTGTTTGAAATATAAAAGATTATGTGAGAATTTCACAACATTTAAGGACTATAATATCATAAACGTTGTTGCCAATGATCGTTTTGGGTAAACAAAGAAACACAATTAAGCCTTTATGAATCCTTTTTATATAAATACAATCCAAGTTTTACGACAAATGAAATGAGAGAGGGTTATAACTGTGTTCATATATTTTTATGTCATAACTCTAATGCTCGCAATTTCAAGTTGATAATCCAGGGTCGCTTTAATGATGTGGATGTTCTGCAAACGTATTAACTCCAGATTACATCATTGTTAAGTGCACATTGTATTTACTTGGTATATAAAAATTTTCTAAACGTGTTGAATAGATTGCAATGTTAATGATAAAATTATAACGTAATGTATTTTTTAATGTTTTCTTAACTATACAAGCTGTAATTGTAAATGTGATTGCAATAATTGCAATTTGACAGGATTTTTACTCCAATAACGGTAACAATCTAAAATAATCAATAATAATAATTCGGCAATAATCTCTTACGAATGTATTGATGAGGGTGTTCCCTGTCCCATGAAATACAGAAAAGTTATATCTTTGTTTTAGTCGGGAATTTTTTTTGACCCTGCTAATTTCAGGCGTGTTTCAGTGCTGCCCGTATTAAGTAAAAATTTGGATACTAGACTCATTGAAAACATCTTTGACACTTGGGGAGGGTCACAGGATGCATTGTGCATTTTTTGTGATTTTTCCAAAGCATTTGACTGCGTCAACCATGAATCTTTACTACTAAAACTAAAGCATTATGGAGTAAAAAATACAGCCCTCAATCTGTCAAAATCATATTTAAGGGAAAGAGTTCAGATAGTCATTGGGTAAGCCTGTAGGAATAGGTGTTCCACGGGGTTCTATTCTCGGTCCTTTCTTGTTTCTTATGTATATTATCGTATTACCGTTTGCGGTAAATGATAGCCATGAAATTGCATTGTTGGTTGATGATACTTTACTTATTTTTAAAGTGAAGCGACGTGCAGATATTGATGACGAAGTAAACAATGCACTCTCAAAGATAGTGTTTGAGACGAACCAACGTACTTATAAATGACCACAGATTGGAACTTCTGAACACTACATTCTTCATGGTAATCACGTTAGATAAAAAGCAACGAAATCTAGTAGGCTTCATAAGATAAAGGTATTACCTTTAAGGGTAAACTTAAACACTTTTATGATAAAGTCCCAGCCACTGTTCAGGCATTATCTAAAAAAAATATGTTTGATTAAAAACTGGCTCTGTCGTAAGCCCCACTACTCCACAGCTGAATATCTAAGTGATCGGACAACCTGGGACTAGATTATGAATATTTTATAGCAATAAGAATGACAGTACACTATTGTGTATATTTACATGAGCGTAACAAAAAGAATTCTAAAGGAATCAATTTTGAGAAAATAAATGCCTGTTTATGCCTTTTGATGTACAAATAGGTACATAGGTTCTTAGATAGCTAAGATTTCGACAAGGGTGCCCGGCGACAAAAAAAAATAATAAAGCAGTTCTTTCAATTTCGTAAGCTCAATTAATTTCCAAATTTTGAAATTACAGTAATTTAAGAACACCCACGCGAGTGAATCTGCGGGTAATACCTGGTATCATATTATTTTGCAGTCTTGTTTGAATAAACTTTAATCTAAATCAGACCCTATTATTTTGAACATTTTGTTTTCCTTCTAGGTCTTGTAAGTTCTCAAAGTTTGCGAACATTGCCATTAATTAAATTATAGTATCGGAGGGTATTGGCTACATGAAAATCACATTTTCATCGAACGCAGTTGGATACATTAAGGTGACCCCACAGTACAATTATATTAATTTGACTTCATGACTCCATGTATAAAGAATTATCCATCCGAGAGAGGTCCATCTAAATTTTATGTCTGAAATTTGTGACTTGGGTGTAAGTTACGTGGTCCCCTTATGATCTTCAATTATTGTACATCAGCACTCATCTTCACTGCTCCTGTTTCGTGCACGTTTAGATTTTCAATTTATCGTTCTAGGAAAGACTCGAAGAAAGGACATGCTCGTCAAAATGTTGAACCAAGATAGGCACTTATGACTTCAAGTTACCGAAACCGTCTTTATTAAGAAGAACAATGCCATGGTTTTAGAGAGATTTTGCTGAGATACTAGAAATATCTCTTTTAATACCATACCATTACCTTTAGGCTAAAAGCCTAGAAAAATTGAACAAATTTAGAGACATACAAAACCGGCGTATGTCTATTAAAAATTGAAATACCTATACCGCAACAATATCATTTTTAGTGATTCGTTGTTGTATAAGTTAAAAGGTAGCGCGTTTCCTTGGCCTCTACAATTGCATAACATAGTAGTATTGTATGAGGAATGCAGCCAACATTCTGGGCACCTTGCCACATGTAAGGGACTAGAAAATTATTTTCTTACAATTTGCAACCTATAAATTTGTGAAACGTTTATTGAAACTATATGTTACAGGCTTATTCAAACTTGAACGTGTTTATTTAATGATATACTCATCTGTTATACTATTCTTAATTGTAGTGGTAAAAACAAAAAAGACTATTCGTGTTTATAATATATTTTAATTTTACAACTTAACAACACTTCCTTACACCGCGCTATTTCAGATAATATCTCGATTAAGTACTTTAACTTGACATCTATAACGGTTGTCACCTAACAATAATATTTATATAATATTAATAATAAATTATATACAATAATATTAAATTAAATATATAATAAAATAATGTTGCAACACAACATATACCATAAAGTTTCCTATTAGATCAGCTTTGCATGCAGCTTGTCTTGCATTAAGATATTATTAGTAATTACATATTAAGAAATAAAAAAGTAAACATTTCATAGCATGATTGCATTCATGGAAGTTAAATTACGGCGCAGCCATTTTTTGTCCTACTTGTTTATTATTACTGTAGGAAAACGACATTAATGTGGGTCGCGACAATGTCGTTGATAGTACATTATTTGGTGGGTATTTAATGAGACTAAACTGTAACACATGGCTCGGTTGGTGACCATAGTTGTAATTCATATTATTTATCTCGCCTTCATCCTCAAACACACTCTATTAAACATGCATTGTCGTTGTTGCTTGGTCGACTAAGCTTGAAAACACACAGATTTCATATCACTTTTACTATTATTATATAATTTCACCTGTCTCCTAGGTACCTTCCCCTCTCCCATATGCATCGTTTGTTCAATGCAAGTACTCTTATTCATATTACCTGATTTCACCACTTTTAAAAACTCATACGGTCTGTTCATAGAGTTTAGTCTTTCATCGAACTATCCCAACTTATCCATTAACATTCATATGTGCTAAAGATCACATAAAAGTGAAAAACTCAGAAGATAAAAAAGCATTTGACACTGACAGCAAAATTTTTTTTTTACAGAAATTATTACGTTTTTTAATCATATTTTAGTCAACGACAGCAAATTGTCAAGATAAATAATCATCAATGTAAGCCTTTGTCACCTTTATACGGGGTGCCTCAAGGTTCAATCTAAGGGCCCCTTATATACTTCATTTATGTCAACAACATTCATGAAATAGATTTGCACGGACACATTACGCTTAATGATGATAACACTTGGCTTTCATTGCTTTGGAACATCAATCAAAAATCTTGTTTCTTTTGCACAGGACGATCTTAATTCTATTTTTCACTACTTTCTATAAACATGTCTAAAACCTCGTACATTATCTATAAAGCAACAAAAAACCACTCTTCCTTTCACACATTTAAGAATCAATAATCTACAAATGGAACAAAAAAAGAACGTAAATATTTAGGCCTTTTTTTGTGATAGTGAAATGGCTTGGAATATATGGAATATTGATAAAATTAGAACAAAATTATCATCTCTTATTGGTAGCGAAATATGGCAACTCGAAGAGTCTGACATTGGGCTGTCAATAATCATATCTAATCATGGAAAACAGACAACCTTTGAGGGAGCTCAGATATAATAACAACCTACCCTTGGAATTAAGAAATTCCAAAAAATTAACTTAGCGAGACTTCAATTTCATATTATAGCAAATAATAATTATAAGCAGGAATGTGTAAGCATTACTGTGTTTCGGTCTGAAGAGCGCCGTAGCTAGTGAAATTATTGGGCAAATGAGACTTAACATCTTATGTCTCAAGGTGACGAGCGCAATTGTAGTGCCGCTCGGAATATCCGGGTTTTCCAAGAATCCTGAGCGGCACTGCATTGTAATGGGCATAACAATAAAAACACTTTTACGAACCTTCGAATATAATATATTCAATATTTTCACTATAATCACAACTATATACAAATAACACTAAATGATTTAAAATAATAGGTCAGTCGGGTGACCAGCAGCCAGCACGTTCAGTTCTTTGACTGCCTCAACAAGAAGTGCTCAATAGCTGAGAGCAATTCGTAACAGTTAGTAGTTACCCTACTACCAATCTTTATAATACGAAACTACCAACTTCATATTAAAGTAACATCACTAAGATTTTGCATGTGATCGTATTATAATACAAATACTAAAAATAATAACTAAAACAAGATAATATTAACAGGTTACAGATTATTCTATTAATATTGTCATAATTTAATGTTGGTACTACTCGTAATTAGAATGTCAAATAACCATAAAATTTTAATGTACGAGTATAATATTTAATCTAAGTGACAATATGTCTTAATGAGAATAAAGTTTATTTAAACCTAAATAACACTATGTTCACCGAGAGAATCTCTGTAAGTCGACTCTAGCGAACTTTACCAGAGCGTGATGACTCAATCACATTCGACATCTACAAAACAAAGTGCTCATTGCGCCTAAATAACTTTTAACTTCAAAACATTCACAGTATTGTTAATCACTTGTACATTCATTACATACGTTATGTTGTTATTTACTCAATTTGTTGAATGTTTAAAATCTCAATTGTTTCCAAGCACGATCCGCTAAAGTTAATATTTGCACTGGACACACAAATGTTTTCAACGCTTGGTTCGTTTAAATAGTTTGTAGAGATTCACAGCGATGACAAAGGGATTGTGACTGAATCAATTTGAACACCACAATGTTGTTTGATTTATTAACAATATAGTGACAGGCTTATAGAAGATTCAAGCATTCAGTACTTTTACAGAATTTTTGGGGTTTTTCAAGAATCAACGACAGCGGAAAAACACCGCCGACCATCCCGCGGTGTGAGAGCTCCATGCCTGAAGTACAGTTCAGACAGAAACCTGTTCGGCGAGCTCTGTTTTCGTTGGACGTCAGGAAGTCAAGCGGGCCGGATGGCATTTCTGCTTAGAACGTGTGCCGCTGAGTTGACGCCGGTGCTAACGCGTTTATTCCGCCACTCTTATTCAAAAGGCGTAGTCCCTGACTCATGGAAGTCAGCCCTTGTCCATCTGATCCAAAAAAAAAGGAGACAGTTTGGATCCGGCAAACTACAGGCCTATTGCTATTACCTCCCTACTCTCCAAAATCATGGAGAGCATGATTAACCGCCAGCTCTTGGTATATCTTGAGGGTCACCAGTTGATCAACGACCGGCAGTACGGCTTTCGCCATGGTCGGTCAACTGGCGATCTTCTGGTATACCTAACACATAGATGGGCGGCGGCTATTGAGAGCAAGGGGGAAGGCCTGGCAGTTAGCCTGGATATAGTGAAAGCCTTTGATCGTGTATGGCACAAGGCGCTCCTCGCAAAACTTTCATCATTTGGGCTTCTCGAGTGCTTATGCATGTGGACCTCCAGCTTCCTCACTGGGCGCAGCATACAGGTCGTTGTCGACGGCTATTGCTCAAATCCCAAGCCCGTAAACGCTGGAGTGCCCCAAGGATGTGTGCTAGCTCCCCCGCTGTTTCTTCTGCATATCAATGATATGTTGGACACCGCCAACATACATTGCTATGCAGACGACAGCACTGGTGATGCGCGTTTACCACTAAAAAAACCCCATTTGCCGTATCACCGCTCTTCGACAACACTTCCCTTAAAGCCTCGCCTAGTATCGGAATACTGGGTCTCGAAATTTCGAGCGATTGCCAATTCCGTGGCCATCTGGAGGGCGAAGCCAAATTGGCTTCGAAGAAACTGGGCGTCATAAATAGAGCAGGGCAATACTTCAAGCCGACCCACATTTTAGCGCTCTACAAAGCGCAGGTCCGGCCACACATGGAGTATTGCTGTCATCTCTGGTCTGGCGCACCCCAGTATCAGCTCGATCCATTTGACCGCGAGCAACGCAGAGCAGCTCGAATTGTCGGGGACCTAGCGCTCTATAAACGGCTGGATCACTTGGCGTTGCGTAGAGACGTCGCTTCACTGTGTGTCTTCTACCGTATTTATCACGGGGAGTGTTCCGAAGAGCTTTTTAACCTGCCACAAGTTACGATATCATCCCCACCATCTGGATGTGTGGCGGTCCTCCACAGTGCGGTTTTCAAGGAGCTTTCTTCCTCGTACTACGAAGCTGTGGAATGAGCTTCCTTGTGCGGTGTTTTCGGGACGATACGACATGGGTACCTTCAAAAAAAGTGCTTACACCTTCCTTAAAGGCCGGCAACGCTTTTGTGATTCCTCTGGTGTTGCAAGAGAAGGTGGGCGGCGGTGATCAATTAACACCAAGTGACCCGTACGCTCGTTTGTCCTCCTATTCCATAAAAAAAAATCCTGTGCGGCACTTTATTGTAATGGGCAGGGCGTATCAATTACAATCAACTCAACATCCTGCTCGTCTCGTCCCTTATTTTCATAAAAAAACAAGGAACATGGTCCTTATAACACAGTAGAAGTCTATATTTACAAAATGCAAACAAATTAGTCAGCCAACTGAGATGAGCGGGCACGGATGACTGCAACATATCGTAATAAATAACTACTGGATAATGTAGGTTTATATAAGATCTGTGTTAGTGATGTGGTTTTTAAAAGCGTTCACCACTTTTAAGACATCTATGTCTTAAAAAGTCGAAAGCAACGAAGCTAATTCCACAGTTTGGTTATCAGAAAGACAGAAAGATCTTCGGAAACTGCAATGTGTGGCAGAGATCAGGTAAAACATTTTTCAGCTAAACACCATTCAGATTGTTAGCTCATTCCGTCATTTATTCCCTTAGAATTTCTCAAGAGCTGAGTTTTGCTAGACTGAATATTTCTTATAGTTGGTATACTTAGCTTCTTTATTCAAAGTACCCAATTGTAGTAGTATTAAAGTAGGTATAAGATGCCGTTACTATTTCAACTACTGATACTTTAGCTCGTAATATAGTTTTCAGTTCGAATAAGAAATACATTTATCATACATACTTCCGTGGCCAATTTTCTAGTAATTATTTATATATTATTATCCCCGGGCACTGAAACATATACAAAAGACTGCCTTACTGTATTTTGATAGTGAAATAATAAAAGACAGGTTTAATACAAATAGTATATTTCATAGTAGCCATTATGGTCCGCTTACAACACAATTGACAAGTTCTATAAAATATTTCTCTATGCAAATAAATAAATAAATCACTACATTAACATTATATAAATTAATTTTTACACATCATGTCATAATATATCTACTTTATTTATTCACAGCTACGTATTATAATGATAATTATAGCAACTAATATTTATAATTTACAGTCATTAATAATCAATTTTGAAACATATTAATGGTTCTTAAAGGATAATACAATTGAAGCATTTATAACTTAATATAATTACATAAATTAAGTAACAACTAATTTATTTAGCTATTGACTAATTGTGATATTGCACGCCTCGAACGCGAAGCGGCGAGGTTGTGTTTTAAAACCGATCTGTCAAGGTCACACGATTTCCACTCTTTAAGCTGCATTTTTTTTTCTATTACTCTTAAACATTATAAAAAGCACATCAATATAAAGCGGAGACACTAATATTCTTAAGTGTCAAAAAAATATAAGGATTATTCAATCCTGACACTTTTTTTAAGTTGACGAAACGACTTAATTTTTATTTTCACAATTTTCAGAATTAAGCAGAGAAGGTTCCTTTCGAAAATCACTACTATTCCTATTCTTTTTTTTAAATCGTAGGTGATTCAATTTTATTCGAAATTTAAATTTAAAATGCAAAATTTTGTATGAGCGTTCGAGGCGTGCACTTTTGGATTTTCCAATTGTTTTTTACATAAGCCGTTTTTTTTTCAGTCTATTCTAATACTTTCTTATCATTTTAAAACTATTTAGTATCATATTAACTAACACAAATCTAAACTTATTTTCAACGATATGTTTTTCACGTGCAATAAAAAAAATGCTAAAGATATTAACACAACAAATAAAAACAGTAAAATGTTAAAACCAAGATTTGTTAAGAAACTCACAATATAGAAAAAAGAATTAGATAGGATATTTAAAAATTAAAAATAATTTGATATTCTATTTTGATAATACTGTATTAACATGTTGAAATCATAAAGCATAAATATTTTTTACAAGGGCTATAAATTTATAAAAAGTACATATATTTTTAATTTCCACCATTTAAAATCCACTATTTTTAAATAAGATTTTAGTTTTTTTATAGACTTTTCAAGTTATCTGCATAGAATTAACATTTGCATGTGGCGAGATTCATTGTATAATAAACAAATTAACAATATTAAGATAAGCTTAATATGCTTCTAGAAGCGAGGTTTACTGTAACATAATATCCACAAACACGTTAAACATCAGTCTCGTTCCACTAGAGTTAGACAACAAAGCACGTTAGACAACAATATTAACAATTACTCCGAGCTCACAACGAAACAACATTCAAGACATTCATCGTTATCAAAGAGATCACTAACACACAACACAGCTCGTTCCTTGAAACAGCCCCGCTGTAGTCTTGTAACCTGAAATCTAAACACATTTTTACAGGAACAATTTTTACTTCAATATTAAACAGAATTATTATGTTCGCAATTTATTATTAAAAGATCAAATAATAAAAGATATTTTCCTTTACAAAATCAGAACTGCTTCAAACTAATTAGCCCTTTAATGTGTACAAAGAAAATATCGAGAGAGATTCTAATAATTTATACTCACCCTGAGTGCCGTAGGGAGTGCTCTTAGATTCCTTATCGATCATAATGTTAAGCCTTTGCATTACTGGAAACAAAACAAAGTATGTAAGTTGAACTTTATAGATGTTTATTGAATTATAATTAATGTTCTAAAATAGAGTAATAATGCTCAGAGTAATAAAAAAGAAGAATTGGAAGCATCAGCCGCAGTTGTTGAACAATCCGACTGAGGCAAAAGAAGTCCTCTGTGTGCGTCACGAGTGTAATAACTCATTGGTCGAGTTGAATATATTATTTTATCTTCCATAGAATTGTTATTATGGATAATATAAAATTGAAATATGTTATTAAAAGTATTTTTGCTTTTATTGCGATTCAGACCTTTTATTTGCTAATGGCGGACTATTACGCATTTGGCTTTCTTAGAATAAATTGGCTTCCCATTACTTGCCGCACTTTCATGAGTCATGTATCCATCTTGTCCTATTTTATTAGTCTGTATATTAACTTATAATTGACAGCACAACATTGCATATTTTTTTTTAAAAAGAGCGCAAAAAAAGAATGCTGAGAGAGTTTCTTGCGCCGCTTCTTCTCTCTCAGAGAGCCCTTTGTTTCCGAAGCGGTAGTAGTATATTAGAAATAACATCAAAAAGAATTTTAAAGGAATCAATTTTGAGAAAATTATTTTGTTTAGCCTTTCTTCCTTTAATTCTTTTATCCCTTTTAATCAGTGTCTGGATAGTTTTAATCTCAACACTTCGACAGTAGGTACGAATATATGAACAGGGAGTAATTTTTATATTATTTGTCATTACAATCATCATTTTTTTTATATAAAAGGGCAACAGGTTCGCGGGATGGGGAGAGGTGAGGCAACCGCCCATGGACACCGCAACATCAGGTGTCAAGAGATGCGTTACCGGCCTTTAGGGTAGGAGTATGCTCTTTTCTTGAAGATTTTGAAGATTACAGAGTATCTCAAGTGACGTTGACAGGCATCAACAATCATATAGTCACACATATAATAAAAGATATTAACAAAACGTCTTCCAGAGGGTAAAATGATTGACTATTATTTGCTACAGTCCTTAAAATTATTCCCTAGTTCCTTTCACACGTATTATGAAAAATGAATGCCTCAGGCCTGAGAAGAACGGGCGCAACAAACTCAGCGGCTCTTCTTATCGCCACCTCTCCCATCTGATGGTGGTGTGTGATCCTAGATCGACCTCTCTTAACACACATTCACATTTTCTATATAAATTTGTTAAGTCAAAAAACTTTCATGAATTCTCCATTGTAGTGCCTAACTTTGAAATAAGTAAAACATTGCCTATAAAATGAATTCCTGTTGAATTTGCTGGTTGTTTTATAGACGACTAGTATTAGATCAAATAAATAGCTACGGATTATTCATAACAAAAGGCAATTTTTAGTTTTTAATTTGAGAAAATAAAATTGAACTCTTATTATAGTCAAAGTCAAACTTTATTCAATTAGGCTTAAACTAAGCGCTTTAGAATCGTCACTATTATTTATAGTAATTTTATTATTTTAGTTATTTCTTTTAAATTACTGAATCTACAACATGTTCGGTTGAAGTTGAGCTTATTAGGATTATATAGAGCTTACTTTAACCTAACATTATTATCCGCGATATACTCAATATCATGTTGAATCCCATACTTTTTGCATTTTTTAGGAGTTTTAAATTAGATATAATTATTCGATGGATTGAGAAAGTTATAGTTTAAATTAGTTTTATTGTACTCATGATCCTATTAATGTTACTAATTGCACGTTTATTACAATATAACTTACATTCTCAATTATATATATTATTTTTAACGTTATTATTTATTCATAAATTTTCGTATTAAATCATTTTGCCGGAAATTCTGTACACTCGTGATACTTTTTAGCGTAAATAAGTAGATGTTTGTTGATACTTAATAGTAGATTATATCAATATCCATTATTTTAATGAATATCTTTGCAAATAAGATAGTTAGGTACAAACCATTTTTATTCTCCAATGCTGGTGGTGGCATGGCTGTAAAAAAACAAATAAATATATAAAATAATCAAACCTGAACCAATAGAGTTTATACCACTTTAAATTATACTGTTGGCACATAGAATAGTTTTAAGTCTATTAATAAATAATTAATTTGTGACTGGTCTGCTCTAAAAGGGAAGCGTAAAAATTACTTTAATTTCTCGGCTTAAATGACAAGTCGACATTATTAAACAGAAGAATTCATTTTCAAATGCAGCAATCTCATGCTCAGGTACTCATGTACAAAAAAGTACTTGAAATCAGAAATATAAAGTAAAATTACTTTCCATAACAAATCTGCGTGAATCAACACTAGTGGAAAACTCTTCTCAACTCAACTGGTGTGTTGATTCAAATGGATTTTTTATTACACTTTATATTTATATGAAAATTGTTTTTTCAATTTAAAGTCGAATAAGCTTTCTGTTTCAACCTTGACGACCCAGGCGAACACGGCAAAGTTTAGATATTTTTAATTTTTGAGAGAAGAAGACATAAAATTACGAATAATTTTTATGAAATACTTACGATATAGCTTGATCGTGCCCTCTGTGTCCCCCAAAGAGTTCTTAGACACGCACTTATATGAACCGTAATCAGAGTTTTTGATCCTTCGTAGAGACAATCTTAACACAGAACGAAAAGTGCCGCTTATCCTTTGTGGCTCTATGCTTCCTCCTACAAAAATACTAAAATTAATGTCTTATAAAAGGAATAACTTATACTGATAAAAAACATTGTATTTTCTTTCAGGCTCCCTGAAAACCAGTTCTTGAAAGGTCTTGAAAAGTTGGGTTAACTAAAATAAAAATGTAACTTTTACGCAAAAATCTAATGTAAAAACACAGTTACAAGGTAGAAAAATATTATATTTTCTTTATGAGAAAAATTAACAAAACGAGCAAGACCTTTCTACTGGTAGTAAGTGATACCCTCTCCATATCCATTAAAATGTAGAGCCGCTTAGAAACCGCTAGATTCAATCCAAAATGCCTCACCCGACTTTTCCTACTTTTCCTATTCTTATTATATTTTCCTAATAAAAATTCATCTTTTTGAACTGAAAACGGCGTTGAGCACTTTAATTCGGATGGGTATAAAATGTTAAACCCGCGTCAGGACACGTAACCTGATCGAAAATTCGTAAGACAGTCGCTGAAATTATGGAAGAAAGTTGATTTTTCTTTCTTTGTATTTAACCACATAAATGCTAGTACTTTTATACTGATAAATAAGGCGATCCGTGTGAAATTATTTCAAAATATTTAAAAATGAACAACGTTAATGTTCAAGTTTGGCAGAACCGGTAAGCCCATTTATGTAAGACTGTCATACCTAAAGTAGGAAAATAAGGGATAGAATTTATTTTATTTTCAGTTATAGATAGTTTCGATGGATTCTTCGTGTAAGGCAGATTTAATGAAGATATATAGAATAATTTAAAATTTTAATAAATACGTTTTCTTGCAATTCATTGTTAAATTATTATTATTACTGCTTCTATTGTTTCCTAAAAAAGACTAATTTATTTATATTACGCGGATTTTGTAATTTAGATAAAGAATTTCAATATTGACACTCAAAAGTCTTTATAATTTGGACCTGGAATAATAACGCTAAGAACGTGAGTAGGCCCAAGTGAAATGAAGTAATTTCAATCCGGCCTTTTAAGGCCGAATACGTTTCCCGCCGCGTCACAGTCACGCTGTCAAGTTCCATGACAAACAGCGTGCGAAATTTAATTGAGAAATGACTGATTGTGCAGTGAGAGGTTGTCAAAACGCGTCTCATAATAAAATTAAGGATAAGAAAATCACATTTCATACGTAAGTACTATTTCACAACGTATAGTTTAAGGTAATACATTCCTCAAAATTTTATAAACAAATCAGACGCAAGAAGTATCAAAAGCCTTTAACACCTTACCAATAGGGACTATTTCTCCGTCTTCTCGGCTCCAGTAGCTGATTGGTTTCGGGAAAGCCTCTGTTTCACATTCCAAAACCAAGTCAGTACCAAGAGCAGCTCCTACCAGCTGGTTTCTTATTGTTATGACCGGCGGAACTTAAACAAAAATATTTAAGTACTTCTGACATGTATGTAGTTAACAAAGAAATATTTTATGGTAGCCATGGCAGAAGAGTGTGGTGTTATATTTATTACTAAAGGTACCCCGAAGTTTCACCCGCGAATAACATTTTTTATCATAATATAGCTATTGAAGCTTATGTATAAAAAAGAGCATAATAGATGTATACTTTTGGAAAAAAATAATATTCACACACCATAACTCTGATACCAACCAACCATTACTCTGTAAGTTACTGAGTAATCTTACAGAACTTTAAAGTTACTCACAATTAATATGTTTGAACTACTTTCAAACGATAATATAATTGTCCAACAGTTCGGATCTAACTTTATTAGTAATGAAGTTGCAAAATACTTGACTATTCAATAAATATATAATGATATATAAAACATGTAATGAAGAGTCAAAAAAATATAGTTTAACTCAGCTTAGTAACGTTATTTCAAGAATTTTTTAAAAGTTATTTTCTAAAATAATAAAAATTTTGACTGATTGTATAAAATAGCGATGTTATGTATTTTTTCTATGAAAGAATTCTTTTGAGAATTTTGCTTCTTTTTGTTTGAACAGTTTTTATATCGGGTAGTTTTCAAATACATTGCTAGTTTTCTATAGAGTTTAAACTAAAGTAGTGTATAGAAAGGTTCATGAACTGAATGTAAAACTCACATTCCACGGTAAGCATTATTCTCTTGCTCACGGTAGGAGGTACTCCGTTGGAGGCTATACATAAATAAGGTCCAGCGTGCTGCCGGCTCACCCTCGTAATATTTAATACAGGACCCTCCAGTGACGTCACTGCAATCATAAACACAATATCAGTCGCTACGAATCTTACAACATAACAACTTTTACCCCAATGCACTATGTTTAATACTGAGAATTTATTGTATTGCGGGTAAAAAAAAACAAGAAAACCTGATTCCTAAAAAGAGAAAATCAACATCCCTACATTATTTGGTGATGCAAAGGTATCTTTGCCAACATTTTAACATTAATAATTATATTATGGCTACACAAACTAAAATTTGAAAACAAAATTTGATGAACGAGGTAGCACTCGAACCCATGGCACAGTAGACAATACATATGTCTACTGTGCCCATGGCCTCTCGCGTTCCATTCGATTGCTCTTCCAACTGAGCCAACCGTTCGAGTGACGTATCATCATAAAATCTTGTATGCTTTGTTCAACTCTCAGAATGAATAAAGCCATAACCAGTTGGCTCAGTTGGCAGAGCACTGGCACGGAACGCCAGAGGTCGTGGGTTCGAGCCCCGCATCGTTCATAAAATTGGGTTTTCAAATTTTATTTTGTGTATTAATCCTAGAAGTGAGGTTATCAATTTAAAAACATTACAAATTCTTTATATTAAGACAAACACATAGGACATTCTTTGGCTCAGTTCAGTTGTTTGATAACTGCGCCTAGTATTACTTCTCAATATTTCTATTAGTCTATGTGTTCAAGCTATAATAATTTATACGTGTATATAAAGTCTCTTGCTGTTAGACAACCGATAAAAACAGGCCAGGAATATGAGCTTAGTGTGCGTGACACTACGTCTTACACTCGCGATTTGTGTTACGACACTTTGTGTTACGGCCGTTCCCAATGTACTATCTACAGATAGAGATAAATTACTACCTTCTACTTTCAGTAATTAGGTGTCAATTATCTGAAGCTTTCCCAATATACCCGATAAGTCATTCTTATCGCCTTATATTGGGACGCATGAATTGCAATTTCCATACAAACTTTATATCGCTGTTAAGCTAGACGTCGTCCCATTGACAGACAGCGTGCTATAAGGCGAGTTACCGTCTATAAGTTTATTGGGACAAAAAAGTTAATGATTTTTATCTCAAGTAAAAGATAGACTGAATATTGGGAACGGCCATTAGTGTATGTGAATTGCTCAGAAAAGATGTTTGTTATAAAGTCATTATTTTTGAGGTTTTCACAGCTGTCATGGTCTATCTAGACGTTAAATGATCTTAGTGCTCAAATAAGTTCTTCGAGTAATGACAATATATAATTAAAGTGAAACGTGCAGTGACTTCAACATTTGTAAAGGATAGTTCATTACCTCATTAGATATATTTATACTAACAGGAAGGAAGTGTGCAATATTGTTTTGCAAATAGTTAAGAACTGGATAGTGGTAAATAGCCACCTTTCATCACAGGACATAATATGCAATAAATTTCAATAAGAATGTAGAACTTATTAATCGATATTCAGACTATAAATTCAATAATAAATTCCTTCACTGAGCTCATCAGTATTACCTTGTGAACCATCAGCCAGAGGGATAGTTTTAGAGTGTTCCCTCCGCCAAGTAATCTGAGGTTGTGGTGATCCAGTAGCAGCGCACGTCAGACTCACTGAAGCTGCCTCTCGTACTGTTTGGTCTGTGCTCGTTCCACGATCAATAATATCTGGCGGAACTGACAAAATAACACAATGTTTAATGTATTATGCTTCTCGAATTATCTTCAACAGTTCTGTCGACTTACATCCTCCTATCAGCTCTTCCCAATTCATGTCTATCTATGCAAGCTTAACCAATATTTTGTGACATATAAGGTGTTGTGACGTAGGTATGGGCCCCTGACGTCCTTGCACATATTGTCAGTTCTACATTACATAAGTACCCATCCCGACTATGTGGTTCTACTAATAAATAAAGTTTTCTAACAAAATGCTGCAGTAAGACAATGTATTCTTACCAACAATATCTAAATAGCCAAGCTGACTCTTCATCGGGTCGGTATTGATCTGACACATGTACCATCCTCGGTCTGTCTCCCGGAGCTCCCTGATGTGCAGGAACCAAGTTCTATGATCACTGTGAGTCACTCCCACTCTTCTACTTCTTGATATCACGTGTGTGTGGATTGTGAGGATTGTCTGCGTGTCAACACGAAGCCAAGCAACCTGAGAGAAGAAGATTACATTTACAAAGGTTAGTCAGGCGTGTTTATGTTGTGGTTTTAAAATCAGTAAAATATTCCTCAAGCAAATTCGAAGTTTTATCGATACATAGTTCATATCTCCAGATGGTTTTATTGTTGTTTTTTTATGACAGTAAAGGACGAGATGACTAAGACGATTCCTCAGTGGGAGGTTCCTTTGCACAGGATGCCGGTTAGAATATGGGTACCTACCTATGGTACCATCTATTTGCCGTGAAGCAGTAATGTGTAAGCAATATTATTTTTCGGTCTGAAGGGCGCCGTAAAATTACTGGGCAAACGAGACTTAAAATCAAATGTCTCATTTTTTTATGACAATAAGGGACGAGACGAGCAGGACATTTAACTGATGATAATTGATACGCTCTGCCTATAACAATGCAGTGCAGCTGAGAATTCTTAAAAAAAAAAACAAAAATTCTGAGCGGCACTACAACTGCGCTCTTCACCTTGAGACATAAGATGTTAAGTCTCATTTAATTGTTATGTTTTAAACATAGATAAGGTAAAGTAAAGTCGAACTTTTAAGCATTTATAGAGCTACCGAGTGGGTTTATCGTGTGGCAGTGCCCACTGAAATAGCAAAGTGCCTAACCACGTCCAAAACTCTAGTGTTGATTAAAGCGATTGTTACACATTTATAACGAGGCGCAGCTCTCCATTATGGACGAAAAAGAACTGCCAAAACCTCAAACGGTCACAACTTTTATTCCGGAGAGCGAAGCATCTAGCGTAGATGAAGCGCTCTCCCTACTGCGGGTACAGAACGAAGGACTCAACATAGAGCTCTTGAAGGTGCTATATGACAGGGTCGAGACAGGAGGTCGAGTTACGACCTCCAACGTTGACGACCCGTCTGCTGAAGCCCTGAAAGCTGTGGAGTCCAAAGCGATCATTGGATTCAAGAGGGTCAGCTTCAAATTTAAGAGTGGAACTACCAACACTCTTGCAACCTCTACGGACCCAACAGTCCCACAAGGGTCGGCTCTGGCCCAGGTAGGGGTACAGAACGCTCCGGGCACCTCCAGAGTTGGTACCACAACTATATCTATTCCAGCACTGATAGAGGCTCCAAGTACATCTGGAATTGGAGCTTAAATAATTCTAAAAATGGCACCCAAGGGTCAACCGGCGAGGATTCTTCAAGCTAACCTCCACCATGCTGTAGCTGCCACTGCAGTAATGGAGCGCTGTCTTGGAGAAGGAACAGCAGACCTTGCCATCATTCAAGAACCTTGGGTTGCTGGCACTTCCATCCTAGGACTAAATACTGCTGGTAAGACCTTATTTTACGCCTGTGGTGTGCGGCCTCGAGCCTGCATAATCTTTAACAAAAATGTTGAGTTCTTGCCTGTTACAGAGTTATGCTCCGACGACACAGTGGCGGCTTATGTAAAATTCAAAGGGTGGACTGGGTCTAGAGTAATCATTTGCTCAGCCTATCTGCCCGGAGAACACAGTGACCCTACCAACATCATCAGGCCTGTGGTGGAATATGCGCGTAAGCACAAGGCCGAACTACTGGTTGGGTGCGATGCCAACGCTCACCACTCCGCATGGGGGAGCACTAACATCAATAATAGAGGTGAGATTCTAAATGATTTCCTTAACTCTAACCATCTTGACCTTCTTAACATAGGTTGTACTCCTACCTTTGTAACCAGAGCAAGGCAGGAAGTTTTGGACATAACCTTCGCTACGGAAAATCTTGCCAGACATATCCTAAACTGGAAGGTAAGGAATGAAAACTCCATGTCCAACCACAAACACATAACTTTTTCTTTAGCAGCCACTCTTGACTGCCGAACCAAAACCTTTAGGAATCCGAGACGGACTACCTGGGACACCTACCAGGTAAACCTAAGGCGGAACCTAGAATCAATTCCGAAGAGTATCAAGTCTGTAGAGAGCCTTGATCTAGCCGTGTCGGCTCTGACGCAAGGTATTATAGATGCCTATGAAACGAGCTGTCCACTAGAGACAAAGACCTCGAATCGAGAAGTACCGTGGTGGAACTCTAAGCTTGAAAACCTTAGAAAGAAAACCCGAATATTATTCAACAAGGCTAAAAACACCAAAAGCTGGTCAGTTTACACAAAAGCCTTGACGGAATACAATAAAGAAATAAGGAGGGCCCGCAGAGCATCATGGAGGAAGCTATGTGAGGACGTCGTGAGTACGACTCAAGGTGCAAGACTTCATAAAATGCTTTCGAAAATACGCCCGAATCAACTGGGACTTCTGAAAAGACCAGATGGGACCTTCACATCCGATGAGAAGGAAACCTTGGAACTTCTAGTCTCAACCCATTTCCCTGGAGCGCTCAATCTTGAGGTTGAAAAACTTAAGGCGAGTACACCATATAGAACTCGTAGGGAGGACTGGTGTATGTCCGCCAAAGTAATAAGACCGGCACAGGTGAAATGGGCAATTAAATCGTTCCAACCCTATAAAGCAAGTGGGGAGGATGGCATCCTTCCTATCTTGCTGCAGAAAGGAATTGACGTTCTCCTTCTTCATTTACTCAGGATCTACAGAGCGAGTTTTGCATGTGGACACATCCCAGAACAGTGGACTAAGGTCAAGGTACTGTTTATTCCAAAGGCTGGCAGAAAGGACTACTCAATTCCAAAATCCTTCCGACCAATCAGCTTTACCTCATCCTTATTGAAAGGTATGGAGAAGGTGATAGACAGGTACATCAGAGATAAGGTTTTACCTAATAACCCCATCCACCGTACTCAACATGCCTATTGTAGAGGTAGATCTACTGAAACCGCCCTATTACAACTCGTAGACAGGGTAGAAAGGGCACTTGAGGACAAACAAATTGCACTTTGCGCCTTCCTAGACATTGAAGGAGCTTTTGAAAAAAAACACCCATAAAGGCCTTAGTTAAGGCTTTAGCCGATAAAATGGCCAACTCTACCACGGTCAAATGGGTTGAGTCGATGCTCTCAAGTAGGATTGTTAGATTGAGGCTACATGGTGTCTCTCTTTATGTAATGACCACAAAAGGATGTCCACAAGGGGGCGTCATTTCGCCTCTACTATGGACCCTTGTCATTGATGGGCTTCTCTATAAGATGGATGAACTTCGAATTGACACTCAAGGTTATGCTGATGACCTAGTGATAATGATTCGAGGCGACAGCCAAAGTACCATCTCGTACCTTATACAAAAAGCGCTTAACATAATATCCAAATGGTGCCAAGAAAATGAACTGGCGGTTAATGCTGACAAAACTGTCCTGGTTCCTTTCACAAGGAAGCGGAAGTTGGAAGGCCTCATATCTCCGCGACTGAATAATAGATCTATACCGTTTTCCGACAAGGTAAAATATCTGGGACTTACTTTAGACCAGAAACTTACCTGGAATAGTCAAGTGGACGGTATTGTGCAAAAGGCAAAATTTGCCTTAAGTTGTTGTAGTCGTCTTGTCGGCCAAAAATGGGGTCTAAAGCCCAACATGGCCCTTTGGCTGTACACAGCCATTGTAAGACCACTTATATCATATGGCTCTGTGGTCTGGTGCAGAAAAATTGCCCAAAAGACCGTTATTGCCAAATTAGGAAGCCTCCAAAGAACTGCATGCGCGATAACAACAGGAGCCATGACGTCCACGCCGGGAGCAGCCCTAAATGCACTTCTGAACCTGCCGCCGCTAAACCTATATCTACAAAGGAGGCGAGGGCCAGCATGCATAGAGTAATGACCCATATGCGGACTAACTGGCTCTCAAACTCGCTGCGGCTATTTGAGCAATCCTTACTGAGAAGTCCTGTATTAGACATGGTGAGTGACGCCATGCTGCCGAAATTTGACTTCATCAGCAACTTTAGTATTTAATTCCCCACAAGAGAGGACTGGTTAAACAATCGAATTACTTGGAAAAAAGGGAGCCTTAAATGGTATACCGATGAATCCAAGTCAGGTTCTGACGTTGGCTGTGGAATCTTCGGAGAGTGCCCCAAATTTGGCAAATCTGTCAACTTGGGAAATCTTGCCTCCGTTTTCCAGTCGGAGGTATACGCCATAATAGAATGTGCGGACACCATCCTAAATAAAGGCTACGTCGGCAAGTGTATTTATATCCACACAGATAGTCAGGCGGCTCTGTCCGCTATAGACTCCAACAGATCAGTCTCAAAGCTTGTAGACAACTGCCGGACTATTCTGAATACTCTGGGAGGAATGAACAGAGTTACACTTCGATGGGTTTCAGGACATGCAGGGATCGAAGGCAATGAATACGCCGACGAACTTGCAAGAATTGGCAATAAAAGCACTCAATTTGGCCCTGAACCCTTCTGTGGTGTCCCAAGGAGTCTTGTTAAATCAACCCTTGATACATCATGTTCACAAGAGTGCATTAAACTCTGGAGCAACACTCCGGGCTTAACCCATTCCAAAACCCTAATCCAAGCCTTCAACAAAAAGGCTGCGAATGAGGCACTAGGGCTAAGTAGAGAAAACTTACGCATATTGACCAGGACATTAACGGGGCACTGCAGATTAAACAAACACCTCTCAATCTTAGGTCTCAGAGATTGCAGAGCGTGTAGATTCTGTAATAGTGCAGATGAAACCCCTCTACTCATTCTCTCTGAATTTGGTCCTTTAATGCGTAAACGTAGCATCTCTTTGGGAAGTCCAATCCTTCAACCATTTGAGATACGTCAGCTCGCTGCAAAAGACATAATAAAATTCATGAAAAGAATCAATGTTTGCAGTGAGCTATAGTTTAACAGTGGCTATCACAATAGATCACATTGGTCGCAGTGTAACAGGGCTGAAATGAACTGGATCAAAGCCACTTTACAAACCATAACCATACACATTTATATAAAAACCTTCAGCTTACATTGGTCAAATCAAACGTAACATTTCAAGCTGATATAAAAACATTGCGGATATCAAAGTAATTCAGCAGTATGTGAACAGATATCAGACCGTCCAAATCACAACATCCGCTTCGACTTACCAATAATTTTGGCCAAAGAGATTAAATTTCTCCCGAGAACGGTACCTACGTGAAGCCATTAAAATTAAAATAAATCTCAATAGCAACAGAAAATATGGGCTATACTTATACAATGTTATTTTTAAAAAATAAACTTCAGTTATTTCTTAATAATACCTCAGTTTTATTTTAACTATACCTTTTGTATTTATTTTTTAATCAATATTTTAAATATGCACGTTCTATTGCGCCACCTGTGCAACACATTGGATCCAATAATATCTATATTATAACCCAAAACTATATCTACCAAAACAGAAGAGGATACTGCAAATCAATTAATCTGAACCCACCTATATAGCGCAAAAACCACCTCCGAGGTAACTTATTTAAATAAAATGAAAGTATCTGCATTATTTATTTAAGTGTGCTAACAACACATACACTCTTAAACTTAAATATTTCACAAAAATAGTTCTAGTGAGTCAAATACAGGTGCACACAACATAAATGAGAATCGTTTCTTTTGGGTACTTATATTTAAAACTAATGTAATATACTATAGACGACCGATATAGCCGAATGGTTAGTGACCTTTTAAAATTCAATTCAAAAATTCAAAATTCAAAAACACTTTATTCATGTAAAGCACGGAAATGACACTTATGAATGTCAAAAAAAAATAAAAATATTTTTTCTTATTGAATTTACCGCTACTTCGTAAAGGGCTAATGAAAAGTAGAAGTGAAACTCATTGTAACTACTAAGCTAGAGGTCCCGAGTTTGAATCCCGATAGGTGCAATCATTTATATGATATATGTATTTTGTATGTTTGTTTCCAAGTCATGGATGTTTATAAGTATTTATGTATGTTTAAGTAAGTATATTGTATTAAATATATCGTTGTCTTGTATCCATAGTATGCCTAGTTTGGGGCAAGATAATTTGTGTAAGAGTGTGTCAATATTATTATTTTTTTTTTCTCTTTATTATAATTCCATCTTATTTTCTACATTTATATACATATCATTCAATTCCGCCGGTGGTTATTATTGGTATTATTTAACACTATTAAGTAATTAAAGAATCATTATACTATAGTTGCAATAACCTTACGTTTAAATGCTGTGAGGCTTTTTTTATGAAAATAAGGGATGAGACAAGCAGGACGCTCAGTTGAAGGTAATTAATACACCCCACCCCGTACAATGCAGTGCTGCTCAGGATTCTTGAAAAACCCAAAAATTTTGAGCGGCACTACAATTGCGCTCGTCACCTTGAGACATAAGATGTTAAGTCTCATTTCTCAGTAATTTCACTAGCTAGCTACAGCGCCCCTTCAGACCGAAACACAGTAATGTTTACACATTACTGCTTCACGGCAGAAATAGGCCGGCCTCGGATGTCTTCCTAATATTATTAAATGAATGACATACACGATATAGTGGCGCGTTGCTGCCAACGTTAGTTCTTACGGTGGGTAGATCGAAAAGCTTGTGTTTGCTTCTTGTCCCTAATCTCAGTATGTTTTATGTTATTTTGCTGAGGGTATTCGGTGTATCTAGCATGTTGTTTAAAACTTTATATAAAAACGAGTGGTCAAGCATACGACGTCTATCAGAGAGTTTGTTCATTTCTTAAAAACTTTAATATAATTTCATAGTCTCCTCTGTTGCTTATATTTCTATTCATAAAACATATGTGCTTGGTAAAAGAGCGATTAATTCGTTCAATGCGATCCCTGTTGACAGAATTCCACAATTATTTCTATTGACTTCGCAAAATTCAAACATTGCGAAACACTCCCTGTGATGCAATGCTATGAATGACTTTATAATATCTAAATCACAATCTTGTAAAATTTATCGCGACAAATATAAACTTTAATGTCACTAAGATTTATTTTAAACACCGGATATGCTTTTGCAACAAGGTCATAAATGTTTTTGCTTCTGTATATCTTGCTATTGCATCTTGCTGAAACAAGGAAAGTGCACTTAAAGTACTCTATTTATGAAGATTTACTGTATAACCTCATACTTCTAGATGCTTTTCCTTGAAAGTGAGCTGGTCTATGCGTCTTGCTCTTTGCTGAACTAAAATAAACTAGTTCTTAAAAAAAATAGTTGTTATCGAATGGAGATCGTAGATATATAGATAAAGAAGAAGTAATTTATCTCCTAAAATAAAAGCAAGCATGGCTAACACTTAAAGTATAATATATTTAACTTAAATTGAATTTCCGCCTAGTGTGTAAGTACTTTTCATTTGAAGGCTATTACCGTTTTATGTAATAGTTGGTCGTTGGGTTTGACCTTCACAAAAGCTAAGCTGGTTAAGCACAATATAACGAATATGTGTAATTTTAGTGAGTCACACATTGCGGTGGATTGGATAAAATTCTGTTTGAAAAAAAATTGGTCCAAGTTGTATAAAACAGTTCATTAGTATCTAGTAATAAGTTTAGCCTTATATCAGAATAAATATTGATATCTTCGTAATCAGGAAGAAATCATCTTTAACATCTTTAAGCCACTGAATGGTTATTAAAGTAAAAGTAATTGAAGATATTGATGTCATCTAAGATCTTTATCATTTTATAATATTTCATATTCTATATTTTATTACTCCCTGGCTTTGTCGTCAGCCACACACAGTCACTTTGTGGAATCATGAGCTGCTGTTGTCTGCTGTTTTCCAGAACCGATACGACCTGGGAATCTTTAAACTTAGATCAAACTCCCATTTCTTAAGCAATGAATTTCTTGACTTCTGACATTCGAATCTTCAAATCTACTGCTGGATTAATTTTTCGGGTTTTTCACAGACAGTTATTTATTATTATTATTTTAAAAATTGGTAACGTGTAATAATTAAAACCTATAAAATTGTAAATAAAATCCAAAAAAACTGGGAGTCATAAATAGAGCACGACAATACTTCAAGCCTGCCCACATTCTGCCCACTCTGGTTTGGCGCACCCCAGTATCAGCTCGATCTATTTGACCGCATGCAACGCAGAGCAGGTCGAATTATCGGGGACCCAGTGCTCTGTGAACGGCTAGATCACTTGGCGTAGCGTAGAGACGTCGCTTAATGAAGACGTCACACAATGATGTGTCTTCTAACGCTTTTATCACGGGGAGTGTTTTCAAGAGCTGTTTCACCTGATTCCTTGCGCCGATTTCCACCTTCGCACGAAACCTCACAAATTAGGATATCATCCCCACCATCTAGATGTGTGGCGGTCGTTCACAGTGTGGTTTTCAAGGAGCTTTCTTCCACGTACTACAAAGCTGTGGAAAGAGCTTCCTGGTTCGGTGTTCCGGGACGATACGATATGGGTACTTTCAAAAAAAGCGCGTGCAACTCCCTTAAAGGCCGGCAATTCTCCTGTGATTCCTCTGGTGTTGCGGGAGAATTTGGGCGGCGGTGATTACTTAACACCAGGTGACCCGAACTATCGCTTGTCCTCCATTTCCATCAAAATAAATCTATTATCAGATGTCATGTAAACTTAGTGTTCGTAGGTGAAGTCGCGGGCTGCCACACATAATAAATATAATCACAACTACATTGCAGGAGACTTGAATCTATCTCTCAAAGTCAACACTACCGACTCAAGTTTGAAGTACTTTATATGCACATAATCTGTATACTTTACTGTTCAACACGTTGTTTGAAGCTCGTCGCGAGTGATTCTGGAGGATGAGGTTGTTTAAATGCTTACGGAATGTGTAGATTATCGGATATAGAAGTTTAAGTGCGAGCTGCATTTATATTATCTTAAAATAATTTAGATCTTATAAGTACGGGTGTCCGCTTTATGTTATAAGAACAACTTTCTGTAGTAGTGTGACTGTCAATATAATTCAGTCCCTTTTTCACAATGTACAAGTAAAGTTACGAATAGGCTACTTGCTACTCATCTATCGATAAAGACATCATCTTTTGCGTCTCGTAATGTTTAAATAGTGTTAAATGGATCTCGTAGCAAATATCATACTTAAGTGTCAGGTACTGGATAGTCTGACAGTGTGACAAGAATTTGACAAAATAATTTCAATTTATATCATGTTTAGTACATGTCAGTTTATGGCTTTGTTATAACATAAGGACAATTATTATGAAAGGCTCATGACAATTGATTTGTTGACATTTTCAAATTTAGTTACACGAAGCTGCAAATTAATTATACAATGATTGATTTTACTGTGAAAATAGTGGTAGAACTGTATTTAGAGATACAGAAATAGAAAATTGTTAAATATGAAATAACAATTTGCATTAAAGGCCATTAATCTTGTGTTACGTTATTTCGCATAAGAAACAGTTTTTTATATTTTCATTTCGTTAAACGGAACTGTAGAGTGCGAGGTTGCCAAACCGACCTACCTAAAAGTCATCTAGTAAATAAACAGAGCGGTGAAGTAATTGTGAAACGCTATCTCTAGTACTCGGAACATTTATGTAGCGCTTATTTATCTAGCCTATGACAATTTGTTACTTTACTTGTACATTGTGAAATGACCACTAAGTCTCATAATAATAGGTTTATGAAATTTCTTGTTTGAGGAAGCATTTCAGAAGTTATTGAGTGCAAGAACCTAGAGATCTTTATTCGACATTAATTCATAAATATCTTTAGACACATTTAAGTTTTCCGTTGGCTCAGTAACCAGTTGTGTTAGACCATAATGTGCTAGTAAAAAATCGGGAACAGATCTCCCCGCATGATTGGTAGTATGTGTGTATGTATGTGTGAAATCATCAAGAATCACGATCGTTACAGTAGGGATCTGCTCCAATACGGAATTTGTCACCATTTGTGCTCAAGAAACCGGTCAATCCCTGTGTTACCACTATGACGTTAATAGGCGCGTGTAGATTGGCGGATGTTGCTCGCAGTCTACCCATAACGAGAGAACCGATATTATACTCTTCAAGTACACTGGGGGGCTGATACCAAATATCTTCCTTCTTAGATTGTTCTTTTGTTATTTTAAATGTGTAATGCACCTTTGACCATATCTTTATTTTTAGATTTAAGAAAAATTCTTATTTAATCAAAACAAATCTTATAACTATATAATATATATATATATATATATATATATATATATATATATAAGAAAATGTATCCCGATAAGATTACCGAATGAATAAATACATTAACCCAAATCGTACCTTACCGACAAATATAATTTATGAATAAATTCAGAATAAAGATTTTGAAAAACTGATCAACAGTCGAGCAGACGAACAAAATGGTTTTTTTCCTGGAACTGATCGACTAAATAGAATATGATTAAGGGATTTTATATTCCGAAGCAATGAGCGTTGTCTGATTGATCTTTTATGTTGATACATGTGATCTGTATTGACTTAGAAAAAGCGTTTAATCGTGTGTTTCCCGTCATTCTACTCCATGAGCTCATACTCTAGGTATACGCGGAGACCTTTAAGATGCTTGGAAACCTATAATACAAAGAGTAGACAAGCTACTATTAGTAGTGCTTCTAGTTACCATATTGTATTAATCTACTCAGGTGTTCCTCAGGGTTTTGTTGTAGGTCCATTATTTTTCAATGTGTACCAAACTGACAATAACAGCTATTTGGAAGCTTCAAACTACATAATGGTCACTGACTACAACAGATGTCTTAACAATATTGATGAATGTCACAAAATTAAAAAATATCTGTACTAACCAAAAGAAACATAATATTTTCACTAATATTGTGTTTTGGTTTAACGTAGTAGCAGTGATATTACTGGGCTAATGTGATTAAACATCTCAATATGTCTCAAACTGAAGAGCGTAATTGCGAAGCATTTCAAAATCTCAGGTTTAATGAAGAATTGAGAGTGACACTGCACGGCGAACCACTTACATATTGTTTTTTTTTAACTATTAATGGATTAAATTCTCTCCACATTACTACAAAAATGGCGTAATAGATTATATTATTTACATGATTATCAACTCGTTAGGTGTCTTGCATATTCGACTTGTGGTCAATTTATTGAAGTAGGCATGGTGTTACTTTGCGGAAATCCATAATTGTCTCAAAATCAAGTCAATATCTCCTGATTATGCCTCGTGTAGAGGCGAAACACGTGTCGAATTGCTTGAAGAAAAATATTGTCGGAATTAACAGTAAAGAAAACTCTAAACATTTGGTCTATTTAAGGATGTTTACTGCAGAAAGACACAGGAATTGTTGAACCTTCCATACCTTAGTCTATATTATCAACTTTGTTGTTTATATTTATTTGAATTTGATCGCTGTAAGATTACCAAATAAATGAAAAGACATTCAAGAATTCGCAGAATAAAGTGCCCATTTTTATCTAAGAAGAACACGAGTATAATATAGAGTCCCAACCAAAATAATATAATATATATAATAGTACTGCCGGCGGCCCCAATGGACTGACGCCCAAGCATCTTGAAGATCTGGTATGTCCTTCCATGGGGGATGCGGGTAGAGCGTTGCTTGAGGATATTGTTCTCTTAGTAAATCTCATGCTTTCTGGAAATGTTAATACCGAAATTACCGAAATTTTATATGGTGCGAATATATGTGCTCTTAAGAAATAAGTTGGTGGTATTCATCCTATAGCCGTGGGCTGCACATTTCGACGCCTTGTTTCTCCTTTCCTATCAACTAAATTAATTCCAACTCAGTTGGGTTTTGGCTGCAAAAGTGGTTGCGAAACTGCAGTCCACGCTGCGCGAACTTTCTTGGAGAGGAACTCTGGTGATATATTTCTAAAATTAGATGTGAAAAATGCTTTTAACTCTGTTGATAGGGGAGCTCTGCTGAGAGAAGTTCAAAATTCAATTCCTTTAATCTATCATTATATTTGGCAATGTTATAGTAAACCATCCAAATTATTATTCAAAAATCATAATATTTGGTCTTCCGTTGGCTGTCAGCAAGGCGACTCTCTTGGTCCAGCAATATTTAGCCTTGCCATTCATTCCGCCCTAACAAAACTAAAATCAAAATGTAATGTTTGGTACTTGGATGATGGTACTTTGGGTGGTGAAGTGGACTCTGTTTTAGATGATTTGAAAGTTGTAATTAAAAGTTTTAGCTCAATCGGCCTTGAGTTAAATTTTTCGAAATGCGAGCTTTTTTATCGGCGTGAAATTCCAAATTTCAGACCGGGTTGATATTACCAATAAATTTAATGTTCTAGCCCCCAATATGGAGCTCCATTATTTCCTGTTTCAATTCCAACGATCTTAAACGATCACATTAAAAAATTTAATAACGTTTCGGACAGATTATTGAAAATAAATTAATTCGGTCTTGTTTATTTGTTTCAAAATTTTGGTACCTCTTAAGGTCTAGCCCGTTATGGAAATTTCCAAATTTGCTTGATGTCATTGATAATTCACTTAAAAATATTTTAGAATCCGTTTTGAATTGCGCGTTTACAGATCGTGCATGGTCTCAAGCGTCTTTACCGGATATGGTTTGGTGGTTTGGGTACTCGCAAAGTTTCGGGCGTTGCCTTACCAGCATTTCTAACTTCAGTTTATAGTGCGCAGCCTTTGGTTACTAGAATTGTAAATCATGTACCAGGTAACTCAGAGATTGTGTATTTGAACGAAGCTAACAATGCTTGGCTAAATATGGCAAACATTCAAAATTTTCCAGACGATTAAAGGTGTCAAAAAGAATGGGACGCACTTCTTTGTAAGTCAGTCTTTGATGATCTTTTGATCTCATCTTCTGACATAACAGAGCGTGCTCGTCTTTTGGCCGTGACACAAAATGAGTCGGGCTTTTGGTTACAAGCCTTGCCTTTTGTGCCGATTGGAACGCTACTTGACAATATGACATTGTCAATATGCGTATCACTCCGGCTAGGTATAAAACTGAATGAACCACATCAATGTAGATGTGGCGTTTAGGTAGATGCTCTTGGACTCCATAGGTTATCCTGCCTAAAATCGACAGGCCGTATCAGTCGTCACGCCAGCATTTTTGAAGTCATCCGCAGGGCATTTGCCGCTCTTAATATACCAGCTGTTTTAGAGCCGAATGGTATTACCCGCAACGGATCAGCCTTGCTATCCAACGCGTTACTGCTGCCAGTATTCTTGGTACGCTTCCACGTAATGATAGTTTTAATTTTATGTAGTCGTAGTATTTTAAATATAGTTATAAGATTTGTTTTGTTTGAATAATAAATAATTTTATATAAATATTAATATGTATTACTATACCTTGTATGTAGAGAGGTTATGTACGGTACAAGCTAAAATAGCTTCCCGACCCAGCGGAGTTGTCACGTTCTCTATTGGACCGCTGAATCCGGGCTCATCTGTAACAAACATTGCATTTTATTATCATACCATTTTATGAAAATTATGTTAAAATTTTTACGTAGAGACAGAACAATTTCATTTATGTTATTATTATATTCAAAATGAATCAATCTGTGAATTTAAATTGACTACTGGACTGTTTTAATGTTTGAATGTACAGTTACTTATCTTTCTCACAATAATCTATTCATCGAAGAAGTATGTTTGAATAAAATTAATCATATTAAAATTATGAGTAATATTAATATTTTTCAATTTTAAACTTTTAGCATCGTGGAAACTTAACATTACCTAATTCGAGACACAGACTACTAACGACGTCCATACATTGGGGTGTTATTAGTGTATTACAAACACGATAAAAAAATGTTGTTTTGCTAAAGACATCAACTTTCTATCTACCCAGAATGACCGGAAGTATAAGTTCATTAGATAAAGTAGTTTAGTATATTTAATAATTAATACATTAATATGTTAAATAATAAGCGTTTTGTTGGAATTTATTATAAAATTTATCATAAGCCCTATTCAAAGAACGTTTTGCGTTCAGACTCACACACACATAATACACATATTTAAACCAATAAAACGTTTAAATTTATTTTAGTAATACGAATCCTAAGATAATATAAATTAAATCCACTGCGGTTTTTTCCAACTCGTCGTGCTTCAGGCGGGATGAACGTGTTTTAATAAAAATATAAATATAGAAAAATCTGCTTTTATAATGAAACCTTAATATTAATTAATATTTATTTAATCTTATTGAAAGCATGACGAAAGAACAAAAGAAAGTGATAAAAACTGACGAAATACATGTATTTTCGATTCCAATTAACGCGTTAGGTTTTAGTACCGGAAATAGACGATTTTGTGTTTAATATTAAGCTTAAGCTAGGTAAAAATATGACTTCTTTTTAAATTGTAAGCAACGCAGATTTATTTTCTATTTTTGGAGATAAGTTTTATTCAAAATTAGAAAGAAGATAGATTTATTTAAGAAAGTAAGTTATACTACAATTTAATATTATATTGAAAAACTCTATAGAAGTTATTCTTAGCTCTTAACATATAATAATAATAAAACATCTTATTTTTTTGTATTCTTCAGAGCAAACCCTTTCATTGTATCTCAATATTATTCATAAAAAGTCCGTAATATAACTAATTCTGGTTGTCACTCTAGGTCATGTATATCATGCCATATCAACCAACCGATGCCCGCGACTTCATCCGCGTATATAAAGGATTTTTTAAAATAATAAGTAAGTTTGGAATTGAAGATTATCTAAGAAATATGAATATTAGTTTGTACTTATATTCATATTTATAATATTAGTAGGGAATAAAGCATTGTTGTTGTTAAATTGGTAAAATTACTCTATTTTAGTTTGAAAAAAAAAGGAACATACCGACGAATTGAGAACCTCCTCATTTTTTTGAAGTCGGTTAAAAAGGAAAAATCAATAAAAATTTGCCTAACGTTATAATAAAAGAAACAGCAAAACAAAATCATAGACAAATGAATAATGTTATAATTAATTAATTCATGTTTACATATGCTCATATTGAATACTAACAACAGTAATTGTAAAGTAAATTAAACAAGAGATCAAAACAATAACATAACCACAGAGTCCTAAATAAATCATTGTCTAGATGAAACATGATAACTCAGCCTAAAGGTAATCAAAATACTTAAGGCAAACTAACCGGTATCCGAAAGGTAAGTTCAACAACAGAGTTGTTTTACTCCCACCGTTAAAACAAATTCTCTCTCATTTCATACAGCGCGGTTCAGAGATAAATAAGGGGTATTAAAACACGTATGTGCGTGCTAATAGTATCACATGAGTGTTTTAGTAGTATTATCAACAGTTGCATACAAGACTTTATCTACACCCATAATATTGAATCCTCTATAAAAGATTCTGAAACAGTTAGCTTACTACTAACATTAAAAAAGCCAGTCCTAGTAACCATAAAATCATCGAAAGGAGAGTTATAATGAAAACGCATGATATTATGTTGTACTGAATTTTATTACAACACTCGTTTAGATGATGTAATGGTTATAAGGATATTGGGTGTTTTAATGTTGGCAATAAGAAAGTTGGCAAACAAGTTTTAGAATCTTTATTAGAGGATTTAAAGCATGGGTGCATATATTTATGCAATAATAATATACAGATTATAAGACCGTTAAATGAATAGGACAGTCCTAGGTGCTGGAGTTTTGTTGATATGGGAGAGTCACGAGTGCCATCGTACAATGACAGAACTGTCGAGCCAAACTCCACCAGATTATTATACTTTACATGTTAAGTTGATGTCGAGAACCTTTGCGGTCTTGGATGACTTCAACGGGCGATAATTTGAATCGGAGAGATGTTTTTGTCGTTTGTTGAGTCAGCCGCGCGGCTTCCAGATGTAACAGCCATATGCCGTTCTTATTGGATATTCTGCTGACTATTGGATCCAGGTGTCTGTTAACATCCATTTTGGAGGCTCGGACCATTTCTTATTCACACGGCAATATCGCACAACACCGGAGACCCAACGTGTATGGCACAAAATTACCCAGAATGGTATATGATGCGTTGCTCAGTAAGCTCTGTTTCCTTAGACGTTACTTACATTGCTATGACGTTATTTACATTGCTATGTAGACGACAGCACGGGCGATGCATGTATATGGGCCATGCAGGTCTCTCGAGTCAAATCGCCGACCAGTGCCGGGAGAAACTTGTGTCTTCTATCGAGTTCTCTCTCGAGAAGGTCGCGGAATGGGGTAAATTGAACCTCGTCCAATTTAACCCCCAGAAGACACAAGTTTGCGCGTTTACCACTAAAAAATCCCATTTGTCGTATCACCGCTCTTCGACATCATTTCCCTTACAGCCTCACCTAGTATCAGAATTCTGCGTCTCGAAATCTCGAGCGGTTGCCAATTCCGCGGCCATCTGGAGATCAAAGCCAACTTGGCTTCGAAGAAACTGGGCGTCATAAATATAGCACGGCAATACTTCAAGCTGGCCCACATTCTAGCGCTCTACAAAGCGCAGGGTACGATACGAGATGGGTACCTTCAAAAAAAGCGCTTACACCTTCCTCAAAGGCCGGCAGCGCTACTGTGATTCCTCTGGTGTTGCAAGAGAATGTGGGCGGCGGTGATCACCTAACACCAAGTGACCTGTACACTCGTTTGTCTTCTTATTCCATAAAAAAGACGTAAAGATGTAGATTGGACCGGATGATATATCTCCCAAGCGACGTTGTAGTTAGTTCTGGTTAACCCAATCCCTATAGAAGGTAACATGACTGGCAGAGCTAACTACAGATCTACTGCTATGACTCTGCTCTCTTATAAAAGAGAAACACATAATTTACCGACAGCTCTTGGTATATGATCATACATCAAATGTATCATCATGTAACATCATATATACCCAGCAATTAGTCTGGATATAGCGTTGGTGAAACATCCGTCGTTTGTCTTGCCATTCTTGCAAGCGGGCCAGCTTCTTCACTGGGCGCAGCTTGCAGGTTATCGATGGATCTTTGTCAATTGTGAAGACCGGGTTCGCTAGAATTCTGCAAGGCTATATGCTATCTCCTAATTCTTCTACATATCAATGATATTATGATAGATTCCACTTGCGTTTGCCGTGTGTACTGGTAAAGCAGGTCTCTCACAGGGAATCGTCAACCGGAGCCTCAAGAAACAAGCATCTTCTATCGAGTCCTCTCTGAAGATCGAAGGAGTCGCGTAATGGGGTTAAATAGCCTTGTTGAATTAAATCGCAAGTTTGCACCGACTACTGAAAACCATTTGTCGTATTAAATTATAAACTTTATTTGTCTGAAACGGGTTTACTCACGGTTTCTTGGAGTTGGTACCGACTAGTTTCGGACTATTTGGAGTACCTTCATCAGAGTGAGTGTCGTTATTTCGCGGTGATGTCCCATCTCAAGCTGTTTGGGACCGATCAAAATAAAAGAATCAAAAACACACGGATCAGAAATAATATTTACCATTCATATATTAAGGTGTATCATCAAATTGTTGTAAATGTATATCTTTGCTGCCATTATTTTGATTATATCAATATTATAAATACGTCAGTCAGTCATTTAAGAATAAATAGATAACTTTTAGTCACATTCAGTACTCAACCTAAATGAAACATAATATTGTTTTGACTAATATCTATTAGTTGTGTTACTTGACGCTCATTGTACCAAGTTTCAAAGCAGATTATGCCTGTGGCTGTGAAATCGGTTCTCTTGTATTGAGATTAATTACAAGCTTTTGTTATTGGTAATCATCGGCTGTAAACAGATGATGGCCTACATCGAATTACGTTTTGTATCGGGTCCGATGCTTATGGATTCAATATCTTTTTTATGAAAATAAGGGACACGACAAGCAAGGCGTTCAGCTGATGGTAATTGATACGCCCTGCCCATTACAATACTATGCCGCTCAGGATTCTTGAAAAGCCCAAAAATTCTGAGCGGCACTATAATTGCGCTCGTCACCTTGAGACATAAGATGTTAAGTCTGATTTGCCCAGTAATTTCACTAGATACGGTGCCCTTCAGACCGAAACACGGTAATGTTTACACATTACTGCTTCACGGCAGAAATAGGCGCCGTTGTGGTACCCATCATAACCTAGCCAGCATACTGTGCAAAGGAGCCTCTCACTGGTGAAAATACTTGTTGGTTGATTCTTGTAAGTGTACATAAAATAATATATAAGATTCTTAGACTTAATACTAATTAGCAAGTTTGCTACTTTAGCTATGACCTTGTAAATTATACATTAAAAAAATGGGGATCGCTACTAAAAATTCAATAATATCACCCTAGGTGTGAAAAAATTAGTCATAAAAAATCTGTCATTGCGTGCGCTGCGGAAACTATTGATGGTATAACAAAAAAATGTTCTACAATATTATATTATATTATTATAGATACAAAAAAGTTCACGATACCTTTAGTCCAACTACTGAAGTTATGCTACTATAACTACTTTTTTATATTTTAAGAATTGACAATAATCAAACCATATTATTCATACCTCTGTATTAATCATGAACCCAATAAATGATATATAATTAAAGGCTATTTCAATACATGTAAAATACTTTCTTAATTATTTTAATTAAAATAAAAGGGGGGCAGAGTTATTCGCGTCCGTAGGAACTACCTAGCCACTACCCTACACGTACCCCCTGGGTGGTGCCAAATGAATAACAACGCCGGGTCTCGGGCGGCGGTGAATTAACCGACCAAACCAGCCTAATCAGCTTGGTCTAACAGTGAGAGTAGGAAATGACTCACACAAACCGCAACCCTGTGAACTCTATCTGCAGGATCGGTAGCCTTGGCTTAATTGTCCGGACTATGAAGAAGACAACTTCTATAAAAAATTACCCTAAGTCTACGGTGAGATTCGTGCCAAGAGACTGCATGGCTGGTGGGAGACCAGTCGCAAACGATCCACATCGACGGACCTGGCAAACGTCGTTGCATTAGCCTTCTAGGGAGAATAGGCGTCACCTTCCTAGCGACCTGTTATATCGGTCTTACTCGTGGGAATAAAATGAACCAATTAAATACAAATAATCAACAAACTTTACCAAACTCTAAAAAACCAACCAACCCTAACAGCATGATCCAACAAAGTCCTCCAAAAAACCCTCTGTATGAAAGCATGTTTACTCGGAACAGAAGCAACTCGACATCGTCTCTGCCAACTAAGCTTAATTACTATAATTACAACCAACAAAACAAGAAAAAAGACAATCTGGATTCAAAAGTAATTAATGTAAATTCTCTTAAAGATGTACTAAACAAATTTGTAAAAAGCGATCTTTACCTCTTGACCACACTAAGATCTGGGCACGTCATAAAAATTATACCTAAAGACATCCAGACATACAAAACGATTCGAGAGAATTTCATTGCCGATAATATCTCACACTATACTTACCAGCTTAAAAGCGAGCGAGCGTACAGAGTAGTATTACGCGGACTCCATGCTTCAGAAAATACCACAGAAATTTCAAAAGAATTGTATGAAATTGGACATGAAGTGAGACAAATAGTCAATATCAGACATCGAGCTACAAAGGAACCGTTGCCTGTTTTTTATGTCGACTTAGAACCAAAAACAAACAACAAAGCCATTTTCGATGTAAAATACTTGAATAACATGAAGATTACTTTTGAAGCCCCATATAAGAAAAAGGAAATCATTCAATGCAAGAGGTGTCAGAGATTTGGGCATTCCAAGAACCAATGTTTCAGGCCCTATCGCTGTGTTAAATGCGGTAGCGCTCACCCTACAACAACATGTACCAAAAAACCAGACACTGAGGCTACTTGCGCGAACTGTGACGAAAAACACCCCGCTAGTTAGAAAGGATGCAAAGTGTACAAACAGTATAGAGAAAGAATTCTTAAATTAGACCCTAAGACAAAAGAAACACCAATGCCTAGCAATATAGAGATGAAAAACCCGGGTCCCCACCCGGGTTCAAAGCCTAACTGCACAGATAATCAAAACCTAATTAAAACCTATTGAGAAGCAACGAAAACCAAAAAACAATATACTCAAAAAGACATAAAGAACGACTTGGCCGACCTTACTGACTTAATGGACATAATGTTCGAAAAACTACAACATTGTTGACAATGATGGAAAAAATCATGGACAAAATGATGGACCGTATGGTCCAGCTAGTCAGCAGCCTGGTTAAAAAATGACCCGAAACCTCCAAGTAGTCACTTGGAATGCCAACGGTTTGACGGAACGACGTCAAGAACTAGAAACTTTTCTCAGAACAGAAATGATTGATATTGCACTAATCTCTGAAACAAGATTCACACCGAAGACACACATAAACTTTAATAACTATACAGTGTATACAACCAATCACCAAACTGGGAATATCCATGGAGGAACAGCAGTGATTATTAAAAGCAACATTAAACACTACCCTATTGAGGAATACCGAACGGAAAAAATACAAGCAACATCTATTAAACTTGTAGACAGCACACTAGAAACAGTATTCTCCGCTGTATACTGTTCTCCAAAACATACTATAACTGCCAGCGACTTCGTAAACTATTTTGCTACATTGGGTAACAGATTTATATGTGCTGGCGACTGGAATTCAAAACATTTAAATTGGGGATCTAGGCTGACCAACACTAGAGGAAGACAACTCTGTAAAGCCACAGAAGCGATGAAGTTAGAATGTCATTCCGGCAGAGAACCTACCTATTGGCCTACCGACAGACTAAGAATCCCAGACTTATTAGACTTTTTTATTGTTAAAAACATAGATAGTAACTACTTAAACATAGAACCACGTATAGATCTCACATCTGACCACACACCAGTTATACTGAATGTTACTACAACAGTTAATCTGGTAGAACCCCCCCTTAGAATATACAACTTGAACACTACAGACTGGACAATCTATAAAAATATAATCACGACAGAGACAGAACTAAAGACCAAGATTACAACAATAAGAAGGACAATAGAAGAACTCGAAAGACAACTGGAACAACTTAATATGACTATTCACATTGCTGCCAATTCTGCAACTCCAAAAAAGACAGGTAAAGGAAAACCTATGAAACATAACTCGATATGAGTGGAAAGGGATGATCAAAGGATATTAAAGAGAAAATACAAGAGCGCCGTCGTCTGAGAAAAACCTGGCATACTACTGGATATCCCAGTGATAGGACTGCATTCAATAGGTTCTCAAACGAACTCAAAGGCCTTATCAGCACCCTAGAAAATGATAATATTCAACACTATCTTTCGAACCTAGATCCAACGAGAGACACAAATTACTCGCTGTGGAAGGCTACCAAGAATCTAAAGCGCCCGAAAATCCACATATCTCCTATAAATGATGGAAAAGGAGGATGGGCAAGATCAAATAAAGAAAAGGCAACAATCTTTGCAGAACATTTGAAAACAGTTTTCCAACCATTCCCTGAAAACAATCCCGAACAAACTATGGAAATCAAGAAATACATTGAATCTGCGAACCAAATGTGTCTTCCACTAAAAAGTACCAGCCCAAAAGAAATCATGAAAGAAATAAGGAACCTTAAGGAAGGTAAAGCACCCGGCTATGACCTCATTGATGCCACATTACTTAAAAACCTGCCTCATAAAGGTGTAATGAAATTAGTTAACATCTTTAATGCCAGCTTAAGTCTAGAACATTTCCCTGGGCAATGGAAAATTGCACATGTAGTCATGGTACCGAAACCCGGTAAACCCCCACACGAAGCTACTTCATATAGACGTATCAGCCTGCTACCAGTTATTGGCAAACTGTTTGAAAGGATATTGCTTAACAGGATGAAAGAACATCTAAGTGCAGTATTACCGAACCATCAATTTGGATTTCGGGAAAAACACGGGACAATTGAACAGGTACACCGTATAATTGACACCATTAGCAGATGCCTTGAAAACAAATTATATTGCTCGGCAGTCTTTTTGGATATCAGCCAAGCGTTTGATAAGGTATGGCATGACGGCCTCCTGTTCAAGATAAAAAAGCATCTCCCGCATTGTCTTTACCGAATACTTAAATCTTACTTAGATAAAAGATGCTACCAAGTGAAGTACAGCGATGATCTCTCAGAAGTACACGAAATAAAATCAGGTGTCCCTCAAGGCAGTATCTTGGGCCCTGTACTATACCAAATTTTTACAGCAGATATCCCAACAACTGACTACACCACGACTGCGACTTACGCTGACGATACGGCATTACTGTCGGCTCATAGCAACCCAGAAACGGCTTCATCACAGTTGCAAAACCACCTAACAGAAGTTGAGACGTGGCTGAAGCGTTGGAGAATAAAAGCCAATGAGAGCAAATCGGTACATGTAACATTTACACTTAGGCGAGAAGCATGTCCACCAGTAAAGCTAAACTGCAAAGTTATCCCTCAAGATAATAACGCAAAATACTTGGGCATGCACCTAGACAGAAAACTTACATGGCAAAAACATATTTGGACAAAGCGGAAACAACTAGATGGAAAATTGCGGTCACTGAACTGGTTATTGGGACGCCAATCACAACTAAATCCCAACAGCAAGATGCTAGTGTATAAAACTACCATAAAACCAATCTGGACTTACGGAATACAGTTGTGGGGAACTGCCAGCAATAGCAATATAGATATCCTGGAAAGATTCCAGACCAAAGCTCTGAGAACAATGTTTGGCATCCCTCATTGTATAAGTAATAGATACATATACTTCGACTTCGGCCTAAAAACAGTTCGGCAGGAAATAGCCCAACACAGCCTGAAGTATCAGGAGAAGCTGACCGTCCATGTACACAAACTGGCACACGCTCTAAGTGGAGAAGATGCTCTTCAGTATACCCGGCTAAAAAGAAGTGACATACCGAGCCTACATAAAAGATTTACCACTTGACAACAAGAGAGAAAACAGATTGCCATGAAGCAGAAATCATCAAAAAAAAAAATATTTAAATTGGACATTCCGTTCAAAAGATAAAAGGAATTGAAAAAACTCAATCTAAAAAAAATAATACCTAAGTGACAATAAACTTTTATGCTAACAAAAATAAATCTATAGTTCAACTTGTAGACTTTTCACTACCACGAGATCGGTATCTAAGCGAGGGAAACCGCGAAGTATTGCTAGTAGTCCATAAAACACGTTCATTATTATTTTATAATAAGTTGCCAAATGATTAGAACTATACAAAATACAAAAATGTTTAGTTTCCCTACCAATAATTAAGTGTATATCCAAAATTTGCTTAATTAAATTGCTTCATAATGGAAGTAGATTTTATATTTTACTAGCTGACCCAGGAAACGTATTACCATATAAAATAATATAAAAAATTTAGGGTATAAAAATAGATGACGACCGATTCTCAGACCTACCAAATATATCGTACATAAAATTTATCGTACTACAATAATCATTATATTCGATTGCTATATTGCAACTCTATTTTGTGTCGGTGGATGGATTAGAATAATATTAAAATCGCGATACAAATTTAAGCGTTGATAGATGGGTGAAAATTTGAAGTTGTATGTATTTTTTAATGCTGAATCATAATTAAATAATTTAAAAAGAAATGTCAAAAAATAAAATTTGGGGTGGACTACCCTTAACATATAGGGGGATGAAAAATAGATGTTGTCGATTCTCAGACCTACCCAATATGCACACAAAATTTCATGAGAATCACCGCGACACGAGAATTTTATATATTACATTTTAAAACATGATACCAAAGTACTGTGAGGTTCAAAGACAGTGTTTAGTTCATCTCAAACCTTACGACTTTAAATATTTTATATAATAAAGTTGGTCTTACATAAATAACATTGAAAACTGAGCTCTTTCAAAAACATACATTTGTGTATTTTTGTTTATATTTTCTGTCAGAAAGGAGCAACTGTTAAGATCTTATCTTTTATCCTTAGTAAAGCGGTCTTGGTAAGTGATCTCATGAATTTTAAGAAATTCAGTTTTAATGGTAAGCTTAAGTATAATAGCAAGATTAAATACTGTAACTTTCAATATAATATGATTTGTGAAAGATTTTTGGGATTTCAGTTTTAAAGCTAAGGTGAGGTGTAACACTGGCTTTAATGTTAATAAATATTACGTAGCTAGTTTCAAGGTCGAGATTGTTTTCAAATAAATAACAGTATTGCCTATATTTGTGCCGATACAATTTTAATTAATTAATCATATAAATATTATAATTTATCATTTATTAATCGTAGATAAGATATGATCAAATTATGTACAAAAAATACTATATACACGGACGAGTAAAAAAAGAAGGACTCTGCGCCGTGATATTAGCAAGTGTGTGTGCGGTTACGGGGGATACTATGTAGTTACACAATTTTTTCTCCCTCAAATAATTCATATACGGCCACATATACTTATATAGTATCGTTTTTACACCTTTTCACAACGCACAACGGCATTTTTAAAATATTTTATTGAGACGCAAACTGATTTGTCACAGACGATGACAATTCACATAATGGCCGCCTATCGGCCAGTAGTAGTGTGTGTGCGTGGGACTATGTATTTACACGTTAATCGGCTTGTTTGGTGCTACACTGTTATGTAAGGTGACACGGAGTCCTTATTATTTATCTAGTCCGTGACTATAATATATTATACTTCTAGCTAGTGGTTGACTAGAATTCATAAGAAAGGAGCAAATATCTCCTATTTAGACAAAGCCAATCGATCAGTTAAATAATTCATTCATCCCAGAATAATAATAACCCAAGCACAACGTAAATAGTTTCACATTATATCGCACTACTAATCGCTCTCATTAACAATTAATCATTATGTTAATGAAGGTAAACCAATTAGACAGGTTGAACGGTGATATTATGGTTTACATTGTTAAAATGTTCTAACAGCTGAAGTTCCGGCGCTGTCGTTGACAAATTACGAACGTCTAGCGAGTAGCATACACTATAGTGACGCTACTAATTGACTTCATGTCAAATTTAACAGGTATTCGCTACCTATTTCAAATATAGGCGTGATTTTCATATTTACACCAGTCCGATGTCAACAACAAACATGGAACCTTCAGTTAATACTCTTGAGAATTAAAGTATATCCTTTTTCTAATTGATTTTTTATGGAATAGGAGGACAAATGAGCGTACGGGTCACCTGGTGTTAAGTGATCACCGCAGCTCACAATCTCTTGCAACACCAGAGGAATCACAGGAGCGTTGCCGACCTTTAAAGAAGGAGTACGCGCTTTTTTTGATGGTAACCATGACGTATCGTCCCGGAAACACCGCACAAGGAAGCTCATTCCACAACTTTGTAGTACGTGGAAGAAAGCTCTTTGAATACCGCACTGTGGAGAACCGCCACACATCTAGATGGTGGGGATGATATCCTAACTTGTGGCGTGTCGTGCGAAGGTGGAATTCGGCGGCAGGAATCAGGTTAAACAGGTCTTCCGAACACTCCCCGTGATAAATGCGGTAGAAGACACACAATGAAGCGAAGTCTCTACGCAACGTAAGTGATCCAGCCGTTCACAGATAACTGGGTCCCCGACAATTAGAGCTACTCTACGTTGCACGCGGTCAAATGATTTTTAAAATACTGTTGCCTCTGAATATATGCTTGATAATGTTATGTAGGTACACAAGTGAATTTGCTAGAAACTGTCATCCATAACGTTAACCACAAGGAACAAACATAACCTTATAATGCCTACTCCTCGACTAAGTTGAGTTAGTAAGTCTTTTGTGGGGCGTTGTATATGCTTTTACAACAAGCTCCCAGATAATTTTCAAAACAAATTTGTTACGAATTTCAAAATAATTGTTAAAAAACGTTTGTGTGGTAAAGGCTACTGTAGCATAAATTACTTTCTTAATGATACCACTGATGGGGAATTGAGCGACCGCCCACAGGCTATTAAATAATTAATTTTGTTCTACGATTTTACACTTTAACCATATTTTATATAAAAAAGGCCCGCTGAGTTTGTTGCGCCGTTCTTCTCAGGTCTGAGACATACCTTTTGGAATGGGTGGTAGTTTTTGACTTTCAGTAAGTGATTTTGTATCCTACTTTGAATAAGTATATTTGAATATGAAATTTGAATTTTTACTGTTATCAATATCTAAATTCGTCTAACTAGTACTGATTAGTATAGTAAATATTCATCGCAAAGGTTCGTTGTCTTTATTGGAAAAGATAATACCATAAATAGATAAATTTTATATATAAAAATAAAAAATAATCATTAAAACAATTAAGTTTTAATTACAAATAAGCAATAGCTAAATAAACAAAAATCTAGATCTCAAACAAATTTTCTTTAACATTCATGCTTTTCCAATTGAATCCAAGAATCCCCCAATATGCTCTACGTGAATTGCAAATTAATTAAGTTTGACAAATGGTATTTAATTATAACCCTTTTATTATAAAAACAAGCAACTTTATACAAATTCAACTCGCCTAAGGAATTTTTAAATTAGCAAAAATTTGTGGAAATACGAAGCAGCAAAAATTAAAAAAAAATAAACCTTGTTTTGAAGTTACGTATAAGTAACTTTCATGTTCAATCAATCTGTTACATTTTTAATATACTACTATGTGACCCGACAGACATTGTTCTGTACATAATAAGTAAAATATTGTATTTAATGAATTTGTCACTAATATTTCATATCATCAAGAGTTATTTCGTAAAAATGCTCCCTGTTATTAAAATGAAATTCTCTCACAGCAGATCAGTCAAACTGTGCGTCAAATAAAAGAAATCGTGGGTCTCAAATCAAAATAAAAACTATCCTATCTCTCAAGTTGGACTGAACTACACTCCATGAAGTAATCCCCATTAAAATCCGTTCATTAGTTATGGAGTTCACTGGGAACACACATCAGAACACTAGATTGATATTAAGATGACATATTTATATTGATTAGTTTTAATCAAAGCAATTGAATGGAAGGAAATAAACTTTAAATAATTCATAATATTATACAGTAGAAAGGAACATCGAAGATTATTTAAAATAAGCTAAGCTATTTATTTTCGCGGAGCACCAACATTGAATATAATAATATTTTTGAGAGGGTTGTTTCAGGAACAGATCTCACGTAAAACGTCGCAATTTCAAGTTTGAAATGCAAACGTGAAATAAAATAAACAGCGACTCCAGAGAGATAAGTAAACATAGATGGCGCGGCGACAGGAGAAAAGTTTATACTGAAAACTTTAATGTAGTTTTAGTTTTGTGTATTCTTAGCATAGCATGTTTATGTATCTTTGTAAGTTTTTTTGCGGAACGGTTTCTTAATAACTATGTTAAGAACTTTTCAAAAAAAGCAATGTTTCTCTATACTCAATTACTTTTGAAGCTAGCTTATGTTACAATCTAACTCCACTATTTTGAAATGAAAACAAATATTATAACACCTTAATATATTGTAGAGACTAGTTGACACTAGTCGTACACTAGCCGTGTTATTAATAAACAAGGAGCAAAGTTATTCCAAATTTAAAACTTTTTCGGCCTTACTTGGTATAAAGTTATACCTGAGATGATGATGATGATGCAAAATGTATGTTTATTCGGACGTATAAGGTTTTCCGCGTTTATTTGCAAGGCTGCTTGACATTCGGAAAACTTAAGAACTATCACTGTATTAACAGTTATATTGTCAGCGATATGGTCAACATTTTTCATATTCTTGGTTAATTCTCAGGTATATCTTTATAACCAGCTAATTTGTAAGGTCATTTGTCTTTATCTTCCATTTGTCACTACAGAATTAAAATAAAAGAAATATTGTATCAACTTAAATAATATTTGCTAATATTTTTAGTTTTTGAATGTAAGTTACGAACACTTTAATTATCTTGTAAACTCTGTATTTATTTCTATCTAAAAATTCCAGGAATACAAAAAAAATAACTAAATTATTTTTTGCGAGACCTAAAAAGGCTTACATAATTGAATAACCGAGATTCAAGTGAATTTAGGAGATTATTGTAAATATAATAAATATTAATAATAAGATGTTGAATAACTTGAATGTACTGCTAGGTTGCAACTCGAGGGAGAAATATTAAAAGAGCACATTATCAACTTCCACAAATATTATAATATAATGCAATATTAAACCGCTACGTAAAATTGTTCGTAGCACGTCAAACCAAACGCCGATTGAGCTTTAGCAATATTAAAACTGTCATTTGCAAATTATTAGTAACATGGCGGAAGTATCGTGTTTTTTGTTGGACTCACCAACACAGTATTGTTTATTTATAATAAGTATTAATTTGATTTATTACATGTAAATAATATTATAATATTTAGTATTTCTATTATCACTGGTCTGGTGCACCCTAGTATCAGCATTTGAACCATTTCTTTCAACGAATTTCTTTTATTTTTATTTTGTACTGAGATAGGGGAAGAGACTGGACCTCACGCCATAGGGAATCCTAGTGTGAGGCCAGAATACTTGTAAAATTAAAGTTACTTTGTACTAATGTATACTTTGTAACAGATATTTTGTAACAACTATGTTGCTAATATTGTACCCCAATAAATTATTATATTCTAATCTATAATATATATAAATATCAAAAGTAATAACAGCATTTATGGAAACTCGTTTCTTGTATCTATGTTTAATTGTAGAGAGCCTATATGCCCACGTAGCTCCGTGAACTTATTTGAAAAGCAGACCGCAGAACTAATCTGGGGAACAATTTCATGTGTTGCGATTATGTTAAATTATATAAACATACTTAGATATATTCAGAGATTCGTTGCCAAAGTTTCGCAAAAATATAAATGAAATATTAGGTACTAATAAATAATCAATATTTATTGATTTGATAAGTATTGATCTCTGATCATAATCTAGTAATCTACTAAAAAATCGAGAATTGTTAGTAGATTTTGTGTATTTATTAAGATCATAGAAATGTAGTTTTATTTCTTAGATATATTCGCATGCGCAAGGTGAATAACCTTACATGCAAAAATTCAAATGCATTAAGCAATAAGGACTTTGTAAAATAGCATACTAATTACTGTAATTTTGTAATTACTAGTGGTAAATCAAAATAAATAAATATTTTTTAAAATACATAGGTCACACTAAAAGTTTTCCGTAACTTATAAAAACAACATGTTATAACCAATATATATTGTTTATTGCTTTTCAAAATACTTTCCTATACATTTTAAACATTTATTCATGTGATCGAACCATTATTTAAAACAGGAGGACCACAGATCTGAAGGCATGTTTTCTACGTGCTGTTTGAACGCTATCACTGCCTTTTCGGAATTGGTAAAAGTGAAACCTCTTACCAAATCATTGATTTTGGGGAAAATACAGAAATCACAGGGAGCTGGGTCGGGCCTATTTGCAGGATGGGTGACGAGTTGTACTTTTTCGGAAGATATAAATTTTTGTTGGCCGTGTGTGAAGAAGCGTTGTCATAATGTAGGAGAACGCGGCTTTTTGGTCGTCTTTCGCGAACTTTATTTAACACCCTGGGTAAACAAATGGTAGAATACCACTCGGCATTAACACTCTTTTGATCTTCAAATGGAGTTGTGCATATGGGACCCGTAGCTGAGAAAAAAATGCGATCATTTTTTTATCAACGTTTCTCGCCTGCCTCACTTTTGTTGGCCTGTTCTCATTTTCAAACACCCATTAACAAGATTGCTGTTTTTTATCGGGTTCAAAACCATAAATCCACGTTTCGTCTCCTGTGACAATATCATAAACAGAGTTAGAATGTCCGTGGTTGTACTTCATTAGCATCTGTGAGCACCATTCCACGCGAGCTCGCTTCTGCTCCGCTGTCAGTTCATGAGGGATCCATCGAAGTTTCCGAACTTTCAATTCTTCGTGTAAAATTTTCTGAATTTGGTTCATACCAATCCCCAGTAGTAATTGTATCATAGGTAATGCGTGGGTTTTCTTCAATAAGCCTCTTAACAGTAGCCACATTATTTTCGTTGACGGCAGTTGAAGGCCGCCCTACACGAAATTCGTCATGTAAAGCAACCCGACCTCTCTCAAATACAGCAAATCATCGCCTCACTGTGCTCAAGCAAGTTGCTTCTCTCCCAAAAGCATTTTGAAGACGAGCGGCACAGTCTGGCGGAGAGTGAGAACTTTTAAAATCATAAAAAATCGTCGCTCTAAAATCTTTTCGACTTAATTCCGTTGCGTACGTAGAACTTTGATGTGTAATAACAACAGACAATTTTATGTTATCTTCTACGAAAAGACTCTCTAAATTCAATAGAAATCTTATAATTTCTAATGAAATTAATTATTTCCATGTCAAGTAAAGACAAAAATCATTTTATGATACAGAACAATATGAAAACTGAATATGGTTAATTTATACTCTGTACCATCGCTTCGGAAAAGTTATATAATAGTTAAATGGAAATTGGAGCAAAGTACTCATTAAAATAAAAAAACTACGTTTAAAAAAACCGACTTCAAAACCTCAAAAATATAAAATAATATGTTTTTCTTAAACGTAGTTTTTTTTTACTTTTAAATGTCATTCATCAGATGAAATACAAGATTTCATTTCTTTTTATTGTCATAATATTTTAAATAGTATTTATTTTTAAGTAGCTACGGGTACGAAAGGTTCCACGTGCCTTAAACAATATAGATCCCCTATTTGACGTTCTTATGAGACACTGAAATATCGTGAAGAACGTTTGTTATATATGAATGACAGGTAGCCTGAGACTCACTTTACGGCAAACGGGTTAATAATAATAATATATAATCAAACTAAACGGGAACTCCTAAAAAAGCCTTATACAAAATATAATAACATCATCCACGTAAACAAAAATATTCGTCACTACTGGGCCAAGCTAAGTAAAATTTTTATCCACATAAAACTAAAGAAGAATCACGCAAATCAGATCATAAATCTCACCGTAATCGCTTTACATACATAAAAAAATACCAACCGAATAGAGAACCTCCTCCTTTTCGAAGTCGTTTAAAAATTAAACCAAACTTTAAGCTAAAAAAGAGATTTATTTCGGAGAGGATTTTTTTTTAATTAAAATTAACATAGTATTCAATAAGATCGAGCTATGTTAAACTAATATAATGCTTTCATATTTACTTTTTCCTGTAATAAGGGCCTTACTTTGTCCTATGTTTCATAGAGATTAGCTTTAACAAATCTTTTTAAACGACTTGAAAGCATGAGAATTTCCCAGTGAATGTTAACATATACCATCTATTTTTCTGTCGAAAACTCATTAATATCTTTTTGAGAATTAGGTTTATCTATAGGATAGTTTGTTATGTTTTTAAAGTGATAACCCTCACTTCTAGAAGGAAATACAAAATTTTATTTGTTGTGTTGAGAGTTGAAGAAAGCATACAAGATTTTATAACGATACGTCACTCGAACGGTCAGCTCAGTTTATTAGAGCACCGGCACGGAACGCCGGAGGTCATGGGTTCGAGTCCCACAACGTTCTTAAAATTTTGTTTTTAAAATTTTATTTGAGTATTAATCTTAGAAGTGAGTCAGATTTACAAGAGTGACATCTCAAGTCAATTTCCTAATATGCAAATATTGGGGTTGAGCAGGTTATCAACTGTAAAATAGATCCTGTAGATGAAGCCACAACCTGAGAAAGTATAAAAGATTTTGTAACGATACGTCACTGGAACGGTTAGCACAGTTGGTTAGAGCACCGGCACGGAACGCCGGAGATTGTGGGTTCGAGTCCCACATCGTTCATAAAATTTTGTTTTTCAAATTTTATTTGTGTATACGATGATTCTTCGATATATTTTATGAGGATTCGGGTTACTTACATTATTATTACCTTTATGTATAATTCACTAAACCACGAACATGATGTTGATAAATCAATGAATAAATTTCGAGTATCTTTAAAGACTTACTAACTAAAATCAGACTTTACTTAGTCTAAATATTAAATTTGAAATTGGTATTTGTTGTAATATGTTTATATATACTTACAATTTGTAGCCTGTATGTAATCACTCATCAACCAATCCAGAATAAAAACAGTTAGTAACAATTTTCCGTATTTTCCTAAACCATTAAAACGATCCATTTTTGTTTACAAGTGTAAGTCTCTTTCAGTCCTAGTCGGGAAGTTTCATGCACAATTCTCAACGATAACAACAAAACATCTTCTATTAAAACAAAGTTGCAAATGAGCAACATTTGAAAATATTTAAAACACAACACATTATAAGAGCACCGTGGATCACGGTGGACGCACGCGAAAAAGTGATTAAGTCGCTATTGCTAACAATATTTCGTTATCGAGAAAAGTTTGAGAAATTGAATCCGGCACAAGAAAAGTGACCGTTCCAATTGAAGGCTCTACGCACACTGAATAAAGGACAAGGGTGCAAGTTAAATTATGAAACTACACCGGCGCGCGTAAACCACCTCCCCTTTGTGTAAAGCCTTCTCTTTCACGAAGGCCGCTATTCATTGCTTACAATAATATTTTTGTTAGGAACTTGCTGTGATATTCAATACATAAAAATGTATCTTTCACGTCGTGCGTTGCGTTTTCTGTATGATATTTTTTTGCTTATTTAAAATACTTTTTTTATTTTATATTAATAAAAACAAATTTCACGTGGAGGTTTCAAAGCAATAAAAACCACAGAGGTTTGTACAATTTACACTAACAGAGTTAAATGAACACAATAGTTAGAAACTTAGCTATACAGATAATACTTATAATTGTACAAATAAAAGTAAAAGTACTTGATAGAAATCATTGTTAAGCATGATAAGTTGATCGGTCGTCAGTCAAGTCGTAAAAAGTATTTTTTTAAATTCTGTTTTAAATTTGTCTCAGTCAACGAGTCGGTCAAGTTTATTAATCACTAGTCTAGGTACTTGAACATTATTTAATAGTATATTATTACTTGGAATTCGATACAGTAACACTTTATTTATTATTACAACATAAAATATTTTAAGCTTATTGTCAACTGGAACATATAGAGGTATTTGTATCACGCAAACGATAGCAGGGTCCATCTCTATTCCGTTTTGAAATTTGTATATTATGTATAATATGTTTTTTTATATTATGCTACGGGCAATTTATGCTTTGCCTAGACATTGAAAGACAGCGTATGTGAAAGACGAAAAATTTTATACCTAATATATATATATATACACCTTTATTAGGCTATAAAGACCAGGGTCCATAATTTTTGGAACCCATTGGTAACGGAAGAGAATATAACAAAAATGAAAGGAAAAATATATTACGGGCGATCCGAGGCCGGAAAGTAGAGAAGAGGGGGTGTTTAAAAACGGCTTATCTCGATTTCTGACAATACTGCAAGTCTTATGGAAAAAAGTCAAATGGCAAAGTTAGGTAATGAAAAGATCTACATTTTTTGTTTTCACACTTTTTTCACATAACCTTCAAAATTGTGAAAAATTAAAAAAATCAAACTTTGATTTTTTATTATCTTAGACAAAAAAAGTTTGAATTGAAATATATATTTTTTCTCCTTATTTGACATCACTGAATGGGACTGCCCCATCCCAACTAACGAACCCCATATTGATCTTTTCTCCTGTCCCATGTCAGAATAAGATTAATCTTAGGGTAGGCACAATAAATGATATACAAACGAATTACGGAAGAAATAATAAGGTGTCCCCTCGGTAATATGTAAGAAGTATGTATTATGAAGACAGTCGTTGGAGGGCTTCAGAGAGTGAACTGTGGTTGTAATTGATACACAGGCGGGCAGTCACACGTGGGGTAACAAATACTATCTCTAATACACTAACAGATTAACTTAGCAACTTACGATTTTTTATGTATGGACATCTTGAACTTTAATGAGTTCAATGTACGAATATAAAGGTCATTTACGGATGTACCCAATATTCATATCAATCTCTTACTTGAGAGAAAAATCGTAATTATCCTTGACTTTTCTGTCCCAATAAGCTTATCGACGGTAACTCACCTTATCCGTACACATTGTCTGTCAATGGGACGACGTATAGCTTACCAGCGATAGAAGTTTGTATGGAAATTGCAATTCATGCGTCCCAACATAAGGCGATAAGAATGACTTTTCGGCTATATTGGGACAGCTTCAGATTATTGACAGTAGAAGGTAGTAATTTATCTCTATCTGTAGATAGTATATTGGGAACGGCCATAATGGTTAACACAACCACAATCCATTACATCAACTGTCACTTATGTTTTGATTTTAATACCAGTATTCTGATTTTTTAAGCTTTTTTTATGTAAAAAGGAGGACAAACGAGAGTACGGGTCACCTGGTGTTAAGTGATCACCACCGCCCACATACTCTTGCAACACCAGAGCAATCACAGGAGCGTTGCCAGTCCTCAAGGAAGGTGTACGCCGTTTTTTGAAGGTACCCATGTCTTATCGTCCCGGAAACACCGCACACACCACCAGGAAGCTCATTCCACAGCTTTGTAGGACATGGAAGAAAGCTCCTTGAAAACCGCACTGTAGAGGACCGCAACACATCCAGATGGTGGGGATGATATCCTAACATGTGGCATGTCGTGCGAAGGTGGAATTCGGCGGCATTATTTGGTTGGGTCGAGACTCCTTAAGCTGAGAGTTCTGCCTTTTTAATGTATTCTTTTTTGATCATTATTATTATTCGAAATCTTACAATAGCTGAGATACTTATAGATTTCTAGATTGTTTGACTTTTTAACTGGTTTGCTTAAAATAAAAATTATTAAGAGACTTGAGATTTACAAAATAATAGTTTAGTAAGATTTTCCACGTTCTATATCACCTGGTTCAGCTATACAGTTTCAATCTATTTTGATTTCTATGTGATATTCTCTGTGATAATCTATGTGATAGTGCAATATTTCGTTCTAAGGGACCCAACCAAATCGGGCCGACATGCCCAAGGAAATACTTTTCTCCAATTTAAATCCAACGTGGAATAACACGGTAAGTGGACTATCCAGAGGACTTACCCCCACCATCTCCCCCAAAGTTAAATAACAGTAGCGATTCCTAAAAGACAACTTTGCGATGGTACCAGACTAATCAGTCCTGAAGAATATATGGACGTCCATAATTAGGTGAATACTTTGGCTGACTCGCAAAGTCAGAGGAGGGCAAATTTATGCCGACTCGGGTCAAACAGAGCAGGCCACCCAGGTCTGTCGTGGCCATAATCCATTTCATCATCATCATATCATCATCAGCTGGAAGACGTCCACTGGACAAAGACCTGCCCCTAAGATCGCCATGACGATGATTGGTCTGCGCTACCCTCATCCAACGTGTTCCGGCGATCTTCACCAGATCATCGGTCCATCTTGGTCGGCCTATCAATACTACGTCTTCCGGTATGGGCGCCATTCGAGGACTTTACTGCTCCAACGGTCATCTGACCTTCGAGCTATGTTCCCTGCCCACTGCCACTTCAGTTTTGCAATGATTTGGGCTATGTCAGTGACTTTTGTTCTCCTACTATCTATTTTAATTATCTATTTCAATCTAATACTATAAATATAATAAAACATAGGTGTTCTATTACAAAGTTCGATTAGCAGCCCTATCAATAATTTAAAAGTCAAACCATAATATTCACAGTGCGATGGGAAAACGCATGTGAATTCTAAAAACAAGCTTATTATTATGTAGTATTCCTAGTTAGTAACGTCCGGCTTGCAGGGGCCGTAGAATTGTATTCCGCGAAACACACCCTGCAACCCTTAATACAGCCTTAAGTACCATTAGTAATAATTGAAGTATACCTCGTTCTAGTAACTTTTGCTGCATGATTTCATTTAATGAGTCCTCACCTGAATAACAGTCGATATTAATTGTTATATTTTCTCAAACTGTTGATATATTCTAACTTAGCCTTCTATTAACTACCTGATCTTTGATCCCGGTACAATAATTTCTCCAGTATATTTATATTTGGACAATAATTATTGTTGGTACATCATAGCTTCAAGAGCAATTTGCAAATTATATTCAAAACATTTGTGGTTTTGTCTAGGTGTAAAATCAGAGATTTTTTTTTATGAAAATAAGGGACGAGACGAGCAGGACGTTCAGCTTCTGAGTGGCACTACAACTGCACTCGTCACCTTGAGACATAATATGTTAAGTCTCATTTGCCCAGTAATTACACTACGGCTAATTTCAATTAAAAGCATTGCTGAAACATCTTAACTTAATTATTGTTAACTGAAAAAATGGTGTAGTTTTAAAATATCCAACATAAGAATTGAAAGATTAAGCAATAGAAACACGTATATTATGTTTTTAAACTTTTATCATCGCGGAACCTTAACATAGTAATGATTATGACGAGTACTGACGATATATATTTTATTAATTTGATGACGATATTTCAAAACGAATTAGGCGCCACGTTGACAGATTGTGTCAAGTGTCAATGTGTCAAGAGTTTCTCGCTGGCGCCCCCGTAGTTCCGCCGCCTCCACGAATCATGCAATTGGATCTAAATATTGGCATCAAAATAATAAAATATATATCGTGAGTACCCACCATAATAATTCCAGTAAATACGTAAACATGAAAATAGCGATTGCAAAAAATCAAAACCAAATACGTAGTATAGTTACAATAGTACAGCAATACTTTTTCTTAAAATGTTAAAACTACAGTTGGCTCCTTTGACAGCAGCTCAAACTAGGTAGAACCTGTGCTATGAGTCTTCCACTCTTAACTAATTATATAATTGCATTTTATTGAGAATAATATTGTACATCGCACGAAAACACACTGTATGTTTTCTTTTACTTTATTATTAAAACTAAAATGTGTCTCACAAATAAAACATATTATTATATATGAAATTAGACTGTTAAGTGCAATGGATAGGTCAGTCTTGGTTAATTTTTTAAAGTTATGTTTTTGATGGATTCTCATTTCTTTTTGTAGATAATCCAACTTTACTCCTTTGCGGTACGTTCTACTTCTTGAATAACAACAACAGGATTTTCTTAAGGCCCACTGTCTGTCTTAATAGCTTTTCTTCTTCTTGTAGGTAGTCTTCCTCTTTTTCTTTTCCGTTACTACTTATTGAGGTTTAGCTACAGTTTTTCTCAAAGCCCATCAATGTCTCTATGAGTTTTTGTCGGAGGCCATGATGTTACAATTTTTCACAAATATGAACGGTTAATGCTTCTTATCTATTGTATTCACAAATTGAGAATTTATGCGCCTTAACACTTCCAAAGTCGATATTAGTTAGATGTTACTCTCGAAAGTGCCACGTAATCTTTTGCAACTCAAACACTAACTGCATAAATATCTTTGTAATCTCATATATCTATGGGATTAAAACTTATTTATGCACTTCGTGTATCTAGAAGACTGGACTGAAATTGCAGAATATTTTAGTTTTCCCTTGACTTACACATTAAACACTTAATACCGTGTTTAAACAATGTCTTTACCAGTGGGAGGATCCTTTGCACAGGATGCCCGCTAGATTAATTTATGATTAATTTAGATGGTGTAAGCATTATTGTGTTTCGGTCTGAATGGCATCGTAGCTAGTGAAATTACTGGGCGAATTAGACTAAACATCTATTGTCTCAAAGTGACGAGCGCAGTTGTAGTGCCGCTCAGAATTTTTGGGTCTTTCAAGTATCCTGAGCGGCACTGCGTTGTAATTACCATCAGCTGAACATTCGGCTCGTCTCGTCCATTATTTTCATAAATAAATGTTTGCTTGTCTACTGAAATTCAAGCTTCTAATTTTATCCACAATCAATTATAGGGTGTCAAAATGGCCTGAACTGCTTCGAAAAAAGGTTGGTACAGCCGTGCCGTTTGTTTTTGCTCCACTTGGCGGGGACACTGCCCTGCCTTCAGATATTTAGATCCAATTGTAAATAAGCCTCATAACAGACTTTGCAAATGTCTTGACTAATCTTATTCATTCTTCACAAACAAGAAACCACCAAAGTGCGCCTTGTATTTAAATATTATTTCTAAGCAATATTAAGATACAAGTAGTATTGAATGTCAAATGATTTTGAGCTGTAATATCGATAATGTCGACAGTGTCTCTGTAGTACTGACAAAATTGAAATATAGTTCTGAAGTACTTATTAAACACGCTTCAATTAGTTAGTATATTAAATTAAAACTGGAAGTATATCACTAAAGAACGAAGTAAGAAAGACTTGGATGCTTTTATCAGTTTAACTGCAGCCTAGCTGTCACCCTGGTACAATAATTTCTACAGTAGGTATATTAATGATATGATATATTATATTGGGTATAAGTGAATAATTTTTTTTATAACAATGAGGGACGGGACGAGCAGGACGTTCATTGATGGTAATTGATACGCCCTGCCCGCTCCAATGTAGTACCGCTCAGGATTCTTGAAAATCATAAAAATTTTGAGCGGCACTACAACTGCGCTCAGCTTGAGCCATGAGATGTTAAGTCTCATTTGCCCAGTAATTTCCCTAGCTACAGCGCCCTTCAGACAGAAAAACAGTAATGTTTACACATTACTGGCTTACACCGGAAATAGGCGCCATTGTGGTACCCATAATCTAGCCCACATCCTGTGCAAAGGAGCCTCCCACTGGTAAGAGTGGTGAGCTTTTTGCGTGCATTATCGCATGTACATAAATTATATTCAAGAGAAAGACATTTGTTTCTAGATCTAGATTTAAAATCCGAGAAGATCCTTTGTTAACTGAAGAAATAGGGAAGCTTTGAAAAATCCTATATTTTTTTAGAATCGGCGATTAAAATACTTTAAAAACGTAAACACAAAAATTGTAATCCTCTGGCTAATGATTTGATTTCTATTAGAATACTGAAGTTCTACAGCACTCCGCATAATTTGTTATCTTTCGCCGAGATCCCGCTACATGCACTACCCGGTAAAGTTATTCTTAACAGTCACCAGCACGTGCGTCTTAGTAGTGTCAATACACGCACAGAGTTGGGGAAAAATTAGACCAGGCCGGTGGAGCCCTACATTTTACACTGAAAAATAATACTACTCCAGAAAAACCAGGTCAAATATTTGTTTCAACATTTTGCAGGTATACAATAACAACTAGGTAAGATTATTTTTTCTCAGTTTTAATAAGTTATCGCATGGTGGATGAAATGGCGAAGGCAATGCTCGGAGTTTCCCTGCGAGATCGAATCAGAAATGAGGAGATCCGAGGTAGAACCAAAGTCTCCCGATATAGCCCAAATAGTAGCGAAACTGAAGTGGCAGTGGGCACATAGCTCAACGGACAGATGGCCGGTGGGGCAGTATAGTCCTCGAATGGCGACCACGTACTGAAAGACGTAGTGTTGGTAGGCCCCGTCACCGATGATCTGGTCAAGATCGCAGGAGTAGGTTGAATAAGGGGAGCGCAGGACCGATCGTCATGGCGATCTTTGTCCAGCAGTAGATGTCTTTCGGCTGAAATGTATGGATCGTATGGAATGTATGTTTGTATGGTATCAAAATAAGTACCAGTAATAGCAGTCACCGGGTGACCTTTATCAAAAATGCTGCGATCATCAATTTTCAACATTAACGTAAAATAAACTACTACACTCGATTACGCTCACAAATTGTCTGGAGCTCTCGTATGCTCTGTTAGGCAGTTTTCGTTCAGTTGTGCTTTGACCGTGCTTTGAATACAATGCCACGCAATGTCAAAGTGTTCAGTGAAAAATTGTCCTAATAATAGGATATCCAAATTTAAAACGGATAGAGTATCATATTTCAAGAAATTGTCCCTTTGAAATTAACAAAATTATGTAACTAACTTGTCGATTTTATTCATTTTGCTAAATAATTATCATCAATGATCTTTTTATGAGCGTAAACAATGGACTTTGCACAATATTGCCACGAAATAAGGTGTTAATTTGAATGAAGGTTTTAATGTTGTCCTTATAATTACTGAAAGTTAATACGTTACGCCTGTCGGACATTTTTGACGGCCTTTTAATAAGTAACTGTGAGTCTAGTAAAGCCAATTATTTTCAAATATCGTATTTGTTTTATTAAATAAACGGAAACGGATATTGCTAAATTAATTTGATAAATTCAGATATAGTTGCTCCATTTACATCTACAATAATATATATTAATTTGTTATTTTTTTAAAGTGATTAATGGTTTTTAAAGTGAAGTCACTTCTTTGATTAATTACACAAATTAAATTTGAAATTTAAATTTATGAACGACGCGAAACTCGAACTCTTAATCTCTCGCGTTCCGTGCGAGCGCTTTTTCCACTGAGCCATCCGTTCGAGTGACGTATTGTTGATAAATCTTGTATGTCTTGTTGAACTCTCAGATTGTGTCTTCATCTACATTACAGTTGATAACCTGCTCAACTCCAATATTTGCATATTACTAAATTGACTTTAAGACGTCACTCTTTAAAATTTAAACAATTTATTATTTTTTAATAATAAAATAACAAATTGTTTAGACTTTATGTTTTAACTGTGCAACGCAATTCCTGAAGTGTACCTAATAGTAAGTAATATGGGTGTGTATTCTCATAACCTCAAAAAACAAGAAACAACCTAAAACTAAATCATATTGTTCTGTTTTACTACGAAACAGTATTTATAACGGCAATGAAAATCAGGGACGAAGCTCGGCGAAGTTTTTTAAGCAGACATTAGGTGACAGGACGTACCGGCCTATTACCGCTAACTAGAAAACAAACATTAACTATCCTACTATTGTAAACATTATTTCAATCAATATTAAATTGCCTAAGCAGGTTCGTTTACTTGTAGTTCCAACGTAAACGTGGTTTTAATAAATTAAAAACAGCTTCAGCAATATTTAAAAAAAACTTGTTTTTTATAAATAATTATATGAAAATAGAAACTGTGCATATATATATTTTTTTTATGGAATAGGAGGACAAACGAGCGTACGGGTCACCTGTTGTTAAGTGATCACCGCCGCCCACAATCTCTTGCAACACCAGAGGAATCACAGGAGCGTTGCCGGCCTTTAAGGAAGGTGTACGCGCTTTTTTTGAAGGTACCCATGTCGTATCGTCCCTGAAACACCGCACAAGGAAGCTCATTCCACAGCTTTGTAGTACGTGGAAAAAAGCTCCTTGAAAACCGCACTGTTGAGGACCGCCACACATCCAGATGGTGAGGATGATATCCTAACTTGTGGCGTGTCGTGCGAAGGTGGAATTCGGCTGCAGGAATCAGGTTAAACAGCTCTTCGGAACACTCCCCGTGATAAATGCGGTAGAAGACACACAATGAAGCGACGTTTCTACGCAACGCCAAGTGATCAAGCCGTTCACAGAGCACTGGGTCCCCGACAATTCGAGCTGCTCTACGTTGCACGCGGTCAAATGGATCGAGCTGATACTGGGGTGCGCTAGACCAGAGATGACAGCAATACTCCATGTGTGGCCGGACCTGCGCTTTGTAGAGCGCTAGTATGTGGGCCGGCTTGAAGTATTGCCGTGCTCTATTAATGACGCCCAGTTTCTTTGAAGCCAATTTGGCTTTGCCTTCCAGATGACCACGAAATTGGCAATCGCTCGAGATTTCGAGACCCAGTATTCCGATACTAGGCGAGGCTTTGAGGGAAGTGTTGTCGAAGAGCGGTGATACGACAAATGGGGTTTTTTTAGTGGTAAACGCGCAAACTTGAGTCTTCTGGTGGTTAAATTGGACAAGGTTCAATTTTCCCTATTCCGCGACCTTCGCAAGAGAGGACTCGATAGAAGACACAAGTTTCTACCGGCACTGGTCGACGATTTCCCGAGAGAGACCTGCATGGCCCGTGTATATGGCATCACCAGTGCTGTCGTCTGCATAGCAATGAATGTTGGAGGTGTCCAACATATCATTGATATGCAGAAGAAATAGCGTGGGAGACAGCACACAGCCTTGGGGCACTCCAGAATTCACGGGCTTCGGGTTCGAGCAATATCCGTCGACAACGAATATCATAACAATAAAATATTTCATTTTTACATTAGTCAATTGTAATTCTTTACAAATGTTTCAATATAATCAAAATAAGTTCCAGATTTCTTTCACCGTACTCATAGCTCTTTTACAAGAAAGATATCATAAATCAAAAAACAAAAATGCTTGCTTCAGTTTCTTCTAAAATAACCTCATCCCTTGTTACGAGCAATTGGGAAAGTTTGTATCAATCTCGCTCGGGCGCGCCCAGACTTTCGATATCTGACTAGATAGAAGACTTTCTTGATTTCTTCTCTACTCCCAGATTTTCGGTAATTATTTTAACTTAATACATTACCAAAGAATCTTTCATACAGAAAATATGATAAAATTATTACTCTTTTTATAATTTCTTTCTAACCACATTTATATTAGAAAGTTATGTAATATAATGAATTATCGAGAGGGAAATTATTATTACGAGTGATCCCTTCTAGGCAACTCTGTGTTTTTAATGAAAAGCTATAATACAATATTAAATTTAATTTATAAAAGTATATAAGTGTCAGCTTGATGTGCTTACAAGCGCCACCAACGTCATGAATTGTCCTAAGACATCTGACATTTTTGACATTATTTGACATTTTTAAGTTCACGATATATGATTGATTAAATTAGACATCCCAATTAATTATAACATTTTATAATGACTTACTTTGTTAGTAATGTTTTAAATAATTATAATTATAGTTTAAGAAATAATTATAACAGCGTATGGATATTTGGTTAACTTGATTCGTGTAAGTTAGTTGGCACTACAGTAGTGCCAACAGTTGGTAGCAAATCACTGTGACGGTCGTGCCCTATATGAGCCAGAGCGCTCAGTTCGAGAGAACATTTCCCTGCTTTCCTTTTCCGAGATCCCCCCCCCCACCCCACACCCCTCTTATATTTATATATTATATATCTATGTATACATATGTATGCATTTATTTACCTTAGTTTTAAGTTAGTTTTAAGCCCTAGTCATTAGTCTTAAGTTAGGTTAAGTGATAGCAAATAACCAGGTTTCCCAGTTTCCTGGAATTTCCTCCACAAACCTCATGTATTATTTTTTTAAGCATAATAAAGTTTTATCCCTCAACACGTAGATAGGGTTGTAGAAATAAGTTTTCTGATACCTACACATATAAGGCTTAATTGTAAATTGCTTTAATAAGTAGATTATAAGTAATTTTGTATATATATCTTAATATCAAATATAGATATTTGGAATTTGATTTTTTTTCGAGAGAACATTATTTATCGTGAATTGTAATGGGTAACGCTGCCCAATTGGATTGAGTCATTTATTATAATAATTATTATTAGTGTAAACTGTAAAATATAGAAATTTCTATTTTAAGTGCGTTTAGATTACCAACCCCTTCAACATAAGTATGACGAAACAATAAACAATTCATTTAAATAATACACAAATATTATAAAAGAACATTTGATTTTTAATAAACATGAATATACGCAAACACAGCCCACTTTATTTCTTTTTACATTCGTTGGTTTCATAAGACATAGATCCTGTAATCAGCCCAACGCTATGAACTTAGTAAGATGCCAATTAACACGTTCAAACGATAAGTCTGTTGTATTTCTTCAGCGAGTTGTATAAAGCAAAGGAAAGAGCTAAAGAATTGCCGCCAAAAGGCTTGTAATGGCTTGTTTACGCGTTAATGTACTTTCCAACCAGTATGACTACTGCGAGGCTAATTGCAAACTCATTTATTAACACATTTACTGGATGTTAGGTTTCCTTTAAAGAAACACCAAAGGATTTCTTTCTTCTCAAACCAAAATAAGCTATTTATGCAACTGTTGTGTAATAAGGGGTATTATAACACGAATGTGGGTTTATCACACGAGGCGAAGATATAATGAATGATAATAGTATCACATGAGTGTTTTAATACCTAATCATCAACAGCTGAATACAAAACTTTAACTACACCCATTATATGAATCCTCTATAAAATATTCCGAAACAGTTATCTTACTGCTAACATTAAAAGAGCCAGTCCTAGTAACCATAATATCATTCAAAGGAATGTAATTATTAAAACGGATGATATTATAGTGTTGTACTGAATTTCATTACAACACTCGTTTGGATGATGTAATGGTTATTAGAACATTGGGTGTTTTAATGTTGGCAATAGGCTAACTGTTTGTAGGCTAACGGTGTAGATAAAATCCTTTTCAACTCACTGGTTCACAGCAAACTAGAATATGCATCAGTTGTGTGGAGTTCCCAATACGCATACCTACGCACCTTCTCAACGTCTAGAGACTTCAAAAATTGAAAAGTATCAAATAACTAAAATTTAAATTTAATACACCTTTACACACAAGCCCTAACCAAAATAAAACTTAATATTATAAAAAGCTTACTTACTGTAAATATTAAGGTTGTCTGGCCACACGTGTCTGTCCGCTTGGGTTGTTTTGTTCTAGACGAAGCTATCCCGCTATTTAAAAGGTATGCTTTTACACGCTGCTTGGAGCTTATTATTGTAAAGGATCCATTAAAAACGTGTGTGAAGGTTACCACCTTCAGGTCATCCGCATCCTCGTCTTTTAAAGTCAAAGTCAAATAGGCTCGTGAGAATAACATACAAGAAACACATCGGCAACTCTATTCAATGAAATAGTGTATCTTACAATGGCCATAATACACATAACAAATTAGTTTGTAAGGTGCTGCATCCAATTAAATATTATTAATGTTTTCATAAAAAGTAATACATAATTAACAGTATAAATATAAGTTATCGTATGTTGGATGTATCAACCTTTAGAGCTTGAACTCATTGTTTGTGTAAGGATGCTTCAAGAACATGATGGTCGTGATTACTGTCACAATTATTAGTAATTGCATCCAAAAATACCATGATTTATTAACTATAGCAGGTTGTTCTGGCACCACAAGCAGCACCCGTCCACGAGTTGAAGCAAGGACCAGCCATCGTTCCCTTCGCACATATTTGAGGGAAGGAGACGACCCGGCAAACGACCTCCTTATCCTCTTCCCATTGGTAAAGTATAAAATCGAATATAGTCATGGAAATCTGTAAATGTTATTTATTTTCTTAAAAATTAATTATTTCCAATCTTTATTGATTTCTGTTAATACAATTCCACATCGCAAATAAGTTGCAGTTGAAGTCCGAAACGCTATATACAAAGCTTACTCACTTTTGCCGGTATTGTTTAAGTTCCAAATAATAGAAATAAACCAATTATAATATAATGCTTCTATTGCTTTACTAAATCTTATATGAATCATAGATCGAAGATAATAATATTAATCTATTTATCACAACAATATGTTCTACATCTCTATATGCTCTTAAATCCTGTGTTGGGAATAGCGCTGTGCATTCACTCTGTCAAACGTTCGTTATGCCCGTGACGTCACTGATTTATACAGCCTCCGAATACGCTATTTTAGCAAACGTCAAACTGTGTAATGGTTTGATTAGATCGTTGGACTGAAGCAACTGTAAGAGGTGATCAATAATAGTATTCGTTTCATATGTATTTATTTCATTTCAACCTTCTTCTTACATCCCTATCTATATATTTAAAAAAATTGGTTGTACGACTTTTAAAATAAAGGACTAAGGATAAATTTTCAAAAAAAAAAAATCCTTTGGCATGTCCATGGCCAGTGAGAGTAAAAAGCATATCTGACGAAAATGCGTAGATACCAGGTGAACATAACTGAAGCATAGATTATATTAGATCTACTATCTTATGTCACGCTTCATAAGAAAGTGTCACTGTCAATATATAATAACAATTTATTTGTGTATTAATCCTAGAAGTGAGGGTTATCACTTTAAAAACATAACAAATTGTTTAGATTTACAAGAGCGACATCTCAAGTCAAATTCCTAATATGCAAATATTGGGGTTGAGCAGGTTATCAACTGTAAAGTAGATCCTGTAGATGAAGCCACAACCTGAGAGTTGAACAAAGCAAACAGAATTTTGTGGTCGAATCGTGGAACTCAGTGGTTTAGAGCACCGGCACGGAACGCCAGAGGTCGTGGGTTCGAGTCCCGCATCGTTCATAAAATTTTGTTTATCAAATTTTATTTGTGTATATAATAACAATATTATGTTGTTATAGTAATCAAGATATCTTACCACTACATAGGTTTTTTTTGACAGAATAGTTTTAATTTCTTACATTGTGGTCTTAGATTAAGGATTACTCTCCGCTCCTCTCCATTTAAATACCGCACTACCTAAGAATATAAGCTTTTTTATGACGGCAACTATTAGATGCTTGTGTGCGTGTCATCTTGACACTCAATGGCATCTTTCAAATTTTGTAACATACGCTTAGTGTTATTTTACATTAAAATTAATATAAAAAAATAGATTTAAAAAAAACGACTTCAAAAACTAACAAAATATCAAATAACTAAAAATTTAATTTAATACACCTTTACCTTTAATATTAATTAAATACTATTATTTATATGTGCTACCTATTGATAGGTTTTAAGTCGGTGCCAAAAATATTCATAAAATGAAAACTACTGGGCCAAACTATATAAAATTTTTATGGGATCAAATGGCATCTATTTTGCATCAAACTAAAAATTAAAAGTAATCGTTGTACAAACATAAAAAAAAATCCGATCGAATTGATAACCTCCTCCTTTTCGAAGTCGGTTAAAAATACAAAATACTTACTGATGATTTGTGTTCCAAGTGTCTTTCAAGTTTTACTACGCAACCTGGCATTTTAGTTTCAATTATTACCAAAGCTTAACAGTACATGTGGCACGTCAACGTCACACATTGTTCGAGACTGGCTTGATTACGCCCTCTTGGTTTTATTACCACGATAACACGAAATAACAAAAACAGAAAATTTTAAGTAGTGTTTAATATTTGTTTTGCGAAATAAAATATATTTGATTTATTTTCTTTTCCCAATTAAACCATGATCCTTCAACGCGTTGCAATTTGCATTAATATGTAAATTGAAATATTGGTTAATGATTTATTTATCTAAATCAATTTGATCGCAGCAATAGTGCTACAAACACAGGCCAAGTAATAAGAAAAATTTAAACAACGTGATACATTATAAATGTGAATGTTATTTTGTTTGTTACGCTTTTACGCCGGAAGCTACAGAACCGATTTTGATGAAATTTGGCTCAGCTGTAGTCTAGAGCTTGGGAAAGCAATTATGCCACATTTTATCCCGGAAATTCCATGGTTCCCGCGGGATTTGTGAAAAACTGAAATTCACGTCGATTTGCTATAACTATACTAATATTATATTTAGTTTGCCATAGTAATCTTCCTCGAAATAAGATTCATATAATATGTTGGTAACAAAGAATAGGACGTGAGGTAATCTTCAATTACAAACTTGCTTATATTATTAAAAAACCTTTTATCTAAGCAGACGAAGTCGCGGGCATCAGCTAGTGATAAATATTCCGTTGTTAATTTATTATGACTATTTATTCTTAAAATTCCAAGTAATGACCGTTTCGTATAGCATTAATAGCTAGAAAAACTTTGTTCAGAAATTAATAAGTCACGTTTGCTAATTTACTTCAAGGCCGAGGTACAAATTACCTGAACACGAAGAAATTTACGTGCTGGTAAGAAAGGTCTATTTGCAGTAATAAGCCACAATAATATTATGTTCAATTGCGATAACCTTTTACCAGTGGCATTTTATTTTATGTTTCACAGCTCCTTGTTACAAGCGGCAACTACGCGTGAAGTTATTGCCGCTCTGCGTCAAACTACGGCTGAATTAGGGTTTCAATCCCCGAACAGCACTGCATGATAATTTATAGACATATCTATCTTCCGCTCGACAGCAGAATTAATGAAGATGGGGTTAATGTGAGCCGAGATAAAGATATGATTAGAGACAGCTCTAAAATTAATACGAAGACCACAAATTATGCTCGACTATGATTATTAATTAGTTTTATTGTTCAATTTTTGTCTTACTAAATGTAATTTTGTAGGTATCATTTTACTTCTTGACGAATAAACGCCTTAATGTTTATTACAAATTTTGTCTAAAATATTAGCCGTTTAAGCGTAAGTTAGTAATTGGATGAGGGCAGCGCAGGATCGATCTTCATGGAGATTCTAGTGGGAGGCCTTTGTCGAGAAGTGGACGAAGATGGAGATGGAGAGTGGCTGAAGATGATGATGATGAGTAATTTGATAACTTTGAGTATGTGTGATGTAAATCAAATATTTAAAATGGTATATTTTGAATGATTTATAATTATGAGACTGTTGTGAGAAAAGAAAATGAGATAGTTGTTTAATTTTTAAAATATTTTGTTTGCAACAACATCATATATATAGTTTCTTAGATGAATGTTTCTGTAGATCTGAATAGTTTTTTTTATGAGAGAGGAGAACAAACGCTTTGTATCCTGTATGTATGATACATACGGTATGTATGTATGTATGTCACTTAATGGTATGTGATCATCGTAGCCCATAATACTCTCTCTAGTAATAAAGCTCCAATTAAACGTGTGTATGAATTCTAAAATGATAAAAAAAAACATATTTTGCATGTCAATTGAAGAAACATATTGGATAATTAATGATACTCTCTCGGTTTCAGGTTTGGTCTCCGCTGCGCTCCTACTATATACCGCAGGCGTAGTCACAAATTGCGGCAACTAATAGTACGCCCAAGTGGGCGTATTCGAGCCAGTCTTGAACAATGTGTGACGTTAACGTGCCACTTGATCTCAAAAACTTTGGCGGGTTACATTAGTAAAGCAGTAAAAATAATACTACAAGACATAAGAAAGACACTGGGATCAAATATCGTCATTAAGTAATTTGTATTTTATTAATTTAAATGTAAAATAACACGAAGCATATGTTACAAAATTTGAAAGATGTCATTGAGTGTCAAGATGCCACGCACAAAAGCATGTAATAGTTGCCGTAATAAAAAAGCTATTATTCTTAGGTAGTGCGGTATCTAGTTCGAGCACAGCGGAGACCAATCCTTAATCTAATAATACTATGTTAAGTACTATGTCTCTGAAAAATAAATTGATTTAATACAAATGATTTAAGTTTTCTTTAGTGTTAATTCCGCTAATATTTGTTTTTAAAACAGTTCGACACGTGTTTCGCCTCTACACGAGGCATCCTCAGACCGTGTTGTCTCACCAAAATCTAGCACGAGACTCAAATTTAAAATTTTATTTTTTTTTAAAACAAATATCAGCGTATCTAACACTAAAGAAAACTTAAATCATTTGTATAACGCCAAATTCAATAAATTGATTTAATTTTATTTCATTTCATCGAAATCGGAGCAACGTGGTAATACTGAATAATTCTACTTACATATTGCGTCGCCGAAAATTTAAAATTTTTGAAAGTAAACTAGTAAATAAAAATAAATAACAATTTCAAAGACGAGGAAAACTTATACAAAGTATATCCTGTGGGAATATACACAACCCGTCTATTATTTGCAAAATAGAGGCTAAATGAATCTATTTCCCTTTTTCATTCCCAGGATTTTATGTTGTTCATGGTCTCAATCCCTTGTCAAAGGGAAACTTTCCTCTGTCTTAACAATTCAATTACTGAACTGGGATTTTATCTGTAAGTAACTTATACAACAAAATCTTTTTCTTTTTATCTTTCAACTCAACAATATTTTATCAGTATTATAATGGCGCTTGTTAATGTCGTTTCCTGCCCAAATTGATTCTTTCTAAATTTGGAACAGTATTAACTGATAGAGGTGATGTTGGTGGTACAGAGGACATTATAATAATTATATCAATGATAATATTATGTTTGTCTTGCCAAAATATTGTTCAAAAGTTTGAAATAAGAAGAAGAGCTGAGATAACTAAATTGACAACAATATCATACTATGCTTATCAATGCTGTGATGCTTTTCTAGAAAAGCAATTATGTGGTTTTATCAAATCACGAGGCAAGTGAATACTTTTTTCACAATATAACATTAGTATCAGCATTAAAAAAAAACATAAATTTATACGTTATGATTTACAAGTTCATAAAATAAAAATAAAATGCAATAAAAACCCACACCCCTGGTGTGGGATTCGATCCTCCTTTCGCTTTCGGGAACCAGAGCTTAAATCTGGCGCCTTAGACCGTGCGTCTAAGGCGAAGTGACTCGAAAGAAATAGTTGAAATTAATAATACAACTTCACCCCTACTTAAATGAGCCAATTGTAATGCAACATGGAATAGATGGGCGAAAACATTTGAGGCGATGTAATAAAATAATAGCATTACGAATGTTGACACGGGACTTTAACTTATCAGAAAAGATTATTTAAAAAAAATTTATTTTTCGGGTTGTTCCAGCATATTTCTTACACGTTTACACTTATTTTAACGGGATGTTCAATAACAGATAATAATATTGACACACTTTTACATAAATTATCTTGCCCCAAACTATGCATAGCCTGTGCTATACAAGTAGGGTAGGGTACAAGACAACGATATATTTAATACAATATACTTACTAAAACATACATAAATACATATAGGCATCCATGACTCGGAAACAAACATCCATATTCATCATATTATAAATGATCGCACCTACCGGGATTCGAACCCGGGACATCTTGCTTAGTAGTCAGGGTCACTAACCATTCGGCTGTATGGGTCGTCAAGTTCATATTATAAGCCATTTGTCTTAATAGGATCCATCTAATAGTAATGAATAAAATAAATAAATAAAAATATTTTATTTCGGACAGATTATATCATCCATAGCCAATTTTGCATTAAAAAAGGTATACAACATTACTTAATTAATTAGATAACATTAATTAGTAAAAAGAAAATTTATATAAATTTGAATTAAAAAGTATAAATTAAAAATTACAAATGGAAAATTAAAAATATTAAAAATAACATTATTATATAAGAAAAAATTTTGGTATATTTCGGTGGTAATGTTTTACCGTTTTCAATATACAATTTTTACAATTATTATATAATCTCGTCAGAAATCCCGCTCTAGCCCTACGCATTACAGCATAAAAATCGTCAACCCTGTGCATCGCAAACATACCCGAAGCGCTACACCTCCACGGCAACCCCAGTAGAGATCGAAACGCATTGTTATATTGCACTCTGAGAGCGTCAAAGGTGGCTTTGGTGTAATTGTACCAGAGCTGAGAGGTGTAGAGCGCCTGGCAGTAGGCTTTGAACAGGGTGACCTTTACTTGTCGGGAACAGCGGGCGAAACGCCTAGCCAGCATATTGCTTTTTGCTGCCAGTGACCGTCTCTGTCTCTCTAGGTCCTCATTATCTTTCATCGTCTCGCTTAGTACATGTCCTAGATATTTAAACTTAGTCACATATTGAATTTTAATAAACTAACTGGTAGTCATTAGCAGATAGATCATAAAACCAGTATTTTAGAGGGAATTATTCTACCATACTTTATTTATACCTTCGTCTACGGTAATTATTTACCTGACACGTTAGCGTAAAACGTGAATATAAAACCCATTACTTTGTGAACCACATTGGATATAGTTAGATTTCCAACATAAATACTGTTAATATTGCTTTGTGATCACTTTTAACTGCTTTGAGTCAATGTACCGAAACTTAACATTATAAATTTTAAATTCATAATAAAATCACTACGACAATTATCACATAATAACATAAATGAATACCCAACACGTATTATGTTTCATCATTAATTGAAACCTATTTATTAATTACCTATACATCTGATCTAGACACACTGAACTATTTTATGCCACGATATCGTAGTATTGAAGAGCACGTAGGTCACATTAAAAGTTTTGCGTTTCTTAAAAAAACGACATGTTATAACCAATATATTATGTTGATTTATTTTCAAAATACTCTCTTTTACATTTTAAACATTTTTTCATGCATTCGAACTATTTTTTAAAACAGGAGGCCCACAGATCTGAAGGCATGTTTTCTACGTGCTTATTGAAAGTATCACTGCCTCTTCGGAATTTGTAAAATTGAAACCTTTCATCAAATCTTCGATTTTGGGGAAAATACAAAAATCACAGGGTGCTAGGACGGGGCTATTTGCAGGACGGGTAATGAGTTGTACTTTTTCGGAAGCTAAGAATGAAATGTAAAACTTTTAGTTTGCCCCATGCCCAAAACATTATGAAATTACTCATAATTTAATATTTAAAGGCATAAAGTCCATATATTTTCACAAAATGGATTGCTTTATAATTATTTATGATGTCAGTTCAATCAATACCACCGCTCCGGAAACAAATGGCGCTCTGAAACTTTCCCAGAATTCTTTTATGCGCCCTTTTTAATAAAATATACAAATATTATTATCATATTCCTAGAAATATAAAAATAGCATGAACTCTATGTTGATTTTCTTAGTGGTTTCCATGAAATAGTTAATTCCCGGATAAACACTTCGTCGAAATATGAACAAAACAAGTTTACAAATAACGTACAATATACAGTAGGTCGTTGAGAGCAAGACAAGCGACCAATTTGTCGGTAACTGCTACTGGATGATATCATAACCGAGACACAACAGAGATTGAGCTTCCATCGTTTCTTTCCTCGTAAAGTGCGGGTCTTATTGCGTTTTCAAGAGCCTAAATGAAACTTTATGAAAACACTTCACTTCTATTTTAAGAGGAAATGTTTTTTACTTTCTTTTAAGCCTGTAAGGTTACAAAATTTTATAATTTACTATTAATTTAAAACGGTTTTCATAGCGATGGTTTATTTAGTCATATTATAAGTTCATTGGAAATAATTTATAAATCACACTTTTAACTTTGTGAATGTAAAATATATATTAAAATAGATTTTAATAAATATCAAAAATATTACCGACTTCAAATCTATACTTAACATTCACGGTTCAATATTTTCAACAATCTATATCTATCTATATTTATAAAAATGAATTGCTCTTCGTTAGTCTCGCTAAAACTCGAGAACGGCTGGACCGATTTGGCCAATTTAGGTCTTGAATTATTTGTTGCAGTCCAGAGAAGGTTTAAAAGGTGAATAAATAGGAAAATGCTGCTAAATTAAGTAAAAACAACAAATTTGTTTTTCTTTTGATGTCTCCATACATTATTTTTATGAGAGAATTTATTGACGCACGGTTTGACAGTTCTGCTGTGAAACAATTTCATTACGACAGCAGGGTGCATATTTTACGAAGTAATTGGTGTTATGATATATTATTGACAAATTCATATAAAAACATTATTTTATTTATTATATACAGAACAACGTCTGTCGGGTCAGCTAGTATATATATATATATAAATGAATTGCTGTTCGTTAGTCTCGCTAAAACTCGAGAACGGCTGGATTGATTGGCTAATTTTGGTCTTGAATTATTTGTGGAAGTACAGGGAAGGTGAATAAATAGGAAAATGGTTGGAATTCAATAAAAACAACAAATTTGTTTTTCCTTTGATGTGTCCCACGTCAAATTTATTGACGCAACGGTTTGACAGTTATGCTGCAGTTATGGAACAATTTCAATACAACAACAGGGTGCATTTTTACGTAGCAATTCTTGATATATGATATATAATTGGCAAATTTATAAAAAAAAAACATTATTTTAATTTATTATATACAGAACAACGTCTGTCGGGTCAGCTAGTATTATATAAAGATGAATTGCTGTCAACACCTATTTTTGTATCGCGATTTTTATATTATTATTCAGTTCCATCCGCAGAAATAGAGTTGCAAGATGGCAATCGAATATAATATTTAAATCGAATATAATAATTATTGTAGTACGATACATATTATGTACGATTTAATAATATTTGGTAGGTCTGAAAATCGGTCATCATCTATTTTTTTATACCCCAATAATTTTAATTATTGATTTTTTTCTTATTACTTTATATGGCAATATAACGTTTGCTGGGTCAGCTAGTATTATATATATTTATAACGATGTTTTGTTTAAATATGATCTAATAATATGTAAAATGTAAGAAACAACATAAAGTTGGAATAAAGTGTATAATTAAATTAAAGCGAATAATAATAAAATTAATTCTGTAGAATTTTAACTATTAAATATACCAAATATAGTTAATTAAAAAACCTACTTGAACTTTTAGAAGAAATGTATTTACCAACATAATACAGTATTAAATATAAAACGTAATAAAATTGTGTCTTCAATCACTTAAACTATATAATATAAAATAAAACTTTTAAATTTTCCTTGTTTATTACCCGTTAGTTTACCTCAAAGCATTCAAGTTTCGTTCGACTGCCGTTCGATTAACGCTACGACCGACTACAACAAGCTTACGGTGAAAATAAATTGAATTTGAGAAATAGCAAGGAAACCTAGATTACCTGGCGCTCAGAATATGTAACATACAAGGTAATTCTTTTATTTTTCGCTCACTATTTTAAACTTTATCAGCCTTTTGAAATATATAATTGGATTGGGTATCTTCTTTGAGGCTTTGTTAATAAAACAAATGATGCTGTTTATTTTATATTATTTCAACCATTTTCAAAAATCATTAATATAATATTATGTGTGTGGTGGCTTGGGCACGGGGAAGATTGCTGCGACTTGCGTCGACACTCTGGCTCCTTCTCATGTCCAAGTTACGTCAGTTGGTGCTGGGGCTGCTGCTTTGACTGCCGAAGACAGCAAGCGTCGGAAATATGTCGGTCTCAGTGTGTCATGCATCTTTGTGCCGTTTGTTGATGAGACACTTGGCCCAGAGGAGAGTGTACAAAGTACTATCTTCGCGCTTCAATAGGGCTACTGCCAAGCGCTTGCAGCTATTTCGGTCCACGGATCAGATATATATATGGTATATTTCTAAAACAGTGGCACGTGTCAACTTCAGACGGGCCGCTGACAGACGGACAGATTCGGGTACAAGCGTTAATAGAGAATGATATATTTATTTACCTACATTTCAATAAATATTAAAGCTAAAATAATGCGACTGTAACTTAAGGTCGCCATCCCAATAATCACCAAAATAGCACATAATTGAAACCATTTCTTGACGGTTTCTATAAAGCTTATATTTTTACAAAAAATAGTTATATATCTACAAAATATGAGAAGAAAATTCATTTTTTCTTTCCATTTCTATTTTTATAGACAGTGCGAAAAAAAAACATCTAAATACTCCTAACTTTTACAGTTGGAGTCATTCAAACTATTTTATTTAGTTAAAAATTGTACGAAAATTTATTAATTGTACACCAATACTTTGTTCACATGACATAGTCTTGTTAGTTTTGTAAATAAAATTATATAATATTTGTAATAAATTAAAAATTATACTATTTAAATTATAATTCTGAATAAAAACTATGGCGATCTTGTACTAGAGAGGTAACCTAGCTGCGCTCGAATCCTCAAAGCTTTTGGCTTGGTCCCCAGCCTTAAGAATCATTCAATCAGCATTGAATTATGTTATACTAGTTAGCTAGTTCTAAATTAAATAGTTCATTTTCAGCATATTGAAATTCTCTTACACTTTTTAAGGCGGCTTCAACGGTTGTTAAAGTTTTAGACCTGTTACGGTTGTATATAATATTTGTGGTTATATTCTCATCTATATACCTACACTAAATGATAGCGTATTACAATATTAATGTTATTTTTTCTATGAAATATTGATAAAAGCGTTATCGGCTATGCGTATAATTTATGTTTGAAATTATATATTCGATATGAATAAATTTTTTATTCAACACATCTCTTACCAGTGGGAGGCTCCCTTGCCTAGGATGCCGGCTAGATTAGATGGGTACCACAATTTCTTATTTCTGCCGTGAAGCAGGTTTGTGTAAAGATTACTGTGTTTCGGTCTGAAGGGCGCCGTAGCTAGTGAAATTTTAAAAGAAATCTGAGCGGCACTTCATTGTAATGCAAGGCGTGATCAATGAACATCAGCTGAACGTCCTGCTCGTCTCGTCCCTTAGTTTCATAAAAAAAATCCAACTATGGAGTTAGCTGGTGCGTTTATATTGTGCGCTATCTAAATAAAACATAAAAAAATACGATAGATTATAGTCCTCTATATTCGAGTACATCTAAACTATAATCATAAGCCAATGAGTTCCGTTCTCAACATTCAATTACCTCCGTAAATGTGGCCTGTTGACATAACTTCCAAAATAATGTTCGTGATAAGGAATTCCGTCGCAAGTAGCGCTTTTATAAATCATTTCATTGGCATAATTGCGAGTTGAACCTTCACTGGTGACCAGCTCATGTCGATAGTGTAGGGTCAACAACTGGAAAACAATAAGAAATATAACAAAACTCATTGGTCACGCAAACAAACTTGGTACTACCGTTACATGCTTTGCATTTGATACTGTTGAAAGTTTTATGATAACTTAGGATCATTTGCAATTAGCACTGAATACTCTGTGTATACACAAGGCCTAACACTAAATATTATGTGTAGACTAAAATGTTTGACTTAAAATAAAAAATCTCGATGAAATAGGCCATAAAAAATAATACGACACTTATTGTCAGCTTAATACAAAGCAAAAGATTATCTAAGGCGATGGTTGACAAACTTATTTGCCAAACAGCCAATTATGAACCATACAACAAATTAAAAAAATGGGTGCCAAATTTGCTTGCTTAGTAATTTTTTATTTCACTAAATAATTAGTACGCTAAATAAAACAAAATGTGCTTGCATCTCCTTGGAATGTATTAGTAAGTAAGGTTTCTATGTTGATGCTTTTAATATTAGGTAAGCATGATTCCATTTCAAGTTCTTCAAGTTCAATTAGAGCCGAAAAAGGAAATAACAGAAAACGCGAGCTTTTTCAGCTGATAATAAGAGTCAGTAATACTATTCCAAGCGTTGAAAATGAATGAATTTAGAGCACCATGTTTCCTTGTATTGAATCCAGCAATTTTTCTTGTGCCAGAGCTGCACTTGAATAGCCAAAGAACCTATGCGGCTCTGGAGCCGCACTTTGCTAACCACTGAATTAGGGGATAGAAAAGCTTATGATATTATTCCTCGCTGCGTCAGACACTACCGTTGCGTCTTTTGGGCTAAAGACTATAAAAAGTTCAGCAAGTATTTTTGGCATCCTCTCAAAGTCACAATAAAGTGACACCCTGAAGTAAGTATCAAATGCAGCATCCTTATTATAAATCATTGTTTCATAACGTGACCATTAAAGTGAGGAAATCTATAGCAGGTAGGCTTATTATTACAAAAGTATTATGAGCTTTATTTATGACACAAATTATTATATTATTATTTTTGTATAATATATCACGAAAGGCTAGCATTAATTATTTTGTGTTAACAATAAATGCAAAACACTGTATCCTGAAATTCCCTAAATTATCTAGATTATATAATACCTTGGTTTTCCTGAAAGTGAAAATCAGTAATTTATTTATCTTTCTTAGAAAAAAAGTTTTCGCAAATAGACAGTTCTTCAAATATGACATGTTATAAAATACATAACATATATTTTACTTCTTGAATATCTAGTGCTACTAAAATAAAAAGGCTTATAATTTTTAGGTTTTTTTATTTTCTTTTTGGAGCATTTATTTTTGTATGGCATGAGATAAGATAATGTGATCTCTCTCTTACATTCTTCTTTAGTTGTTCTTAACCAGCATCAATAAAATTTATAATATCTCAGCGTGAGAGACGAAAATTAAACTAATGAATAAAAGTGAAGTGGATCATCGCATAAACTGAAAAAATGTGCAATAACAGTGAGTATGAGAAACAATCATTTTCAGAGCGTCCTTAAATTTTGTTTGTTATATTAGAATCATAATGGAAGTTAAGCTAAAGAGTCCTTTACAATAACGTAACAATGTGACTTTTCAGAAATAAATAACAATGTTTAGCCATAGAGATGTCAGTTTAATAGTTATATATAGAACTGTTGTGTAATAAGGGGTATTGAAGTGCTAAGAGTATCACACGAGTGTTTTAATACCTAATTATCAACAGTTGTATACAAGACTTAATCTACACCCATTATATGAATCCTCTATAAAATTTTCTGACACAGTTAGCTTAATGCTATCATTAAAAAAGCCAGTCCTAGTAACCATAATATCATCCAAAGGAGTGTTATTATGAAAACGGATGATATAATGTTGTACTGAATTTAATTACGATATTTAACATTCAAGTTTTAACGTTGGCAATAAGATTACAGTTTTAGAATCTTTAATAGAGGATTTAAAGCATGGGTGTCGATAAATATATGTCGGAGAATTAGAATATAAAAGTAATATGGCCTGTATGATTATATTTTACTCTGTGTATTGGGCTGAACTGATGGCGAACGTCATCTTTCAAAGTGTGTTTGAAGTTGTCACTGTGTACGTCACTGTCGGTGACGTGATTGAAGTTAGTTATTATTGTCCATCAGTAGAGCGCTCATTGAGGAGTCGCATTCGTCTTCAAGCTAGCGCCCGCGCCGGTTATGCACACTGATCAAAGCTGTGAATCAGCAAGACATTATCTAAACTAATATAAGTCATGTGACTGTGAACTATGTGTGTCCACTTCGATGAACATACTTGGTATTTCTGTATCACTGAACGCTTAGACTGTTTTTAATATTGTATCTCTACCGTTAGCATTTTGAAGCTTATTTGATAAAACAGTGTATTTATCGTTTCTTATTAACGTTGTCGCTCTGAGCTTGAAGATTCCTAAGTCGAATAGGTTCAGGAAAACTACAGCCGCTTACTAATCCCACAAAGTAACTGTGCGAGGCAAAAGTTTATTTATTTTAATTAATTAATTTTCATTTACTTACACCGTTTTTATTGAAGTGAAACTTCTAATGCGACTTCCAACAAGGTTGCGTTAAACGTTTAATGCTACCATTGTTGGGGGTATGAAAGCACTGTTGTATTTAACGTTCAATGCTCCTGGGATTATTATTAATTACTATATCTCCCGAGGTGCCAAAATGGCGTACCGCGCGTTGCGCGTTGCGCCTATAGTGTCAAGCGACGCCAAGGTCACCGCATGACGCAACGGGCTCGGGTTACAACATAATTTATTACTCCTCAAGGGTTTGGGTATATTTATAAAAACGAACGCCGACGCTTTGTTTTTAATCAAAGTACACCTTTATTACATTTTTCATTCCTTTCGTGACATTTTTATAGGGTTATCAGAACAAACGGTAGCACGTACTTGGTAATGTGTAATCAGTAATCAGGGAATCATTGGTGCGATTTTACGCATACCTGCTTTATTAACATTATGGTTATTTGAAAATTGGTAACGCACACATTGTACTGGTGGGAGGCTCATTTGCACAGGATGCCAGCTAGATTATGGGTACTACAACGGCGCCTATTTCTGCCGTGAAGCAGTTATATATAAGCATTACTGTGTTTTGGTGTGAAGGGTGTCATAGCTAGTGAAATTACTTGGCAAATGAGACATGACATTTTATGTCTCAAGGTGACGAGCGCAATTATTGTAGTGCCACCACCAGCCTTTTTCTGAAAAAGGCTTCTACTGGTAGGTTTTAAAAAAAATCTGAATGCCGCGCATTGCATATGGAAGGGACTATGACTTCCCATCCGGTCAATGTGTTTTTCGTCTTGTCCTTTTTTTGTCGTACAAAACTTAACTTCAGAGCAAAAAAAATACTAAAAATATCACAAAAACTCTGTCAAATACGTTATTTATTTAACTATAAATGAGTCAGTCAAATTACCAAAGTAAAACTCTTGATAGACAGCTGAGAACGGAAAACTGACAAATATTAAATATGAAAGTAGGCACTTAGCTTGCTAAAAGTAAAAAGATTTGATGGTTACAACGTTATTTTACATAGGAATTTAAGCGGAATATTGCTATGTCTTATAGTTGTAATATACATAATATTTAGATAAGTATAATAATATACCAGTGAAATAATAATTATTATACAAGTTCAAGAGTTCTTAGTACACAATGCCAACTACCGTAAAACAGAAATGTACAAGAATGCGATGTGAATTAACTCTGCTCACAATTTCAGGTTCAATCAAGAATCCTGAGAGGAGGAGTTGTGGTCCTCCCGCCGCGGCCCCGCTCTCGCCTCTCGCCACCTCACGTCGCGCGTGTGACTCAAGCACATCTCATCTATAACTATCTATGTAGTTCCAAACCTACCTTGGCTGATAGCGAAACCATAAAATAACAATAATCGTAACTAGAATTAGTATAATTAATTAGATTGTATAAAGATCCGCAATTATTTTTATACTTTTTGGTGCATATTAATTATATCTAGTGTTTTGGAATAGTGTTTTTTAAGGCGGTTGTTTTTTTGTTATTATTTTATTTTTATTTTTAGTGAATATGTGTAGATCTACTAAATTTTTCAATGCAACAATGAACGTAAGCGCATTGCAATTTGATTACAGGCAGTTATAAATTCTGCCACAGATCGCACCCTTACTGTAAGTCTTTGTTGTTAAGTTGTTAAGTTCCAATGACCATTATATTCGACTACAACAATTACTTGACTATAACGACGTTACAGTACGTGATTACTAACCTTTAGATCACCTCTATGATTTTTTATGTCAGTAAGGGACGAGACGAGCAGGACGTTCAGCTGATGGTAATTGATACGCCCCGCTCATAACAACGCAATGTCGCTCAGGATTCTTGATAAGCCCACAAATTCTGAGCGGAACTACAACTGCGCTCGTTATCTTGAGACATAAGATCTCTATTATGTCTCATTCGCCCTGCAATATCACTAGCTACGGCCCCTTTCTGCCCTAAACACAATAATGCTTACATTACTGCTTCACGGCAGAAAAAGGCGCCGTTGTGGTACCGATTATCTAGCCGTCCAAAGAAGTCTCCCACTGGTAAGTTATTTTGTTTGTTCATGATCGTTTGTCCCCCTGTCTTTTATACAAAAAATATTAATTTACAATAGAAATCAAGATGTATTAATCCTTTTCACTATCGTAATATGAAGTAATATATGTAGATGTGGTAAATCATAGCTTGTTTCGTTGAATCCTCCGGGGTTAGTACTCGTCATCTTTACTCCACAAATCTCTGAGTATAAGTTAGCGGAAACATTTTATTTCCTTTGTGATAAAGGTAAGCAAAAGTAAGATATATTAAAATATTTTGTTAAATTCATTTACAAGGAATATTTAAACGAGAGAAACGTTATATATTCACAGTCCTTAAATTATGTTAAACTAATTTCGTTCTAGTTAAAACTTAAGAATCTTTGGATGGGCTGCACCGTTACAATCCTGGTAAGGATCTCTTATTTATCTTCTTCAATGAAATACTGCTAAATTTTCTCGCTGAGAATGTATTTTTCCATAAATGAAAGAATAATTAATATTGTTTTATGCTTTTTACATTACAACCAATAATAAATCAAATCTTTTTTCTTTATCATATTACTTTAAATGTGCATATGTAGTTTAGTTTTATATTATTAACATTTCTAACCGACTTAAAGGAAAACTGAGGCTTCTAATTCGTTTTTATTATTTGGTATATTTTTTATATTTTTATGAAGTATAGATCTAAAATATTCAGTCCCATCAATATAATATATCATATATCTACAATAAGATAAATTAGTAGGAGAAACGAGATTGTTATTGATCACTACACCTAATGCAATATCAACGGAAATAACCAGGGAGCGTGTCTGCTGTGCCAATATAGCAACAAAGAAGTTTAGCTGCCGTCTGAAGCTAACCGAATTTTATCTGTTCCTCATCACACTACCACCTTCAGAAGGCATATTTTGTGTTTGACGCTATCAGATTGTGGAATGCTCTAGCGATATAAATAAGAAAAGCTCAGATGCTCAGATGCATTTAAAAGCTAGACCAAGTCGTCTACTGAAAAGTAAAGTATAAATTTTTCATCAAACTATTAATTAAATCCTATTTTTTTCTCTCCTATTTTGTGCGATAAATGCAAGTTGTTTGTATACATTTATAAATGTGTATGTGTATATATATATTTTATTCTACAGCTTTTGATTAACAGAAAGGGATTGCTATATAGCGATAAGGTCAACTAACTATACTACTATAACTTTTATGTACAAATTTATACATTTTAGTGCAATAAAGTCTTCTTATTCATTCATTCAAAGCCACTGAACAAATCCTACAGGAGTTTGAGGCCATTGCTAGGGTCAGAGTAGAGTTTAATTTGCCTTTACTTAAATTAGAAGACACACCCTTCCTGAACATTTTTTTCAACTTTACTTTACTATACTTACATGACAATCAGATCATACACATTTCTTCTTTAAAAAGGCATAAAAGTCATTTTTTTCTCAAAATTGATTCCTTTACAAACGGTTTACAATTGGCACTCTGAGAGAGAAGAAAAGGCGCAAGAAACTCTATCAGAATTCTTTACCTTTGTGCTCTTTTTAATGAAATATAAAATATTGTAATTGCTATTGCTATAAAATAATCACAATCTAAGACCCAGACTGTAGGATCACTTTGATATTCAGCTGTAGTAGTAGGTGTAATATGAAGCATCGATCATATTATTGGTTAAAATTAAACAAATATTCGTATTCAATTATTTCAACGCTTAAATTATCAAGCAATTATTTCAAGAAAATTTATTCTCACAAATAAAAATTGTTGCTGATATCTGAAGTGCCCTTAATTACCTACATGCTCAATTCCACTATTACAACAGAGTTAAACTGTGATGTCGTTGCCAAAAAACTGTATTGATACACAGTTCAATGTGGTACTATAAATAAACAAAACTTTCCTGTCGAACGTTCGTTGCTTTTGTTCATTTTATGAATAAAATTTCCGCCTCGGGACTTGCGGCAGGCATTCAGGTGATACATTCTCATGTGAGATTTTCCTTGCATAAAACTTTATCAAAAAAGAAAACAAACTAAGTACGAAACACTGTCAAAAAGTAATTTACGCATCAATTAACATAATATTTTATTTAATTTATGGTAATTTCTTCTTCTTTTTTAACGAAAACGGAAAACGCACGTACTTGAGGTGGCAGGATGATCCTGTTACCAAAAACTGTGCTGCATGTTTTTGAAATTAAAGTTATTATATTTTTATTAATCGTTATTAAAATCTTTGCAATATGTTTATTTATTTATGGTCTGTGTGGATTGATACATCTACTGTACTCAATTACGCTTGTTTTTACGTATTAATTTACATAAATTCCTTTTTTTTTAACATAATCGTGTTAGCTAATATTTGACGAATGAGTATTCTTGATGCAATGATTATTAATTGTAAAACGATGAAGCTGTTAAACATAATAATGTTTATTTAAAAGAGTGGCGATGAGTTTCTTGCCACTTCTTCTCATTCAAGCTCCGCCTTTTCCGAAGTGGTGGTGAATTTAAAAATAAATAAAAACTAAAGTGATTTATGGTGATTTGATTTGAAAGTGCTATAGCATACATACGTAAAATGTACATTGTACATTGTAAATTTTACGTATGTATGCCAACGGGTCTTCTGATGGTATTTGATCACCGCAGGCCATTCGATCTCGTCACTCCAGAGGAATCAGAAGACAGGTTCCTAATTTAAAAAAGCATCGTATTACATACATCGTATTACAGGTACATACCACGCAATCGGGACTTTATTTCGTAATCAAGTAAAATATTATGTTGCTAAGTTTTAGACTACCAAACATAATTTTGATTCCATATACTTCGTAATTTAGTAGTGAAATAGTAAACATAACACGCAAATGACACCTTTACTGTATTTTTTGCCAATATTTTTATTAATACATAAATTATTACAAAATTAATACACAAATAAACCTTCATCTAAAAACTAAACCTGTCAACACATACAGCATTTTTAAAAGCATATTAATAAGGCCCCAAAACAAAAGAAATATAAATAAATAAAAGAAGTAGTGAGTAAGAGATATTGTGATCTCTATTTATGAATTTGACTCGCATATTTAAATATCTTATTGCAGATATATTTTTTATGGAATTGAGGAATCAACACCCATGTTTTAAATCCTCTATTAAAAATTTTAAAACAGTTAGCTAATGCCAACATTAAAACACCCAATGTCCTAAAAACCATTACATCATCCAAACGATTGTTGTTATGAAATTTAGTACAACATGATATCATCCGTCATCTTAATTTTGGTTGATATTATGGTTACTAAGACTGGGTTTTGTAATGTTAGTAGTAGGCTAACTGTTTCAGAATACTTTATAGAGGATTCATATTATGGGTGAAGATAAAGTCTTGTATGCAACTGTTGGTATTAAGGTATTAAAATACTCATGTGATGCTATTATCACACCAAATTCGTGTAATAATACCCCTTATTACACAACAGTTGTATTAAGTAACTGTAACTGTAACTATTATGTATTGAAGACCCCCAAACGGGGCCCATATGTCAGTCTCGGGTGTAAGCAACCCATACCGACTAGTCCGTATGCATTGGGTTGCATCCGTGCTGATAGCCTTATAGTTATTTATGCAACTGTTGTGTAATAAGGGGTATTAAAACACGAACGTGGAATCGGCTCGCCTCGTGTGATAATAGTATCACATGAGTGTTTTAATACCTAAATATCAACAGTTGCATACAAGACTTTATCTTCACTCAGAATATGAATCCTCTAAAAGATTCTGGAACAGTTAGCTTACAGCTAACATTAAAAGTTAAAACACCAGTCCTAGTAGTAACCTAATATCATTCATTACTGATTATATACAAACAAACTAAGTATTAATGAAACAATTATTTATTTTAGTAGTTATTTACATTTTGTATAGTGCAATAATTAAAATTCACTCGAATATAATGTTCTTTTGCAGCGTTTAAAATGAATTGCTCAAAAATATCGAAGAAAAATGGCGGGGATTCGAATAACCTACTTTTTTTTTACGGCGCGCGACGTTCTGGGAATGTGGAGCACGCGTAAACGAAAATGTTCTTTTTTTGAAATTCATACAGATACCACGCACCGAGCAATAAGAATGTGGCTGTATGTTGAAACTCTTTGCGCATGAAGGGATAAAAAAAACATAGGAGTGTTGTTATGAAATTCAGTACAACATTACAACACTCTTTTGGGTGATGTAATGGTTATTAGAACATTGGGTGTTTTAATGTTGGCAATAAGCTGTTTCAGAATCTTTAATAAAAGATTTAAAGCATGGGTGTAGATATAAGGCTTTTACAGCGAAGCCGGGCGGGGGCCTAGGAGGCCGATAATGTAGCCCACAGGCGTGGGGCGTCCCGGAAGGCGGCTCGAACCTCGGACCGCTTGCTCACTAGGCTGGATGGAGAGAACATCAATAATGATGTAATATATCTGTTAGTCCAATGGACTATGCGTTTGAAGAGACTTTGCGCTCGCAGGCGAGTGCTGTGTATGTGTGTTTGTAATAATGTGTGAATGTATATGTATAAATGTGTGACTATTTGTGTGTAGTGTTATTGCGTGTGAGTTATTTACTGTGTGAGTGTGAGAGGTGTTAAGCGATTACAGGACGAGGGCTACCTCATTGGGCTTTTAACAAAGAATAATTCTAATAAAGGGGAGAAGTGATGACAACTAACAATTAGTCTAGTATGCCAGTGATCACACCAGCCTGATACCCACACAATAATTACACATTTTTTTTGGAGACAGAAAGAAAAAAGTGTGGTGGCACTACCACGGATGAAGACTATACCGTTAGATCCACTAGAACTTTTATGACAGAGATAGCATTATAAAAAAGGTGTGTGCTTAAGACCTGTCGCCACAAGTTTTCCAGTGAGAGATGCCGGCTATATTATGGGTACCACAACGGCGCCTATTTCTTCGGTGAAGCAGTAATGTGTAAACATTATTGCAATTCGGTCTGAAGGAGTAGCTCACTAGCTACTAATTCCTGGGCAAATGAGACTTATGCCTCAAGGTGACGAGCGCAGTTGTAGTGCTGCTCAAAAATATAGGGTTTTTCAAGAATTCTGTATCCCTGCATTGTCATTATTGTGGAGGACAGGGCGTATCAACTACCATCAGTTGAACATCCTGCTCGTCTCGTCACTTATTTTCATAAAAAAAAAAAACTTCATGAAGGTACGGTTAATAATACAACTTTGTTCATCTTGCGATCTCTCTTAGTCATCTCGAGCAGTTAAGTCTGCTCGAGATGACCCAACAGAGCGTTACATAATCGAATTAGATGGCTCAGTTCTTTTCAATACCTATTATATCAAAGTGCTCTGCGGGTCTTAAGAAGTTTTCACTTTTCAAAAGTTTTTGGGTATAAGTCTCTGTATAGTAAACATATATTTAAACAAAACTATGTATGTATGTATGTATGAGACTATATATTTGCTTAGATGAGCTCATTCTCTCTCGTTGTTAACAGAACATTCCTCAGTCAACGTTTCACCGCTCTATTAAAAGCAATGTCTCTTTCTAAACTAAATAATTATACGAATTATATAGTTTGAAATCAAAATTTATGAACGAGGGCTCTTCCATTGAGCCAACCGTTCGAGTGACGTCACGTTCATAAATCTTGATATTTAGTCTTGTTCTACCCTCTGGTTGTGGCTTCATCTGCATGATTCTAATTGACAGTTGATAACCTGGTCTTACTTATCATTCTAACTTATAACATAACTATGAAACACTATTACAAGCTATTTCACCTTCGCACGACACGCCACAAGTTACGATATCATCCCCACCATCTGGATGTGTGGCGGTCCTCCACAGTGCGGTTTTCAAGGAGCTTTCTTCCTCGTACCACGAAGCTGTGGAATGAGCTTCCTTGTGTGGTGTTTCCGGGACAATACGACATGGGTACCTTCAAGAAAAGCGCGTACACCTTCCTTAAAGGCCGGCAACGCTCTTGTGATTCCTCTGGTGTTGCAGGAGAGTCTGGGCGGCGGTGATCACTTAACACCAGGTGACCCGTACGCTCGTTTGTCCTCCTATTCCAAAAAAAAAAAAAAAAAAACAAGCATAACAGTATCGAATATAACTGTGAGTTATCTAACACAAACACAAACCTATTACATTTTATTTATGCCAACTACTTACTAATGCCAACATTAAAACACCCAATGTTCTAATAACCATTACATCACCCAAAAGAGTGTTGTAATGTTGTACTGAAAATAACCAATGGTAACCTATACCTACCATTTAGAGTTAAGCGACAGCTGGCTACTTTAGTAGCTTATAGTCTTAGTCAACAAACTACTTCCTCTGTAGTATTATTTAATAAACATGCCTCTATTGGGCAAAATTGTAAAATAATCGACATACAAGCCTCTATTGGGGAATGTATTAGTACTAATGTACAAAAATATAACAATGAAGATTTTTCTTCAATTAATTTAAATTAACTTATTTGACAAGGGAGGACAACTCTTGCAATATCATACAAAATAGGCAACATTCACCAAATATAAATGTTACTGCTATAGATAATCATAATATAAAGCTCATAAATATTGTTCACCAGAACATACAAGGTATCTCAAGTAAGGAATTAGAAATTGAACTGTTTTTGAGCTGCTGTAATATAGATATATTATGTATTACAGAACATTGGCGTAAGAGTCATCAGCACCAGTTTAGTTTTAGAGAACATAAAGTAGTCAGTTCGTTTTGTAGAAGTAGGGCAATACATGGAGGTTCCCTAATTATTATTAATAATAGATTAAAATGTAAAAATTTATATTTTTACATTTTGAGATATTGTTAATCTCTCTATAGAACAACTAATTGAGATAGCTTGTATAGAACTAGAGCAATTTATTATTGTAAGTGTATACCGCCCCCCCACTGCATCATATGAACAATTCCAACATAGAATGGAGGAGGTACTATCAAAGTTTAGCAAAACTAGCAAGTCAATTATAGTGTGTGGAGATTTTAATATAAACTTGCTTGAACCTTCGGCCAATTGTACTAGCCTTAAAAATTTATTTCAAAGTTTTAATTTGTTCAATGTATTTTGGGAACATACTTCTACAACAGCAACCTGTTTAGATAATATTTTTACAGATGTTACTATTACTAGTAAACTCATAATTAATAATCTTCAGTCCGACCATAGTGGGCAACTTATAAAAGTAAATACAAGATTGGACAATGTCAGACCAAAAAAGGTGACGATTATACCAGTTACGGGTAGCCGTCTTGAGAGGTTTAGAAATAATTTGGTAAATACAATACCATTTTTACACTGTGGCGAAATTGCTAATTTTCACTACAACTTAGTCTTCAATTCCTTCTGTGAGGAATTTGACAGGATTTTTACTCCAGTAACGGTGACAGTAAACAACAAACATAGTTTTAATGATTGGGCAACAATGGGTATCCACAAAAGTCGTAAACGCTTATACGACCTTTATTATGAGAAACATTACAATAATAGTGAAGAATTTAAAATATATGTAAAAAAATACTCCAAGCTCTTTAAAATAGTTTGTCATGAAGCGAAAACACGTTTCTTTGCAGATAAAATTAAAAACAGTAATAATAAAGTAAAAGCGACTTGGAGTGTAATTAACAATGAAACTGGTAGATCGAATTGCCGTAACACCTTTATCTGTTTAAATATTAATCGCGTTATAAATTCGGAAATAGAAATTGCAAATGAATTTGATAAATACTTCTCCGAAATCCCGATTGTCACGACCAAATACCTTAACTCTTCGCCAAAAGCAGCATATGATATGCTTAAATTACACGTACCAGTATCTTCTACTGACTTGAAATTTAAGTATGTTACAGGTAGCGATATAAAAAAAAATCTTCAAATTAATTAACCTAAAAAATACAAAAGACCTATGGGGCCATTCGACTAATATTGTTAAATACATACTTGACATTATAGCACCTGAATTAGCAATAATATTTAATGAATGCATAGATGAGGGTGTGTTCCCTGACCTCATGAAATACAGCAAAGTTATACCTTTGTTTAAATCGGGCAGTTCTTTTGACCCTGCTAATTTCAGACCTATTTCAGTGCTGCCTGTTTTTAGTAAAATTTTTGAAAAACTTTTGCTTCAACAGCTACAAATGCATTTTTGTAAATTAATGAACAAAAATCAGTTTGGTTTCACTAGGGGCTTATCAACAATTAATGCGGGTACTAGACTCATTGAGCACATTTTTGACGCCTGGGAAGAGTCACAGGATGCATTGGGCATTTTTTGTGATTTGTCAAAAGCATTTGACTGCGTCCACCATGAAACTTTACTCCTAAAACTAAAGCATTATGGAGTGAAAAATAAAGCCCTAAATCTGTTAAAATCATATTTAAGCGAAAGAGTTCAGATAGTCCATGTAAATGGCAAACGGTCTTCGGGTAAACCTGTGGGAATAGGTGTTCCACAGGGTTCTATTCTCGGTCCTTTCTTGTTTCTTATATATATTAACGATCTACCGTTTGTGGTAGATGATAGCCATGAGATTGTATTGTTTGCTGATGATACTTCACTTATATTTAAAGTGAAGCGACGTGCGGATATTGATGACGAGGTAAGCAATGCACTCTCAAAGATAGTGCGTTGGTTTGAGACGAATAATCTGCACTTAAACAGTAAAAAAACAAAGTGTTTACGGTTCATTACACCAAACACAACGGAGGTACAAACCAACGTACTTATAAATGACCAGAGATTGGAACTTGTGGACACTACGGTCTTCTTGGGTATCACGTTAGATAAAAAGCTTCAGTGGGGTCCACATATTACCCATCTAGGAGATAGACTCAGCTCTGCGGCATATGCAGTTAGAAAGATTAGAGAGTACACGAATGTTGCGACCGCTAGATTAGTGTACTTTAGTTATTTTCACAGCATCATGACGTACGGTATATTACTATGGGGTCATGCTGCTGACATTGATATAGTGTTTGCACTGCAAAAGAGAGCTGTTCGTGCTATATATCAGCTTGGTTATAGACAGTCTCTCAAAGAAAAATTTAAATAAATAAATATTATGACTGTTTATTGTCAGTACATTTATGAAAATTTAATATATGTTCACAAAAATCGTCACCTTTTTGCTCTTAATAGTGATTTTCATTATTATAACACTAGAAATAAGGGATTGCTTGTAACTAATTCTAGTAGGCTTCATAAGATACATAATAGCTTTAAGGGTAAATGTATACACTTCTACAATAAAGTCCCAGCCACTGTTCAGGCATTATCTATAAATAAATTTAAATGTTTTATAAAAAAATGGCTCTGTCGTAAATCCTATTACTCCACTGCTGAATATCTAAATGATCGGACAGCCTGGGACTAGATTGTGATTATTTTATAGCGACTGTACAATATTGTATATTATAATATACGAACAGCAACTAGTCGAACATGCAGGTTTTAGGCAAGGGTATTCATCTATTGACGATATCCACACGATCAAACAGGTATTAGAAAAATACAACGAATACAACAAGAAAATCTATGTAGCTTTTATAGACTATGCCAACGCCTTCGACACCCTGAATCACGAAAATATATGGCAAAGCCTAGATCAACAAGGAATACCAAGGGTCTATACCAATATCAAATCTATTTATATAAACAGTACGGCCAAAATTCAGTTGGAAACATTAGGAAAAGAATTCTGCATACAAAGAGGTGTGAGACAGGGCGACCCTTTATCCCCAAAATTGTTTTCAGCAGTTCTGGAAAATATCTTCCGCAATTTAAACTGGGACAAATTTGGCATCAATATAAGTGGATCAAAATTGAACCATCTAAGATTTGCTGATGACCTTGTATTACTTGAATAATTCCCTAAAAACCTTGAGTACATGTTAAACGATTTGGAGGAAGAGAGCATGAAGGTCGGACTAAAAATGAACACCAGTAAGACTAAAATAATGACTAACTCAACAAAAGTCAATATAAAAATCAAAGACGAATTTCTAGAATATGTAGAAGATTACATATACCTAGGCCAAGTTATCTCTATGGAAGCTCAAATGACGAAAGAAATAAATCTCAGGATTGCAACAAGTTGGAAAAAATACTGATCGTTAAAAGAAATTATGAAGTCAAAAGACTTAAGTATGTATATAAAAACGAGAAGTTTCAATACCTGCATATTACCTTGCCTAACATATGGCTGCGAAACTTGGACCCTAACCAAAACATTGAGAGAGAAACTTGCCGTTACACAGAGACCAATGGAGAGGAGTATGGCCGGATATAAACTGCAGGATAAGATAAGAAACACTGACCTAAGGAAAATTACGAAACTTACTGACGTACTCAAACGAATCGACCAACAAAAGTGGAGATGGGCAGGGGACATCATGCGAAATAAAGTGGGGAAATGGAGCAAAAGACTTTCCGAAAGATACCCAAGAGATGGCAAAAGAAAACGAGGAAGACAGCACACAAGGTGGGAAGATGAAATAAAATTGACAGCAGGACCTAACTGGAGAAGAGTTGCCCAAAACAGAAAAGAGTGGAAATTGTTGGATAGATTAGATATTTTATAGTTTATACTTTTTAGCTTAAGATTATTGGTAATTCAAATGTTAAATGTTTTTTAGTTCGGAATTAAATGGCTTTATTATTATTATTATTATTATTATTATTATAATTTCCGGCCATTTTCGTTAGGGTATCGACATTAGACATCAACTCCGCGGATTTTGAGCAGATCTTGTCGAGCGATCGAACTGAAAGGTATAAAACACAAATAATAAATTCACAAAATTATATAAATTGAAATAAACGGTTACAATACTCTGCTTTTAAGATATGATTTGCGTAAATCCATATTATGTGTTTTGAACAATAAAATAGTATTAAACACGGCTAAGCCATTATGCCGCTGAAAATAATAAAATGTAAGTAAAATTGGGACAGAACAAAGAGAATTATAATTTACATAATGTTGTTCAACTCTTATTCTTGTTGAGATTTTCTGGGCTTGAGCCAAGACTTATTAAGTGAGCTTGAGAAGATTATACCTTCCCATGTTAAACTGTTACAGATTAAATTGTAAAGGCCTATAAAAATACCTTTTTTTATTAACAAGGAGGACAAACGAGCGTATGGGTCAACTGATGTTAAGTGATCACCACCGCCCGCATTCTCTTGGAATAACAGACGAATCACAGGAGCGTTGCCGGCCTTTAAGGAAGGTGTAAGCGCTTTTTTTTGAAGGTACCCTTGTCATATCATCCCGGAAATACCGCACATGGAAGCTCATTCCACAGCTTTGTAGTACGAGAAAGAAAGCTCCTTGAAAACCGTACTGTGGAGGACCGCCACACATCCCGATGGTGAAGACATCCTGATTTGTGGCATATGAGTTTATTGGAATCATAATTATTAATCTTCTTTTTAAATTTTACCATCGCGGAACTTTAACATTGTAATTATAATGATGTGTACTTACGATATATATTTTGTGGGTTTTAGACTAGCGCAAACATGGAATCCCGTGGTCTCTGCAGTACAAATGTGGACGTCGTCAGTAGTGTGTGTTGTGAATTAGGGAATCAAAGACCAAAACGAATTAGGCGCCACGTGGACAGATTGATGTACTATTCGTACGTCCCGTCTCTTACTGCGGACTTGTGCTCGTAGTGCGCGGCTGGACAGGGCATTGGTGATGACGAGCACGGTATGACAGACACTATGTCACTATTGGTGTCCACGGGTGCACAAAATGTACTCATTATACTACGTGGTCATCGGCACTATGGGCCTTATTGCGAGATTCGTTTTGTAACACTGGTTTCCAAGTAGGTGGCTGAGTTCAACCCTTGTGGCGAACCCACCACACTCACCTTGATGAAGGACCTCTGAATGGTCCGAAACTAGTCGTAAATCGTGATAAAACGTGAGTAAAGTCGCATTAATAAATAAGTTCATAATGTCCCATGTTGTTTAAAATACGTTAAATTTTCCTTTTGAAACATGTAACCCCATAAAATTAGCGTTGCTGGCACAATAGTAAGAACCGTGGACTTTCATTAATATGTCCCCGGTTCGATTCAGTATTCATGGTTTTTGAATTTATATGATCAATGCTTTATCGTCGGCAACTCCTGCAATGTTATAAGAGAGTACGGGTTGCAGTGATAACCACCCATCAGTTAACCCCTATGTATGCTTGATTGTCTTTATATATCGATAAAAAACATCGTCATTTAAGTGCGATGTTAAAGCTCTTAGAGAGTTTAATACTAATTGTATATTCTTTACGCATGTACAACTACATAATACAACTGGCCTTACTAAACGTATTAATAATTTTGAGAATTGATTAAACTTATTTATTTATTTGCATATGCATTATATGAGTTATTTGAGAGTGTATTGGAGGAGGTTGTATCAAAATTATCAGAATCTAAGAAGTATATTATGATTTGTGGTGACTTAAATATTAACTTATTAAAAAAATCCACCACAAGTATTAGATTCAAATCTTAGTTTAAATCATATAATTTATCAAATATTTTCTTAGTACCTACTAGAGTAACCAGCACCTCTAAAAGCTGTATTGATAATATTTTTACTAATTACAAACCTATTTCTCAGTCAATAATTAGTAAACTGAGCTTAGACCACTTTGGTCAATTAGTATCACTCTTTTAATATTGAAGTAAACAAATGTACTTCAACTAAAAAGTTTATGTTTGTTCCGGTAAATAATAGGCGAATGGAGAAATATAGAGGCAATTTGTATTTAATTTATAACAGTACTCCAAATGAGATGTATGGTAAGTTATTTAAAATAATTAAAACAGAGTTTGCTTCTATATTTACTTCAAAGACAGTCAACTCGGGTGGTCTCTTGTCATTTAACAACTGGGCAACAGCTGATATTCATAGGAGCAGACAACGGTTATATGAACTATATAGTGATAGATCATCATGTAATCATGATGTATCTTTTCTTATATATGTGAAAAAATATTCAAAATTATAGTAAGTATAGTAATTATAGTATAAGAAAGTATGTACTATTGCTAAGTTAATTCATATTAGAGAAATAATTAAAAATGCTTCAAATAAAATAAAAATGACTTGGAAAGTTATTAACTGGTAATCTGGAAGAGCGAAAGACTGCAAGTTTGAATATAATCTAATAATAAACAATACAAAAATCCACTCTGAGCAGGAAGAAGCTTTTGCTTTTGAGAAATTTTTTTCTGACATTCCACTTTCTATCTCAAGAACCCTTGTCTCCTCCACCAGTGCTGCACCAGTGTTAAGGAATGTAAACAAAATTTCAAATTCAGTGATAGCCCAGCAGAAATAATAAAATCTTTCAGATCTGAATGAAAAATTCAGATTCAGAATGAAAAAAACTGCTGATGTATGGGGCATATCTGTAAAAATAATACGTTCTGTTATTGACGTCATAGCACCATATCTAGCACTAGTTTTTAAAAGATGTATTGAACATGGCGTGTTTCCTGACCTTCTGAAATGTAGTAAAATTACACCAATATTTAAATCGGGACTCACTTCTGACCCGAATAACTATCGCCCTGTTTCAGTGTTGCCGACCCTAAGTAAAATGTTTGAAAAAATTATTTTAAGCCAAATGCTTACTCACTTTAACACTTATAAGTTACTTCATATAAAACAATTTGGCTTTACTAGGGGACGCTCGACTATGGATGCAGGTGTTGAACTCATCAGGAATATTTTTGAGGCCTGGGAGGAATCACATAATGCACTTGGTATCTTCTGTGATTTATCTAAGGCTTTTGATTGTGTTCAACATTCAATGCTGGTCAGGAAGCTATGTCACTATGGTATAAGAGGATCTGCACTCGATCTTCTGATCTCATATTTAAATAATAGAATTCAGAAGGTCGAGGTGAATGGCAGGAGGTCTCCTGGGACTCCTCTCGGTATGGGTGTACCACAAGGGTCTATTCTTGAACCCTTCCTCTTCCTAATTTATATAAATGATCTATCTAACCTTGTAGAAAAAAAACACAAGGTGGTATTGTTTGCGGATGACACTTCACTTATATTCAAAGTGAAACGAAGCCAAGTTTTATATGACGAAGTAAACAATGCTCTATCTGACATCGTGAACTGGTTTATTGTTTTTAGAACTTATTGTTAAATAGTCATAAAACCATATTTATTAAATTTACCGCGCCAAATGTCAAAAATGTAGATGCGAATATTTTATTAAATGGAGATGTGGTAAAAGCAGTGGAATCTGCTGTATTTCTTGGCATTACTCTGGTTTCCAAATTGCAATGGGGCCCCCATATTGAAGGATTGGCGAATAGGCTTAGTTCTGCAGCATATGCGGTTAAGAAAATTAAACGGTTAACTGACATAGATACGGCGCGACTAGTATACTTTAGTTATTTTCATAATATTATTTCCTATGGTATATTGTTATGGGGCAGTGCGGCCGATATTAATACCATCTTTGTGCTGCAGAAGAGGGCTATTCGCGCGATTTATAACCTAGTTCCTAAAGAATCATTAAGAGAAAAATTTAAAGAAATAAACATTTTGACTGCTTCCCAATACATTTCCGATAATGTTTTGTATGTTCGTAAGCACATTGAGGAATTTTCTAGAAACTGTGACATTCATAATGTTAACACGAGAAACAAACATAAACTTGTTATGCCCACTACTCGGTTGGGTCGAGTTAGTAAGTCTTTTGTTGGGCGATGTATATGCTTTTACAATATGATCCTAGAAAATATACAAAACAAATGTGTTACGAAATTTAAAAGAATTGTTAAAAAACGTTTGGTGGGAAAGGTTACTATAGCATAAACGATTTTATTAATGACACCATGGACTGGGAATGAAGTGAACACCCTCAGGCTCTTTAATTATAAATGTTTATTGTACGATATCACATTGTAATCCATATTTTATATAAAAAAAAAGCCCGCTGAGTTTCTTGCGCCCATTCTTTTCAGGTATGTGGCAGTCTCTTTTCAATGGGTGGTAGTTTTAAAACCTATTCGTTCAATAAGTGATTTTAAATCCTATTTTGAATAAAAATATTTGAATTTGAATTTATTTTCTGACGGTTTTAAACAATCAAAATATTAATTCAAATCAATAAAACAACCAAAATCATTATAATTCTTTAGACAAATGCAGCAGTTACAAAATTAATATTTGATTATTTTCGGCATCAAACAGTAGCGCTTTCATTTAAATCAATAAACCAAATTAATATGCGGATCACATTCTTACTGATTTCCTCAAGTACATGTTGCATATTCAATGAGTGATTAGCGAGTGTAAGCAAATGACTGCTTCCTTGATTATATTATGAAATAATATCCGGACGACCGAGCCTTGCTCGGATTTTTAAGAATGTACAAAACTTGAACAAAAAAAAAACTAAAAGGACTTCTGGATTCGAACCGGGGTCTTCTGCTTTCCGGATCACCCAATGTCCCATCTGAGCTATAATACTCTTGTATATAGTGGCGAAATTTACCTTTGTATTCTAATGTTATTGTAGCTGTTTCTCATTCAAACATGGATAAAACAATTTTTTTTAAATTGAAACCTAGCTAGATCGATTTATCACCCCCGAAATCCCCTGCATACTTAATTTTATGAAAATACGTTGGAGCCGTTTCCGAGATTCAGATTATATATATATATATATATACAAGAATTGCTCGTTTAAAGATATAAGATATACGCATGATACTATTTACGTGCCAGCGATATCAAGTAAGTGATATACAATGATCTTTATTAATTACCAATTCTTATTTAAAAGGCATTAAAGCATTTATAACATAGTAGTTTCTAAGGGTAAGAACCCCATTTATCATATGATCGTCCTCCTATAACACTTATTTTAATACCTAAGTATTGAGCGATGGCTATGTGAGCATAATTACTATGTATTGTGTTTTTGCGTTGGAATCTGATGGGAGCTCTGGCTGTGAATGTGACTAACCGTGGGGTGGTAAAATTAGATGAATACCCCACTTCATCAATGTTTATTACAGCAACTACAAAGGTTGTGGATCTATCATTGCGAACATTTTGACATTTAAACGAATAGATTTTCTACAATTTACAAAGTACATTCAAATTCACAATGGTCAAATAGATAAAACTAGAAATATTTCAATAACAACCATTTGTTCCACGAAGCTCAATATCATTGTTATTGTTAGCAGAGTTAAAGGGAAAGCGTAACTTTTGTAAGGACGTATCGTTACAGTGAACTTATGGAGCGTGTGGAAAAGAGGCACAAATGTGGATGCTAAAGCCTTTAAAGTTTGTTGAGCATAAAAATGACAAGCTGCGAATGTGAGTTTCAGGTTTGAGAAAATACTCCCTATTACTGCAGCAAAAACGTTTAAATTTATAATGAAACTTGAAAACCTTTGTTACAACTTTTATTGTATAACATAAGTACAATGTTTTGCTCGAGCGTATAACGTACCTACATGAAGACAACTCTGTTCGGCTGTTCTTCCACTTTGAAAACCTTTGTCCAAAATAAGGAGATACAAGCTGTTTTATTTACATTTAATACTTACAGTTTGTGTGAAATTTAACAATATATAGTTCTATATTAAGCATAATACTACGTTATACAAATTTAATTTGTAACCAAAATTTATGAACGATGTGGTATTCAAAACCCGCGCCATTCGGATAACGTCCAAGTGGTTATCAACCCCAATTTAAATATTTTTATTCAAAATTGGATGTTACATTACTTATTGAAAGTCAAAAACTACCACCCATTCCAAAAAAAATGCCTCAGACCTGAAAAGAATTGGCGCAACAAACCCAGCGTGTTTTTTTTTTTCATTAATAAATATGTTTACAAAGTAATACAATTAAACTTATTATTTAATAGCCTGAGGGCAATCGCTCCTTTCCCAATCTGTGGAATCATTAAGAAAGTAATTTATGTAATAGTAACCTTTAGCACGCAAACGTTTTTAACAATTCTTTTGAATATCGTTATACTTTTATTTGAACATTTTCTGGGATAACAAGTTTGTTTGTTTCTCTAATAATTGCATATTCGAAAATTGACGTTGGATGTCAGTGTTTCAAATCTAACACCATGTTCATAATATTATTATGATGTTGAAGTCAACTAACCTTGTTTTTAGAAAATTTGTTAGCGCATAATATTTTCAGCTTAGCGTTATTTTAGAATTGGCCAAACTATTATTATATTTTTATGATTGATTAAACTTGGCCATATCCCACTTGCAGTAATTCGAGTTCCGAGTGACAACCGCCATTTTGCTCTTGACCAAGCTCTCGGTTAAAGGAACTCTTTCGCCACCCTCCGTCGGTGAAATCAGGGCATTATATAAATCAAGCAACAAGACTAGGACCAGATAAAATAATGTAACAAACTATTGGTATAACAATAAGTCAACAGATGTGTTGCACCAATTCAAATTCAAATTCAAATATATTTATTCAAAATAGGATTCAAAATCACTTATTGAACGTCAAAACTACCACCCATTCAAAAGAGACTGGCTCAGACCTGAGAAGAATGGGCGCAAGAAACTTAGCGGGCTTTTTTTATAAATATGGATTACAGTGTGATATCATACAATAAAGATTTATGATTAAAGAGCTGTGATTAAGGGTGTTCGCTTTATTCCGAGTCCGTGGTGTCATTAAGAAAATCGTTTATGCTATAGTAACCTTTCCCACACAAACGTTTTTTAACAATTCTCTTAAATTTCGTAACACATTTGTTTTGTACATTTTCTGGGATCATATTGTAGAAGCATATACATCCCCAAACAAACGACTTACTGCCTCAACATAATGACATAATGTCATTTATCTTATATAACCATCTCGGTGATTTGACAGCTGAAATTATGCTGAACTTAAGCTAAGACAGTCCAATGCAAAAGTCAACTTCGCGTTTTATCACACTCAGCTAAGTTTTACGTAAGTAGAGTACGTTTTCTAAATCTCAGCTTTAGTCTCTGTGACGTTTTATATACTCATGTGGCGATTTTTTATTCTCAAGTAAACTTTTATACCATATTTATTTGTAAGGCCGTATATCTCTGGTTTCTGCCGAATTAATAGACGTAATTATGCAGTTTCAGTGAAATTGCAAAATTTGCTTTCCCGCCAATTTTCGCAAGCTGCGGCGTAAACATTTAAATCGAAAGCAAATTAATAGTCTGAGCACATGTTTACTGATCTTCTGAACTAGATATTGCATATTCATCGAGTGATCTGTGTAGGTAAGAGTAAATATCTTATTAGTACGTCTAGGATAGAGTTTTTGTGTGCTAACGCGTAGATACTGAACGATGAATATTTTGCAGTACCTACCTAATTACAACATTAATGTAAACAATTCGAAGTAAGAAAGTCTCATCTACCGTTATATTGCCTTTATGTATCTATAATATGTGTCTGATTTTTCTGTTATTCTTGTATTGTGTATTCTTGGGTGACGGGCGCAGTATGATTTCAACGAGGTCATATTATCATAATTTATTATAGCTTAGGTCGTTTAGTATCGTGCTACGATACTATAATGGGTAGGCTATGGCGCTTGAAATTATTTTGGATATGTAGTATCATGTTTTCATACGCATTTATTGCTATCAAAAACAAACATAAATATATCATTGTGGGTGATACAAAAAATTAACTACATTAAATACAAATAGGTTTATGGCAGCTAAAGTAAAGAACAAAATAATAAAATAAACAAAAAATTACGAAAAGAAAAAGTATCAAAGAAACACAAGTATAAGTATCGCCTTAGGGAGAGTCTACGCTAACTACAAAGCTTAAAAACCAAATAATCAAACTGTAAAAATATTTCACGGCTGAGATTCGATCCCTCGACCTCGCGGTGTTTCGTCTTCGCAATCACAAGGATTCAACCACTGGTCCAATGACTGTATGTTCATTGAGTTGTAATTGCCGAACTTTAATAAGTTTGAAGTATAAATCAAGGGCTGTCTTACAAATTTTCGAACAGGCCACGTGTCCTGACGCGAGTTTAACATTTTATACCCATCCCAAGAAAAGTGCTCAACGCGGCTAAAGAAGTTTACACTTCAAAAAAGTTTTGGTATTTGCATGGCAGCTGCCAATCTGAATACATATATTTCGTGTAACGGTTCTAAATCTGACGCTCTTATGTAACTATAAAAATATGATGCTTAGCACGAATAGAGAGCCCGCGCCCGAACGTGAGTATAAAAGGTTTACTTCAATAATAGGATATAATAATATTATAACGTTTATATCAAATGGGCCTGAGAATACGAGCAACAATAGTAGATTATCCGCCTGAGGAACAAAGGACTATCTTACATCATAGGTATATAATTATAAACTGATTGAAACGGTTTTCAAGGAGCTTTCTTCCACGTACTACAAAGCTGTGGAATGAACTTCCTTGTGCGGTGTATCCGGAACGATACGAGATGGGTACCTTCAAAAAAAGCGCGTACACCTTCCTTCACCGCCGGCAACGCTCCTGTGATTCCTCTGGTGTTGCAAGAGAATGTGGGCGGCGGTGATCACTTAACACAAGGTGACCCGTACGCACGTTTGTCCTCATTTTCCATAAAAAAAAACGGAGGATTCAAGGTGCCCAAGCAAGACTAAGACAGGCTTTATTCCAGAGGCGAATAAGATACTTTTCACAGTTTGTGCGAGGCAATGCAAGAGAGGTGCTTCAAGTATAAGTATTTGTTTAGTTATTAATTGATACTTAAATATCGTGATACCGGAAAATATTTAGAAATTATCTGAAACTGTTAAAGTATCCAGTTCGATATTTGACGCTAAGAAGATAAAAAAAATTGAATAAAATCTCTTCACATAGTCGCACCAGTGATTTTTACCAGTGGGAGCCTCCTTTGCACAGAAAGCCAACTAGATAATGCGTACCACAACGGCGCCTATTTCTGCCGTGAATCAGTAATGTGTAAACATTGGACAGACAATGCGAAATGTCATGAATATGACGAATTGAGTATTTATCGAGTACAGTCCTAGAATTAAGTAACCTGTAATCGCCACACGGTCGCTAGTCATAATTTTTCTTGGCTGCTAGGTGAAGCGGTTATGACCACTGACTATCCGATGGGCGTGCGGTTCCTGTAACAATCATGGCTTCAAACTCTTGCTTAGCTATTTTTAATTTATCAGGGGCGAGACGTCGTGGTGAGAATGAAATGGGCTGTCCAGGTGTAGTTCGTATGTATTATTATTATGTTTTACAATATCCGTAGTACCGGCGGGGTGTGCTATCTCGGGGTACTCGGACAATAACTTGTCATACCTACTATTACCACCACTCGAAATTTTTACACTTGTGACAGTCATACATTTTTTATATATAGATACAACAGTGCTAACATTGGTTATTGATGAGTTTTTGTTGACTAACATCAACAATGAAGAAAGATAGAAACAACAAGATAGAAAATCGACACCAATTCTATAATTGGTGTCGATTTTCTATCTTTTTACCGTCTTATTTATTATTATTTGTTTATTATTGTTAATAGTTTAGTTGCCAACGTCACGAAACCTATGTTTCGACAATAAACCACCACGGGAAATCTCGTCGTAGCCCTAGGTTTAGATTTACCTGAATAACACCATAAGTGTCGATAACTGAACCATTGGCTGCACAGAGTTGAAATGATGTTTTATGACGAGTTCGCGAAGCACAGATATTGGGAACTCACAAATGTCACTTTCAGTGTCTATTAGAAATTGTAAATTTGTGGTTCGGTCTGTAATAAAGAGGCGACCCGTAGAACTTCGGCAGTCATCCGTCGCCATCACTGACTGCCTGGAGCGGTTTCCGACCTATAATTACATGGTTTAATGCACTTCTGCACCTTACATCCGTGTTTATTATGGTACCAGCAGATTGGATACCGGTTGCGTACTGTCTATCCAAGCTTGAAAGCACGTGGTAGAATTTAGTGTCGTCATCCGTTATCGGCATTATTGCAAACTGTCATTCTACCTGCGCAAACCATATAGCTGGCTTTTAGGCGAAAACAGTGGTATTCTCATCTGACCAGGTGAGTTTACTACCCCGGATTGGGTCGTACTCGTCTTGCGACATCTTTGAGGCTCCGTATTCACGTGTGATTTTGCAGTGTCAATTTCACTGGATGACATGATAACTATTTCTTTCGTACCTGCAGGGGTCATCAGTTTAGGTTGCAAGATAGTAACTATGAAGTTAAAGCGCCAGTGATAATAGATAATGAAGAGAAAATCCAGTTTAGAAACAAGCACTTTTAATTACACAAGCAACAATTTAAAAGAAGGAGTATTTAATAATAAAAATATAAATAGTATTAGAAGAGTAATTTAACAAGTCCAGATAATAAAAAGAAGACACTAGAAATATATATTATATACAAAGAAATAACATGTAACGATATTTAAGGCGACAGCGACAACGAAGGAGCGAGCGACACTAACTCTGCACAGATTAACTAAATCTCGACTGGCGTTCGACCGGTTAGCTAGTGGTGGGCGATCGCTCGCATTCCACTTACTGTGGAATGCGAGCGATCGCCCCGCGCCGCGTACGCATTTAACACACACACACACAGATTCAGACTTAGACATAGAAGTAGGTATAAGTATCAAAAATAGTGAGTGTTTAATCAATAAGTCACCAAAAGCAGCATCAATTCACGAGCATGATGTATTTTATGGAAGGTAAAAACCCGCTCCACGATGCTGCCACAATCATTTGTGTATAATATACTTAGTTCCGACAAACCCTGAAATTAAAGGAAGTTTGAATGTACGTTTTATCAAGTAGCACATATTCCGTGAATATTAATTTGCATGTATTTACTTATTTCACATAACATGCTTGGTACTTATACATTTCAATTTACATTCGTTAATGAAACAGAAACTCGTTCTACTAAATGTAATCTGAGTATTGAGTTTGTTTAAATCCTCACAAACTGTTTTCATAGGATTTAATAAATGCATGTTATTTTTTTCAGTATACTTATTAAATGTTATTTATTTTTAATTGTTTTAACCTTAATTGTAACTATAATTGCTTAAACTGTAATTGTTTTTGTTTTTATGAATTATTTGATAACAATACTACATCCTTGTTTGACTTATATGACTTAAGTTCCTGTAACGTAACGTTGACGTTAACGTTAACGTTCCATAACGATTGGTCCTGAGTATCTCCTGGAGATATTTGCCGCCAGGTTTGCTTTGGACGGCCACGTTTGCGTTTTCTTTGAGGGTTCCAGTTTAGAGCTTGCCCTGGTATATGGTTGGGAACCCTCTGTAGTGTGTGGCCTATCCAGCTTCATTTGCAGCGTTTTATTTGTTGGTCGACTTCATGACAGCGTTGCCAAAGAGGATCGTTAATACCGGAATATTCCGGTCCAACCTAATTGTTAAATCTTATCAATTGGATTTTAAAAAGTACTAATTCTTGAGTTTCTTGTAGATTCTTCTCAACATAAGTTGCTTTTTGAATAGGAGGTATCATAAATATATAATTGACGATTTCTTTCTTTTATTTCTTTCTTTCATTTTTAACAGTTTCGCTCTATTTGGTGTTGGAGGTTACAGTTTCTTACCTAACACTTAATTCGTTGACTGTCATCAGACAGATTCTAAAATGCCATTTGACATGATTTCAGTCGCCAAGTTGAAAAAAAATATGGGTTTTAATGGAAGGGAGCAATCAAGTATAAAGTTTATCTGTACGACTGCATACATTTTCCTGCAACACCAGAGGAATCACAGAAGCATTACTGTTTTTGAAGACATCTATGTCATACTGTCCTGCAATCACTGCTCAGGGAAGTTCAGTCTACCAGTGGAAGGCTTTGCACAGGATGCCGGCTACGTTATGGGTACCACAACGGCGCCTATTTCTGCCGTGAAGCAGTAATGTGTAAACATTACTGTGTTTCGGTCTGAAGGGCGCCGTAGCTAGTGAAATTTCTGAGCAAATGAGACTTAATATCTTATGTCTCAAGATGACCAGCGCAATAGTAGTACTGCTCAGAATTTTTAAGTTTTCAAGAATCCTGAGCGGCACTGCATTGTTATTGGCAGGACGTATCTATCAATTACCATCAGCTGAACGTCCTGTTCGTCTCGTCCCTTATTGTCATTAAATGAATTGGTTATATGTGTCACTAACTTAAATTCCCTATGTACCTACTTCTCTTTTAGCGTCAAGTGACGTGAAAACAAGATTTATCTCCTGACTATTACCAAACCAATTACTGGTAGTGAATTTCGATAGATTTCGAAACGCCAATTACCGTGAACTTCAATTCGCGAGTGTAGACCAAAAAAGTTTGTTGAACTAAAATCTCGTTAGTCAGCGGATATTGCACTCGAGAATGTAATACAGTTAATTCAGCTGCGTATGAACTGTCAACCTGTGAAACGAATGTGAATCACACGTGACTTTAATATAACGTTCGTGTGTTCTTAATGCTTCGAAAATTAAGACGTGTTGATGTCTTGACGCGACGCAATCACAACTTACTTACGTGCTTATTTTGTACACTCATTGGCCTAAGCTAAGCCTTTTTCTACTCAACAACCTACACGCAAACATAATAATCCTTAATTTGATACCAGAACTAACTTAAATTACCTAAATTAAAACACACATATTTTGTTTTTATGACAATAAGGGGTGAGACGAGCAGGACGTTCAGCTGATGGTAATTTGTACGTCCTGCCCATTACAATGCAGTGCCGTTCAGGATTATTGAAAACCCAAAAATTCTGAGCGGCACTACAATTGCGCTCGTCTCTTTGAGACATAAGATTTTAAGTCTAATTATGCGTATAGTTATAAGAAACGGTATTTTAAAACATGACTAAATCCCTTGTTTTATGTGATGTCAATAAGATCTATAAAGGAAACCTGATACAATATGTTGTAAACTTAGATAATTTATACGTTTAGATAGTCTCTTGACTAGACAACCGATATAAACAAGCCAGGAATATTAGTTTCGTGAGCGAGATAAGCTACGTCTTACACTCGCGATCTGTATGACGCTTTGTGTTAGTGTGCGTGAATTGCTCAAAATGTAATAATTATATTTATAATAATTAGTTCTAAATCCAATTTTTTTCAACATTTTCAATGTCTGTCTACTGTATGACGCTGTCATGGTCTATTTAGACGTATAAATGATCTAAGGTTGTAAGTATCTTTCAGGGTTTATGAAACATTATATTTTTTTTGCTTTGCCATTGTGTGAACCAATTTTGATATTTCTGGCTATATTGATAGTCAGGAACATTATGATGAGCTCGCTGCTTGAGACGACTTTGTAACTTCCTCCAATACAAAATTAATTTATTGGATAGGTCGACATGAACACGGTACTTATAAAAGTGAGCAATTATTTCGAGAAATCTTCATTAGACATGTCAGCAATGCAACTATGTTTGTCGGCAAAAAACGGAACCCTTATATATTCTTTATGTTATGCATTGTCTGTCTGTCCGTGTATGTCACTGCCACTTTTTTCCAAAACAATAAGAACTATACTGTTGAAACTTAGTAAATAGATATATTCTGTGACCCGCATTAACATTTTCACGCATAAATAGAAAAAAAAAAAACAAAAGTGTTCGGCGGAAATAATAGACAAGGCTTCTAACTCCTAACAATGAAGATACAACTTCTTACGAGCTGTCTGATCTCATGAGAAAGGACTTGACAGTTCTATCGCACGCGATTTTAAATTACCGACAGACTTGAAAACGCGCGGCGTAGGGCGTTTAAGGCGCGGCTACGAAATGGAAACATTAATTGTTATTATTTCATAAATTCAAATTTAAATATTTTTATTCAAAATAGATTTTTCGATTTTATTGATTGAACAAAAATACGAGTCATTCAACTTGTTTGCCTTAGACCTGAGAAAAACGGGCACAAAGTAACTCAGCGGGATTTCTTTTCCATTCCCAGTCTGTGGTATTGTTGAGAAAATAATTTATGTTATTAGTAACATTTACTACACTACATTTTCTGGGATCATGTTGTAAAAGCATATACATTGCCCAATAAACAAATTCCTTAACATGCTTATGAACATAAAAAACATTGTCAATAATCTATTGAGATGCAACAGTTAAAATGATAATTTTATTTAAAAACTAAACAGGTTGCACCATGTTTTTTAAACCGCATATGCTGCTGGTAAAAGTAAAAGCTATAAGTTTAATAAAATACCTCTAGTAAGATTTGATTCGACTAAGTTGTCTTAACTCGACTAATCCTCTGCTCAAGCCGACATTATTCGCACGAGCGTCACATAACCAAGCGTACCAGCCGTGTCTCATTTAATACATTTATAATAAAGTGCTCAGCCTCTCCAAAGAAGTTTCCACTTCAAAAGCCATGAAAGTAACTTATTAATATATCATTTTATATATAAATCCAGTGTCCTGATGTTTGTTTCCAGTGAACTCCTAAACTAATGAACGGAATCTAATGGGGATTACTTCATGGAGTGCAGTATAGTCCAACAACAGAGAGAGAGAGATAAGATACTTTTAATTTCAATATCGGACGCATAATGATTTTTACGTGGATAACACTGAAAATGTTTAGAACAGGCCAGTTAGAAACATTGCAAATGAAAACTTTTTTGAATTTCTATTTTAGAACTCTTTGGTAACCTAATGTGTATATTGCATTCATTTGTTTTTGTGAATTGGCGACAAATCTAAAAACTCTTGTTACACGTGAAAATGAAGCTAACGAGAGAAAATTTTCGGTCAATGATTAATTATGACTTTCGTTGTGGGCTTACTCAACAACAAAGCTATGATAGGGTGCGATTAGCATTTCTTAATTTAGCCCCATCTCGTGCCACTATTTACAATTGGTTTAACGAGTTTAAGCGAGGACATATCAATCTCAATAACGATCCGCGTGAGGAACGTCCTTTAACAGCGACTACTGAAGATAACATCAGTGCTGTGCGACGCATGATGGAGGAAGATAAGAGAGTGACCTATCAGCAGATACGGACAATCCTATGCATTGGCATGAGTCAAGTTCAAAAACTTTTACACGAAAATTAAGGCATCAGGAAGCTTTGTACCAGATCAATTCCCCATACTTTAACCGACGACCAGAAACACCTTCGCATGAACCGGTGTCGCCAAATGTTAGATAAGTTCAACGGCGGTGACTCAAATGCTGTATTTGACATCGTCACAGGTGATCAAAGCTGAAAATATTTCTACGAACCCGAAACCAAAAGACAATCAGCTCAGTGGGTGTTTCCTTTCGAGGATCGGCCAACTAAGATAAAGAAAGGAAGAAGCCAAGGAAAAAAGATGATTGCCTCATTCTTTGGTCAGAATAGTATATTTCATTACGAGTGCGGAAAACCTGTCATTGCAAAGAGTTCCGATAAATGTCTACCTGAGCCGAGGCGCAGCCGAAGGTGAAGTTACTGAACAACTATTTTTGATACAGTTGCGAAAAAATGAATCATTCTAATAGAATATTAAAAACACAAAATGGCGCCAACCATAAAAGAATATAAGCAGAGATTTTTTTGTTTTCTTTACCCATTCTGGGTAGGCAAAGGGAACTATGCCCATACAGCCAAGTCTTCAGTAGATTTTTTTTATAGATATGAAATGAAAATGAAATTTAATGAGATGAAATGAAATGAAACCTAACCTAACTCATTGAATCAAATCATTAGATTTGATATTGAAAGAAATTAGTAGCTTCTTTTTAGAAATATTTGCATGAATCTTCTATGAATTTTTTTGTTGTTAAAACTTCGTGGTTGGTATATTTCTTTTTAATAGACATTATTTTGACAGTTGGGAAAGAAAACACACGAGTGCGGAAAAGGTAAAGAAAAAGCTCTAGTGTGTAATTAATAATTAAGCCAACAACGCTATACGTCCCTGCAATACGCCACTTTTTGAGCAACTGTATTTAAAAGGTCATTTCGCGACAGTTGTGCTAGAAGATGGAAGGACAGTTACTCTAGACTGGTATGTCAATCGCTGTTTGCCTGTTGTCTTGCTGTTGGAAAAAATTCGACTCCACAAAACTCCGCACTCCGACACTCCGCAAAACGGACTGTTAAATATTTGACTATGGCAGGTGTCGAGATAATGAGTCATCCACCATACAGTCCTGACCAGGCGCCCTGCGACTTCTATTTATTCCCAAGCACTAAAGATAAAATTAGAGGTATTCGCTTTACGAGCCCTGAAATGCGGTGAAAGCGTACGAAAATGCCATAGAAGAGACCCCTAAGGAATAATGCGCCCACTGCTTTTCTCAGTGCTTCCATCGAATGCGACGATGTGTAGAGAGGAATGGAGATTACTTCGAAAAACAATAAAAGCATTGGCAACTTTCTACATTAAGCCGTTTTTCATTTTCTAAACATTTTCAGTGTTACCCATTGGTGTTACCTATGTATTTCTTATATTTGTTTTGTATGAACATATTTTCTATGAGAGAATTTTAATGACGCACGGTTTGACAGTTCTGCTGTGAAACAATTTCATCATAATAACAGGGAACATATTTTACAAAATAATTTTTGATGTTATGAAATATTATTATTGATAGATTAAAAAAAAACAGTATATTATTTATTATGTACAGAGAAACGTTTATCGGGTCAACTAGTCTTGTTATAAATTAATAATAAAGTAAATTGTTACGGAATTGTTACTTCGTGATCGATTCGGATTATCCTTTGATGTTTTTTTTTAACTTCACTAAATTGAAACGGAATTCAGTAAGTGATTTTACTCCTGTCTTACGGCCGTTCCCAATATACTATCTACTGATAGAGATAAATTACTACCTTCTACTGTCAGTAATTAGCTGTCAATAATCTGAAGCTGATATATCCGATTAGTCATTCTTATCGCCTTATATTGGGACGCGTGAATTGCAATTTCCATACTATCTTCTATCGCTGGTAGGCTATACGTCGTCCCATTTACGGACGTTCCCAATATTCAGTCTATCGCTTACTTGAGATAAAAATCGTAACTATCGTTGACTTTTCCCAATGAACTTATCCGGTAACTCACCTTATCAATGTAATCAACTTAGAAATTGCAATTCACGCGTCCCAATATAAGGCGATAAGAATGACTTATCGGATACATTGGGACAGCTTCAGATTATTGACACCTAATTACTGACAGTAGAAGGTAGTAATTTATCTCTTTCTGAAGATGCGATGTGCGGATAGGGCGAGTTACCGTCGATAAGTTTATTGGGACAGAAAAGTCAACGATAGTTACGATTTTTATCTCAAGTAAGAGATAGACTGAATATTGGGAACAGCCGTTAAGAGTGTGTATTGTTACAAGTCAGTAGTTATTATCAAAGTGAATGTCGGAGTCAGTTACATAACAGTTGCTTTAGTTTGTTGATAGCAGTAGTATTTACTGGACCGTCCACAACAGATTGCGTTTCACTACAATCATCTCCTGTACGTTAACATGGCATGTACACAAATTAGCTTACTTCGTTCTCAATTGTACGTTGGTTAATTATATATTGTAATTAAATATTTTAACTTTATAATTCATTACTATTATTAATAATAATAATCTTTATTTTCATTTAAATAAGGTCACTCTTACAATCGGTAAATTAATTAATCTTAAATTGTCTTATTCTAACTACAAGGCATGCAAATATATATCTAGTATAAATTTTTTTTTGTACACTTTCCTTAAATTTATGTGGTCAGTTATTGAATGTAAACAATTATTTATTAGCCATATTGTTAATTTAGTTTTTAGTTGATTATAATATTATGTTATATCTTTTAAATAGTCGGGTAACTTAATATATATTTTATTATATATCTCTATCTGTAGATAGTTTATTGAGAACGGCCGTGTCACTTTGGTTGCATAATAAACTATGTTGCTTCATTTACGTCAATATTTTTAAAGGTATAATTTAATTTTTGTGCCCTTGTTAGTAATGTTTGTGATGACAGTATACAGCTGAAGTAAAAAACAAATAGTTCTAAGACAACATATTTGAGAAATAATTTTATATATTGGGATTAATAAGATATGAATAAAAAAATACGTTAACACCTCAATTATTTAAATAAAACGCGTGAAATTTTAACCGTGTTTTTACGTTAGATTTTTGCGTAAAAGTTACATTTTTATTTTAGTTAACCCGACGTTTCAAGATCTTTCCAGATCTCGTTTTCTGGGAGACTGAAAAAATACAGTTACAAGTACACGCGTTTTAATCTTTTAAAAGTGTAACACTTGCTTTAATCATAGAAAATATCTCATTATATTACGCGCTATTGCTGAGGCGAGATTACTGATTTTGTTTCCTGAATTAAAGTTTTTTTTTAAACTAATAGAAGTGCAAAGACATATTAGATGAGAAATCTAAAATTTGTCGTCATGATAAGTTAGTTATTTGGTATTAGTGAGGTTCGTTGTTCGTACAGTCACCTTTAATCTTTTAATATCCCTTTTACGTACCAATTTTTCAAAACTAAAAAGGAACAAGCCCATAGCTAACCATTTATAATTTAACCCTACATTGCTTCACGCTGGCGGCTCCTTTGCACAGGAAGCCGTCTAGATAATGGGTACCACAACGGCGCCTATTTCTGCCGTGAAGCAGTAATGTGTAAAAATTACTGTGTTTCGGTCTGAAGGGCGCCATAGCTAGTGAAAATACTGTGCAAATGAGACTTAACATTTTATGTTTCAAGGTGACTAGCGCAATTGTAGTGCTACTCAGAGTTTTTGAGATTTTCAAGAATCCTGAATGGTACTGCATTGTAATTGGAGGGCGTATCAATTACCATCAGCTGAACGTCCTGCTCGACTCGTCCCTTATTTTCATTAAAAAAAACAAATTGCTTGTTCCATACTATAATACTACATAATATGTTGCAATGTGCCTAGTTTTAGCTTTGTTCAAGAATTCAGAGTGGCAACATATTATTGTTATGGGAAGGGCATATCTATTTCTCTTGGTAAATACATCTCTTCACTTATTTTCCATAAAAATTAACGTTAACTTTAAACTACTTTTTAAAGTGAAACTTTTATTACATCGTCTCTAACTTTTTCGTCTGTGTGTTGCATGTCGCGTGACGGTCGGGCGACACCAGCTGACCGTTTAATGTATAGACTATTACTCATTTGTGCCAGTGCTCCACGCTATTTTGTTTGTTTTTGTCAGTGTTTAATGTTGTTATTTATTAAATTGAAACTTTTATTCAATATTTTTAACCAGGGCTAAGACACAGAGTTCAATAAAAATATTAGTTGGAGACTAAGTCTATTTTTATCATTCCAATTTTCAAAGTATAAAATTAAGATTGATAAAGCGATTTTTATACCCTTAATGGAATATTATTCCAAAAATTTTTAGTTAAATGTCTATAATGAGAAAAAACATTTCACTTTTACCGAGGTTACATAAAACCACACAATCCTTTTTGATATGTCTTGGTTGTCTTTAATTGCATTACGTGTGGATTAAAGTATCGAGTTAGATCTGTAACCCTCAGTACTATAAACACTCTTGTGTTAACAATTACAGCAACTCTAATTATTGTGACTAACCTAACACATACACGAGTCCGTTAGTATCGTCTCGCAGGAGTTTCCGCGACGCCGCACAAACTTAACAAGGCTTTAAGATTTACACTGCTTAGAGCAACATGCTTAATATGTTACATTTATTATTTTACTTTAAATTTTTTGTTTGTATAAAGGCTTTTTCGTTAAATTTGTAATTCTTTCTATATTGAAAATTGATTAGAATATTCCACTTAATGTTACCCCGAGAAATTATTAATTCAAATCGCTCAAGTTTAAATAGACTGTGATTGGCGTATATATAAATGTATAAGTATAAATTTTTGGAATTTAAAATGTGTTTTGTTAGTTAAACAAGTCCTTATAAAGATTTTCTTTATAAAGAGACGATTATAAGTCTTACAAATCAAGTTGATTTCCATAGAATTTACAATCATAAATTTGGCGATTCACAGTTGATATTTTAATCCATTTCACGGCCGTTTTCAATAACCTATCTATTCTAAGTTTAGCTTACATAAAGAAGAAATACTATAAATTAAAAATCCCTCAGTGTTTGGTAGATAATATTATTGTTAAAAATATATATCTATCTATCCTTATCCTCCTTACTAGAGGTAGACAAATCTATCCTTTTAGGCTTACTTACATTTCAATAACCTGTCGACATATAGCATTGGACGATAACTATATTGGACATAACTATGGAAGAGAAGATCTTGTCATTAAACGGTGACAGCAAATATATCTGTAACTAGAGTTACGTTATTGAAAACGGCCGTGTATGTGTAAGTGTTTTCTGTTTTTACGGATTTATAAAATATGAAGATTGTCATATAGATCCAAGATCGATTGACAAATAACAAAAAAATCTGTAAATAATATTACATTATAGATTGTACATTGAAAGCGGCCTTAAATCGATCAGCAACTACGCGAGTATTTTGTTTTACGTATCACCGTAAAGTTTGGTACAATTCGTTAATCGCACTAAATATGTTATTTATAAGCACGGGTTACCTCGGATTTATCTTTATACGTTAAATTATTTCCAATGGCGGCAAAAAAAAATAGTCAAAAACAACATCGTTTATTGTCTTCGGAATAGTTTTTATGGCTTTATACTGAACGTAAAGAAACTAGTAAATAAGTTCTTTTAAAGCCTTACTCAACAGTAGTTTTACAACTTTAATGGCAACGCAAACTGATAAGATAAAAAGTTTTCAAAAGAAATACAGATTTAAAATATATTTAAAAGAAGAACATGAAGAACTTAAGGGCTGGCAATGCTCCTGCGATTCATCTGGTGTTTCATGAAAGTTGGCTAACGCGAATCGAGATTCGATACGATGATCGCACCACTAACGGCCGTTCCCAATATTCAGTTTATCTGATACTTGAGATAAAATTCGTAACTATCGTTGACTTATCTGTCCCAATAAACTTATACGGCCGTTCCCAATATTCAGTCATTCAGAACGTAAGAGGTCGCGGGTTCAAGTCCCGCATCGTTCACAAAATTTTGTTTTTATTTTTTTTTAATCAATCAATCAACAAATTGTTAATAAAGAATTGATTAAATAAACCTTTCATTATAAATATTGTTGATTTATAGAACAGCACATAAAATAAAAAGTCAAGAAATATATATATTATGTTCAGTAGTTACGTAATTCGTTATAAGTGCGGTCGGGAGTTCATTATATTATATATACTTAACCTTCTCTTCTTTATGTGTCTACCTGAATACTTTGTTTTGCTCCTGTTTCTCGTGCTCCAATTTAGTTTGTAGTTTATTGCTTACGAAGATGTTACAAAGTAATTTGTTTCTAAACTGTTTGAACGAACTCTCTAAAATAATCAAACAAGTTGTAATAAAATACATGTATTATATATTTTTTATTGTGTAAGATCATATTTAAATGTGTCTAAATGATTTGTAACTTTTAGTTGAAGAAAGGCTTTATCAACTCCGATTAATGAATGTCATTGCTTGTGGCGGTATCGTAGGGAGAGTGGTTCGCTTTTCTATTATATGCTTTAAGGAAGCAATGACTGGTTCATACAATAATTAGCTTACATCATATGCTAGCATTATACCTAGCATGCAAATATGCATGCTAGGTATAATGACGCATGGACCAGCCATCGCCTCCCTTGACCATATTTTAGGGAAGGGAACGACCCGCCCCACGTCGCCGCCACAAGCAGAGGCATTTAAGCGAGCATGACGATACCAGCCACGAGAAATCTACCGAATAACAAAACAATTCAAGCTCATCTATATATTATGCAATACTTACTAAATGCCTCTACTTACAATTTTGTTTCAAATTACATAACTCATGATAATGATTATTAAAATTGATTAAACAACAGAAACAATATTAATATTTAAATAACTATAATGACATTTATCAAACTAAGACAGACATGTAACAGCCCAGCAGCTCAGTCCCAAGGATTCTTTAGATCCAGATATTCAGATATTTTATAGTACCCTTTTGTATACAACTTTTTCTTTAGCACTGATTTATATTCATTTAAAGGTAAGTTCTGAATGTCAATAGGAACCTTATTATAAAAAGGTATACACAGACCTCTAAATGAAGTTGTGACTTTTTGGAGGCGACTTCAATGAACAGCAAGCCTATCCCTATTTCTAGTATTGACATTATGAGTGTCACTAATTTTTTTAAACGAATTTATATTTTTTTTTACATAAACAAGGTTTTCATATATGTATTGCGATGTCAAAGTCAAATCTTTTATTTCCTTAAATTTTTCCCTTAGTGACACTCTTGGTCCTAATTTATAGATGGGACGAATAGCTCGTTTCTGCAGTGTGAAAATGGTGTTAACATCGGCAGCATCTCCCCAAAGTAAAATACCGTATGTCATCAGACTATGAAAATAGCTGAGGTAGACCAAATTCATAATATGAGGACCCCACTGAAGTTTGGTATCTAAGGTAATCCCTAAAAATACGGTTGTATCTACAGGTTTCAACTCAACGTCTTTTACTACAATATTTGTGTCAACCTGTCTAACATAAGGCAGGGAATATTTAATACATTTGGTTTTTTTTTCATTAAGAAGGAGATTATTCGTAGTGAACCATTCCACTACTTTGGAGATAGCATTGTTCACGTCATCAAAAGCAGTATGCTGTCTATGTAGTTTAAAAAGTAAAGAAGTATCATCTGCAAACAATACTATCTCATGTTTATTTTGTACAAAGTATGGTAAATCATTTATATATACAAGGAATAGGAATGGCCCAAGAATCGAACCCTGTGGAACGCCCATGGTAATGGAAGATCCAGCTGACCTCTTACTGTTCACTTCAACCATCTGAAACCTGTTGCCCAAATAAGACTTCAGAAGGCCAAGTGCTTCTCCCTTGATACCATAATGATGTAGTTTCCTGATTAAGATTTCATGATGAACACAGTCAAATGCCTTGGATAAATCACAGAAAATGCCAACGGCATTCTGACAATTTTCCCAGGCTTCAAAAATTTGATGAATAAGCTCAAAACCAGCATCTGTTGTTGAGCGACCCCTTGAAAAACCAAATTGTTTAGTGCTCATTAAATTGTTACCATAAAAATGATTAAGCAATTGTTGTAAAATAAGCTTTTCAAATATTTTACTTAGCGTCGGTAGAATAGATATTAGTCTAAAATTTGTGGGGTCAGAAGAACTACCGGCTTTGAATAATGGAATGACTTTACTCTGTTTCATCAAATCAGGAAACACACCATTGTCAACACATAAGTTAAATATGACAACCAAGTATGGAGCAATACAATCAGCTATGGAATGAATTATTTTAACAGATAAGCCATCAAGATCAGCAACCTTTTTCAATTCTACTGATTTAAAGGCTTTCATTACATCATTGTAAGTATCATGAGTGAATTTGAACTCTATTTTACATTCATTTACATTAGACATAATTATAGATTCAGCAAGAGTGGCAGATGACTTTAGGGCCTTGGTGGTGGAAACTGGAATATCAGCAAAAAATCTTTCAAAAGCATCCGCAACATCTTGGTCTGTATCCAAGATTTTATCATTTATTTTTAAACTAAAATTTAATTTGCGAGGTTTGTTTCTTCCAGTCTCACTGTTTATTACTTTAACTTAACACAACCATAAAGTAAGGATGAATACTTACCTGCACAAGAACATTTCTTGTCCATAAATTCTTTAAGACTATAGAAGTTTATTTATTATTTATTTATTGGAACACCAACAATTGATAAACATGACATTTGCTTACACATTATTAAGATTCTATATAGTTTAGTATATCTATTACTTAAAGGCATTCACAGCATTTCATAATAGATATTTACAATAGGCAAAAACAAGACATAAAAATTGAAACAAAATACTGGTAAATAAAATGAAACTTTTTACAAAATATGATTGAAATTAACAATTTATGAATATGTACAAGAAAATCTTGTGACAATATTAAGCAATTGCAAGTAATTTTCGTTTGAGATCCACTAAATTGTCGTTTAAGAGATCTAAATCAGCATCATTTAAAATTATGCAGTTGTATGTGGAACAAACCCTATAGCAAGGTGCATTTCGTCCAATATTAGTTCTCGTAACCGGTAAATAGAAAAAAATTGTTTTATTTCGAGTATTACGTTGAGGTACTTGAAATGATATTATATAATAATATATATTTATTAATAAGTATTTAGCCAATTATATGGTTTATTCTTAAATAATCTAGAATTAAAATTTTTAATACTACTCGTTCACTTCTTATAAATACGAACAATTACACAAAATTTATTAGATGCAGTAAGTATGGAAAAAGCCTTTGTGAATCACGTCGGATCAGCGGATTTAAATTATTAGCTGATTTAAATATGGCTTTATGTTTATTACACAAATAAAATTTGAAAAACAAAATTTTTGAACTATGCGGGACTCGAACCCACGACCTCCAGCGTTCCGTGCCGGTGCTCTAACCAACTGAGCCAACCTTTCGAGTAACGTATCGTTATAAAATCCTGTTTGCTTTGTTCAACTCTCTGGTTGTGGCTTCATCTATAGGATCTACTGTACAGTTGATAACGCTCTGTTTAAATATCTGTGCTGTTTCCCCATAATATAAGCCCGTAGCGCAATAGCGATTCTACATACGCCGGATAAGTCACGATAGCAGTTTTTAAGCTTGTTAAGTTTTTGAGTTGTTTAAGCTTTTTAATACGAACTTATTTATTCTCTAACGGCCGTTCCCAATATTCAGTCTATCTCCGGTTGTGGCCTACTTGAGATAAAAATCGTAACTATCGTTGACTTTTCTGTCCCAATATCGACGGTAACTCACCATATCCGTACACGCTGTCTGTCAATGGGGCGACGTATAGCTTACCACGATGGCGATTGAAGTTTGTATGGAAATTGCAAATTTACGCGTCCCAATATAAGGGGATAAGACTGACTTATCGGGTATATTGGGACAGCTTCAGATTATTGACAGCTAATTACTGACAGTTGAAGTTAGTAATTTATCTCTATCTGTAGAAATTATATTGGGAACGGACGTTAGACATTTTATACACTTGCTATCTCTTGCTAGCTCATTTATTATTACTCCTAGAAACTTGTGTGTGTGCTACTTCTTTAATTTTTGTTATATTTGGGATTATAATATTTATTGAAATATAAATATACGGATTTACTTTTGTTTTATTTATGTCAAGCCAAGTTGTGTTAATGTAATAATAATTGAAGATTTTTTTTCTCTTAATTTTTTTATTTTTTCTTTTATGTAAGTTGTTATAAAACGTTTGAATATTTTAGGTGGATCACTTTGCTTAGATTTTTTTAATAATTTGTAAAAATTTATTAGAGAAGGAATAATTTCTTCGCCACTTCTCATTTAAGCTCAACTATTAAACCGTAATTTGTATAAATTGTTAATGAATATGATATATTTAAATAATATTTTTGTTTCGTCACTATTTGTTGCACTGTTTTCTCGGAAATTTATTGCAGAACGTTAAATGACACACATGAGTGAATTATTAACAAACTCGTGAGTATTGGTTTAATTCGTCTACATGTTTGTATAAGCCCCATTAGTTTATTATTTCTTATGATATAATATTATTTTAAGGCAGTTTCAGGTCCTATATTTTTATTAAAATTGTTTATTTTTAAATAGAATTTATAACAAGCACCAGATAAAGGGGTATCTCTTGGAACACCAGAGGAGCTGCCAACGTTTTAAGGCATCGAATATACATACATTATGTTATGCATTAAAAAACCGAAAACACATTGCTACGTGGTGGGTGTATTTGCGCGTGCTTAGGAAAACATATAATAATAAAAATATGTTATGGCGAAGCGATAGACAGACAAACCTTAAGTTCGAGATGAGGACCACTGAGGATGAGGACGAGATGCCGCCGCTAATCCTCTAGGACTTCTGGTGCTAAAGTGGGTGCTACTGTCCTCTCGGCGTTTGTAGAAAATTTTAAAAACCCTTTTACAGAATAAAGATTTTGTCAACAATACAACTTAATAGACGATAAATAGCGACCAATAATGTACCCAGTCACTTATGTTTTAAGTTAAATTGCTTATTTCAAGAGTTTCTTTTTTTGGTCCCCCAAGTCTTAGGTTATAAGGCTGTAAAGAGTGTATCTGTCGATTGTAAAAAAAGTCGTGTTTATCAGAAAATATAAGAAAAACATCGCCTGCTGTACGAAAACTATTTTAATATAAAAAATATTTATTAAAATAAATCTTAATTCAATGTAGTTTGGAGTCAACTTTTTGCAACAACAATTTGGAAGCATAGATTTTGATTTGACTGGCGATTTGGAGATTTCATAACATGGAAATGTCAAATTATCCTTGTTTTTCACAAATGTTTTACACACTCATATTGCATTTCTACTACTCATCCATCAACATTAAAAATATGGAAGAGGAGGACTAACAGGAATACATAGGGGTCACTTGATGGTATGTTATTAATCGCGTCTCATACACTCTAATAGTACCAGAGGAATCACAAGAGCGCTGCCGACCCAATTTAGCAACGAAAAAACACTCATATGAATTCAAAAACTGAAAATACTTAGATAATATGGCGGGCGAGGAAGTTCTGGCAAAAGTATCAAAAATACAGATTGATTGTGCAAAGGATGTCGTGCACTCTACATTACTACATTAATACAGTAACAGTCGCATTTCTATAATGTAAATGGAACTGGTTATGAAGTTAGAACGCATGATTTTCTGTGTGCGTCGGGACTTAACAAGTGTAATAACTTCAAACAGTTGCATAGTTTTAATAAACAAGGGGAGCTCGGCCAGTGGGCACTCGTAAGGTTCGTAACTCGTCCTCATTACCACGTCCGTACACCCGGAAACTTTACGAGGGATAGACCCCGAATAGCCTTTCTGTCTAACAGTCTGGTTGTCTGTCTAAAAACAGACGCAGTGTGCGGTTCAATAGCTTAAGTGGGCAAGGGTGAGAAAGGTCTCACCAGTCTGTAAAATAAAATTATATTAAAGTAATGATTAAGCATGACTTTTCTGCCATTTAAATTGATCCTTAAGTTACGTGTTACTTAATAAAAAGTTACGTTTGTGTCGTGCAGTGGTTTGGCAGCGGAGTTTTATTTGCTCGTGGAACGAATATGCGACGTAGTAACGACGCGCCCGAGGGTTAACCCTAATATGTTATTATGAGGAATAAAACGTCGTAGCCACGGTTACAGACGGCTACCATTACTACTTGTAGCGTTATCAATGTTGAATTGAGCGCGCCGCCTTAATTAAAACATATTAATGGTACTAAGTACATTTCCATACTTTATAGCCCATTATAGTGGGTTTATAACGCTTGTTATATCTACACGATATTATATTATATTATATATTATAATCTACACGAGCTTTCGTGTAGATTATAATATAATATTAATGAATTATATTTAGAATATTAGTAATGGAAACTTATCGCTAACAAAGTATGATTAATATATAAGTCTTCTGTCATAGTTTTATAGATACTCTAAGCTTTCCTGTGAAAATTCCATCGTATATTGTGTAAATGTAATGTAGGATTTGGGTTTGAGCCCATAGCGTTTCACCAAGCTTCCAGATGAAATGGCTGTATATTTTACTAGTTCTTACAACATCAGCAATAAAAGGGGTGGCACGAAACATATTCTGATGTGGAACTCGTTTTCAAACTCAATTTTAATAATTATAAGCGCTTTATCTTATATTAACACAAATAGAACTGAAAACAAAATTTGATGATCAATGCGGGACTCGGACCCGCGACCTCTCACGTTCCGTGTGAGCGCTCTTTCTACCTGCGCCAACCGTTCGACAGACGTATTGTTTATAAAATCTTGTGTGCTTTGTTCAACTCTCAGGTTGTAGTTTCATCTACAAGATAGGAGGAAAGAGCGCACACACGGAACGTGATAGGTCGCGGGTTCGAGTCCCGTATCGTTCATAAAATTTTATTCTCAGTTCTATTTTTGTAATGAATCCCAGAAGTGAGCGTTATCACTTAAAACATAGCAAATTGTTTATCTTATGTTAATTTGAATATGATAGCTTAAGCATTGTAATCAGGAGTCACTATTCCTAAAGTAAGACCCACTAGCTTCACTTGACTTAGAATGAGACTAAGCACAAATGTGTATTTCCCAGTAGAAGTTTTATAAAGTTAACAAGCTGAAGCTTGGGAAATAAATAAACAATAAGACCACAGTTCATAAGTTTTACTTAGAGAAATGATATATTTGAATACATTTGGCATAAATGCTCAATGCAATACAAATGAAATTCGTAAGAGTGGAGGGAGTTCAATTTATTTAATTAGAATTAGAGATGCACTGAAAATATTATGTCCAAATTATCTGATTTGTGTTTGTATTTTATTTTACACATAGTCTAGACGTATAAATGATCTCAACTCAAAATACTTTCTTCTTTTTTTATTTTATTTTTTACTTTATGGAATAGGAGAACAAACGAGTACCCGGGTCACCTGGTGTTTAGTGATCACTGCCGCCCACATTCTCTTGCAACACCAGATGAATCACAGGAGCGTTGCCAGCCTTAAATCTTCAAGACCAAAGGCTCACATTTACTTCTCTATATTTGCAACTGATATTCTAAAACATCTAGTGATGGTGCTATCGATAGTCGATAGATCACACCTAAACTCCAATGTGGAAAAAATTCTTATTCATTTATTAAATGACCAAGAAACTATACATTCGAGGTGCATTACAAAATAGAAAAAAAAAATATACGAATATAACTTGCATATTTTTAACAATTTAACCCAAAATTCATGGATGATGTGGGACTTGAACCCGCGCCTTCGAGCCCAGTCCGAGCGCTCTTACCAACTGAGCGAACCGTACGAGTGACGCTTTGACTGAAATTTTGGTATGTCTTGTTTAACTTCTTTGTGCGGTGTTGTACGGGACGATGGGTTCCCTCAAAAAAAATCGCGTACACTTTCCTTAAAGGCCGGCAACGCTCCTGTGATTCCTCTGCTGTTGCAAGAGAATGTGGGCGGCGGTGATCACTTAACACCAGGTGACCAGTACGCTAGTTTGTCCTCCTTTTCCATTAAAAAAATAACACTCAAGTTGTAGCTCTATCTACAGGATGTACTTTACAGGTAACAAAACTCCAATAATTGCAAATTAGTAAAGTGACTTGAGATGTCGCTCTTGCAAATTTAAACAATTTGTTAGTGTTAAGCTGATGAAGTAATAATTATACATTTTTGAAGCTAAGAGTCTGCAAGAACTAGTAAACTTACCATGTCATCATGCAAATAGTTCGCCTCAGATGTATGTTAAATATGGGTGTTATTTATATTAATTACATCGAGACGAATTATGAATTTCTTCTAGCGGAACGATTGCGTTACACATTTCCGCAATATGAGTTCGTCATTCACTTCAATAATATATCATATGTAGATTATTTTAATATTAAATCATTAATAATAAATAACTGTTTTCATTATTCAAGCGTTCGTGTAACCTGCTTTATAGACAGAAAGAAAATTTTCCTATTCTTCTTCAGTTACTACCATTGTTGGGTGACTGGCGCGAGGGTCATCTTTAGTAGATGTGTCTTTCTCGTTTAAATTCAGCGTACCAACATGCAAATATAGAATACATTGGAGTATTGACACCTAAAGTATTCTGTAAATTTTTATTTACTTCCTCCTTACTCATATGTTTCGAGCTCAGATAATTAATTACCGCCCGCCATCAAATTTTTGTCAACATGCTCGGACAAACTGAAAACAAAAGACTTCTATTTCTTTTTTATATCTGAATTATATTCCAGCTTTACTAGCCAGGATTTATCCTTTGTGCCCGAAGGTTTATTTTCGTAACTTACGCGCAGAGTTACACACGCCTGCCAAAATAAATCTGCAAAGGCGTGGAAGGCACACCCAAATCATTTGTCAAAAATATGTACGTGAGAACTTACAGATATTGGAGATCTAAATTGAATAAGCTTTCGTATATATGTATGTAACTGATGAGTGTCTTACATGCGAATGTTGTATTAACTGATCTGTCAAACAAAGATGTTCTTGATAACTTTGGATAGCGATTACCTCTGACGGAGCCAGTTTGCAATTTGCATTCATTACATTCAGATCACTGAATCTACATAAATACAATATTTTTTCATTTCGAAATTCTACAATCGCTTTAGATTTAGACTTTAACGCTTTAAACCCATGCCATTAATAGTGATAGATTTAAATGGCTGGTTGATTTATGTAACAATCGGTAAGGTACTTTTATTTTCTTTTTTAATATTTTTTTATCATTTGCTCCTATGTATGAATTTATTTATCTACTTATAGTACCGTATATATATTTTTATATAGGTTTAATGTATATATATGTTCCTCATAGGGTTGTCGATGCGAAAAACCATGAGAACAGAATGCTAAGTGACGCGTAAATGATCTTTGAATACTCTCAACTCGTTGTGATTGGTTTGCACAAAAAGGACACCATGCAACACTTGCATATTCGAGATGGCTGCGGACTAAGGAGTTGTAGAGTAGAATTTTCGTTTGAGGGAATTTGAAATCTATGGTATTTCTTTTGATAAAACCCAACATCTGTGCTGCTTTAGCGGTACAATAGTTTATATGAGAAGTGAATTTCAGCTTATTATCTATAATAACTCCTAAATCTCTCATTTCTTCCACTTCCTCTAAATCAACTCCGCCAATCTCGTATCGATAGACAAGTGGTTTTTTCTTCCTAGTGTACCTCACCAGAAAACATTTATTCAAGTTGAGAGTCATGAGGTTAACTTCGCACCACTTTCTTATCTCATTTAGGTCAATCTGGATTAAGGTGCAGTCGTAGTGGGTTTTGACTGGACGAAAAACTTTGAGATCGTCGGCGAATAGGAGTGCCTTACAATGATTAATGTTGTCTGTAATATCATTTATAAATATGGAAAAAAGTAAAGGCCCCAGATGGGAACCTTGAGGCACACCAGATGTAGCAATATACGTCTGAGAATTATGTCCGTCCACAACAACGCGCTGGGGTCGATTCTGTAAATAGGAGTCAAACCACTTCAGCAGCAAACCTTCGATGCCGTGATGATTTAATTTAGTTACAAGTATCGTATGGTTCACTTTGTCGAAGGCGCTGCTGAAGTCGGTATAAATTGCATCAACCTGATATCCATGATCTATTTCATCAGACAGCTCCGAGACAAATGGAATTAAGTTGGTCAAAGTAGAGCACCCTGGCCTAAAACCATGCTGATGCACGCTAATTTGGTCATTAATAAATTGACATATAGAGCAATACACAATCGATTCAAATAATTTCGAAAATGATGATAAAATCGATATTGGCCGGTAATTTTTAACATCTTCTCGTTCACCTTTTTTAAAAATTGGTAAGTTTCTAGCCTTTTTCCACTCATCGGGGAAAATGCCAGATTCCATTGACTCGTTGTATATAAGAGATAACGGTAGTGCTGAGGCTCGACCACAACGTTCAATAAATATGGGAGGTATTGAGTCTGGCCCAGAGCCTTTAGTTTCATCGATTTTTTTAATGTATTCCAATATATTTCTTTCAGTAAAGTGCAAGCTGGAATATGATTTTCCCTTAGCAACATACCTATTTATTAAGTCAGAGGTATTCGGCTCCGCAGTCACTGGTAGGTAAACAGAGTGAAACTGTTTGGCGAAAAGATTAGCGATATCCTGCCCAGTGTCTGCAACTATATTATTTCCTTTCATTTTCACAGGAAACGATGAGTGACCTCCTCTCTTGTTTCTAATGAAGTTAAAGAATGCTTTAGGGTTCACAGGAATGCTAGATTCTATGGTATTTTTATAGTTACTATAACAAATATCATAAAGCTTGTGGGCACGATTTCGGAGGAGACGGTACTCTAATTCATCGCGAGGATTACCATACTTGCGGTAGCGCAATCTAACCTTATCCTTATCCTTTAGTGTTCTTATAAGAGCTTTGCTAAACCAGGTAGGCTGTCTGCGGTGGTGATAATTGCGCTTGGGTACATGCAATCAGAAAATTCATTAATCCACTCAACACTACTTAAATCTTTGGTAATGTTATCATAGGCGCCTCTATAGAAGTTATATGTAAGTTGTTTCTTGGGTCTTAGGTAGGCTATGCTAGAATACGGTAAAGTAATAAGTAAGCCTGGGTGATTACTGTAGCACTTAGTGAGGTGGTTCATGACTCCAGATACAGATGCTGAAGGTGAGTTACATATAACTAAATCTAGAAATCGATCATCACTATTCTTAACACAATTAACTTTATACGGATCATTTGCTGTCATAAAATCTATCAAAGAGTGTCCCAAAGATACATTGTAATTAGATGGATTCATATAGGAATAGTTATCTACTGTCGTTCAGTTAATAAATCCAAGGTTAAAATCTCCCAGGATAAGAAGGTCATCGGTTAAATGTGACACGTCGTCGACAGTTTGCAAAAACGTGTTCAATGTGTTACTTTTAACTGGAGGAGGTAAGTAAACTAAACAGATGGCAAGATTTTTAACTGTATTCTTAACTCTTATCTTTAATGACACCCACAGGTTTTCAACATCACTTTCCCAGCACTGCATTCTGACAGAAGGAATATCACGCGACACAGCCAGTAGGACTCCTCCTCCATCTTTTTTTGTTTGTGCTGAGCAAGCACGATCTCTACGGTAGATAATATATCTGTCGTCAAATAATTCCGCGTTAGATATTTTCTCATTAAGCCAAGTTTCAGTAAAGGCAATGATTTTAAAGTTACTTGTTAGTACGTTTCTTGAAAGTTCATTCGTTTTAGTTCTTAAGCCTTGTACATTCTGATAATATATATCAAGTATTTTGAAATTGGTTTTACCATCAAATTCGCTAGTTATGTGTAAAAAAATAAAAATAAATAATTTAGTACATAGCTCTTAACTTATTGCTTTCATATTATCCAAACTTTTTATCTGTAGAGCCTGTTGAATTTCATCTTTACGGACGTAGATTCGGCCATTACGGACCCACACGAATTTGTATGACATCTCTTTGGCCTTGTTCCGCGTCCATGCATGCAGTATTTTTTTCCCCGCTGTGAGATACTCTGCGACATAGATAGGTGATGGATGGGTTTCCGCCAATACCCAAGTGTTGTGAACCTAGCTTTTCTTGAGCATTTTTTTTATTAAACTTTGCTACAGCTGCCAGAATATTATCACGCATTCTAGGGGATCGCAGTTTAACAATAACTGCTCTAGGTCTATTATTGTCGCGGGATAATTTAGCTATGCGCGTCACATGGAGAACATCCTCAGGGACAACGGGGTTTTCTACCACTTTCGAAAGGTGTACTATCGTGTCGACTAAGTTTTCGGATCTATATTCAGGTATACCGTTTACTTCCAAGTTATTTTCACGCATGTGTAATTCAATCGTATTCAATCTACCAGTCAACTCCTTTAGCTCAGCCTTTAGTTTGTCGTTGTCAGTTTTAAGATTTGATATAGCAGTATTTTTTTGCTCTAAATTGGTTTTTATCTCCTCATACTGCTTGTTCATGAAGTTCATAGACTCTTGAAAATTGTATATTTTTTCTTTGATGTTCTTAAGTTCCGAAGATACAAGTTTAGAAATTTCTTGCTTTAAAATTTCACGCAACATTGTCTCGGTGATATAGCTCTCGGATGGTATTTTAGATGCAACTTCAGTCGTAGAAGTAGACGGTGAAGCCTCTTTAATTCGACGTAGCGTGATATTGGACGGGGCATTCTTACTAGCCATTTTTGTAAATCGCAACTATTCACTGGTCTTATGAGTCACAAAAGTTACAACACGCATATAATGCGACCACTCGATTACTATTTAAATAGTTAACTTTAATTTTTCTAGTGAGATAATAATGATATTAATATAAACAAAATATGAGACAATAATTATAAGAAAAAAAAACAATATTCTCACTACAGCACTTTCATGGGACACGAACTCGGGTTGACACAATATCAGTCCGATGTTAAACCACCATGCTATACAACATTATTTACAATACCTGAAATATGTGAATCTGAGGCAATTATTCGTAATATGTCAAATGTAAACTCAGACGTCATGAGAGATTTTATGTAAATGCAATTTAGAAGTACCTTCCTTCACTAGTTAATTTACACGAACACAAATTCACTTTGTTTGTTTCAAGCACACAGTTTATTAAGATAAAGTTTCATAAATCATTAATATGTTTACTGTTCGTTACGCGTAAATGTTAATTATGTGTTTTTTTTTAATTATAGTCACCAATCTTACTTTATTGTTTACGCGTTACACTTTATATCTATTACAATTAATTACAAGCAATCCCTTATTTCTCGTGTTATAATAATGAAAATCACCATTAAGAGCAAAAAGGTGACGATTTTTGTTAACGTATATAAAATTTTAATAAATGTACTGACAATTAACAGTCATAATATTTGTTTTTAAAAATTTTTTTGAGAGACTCTCTATAACTAAGCTGATATATAGCACGAACAGCTCACTTTTGCAGAGCAAACACTATATCAATGTTAGCAGTAAGATCCCACAGTAAAATATTAATTTGACTTTACATCAGTTATTATCAAGATTCCTCAAAACAAAACTCTTAATAATAACAATCCTCGCCCTTTATATAGTCATTTACAAAGTTACAGAATGTTTACGTTGTAAAAGTTCCCCGGGGAAGTATTATAATTCCTTGTTGAGTATTTTCTTGGCCATTTTAGCAACATTTCAGCAACCGCAGCAATTGGTAGACTTCGTAAGATTGTATGTTCATGTTTACTTTATAAATTAAATTAAATTTGGGATATATTTTTGTTTTTCTTTTGTTTATGAGTGTTGATTCTTAAGCAAATTAAAGCTATTTTGGGTGTAGCAGTAGAAAAATTACGGCAGAATAATTGCGATAGAAATGAGTGTTTTGCGTGGTATATGTAGTTTCTTTGAAAGACAGATTAAGAGAGCGATGTGGAGTAAAAGAAGAGGTAGTGACGAAGAGTTTTCGAAAGAGAATATTGGAATGGTGTGGCGAGGTTGAGTGAAAGTAGATTGAGTGCTAACATTTATAGAGTTGATGCGGATCGGAATATTGAAAAGAATTGACCTAGGCATAAAGTCTACAATCACGTCAACCAGTGGGAGGCTCCTTTGCACAGGATGTCGTCTAGATTATGGGTACCACAAGGGCGCCTATTTCTGCCGTGAAGCAGTAATGTTTAATATATATTATTAAAAATTATTGTGTTTCGGTCTGACGGGCGTCGTAGCTAGTGAATGGTCTGGGCAAACGAGACTTAACATCTTATGTCTCAAGGAGACGAGCGCAATTGAAGTGCCGATCAGAATTTTTCAGAATTTTAAGAATTTTGAGCTATATTACATTGTAATGGGCAGGGCGTATCAATTACCATCACCTGAACGTCCTGCTCGTCTCGTTCCTTAGTGTCGTAAAAAAAAGGTCTAGGATGAATTAATGAACCGTAAGGGAAAGGTACCAAAAATAAGAGAGCATACAGAAGCCAGGAAACTATGTCTGAACTGTGACTAATGCAAAATCACTAGACTCTATTTTTTCCTCTGAGGGACAGGCGTAATTGTATATATGTATGTATGTGTAGTATAATAATCATCCCGAGCAAGTGAAGCATTGGAGAAGCAAAGGCTTAAGTCGTTGCCTCTCATCTGGGATACGCCGGATCAATCGCAGCCCACCACCTAAAAACGTATTTTAGATTTCCTGCATTCATTTCAATTTATTAAAAGCTTTTGTGATAGAAGAAAACATTGTGAGAAAAACTGGGCTTTATGCAAGCGTTTTGATCCCAGGATGTATTCATACAAAAAGGCGTTTTGTATACGTATACTTATCGCGATCAAGTAAGAATAAAGTTTAATGTTATCCAATAAGTTTCACTTGATATGTACCCGCACGGATTATGTAAATCCCAAGTAGGAAATCAAATTCATAAACAAAGACACCAGAAGTTTGTCAGAACACTTTAGTACATTTATAGCCCAACCGGAGCCAAGGTGTGCTCCATTCTTTATCAATACGGCTTTTGGCAACGACACCAAAGTTAAACTCTCATTGTAATTGCTCAATTCGGATATTTTCCTTTCAAATGGGATAGGAATTACAATTCATATTTATGTAAACTACTCCTTAATGGCTTCCGTTTGTATTACTCCGTGCCTTAAGCAAAGTAAACCCTTACATGATCAATTCGTTGCGCAAACAATCTTTCTCGGGAAAGTGTCTTTAAGGTTTCAATAATATACCAAATTTAACTAGGGTAAACCATTTAAAACACTTTTAAAGAATTCAAACGCGTTTAATTGTCACTGTATTTATAATTTACTTTTATTAAATTTTAGTGATCCAGATGTTTCAAGACCTTTCCAGATCTTGTTTTGGAGGCGACTTTTTTTTGAAGGTCTTGAAACATCGGGTTATCTAAAATAAAAATAAAAAATGTGACAAAAATCTAATGTAAGAACGCAGCTACTATTACATGCGCTGTAATCCTTCAAAACATTCGCTTTAAGCAAAGATTAAGGTTTACCCTATTACAAATAATTAGGATTCCTCACAAATTTCACGTAACCATTGAAGAGTTCTTCTTATAGATTCCATCTTTGAAAGAAACTAGGAGCCTAGAGCTCTGTACTCATATCAAAATGTTAAATAAAAACTTTCATATTTATTTGGGTTCACAAAATTTTTTTTTCTTCCCCTTAAGAAAATAGAAACTTTTCGATTATTGGGAAGTTATTTAAATTAAATAAATCTTGGAAATGACTCTTACGTTCGTGATGAAACTTATTAGACAAGGATTCTTGGAACGCGAACAACAAATCTAGACCTGCTTTCCACTATCTTCCAGACATCACTGTCTCTTTTTGATCGCATGAAGTCACAAATTATTCACAATTTTTTATATTTTTTTATGTAGCATTAATACCATTAAAAGCTTACATATATCGAGTACAGCTGATACCAGAATCTATTCATAACATATACATTAGGTACTCAGATTTTTGTCTATTCATAGATAATGTTGTCATCATAATAATTGTTTCGTTTAGCTCATTGTTATTTCATAGCAATCGAATTTTCATTCATTCTGGGAACTGTTCATCGTGGCGAAAACCAATTAATTCCATCACTTACGATCAATGCCACAACGCTGGATAATTGCTTTGTTCAGACGCGATTTACTCAATCCAGTGAGAAAATATAATTAAAATTATATTAACGTCAATTTGGTTATGCCGATGTTGTGAAATTGTTGCCGTAGAACTATGATTAAGACTAATTTCAGTCTGCAATTTCATCCAAGTGGGCTTCTTATTTAACATACATAAAGCATGTTTTATTTTTTAATTTATTTCACTTTGAATTAATAGTAGGATTTTCTATATTATAAAAATCGTTACCTTTTCTACTCTTCCTTGTTAAGAGAAGAAGACTGAACCACTTTGTCATATTAGTACTATATTGGAACATTAGAAATTTAGAAAATTAGAAACAAGGTCCTGTTTGACAAACTGAAAAAATGTTTATTTAGTCGGACACAATCTACCTAAGAGAATAAATTAAACGAAAACTAAACTTGTATGTACAAATAAACGTTAATATTTAGTATTTAATACATATTATTCTTCTTTATATCACCGCTGGCTGTTCTTTCTAATATCACTAGAAGATTTATAAGACGTGCAAGGAGGGTTGTACTGGACGTACTTAAAAACTAATTCATCCAGTTCTCTCATCATGCCTCACTCTGAGGTCGAAACTCTTTACTAACAAGAGATGTTATAATAATAATATAATAATTCTTTTATTTCAGGCCAATTACGTCCCATAGTTAACATTAATTATTTATTATAATTAAAAGTAAACTTAAAAACTAGAAAACCATCACTGTATAAGGGTGTGGTGTCCAAAATATAAAAATATAAAAATTCATAATATTAATTACATGTCCAATTTATTTTTTGATATTCTCCATGTGAACAGATATCCATCGTTTATATATAGGGCTCCTGATATCGTCAGATATAGCCGTGAGGATTTTATTTTTTGAGCTGCGCAATCGACTCCAAAATGTCGCGATTCTTGTTCTTATTACAGCGAAGAAGTCAGGGACCCCACCCTCCACGAACATGCCTGATGCGCTGCAGCATCTCGGAAGATTCATAAAGGCCCTGTATGTATCATTTTACTGGACCCTTATTCTTCTAAATGCTTTGTGTGTAAATGTTACCCACAGCTGACAGGTGTACATGCCTAGGCAGTAAGCTTTGAATAGGGTAGTCTTTACATCCCTACTGCATTTAGCGAATCGTCGTGCAAGCATGTTTCCTCTAACAGCGAGGGCCCTTCGTTCTCGCTCGATATCTTCGTCATCTTGCAGCCTCTCCGTAAGCACGTGACCTAAATATTTGAACTGCTTAACAACACTAATAACCGTTCCGTTTAGATACACTTCAGGTACCATATCCGGACCTCCACCTGCAGGGAACACCATCATTTTGGTTTTGGAAACGTTATATTTCAGACCATGAGCATTAGCATAATGCTCACAGACTGAAAGCAGCTTCCTCAACCCCTTGATCGAGGGGCTGAGAAGCACCATATCATCAGCATAGCTAAGGTTACTGACACAAACATTTCCTACGTGACAGCCGACTTTGGTACCTCTGAGCTCCTCGATCAAACCATTCACATACAGGTTAAAAAGATCAGGAGAGGTCACCCCACCTTGACGAACTCCACATTCTAACCTATACTTGCTAGATGTTGCGTCGCCCCATTTTACAGAGTTCGTTTGTCCTCCGTACCAGAATCTCAGCAAATTGACCACACTTTTAGGCACCTGTGAGGCCAACAACTTTGTCCATAGGATGTTATAGTTAACCAAGTCAAAAGCGCTTCTAAGGTCTAAGAAGCAAGCGTATACGGACGCGTGACGAGTTGTGTAGTGACTCACAGCGCCCTTCAGGCTAACAATAGCGGCATCCGTCGAAAGACCGGCACGGAAACCAAATTGAGCATCATCAATCTTTATGTTCTTAAGCAGTACAGGGTGTATAAGACGTTCTAATATTTTACCTATTATAGTGCCTAAGGAGATAGGTCGATAGTTCGTTGTACTACTAAGATCGCCTGTTTTATTCTTGACAATAGGTACAACTAACGTATGCATTAGAGCTTCCGGTAAGTATGCAAATTTGATACAAAGATTAAAAAGACAACTTAAATGATTAAATATTTTATCATTGGCCCAGAGTATATGCTCGATACTGAGACCATCGTGTCCCGGAGATTTGCCTCTCTTCATACTCATGATGACTTTCGCGATATCTTTGCTTGTGAATTCTATATCATCATCTTTATGATATGTTTTCGGCTCGGACATATACTCTACAGTCAGAGGGTTAACTTTAAATAAATATAATAAGGCTGGCAACCCTCTACTGACACAGGTAAGGTCTGTTTATAATTTAGTTTTTTGGTTGCATTCCAAAATTTTACAAAATTCTTATTTCTCTTATGTAAAGCCAAAATATTCATTTTAATACTCTCTTCGTTCTTAAGACACCATTTAATTTTATTTTTAAATACAGTACGACTTCTCCGCATGTTATCATATTCTAGTCCGCTGGAAGGCCTGCCAGCCAATGTCCAACATCTAAAATAAAGCCTAGCTTTTGCGTGGCTATCCCTGACGTGATAGTTCCAACCAGGTACTCTTTTTTGTCTCGTTGGTTTTCCTGTCTGCTTATGTTCACATGGAGAAGAACTTACAATAGCTGCACTCTGCAGGACGTCGACAATGTGCCTGTAATAATTATCTATAATATATAAATTATAATCTTGTCTATGACTACACATCATAATATTAGTACATTCACACACAGGTGGATCACAAAATAAATCTAAATTATTAAAACAAAATTCACGGTAGGCGTTTATTTCGTCACTTGATCTCTCGCCCCATCTTACAAATTTTTGTGTATCGAGTGTACTATAAATGGCACAGTTAGTCGCCACCCCGGTGATATCACACTCGATACTCAATGGGTGATGATCGGACCATCTGACGTCATGAGTGACGTAGGCTCCAACAATGGTATCCCACCCCGATCTGGTCGTAACACAGTGATCCAACCATCTCTTGCTACCGCTCGCAACACATTGAAATGTATACATGTTAGGGTTATCCCCCAAAAGGTTAAGGTCGGCCCATTCCCACATCATATCATCACAAAATTTTGATAACTGCTTACCGAACCTAGCACCTGGATGAGCATTTAAGTCGCCCAGGATATATGCTACCTGGACATCGGATTCCTCTATAATAGCATAAATTTGTGCCAAACACTCTGTAAACTCTTCAACATTCTCACTTTGGTCCGTCGGCATATACACATTCACTAACAGAAATGAACCCGAATGAAGACACACACGCACCGCCTGTATTCTATTATTTAAACATTCAACCGGTATTACGTTTGGAAATAAACCCTTGTGCCACATGATGGCGAGCCCTCCAAAAGGACGCCCTCGAAGAAGAACAGAAGAATCTAAAGAAGATTTTGCTACACATCCAAACTGGCTATTAATACTATGGACGAAATTCAATTCATGTTCCAATAGCCACGTCTCTTGCAGCACTATAAGTTGCGAGGTGTCAGTTAAATATTTTATAGTCATTAAAGATTTCTTAATATTCTTATAGTTAAAAGATGATATTTTTATTCTTGTGGTTGTGATATCCATATTGTAGTAAATTTTAAGACGGTTTATTTCCTCTCGCCGTGTGCTCACGGTACAATCTAAATTTTACGCCCTCAGGCCAAAAGTCATTACTCAAGAATGTATTTAATTTGCTCCTTGGTACCGTTAATTTATATGAACAAAAATCGGTGTCATGTCTCTGTGTCAATAACTCAATTTTAAGACATTCTTCACCGTTCTCCATGATATAGTCTCTCACATCATCAGCTGTCGTGGTTTTTCTTAATCGAGATACGTACACAGCAGATGTTAAATCAGCAGTTTGTAATTTATTAGAACACCGTGCGGTGCCGGTCAAATTATTATTTAACTTTCTACGTTTTTTACGTTCAACAATTATAAAACTGTCATCATGTCGCATAGTATGACGTTCTTGCATTGTTGAATTGTTTGAATTAAGAATAACATCGCGATAAGACGGTACATGCACTCGTGTAGATTTGTCAAACGGCCGCTGCCTTCCGCTCGGTGAAATATTATGCATTATCGAATGCGTGTTATGTGTTATATTCGATGCGCAGGCGACTCGTTCGTTCTTACCTATAGCATCACGCGCCTGAGATACGAATGTAAATGACTGCGATGCGATATTTTTGTCATTTCGTTCCGGTTGCACTGATTTAACACTAGCACTGTCATGACACTGCGTATTTAAATTGGAAACACATACACGTTTCTGAAATTCTTTTAAAATTGTTTTGACTTCCTCAACCTCTGACTTTAAACCTTCTATTTGATTATTTGTATCACAACTGCTTTCTTTAATTACTTTATTGGCCTTAATGCTAGCCACGTCATTTCTTAATATAGAAATTTCCTTTAAGAACGAAGTTGAATCGATATAGTTAAATGAGACGGGTGGTATTTTATTCAGGTCTTTGGCGACAAATATCGGTAAACATGAAGGGTCGAATTCTTTTATAAGTTTTATTATGTCCTGTATACTTTTCTGTTCACCTCCTTCCTTTCTCCTCATAAATTTCTTAGTAGGAGCTAATAGCTTGATAATACTACGGGCCACTTCGATTTCGTCAGCAGAATATGTTGTCAGTATATTTCTAATATGGCTGTCTCTGGTAGCACATCTACTTTGTTACTAACAAAAGTAAGCAGTTCATTGATCACGACTTTACAACTAGAACACTGTACGTTTGTGACTGTAGTAATGACACTGTTACCACGATGTATTGAATCCCTTGGAGGGGAGCGCACTGTAGCCATCGTGCGACTCACGCGGCGACAAGCGAGAGACGTTATGGGTATGCTTACCTAAAACCATGCTGTTTTTTTGTAGATTGTTATAAATCAGCTTCTATCATCGCTTTAAATTCACCATTATTAACCGTAGTAGCTGGTCTTCCTCGGACTGTTTCAAAAAATGATCTATTAGAAATTTTCTCTATGAAAGTGATTAAACTAAAAACGCACTGTGCGTTTATTAGCCGATTCTCTTCCAAACACAGTATTAATATTGCGAGCTATTACATTATTACATACGAGCATTATATAGAGTGAAATAAATAAATAAAACAGCTGCTATCGTTTTGCAGGAAACGTATGTTAAATAAAAATATCGTATAACTGAGATGTAACTCGCCTCAATACCTCGAGGCATACGAGTATTGTACACGGAACTCACAATGAATGTTATATTAACATAACTGTGATTATTTTAAATGTTCCTCATTTCTACTATTTTATACGCTGTTTTAATGACCGCATACATGTAAGTATTTATTTATCACTTTGTGCTCTTGTAAGCAATTATTTGCCTGAAATTGCCTGGAAAGATTTATTTAAAATTATTACTCGACCAAATTTTGGAGACAGGAACTGAAGCTATGGATATTATCCTCTCATGTATCCACCAATTTTTTCATAGGTTGTTTAGGTTTCAATTCCTTGGAGTTCAGGCGGACTTGCGACCAGCTAAATAGTCCGTGTCGAATTTTGCGAGGGACGTTGATGCTCCAGAACTTCAGGATTGTGTCGTATAAATCGTAGTCCTAAATTCAATAATCATTGCCCACGAAAAAATAAACTTTTCGTGGTCCTGCTTCATCGCACCGTTGCCCGAGTCATGGCCACCGAGTTCATTGGCATCTTTCAACGCGTTCTTGGACAAGAATGCTCAATGGGACCCATTCAATAATGTGTGGACTTCCCTAGTTTTTGAAATACTAAGGTACGCGGAGAGCATTGAAATTGTATAATTATTTCAATTATTCTCTATTATTCCTTTTTAATTTGTAAATTTTTTCTTTTAGTGGTTTGTCTTATTAGTGTAAGTGGCACTGCCGTGCTAATTGGACAATAAGAATCTAAATAAGGAATATGAATATATATTATATAATATCATTTAAATAAAACACTTTGAGATGGTATTTGCTGTAGACAGATGATACCACATCAGAGACAAATGGCTGTAAACTTCACAATGACCTATGATAAATACTATCTTGACTCATCCCCCTGAAAACGAGATCTGGAAAGGTCTTGAAACATCGGGTTAAATAAAATAATAATAAAATGTAACTTTTAAGCAGAAATCTAATGTAATGTATACCTAGTATGATATCAATTCAAATTGAGGCTATATATCGCCTCAAAGGTGACAGATCACCAGCAATTATGTAATGATTTAGTATTAATCTGAATGACGGACGTGAAACAGTTCGTTTATATGATGTATTGTAGTATAATATTATATCTTACTTCGGAAACTCTTCATCAACAATGTGCAACTATACTAATGAAAATATTAGATTTCATCGGTATGCGTTTTCAACTTGTGGGCGGTTCTCCGCCTTTGTGAGGATCGCTCGTATTTCCGCAATATAACTTCTTTACGTGGCGTGGCGTGGCCTTCTGGCACAGGCACACTTAATAGGAGGTCACATCCACTATTATATTTGAATAATAACTAATTTATAGATTATGTTTGTACCATTTTTTTTTACTAAAATAAAATATTTTCATTTTCATTTACAAAATGTTCACGAAACCAATGCGTTATCAATTAAAAAATCACTTGTTTAAACGATTTCAAAACCTTTCCAAAACAAATCCACACATAATTATGCGGAACAAACCCGATATTTTTTTGAATTTATATGGATTACTGGAAATATTTATTTTAAATAGCTATAGAATAATTGCTGATAATTATTTTGCGAGATTCCCAAAATTCCAACATAAGCATTATAATGGTGGCAATGGAGTTATAATACAATAATAAGCTTACATCATATGCTAGCATTATACCTAGCATGCAAATATTTAACTTAACACAACCATATAGTAAGGATGAATACTTACCTGCACAACGAACATTTCTTGTCCATAAATTCTTTAAGACTATAGAAGTTTATTTATTGGAACACCAACAATTGATAAACATGACATTTGCTTACACATTATTAAGATTCTATATAATTTAGTATATCTATTACTTAAAGGCATTCACAGCATTTCATAATAGATATTTACAATAGGCAAAAACAAGATATAAAAATTTAAACAAAATACTGGTAAATTAAATTAAACTTTTTACAAAATATGATTGAAATTAACAATTTATGAATATGTACAAGAAAATCTTATGACAATATTAAGCAATTGCAAGTAATTTTCGTTTGAGATCCGCTAAATTGTCGTTTAAGAGATCTAAATCAGCATCATTTAAAATTATGCAGTTGTATGTGGAACAAACCCTATAGCAAGGTGCATTCCGTCCAATATTAGTTCTCGTAACCGGTAAATAGAAAAAAATTGTTTTATTTCAAGTATTACGTTGAGGTACTTGAAATGATATAATATATTATAATATATATTTATTAATAAGTATTTAGCCAATTATATGGTTTATTCTTAAACAATCTAGAATTAAAATTTTTAATACTACTCGTTCACTTCTTATAAATACGAACAATTACACAAAATTTATTAGATGCAGTAAGTATGGAAACAGCCTTTGTGAATCACGTCGGATCAGCGGATTTAAATTATTAGCTGATTTAAGCATGGCTTTATGTTTATTACACAAATAAAATTTGAAAAACAAAATTTTTGAACTATGCGGGACTCGAACCCACGACCTCCGGCGTTCCGTGCCGGTGCCCTTACCAACTGAGCCAACCTTTCGAGTAACGTATCGTTATAAAATCCTGTTTGCTTTGTTCAACTCTCTGGTTGTGGCTTCATCTAGAGGATCTACTGTACAGTTCTGTTGTAGGTACTGTTTTCTCGGAAATTTATTGCAAAACGTTAAATGACATACATGAGTGAATTATTTACAAACTCGTGAGTATTGGTTTAATTCGTCTACATGTTTGTATAAACCCCATTAGTTTATTATTTCTTATGATAGTTTATTAAAATATTTTAAGGCAGTTTCAGGTCCTATATTTGTATTAAAATAGTTTATTTTTAAATAGAATTTATAACAAGCACCAGATAAAGGGGTATCTCTTATAACACCAGAGGAGCTGCCAACGTTTTAAGGCATCGAATATACATACATTATGTTATGCATTAAAAAACCGAAAACACATTGCTACGTGGTGGGTGTATTTGCGCGTGCTTAGGAAAACATATAATAATAAAAATATGTTATGGCGAAGCGATAGACAGACAAACCTTAAGTTCGAGACGAGGACCACTGAGGATGAGGACGAGATGCCGCCGCTAATCCTCTAGGACTTCTGGTGCTAAAGTGGGTGCTACTGTCCTCTCGGCGTTTGTAGAAAAGAAATGTGCGTTTCACCGAGAACTTGATGCGATACGATTAGGTCGTTGTCCACTGATGAAGTATCAAAAAATTATATGCATATTGTTTGCAAACTGTTCGGTGCTCGGTGACAATTTTGGTTACTGGACGATAGTCAATTGGCCTTAGATTAGCCACTCAGATTACATTGCGCTGTTGTCTATGGGTATCTCTCTATTTTTTTTCAGGAAGTGTCTGCACTATCGTTTGCAATAACAACAAAGAAAATAAACGGTGAAGATCAAACTGCGGGCACCGTGGCGTGGTGAGAGTCAACGGATTAATTATTAGGCGATCGAGACTTAATTCTACATGGATGTACCAGATCATAGTATTAATTTCTTTACGGAAGTGGGGACAATCGAGCGTACGGGTCACCTGACCGATATTTATATTATATAATTACAAGAGGGTTGCCGACTCTTTAAAAAAGTGAACGCGCTTCTTTTGAAGTTACGCATGTTGTATCGTCCTGGAAACACCGCACAAGGAAGCTCATTGCACAGCTTGGTTGTACATGGAATAAAGTTGATTGAAATACATACTGGGGAGGAACGCCACACATCCAGATGATGGGGATATCGTAATTAAAGCAAGCCGTGCGAATGTGGAATAAATGACGTGTTTATGTTTTAATACAAGAAGTGGGCACTTCTCCAAAAACACAAAGGCGCTTGATTGCTAAGTCACATAAAATCAGATTACATTTAAATATTTAAGACAAAAATATTCCCTCTGGAGAACAGTAATTGCCACACCTTTAGGGGCATTCGTCAGTTAACGTTTCACCGCTTCATTAACTATTTCTCCCACTAAACTAATTGTCCGGTGTGTACATTTATGAGCAGTCTTTTACTTAATAATGAAGGCCTATTTATTTCTTCTAATGTTTAAGTAGAGCTTTGTCGTTTTAATGTTTTGCTAACAAATCCACAGAGGTTGGATAAATATTTATTCACGACGATATATTTTATTAATAAAATGGTGAATAGTTCTAATACATAAGTTCCTACTTAATAGATTTTTTCGTCTTAATTTGTTAATAACAATTGCTTTTTATTTTTATAAGCTCATACATACTTTTGACTATGTGTAAATATAGAGTATCTGTATGTTTACATAATTAAGAAAAGAAAACAAAACATGTGTGCAATTCACACGTTGTAGAAGTGAAACCTTCAAAAATGATGAAGAATTCTACCATAAATATGATGAAAAATCTCTACAAACGTATACAAAACACCACGGTTGTTGCGATGCCTTTTCTCAAGCTTTGTACTACGCATGCGCGTTGAGACACGTATTAACACACGTACAACCCTGGAGCCCAAGCTAACTATTTGAGTTTGACTTGGTAATCACGAGTGGATGGGGTACGAAGCACAGCTCAAAGAGAACCACGAACACCAACAAACAACAACAACGGGTCAGCACTTGTATAATATTTTTTAAGATATGCATTGTGCACCTCTAAACTGCATATGAGGTCCTGGTACATGTTGCTAGGATGACACATGATTTTAACCGCTATGAAAGACATTACTATCACCGGTACCATATTTATGTTCTCCTGGTGTATATGTAGCAATACGTCATGCGCATGACGTCAGAATATTTTAAGGTGTACCTCGTGTATCGAGTCATACATAAGACAATCCCTTCTTCTACTATGATCGCCTGGTAACAAAACACTGTATAATGCTTGCATTTTCTCCAACGTTAAATCTTATGAATTTATGTGACTATCTCATTCTCTCGCCGGCTCAACCTTTTACATTTACCTGTTTGTGCCTCTATCGTCTCAATTTTTTGTTTCATCGAGTTTCAAATCACAACGATTCTAAAGAAGTTTCACTTCAAAAATAATTCTGCTAACAATGTTTTAAGAAAAAAGAATATTTGAATAAAAACACTAACTAAATATTTTTTATTATTTATTTATACCCTTTTTCCTTATAATGTCTTATTTTTGTTTGTAAAGTAGACACAAATAAAAACAAAGCAAACATCTCTTATAAAACTAAAAACAGTGTTAAGTCGTCGAAAGAAGGGTGTGGTTATTGATCGACGTCCGAAGATTGAGTGTTGAAACCCTTTTACTGAATAAAGATTTTGTCAACAATACAACTTAATAGACGATAAATAGCGACCAATAATGTACCCAATCACTTATGTTTTAAGTTAAATTGCTTATTTCAAGAGTTTCTTTTTTTGGTCCCCCAAGTCTTAGGTTATAAGGCTGTAAAGAGTGTATCTGTCGATTGTAAAAAAAGTCGTGTTTATCAGAAAATATAAGAAAAACATCGCCTGCTGTACGAAAACTATTTTAATATAAAAAATATTTATTAAAATAAATCTTTATTCAACGCACCTATAATGCTTAGCGTAAAGGTAAATATAATAAGAAAATTAAGGTATAAATGAATGAAAGTTATTTATAGCACTAAATATATAAAAGAAAGTTACTATTTGTACACAATTGTTATGGTAGCACAATTAGTCGCCTTTATCGCTATTCAGCGATCTCTTGCAGGTAAAGGTGTGAGCTATTTTGGCGATAATGGGTTACACATAAAAGAGAGACATATGCTGTACCGGGCTTCTTGTAGGACTATTTAAGATAAATATTTCCATTATACTATATATAAACTATCCAGACGTATAAATTATCTAAGATGCTAGCACTAAATCAAAGAGGAAGGTACTTGGAAGTAATTCGGAACAGTGTGGATAGTTTCGACAAGCTCTTTTTACAGAGAGTAATGTACTTCTTTTACAAAACAATAACAATACAAACTCATTTTACTCTTCCTAATTATGAGACCAATAGAACAAGTCCTTTAGTACCTCTTGGGAAAATTGTTTACAGCCTCGTTGTTACTAGAGGCGTGTGCTCGTAAATTGTTAACATCACGACTGATTAGAGGGACTTAAACAGGACATAAAACATTGTGATTCTAGTTTAGTGTACACCCATCTTTATTTGTAAATATAGTGTATGGGGCGATTAGTTATGTAACGGAGTAGTTCGTACCAGTGTTGGTATAGTGTTATAAAAGAGAAATTGATAAAATACGGCAAAAACCTCTATTTTGAGGAATGAACGCACACTGACACAAAGTGTCATACAAATTGCGATTGTAAAACGTAGCTTGTCACGCACACTAAAGTATTATTCCAGGCTTGCTTTTATCGGTTGTCTGAGAGGAAGAGATCTATATATCTCGACGTATTCATAATCTAAGTAAAAACTGAAATAATTCTATTACTATTCATTATAACGCTGACGAAATGCTTGAGAAACGTTCTTTTTATCAACATTAAATCCGCTTATTTAATGTTGATAAAAAGAACGCTATAAAAATTAACTGCGAGAAAACTTCTGTAAAATATAATCACAAAGGAGCACACGGCTCACAGGTACGGTCTTATAATTTCATGATTATAATTAAAATATATTGTAATAGCATTCTAAAGTGGTCGGAGAAAATTGAAGCAGTAAATAATTTAAAATTTCGTAATATTCATTACGAAATTAATATGCATTTCAGTGAAATTGAGTCCATTAAGTGTTTGCGTTACTTGTAGCTATCAAGAACACGATAACATGTGGGATGTTCCTTTGCACATGTTGCCGGCTAGATTATGGGTACCACAACCTTTTTCTGCCGTGAATCAGTAATGTGTAAGCATTATTCTGTTTATATCTGAAGGGTGCCGTAGTGAAATTACTGGCCAAATGAGACTTAACATCTTATGTCTCAAGGTGATAAACGCAATTCTAGTAGTGCTTAGAATTAATGGGTATTTCACGAATCCTGAGCGGCACTGTATTGTAATTGGCAGGACGTATCAATAACCATCAGCTGAGGGTCCTGCTCGTCTCGTCCTTCATTGTCATAAAACAACTTCTTCATATGCTTGTTTGATCCACACCCGCTTGTAATGTTAGACCCTCGTCAGGTTATACGAAATTTAATTCAATCAAGGACGCACCATCAATATGTTAGTTCTCACGCATATATTTCTGTTGATTTGACAAATGATTAGGGTTTTGTAAAGCTTTGTAGAACTACGAGTCATTGCCTAGACCTTAATATATAATGTTACATAAGATTATATCAACAGTCAAGGATATTATTGCCCCAAATTTTTGAAAGGTATACTCATATTATGAAACCGAAAATAATTTGAGTATTTGTTGGTTTGAACGAGCTACTCTCTGTTTTTTTTTGTATGACAATAAGGGATGACACGAGCAGTACGTTCAGCTGATGATAATTAATACGCCCTGCCCATAACAATGCAGTGCCGCTCAGGATTATTGAAAAACCCAATAATTGTAACAGACGGTTTCGAATAATTTTTTTGTGTATTATGACAGCCAGACTCATGAAAATTAGTATTAATGTTAATTAAATATTGGTATTTGCCAAGTAAGACGAAAAAATGACTTATTCGGTTTGCGCTGGTGTTTGGTATTTTAAAATAAATAATATCACGAAGATAATCGTAGTGAAACCGCATGGGACAGTTTATATTAAGATAATTCGTTAACAAATATATTTCCTCGTCAAATGGTTCCATATTAAATTATAAGTAAGTCTTAAAAACACAAGCTAACACATCGGATGCCATATAACTCATAATGATAACATTAACAGCGGGGTGGCTCTACTTCGGAACACGTCATTTTGCGGATAATGTAACGCGGACTTTCCTCATCACTTTTAACGAGACTCCATTATAGGTGTTGAGCTGTTTAGATTGCTGTTTTAAAAGCTGAACTCGTATTTTTTAATGTTAATTATTTCGACTGACATTTTGTCCTCTTTATTTTAGTCTTTATAAGCTAAGCACAAGCCACTGGCAAATGATTGCACCTGGGATTCGAACTCGGGACCTCTAGCTTAGTTGTCAGGGTCACTAACCATTTGGCTATATGGGTCGTCTTTATCTAAAATAAACAGTAATGCTGTCTTAATACGAAGTTTTTGTATAGAATTATAGAGCTTGGGATTCATGTGATATATGTTGATTTTTTTTTATGGAATAGTGGGACAAACGAGTGAACTGGTGTTAAGTGATCACCGCCGCTCACACTCTCTTGCAACACCAGTGGAATCACTTGTGCGTTGCCGGCGTTTAACGAAGGTGTATGCGCTTTTCTTGAAGGTACCCATGTCGTATCGTCCCGGAAACACCGCACAAGGAAGCTCATTCCACAGCTTCGTAGTACGAGGAAGAAAGCTCCTTGAAAACCGCACTGTGGAGGACCGCCACACATACAGATGGTGAGGATGATATCATAACTTGTGGCGTGTCGTGCGAAGGTGAAATTCGGCGGCAGTAATCAGGTTGAACAGCTCTTCGGAACACTCCCCGTGATGCGTGAATGCGGTAGAAGACACATAATGAAGCGACGTCTCTATGCAACGCCAAGTGATCCAGCCGTTCACAGAGCGCTAGGTCCCCGACAATTCCAGCTGCTCTGCATTGCACGCGGTCAAATGGATTGAGCTGAGCTGGGGTGCGCTAGACCAGAGATGACAGCAATACTCCATGTGAGGCCGGACCTGCGCTTTATAGAGCGCTAGAATGTGGGCCGGCTTGAAGTATTGCCGTGCTCTATTCATGACGCCCAGTTTCTTCAAAGCCAATTTGGCTTTGCCTTCATCATTGATCACTAGAGCGATTGTAAAAATTATAATTTATTAGTATAAAGTTTGAATATAATTGCTCACATTTCTTCTATGTAGTTTGGGGTCAACTTTTTGAAACAACAATTTGGAAGCATAGATTTTGATTTGATTGGCGATTTGGAGATTTCATAACATGGAAATGTCAAATTATCCTTGTTTATAGAAAATCTTTTACACACTCATATTGCATTTGATAATATATTTTAGTATTAAATATCGCATCCATCAACAAAAATATGGAAGAGGAGGGCTAACAGGAATACATAGGGGTTAGTTGATGGTATGTTATTAATCGCGTCTCATACACTCTAGTAGTACCAGAGGAATCACAAGAGCGCTGCCGACCCAATTTAGCAACGAAAAAACGCTCATATGAATTCAAAAACTGAAAATACTCAGATAATATATGGCGGGCGAGGAAGTACTGGCTAAAGAATCAAAAATACAGATTGATTGTGCAAAGGATGTCGTGCACTCTACATTACTTCATTAATACAGTAACAGTCGCATTTCCATAATGTAAATGGAACTGGTTATGAAGTTAGAACGCATAATTTTCTGTGTGCGTCGGGACTTAACAAGTATAATAACTTCAAACAGTTGCATAGTTGTAATAAACAAGGGGAGCTCGGCCAGTGGGCACTCGTAAGGTTCGTAACTAATCCTCATTACCGCGTCCGTACACCCGGAAACTTTACGAGGGAGAGACCCCGAATAGTATTTCTGTCTAACACACTGGATGTCTGTCTAAAAATAGACGCAGTGTGCGGTTCAATAGCTTAAGTGGGCAAGGGTGAGAAAGGTCTCACCAGTCTGTATTTTATTATATTAAAGTAATGATTAAGCATGACTTTTCTGCCATTTAAATTGATCCTTAAACCCTTGGTGCCCGCTTGAAATTATCTGCATCAGATCACGTAATCTATCAATAATTAAAAAATATAAAAGAAAAGATTGAACTTAACTTTTAATATTAATGCAAGTTCATAAAATATCTTACTTGTCATTTATTTTCTTTGGCTACACGCTAGCAGAAGTGAGAAAAATGACCTAAAAACTACATGTAATAATTAATACTCGCAAATATATAATATTAGATAAGGTCCGGTAACATCATCATCATCAGCCGGAAGACGTCCACTGCTGGACAAAGGCCTCCCCTAAAAAATTCCATGACGATCGCGACGATATCCGGTAATACATCTGTACTTAAATAAAATATGAAAAGAATATAAAGACAAAGTCAGTTAATGTCGCAGTTTTGTATTGTAATAAGGCCATTAAACAATTTGAATGTAAAAAGTTACGGGTGTGTCGTGCAGTGGTTTGGCAGCAGAGTTTTATTTGCTCGTGGAACGAATATGCGACGTAGTAACGACGCGCCCGAGGGTTCACCCTAATATGTTATTATGAGGAATAAAACGTCGTAGCCACGGTTACAGACGGCTACCATTACTACTTGTAGCGTTATCAATGTTGAATTGAGCGCGCCGCCTTAATTAAAATATATTAATGGTACTTAATACATTTCCATACATTATAGCCCATTATAGTGGGTTTATAACAAGCTCGTGTAGATTATAATATAATATTAATGAATTATATTTAGAATATTAGTAATGGAAACTTTCGGCTAACAAAGTATGATTAATATATAAGTCTTCTTTCATAGTTCTATAGATACTCTAAGCTTTCCTGTGAAAATTCCATCGTATATTGTGTAAATGTAATGTAGGATTTGGGTTTGAGCCCATGGCGTTTCACCAAGCTTCCAGATAAATTATTTTTAGTCGAGGTGCGAAATGGCTGTATATTTTACTAGTTCTTACAACATCAGCAATAAAAGGGGTGGCACGAAACATATTCTGATGTGGAACTCGTTTACAAACTCAATTTTAATAATTATAAGCGCTTTATCTTATATTAACACAAATAGAACTGAAAACAAAATTTGATGATCAATGCCCGACTCGAACGTTCCGCGCGAGCGCTCTTTCCAGCTGAGCCAATCGTTCGAGTGACGTATCGTTGATAAAATCTTGTATGCTTTGTTCAACTCTCAGGTTGTAGCTTCATCTACAGGATAGGAGGAAAGAGCGCTCGCACGGAACGCGAGAGGTCGCGGGTTCGAGTCCCGCATCGTTCATAAATTTTGTTTTCAGTTCTATTTGTGTAATTAATCCCAGAAGTAAACCCTCACTTTAAAACATAACAAATTGATTATCTTATATTAATTTGAATATGATAGCTTAAGCATTGTAACCAGGAGTCACTACTCCTAAAGTAAGGCTCACTAGTTTCACTTGACTGATCAAGAAAGAGACTAAGCACAAATGTGTATTTCCCAGGAGAAGTTTTATAAAGTTAACAAGCTGTAACTTGGGAAACAAATAAACAGTGAGACCACTATTCAGAAATTTTATTCGGAGGAATCTCTTTTGATTAATATTGTGTTTGTGACAAATGAAATTCATAAGCGGTTATAATTAAATAAATTCAATTTATTTAATTATAACTAGTGATGCAGCGAGAAGATGTCCAAATTATTTGATTTGTATTTTATGTAACACAAATCTTTCTTTCACAAAAAGTTGAAAATCAGTTATAGTTCAGAATAAACGAGTATTTTCAATTAATGTAATTTATAATATAATTAAAATATTTTGTTTACTCATGTAATTTATTTGGATTAAAAAGAAATTAAATTTAAACATCGTTATCTTAATTTATGTATGTTACTTATAATCTGTAGAAAGTAAGTCCTGAAAATTATATCCATCAAATATCAAATACCACTCCTATGGACTCAGTAAATATCTGTGACGTTGAAAAGAAGAAATTGTTTAAAAGTGAACCTGAAACAGCAGTATTGAAGTAAAAAAATACGGAATCAGAATAATTTACTGTCGATCTCTGCTCTTGATTGTTTCTCGCTCTTCTAGACAGCTCGGCTAGACAGCCGATAAAACCAGGCCAGGAATATTAGTTTAGTGTGCGTGACAAGCTACTCGTGATTTGTATGACACTTTGTGTAAGTGTGCATGCATTGCTGAAAAGAGAGGTTAGTTCTGATCAATGACGTTCATTGGTTCTAATCTCAATGTTTTTCGAAGTTACAAATTCCATAGTCTATTTAGACGTATAAATGATCTAAACTCAAAATACTTTTTTTTTATGGAATAAGAGGACAAGCGATAGTACGGGTCACCTGATGTTAAGTGGTCTCCGCCGCACACATTCTCTTGCAACACCAGAGGAATCACAGGAGAGCCTTTAAGGAAGGTATACTCGCTTTTTTTGAAAGTACCCATGTTGCATCGTCCCGGAAACACCGAACAAAGAAGCTCATTCCACAGCTTTGTAGTACGTGGAAGAAAGCTCCTTGAAAACCGCACTGTGGTGTCTTCTGGGGGTTAAATTGGACAAGGTTCAATTTACTCCGATCCGCTATTTCTCAAGAGAGGACTCGATATAAGACACAAGTTTCTCCCGGCTTGGTTGACGATTTCCCGAGAGAAACCTGCATGGCCCGTGCATACGGCATCACCAGTGCTGTCGTCTGCATAGCAATGTATGTTGGAGGTGTCCAATATATCATATTGTTCGTTCAGTAAATTGTAGACCTTTGAAAAAATGAGCTTAACTAACAACGTGTCATTAAACTAATTTTCTATGGATATACATTTATGTACCGACCAGCTATTAGATATAATATTAATGAGGGTCCTAATGACTCCTATTCAGTTCGCTGTTATGTTTAAGTAAGCTTTGGAGTCTTGCCCTCTTAAATCTGCACAAAATATTTTCATTATGAGATAATGAAATAAAATTTGAAATTATGCTTACCACTCTATTAAATCAGCACTTAGCGATCAGTAATCTTCAAGACCACAGGCTCACATTTAGCTCTCTATATTTGCAACTGGTATTCGAAACCATCTAGTGATGGTGCTATCGATAGTCGATAGATCACACCTTAGTCCAATGAGGAAAAAATTCTTATTCATATAATAAACGACCAAGAATACATTTGAGGTGCATTACAAAATTGTTATTAAATATACAAATTAAATTTGGATATTTTTAACAATTTAACCCAAAATTCATGGATGATAAGGGACTCGAACCCGACCCGCTCGGAATGACCCCGAAAGGGTTCCTACCAACTGAGCCAACCCTTTGAGTGACGCATCGATCGAAATTTTGGTAAATCTTGTTGAACTCTCAGGTTATGGCTCCATCTACAGGATCTACTTTACAGTTGATAAACTGTTGAACCGCAATAATTGCATATTAGGAAAATGACTTGAGATGTCGCTCTTGCAAATATAAGCAATATTTTGTTCTTTTTAAGCTGAATAAGTAATAATTATAAATTCTTGAAGCTAAGAGTCTGCAAGAACTAATTAACTTACCATGTCATCATGCAAATTCGTCACAGATGTATGTAATAAGATGTATATAAATTACACCCATATTAAATGGGTGTAATTTATATTACATCGAGACGAATCATGAATTTCTTCTAGCGGAACGATTGCGTTACACATTTCCGCTATATGAGTTCGTCATTCACTTCAATAATATATCATATGTAGATTATTTTAATATTAAATCATTAATTAATAAAGATTTATTAATAAATTAATTGATTGATTATTATTTTATTATATTAATTTTCTTTAAGCTTTTTATATACGTGACATTTTTATTTTGAACACTAAGATCCTTCAGATTTTTATACTATGTTATTTCTTCTCTTCGTTATGGGTACCACTGTTCAAGCCAAAACAAAACTAATGAAGAAACTAATAACGAATGTGGGCTGCGTGTCGTGTGATTATCACATGAGTGTTTTAATACCTAATTATCAACAGTTGTATACAAGATTTTGTCTACACCCAAAATATGAATCCTCTATAAAAGATTCTGAAAATGCTAGCTTACTGCTAACATTAAAAAAGCCAGTCCTAGTAACCATAATATTATCCAAAGGAGTGTTATTATGAAAATGTATGATAAAATGTTGTACTGAATTTCATTACAACACTCGATTGGATGATTATTAGGATATTAGTTGTTAAATGTTGGCATAAAGCTTACTGTTTTAGAATCTTTAGTAGAGGATGCACAGCATGGATGTAGATAAATAAATATATAATATTAAATTAATTTCATTTGATCATAATATCTCACAGCACTACCACAATTCTCAGATACATACATCGGAATATTAGGGATCATCATTTTTTTCACTATATGAGCACTGGTTCGATTCTCATTCACATAATAGTTATGCAAATCTTTCTCCGTTTGGAATCCAACTCTAGAAATTTCTCTAATGAGTACAATATATAATCATATTAACAGGTATTTGCATATCACAATAGCTTCTTAAAGGTATATCCTTAACTCTTCTAATGCAAAAAGAAATTTAAACTATGTAGTAAGTTTAAAAAAAAATTAACAAAAAACGACAGACTCAAAAAAAATATTCCCAAACAATAGATAAGCTTATAATCTAATTCTAGTTACAATTATTATTGTTATTATGGGACCACACGGGAAGCACCAGCTTTCCAATAAAAAACGCATTATCAAAATCGGTTCACCCAGTCGAAAGTTCTGAGGTAACAAACATAAAAAAATACCGACGAATTGTGAACAACGCCTTCAGAGCACTGTTGAAGCGAGCTGAGGTCGATAACTTTACCACTGTCCTACGTAAAAAAAACCGGCTTCTCTACTCCGCCGAATTCTAGGCAGCAGTAACAATTATCTGAAGGCGATTGCCGACAGCGGGGACTGCCCGTATGTTGGCTGTTTGATAAAAATAACTATGTCCCTTCGTACACTGTGTCAATTACTAACACATTTAGATTATAAGTTTACTAACAATGGATCCTAGTTATCTGAAATAAAAGTGGTTATTTATTTATTTGTAAATAGTTTGTTGTCAAATAATATTGTTTGCGTTCAGAAATTTAAATTGTGATAAAACCTAAGACTTATCAATCTACATAAAAATAATCTAATAGATAGTTAACAATTGTTAATCTACCTACTATAGTTACCTAAAATTAAGTTTATTTTTTACCTCCTGAGAAAGTTAGAAAGATATAAAAATTCAAGTTAGTAGTAGTAATTTTAAACTATTATTTTAATTAATTTCTGAACGACGAGGTACACATCAAAGGAAAATCAACATTATTTTTTTTATTTTATTCCGAGAATTTTTATATTTATCCACCTTTTAAACTTTCCCTGGACTTCCATAAATAATTCAAGACCAAAATTAGCCAAATCGGTCCAGCCGTTCTCGAGTTTTAGTGAGACTAACGAACAGCAATTCATTTTTATATATTATATAGATAGATAGATATGCTAATAACATTGAAATTCTATTGGATTTTAAATAGGTTTTTCATTGTTTGTCAAAAAGTATTAAACTTAATCTGAAACAAAATATATACCATAACAATAACTTGCAAAAAAAACAGAATCACGGTTTAATTTTTTTATAACCATTTTCACTAACACAACATTTCTCATATATGCAGCAGAAATACCACTCACATTTATATTATATAAATCGTTTCAATTTGCAGGAACGCAAAAAGCAAATTGAGTTTTTTACTGAAATATGATATGGAAATGATAGCTTGATATTTACCGTCTTGTCGATAGTAATAATATAAACGCCAATATGTCAGAATTATTGGATTTCAGGTAAATATTACAGTAATGATGAAATGTCATTTGTCATGTTATTCATTATTTAACGGATTTTTTTATAAAAATACGTGACAAAACGAGCAGGAGGTTCAGCTGATGGTAATTGATACGCCTTGCCCATTACAATGCAGTGCTTAGGATTCTTGAAAAGCCCAAAAATTCTGAGCGGCACTGCAATTGCGCTCATCACCTTGAGACATAAGCTGTTAAGTCTCATTTCCCCAGTAATTTCACTAGGTACGGCGCCCTTCAGACCGAAACAGAGTAATGTTTACGCATTACTGCTTCACGGGAGAAATAGGCGCCGTTGTGGTACCCATAATCTAGCCAGTATCCTGTGCAAAGGACCCTCCCACTCAGCCTGTTACTCAGTCATTCTATTGTAATTATTAATAATCTAAGTATTGAATATAGTTATCATTATGTTTTAGATAGCTTGATGTTTTTTTGTTATCTTGGTTTAAGAGTTATATTGGAAGTCGTTTAAAAAAAACAAGCGAATATATTGTGTAAATTATCTGTCGATGCAGTGAGATAAACAATTGTATGAGGTGTAAATAAATACAATGTGGGTGCTGAAGCTACTAAGTTCAGTGGAGCGAGACAATGACGCTGTGAATGTGAGCTCCGGTTCTTTCAAACAACTTGTTACCGCTGCAAATATTGTTAGTTTTATAAGGAAACTTGAAAGCCTTTGAAACAGTTTTAACGTTACATAACACACAGAGTTACTCTCGAGCGTCTAACATACTCGTACGTATAAAAGGCGAACATGATTTGGATTTTCTTTCTTCCTCTTTGTAACTTTGGAAATTTTCAAAATAAGGACCCGGGTTTTCTTCGTTACTTTAAGTAGCTGGTCTTGTTGAAGTTATACAGCTATTAGAGTATTTGGAATTTATAGAGTGAAATTTTGTGTTTGGATCATAATAGTGGATCCTCGCTTTCAGTGTGGTAATATATTGAGTTAGGAATCAGTATCTTGTTGTAACACTAGGTAATGTAGTAATAAGTTTGAGAAATTTTCAGTCTCATTTGTTCATTCTTGGAATATGGCGTGTTTTCATTATTACCAGTTCATTTTCATTTTACTAGGGAGGCTCCTTTGCACAGGATGCGAGCTAGATTATAGGTACGATAAAGGCGGCTATTTCTGCCGTAAAGTAGTAATGTGTTAGTATTATTGTGTTTCGGTCTGAAGGGCGCCATAGCTAGTGAAATTACTGGGCAAACGAGACTTATCATCTTATGCCTTAAGGAGACGAGCCCAATTGTGGTGCCGATCAGAATTTTTGAGATTTTCAAGAATCCTGAGTGGTACAACATTGTAATTGACAAGGCGTATCAATTTATCCTGCTCGTCTCGTTCCTTATTGTCATAACAAAAAATTCAAGCGTTCGTGTAAACTGATTTGCAGACTACCAGTCGAAATCTTAGTTTTTCGGCTATAAAACATACAAGATAGACTGAAATATTTTTCAATTTTTTAAATTATTTGTTCAGGTACTACCATTTTTGGATGACTCTTGCGAGGGTCATCTTTAGTGGCTGTCCTCTCCCGTTTAAATTCATCACACCAACATGCAACTGTAGAATACAGTGGAGTATTTACACCTAAAATATACTGTAAATCTTTATTAACTTGTTCCGTACCTACTGATATTTTTCGAGCACCGATAATTAATAACCGCCCGCCATCCATTTTTTGTCAACATGCTTGGACAAACTGAAAATAAAAGACTTCTATTTCTTTTTTTATATTTGAATGATATCCCAGCTTTACTAGCCAGGATTTATCCTGCGTGTCCGAAGGTTTATTTTCGTAACTTACACGCAGAGTTACACACGCCTGCCAAAATAAATCTGCAAAGGCTTACGTGGAAGGCACACCCAAATCATTTGTCAAAAATATATACGTGAGAACTTACAAATATAGGAGACCTAAATTTAATTAGCTTTCGTATATATGTATGTAACTGATGAGTGTCTTACATGCGAATGTTGTAATAACTGATCTGCCAAACAAAGATGTTCTTGATAACTTTGGATAGCGATAACCTCTGACCGAGCCAGTTTGCAATTTGCATCCATTATATTCAGATCACTGAATCTACATAAATACAATATTATTTAATTTCGAAATTATACAATCGCTTTAGATTTAGACTTTAACGCTTTAAACCCATGCTATTAATAGTAATGGATTTATATGGCTGGTTGATTTATGTAACAATCGGTAAGGTACTTTTATTTTCTTTTTTAATATTTTTTTTATCATTTGCTCCTATGTATGAATTTATTTATCTACTTATAGCTCCGTATATATATTTTTATATAGGTTTAATGTATATACTTATATATTGTTAAGATGTTATATTTATGTAAGTTCCTATTTTTACGTGAATATATATGTGTGTGTGTGTATCATAATATGTTTCAAAATCAGTAAATATAAGTAACTACACTGTTTAATATACTGTACATTTTCACAATAATCTTTATTTATATCATTAAAAAAAATGTTTGTACAAGATCCTAACTCCCATGTTTATGTGGTCGCCCGGCTGCGTACCTGCGGCTAGCATGATGCTAATATAACCTGATCCACATTGAAATTAATGACTTATTTTGCATGCGATCGCCCGGGCCGTCAGGCCAACTAGATAACTGGTTTTGTTTGCTTATAATCCAATTCACTTGAGTCAAAAGCTTCCTTATTTTTAGTTTTTAATATTGTTTTGTATAACTTTCTCAACACTATTAACATTCTCTCCTAACACATATTATCTAAATCTACGTTTTATCAAGAGAGTTTCATATGTGATTGTTAATGACTGTGTACAAATAAAGAAATTTTGAATTTGAATTATTTTTTGAAATTTGAATCACAAAATATTCATTTTGAGACCTTGAGTGTACATTTACCCTTAGCAATAGCTTTAAGGGTAAATGTACACAGTTTTATACATTATTATGTATCTCATTATAATATAATTATTATAATATAATAAGATACATAATAATGTATCTTATTAAGCCTATTAGAATTAGTTACAAGCAAACCCTTATTGCTAGTGTTATAATAATGAAAATGGTGACGATCAGTTAAGAGCAAAAAGGTGACGATTTTTGTGAACGAATATAAAATTTTAATAAATGTACTGACAATGAACAGTCATAATATTTTTTTTTAATTTTTTTGAGAGACTCTCTATAACTAAGCTGATATATAGCACGAACAGCTCTCTTTTGCAGAACAAACACTATATCAATGTCAGCAGCATGACCCCACAGTAAAATATTAATTTGACTTTACATCAGTTATTATCAAGATTCCTCAAAACAAAACTCTTAATAATAACAATCCTCGCCCTTTATGTAGTCATTTACAAAGTTACAGAATGTTTACGTTGTAAAAGTTCCCCGGGGAAGTATTATAATTCCTTGTTGAGTATTTTCTTTGCCATTTTAGCAACATTTCAGCAACTGCAGCAATTGGTAGACTTCGTAAGATTGTATGTGCATGTTTACTTTTTAAATTAAATTAAATTTGGGATATATTTTTGTTTTTCTTTTGTTTATGAGTGTTGATTCTTAAGCAAATGAAAGCTATTTTGGGTGTAGCAGTAGAAAAATTAAAGCAGAATAATTGCGATAAAAATGAGTGTTTTGCGTGGTATATGTAGTTTCTTTGAAAGACAGATTAAGAGAGCGATGTGGAGTAAAAGAAGAGGTAGTGACGAAGAGTTTTCGAAAGAGAATATTGGAATGGTGTGGCGAGGTTGAGTGAAAGTAGATTGAGTGCTAACATTTATAGAGTTGATGCGGATCGGAATATTGAAAAGAATCGCCCTAGGCATAAAATCTACAATCACGTCAACCAGTGAGAGGCTCCTTTGCACAGGATGTCGGCTAGATTATGGGTACCACAAGAGCGCCTATTTCTGCCGTGAAGCAGTAATGTTTATTATATATTATTAAGCATTATTGTGTTTCGGTCTGACGAGCGTCGTAGCTAGTGAATGTTCTGGGCTATGAACGAGCGCAATTTTTCAGAATTTTAAGAATTTTGAGCGATATTACATTGTAATGGGCAGGGCGTATCAATTACCATCACCTAAACGTCCTGCTCGTCTTTTCCCTTAGTGTCGTAAAAAAAAGGTCGAGGATGCATTAATGAACCGTAAGGGAAAGGTACCAAAAATAAGAGAGCATACAGAAGCCAGGAAACTATGTCTGAACTGTGACTAATGCAAAATCACTACACTCTATTTTTTCGTCTGAGGGACAGGCGTGATTGTATATATGTATGTATGTGTAGTATAATAATCATCCCGAGCAAGTGAAGCATTGGAGAAGCAAAGGCTTAAGTCGTTGCCTCTCATCTGGGAGACGCCGGATCAATCGCAGCCCACCACCTAAAAACGTATTTTAGATTTCCTGCATTCATTTCAATTTATTAAAAGCTTTTGTGATAGAAGAAAACATTGTGAGAAAAACTGGGCTTTATGCAAGCGTTTTGATCCCAGGATGTATTCATACAAAAAGGCGTTTAGTATACGTATAGTTATCGCGATCAAGTAAGAATACAGTTTAATGTTATCCAATAAGTTTCACTTGATATGTACCCGCACGGATTATGTAAATACCGAGTAGGAAATCAAATTCATAAACAAAGACACCAGAAGTTTGTCAGAACACTTTAGTACATTTATAGCCCAACCGGAGCCAAGGTGTGCTCCATTCTTTATCAATACGGCTTTTGGCAACGACACCAAAGTTAAACTCTCATAGTAATTGCTCAATTCGGATATTTTCCTTTCAAATGGGATAGGAATTACAATTCATATTTATGTAAACTACTCCTTAATGGCTTCCGTTTGTATTACTCCGTGCCTTAAGCAAAGTAAACCCTTACATGATCAATTTGTTGCGCAAACAATCTTTCTCGGGAAAGTGTCTTTAAGGTTTCAATAATATACCAAATTTAACTAGGGTAAACCATTTAAAACACTTTTAAAGAATTCAAACGCGTTTAATTGTCACTGTGTTTATAATTTACTTTTTTTAAATTTTAGTGATCCAGATGTTTCAAGACCTTTCCAGATCTTGTTTTGAAGGCGACTTTTTTTTGAAGGTCTTGAAACATCGGGTTATCTAAAATAAAAATAAAAAATGTGACAAAAATCTAATGTAAGAACGCAGTTACTATTACATGCGCTGTAATCCTTCAAAACATTCGCTTTAAGCAAAGATTAAGGTTTACCCTATTACAAATAATTAGGATTCCTCACAAATTTCACGTAACCATTGAAGAGTTCTTCTAATAGATTCCATCTTTGTAAGAAACTAGGAGCCTAGAGCTCTGTACTCATATCAAAATGTTAAATAAAAACTTTCATATTTATTTGGGTTCACAAATTTTTATTTTCTTCCCCTTAAGAAACTAGAAACTTTTCGATTATTTGGAAGTTATTGAAATTAAATAAATCTTGGAAATGACTCTTACGTTCGTGATGAAACTTATTAGACGAGGATTCTTGGAACGCGAACAACAAATCTAGAACTGCTTTCCACTATCTTCCAGACATCACTGTCTCTTTTTGATCGCATAAAGTCACAAATTATTCACAATTTTTAATATTTTTTTATGTGGCATTAATACCATTAACAGCTTACATATATCGAGTACAGCTGATACCAGAATCTATCCATAACATATACATTAGGTACTCAGATTTTTGTCTATTCATAGATAATGTTGTCATCATAATAATTGTTTCGTTTAGCTCATTGTTATTTCATAGCAATCGAATTTTCATTCATTCTGGGAACTGTTCATCGTGGCGAAAACCAATTAATTCCATCACTTACGATCAATGACACAACGCTAGATAATTGCTTTGTTCAGACGCGATTTACTCAATCCAGTGAGAAAATATAATTAAAATTATATTAACGTCAATTTGGTTATGCCGATGTTGTAAAATTGTTGCCGTAGTAATATGATTAAGACTAATTTCAGTCTGCAATTTCATTCGAGTGGGCTTCTTATTTAACATACAAAAAGCATGTTTTATTTTTTAATTTATTTCACTTTGAATTAATAGTAGGATTTTTTATATAATAAAAATCGTTACCTTTTCTACTCTTCCTTGTTACGAGAAGAACACTGAACCACTTTGTCATATTAGTACTATATTGGAACATTAGAAATTTAGAAAATTAGAAACAAGGTCCTGTTTGACAAACTGAAAAAATGTTTATTTATTCGGACACAATCTACCTAAGAGAATAAATTAAACGAAAACTAAACTTGTATGTACAAATAAACGTTAATATTTGGTATTTAATACATATTATTCTTCTTTATATCACCGCTGGCTGTTCTTTCTAATATCACTAGAACATTTATAAGACGTGCAAGGAGGGTTGTACTGGACGTACTTAAAAACTAATTCATCCAGTTCTCTCATCATGCCTCACTCTGAGGTCGAAACTCTTTACTAACAAGAGATGTTATGGGTATGCTTACCTAAAACCATGCTGTTTTTTTGTAGATTGTTATAAATCAGCTTCTATCATCGCTTTAAATTCACCATTATTAACCGTAGTAGCTGGTCTTCCTTGGACTGTTTCAAAAGATGATCTATTCGAAATTTTCTCTATGAAAGTGATTAAACTAAAAACGCACTGTGCGTTTATTAGCCGATTCTCTTCCAAACACAGTATTATGTATTGCGAGCTATTACATTATTACATACGAGCATTATATAGAGTGAAATAAATAAATAAAATAGCTGCTATCGTTTTGCAGGAAACGTATGTTAAATAAAAATATCGTATGAGTGAGATGTAACTCGCCTCAATACCTCGAGGCATACGAGTATTGTACACGGAACTCACAATGAATGTTATATTAACATAACTGTGATTATTTTAAATGTTCCTCATTTCTACTATTTTATACGCAGTTTTAATGACCGCATACATGTATGTATTTATTTATCACTTTGTGTTCTTATAAGCAATTATTTGCCTGAAATTGCCTGGAAAGATTTATTTAAAATTATTACTCGACCAAATTTTGGAGACAGGAACTGAAGCTATGGATATTATCCTCTCATGTATCCACCAATTTTTTCATAGGTTGTTTAGGTTTCAATTCCTTGGAGTTCAGGCGGACTTGCGACCAGCTAAATAGTCCGTGTCGAATTTTGCGAGGAGACGTTGATGCTCCAGAACTTCAGGAGCAATTGTGTCGTATAAATCGTAGTCCTAAATTCAATAATCATTGCCCACGAAAAAATAAACTTTTCGTGGTCCTGCTTCATCGCACCGTTGCCCGAGTCATGGCCACCGCGTTCATTGGCATCTTTCAACGCGTTCTTGGACAAGAATGCTCAATGGGACCCATTCAATAATGTGTGGACTTCCCTAGTTTTTGAAATACTAAGGTACGCGGAGAGCATTGAAATTGTATAATTATTTCAATTATTCTCTATTATTCCTTTTTAATTTGTAAATTTTTCCTTTTAGTGGTTTATCTTATTAGTGTAAGTGGCACTGCCGTGCTAATTAGACAATATATATTATATAATATCATTTAAATAAAACACTTTGAGATGGTGTTTGCTGTAGACAGATGAAACCACATCAGAGGCTGTAAACTTCACAATGACCTATGATAAATACTATGTTGACTCATCCCCCTGAAAACGAGATCTGGAAAGGTCTTGAAACATCGGGTTGAATAAAATAAAAACAAAATGTAACTTTTAAGCAGAAATCTAATGTAATGTATACCTAGTATGATATCAATTCAAATTGAGGCTATATATCGCCTCAAAGGTGACAGATCACCAGCAATTATGTAATGATTTAGTATTAATCTGAATGACGGACGTGAAACAGTTCGTTTATATGATGTATTGTAGTATAATATTATATCTTACTTCGGAAACTCTTCATCAACAATGTGCAACTATACTAATGAAAATATTAGATTTCATCGGTATGCGTTTTCAACTTGTGGGCGGTTCTCCGCCTTTGTGAGGATCGCTCGTATTTCCGCAATATAACTTCTTTACGTGGCGTGGCGTGGCCTTCTGGCACAGGCACACTTAATAGGAGGTCACATCCACTATTATATTTGAATAATAACTAATTTATAGATTATGTTTGTACCATTTTTTTTTACTAAAATAAAAAAAATTCATTTTCATTTACAAAATATTTACGAAACCATTGCGTTATCAATTAAAAAATCACTTGTTTAAACGATTTCAAAACCTTTCCAAAACAAATCCACACATAATTATGCGGAACAAACCCGATATTTTTTTGAATTTATATGGATTTCTCGAAATATTTATTTTAAATAGCTATAGAATAATAGGTGACAATAATTTTGCGAGATTCCCAAAATTCCAACATAAGCATTATAATGCATACTTATTTACCTTCAATCTTTATAATACGAATAACGAAAGTTGTATGTACACAAAAATTAAATAATATTTAGATTGAATAAATTACGCATAATAATGTTACAAATAAGATAAAATATTCTTCATCACGCAGTAATGTAGAATCTATAGTTCAGTTTGCGTTGTACTGAAACCTATTTTCCCACCCTTCATCTTTTGAAACTTCACAGCGCTATTATATTGCATTGGATAGAACTTTCAAACTTAGATCTAGAAACTTTACAAACTCGTAGCTATATAATTATATAGTGCATAGATTTTTACTAACTTCTCAGGATAATTATTTGATAGAAGTTCATTTATATCTTAGATAGAGAAAATTGCATGCAGACTATTGGCCAGTTTCGAGCTCCTCGTTTACTATTTCACTTTAGTGCATTTAGATTTATAGAAGGTTACCATGTCGTATCATTCTGAACACACTGCTCAACGAAGTTCAATGACCCGAGCTGATACTGAGATGTAACCTACCACAGAAGGAAGTAATTCTCCATATTATGTGGCCGAGCGAAAATGTGTGTGATTGTAAAATTGTCTCGTTCTATTAGTTAACGTTTATGTGGTAAAGGTTACTATAACATAAATGAACTTCTTAATGATACCATGATATATTGGAAAATGAGCTCACGCTTTTTAAAACGAGATTTTATAACGCGGAATTTTATTATTGCTACGAAATTTTATGAAAAAAAAAGAAAAAGCCCGCTAAGTTCCTTGCGCTCGCTCCACTCAGGTCCGAGGCATATATTTTCGAATGGTACATGTTGGCGTGCAATAAATGTTTCGAAATATTATTTTAAATAAAATAATAGAAGCAATACATTTGGTAAGATGCATATAATATATATTAAATTAAAATGTTCAGACACGGCGGTCCCTAAAATCTATGAACAGCCATAGAGTAGACAGACACCCTCAAAACTTTTGAAGGTGTGCACTTAATTCTTTAACTAAAGAGCTAGAAATCTATTAAAGTTTAGTAACTTAATTAGAGTTAGCAGTTAGATGTCACATCTAATTGAATTTGAAAAAAAAAAAATATTCGTTTTTTGTATAATTTCAGCAAATGCGCCTACAAGCATGTACCTACATTTATTGAATAAATGTGGAATCAATACCGTATATTTTAATACCTTAATGAGTAAATAATTTATACAAATTATATTACTAATAATTAGTTACTAGACTAGACTCTACAGTTCGATTTAGATATATAATTAGAATACTAAGCGGAAATTCGAAATTCTTATTTATATAAGGAAAAAGAATCAACAGCAACATAGGAAGTTTCCTCTTATAGATTACAGATCCCAGCGAGAAGTGTTACAAAGGTTTACAAGTTTCCACACAAAACTATAATATTTGCAGTAGTTTAAATCATATTCTATAATAGAAGAGAGCGTTTCTCTGAAATACGATGCTCGTATTGTAAAGTAACTGCTCCTGACATACACGAAATGTGTTATACTTATTAATAAATGACGCGATATAAAAGTCGTAGTGCGTAATACATTAAATACTACGCATGTATGTTTTCAATAAGCTTAATACGATCACCTTTGGAAACGCTGTCATGAAGACCTGATCGACCAAAATATTACACGCTTCAAATGGGGTTAGAGGCAAGAACTAGACTGAAACCCCCAAGGGAAACGCAAACATAGCCATCCATAGCAAACCTGGCAGTGAACTGTCATGGTCGTAATGAAAGCTATTGGAAATTTCTCGAGTGAAATTAAGAGAGATTCTCAGGACTGATCACGATGAAGGTGCACTGTGGATGACCTCTGCCCCATGTAGGGGCTACAGGAACTAATATAAGCCATTCGTAATTATTCTCAAAAGTTGTCACAAGTTCACAGATATCAATTTTCTGATACATAAAAAACTAACTTGAAATATAATTTTAAAATAGTCAAAAGATTATCAAAGTATGTAATTAAGTGTATTTGACTTTACTTATTATTAACTATTTGATTCGTAAGAAAGGAAAAGTTGGGTCGTTAAAAGTTTTCAAGAACCTCTTTAGTCTACAGATAAAGTTAAATATTATTCCCGTAACATCAAGACCCACATCTTTGACCCTCGTCAGGTTATACGAAATGTAATTCAATCTAGGCCGCCCCATCAATCAGTCAGTTCTCACGCATATATTTCTGTTGATTTGGTAAATGATAAGGGTGTGCTGGTTTTGCAAAGCTATGTGGAACTACGAGTCATTGCTGAGGTCTTATTGATTTATCCTTAGACGAAGGATTTCATTTCACTTTAGATTTTTTTTTATAATATGTTCAGAAAATAGAATGCAAATATTAAATTTTCTTGAAAATACTATTTTCTTTAATTTTCTTTCTTTCAATATTTGTTATATGGCTGCAAATTTTTAATTTAAATATTTTGAATATTACCTGCCATTTAACCTGTGTCCGTATTGTATTGGTAATAATTATAAACCATTTTAGAATAATGATATTACGTTCTATGAGGATGGTAGTTAGGTATATTTATATTATTTAAAAAAATATCATTAAGTGGAAGTGTGATAATAATAAGTTGAGTATTGTAAAATAGTCTAGAAAGAAGAACATCATCTCTGTTAGCTTAATTCACGAAAGTTTAGTGGGAAACCAAAAATGAAATGAAAATAAAAATAAAAATTATTGATTTCGCTCAGAGGGCAATGGAGAGGGTTATGCTCGAAGTTTCTCTGCGAGATTGAATTAGAAATGAGGAGATATGTAGGGGAACCAAAGTCACCGACATAGCCCAAATGCTTGCGAAACTGAAGTGGCAGTGGGCATAGTTTGACGGACAGATGGCTGGTGGCGCAGAAAAGTCCTCGAATGGCGACGAGGTACTGCAAGACCTAGTGTTGGTAGGCCCCCCACATTATGGACCGACGCGCGATAATATGGTTAAGATCGCTGGAATACGTTGGATGAGGGCAGCGCAGGACCGACCGTCGGGGAGATCTTTGGGGGAGGACTTTATCCCCCAGTCAACGTGTTCCGGCTGATGATTGTTAAATTACTTTGATTACTACTACTTACTATTCTACCCGGAACTCATGCGGCAAACGTCCTTTGAGTGACGACCTCACCGCTTCTTACCACTCACGTCGCCTATTTACCGTGAAGATGTTCTACTTATTCATTTTGTACTTACTTGAGCTTCAGCATATTTGCTGCTTTGGCGTACTGGCTACTTGAGACTTTAAAAAATAAAATACAGCATCCATGACTTCAATTATTATACTCAACAAGCAATAAAAAATGCATTTATAGAGCTTTTACATCCAGAGTTCTACTGCAAAGACATAAATTACCTTCGCGAGAGATGGGAGAAATGTATCGATAACCAAAAAAAAATCTAAATGTATTAGTACAAATTGACTTAACGTGTGAAATTACTTAAAAAAGTAGCAGAGGGCTAACATCTAAGCGGCCGCAAGGCCAGGCAGTACTCGTATTTTATGTAAGGGCCTCATTACCGGGGCCGTTCAGCTGTGTAATATATTAGAGGGAGAGACGACAAAGGTTGCATAGCAGTTTGCATGTTTGTCTATTAATACTTCCGACAAGAAATACAAGTTTTGCTTTGTTTTAAACACATAATTATTAATATAATTTTAATATTATAAATGGAAAATATACGGAAGATCTAGTAACTATGATAGGTTCTCCGAATTACGCCGTGAAACAAAACGTTTAGTAGCAGAATGCTATGATTTATTTATTGATAAGGCCGAAAATAATATTCATAACAATTATAAAAAATTCTGGGCATTTGAAAAATCTAAGCGAAGTAGTAATTGTATTCCAGACTGTATGTACTATGATGATGATACTGGATCAGACGGTCAAATGATAGCTAATATGTTTAACACATTCTTTAGCTCCACTTTTACAGCCGATTCAAATACTAGATTTAGCCATCATAACTTACCATTAAGCTATACTCAAACTTTTGTGAGAACAATAGACATTACACTTGAAAAGGTAGAAAAGTACTTGTTAAAACTTGACCCATCCAAAGGAAGTGGTCCCTATTATTTACACCCAATTTTACTGAAGGCTTGTAGTAGACAAATTTCAATACCTTTAGATATACTCTTTAGGAAATCTTTACATTCAGGTAGTTTACCATCAATATGGAAAATGTCTTTAATTGTCCCCATTTTTAAAAGTGGTGACAGACATAATATTAAAAACTATCGTGGGATTTCAAAGATATCGGTCATCCCAAAATTATTTGAAAAAATAATCTATGACACTTTATTTCCTTTATTACGAGCACTAATTATTCCACAGCAACATGGATTTGTAAATAAACGCTCGACGGAAACTAACCTTTGCGAATTTCTAGATGAAGTATTGGATGCCTTAAATAATGGATTCCAGGTAGACACAATTTATACCGACTATTCAAAGGCGTTCGATAAAATTTCGCATGTCCGACTATTATTTAAACTTGAGCGTATCGGTATTCAAGGAGACCGTCTAAGATGGCTGGAGTCGTATCTCCATAACAGAACGCAAGCGGTAGCTGTTAAAGGATTTATTTCTAGTTTTGTCCCTGTTACATCTGGCGTTCCTCAGGGCTCTCACCTTGGCCTATTGTTATTTAACATATTTATTAATGATGATACAAAGCGATTTAATTGAGTTAGGAAACTATTGTTCCGCTAATGACTTATACCTCAATGTTGACAAATGCTGTATGATTAAATTCGAGGAAAAAATGCAAATTTTATTCAAATATAAAATAAACAAAGAACGAATAAAAGACCTTGGGGTAACGCTAGATTCGGCTCTCTTATTTGAAAATCATATAGACAATATGACAGCAAAAGCTTATATAATGCTTATGTCAGGCCATATTTAGAATATGCCTTGACTGCTTGGAACCCACGTTATACAAAATATATAGATGTTATAGAAAGTGTACAAAATAAATTTATTAAAATATTAAATTATAAGTTTCAAAATTGTAATACTCCTCAATATAATTACCTATCTTTACAACAGCGTAGAGAACACAGAGATCAAGGTTTCCTTTTCAAAATATTACATGACTTAATTGATTCCAATCGTATTTTAAGTAACATTAAACTTAACTGTCCAAAACATTATACACGTTCTATAGATACATTCTTTATCCCTGTTCGTAGAACTAATTATACTAGCAATTGTTTTATTTTAAGAGCATGCAACACTTATAATAATAATTATAGTCACTTAGACATTTTTCATAGCAGCTATCCAACTTTTACTAAAAAAATTAAAGAATATCATAAACATTCTCAAAATATGTCCAACCGATAAATTTGATAAATTTTGTTTCATTTGTATTTTTGTGTACTTTTTTCGCCTTATGTTTAATTGTATATAAAATCGTTATTATTAAATATTAAGCTGTTTGTTTTCCAATAAATAAATAAATAAATAATGACCTTTTACTATCTTAGACTGTGTTATGTAGCAGGCAAATTGCATAATTTGGGGTTTTACAAACGGCCTCGTCTGCTTACAAACGCTATTGCTATATTTCCGACATTGATAATTGTAATTATATGGTGACCATGATAAAAAATCAGGATGGACAAGGCTGAGTTTATTTCAGTAATCAGGTACCATGAAGTCCTAAGTAATAGTAAAATTGATATCAATGTGGCACAAAAAGGTATATTATAAATAAAAAAAAACAATTTTTTGAAGTCAATTACATCATACATTTGGTAAAGTTAAAAATTTAAGACTTCAAAGAACATTACAAAATTAACAGACATATACCTATGTACACATAATATGATTAGAAAAATCAGTAATTTAGTCTAACATATTTATCATACATTGAAGACATTATTATATTAAAAAAAAGAAATAAATATTTTATTTTCATGACAATTTTTTTTATTTTACTACTAAGATTTAACTGCAAAACTTGTTAAAAACATGCACTTTGTAATTTTTAATATAACAAAACTACTATATTATACTGCTTTAAATTATAAAAATAAGCCTTTAAAAACAAGTAGGTACAAATAATAAGAAAAATAAGTTTTTTGAAATTTTCATCACACCTAGAAGACTTAATAAAAAAACAAAAAAATATTTACTTGCAATTGTCAAACTTGATATTGTGACCCACAAAAAACATTCTTCTTGACTGACAAAAAAGACAATGATTATTTTGTCAGTATCTATGAGTATTTAATACTACTATGTCATAATATACTTGTTAAGTGTTTACACGGACTGTTGGACTCTGAGGGCTATCCTTTTTTATAATAAGATAGTCCACATCGCCATTACACATTACGTCGTACTTTCTTTACGAATCGTATTCCGCATGTGTCCTCCGAACACCAGAATTCATGGACACTTTAGCATTTTTTGAAAACTACAATTTGCCGCGGCCTTTTGTAGTATTGTAGTGTTGTAGCCTTTTATAAACGGACGACCCCGTTTATAAACAGCGGAATCAGACAAACTGCCTGCGACATATTATATACTTCAACATTAAGACACTTTAATTTTTAGCACGATATTTGTTTTCATATAAATTTAGTGATCCGGTTCCAACCTGCATGAAAAGTTTGGAAAAAATTAGTCCGTATTCTAATAATTTGCCACAGTTTGGCAAATTATTGATATTTATAGCTCGAAGTGTTAAATTTAAAAATTTGGATAATGCTCAAGTATAGCTGTTATTTTTCGATGTCGATGCCAAAAACTGTATTAGTAGAGAGTGGAACGCAGCTTGGCTCCGCCTGGTGCAATAAATATTCTATATATTCCTGACAAACTTCCGTTGTATTCGTTCACTTTATGATTATGACTACCGGCTCGGGAGTTTCGCCAAACACCCAGGTGTAAATACGTTCTCATGTGCAACATATTCTACTAATATTATAAAAGTGAAAGTTTTTGATTGTTTACACACACAGTGTATGTTTGTTACTTCTTCACGCAAAATATTTTAATGATACTTTACAATAATATAGCTTACACATCAGAATAACATATAGGCTATAATTTATAAAGATATAGCGTGAATTATCCAAAATATAACGATAGTATCGAGGAGGTAGGAAAAAATCTGAAATCTGCAAGCTATTCATGCGTGCTCAAAAAAAAACCATATGAGTTACAAATATACATGCCACTAATATGATATATGCGAAAATTTTGTAAGAATGTTTGGATGTTTTTTTTTACTTTTTCGCGCAAAATCTTCTAAATGGATTTTGATGAAGCTTTACAATAATATAATTTACACATCAGAATAACACATAGGCTATAATTTATAAAGAGATAGATATACAGTATTATAAATGCTAAATTTGCTAAATGTTAATAATGTATATATGTAAGTTTGTAACCCTTTCACGCAAAAACTACTGAATGGGTTTTGATTAAACTTTACGAAATTGTGAAAATGTTACGAAAGTGTCAAGTAATTAGGAAGAAACCCTGCCATCTGCGAGCTATTCTAACGTGTGCCACAAAAACTGTTGGAGTTACACGTATACAATAATAATGGAAATCTTTATATTAATAAGTCCTACAAAACAGCACATGACAGCATATAAAATATCTATTTACGTGTAAGCCAATATCACCAAACAGTGAATCATAAAAGCATTAAAATATGATAATTCATTTCTTCATTTTTTGGTAGTAACATCCTAATATCAAAATATATACTATTATTGCATCTGGTATTTAAAGTAGAAAAACTTTGTTTTTTATGGTACATTTTTTGAAAAAATATATATTATAATAGGTACGACGATGACGATAAACAACTGAGTTCGCGATATTATGGTGCGGTCCAGTGGCGGGCGATTGGAAAACTACGGAGTTATTAATTTTAAGCGCCTGCAATTAGAATTTAAAGTTGCATTCTCATTGCCTATCAACAAATCGCAGGGTGAAATCTTAAAAGAAGTACGCATAAATTAAAAAATTATATATAAAAAATTATGGGAATTATAAAAATAATTTTATGTATTTTTCCATAATTTTTTTTTCTTAGTAAGTAGTTTTTTTTTTAAGCGGCAAATCGCCCGTGCGAAATCGAAGCACGTCGTCAAAATTGGCGAGCAGCTTTCCAGTTACCCGACCGGAACACGCAAGTTCTGGTCGTTGTCGAAAGCTGCTCTTGGTAACTTCAACCAGCCGTCCATGCCGCCGTTGCACATGAGGAAAGACACCCTGGCCCATACGGCAAAAGAGAAAGCCGATCTCCTGTGCACTCTTTTTGCCTCCAACTCGACTCTTGACGACAACGGAAAAACACCGCCGACCATCCCGCGGTGTCAGAGCTCCATGCCTGAAGTACAGTTCCGACAGAAAACTGTTAGGCGAGCTCTGTTTTCGTTGGACGTCAGGAAGTCGAGCGGGCCGGATGGCATTTTTCCAATCGTGCTTAGAATGTGTGCCCCTCAGTTGACGCCGGTGCTAACGCGTTTATTCCGGCACTCTTATTCAAAAGGCGTAGTCCCTACTGGTTTACTGCTTGATATTTATTCCATGATCCATTTCATTATTTTTCATGACTCATTTTTTTATTTTACTACTCAGTTTTAACTGCAAATCTTGTTAAAAACATGCATTTTGTAATTTTTAATATAAGAATACTACTATATTTATATATAAAAACATATGAAAATAAGCCTTTAAAAAACAAATAGGTACAAATAATAAGAAAAATAAGTTTTTTGAAATTTTCATCACACCTAGAAGACTTAATAAAAAAAAAACAAAAAAATATTTACTTGCAATTGTCAAACTTGATATTCTGACCCACAAAAAACATTCTTCTTGACTGGCAAAAAAAACAATGATTATTTTGTCAGTATCTATGAGTATTTAATACTACTATGTCATAATATACTTGTTGAGTCTTTACACGGACTGTTGGACTCTGAGGGCTATCCTTTTTTATAATAAGATAGTCCACATCGCCATTACTTATTACGTCGTACTTTCTTTACGAATCGTATTCCGCATGTGTCCTCCGAACACCAGAATTCATGGACACTTTAGCATTTTTTGAAAACTACGATTTGCCGCAGCATTTTATAGTATTATAGTGTTGTAGCCTTTTATAAACGGACGACCCCGTTTATAAACAGCGGATCATACAAACTGCCTGCGACATATTATATACTTCAACATTAAGACACTTTAATTTTTAGCACGATATTTGTTTTCATATAAATTTAGTGATCCGGTTCCAACCTGCATGAAAAGTTTGGAAAAAATTAGTCCATATTCTAATAATTTGCCACAGTTTGGCAAATTATTGATATTTATAGCTCGAAGTATTAAATTTAAAAATCTTGATAATGCTCAAGTATAGCTGTTATTTTTCGATGTCGATGCCAAAAACTGTATTAGTAGAGAGTGGAACGCAGCTCGGCTCCGCCTGGTGCAATAAATATTCTATATATTCCTGACAAACTTCCGTTGTATTCGTTCACTTTATGATTATGACTACCGGCTCGGGAGTTTCGCCAAACAACCAGGTGTAAATACGTTCTCATGTGCAACATATTCTACTAATATTATAAAAGTGAAAGTTTTTGATTGTTTACACACACAGTGTATGTTTGTTACTTCTTCACGCAAAATATTTTAATGATACTTTACAATAATATAGCTTACACATCAGAATAACATATAGGCTATAATTTATAAAGATATAGCGTGAATTATCCAAAATATAACGATAGTATCGAGGAGGTAGGAAAAAATCTGAAATCTGCAAGCTATTCATGCGTGCTCAAAAAAAAACCATATGAGTTACAAATATACATGCCACTAATATGATATATGCGAAAATTTTGTAAGAATGTTTGGATGTTTTTTTTTACTTTTTCGCGCAAAATCTTCTAAATGGATTTTGATGAAGCTTTACAATAATATAATTTACACATCAGAATAACACATAGGCTATAATTTATAAAGAGATAGATATACAGTATTATAAATGCTAAATTTGCTAAATGTTAATAATGTATATATGTAAGTTTGTAACCCTTTCACGCAAAAACTACTGAATGGGTTTTGATTAAACTTTACGAAATTGTGAAAATGTTACGAAAGTGTCAAGTAATTAGGAAGAAACCCTGCCATCTGCGAGCTATTCTAACGTGTGCCACAAAAACTGTTGGAGTTACACGTATACAATAATAATGGAAATCTTTATATTAATAAGTCCTACAAAACAGCACATGACAGCATATAAAATATCTATTTACGTGTAAGCCAATATCACCAAACAGTGAATCATAAAAGCATTAAAATATGATAATTCATTTCTTCATTTTTTGGTAGTAACATCCTAATATCAAAATATATACTATTATTGCATCTGGTATTTAAAGTAGAAAAACTTTGTTTTTTATGGTACATTTTTTGAAAAAATATATATTATAATAGGTACGACGATGACGATAAACAACTGAGTTCGCGATATTATGGTGCGGTCCAGTGGCGGGCGATTGGAAAACTACGGAGTTATTAATTTTAAGCGCCTGCAATTAGAATTTAAAGTTGCATTCTCATTGCCTATCAACAAATCGCAGGGTGAAATCTTAAAAGAAGTACGCATAAATTAAAAAATTATATATAAAAAATTATGGGAATTATAAAAATAATTTTATGTATTTTTCCATAATTTTTTTTTCTTAGTAAGTAGTTTTTTTTTTAAGCGGCAAATCGCCTGTGCGAAATCGAAGCACGTCGTCAAAATTGGCGAGCAGCTTTCCAGTTACCCGACCGGAACACGCAAGTTCTGGTCGTTGTCGAAAGCTGCTCTTGGTAACTTCAACCAGCCGTCCATGCCGCCGTTGCACATGAGGAAAGACACCCTGGCCCATACGGCAAAAGAGAAAGCCGATCTCCTGTGCACTCTTTTTGCCTCCAACTCGACTCTTGACGACAACGGAAAAACACCGCCGACCATCCCGCGGTGTCAGAGCTCCATGCCTGAAGTACAGTTCCGACAGAAAACTGTTAGGCGAGCTCTGTTTTCGTTGGACGTCAGGAAGTCGAGCGGGCCGGATGGCATTTCTCCAATCGTGCTTAGAATGTGTGCCCCTCAGTTGACGCCGGTGCTAACGCGTTTATTCCGGCACTCTTATTCAAAAGGCGTAGTCCCTACTGGTTTACTGCTTGATATTTATTCCATGATCCATTTCATTATTTTTCATGACTCATTTTTTTATTTTACTACTCAGTTTTAACTGCAAATCTTGTTAAAAACATGCATTTTGTAATTTTTAATATAAGAATACTACTATATTTATATATAAAAACATATGAAAATAAGCCTTTAAAAACAAATAGGTACAAATAATAAGAAAAATAAGTTTTTTGAAATTTTCATCACACCTAGAAGACTTAATAAAAAAAAAACAAAAAAATATTTACTTGCAATTGTCAAACTTGATATTCTGACCCACAAAAAACATTCTTCTTGACTGGCAAAAAAAACAATGATTATTTTGTCAGTATCTATGAGTATTTAATACTACTATGTCATAATATACTTGTTGAGTCTTTACACGGACTGTTGGACTCTGAGGGCTATCCTTTTTTATAATAAGATAGTCCACATCGCCATTACTCATTACGTCGTACTTTCTTTACGAATCGTATTCCGCATGTGTCCTCCGAACACCAGAATTCATGGACACTTTAGCATTTTTTGAAAACTACGATTTGCCGCAGCATTTTATAGTATTGTAGTGTTGTAGCCTTTTATAAACGGACGACCCCGTTTATAAACAGCGGATCATACAAACTGCCTGCGACATATTATATACTTCAACATTAAGACACTTTAATTTTTAGCACGATATTTGTTTTCATATAAATTTAGTGATCCGGTTCCAACCTGCATGAAAAGTTTGGAAAAAATTAGTCCGTATTCTAATAATTTGCCACAGTTTGGCAAATTATTGATATTTATAGCTCGAAGTATTAAATTTAAAAATTTGGATAATGCTCAAGTATAGCTGTTATTTTTCGATGTCGATGCCAAAAACTGTATTAGTCGAGAGTGGAACGCAGCTCGGCTCCGCCTGGTGCAATAAATATTCTATATATTCCTGACAAACTTCCGTTGTATTCGTTCACTTTATGATTATGACTACCGGCTCGGGAGTTTCGCCAAACACCCAGGTGTAAATACGTTCTCATGTGCAACATATTCTACTAATATTATAAAAGTGAAAGTTTTTGAGTGTTTACACACAGTGTATGTTTGTTACTTCTTCACGCAAAATATTTTAATGATACTTTACAATAATATAGCTTACGCATCAGAATAACATATAGGCTATAATTTATAAAGATATAGCGTGAATTATCCAAAATATAACGATAGTATCGAGGAGGTAGGAAAAAATCTGAAATCTACAAGCTATTCATGCGTGCTCAAAAAAAAACCATATGAGTTACAAATATACATGCCACTAATATGATATATGCGAAAATTTTGTAAGAATGTTTGGATGTTTTTTTTTACTTTTTCGCGCAAAATCTTCTAAATGGATTTTGATGAAGCTTTACAATAATATAATTTACACATCAGAATAACACATAGGCTATAATTTATAAAGAGATAGATATACAGTATTATAAATGCTAAATTTGCTAAATGTTAATAATGTATATATGTAAGTTTGTAACCCTTTCACGCAAAAACTACTGAATGGGTTTTGATTAAACTTTACGAAATTGTGAAAATGTTACGAAAGTGTCAAGTAATTAGGAAGAAACCCTGCCATCTGCGAGCTATTCTAACGTGTGCCACAAAAACTGTTGGAGTTACACGTATACAATAATAATGGAAATCTTTATATTAATAAGTCCTACAAAACAGCACATGACAGCATATAAAATATCTATTTACGTGTAAGCCAATATCACCAAACAGTGAATCATAAAAGCATTAAAATATGATAATTCATTTCTTCATTTTTTGGTAGTAACATCCTAATATCAAAATATATACTATTATTGCATCTGGTATTTAAAGTAGAAAAACTTTGTTTTTTATGGTACATTTTTTGAAAAAATATATATTATAATAGGTACGACGATGACGATAAACAACTGAGTTCGCGATATTATGGTGCGGTCCAGTGGCGGGCGATTGGAAAACTACGGAGTTATTAATTTTAAGCGCCTGCAATTAGAATTTAAAGTTGCATTCTCATTGCCTATCAACAAATCGCAGGGTGAAATCTTAAAAGAAGTACGCATAAATTAAAAAATTATATATAAAAAATTATGGGAATTATAAAAATAATTTTATGTATTTTTCCATAATTTTTTTTTCTTAGTAAGTAGTTTTTTTTTTAAGCGGCAAATCGCCCGTGCGAAATCGAAGCACGTCGTCAAAATTGGCGAGCAGCTTTCCAGTTACCCGACCGGAACACGCAAGTTCTGGTCGTTGTCGAAAGCTGCTCTTGGTAACTTCAACCAGCCGTCCATGCCGCCGTTGCACATGAGGAAAGACACCCTGGCCCATACGGCAAAAGAGAAAGCCGATCTCCTGTGCACTCTTTTTGCCTCCAACTCGACTCTTGACGACAACGGAAAAACACCGCCGACCATCCCGCGGTGTCAGAGCTCCATGCCTGAAGTACAGTTCCGACAGAAAACTGTTAGGCGAGCTCTGTTTTCGTTGGACGTCAGGAAGTCGAGCGGGCCGGATGGCATTTCTCCAATCGTGCTTAGAATGTGTGCCCCTCAGTTGACGCCGGTGCTAACGCGTTTATTCCGGCACTCTTATTCAAAAGGCGTAGTCCCTACTGGTTTACTGCTTGATATTTATTCCATGATCCATTTCATTATTTTTCATGACTCATTTTTTTATTTTACTACTCAGTTTTAACTGCAAATCTTGTTAAAAACATGCATTTTGTAATTTTTAATATAAGAATACTACTATATTTATATATAAAAACATATGAAAATAAGCCTTTAAAAACAAATAGGTACAAATAATAAGAAAAATAAGTTTTTTGAAATTTTCATCACACCTAGAAGACTTAATAAAAAAAAAACAAAAAAATATTTACTTGCAATTGTCAAACTTGATATTCTGACCCACAAAAAACATTCTTCTTGACTGGCAAAAAAAACAATGATTATTTTGTCAGTATCTATGAGTATTTAATACTACTATGTCATAATATACTTGTTGAGTCTTTACACGGACTGTTGGACTCTGAGGGCTATCCTTTTTTATAATAAGATAGTCCACATCGCCATTACTCATTACGTCGTACTTTCTTTACGAATCGTATTCCGCATGTGTCCTCCGAACACCAGAATTCATGGACACTTTAGCATTTTTTGAAAACTACGATTTGCCGCAGCATTTTATAGTATTGTAGTGTTGTAGCCTTTTATAAACGGACGACCCCGTTTATAAACAGCGGATCATACAAACTGCCTGCGACATATTATATACTTCCACATTAAGACACTTTAATTTTTAGCACGATATTTGTTTTCATATAAATTTAGTGATCCGGTTCCAACCTGCATGAAAAGTTTGGAAAAAATTAGTCCGTATTCTAATAATTTGCCACAGTTTGGCAAATTATTGATATTTATAGCTCGAAGTATTAAATTTAAAAATTTGGATAATGCTCAAGTATAGCTGTTATTTTTCGATGTCGATGCCAAAAACTGTATTAGTAGAGAGTGGAACGCAGCTCGGCTCCGCCTGGTGCAATAAATATTCTATATATTCCTGACAAACTTCCGTTGTATTCGTTCACTTTATGATTATGACTACCGGCTCGGGAGTTTCGCCAAACACCCAGGTGTAAATACGTTCTCATGTGCAACATATTCTACTAATATTATAAAAGTGAAAGTTTTTGAGTGTTTACACACACAGTGTATGTTTGTTACTTCTTCACGCAAAATATTTTAATGATACTTTACAATAATATAGCTTACGCATCAGAATAACATATAGGCTATAATTTATAAAGATATAGCGTGAATTATCCAAAATATAACGATATATCGAGGAGGTAGGAAAAAATCTGAAATCTACAAGCTATTCATGCGTGCTCAACAAAAACCGTATGAGTTACAAATATACATGCCACTAATATGATATATGCGAAAGTTTGTAAGAATGTTTGGATGTTTGTTTTTTACTTTTTCGCGCAAAATCTACTAAATGGATTTTGATGAAGCCTTACAATAATATAATTTACATATCAGAATAACACATAGGCTATAATTTATAAAGAGATATACAGTATTATAAATGCTAAATTTGCTAAATGTTAATAATGTATATATGTAAGTTTTGTAACCCTTTCACGCAAAAACTACTGAATGGGTTTTGATAAAACTTCACGAAATTTTTACAACGTTACGAAAGTGTCTAGTAAGTAGGAATAAACCCTGCCATCTGCGAGCTATTCTAACGTGTGCCACAAAACTGTTGGAATTACACGTATACTATAATAATGGAAATCTTTATATTAATAAGTCCTACAAAACATTACATGACAGCAAATAAAATATTTATTTACGTGTAAGCCAATATCATCAAATAGTGAATCATAAAAACATTAAAATATGATAATTTATTTCTTCATTTTTTGGTAGTAACATATTGATCCTAATATCGAAATATATACTATTATTGCATCTGGTATTTAAAGTAGATAAACTTTGTTTTTTATGCTAGATTTTTTGAAAAAATATTTATTATAATAGTAACGACGATGACGATAAACAACTGAGTTCGCGATATTATGGTGCGGTCCAGTGGCGGGCGATTGGACAACTGCGGAGTTATTAATTTTAAGCGCCTGCAATTAGAATTTAAAGTTGCATTTTCATTGACCATCAACAAATCGAAGGGTGAAATCTTAAAAGAAGTACGCATAAATTAAAAAATAATATATAAAATAGTATGGGAATTATAAAAATAATTTTATGTATTTTTTCTATAATTTTTTTTTCTTAGTAAATACTGTTATGTATTAGGGTATTTTAATAACTGTTTACGGCTTGAAACGCCCACATCCTAGAGGTTTACATTATTACCGTTGGTTTTACTTCGGATCTGGAATCCTAAGAGGCTTGTAATAGCGGGATATCTGAGGAGAGCAGTTACTGCTACCTTTAGAGACATTAGTCAGTTAACGTTTCACCGCTTCATTACACTAAACTAACGCTTCACCTCTCACACGTAATTAACTGTGCTAGTTGGAACATTGACGTACCGTCAATTATATTATAAATAACGAGCTACATGATTCCAATTGATTTACTGGAAGCTAGTGTTTAATATTTAACCGACTTCAAAAAAGGAGAAGGTTCTCAATTCATCGGTATGTTCTTTTTTATGATTGTTACCTCAAAACGCTCGACTGGGTGAACCTTGATTGATTTTGATAATTATTTTTTTTATTTGAAAGCTGGTGCTTCCCATGTGGTCCCATTGTAATTTGGTCTAGATCTGACCATGGCATCCATGAGAAAACCATAAAAGTCTTAAATTTACTATACATACGTATAGCAAAGTGCAAAAATAAATTTACTAATAACTCAATATCGCGCCAACCGATTACGATGATTCTTTTTTTATTGGAAAGGATATACTTCAAAGATAGTTTGGTGAGAGTTTGGTTCTCATTATGGAATCCATGACAAAGTAACGGAACTCTTCAATTCTTAGGAGAAAATTAACGATACTCTATTTAATGCTATCCGGATATTTAATGGTCGTTACCAATTTACTATCTAGAGATAGAGATAAATTACTACCTTCTACTGTCAGTAATTACCTGTCAATAATCTGAAGCTGTGCCAATATGCCCGATAAGTCATTATCGCCTTATATTGGGACGCGTGATTTGCAAATTCCATATAAACTTTATATTGCTGGTAAGCTATTATACATCGTCCCATTGATAGACAGCGTGCACGGATAAGGTGAGTTACCGTCGATTAGTTTATTGGGACAGAAAAGTCAAGATAGTTACGATTTTTATCTCAAGTAAGAGATAAACTGAATATTGGGAACGGCTGTAAGTCATATACCATAACATAGTTATGGTCAAGTTATTGTCGTAGTCGAATATGATGATCAATGGGACTTCTTAACGACTTACAGTAAGGGTGCGATCTGTGGCAGAATTTCTAACTGTCTAATCAAATTGTACAGCATTGACGTTCATTATTGCATTGAAAAATTTAGTATATCTACATATATTAATATATTATATAAAAAAAATTAACAAAAATACAACCGACTTCAAAAACACTATTCCAAAACAATAGATATAATGCATACTAAAATGTATAAAAATAGTTGCGTATTTTTATACAATCTAATTAATTAATCTAATTCTAGTTACGATTATTGTAATTTTTGCAGTCGGTGTCATCCAAGATAGGTTTGTTACTACATACATAGTTATAGGTGAGATGTGCTTGAGTCATGAGGAGGCGAGACGCGAGAGCAGGTCGCGACGGAAAGACACCGATTCCAAAAATAACAATAATCGTAACTAGAATTAGATTGTATTAAAATACGCAATTATTTTTATACTTATTAGTGCACATTATATCTATTGTTTTGGAATAGTGTTTTTGAAGTCGTTTCTTTTTTTGTTATTTTTTTTGTTAATATTATGTTCAAGTCTACATCATACATACGGTAGAATAAGCTCTGAGCACGGTACGTTAAAACCCCGCTCTAATCCTTAACAAATAAAATAATAAAATGACAACAGATAAAATATTGCACAAACAATCCGTGTTAAATTTATGAAAGAATATTGGTTTACTGCCACGTTACAATAAATATTAATAATATGATTCCCCAAGATTCGTTTAAAATTGAACCTTGATTTATAATAAAGTTTTTAACTGACGTAAGTCACAAAGAGATTATAAGTAGATCAAACATGGTGGATAATTAAGTCGACCATGTCATAAAACGTTTTAATCACTTTATCATGCATCATGCAATGAGCATATAATATAATAAAGTTAGCAAACTAACCACATAAAGGTTCTTGAAATGAGTTTGGTGAAATTTTATTAGTTTTTACGATTATTGCATTTAAAATGGTTTGATGGTCTCCATGCATTTAAACTATTTAAGTATCAAACATTAAACAGGTCGATAATGTTTTACTACAGTCTGCTAAATTTTGTTTGTTTATGCCGAAGATAGAGTGATAATGTATATATTAACTTTAAATCATTTTGGATATAAATAAGATTAAAGTGTCTATTTGCATTGCCAAAACAATAGGTAGCTAACTACTTAATGCATATATTAAGACTAAGAAACAAGAACAATAATAGTTACGTTGTATAGTTTAGTTTGAGTTCTTATATACAGTTGTGAAACAATTAAATTCAGGCAAATAAAAAAAAGTGTGCGTAACGCATATAATTACTACGCTAGTGTGCTATAGAATAATGATAATCACATGATAATTGATAACAGATCTATCTAAACCGATTTTCGTGCTCTCAAACGAAGCCAGACTTTCTGAAAGTAAGGAAAATATTTAGTAAGTTAACCAAGAACTTTTTTTTATGAAATTAAGGGACGAAACGAGCAGGACATTCAGTTGATGGTATTTGATACGCCCTGCCCATTACAATGCAGTGCAGGATTCTTGAAAAAGACAAATATTCTGAGTGGCACTAAAATAGCGCTTGTCACCTCGAGACATTGCCCAGTAATTTCACTAGCTATTCTATAGCGCCCTTCAGGCCGACATACACAATAATACTTACACATTACTGCTTCACGGCAGAAATAAATGCCGTTGTGGTACCCATAATCCGGCATCCTGTGCAAAGGAGCCTCCCACTGGTGGGAGCGGTTCTTCCACTAGACCCATTCATCACTGACCAACACCATCGCCATTCACGAGGAGATACAGTTATCGTGTTGAAACAGCTGAAACATGATCGGCACGTTATGATGGCCGTTTTGACGTTTGTCCACTCATGAAGTTTCGTATTAATTAATAATTACATTGAAGGAGCAAATTACTGTTCTTTATTGTCAATAGTGACGTGCAGTTAGTCATAAAAATTTATCGAATGTATAATTTTAGGACACAAAATGTATTTATTACATAGATTTCTAAACTATATTATGTATTGTATTCCATTTCAATTTTACCTTTATACATTTCAAATATGAAACAAACACAGTGATAACAAATTGTTCAGTACAGTAAAAATATCCATTCATATCAGTAGGTGAATGGAATAGAATAGAATGAATTAGTAATCATAAAGGTATGAAGTACCTACATGAGACAATCGCCGCACTGGACTTGTCATCGACCTCCAGATGGATCAAAGGTATACTCAAGAGTAGCCGTTATCGCCATTCGTCACAAGAGACTGTTACCGCTGAACTGAGAACCTTTGACTTTTATAACTCAAACGTTCGTCACAACTCACATGCCAATGCAGCACTTTTTAATCTTTATTAAACTTAAATTGTAACGGATCTCGTATATTCATCATCATAGTAAAGATACTATGTTTATACTATATGTCCTATCTACGTGTAGATTTTCGTGTAAGCTTCTGTTCGCTCAGGCTCTGAGATGAACCCTTATATTGTGTAATTATATTCAGTTTTACCAGTGCCTTAGTACCTTTAGACAGGATGCCGGCTAGATTATGGGTACCACAACTGCGCCTATTTTTTGTTTTGGTCTGAAGGGCGTCGTAGCTAGTGAAATTACTGACCAAATGAGACTTAACATCTTACGTCTCAAGGTGACGAGCGCAATTGTAGTGCCGCTCACAACTTTTGATTTTTCAAGAATCCTGAGTGGCACTGAATTGTAATGGTCAGGGCGTATCAATTACCATTAGTTGAACGTCCTGCTCGTCTCGTCCCTTTTTTGAGTTTTATTCCCTACTACCTTCGCACGCTACACTACAAGATTAATTTTTTCTCTTTTTGTTACTTATCTATCGGATATGAATATAACTTTTGTGTTGCCTGGTAACTTCATACTTTTATTAATCATTGATAATATGTTTCAAATACGTTATAGTATTTTATGCAACAGTTCTATGCAATGAAAGACGCCACGAACGTTTTTTGACTTAGTTATAGAACGTGTCGCATAAAATATTTTTACTACGACTTGGAAATTTAATTTATTAATAAAAAAACAAAAACCACAAGTTTTCGAGTTAAATTTAGAAATGGGCAGGAAATGTATTGTACACCGAAACACTCACCAGAGATAAGTACCTATGTACTTATCTCTGGTGTGTGGTTTGCAAAGAGGATGTTAATATTACGTACATGTACCTAATCCTGGTATTATTTCTACTACAAGGAATGGATAAGGATAACTACAGAGGTATCTATTATATATATATATATATAATGTGGCGTTCAGGTAGATGCTCTTGGACGCCACGGGTTATCCTGCCTAAAATCGGCAGGCCGTATCAGTCGTCACGCCAGCATTAATGAAGTCATCCGCAGGGCATTTGCCGCTCTTAATATACCAGCTGCTTTAGAGCCAAATGGTATTACCCGCCGCGATGGCAAGCGTCCTGATGGAATGACGCTGGTGGCTTGGGCACGGGGAAGGGCGCTGGTGTGGGACGCTACTTGCGTCGACACTCTGGCTCCTTCTCATGTCCATGTTACGTCAGTTGGTACTGGGGCTGCTGCTTCGACTGCCGAAGACAGCAAGCGTCGCAAATATGTTGGTCTCAGTGAGTCATACATCTTTGTGCCGTTTGGTGTCGAGACACTTGGCCCGTGGGGCCCAGAGGCGCGGAGAATGTTCAAAATACTATCTTCGCGCCTCAATAAGGCTACTGGAAACCCAAGCGCTGGCAGCTATTTCGGTCAACGGATCAGCCTTGCTATCCAACGGGGTAATGCTGCCAGTATTCTTGGTACGCTTCCACGTAATGATAGTTTTAATTTTATGTAGTCGTAGTATTGTAAATATAGTTATAAGATTTGTTTTGATTAAATAAACATTCGTTTTTATATATATATATATATATGTATGTATATATATATATATATTGTTTGATTATTGTCGGCACTTTTATCAACTTTTAAAATGTAAAAAAGTGGTTATAGTGGCATAACTACAGTAGTGACATACGGTTCTTTAATAATGTAGAACATTTTTTTATTGTTCTATCATCAATAGTTTCTGCAGCGCACGCGATGGCAAATTTATTATTTAAGATAAATTTTTTCACATTTTGGGTTGTATTATTGCATTTTTAGGAGGGATCACTATTTATTTTTGAAAATTTATTTTATTTTTATTAAATTCCCATGATGTATGAAATTCACGTCATTCTCTCTGAAGGTTCCATTAAATTAGGTTCCCAGCATAAATATTTCTTTTAAATAACTGAATCTACCATACTTATGTTCAGAAAAGTTCATGAGAAGAACATACAAGATACTCAACGGTCACTCTTTTCAATCCAATTGAGTATTTTGTAAAAGCTGTAATATACATAATAACTTTGCTTGTATTAGCACCAATATAGTGTTCAAAGTTAAAAGCGATTAAATTTATGTATTAGTCTTTAGTTAAATTTTATATTTCATAAATAGTAATACATAGCACGGTGTATAATTAATATAAATTATCGTATATTGGATGCATCAACGTCTAAGGATGCTTTGTGAACATGATGGTCATGGTTACTGTGATAATGTGTAATCTTATCCAAAAAATACAAAGATATATATACTTTAACCTGCCCTCTCTTCGCACATATTTGACGGAAGGAGACGACCCATGGAATGCATGTTATGGCTCTGATCTCAATGCGTCTGTTACCCAGAGATGTAAAATTAAATGTCTCTTTTTAGCTTAAATAATATGTGTAAAAGAATTTCGAACTTTGCATCTCTCTTCCCAAGAGAAGGTTGTCTTTGATGAAGGCTTAGATGGCACTTGCCCAAAGCCAACCTCAGGTGGTGTTTAGTGGGTAGGCATTAAGTTTTTACGTGAGTCCCACATAACCAACGCAGACTTAGACTGCGTTGGTATGCATGAGCATCACTTCCCTTCCATCGTTATCCCGGAGGGTAGCCCCTTCCCGTTGTCTGGGCGCAAAAAGAAAACCGAACAAAAAAACAACCGACTTCAAATACACTACAAAAAATAATTGCGTATTTTTATACAATCTAATTAATTAATCTAATACTAGTTATGATTATTATTGTTTTTGGAATCGGTGTCCTTCCGCCGCGACCGGCTCTCGCCTCTCGCCTCCTCACGACTCAAGCACATGTCACCTATAATTATATATGTAGTTACAAACCTATCATGGACAACACCGACTTGAATATCCTAATAGCATAAAAAATATTCGACCGAGTATCGATAATTTGCTCCTAAGAATTGAAGAGCTCCGCTACTTTTCGTAATCATAATAATTCCGTAATCAGAACCTAACCAAACTCTCACCAAACTATCTTTGAAGTATATCCTTTCCAATAAAAAAAGAATCATCGAAATCGGTTGGCGCAATATTAAGTTATTCGTAAATTTATCATCCACATACGTACCTATAGCAAATTTTAGATTATTATGGTTTTCTCTATCTGGATCTATTTGGATGCCACTGTCATATCTGGACCAAATTACAATGAACCTACACGGGAAGCACCAGCTTTCAAATAAAAAAAGAATCATCAAAATTGGTTCACCCAGTCGAATTTTGAGGTAACAAACATAAAAAAAAAACACACCGACGAATTGAGAACATTTTCTTTTTTGAAGTCAGTTAAAAAAATAGACCCCTTCAAAACTTCAGATTAATTTCAAACTTCGTACACTTAACATCAGTAATTTTAATGGTCTATCAAATTCTTCTCACTATATTCTTCAGGATTAGCGATTTTTTTATGTCCGACACCCGGTAGTGTCATCATGTCGCTGGCGATCTGGCGGTCCGAAAATTCGACTAATCGATTCATCGTTTTTGAAAATAAAAAAGGAAAAACAAACAATATAATATTTCCGTTTTACTTAAGGCTTTTCTGATGTAATTATAAGATGCAATAATTCTACAGCAGAAGCTAATATTTTAATATAAAGTTACAATACGTAACATTATATTCAAATTTAATGTTAAATATTGTGGTTACATATTATTATAATGTTAAATTGTATTATTTGGATCAGTATCTGTTGTTTGTTCATAGAATTGTTTCAGATCTGATATTATGATTTCGTAAAGGTGTGTAAGAACGAGTCTTCAGATTTAACTTTATTTTATTTTATTTTGTTTTATTTGGGGAGCTTACAGCAACATTTACAAATCGGTCAAGTAAACATAATTGTAAATGCCATTTATAAGCTTCCACAACAACACACAACTTTTAATTGGACATATCGAACTTGCACGAAATGAATCTTCACAACTGTAATTAGAACACAGAGAAGAAAATACAATATGTGACTCTATTGTGTTGCTTTGTAGTGAGGTGTTTGTGAGATTGTAAGACCGCTACAACCATTGTGTACAGTACTTCACCTTCTAACAATATCACTTACACAATCTCGTTTGTTCTTCAATTAGAATAGCGACAGAAACCAGACATTCTTAACATTTTAAATTTACTTTTGTACTTCATACCACTAGTACTGTACATAAAATGAAGAAAATAGTAATTCAGTGAAACACAAAAATATCTTAAATTAGGACATACAAAAATTTTATTTATGAGATAACGTGAGAGAGACAAGCAAGAGATTCTCCCGATGTTAAGTGATATGCCCCGACAATACAACCCAGTGCCGCTCAGGTTTCTTGAAAAACACAACATTCTGAGATATACCGCCATTGCGACTCGTCAATTTAAGCTTTAAAATTCTAGTTCAGTATCAAGTCTAGTTCGAACAGAACTTATTAAAATTTATTATTTATTTTATTAATCAAAGTTACCGACATAGTCCAAATGATTGCGAAACTCAGTGGGTAGGGCACGTAGTTCGGCGGACGATGGCCGTTGGGCAGTAAAGTCCTCGAATGGTGACCACGTACCGGAAGATGCAGTGTTGGTAGCCCCCTCCAAGATGGACCGACGATCTGTTCAAGATCGCCGGAATACGTTGGATGAGGGTTGTGCAGGACCAATCGCCGTGGAAATCTTTGGGGGAGGCCTTTGTCCAGTAGTGGACGTCTTCCAGCTGATGATGATGAGGATGATTCATTTTTTCATCAAAGCGAATTTCTAGATAAACTTATTATAACTTACATTAACTCTCTTACAATAAATACCAGAAGAATCGCTGAAAATATTGCGCTCCCTATGTACTTAGAAGTAATTAAGGTTAGTAAAATAAAATGATATAAAATATTTAATTAGTATCAAAATAAATGGATCAATAAAATACATTGATAAAGATAATATCAATTTATGATAAGCTCGTTTGTGATAAGTAATTATGATCAACATAATATTTATATTATATATTGTAATTTGAACAAAATAACACTACTGAAACAACATGAAATTAAATTAAATAGATGTACAAGAAGCAGCATTGGGTTATATAATGGTTAAGGTATTCAGTAAATTTACATAATAATGTGAACTTACAATCAGGTCTTGAACCTGGGCTCGAGCCAAACGAACTCCGTTTAGTATGGCTAACGAAAATTATTTTATTATAATGTCTGTTACTGTTAAATCTATAGAACACAATTTATTGAAAAGGTTAACTTTAAAATACAATATAGAATGATATATTATAAGCACCTAATATTATCAACTGCCTCTACAAACAAGAAGAGGTTTTCCGTATTGAACTATACTGTTTGTAGGTATGTTATAATAGTTAGTCCATAGGCTGCACTAAAAGTGTCGGGAATGGAATATTTCCACTGTTCCTGTCATATTAAAATCTTTTAATTGAAAACTCCTTGGTTTTAACAATCGAATACCATTTAGTTATTTAAGAAAAGATTCTCGGTCTTGTCACAAGATCTTTTCAAACTTGTTTAGTCGTTGAGAAAATGGAATTGACTTGCTAAAATTCTAGAGCGATGATTTATTATGACTTTCGAAGTGGTTTAACACAAAAACAGTGTGTTGACCGGATGATTTCTGCATTTCGTGATGAAACCCTATCCAAAACCACAATTTATCGCTGGTTTGCTGAATTTCAACGTGGACGTGTCAAGCTCAGTGATGATCCCCGTCAAGGTCGTCCAAAAACTGCATTCACCAAAGAAAACGTTGATGCTGTGCGTAAGCTGATTGAGGAAGATCGACATGTGACATACCGCGAAATTCAGGCAACTTTAGGAATTGAGCATGAGTCAAATACTATATGTTAATTTAATAAGATTAAATAATCTTGCATGAAAAATTAGGTGTAAAAAAGTTGTTTTCCCGATGGATACCGCATTTACTCTGTGAAGAGCAAAAAGCGGCTCACGTTACTTTGTGCGTCAGAACTCTCGAAAGATTCCACGCAGGATCCTCAAATGCTGTATAGAACCGAACCTAAACCGGCCATGTTGCGACTATTCCTCTTGAGGGACAAAGAACGGTTAATGCAGAATGGTGTGCTAGCATTTGTTTGCCACAGGTCGTTTCTGAACTCCGTAAAGAGAACTGCAACCCTGCCCTGTGCTTCTCGGGGGCGTAAAAAGAATAGGGTAGTCCCAGGCCCTAGGGTGTCGTAAGAGGCGACTACGGGCTTATTGAAAGTGGGAGAGTCAGTCTACTGTCTTTTGACGTCAGCACAATCGGTCCGGGTTACTTACCACACTCGCACAGAATACCGGCGTGAAGTAGCGGCCTAGTGCTGCTACGTTTCGCATAGGTTAGTGTCGAGGACCGGAGGCCGTGCTTACAGATCCCCTCCGCATAAATCGTAGTCTTGGGTGATTTCAACGGGCACAATGCCGAATGGCTGGGATCACGTACCACAGACTACGCAGGGCGTGCATAATTTTGCATTGACGTATGGTCTGTCCCAATTGGTTGAGTCGCCAACGCGGCTCCCTTATGTGGATAGCCACATGCCGTCCTTATTAGATCTTCTGCTGACTACACATCCCAATGGTTACCAGGTCTTTGTCGATGCCCCTCTCGGAAAGTCCGACCATTGCCTGGTCAGGAGTGTAGTGCCCATCCGACGCCAACGTCGCAGACCACCAGCGACCCACCACGTTTGGCACTACAAGTCAGCAGATTGAGAAAGGTTGCGTTCCTTTTTTGCATCCTACCCTTGGGGCACAGGTTGTTTCCCTTCGGATGATCCTAGTGCCTGCGCCGTTGCAGTAGCTGATATGATAGGTACTGCAGGGCATGGATATTTTTATACCAAGCTCTGTAGTACCGATCGGTGGCAGATCACAGCCCTGGTTCGATGCGTCAGTTAAAGCAGCATCTGACTGCAAAAAACAAGCGTATCGAACTTGGGTTGCGACGCTGGGCACAAAGGATCCGAACTGCAAAGTTCTTAAGAGGAAATATAATCGTGTCTCCAGATGTTTTAAGCGGCAAATCGCCCGTGCGAAGTAAAAGCACGTCGTCAAAATCGGCGAGCAGCTTTCCAGTTACTCGACCGGAATACGCAAGTTCTGGTCGTTGTCGAAAGCTGCTCTCGGTAATTTCAACCAGCCGTCCATGCCGCCGTTGCACATGAGGAATGACACCCTGGCCCATACGGCAAAAGAGGAAGCCGATCTCCTGTGCGCTCTTTTCGCCTCCAACCCGACTCTTGACGACAACGGAAAAACACCGCCGACCATCCCGCGGTGTCAGAGCTCTATGCCTGAAATACAGTTCAGACAGAAAACTGTTAGGCGAGCTCTGTTTTCGTTGGACGTCAGAAAGACGAGCGGGCCAGATGGCATTTCTCCAATCGTGCTTAGAACGTGTGCCCCTGGGTTGACGCCGGTGCTAACGCGTTTATTCCGGCACTCTTATTCCAAAGACGTAGTCCCTGACTCATGGAAGTCAGCCTTTGTCCATCCGATCCAAAAAAAAAAGGAGACAGTTCGGATCCGGCAAACTACAGGCCAATTGCTATTACCTTCCTGCTCTGGCCGGCAGGTGATCTTCTGGTAGTGGTGAGGGCTAGGTTGGCAAGCCTGGCACTGAGACGTAAAATTAACAGCTGATTTTAATTTTATTTTAAATTATTAGAAATATTGAAAATAAATAAATCTTGAGTTGCTATTGTGTACATTTAAGTTATAAATTATATAAAATAAGTGTGGAATATCGCAATAATCTCAAGAAGATAATGTAATACTAACTTAGTTGTACCGGCCCAACTGTCATATTACAAATTCAAAAAACAAAAACGAGGGAAGTATTTTGTTCTATTTACTTACAACTAATAGTTGTTAGCGTTGTAGTTCATTTCGTAGCTATATACAATTTATAACACTTTTACACTACTCACAGTTGTGAGTTACGTTCCTGCTCACTACATTGGCCCTGTTTGTCTCTCTCAACTTGACAAAAACTTGGAAGCTGAGCTGAAAACCACAACATCAACTGCCGCATACAATATTCACCATCATCCTTCTTACACTATACATACTAATAATAGCAAGGAAAAATATAATTAACTTCTCATAGTAACTAATCGAATTGGCAATTAACCATAGTAAACCATTGAGTTCTGCACTTTTGGAGTTAATTTCTAGATTCTGTTAACCTGTATCCTCTTCTCATACACTATTATAACAAGATTATACATAGCTTTATATTTTGACAGTTACTTAACTACTGCCTACAAGTTCCCAAGACTTCAAGCCTCACTATGCTAACCCGGAAGGCTACAATGAAAGAAATGGAAAACAAGCTGAGCTGTGCTGCTAAGGAGCTAAAGAAGTCAAAGGATTTCAGTTTATATTATTTTCAGACAAAATTGGCCAAGGGTTTGGACCTTTATTAAATAATGCAGTTGCAAAGAATTGTGAGTTGATAAATATATGTAAACCCAATATAACTTTCAATAACCTCATAAATTCCATACCAAAAATAAATCTAAAAGAAAAAACGATCATAGGTATTATGTTTGGTAATAGCTCTCATAATATTAGAAATAAGGACCTAATTAAAAATAACATAAAAATTCGTTATTGATAAGATAGATGACAATGGAGATATGGTCCCTTTCTTGTCCGAATACAAGCACAATAAATGTGGCGTTCCACAAGGAAGTGTGCTGGGCCCTATCCTATTCTTATTATATATAAATGATATTATTAACAAAACCAAACATCAATGTGTATTATTTGCTGATGATATCACAATCGTTGTAGCGTCTGAAAAAAATAATAACTGTATCAATAATCATGAGATTGAAATTAATAACACTATAAATAAATTAATACAATGGCTTGATATAAATAATTTGAAAATAAATCTTAATAAATCCGTATATATCAATTTCAATAAATGTTATAATCCTAAATACAATATACAACTAAAAATAACAACAATTAAAGAAGAAGCACATACAAAGTTTCTAGGAGTAATAATAGATGAGAACTTCAATTGGAAAGAGCAAGTAGATAATATACTCGTATGTAAGAAAATAAATAAATTCGTATATGCGCTTAAGCAAGTCAAAAGAGTAACAAGCTTAAAAACTGCTATAATGACTTCGCACACGCATCACGCACATGTAGAATCGGTACTGCGCTACGGGCTTATATTATGGGGACACAGCACAGATATCAACAGAGCATTTATTGCTCAAAAAAGTGTATTAGGGCAATGTATGGGATGCATCCTGAGCAATCGTGTCAATCCATATTTAAAAAACTAGGATTGTTATCTTTGCCGTCGCTTTACATCTTCGAGATATGTATGTTTGTAAAAAAAAATAAAGAATTGTTTAAATCGGCTAATGATCTAAATCCGCGGAACCGACGTGATCCACAAAGACTCGTTCTTCATGATGTTCCAAAAATTACCAAATATAATAAAAGTTGTGTATGTAATTGTGTTCGTATTTATAATAAGTTACCGAGTAGCATAAAAAATTTAAATTCTAGATTATTCAAGAATAAGCTATATAGTTGGCTAAATGATTATAATTTTTATAGTATTAAGGAATTTATGGAAATGAAATTCTGATTATATTCATTGTGTTTAAATATTTGCATGCTAGGAATAGTGCTGGCAAAACATGTACGCTCTTATTATTTATTTAAATTTAAACACCATTGTATACTATGTTTTTTGCAAATAAATATATTATTATTATTATTATTATAGAAAAATTAATTAATATTTCCAATCACACAAAATCTAAAGTGATGATGTGTACATTTCCATATTCCTCGGATTTGATACAGGAGCAAAATAGAAAAAATATTTAAATTAAATACAACTTTGTATAATGCGACATTCCACAACAATGAAAATTTAATTTTATTTGACACAAAAAAAATTCATTAATTATAAACTGAAAATAACCAATAACCAACCTATACCTATATGTAGCTTATAGTCTTAGTCAACAAACTACTTCCTCTGTAGTATTATTTAATAAACATGCCTCTATTGGGCAAAATTGTAAAATAATCGACATACAAGCCTCTATTGGGGAATGTATTAGTACTAATGTACAAAAATATAACAATGAAGATTTTTCTTCAATTAATTTAAATTAAGTTATTTGACAAGGGAGGACAACTCTTGCAATATCATACAAAATAGGCAACATTCACCAAATATAAATGTTACTGCTATAGATAATCATAATATAAAGCTCATAAATATTGTTCACCAGAATATACAAGATATCTCAAGTAAGGAATTAGAAATTGAACTGTTTTTGAGCTGCTGTAATATAAATATATTATGTATTACAGAACATTGGCGTAAGAATCACCAGCTCCAGTATAGTTTTAGAGAACATAAAGTAGTCAGTTCGTTTTGTAGAAGTAGGGCAATACATGGAGGTTCCCTAATTATTATTAATAATAGATTAAAATGTAAAAATAGAAGAGATATTGTTAATCTCTCTATAGAACAACTAATTGAGATAGCATGTACAGAACTAGAGCAATTTATTATTGTAAGTGTATACCGCCCCCCCCCCCCACTGCATCATATGAACAATTCCAACATAGAATGGAGGAGGTACTATCAAAATTTAGCAAAACTAGCAAGTCAATTATAGTGTGTGGAGATTTTAATATAAACTTGCTTGAACCTTCGGCCAATTGTACTAGCCTTAAAAATTTATTTCAAAGTTTTAATTTGTTCAATGTATTTTGGGAACCTACTAGAATCTGGTATACCTAACACATAGATGGGCGGCGGCTATTGAAAGCAAGGTGGAAGGCCTGGCAGTTAGCCTGAATAGAGCGAAGGCCTTTGATCGTGTATTGCACAAGGCGCTCCACTCAACACTTCCATCATTTGGGCTTCCCGAGAGCTTATGCAAGTGGACCTCCAGCTTCCTCACTGGGCGCAGCATACAAGTCATTGTCGACGGTTTTTGCTCGAATCGCAAGCCCGTGAGCACTGGAGTGCCCCAAGGCTGTAGGCTATCTCCCACGCTCTTTCTTCTGCATATCAACGATATATTGGACACCTCCAACATACATTGCTATGCAGACGACAGCACTGGTGATGCCGTATACATGGGCCATGCAGGTCTCTCTCAGGAAAACGTCGACCAGTGCCGGGAGAAACTTGTGTCTTCTATCGAGTCCTCTCTCAAGAAGGTCACGGAATGGGGTAAATTGAACCTTGTCCAATTTAACCCCCAGAAGACTCAAGTTTGCGCGTTTACCACTAAAAAACCCCATTTGTCGTATCACCGCTCTTCGATAGCACCTCTCTTAGAGCCTCGCCTAGTGTCGGAATACTGGGTCTCGAAATCTCGAGCGATTGCCAATACTTCAAGCCGGTCCATATTCTAGCGCTCTACAAAGCGCAGGTCCGGCCAGACATGGAGTATTGCTGTCATCTCTGGTCTGTCGCACCCCAGTATCCATTTAACCGCGTGCAACGCAGAGCAGCTCGAATTGTCGGGGACCCAGAGCTCTGTGAACGGCTGGATCACTTGGCGTTGCGTAGAGATGTCGCTTCATTGTGTGTCTTCTACCGCATTTATCACGGGGAGTGTTCCAAAGAGTTGTTCAACCTGATTCCTGCCGCCGAATTCCACCTTCGCACAATACGCCTCAAATTAGGATATCATCCCCACCATCTGGATGTGTGGCGGTCCTCCACAGTGCGGTTTTCAAGGAGCTTTCTTCCACGTACTACAAAGCTGTGGAATGAGCTTCCTTGTGCGGTGTTTCCGGGAAGATACGACATGGGTACCTTCAATAAAAGCGCGTACACCTTCTTTATCGGCCGGTAACGCTCCTGTGATTCCTCCGGTGTTGCAAGAGAATGTGTTCGGCGGTGATCGCTTAACACCAGGTGATCCGTACGCTCGTTCGTCCTCCTATTCCATAAAAAAGACCTCCATCACGACAATGCGAGTTCTCACAGCGCGCACAGAACAAAAGAGTTTTTAGAGCAAGAAAACATAGAATTATTAGACCATCCGCCGTACAGCCTCGACCTAAGCCCTAATGATTTCTATACTTTCCCTAAAATAAAGAATAAATTGCGTAGTCAGAGATTTTCATCACTTGAAGAAGCTGTGGACGCCTACAAAACGGCCATTTTGGGGACCCCAACTTCCGAATAGAATGGTTGCTTCAATGATTGGTTCCATCGTATAGAAAAATGTGTCAAATTTCGCGGAGAATACTTCGAAAAGCAATAAATACATTTTTAAATAGTAATGTTGTGTCATTTCCTTGATTCCCAAAATTTTCAGTGCCGCCCTCGTAGTCTGATTTTTGATAGAAAAACCAAAAAAAAGTTTAGGAAGACTTTAGGGCTCACGTCACGGTCAAACTGACTCGTTCGTCATGTATTTGTATGAAAAATTAAGCAATGGACGACTTAAATATCTTTGACGTCAAGCATTTGATGTCAAAGAGTATGTAAATACTACGTTATAAGAGGCGTGACTGCTTAAGTAAAAATTAAAATTAAGTTTAGTATGAAACGTGCAGTTATTTGACATAAGTTTGAAATAGTAGTAATTACAGTGTGGTGATTGGCCACGAAGTATAATCCGGCTAAGTAGTAGTGAATTTCGGCTATCTCCGTTTTTTATTTTACAAGATTATAGCCGTCATCTGTCAATCTATCAATGACTGCACGTTTCATACATACGTTTCGCTTGGCTGTTTGATGATTGACAGTTTGTAAATTGAGCCAAAATTATTCCATTATAAAGAAAAATTATTATTTACAAATTAATTGACTAATAAAAGCTTTTTAATATGGACAGCAAAAAATTGTTACTAAACTATGCGTAGAGTGACGAACTTCGTAAGTCCATTTAATGTTTTCAAAACATTAAAGCCATCTCAACAATTACATTATAGCACTGAAAATAATAAAACGCAAATAATATTAAAGGACAGAACAAAGATAATAATAATTAACGTAATATTGTTCAACTTTCATTTTTGTGGAGCTTCTGGGCTTGAGCCAAACTACTGTATTTAGTGTTGTCGAGAAGATTATATAAGCCCGTCTTAAACGGTTGCAGGATAAACGTTTAAATTACTTTTAAATGGTTACTTAAAACTCAGTATGAAGCAGAGTTTAATGTAATAGAATCACTCCGTTGTTCATTCGTATTACCGTAGTACTATTAGATAATATAGTCTAGATAGAGTCTCTTGCTGTTAGACAACCGATAAAAACAGGCCAGGAATACTATTTTAGTGTGCGTAACACGCTACGTCTTAAACTTTGTGTAAGTGTACGTGAATTGCTCAAAATAGAAGTTAGTTCTGTACACAATTTTATTCGACGTTTTCGCAGCTGTCATAGTCTATCTAATAACACACGACTGATCAACAAGTTACGAAACTTTATTGTATTGAAGAATGATTTGAATATTGTATATTGGTTATATCTAAATACACTATCTATAAACATTTCCAATAAGTTTTGTATGATACATGAGCTTCTTTAAGTTATGTTTTACTTCTTGGTAAGCAATATATTGAAATATATTTATGAAGTAATATCTAAAATGGTAAAGTTATCAAAGACACATAATCATGCAAAAGTTAAGCATACATGATATGCTCCCGACCGCATATTTACCGATTTCCATATCGTAAATAAAGAACATTATATTTATATTTCATTGCTCTATATCGTCGGTGCTTTTAAATAAAACAAGTTTACCCTTTTACCACGATCCTCTGAATAATATTTAATGGAATACTTTTATAAAACGCAAGGGGAATTTAGATCTAAAGTTTAGTCTAGCAACGCCCCCGATATTAATACCATCTTTGGACTTAAGAGGGCTATAATTAGCGATGTTTATAACCTAGGTCCTAAAGAATCATTGAGGACAAACTGTTGCCTCTCAACATATTCTCGATAATGTTATGTATGTACATAGGCACATAAGTGAATTTGCTACAAAACGTCTATTTTGCTAGAAATCTGAAAGCATCGCAAATGAAAAATCACGAACAGTTAACGGTTACTCGTTTATAGTTCTATTCACTGAAGATCGGTGATAAGCGTCCAATTTGAGAAGGCGCCACGACAGGGTACGGTGGTCGCTATAACAGAAGGCAGTTCCATTTAGTTAATTGTACACAACCACGCTATCTGAACGTGACAGTGGCGTCGAACATATTGCTCCTCCAAATGTCTGTGACATTCGATTTACTGTTTTCAATATAATCAATAGAGTCAGATTAAAATCAACCACATTCTCAGATAAAACAAAATGCTATCCTATGACTGGTTATCCCAGAATGATGTATTGAGCATTAAGATTGCATTTACATTATAATATTGATCCTGCATAATATACATACGCAGTTATCCCGTTTTCTACGATATTATCCTATGTCTCGCAATATAAATTTCTGATATTACAATTTGTTAACAAAAGCTTATCGTAAGTCGTTATTTTATATTAATCTAAAGTATAAAACATATTTTTTTGTGTGTGTGATTACTTAACATTTTTTGATTCGATGACACAAATTCTAGGATTTTTGAATTTTTTTCGATCTGTCTGTATGTCCTTCTGTAAATTGAGAACGGCTTGCACGATCTTTATAATAATTATGGTGTAGTTAAATAATTGAATTAATAACACTTTATTCTGCCCACAACTTTGTCTATATTAAATTTATTGCGAATCTTCCATAAATCTATTTGTCATAATTTTTAAATTTAAAAAATAATAATAATGCCAGCTCTTTTATTCAACATCTCTCATTTTCCATATGTAGGCATTTGTATGTAGGTTGTTGTTGATGGCATAACTACATATCTATAACGAATTATATTAAATCATTGTACTGTTGTCTCGGTAAAAATAACTTTCATGATAAAGTTATCAGCGCCAACGTGACATCATACGTCATAACTCACTTTAAATTATGTTTCCTCTAAGTCACATATTATGTTCATCAACAGAACATTCTTCATGTATGTAGCAGATATTGTCGTCCATATTCACATAATATCACTCAGTTTATACTAGCATAAGACAATAGAGTTTTAAATGACAATATATTATTACGATAGCAATAACTTAATAGCAATATTGGCTTCTATATGGATGATGCAGCTACTGTACTCAATAACTTATGTTTTGTATTAATTTACATTTACTTTTTTGACTTACTCGTGTATGTCATTGACTATTTGACGTTTGAGTATGTTTGTTGTATCACTTTACTTGTTGAAATGATTAGTAAAAATGAGTTTCTTGCTACTTCTTCTCATTAGCTCAACCCTTTACGAGGTAGCAGTAGAAAAACATTTTTCTTGACATCCATAAGTGTCATTTCCGTGACCTACATGAATAAGTCATGCTCGCTTAAATGTCACTGCTTGTGGCGGCGACTTGGAACGGGTCGTCCCCTTCCCTAAAATATGGTTGAAGGAGGCGATGGCTGGCTCATGCGTCATGCTCGTGAACGGGCGCTGCTTGTGGTGGCAGGATGATCCTGTTGCCGGAGACTCGGTTTCAGATTCTTAAAAGTTATTGTGTATATATATGTATGGGTATATGTATGTATATATGTATATTATTTATAATCGCTTATAAAATGCTCACAGAATACCTTTATTTATGTACGGTGTGTGTGGATGATGCAGCTACTGTACTCAATAACTTTTGTATTAATTTATATTTACTTTTTTGACTTACTCGTGTAAGACAATGACTACATATTTATACTCGTATTATTGAAGTTTGAGTATGTTTGTTGCATCATATTACATATTATATTGTAATTGAAATGATATTTTGTAAATCGATGGAAATGTAAATCTTGATATAAAAGAGTGGCAATGAGTTTCTTGCTACTTCTTCTAATTAGCTCAACTCTTTACAAAGAAGCGGTATATTCAATTAGAAAAAAATTTTTTTGATATTCATAAGTGTCATTTCCTTGACCTACATGAATAAAGTTATTTTTATTTGATTTGATTTTAAAGTGATTTTCATTTCGATTTGATTTATTACCAGTAAAACGATAAAGAGTTAAAATACAGGCACCATGACAAAACCTTTCCTGCCTATAATTGGACGTAATTTCAGTAAAACGTTCGACACAAAACTGGTCACGTGATTCATATTAATGAACTGACAAAAAATGGCAGCCCTACTCTCACTCTTTAAATGACATCATATCTTAGTAGCCCAACCCACATGTATGGAATACACTGATATTAATTAAACTTTAAACACGAATTCCTTAAAATGTGATGTTTGTGGCTTAGAAAGTTTTTCAAGATCTACGTCCTATTGGCCTGTAAATATATATATGAACGGTATGCCGGTTATCAAAGACCTTAGTTACTTACCAAAGTAAAACTGTAGTCTATAGATAATGTTCGGCTTGAATCAAAATTGTTTAGACTAAGTGGTTGTGTTCCGTACAGCCAGCCACCAGTAAGAGTTTACATGTTCAGTTACGTGGCAATAGCAAGCCAACTAATCGAATATAACGTTTATGAGATGCCCACAGGCATTCTCTTTGACTTTGGAATTTAGCTGATACTATAGAACGTTGCTGGTTTCAGTTCATTTCAGTCTCGTGCCAGAGTTTTGCGAGTCATAATCTCTCGAGGATGCCTTGTGTAGGACAAATCTTGGCGGAATTTACACTCAAGCAAACACTCATCATTTTGATAATAATTATGGATTTCGGCAAAGTAACGCCTTATTCAATGATTTTTTTTCCATATGTTTTTTGTTTAAGTTGTTTTATAATCAACTTTGATTACACATGTGTATTACATATTATGTCGTAATACCACAGTACATAATATGTTTACTGTGGTAATACGTCATGCATAAGACAATCTCTTCTTCAACGATTGTCGCTTAGTACCAAAACATAATAATGGTATAATGCTGCCTATCTCATATTCTCCCACGTTAAATCTTATGAATTGAATATGTTAAATGTCTGTCTCCTTTTACTGTCACTTTAAATCATTTTTAGAGATCTCACTTTTTCGTTTCATCGAATTTCAAATCACAACGATTCTAAGCAAGTTTCACTTCAATAAATTAAAGGAGAAAATAATCGTTAATAAATCTCATGTTAATAATGATACGTTAAAAATACTTAAACTATATTGATACTATAATTTATAGATTCACTATTAAAATTATAAAAAACTTTGGTACAAAAACCATAGATTAAGTTTTGATCGCTTCTGCCTGTTGGTATTGAAATGTTGTATCAAACACGTATACATATTGGGTCAGAAAGGAACAACAAATGAGTAATAAACGCAAGACGTGATTTTTGTATCCGGTCTTTACAGCTTCCTTCATAAAAATAGTATTTTTCTAGTACAACTGTAGCTAAAATTCTTATAGATAATAATAAAGTCTTGATATCGTCTAAGCAGATTTCTCCTATACAAAACGGCAATTTCACAATGCAAGGTTCTATTATAACATAAGTATTTATTTTGACAGCAGTCACTTTGATTTCCTGAATAATCCCGGCTTCACTTTGAGCAATTTCGAAAATGAGTATCTTGCTTTCCATAGTTGTCTTTCGTTAATTGTTGACTTGAAAAAAAAAATCGAATCGCGTTCCCTCTGGGACTCTTTAATACATCTGGATATGAAGTACCCAACCATTTTCTTTACCCCTGAGTACGTGAGTTTAAATTTAATGATATTCGGTATTTAGTTGTTAATGCGTGAAACCATGCTACTTTATGTATAATCCTAATATATATAAATCCAGTGTCCAGGTGTTTGTTCCCATTGAACTCCTAAACTAATGAACGGATTTTAATGGGGAGTGCATTTTAGTCCATCTTCAGAGATGGAATTATTTTTATTTCCAATATTTGTTTTGTTTGTTCAGATTTTCTAAGAGAAAATTTATTGACGTACGCTTTGACAGTTCTGGTGTAAAACAATTTCATTATAACATCAGGGGGCATATTTTACGAAATAATTTTTGATGTTATGAAATATTGTTGACAAATTCATAAAAAACAGTATTTTATTTGTTAAGTACAGGACATGTTCTAACGAGTCAGCTAGTAATTTAATCAAATAGCAACACATTAAATTGATTATTCAGTCAAATAATATTATGCTATGTATCTTAACTAATGAATTAAAATTGTTGTTTTATTCCCACTAACAGACAGTGGACAGATCTGGCATTCAGATGAAATATTCAGTGTTAAGTGCTGATTAATTAATAATGTAGCATCAGGAATTAAATCCACATCTTCTCCGTCTACGCCCGGATGTGACAGAAGAATTGCCAGATTAATTGTCGCTTTAAATTTTATAAACAACTTTGCATAAACATTAAAGCTACGAGTATAGAGGTATTTAGAGGATTAGATGAGCGATCGTTGCTTGCATAATTGATTCATGCTCTCAAACGAAGCGAGGTTTTGTTAAAGCAAACAGGAATTTATTAAATTTGTCTAGGGTAATTCAAATTGCTAGAGTTTTAACTATTAACGATGTTATTACAAATAATAGGTCATCTTTATTGTACTTCTATTATGAAATGTCGTGTGAAAATATATTTCATTGTAGATGCTTCGTGATGTTGATGATTGTATGCGTTTCAATTATAATTGCCTAGCACATGCCCGCGACTTCGTCCGCGTAGATAAAGGGTTTAAAAAATAATAAGCAAGTTTGGAATTATCGCATGTCCCATTCCAGTTCCGGTTTCCGTTTTCGCTCCCGTTCCCAATGTCTTTGAATTATATATTATATGAATCTTATTTCGAGGAAGATTGTTATGGCAAACTAAACCTACTATTGGTATAGTTATAAGTCATAGACGTGAATTTAAGTTTAACACAAATCGCGCGGGAACCATGCATTTTTCCGGGATAAAATGTATGCCTATATCCTTTCCCAAGCTCTAGTATATCGCTGTACAAAATTTCATCAAAATCGGTTGAGTTGCTCCGGCGTGAAACCGTTACAAACATACTTACATTCATATTTATAGTATTACTAGCTGACCCGACAGACGTTGTCCTGTAGATAATAAAAAAAACTTTAATAGGAATATGCCAATAATATTTCAAAATATCAAGAATTATTTCGTTAAAAATGGTCCCTGAATAATGAAATTGTTTCACAGCGGAACTGCCAAACCATGCGTCACTTAGAAAATATTTTGTCCATACAAAACAAATATTGAAAATAAAAATAATTATGGGTCCCAAATTGAAATAAAAACTAACCTATCTCTCAAGTAGTTTGTCTAAACTGAACTCCATGAAGTAGTCCCCATTAAAATCCGTTGAGTAGTCTAGGAGTCCATCGCGATCACAAACAACGTGACACGTAATTTATACATATTAAGATTAGTAGGGATAAATTATGATAAGATGTGATGCGACAAGCAAGTCGTTCAACCACGTTCAAAGCGATCTACAACGCAGTTCCGCACAGGATTCTTAAAAAAATAAAATTTTGACCAGCACTGCGATTGCACTCATCATACTTAAGACATGAGTCAAAAGCGAAGTAATTTCACTAAGTATGACGCCATTCAAAACGAAAACATAAATGCTTTCATACTTATGCATGGGGGTAGAAAAGAACACCTCAGTGGAATCCCTTACTGCTTGGATCCTATGCAAGGGATCAATATTTATTACTACATAACATCCCATCGGTATAAAACATGTATGTTAAGGTGAAAGTGCATTCTGCAAACATAAATCAATAACGATACATGGGTATAATAAGTTATCATTTCTCCAAGGGGTACTAAATATCAGATGTGAGCTACTATATTATTGAATAGCTTTACCACATAGTAGTAATTATTTTAGAGATATATAAAGATAACTAATGCACTAACTCGGTGCGTGGCTTTGGTGTTTGACTAGAATCAAAAAATAATCTCACCAAACATATAGACGTAATCACAGATAGTGCATATGAATAATTAGGATTGATTAAAAGGAATTGTGGTTTATTCAACAATACAAACTGGATTAAAACACTATATTATTTAGCATAACTTTTTTAACTAAGAAAATTTGCTAAGGTTGGAACAAACTATCCTACGTTTTGTTTATTTACATAAACTAATTTAAATTATAGGTTTTAATATATTCTATCTAGAATCTTTGTTCCTATTGTGAATTTATTCCAACAATTACATTTCTGCAGCCCTTTTACATGCTAGATATTTAAGAAATATTGCACATGGGCATTTCAATGTATTGCATATTCACTGTTTATTTTCTCCAGCCCGGCTTTGCTGTAAAAGCCTTTAGGGCTATCAGGAGAGAGAAGGATTTTAGTCGTTAGTTAGGGTTTTTACACCCGGGCCCGACATATGGGCCCCGTTTCGTCGTCTTCAATACGTAAATGTATTTTCCTTGTCTCCAAAAAATCTTGGACTTGAGCAGTTCTTCTACTGGGGAGCAATGTCCCAATTGTCGCCAAAGGTTTGGATAAAATTGTCGAAAAAATAAATTTAATTAGGAACGTTATACCTGTTCCTTCTGGCGCATGTCAGAAGAAAATACCGCCAGTCTCATTATAAATAGCTTGAATTCTTTGATTGTAGATGAATTTTTGTTAAAATTTTTGGAATGCTTATTCAATAATGCGAAAGATCATATCAATTTGTATCGCTCACGCTTTTCTACATCAACAAATTGATCAAAGCGTTCAAAGATGACTCGACATTTTAATGGAAATTTCGCACTGGGATCAAAATCGTTTTCACAAAAAAAGGGCAATCGGTTCCTAAGACAGTATTTCTGTATGTCTTCTGGATTAGGATTTCAGCACACTGTTCCAGTGAAAATAAACGCACTGTTTAGTATATAATAATATATTAGATGGCGTTTAAATGATTTATCAAAGACGCATTTAGCCAGGTGTATTGAGACTAAACAAGTGGAATTACTTCAAACAGGTGCTGAGGGCTAAAATCCAAGGGGTTGCTTGGCCAGTACCCATAAGTTATGTAACTCGCCCTCATTATCAGAACCGCCCAGCCGTAGATATCATGAGGGGGAGTCGCCAAAGCACAACATGTCTATAAATAGTCTCCGTGCATCTTTGAAGACCTCTTTTGTCCTTATATTGTTTGTTTTGTTCGTAACAGTGGATTGTTGGACACGCGTCTTACTATTGGTAAATACCTAGTCTTGCCATTAATACTGTTTAAAATATAAAAAGCGTATGCGAAGTGGTCTCCATTGGCTGCAATACAGTCCTTTAAACGTTGAGGCCAGTTATCAATAGAATCACGCACTCGTTCTATGGGAAAATTCTTCACTGCCAATCGTATGGATTGTTTTAGTGACTCCAAATTATCATTGCGTTTAGAGAAAGCCGTACTCTCTAAGACTGACCGTAAATCATATTCCAGCGGATTAAGATCGGAACTAGACGATGGACACTCTTCAGTTCTGATGAAGTCCGAAACGTTCGTTTTCAACCAAGACTGCTTAAACCGAGCTTTATAATAATAATAATAATAATAATAAACTTTATTGGCAACATATTTACACTGCTAAAATAGGTCATAGTTTATAATATAATAACATTAACAAACAAGTAATTTTAACGTAAAATATTAGGTTAAAATTATAAGTTAACAAAATTATGAACTTAAACTATAAAAACCACTAAAAAATAATTAAAACAGACCTAGTAAAATTAAAATAAATAAAACAATTAGATTGAGGAGCAGTGCAATCACTTTAGTATTGCCAATCGGAGGCCCACTCAGTATACGTCGAGCCTTCAGAGACTCGACACTGATTTTCAGTAGGCACCGTGTTACGCAGCACGGACAGCGACTGCGGTATACAAATACTCCCTACATCTTAAATTACAATTTAAATACATATTTCTACACTAAAAGCAAAATTTTATAACTATATTAGCAAAATAAATAATAAATTTTTATGACCCGGCGCCGAGTCTCGCTGAAAAGACCATTCTTGGTTATTGAATATGGTGTTGTTAAGGGGTTCACTACCTTCTCAAGAATGGTATCATGATACACTTGTGCCGATGTTTTGATACCTTTTTCATAAAAGTATGGCTCAGTCACTCCTTCATAGCTTATACCCCACCAATCCATCACTGAAGTCGGATAGTGCATACGTTGCCTCGACTAATTGCGAAGCTTCCTTAGACCTTTGTGCATAAATACAGTCATTTTGTTTGTTAAAATGTTGCCCAATTGTAAGAAAAAAAGCTCATCCGTAAACAAAATTTTTTGTGTACCCCTGCTAGTTGTTTCGATTTTACCACCATATTCTTTTTTAAATTATCAGTTTAGACATGACCAGTAGGTGTCTCTTATAGGCTGCAAGTCCTAAGTCATCTTGTAAAATACGCGAAATGGTTCTAGGTGCTATCTTCATCCCGAGATAAAATCTTTTGCTTTCGAACAGGATTTCTTCGAATTATTTCCATTACTGCGTTGACCACCTTTTTCGTACGAGCACTACGTGGACAGTGAGATCTTTTTCTGTCACAAACACAGGAGGTCCCATTGTACCCATTAATAGCCCGGTATGCAAACATTTTATTAATACCAAGCGTACGAAGAGTTTACAAAATGGTTTTTCGCTCCATACCTACTGTGAGAAATGCAATCACAGCAATTCGGTTCTCTTTATCACTCATTTCCATTTTAATATCGCATAATATAAATCTGACAGATTCCCAGTTCAAATGTTACATTTTGTTTATTTTTAAGTGTAACAGTATATTTTATGGCCAGACTAAGTATATTGATACATAAATTGCATTCAAGATCTGATAATTATTCAGCTTATTAAAGTTGTGAATAAGACATTTAAGTGAGTTAGTTGTAATAGAGAAATCGTAAAAATTCTGGATTAACAAAACAAACGATCATAATAATTATAAACTGTCATATAACACCAGCAAGATCGCATCAATGCAATGAGGTTGCATCATATTAGCTGTTATAGTTAAGGTTTAGGTCAAAATTAACGTTAATAGTAACGCTGACTTTAACCTTGCACCACCTTGCTTGGAATAGTTAAAGTTAAAAAGTGAAATATCAAGTCAATATCGAATATTTGTTTGAAACTTTTGACAGGTCGCTCTTTAGCTATTTAACATTAACAATAGTTTTAACCGGCGCAGATTGGACTCTTAGAGTGCTTTCGCACTATATCCGATACTTATCCGTGAAAATACGGTTCGAAGTAGTCGTAGAACTATTTCTAGTTGACGGAAAGAAATCGGAAAAGAGTTAATGCATATAATAATGTAGTTATACAAATATCATTGTATACAGTAGTATCAAGAACGTATAACGTCCCTGTATCTAGATACAATTATATTCATGATTATAATATCCGCTTCTCTGAATGTTAGCTCATGGTAATTGGTATTTCTTGGCATCAGTTAATAGTGCACACAGTTTGTAAATATTATTATATATAGCCATATATTTACATTGATGCACTTACAATATTAATGGCACTAGTGTTATATTATTTAAAATAAATCCGTATCATCAAAAACTTTTTAATAAGTAGATTTTTTAAATTAGTACCTATGTTTAGATGAATGTCCAATTTTGTTATTTCTATTTATTTTCAACGATGTTGGTTATTTAAACCCACAGATCAACTGGACTCCACGACAAAATTAATCAATAAATTTATTTTTAACGACGTTGCTTATTTATACCAACAGAATAACTGGACTCCACGACAAAATTAAATTTAACAAAATTAACCATATAATATAATTGTTAAAAGTTAAATTAATTAAGGACTAACAATAATTAGTTGCTAGATTATTTTGCTTATAACTGTAATATCAAATTATTTGTACATGTTAGCCAGTAATTGTCTTCAGCAAATACTTATATTTAAAATCACACTTACGTCTTATTTTTTAGTTAAAAGGACAAAAGTATTATTAAAATTAATTCACCGCCTTCCTTTGTTGCAAAGGATATTCAAAGCATATAAGCATTTCGTGCTAGTATTATGATATAACTTTGTTTTGTTATTTTAAAATTAATATATGCATAAACATCTTTTAATAAGTAGTCATTTAAAGCATAACGGCCGTTCCCAATATACTATCTACAGATAGAGATAAATTACTACCTTCTACAGTCAGTAATTAGCTGTCAGTAATCTGAAGCTGTCCCAATATACCCGCTAAGTCATTCTTATCGCCTTATATTGGGACGCGTGAATTGCAATTTCCATACAAACTTTATATCGCTAGTAAGCTATACGTCGTCCCTTTGACTGACAGCGTGCACGTATAAGTTGAGTTACTGTCGGTAAGTTTATTGGGACAGAAAAGTCAACGATAGTTACGATTTTATCTCAAGTAAGAGATAGATTGAATATTGGGAATGGCCGTAAGTCAATTAGTGCTAATTCGCGACTAAAAATATGTGTCATTAGGTAACTTTACAGAGGCATCCTTGGAAGGAATATAATATTTTGGTAAACTACCAAGCTGTAAGGTGTAGTCAAGACACAAGTGTAGATTGAATTAAGGTAGATTGGGTGATTGTAAAATATACCTATATACATAGCCTACGAGGAAATGAATGTATACTAATTATTTCCCACAAAGAGCTTTTCTATTATTGTAAATATGCTGGGATACCCTCACGCTTCAAGCAAAGCCCGTAAGATTTTAATTTATTACTTTCCCATTTATTATTCACGCCCTAATTTATTTCGTTCCTAATCAATATACGTGAGAAACATCAGAGCTTGCAAATATGTTTTAAGAACTTTCAGAATTTATAGGACTTAGCCCTGATTTGCAAAAGACAATACAAACTTAGTTTAATAAAAAGAGCGGCCAAGTGCGAGTCGGACTCGCCCATGAAGGGTTCGGTAGCAGCAAGTAACATAATATAAAAGTTATATAGAAAGGAAAATGATATTAAAATATTTAAATGGAAAAGGCAAAAAATATTTGCTCAAAATCATACAGTGCAAATGAGTTTTCATCATTTATTTATACGTATTAAAAAAATACTTACTAGATCTCGTTCAAACCAGTTTTCGGTGGATGTTTGCATGGTAATGTACATGATATATTTTTTAGTTTTGTCATTCTCTCATTTTAGAAGTTGCAAGGGGGGGTAGGGACACAATATTTTACCACTTTGGAAGTGTCTCTCGCGCAAACAATCCAGTTTAGAAAAAAATGATATTTGAAACCTCAATAATATATTTAAGCCATATGCATAGATCACACCCACACGTGTGCGTTTGATGAAAAAAATTTTGAGTTTCAGTTCTAAGTATGGGTTCAAAATTTCCGATTTTTTTCCTCGCAGCCCGCGCGCCCGTCGTAGTTAGCATGAATTAAGTGGGTGTGTAGGTGGGGAAAAATGAAAATGGCCGCAGACAGAGGTGTCTAAATTTTTAAAATTGAGTAAGTACTTTATTACTCTTTTTTTGTTCATTATTATTAGTTTTTGTAAGTGATATGCCTCACTTCTAGGATTAAATAGTTCCGCATCATCCATAAATGTTGGTTGATTGGTTGTATTCAAATGTGTCAACACATATTAAGCAGTTACACTCGATCCCCCCCCGATTAATGTAACTATTTACTACTCTCTATAATATTTGGTATTTTCTATTGGCGTATCGTTTTTAAGATAGATTACGAGCATATTTATATTATATTCAAGACAACTTTAACATACACCGTCCTATCGTATTAGCTAAATTTCAAAGTCAAAGAGAATGCCTGTGGGCATCTCATAAACGTTATATTCGATAAGTTGTCTTGTTATTGCCACGTAACTGAACACGTAAACTCTTACTGGTGGCTGGTTGTACGAAACATAATCACTTAGTCTGAACAATTTTGATTCAAGCTGAACATTATATATAGACTACAGTTTTACTTTGGTAAGTAACTATGGTCTTTGATAACCAGTATATATGACAGGCCAATTATAGGCAGGAACCTATATTTTAGCTCTTTAGTGTTTTATCTACACCCATGCTTTAAATCCTCTGCATACCAAAAACACCCATGTCCTAATAACCATTACATCATCTAAACGAGTGTAATAATGAAATTCAGTACAACATTATATCATCCGTTTTCAGAATAACACTCCTTTAGATTATAGATATGGATTATGGTTACTAAGACTGTCTTCTTTAATGTTAGCAGTAAGCTAACTGTATCAGAATCTCTTATAGAGGATTCATATTATGGGTGCAGATAAATTCTGTTAAGCAACTGTTGATAATTAGGTATTAAAACACTCATGTGATACTATTAACCCACATTCGTGTTTAAATACCCCTTCTTACACAACAGTTGCACAAATAACTATTACTGGTATAGAAACCAATATTATAGTTAATGCTATTAAGTAATCTCTATCCTCATATATAAAGACTCAATCCCATATAAAACTTTATTTTCTTGTGTGAGTACAAACTGATAGTATGCGAATATGGACGACAATATCTGCTGCATATATGAAGAATGTTCTGTTAATGAACATTAAATGCGACTTAGAGGAAACATAATTTAAAGTGAGTTATGACGTATGAAGACACGTTGGCGCTGATAACTTTATCATGAAAGTTATTTTTACCGAGACAACAGTAAAATGATTTAATATCATCCGTTATGGATATGTTGTTATAATATGGAAAACTGAAAGATGTTGAATTATATTTTAAGATTTCATTATGTTAGATAAAACGCGGTTTCACTTGCGTAGATACTGATCTCGTGGCAGTGGAAAGTCTATTAAGTAGGACTATAGATTTTTTTTAACAAAAGAGTGTTATTTTACTTAGTTGTAATTTTATTATTGCATTATTTTGTTTAGATTGACATTTTAAAATTCATTATAGGGGCATAACTTCAATAGTCGGACATATAGTATCTCGGACTTTTTTGTAAATATTGATACGTTCTTTATTACTGTAGAACATTTTTGTTATATCATTCATAATTTCCGCAGCGCACGCGATGACAGATTTCTTGTGACCAAATTTTTGACACCTTGGGTTATATTATTGAATTTTTATAAAAAACCCCCTTTTTTTCGAAAATGTGATAAAGCCTATGGCACTCAGTGAAGATGCAGCATTCTAATGGTGAAAGAATTTTTGAAATTGATCCAGTAATTTTTATGTGAAAACATTACAAACATACATATAAAAAATCACAATTGTTTCCTCTTTATAGTATAAGGTTAGATAACCGAGTGCTTTTGCTAAGAAAAATGTTCGATATGTATATTGCGAGTCGTAGGTAAGACAAATATAATATCTTACATACGCAATTCCCGCGTATCTTTAGCAGAACTTATATATTAATGCAATTTTAATTCTCAATACATAATTCTGGGATAACCAGTCATAGGATAGCATCTTGTTTTATCTGAGAATGTGGTTGATTTAAATCTGACTCTATTGATTATATTGAAAACAGTAAATCGAATGTCACACACATTTGCATGAGCAATATGTTTGACGCCACTGTCACGTTCAGATAGCGTGGCTGTGTACAATTTACTAAATGGAACTGCCTTCTGTTATAACGACCTCCTTACCGTGTCGCCTTCTCAAATTGGACGCTTATCACCGATCTTTGGTGAATAGACGAGTAACATTGTAACGGGTACGTACCCGATTTATCAGTATCAATATCAGTAGTCTCTGTGTAACAATACATATAAGCATCATTATTAGCCAAGTCGTAAATTCCAAATATGTAGTACCACATCTGCCTTGAATAGAAGACTTCATTGGTCTTAATGTGCGGCAAAGGTAAATTTTGCATAAAATCAAAAGATAGTAACATACATTCACCTTGTTTTGCCTTGTACAGAGACTTAAGTTCACGAAACTTTTTAGCTTTTAATAAATGTAGCTTTTTTTGGTTCACACATCTGACTGCAAAAAACAGGCGTATCGAACTTGGGTTGCGGCGCTGGGCTCAAAGGATCCGAACTGCAAAGTTCTGAAGAAGAAATATAACCGTGCCTCCAGATATTTTAAGCGGCAAATCGCCCGTGCAAAATCAAAGCACGTGATCAAAATTAGCGAGCAGCTTTCCAGCTACCCGACCGGGACACGCAAGTTCTGGTCGTTGTCGAAAGCTGCTCTTGGTAACTTCAACCAGCCGTCCATGCCGCCGTTGCACATGAGGAATGACACCCTGGCCCATACGGCAAAAAAGAAAGCCGATCTCCTGTGCGCTCTTTTTGCCTCCAACTCGACTCTTGACGACAACGGAAAAACACCGCCGACCATCCCGCGGTGTCAGAGCTCCATGCCTGAAGAACAGTTCAGACAGAAGACTGTTAGGCGAGCTCTGTTTTCGTTAGACGTCAGGAAGTCGAGCGGGCCGGATGGCATTTCTCTAATCGTGCTTAGAACGTGTGCCTCTGAGTTGACGCCGGTGCTAACGCGTTTATTCCGGCACTCTTATTCAAAAGGCGTAGTCCCTGATTCATGGAAGTAAGCCCTTGTCCATCCGATCCCAAAAAAAGGAGACAGTTCGTTCCAAGCCCGTGAATGCTGGAGTGCTCCCAGGCTGTGTGCTATCTCCCACGCTGTTTCTTCTGCATATCAATGATATGTTGGACACCGCCAACATGCATTGCTATGCAGACGACAGCACTGGTGATGCCGTATACACGGGCCATACAGCTCTCTCTTGGGAAAACGTCGAGCAGTGCCTGGAGATACTTGTGTCTTCCATCGAGTCCTCTCTCGAGAAGGTCGCGGAATGGGGTAAGTTGAACCTTGTCCAATTTAACCCCCAGAAGACTCAAGTTTGCGTGTTTACCACATAAAAATCCCCATTTGCCGTATCACCGCTCTTCGAGAACACTTCCCTTAAAGCCTCGCCTAGTATCGGAATACTGGGTCTCGCAATCTAGAGCGATTGCCAATTCCGTGGCCATCTGGAGGGCAAAGCTAAATTGGCTTCGAAGAAACTGGGCGTCATAAATAGAGCACGGCAATACTTCAAGCCGGCCCCCATTCTAGCGCTCTACAAAGCGCAGGTCCGGCCTCACATGGAGTATTGCTGTCATCTCTGGTCTGGCGCACCCCAGTATCAGCTCGATCCATTTGACTGCGACCATTTGGCGTGACACGCCACAAGTTACGATATCATCCCCACCATCTGGATGTGTGGCGGTCCTCCACAGTGCGGTTTTCAAGGAGCTTTTATCCTCGCACTACGAAGCTGTGGAATGAGCTTCCTTGTGCGGTGTTTCCGGGACGATACGACATGGGTACCTTCAATAAAAGCGCGTACACCTTCCTTAAAGGCCGGCAACGCCCCTGTGATTCCTCGGGTGTTGCAAGAGAGTGTGGGCGGCGGTGATCCCTTAACACCAGGTGACCCGTACGCTCGTTTGTCCTCCTATTCCATAATAATAAAAAAAACAACAATCGTTCATTGTTTATCTTAGGAGAGCAACAGGTGAAAAGACTTTCCTTGGCCCTTACTTACACGTGCAAAAATAAATGGAATGACATTTACAATATCTGTGCTATTGTTAAGCCTAATGCGATGAGTTTGGAAGTGTTATCATATAGTAAAATCTTATGTAATAAGCTTAATTTAGGCGATAAGGTAGTTATATCGGTAGGATCGAATGATAAAAACCCCTATTTACTATTATAGAACTTGTCCATAGCTTTGAACAAGTTACAAAAATTCAGAGTATATATATTCCAAACTTCAAATAACAGCTATCTTCAGGAAAATAAACTAAATGATACAATCTACTCATTAATTAGAACTTTTAAAAACTGTAAATATATAAAAATAAACACGACAACGACATCGCAAGAGTATTTAAGAGAGATGACTAAAAAATTAAACATAAAAATTGACTGTGATGACTACGAAGAACAATTTCTCTGCCAAAATATGAAAAAGCAAAAAACTAACCAAAGAACCAAACCAAACCAAAGAATGGTAAAGGTACAATTCCATATTTTTCAAAAAACAATATGACAAAATCGATTCAAAATTAATTAATGACAGGATAGCTTCATCACCACAAAACACATAAATAAGGGAAATACGGCAAAAAGGGGACAATCCCTTACGATTTCAAGATTACAAGTGACAAACAATTTTTTCGCGAAAAAACATAGTAAAAGTAAACTAAGTATACTACATCAAAACATAGCGGGTCTGTTAAATAAACTTGACACTATAGAATTAACTTTATTATAGCTTCAACAAAATTATAATATAAATCTAGACGTCTTATGTTTTACTGAGACATTCATAAAACGAGGAACAGAATTGAATATAATTTTACACGACTATAAACTCGCGAATTATTTTTCAAGGGAAAAAGAAAGGCGTGGTGGTTCCTGTATTTTGGTGAAAAAATATTTAAATATTAAATCCATTGACATTACAAAAACTTTGTCACGGCCGTATGATTTTGAGTGCTGCGGTATTGAACTTACCAATTACAAAATAATGATAATTTGTATTTATAGGACGTCAAATAGTAATATATACCAATTTTTTCACAATCTAAACACGTTGCTATTTACGTTGACCAAAAAAACAAAAAGTAAAATCATTATCTGTGGAGACTGGAATATTGACACATTAAAACATAATAAACATTCCAAAGAGTTAATAAGCATAATAAATAACAATAATTAATTCTTCCACATCGACTGTCCTACTAGACAAAAATCTTGTCTTGATCAAATAGCGAGTAATATATCTAATAACATAGGTTCACATATTCACTACCTAGGATTGTCTGATCATGAAACAGCTCAATCAAACGATAGTAGTAGAGAAATGTGAAAGTACTGACTATTGGTATGATTTCAAACGTGACTTTAGTGTAGAAAATAGGGAAAAATTCATGGAATGTATATCAGCATTGACATTTTCTGAAATATATAGCCTAGTAGATACAAATAAAACATTTGACTTATTTCATGACACAATAAAGCTTTTTTATGATCTGTGCTTTCCTCTTATAAAAATTACACAAACAAAAAAACAAAAATGGTTTACTAAAGGGCTCAAAAGATCGAGCGTCAATAAACGACGTTTGTACCTAAAACTGAAATTTAGTAAGGAAAACAAAAACAAAAATAAATATCACTATAAAAACTATAATGCAATATTTAAAAAATGTTTATCCAACGCACGACATATCAATAATACCAAATATATACAAAACAGTAAAAATAAATGTAAAGCTACATGGGCGACCATTAAAGAAAAAACAAACCCGAAACCTCCTTACAGCAACATTATGATGATTAACTATAAAAATGACAAGTACATAGATCCAAAAAAAAAAGGGGGTATTTTTAATAATTATTTTATAGACATAACGGCTTAAACACTTAACTGGTACTCAATCTGCATTTGTCAAATAAGTAGTTTTTCTTTTTTTTCGTCTTCATTATTTTTATTATTTTAATATGTTAAAGTTATAATTTATACTTTTATTTTTTATTTGTTTGTTTTTATTATAGTTTAGATAGTATTAGTTCTATTTTTCATAAGTATTTAGGGAGTATTTTTTGTAATTTTTATGTTCACCATAATTGTCGTATACTTTAGAACTACTAATTGTAACATTAGATTAAGAAAATTGTATTGTATTTGATGTGGTGTGCTTTAATAAATAAATAAATAAATAAAAGGCTGATCAGCAAAACGGAAATAAATGTAAAATTAAACATATTCAAACGAACCCAAAAACCATATTCCTTACACCAACGAACCCTCTTGAGGTATTTAGAATAACAATGGGACTGAAAAATAGCAAATCTGTGGGATAGATATGATATCTATTAAATTTTGTGCAAAGTTTATATGTAAGCCATTATCTTATATAATTAATTTAGCGTTTGAAGAAGGATGTTTTCCGGAAAAACTTAAAAAATCGGTAGTTAAACCTTTATTTAAGAAAGGTGATAAATGCGATGTAAATAATTACAGGCCCATTACACTCATCCCAATATTTTCAAAAGTAATAGAGAAAGCGATGAACAGTCGAATGTTATCTTTCTTCAATGAAAACAATATATTACGACGAGAACAATTTGGCTTTCGAAAAAATAGTTCCACAACGTTAGATTCACTTAACGTTATTAAAAGTATTTGCGAAAGCTTAAATAATAGAATAACCGTAACAACGATTTTTCTAGATATGTCGAAGGCCTATGATTTGGTATTACATCAAAATTTATTGGATAAACTTGAAAAATACAGTATAAGAGGCAATGCCAATAACTTGATTAAAAGTTACCTAAGAAGTCTGCAACAACGCACCGAAATATCAAGAATAGTTAAGTGTCATAATAAATCCACAAACATTGTTTACACTTCGGAATTTAGAGAAAATCAGAGTTGCGCCATTCCACAAGGTAGCATTATCGGCCCTTTGCTATTTCTATCATATTTCAATGACCTCCCAGACTCTACATTTAATCAATGTGTGCTATTTGCCGATGACACCACATTAATTTTTAAAGAAAAAGATATAATAACACTAAAAAATACAATTATTACTTCACTTAATTCCATTACCAGATGGCTTAATAATAATAACTTAAACATATTAAAAACTACAATAATCCATTTTAATACTAACAGAAATTTAAATAATAATTTGAACATAAAATATAATGGTACAATGATTGAACACATAAATAATATTAAATTTCTTGGCGTAATAATTGATAAAAATCTTAAATGGAGAGAACATATTGAAGACATTTGTAATAAATTGGACAGGTTTATTTTTGCCATTAGGAGAATAAGACAGACAGTATCAGAACAAGCCGCGTGGTGTGCATACCACAGATATGTGTCATCCATTCTGTGCTATGGACTCATCATTTGGGGAAATTCTTCGGACGCAGTTCGCGCTTTCAGAGTTCAAAAAAAATGTATTCGTGCAATATGCAATGCACACTGGATGGACAGCTGCAAGCCACTTTTTATCAAAAATAAAATATTAACACTACCCTCTCTGTATATTCGGGATATGTGTGTATTTGTACATAAACACCCGGAATATATCACCAAAATGAAAGATCACTCTTCTAGGTACACACGATACCCAAACAAATTACTTGAATTGACACTCTGCCATGAAAATGTTGATTACATGGCGATAAAAATATATAATAAGTTACCCGACCATTTAAATGACATGACATGTCATCTTAAGAATAGATTAACAACATAGCTAACAAAAAATTCAATAAATGACTATTTAAATTTAACGAAAATTGACATATAAAATTTGACATGAATATTACTGTTTTATTAGAATTATAATTGTATTGCTTAGTTTATAATAACTTAATGGTTAGGTTCAATTTCGTGTAAAATAAAAGTTTGTACTACATATATTTGCATGCCTTGTAGGTAGAATAAGAGAAACATAATCTAAATAAAATAAGACCGATTGTAAAACTGACCTTATTCGAATGCAAATAAAGATTATTATTATTATTAATATTATGGTGGCTATATTACAGTGTCTAATCTAATATAATTGTCTAAATGATGACTGATATGTAATATTTTTAAACAATACTTTATTGAATGTTTTTCTTGGAAGTATTTTTTTTTCTTCGTTGAAATATTTTAATTGAAATATTGACGGAAAACTTTGAAATATTTGTTTTTAAAATTTGTCCGTTGAAGTTCCACTTCTACCACAGTCTTAAGAAACTCTACATTACAGTCATCCCACGAACATGTCTAGACGGGGTAGTTATCGTTTTCGTGAGTGTCATACAAGATGGTGGATACGACTTTTTCAATTAAATCAATATGGGTATCATGTACGAGGTTTTTCAGGAGTGTGAATAATGAAATTGACATCTATTTCGAGATCCAAGATGGCGGATGCGACATTTTCAATAAAATCACTATAATGAATATATGATCGTAATAAGTTCCAGTGATATTTGATATTACTTGGTAAAAAAACGTGTTTTTGAATAAAAATCGTACTTTTAACCTGACCTAACTTAACTTGGATCAGGGATATACTGTAGTAGCTCAACTTATTACCAGTGCAATCGAAATTTATTTCATATATATTATAAATAAAATTATTTAACGATCTACCTCTGGAAATACAAAAATTACCACAGAAACGATTTACTGCACTCTTGTTTAAATGGTTAATCGACAAAAAATTTAAAGTGTTCAGGATGTTTTAAATTTTAAGTTAACTTTTTGCATGCTTATTAAAATGAGCCGAACAGAAGACACTACAATAAATTTAAGATCTATAATGTATACTATATTCGACGCAATAGATAAATTTCATTTCAAAAGAAACAAATAAAAATTTATATCTTATGAATATTATAAGCTATACTAATATCAATAATAAATTATATATTTTATATAATCACATGTCCTAACTGCACACCAATTTAAAATTTGAATTAATACCCTTTCTTTTTCGCGCTACTTTTCATTGAATGTTCTAAGTATATAATTATAATTCACAATGCATGATGACATAATATCGGCTTAACTAACACAAACACAAACCCATTAGTTTCGTTTCGCAGAAATTTCCGCGACGCAGCACAAATTTAACAAGGTTTTAAGATTCTGTTTAGAACCACACAATCAGCATGTTACATAACGCTACATTTTACAAATAGGTGATAAAAAAGTGCTCTGTGAACGGCTGGATAACTTGACGTTGCGTAGAGACGTCGCTTCATTGTGTCTTCTACCGCATTTATCACGAGGAGTGTTCCGAAGAGCTCTTTAACCTGATTCACGCCGCTGAATTCTACCTTCGCACGACACGCCACAAGTTTGGATATCATCCCCACCATCTGGATGTGTGACGGTCCTCCAAAGTGCGGTTTTCAAGAAGCTTTCTTTCACGTACTACAAAGCTGTGGAATGAGCTTCCTTATGCTGTGTTTCCGGGACGATACGACATGGTTACCTTCAAAAAAAGTGCGTACACCTTCCTTAAAGTTCGGCAACGCTCGTTTGTCCTCATATTCCATAAAAAAAATGAAAATATGTCACAGGTTAGTCATTAAGACTAACTAACCTATCATGTATCATGTATATCTTGTTCAACTCTCAGGTTGTGGCTTCATCAACAGGATCTACTTTACAGTTGATAACCTGCTCAACCCCCATAATTGTATATTAGGAAATTGACTTGAGATGTCGCTCTTGTATCAAATCAAAATCAAATCGAAATCACTTTATTCACACAGGTCACGGAAATGACACTTATGGATGTCAAAAAAATATTTTTCCTGTTGAATCTACCGCTGCTTCGTAAAGGGTTGAGCTAATAAGAAGAAGTAGCAAGAAACTCATTGCCACTCTTTTATATCAAGATTCACATTTCCATCGAATAAATCATTTCGATTACAATATAATGTGTAAAATGATGTAACAAACATACTCAAACGTCAAATAGTCAATGCCTTACACGAGTAAGTCAAAAAAGTAAATGTAAATTAATAAAAAATTTATTGAGTACAGTAGCTGCATCATCAGCACACACCGTAAATAAATAAAGGTATTCTGTGAGCATTTTATAAGTGATTTTAAATAAAAAAAAATAACACAATTCATGTTATATTGGATGAAACATCTTACAAACTTATTTGTTATGGATATTACAGACATTGTAATTTTACAATACTTTACTTGATTTAAAAAGTGGCCGTTGAGTTTCTTGTGTATTATTCTCACGAGCTCTACTTTTTCCGAACATATGGACATTCAGTAATTTAATAGAAATATTTATAATAACGATTTAAAAGCGCCTACCTCAAGCCTGATTGAATTAAGTTCATTTGACTTTATCATTCTACCGTGTGTATGTCACTGAACAAACGCTTATAGGTGGCACGAACTTAAACTTTCCCATAATCTACAGGTATAGCAATAGTGCAATACTGAAACTCCACAAAATAATTTTATGATTATACAATTTAATTTATAAATCCCACTTTAGTGGCTCAACCTGAGATTTTTTTTGTAATTTTCTTACAGAGACGTTTAGCTTCGGCTGGTAGTTCTGCAAATTCAGATAGCATTGCCAAGCACAAATTCCTGAAATCATATTTAATGATTCTATTAAAAACGATTCTATTAAAAAATAGCTAGAAAATCATTTTTCAAACTCTGTCCCGTTGGTAACAAGTGGAAATTTATGTAAATGCCTTAAATCGCAGCTAGTTAAGTCGTATTCTTTGGGATTTGTACGCATTTCACGAGTTAAGGGAAACATTTATTTACCTTTTGCAAAAAGTAAGACTTATTTCATCTGCAGATAGTTCATATCTACAATGCTACGTTGTAAACAGTATAGTGCGCATTTGTGTCAAAAAATATAGTTCGGGTTAAAGTATGAAATTGCTGATTTGTATCGAATAAATGAAATTCGTTATTCTTATTATCATATTTATTTAATCAAAATAATTACTATTATTATCTTTACATTACTGCGATTTAATAGGAATGTAATTTATGCCTGTTGTGATCTAGATTCGACAAACTATGCGGAAGCGTGTTGTACTGCATCCTGAGAAGAAAACTTTTTATCACGGAGGGCTACGAATGGTTTCTAATTGCAATTCTTGTAGAGTTAAAATAGTTTTTCGTACTATAAGAGGTCTCGCGTTATCATGGAGCAATAATGGTGTAGATCGATTCATGAGTCGGAGCTGTTTCACTGCTAGTTTTGCTGTCATTGTTCGTCGTTTAGTAGAGTAGACATTTGCCGCAAAAGCAATTATCCTTGACCAGATCTATAAAAAAAGCGAGTACACCTCCCTTAAAGGTGGGCAACGCTCCTTTGGGCGGCGGTGGTCGATTAAAACCAGGTGACCCGTATGCTTGTTTGTCCTCGTTTTTCCATTAAAAAAATCTGAGAAATCTGTTGTGAATAAAACCATACTGAGACCAACAAACAGTTACCATTACCTTTTTATTGGTAAGCTTTTCTTTAGGACACTGTTGCGGCGTTTCACCTGGGCTCAGCCATTGCATTTTTCAATTACGGTTATCGAAAAGAGTCCACTTTTCATCGCATGTCACAATTCGATGCAATATTGCTTCATTTCTGTATCGATTCAACAAGGCAACACAAGCTTCAACACGCGGTTCTTTCTGCAGATCAGTCAAATGATGAGGCACCCATTTCTCATACTTTTTTATTTTGGTAAGGTAACAACACTGTAATCTTAGATCTAACCACTATTTTTGTTTATAGCAACGCTTTCGGGCGTGCGAGGCTCGGGGAGAAGGCAGCGGGGAAAATCTCCGCTTCGCCGCGCTACTTGATCGCTCGACGCTGCACGTAATCAAAGACGCAGCACGTAAAAAAATGAGACATCTCCTCTTCTCTCAGCTCGATCCATTTCCGCCGAAGCTAAGCGGAGAGGAGTTGTTGAAATTCAATTTTTTTTTATGATATAGGAGGACAAACTATCGTACGGGTCACCTGTTGTTAAGTGATTACCGCCGCCCACAATCTCTCGCAACACCAGAGGAATCACAGGAGCGTTGCCGGCCTTTAAGGAAGGTGTACGCGATTATTTTGAAGGTACCCATGTCGTATCGTCCCGGAAACACCGCACAAGGAAGTTCATTCCACAGCTTTGTAGTACGTGGAAGAAAGCTCCATGAAAACCGCAGTGTGGAGGACCGCCGCCACACATCCAGATGGTGGGGATGATATCCTGACTTGTAGTAAAATAGGATGTGACATCACTTATTGAAAGTCAAAAAACTACCACCCATTCCAAAATGAATGCCTCAGGCCTCAGAAGAACGGGCGCAACAAACTCGACGTTTTTTTTTTCATCAAAAAATTTGTTTACAAAGTAACATTGTACAATTAAGCTTATTATTTAATAGCCTGAGGGAAGTCGCTCCATTCCAAATTTGTGGTATCATTAAGAAGTTAATTTATTTTATAGTAACGAACTCTGATTGGTTATCAAAACGCATCTGCTCTCCTCTCCGTTTTGGTGGAAACCCGGCCTTAGACGTAGGTTGTCACGCGTATTAAAGTAATAATCTGGCCTGTTTTCATTGAGTGTCTAACAACAAAAGGCTCTTCTATAGACGTATAAATAATCTAAGACTTTAATACTAAATCTTAGATTCAGATTCCCCCTGCGTTTTATATAATGTATACAGTTTAATATTATTAAGAGGATCGTGGTAAAAGGGTAAACTTGTTTTAAATAAAAGCACCGGCGATACAGAGCAATGAAATATAGTTATAATGTTTGTTAGTTACGATGGTAATCGGTAAATATGCGGTCGGGAGCATACCAAATGCTTAACTTTTTTCTTGTTTATGAGTATTTGAAAACTTTATCGTTTTAGATATTACTTCACAAATATATTCCAGTATATTGCTTACCAATATGTTATACATAACTTAAAGAAGCTCATGTATCAACAAGTTACTACCAGTAACTTATATGTTTGTAGATCGTGTATTAGATATTGAAGAGCTTCTAAAAATATGAGCGATGGCTCATTTGATCAAGAGGAAAATTTGTAATAATAAATTCTTATTGCCGAAACTCTAATTCATTATATTTAATTAATAAAAAGAATTATAAATAATTAATTATTCAACGCCAAAAAAGATCTCGCTCGCTCGTTATAGTATGGACGCTCTACCGCTAAAGACAAGTAGGTAAAAGTACATAAAATATTGTTTTAGTATAAAATATTTATTTAAAAATGTTAATAAATTATAGTATCATCTGACACATTAAAGTATAAATCCCCATTCGTAAAAAAATTGCCAATATTTTTAATAAGTTATTCTATTGTCAAGTAACATTGTTTTCCAATATCTGTAACCTTATTTTTTTTTTACAATAGTTGAAGAGACGAGCGGGGTGTTCAGCTGATGGTAATTGATACGCCCTGGCCATTATAATGCAGTGCCGCTCAGGATTCTTAAAAAACCCAAAAATTCTGAGCGGCACTATTTGCGCTCGTCTCCTTGAGACATAAGGTGTTAAGTCTCGTTTGCCCAGTAATTTAACTAGCTACGCTGCCCTTCTGAACAAAACACAATAATGTTTCCACATTACTGCTCACGGCAGAGAATGCGGCCGTTGTGGTACCCATAGTCTAGCCGGCATCCTGTGCAAAGGAGCCTCCCACTGGTGACATAAAAGTTTTAATAATATACCTATAAATTTCTTCAAATGAATGACGTTATTTTGAATCAAATGAGCCATCGCTCATATTATATTTGGAGATTTATCATGAATTAACACGTTTTTAAGATTGTTGACTACACGTGTTATGAAAGAAATTCCTGTAACTTTAAATAATGTAAATGATATATTACTAGGTGCTTCGGTAGATAAATGAATGAACAACGGACTGATACTATTATATTAGACTCTATTTTATACTGAGTTTCAAGTTACCTTTTAAAAGTAATTTAAACGAATTCGTGGGCTCCTTTGCACAGGATGCCGGCAAGATTATGGATACCACAACGACGCCTATTTATACTAACTATACGCATGGATTAGTAACAATATTTTAATGTTATTATTAACAAATTTTTATAACACAATAAATTTGTAAACAGTAATTTTACATATATTATTCTTCCTTATCCAAACATTTTGCCATTTACTGTTAACTACGAAGGAATACCACACTCTCTTATAACAGTAGAATCACAAGATTGTTGTTGATTAAGGGTCGAATAGACGTGAAGACAAGACTGTGGCTGGCGAGGGTCATCGCAGGTGTAAGTGTCCATCTCAGATACCCTGTGCCTATTAGCTACAAATTTGGTATCCACGGTTCCCGTCCGGCTTCGCTGGAAAAGGTTTTCAGCTACCAGCACAAAGGAGGTTTTAGTCGGTATGGGGTGTCTGCGTAAGCCCGTCATATTATGGGCCCTGTTTCAGAGCCTAAGTACGTAAATATGTTTTCCTCCTCTCGAAAAAAAGGCATTTTCTACATATCGCACCATCTACGAAATTTTTTAATACTATTAATTATAAACAATTTGTTTTGTTTTTAAAGTACTAAACCTCTCTTCTAGGATTAATACGTAAGTCAATTTCCTAATATGCAAATATTGGGGTTGAGCAGGTTATCAACTGTAAAGTAGATCTTGTAAATGAAGCCACAACCTGAGATTTGAACAAAGCAAACAAATTTTTTTGACGATACGTCACGCATACGGTTGGCTCAGTTGGAAGAGCACTCAGAGAGGTCGTATGATTGAGTCGCATCATTTTATTTTAAAATTTTAAAATTTTATTTGACTATTGATTATATTTTTATTTGAAAAATAATTTGAATCGTAATGTTACGATGACTGCAATAAACTTATTCCAGGATTATATCTTGTTCTTTATCTCGATTTAAACTGATTTCGAAAAAAGATTTCGCTTCAGAAACTTTTATAAGCGAACGTAAAGAGTTTTATCTAGCGCTCTCTTTTTTGAGAGCGGTTTTATTATTCACGGCAAGCTCTTTTGTTATTTATAAAGTTGAAATTGTAAACTTTATAAATATAATTTATTAACAGTTTATTGTAGGTTTTTATTTAATTGTCAAAATACAGGAAAAAGTTGTTCGTGTAATTAAGTGCTTTGTTTAGGAATAATTTATTTTGCATATACTTTTTTTTACATCTCAAATGTGGTTTATTGAAATTAAATCATGGACATAAAATGTTTGTATAAAAACGTATACATAACATGTATTGTACTATGTCATAATTTTCTATCTTTTTATGTAAAAAGTGAATAAAGAGAAATTTTTGTATTAATTAATTTTTACTTAGATTTGGGTTTCGAAGAAAAATTACATACAAAGAATAATTATTATCTTTATACAAATATAAATAAATTCCACTTATTTCGACCATGAAACAATTCTCGCATTATTATTATTATCATATTGACAATTTATAAGTCCATAAATAAAAAATGATTAACGTTGGAAATTTCTGTCAAACATCAAATGCTAGACATTAATGATATTTAACGGCCGTTCCCAATATACATATACGACTTTCTACTGTCAGTAAGCTGAAGCTGTCCCAAGATACCCGATAAGTCATTCTTATCGCCTCATATCGGGACGCGTGAATTGCAATTTCCATACAAACTCTATCGCTGGTAAGATATACGTCCTCCCATTGACAGACAGCGTGTACGGATAAGGTGAGTTACTATCGATAAGTTTATTGGGACAGAAAAGTCAACAATAGTTACGTTTTTTATCTCAAGTAGGCCACAACCGGAGATAGACTGAATATTGGGAACGGCCGTTAGTCGGTAATTGCTCAACGCAGCTAAAGAAGTCCTCACGCTAAAACTTAATTCAATTCATAATCGATAAATATATGAGGTAACAAACATACAAACAGAATAGTTGAATTAAGAACCTTCTCTTGTTTTAAAGGTATTTTAATATTAGCTGTTTATATAGATATATATATATATATATATATATATATATATATATATATATATATATAGTATGATATATAAACAGCTAATATTATCAACTGAAAGATTTATGAAATACTTATATTTTAAAGTTAAACTTTTCAATAAATTGTGTTCCTCTACTAGATTTAACAGTAACAGACATTATAATAAAATGATCTTCGTTAGCCATACTAAACGGAGTTCGTTTGGCTCGAGCCCAGGTTCAAGACCTGATTGTAAGTTCGCATTATTATGTAAATTTACAGAACTCCTTAACCATTTTATAACCCAACGCTGCTTCTTGTGCATCTAAATACAATTTCATTTTGTTTAAGTAGTGTTATTACAGTACAAAATACAATGTAGAATGTAAATAATATTATGTTAATCATAATTACTAATCACAAACGAACTAATCACAAATTGATATTTTCTTGGTTCATTTGTTTTGATACTAATTAAATCTTATACATTATATTATCTGGTATTGCAAGAGAGCTAAGGTAGGTTATGATAAGTTTACCAAGAAATTCGCAGATGGAAAAATAAATAAGAAATTTAAATAAGTTCTGTTCGAACAAGACTTGATATTGTTATTATTATGACGGGTACACACAATATATACTGAATTGATTTGATGCTGATATTTCGATCAAATTGCGATATGATAAAGTTCCGCGATGATAAAAAGTTTAGAGACTTAATATCTTTTAGCTTAAAGTAGTAAGCGCAATATAAACATCTCAAAATTTTGTGTTTTTCAAGAATCCTGAGAGGCACTGCATTGCTTTGTCGGGGCGTATCATTTAAAATCAAGAGAATGTATTTCTTGTCTCATCACGTTATTTAAAAAACTACTATAAATAAACACTGTTGAAATACTATTTTCTTCATTTTATGTACAGTACTAATTTTTTATTACAGTAAGGGACGAGACGAGCAGGACGTCCAACTGATGGTAATTGATAAGCCCTGTCCTGATTCTTGAAAAACCCAATAATTCTGAGCGGCAATATAATTGTGTTCGTCACATTGAGACATAAGATGTCAAGTCACATTTGCCCAGTAATTACACTAGCTACGTCGCCCTTCACAATCTCACAAACACCTCACAACAAAGCAACACAATAGAGTCACATATTGTATTGTCTTCTCTGTGTTCTAATTACAGTTGTGAAGATTCAATTCGTGAAAGTTCGACATGTCCAATTAAAAGTTAAATCTGAAGACTGTTTCTTGCATACCTTTACGAAATCATAATATCAGATCTGAAGCAATTCAATGAACAAACAACAGATACTGATACAAATAATACAATTTAAGATTATAATAATATGTTATCAGAACATTAGAATTGTTTCAGATTAGATTTTTAAAACTACTTGTAGACAATAAAACAAAAAGAAATGTAAATATAACTACAAAAAATTATTTAAAGTACGTAGAATACTACCCATTAGCTTAAAAATTTAATATTTACTTGCACACCACCACTGTGGCAATCAAGAGCGTAGTTCAAGTCTGGTATGTCATGCTCACCAGACAAGGTCTACATCTGACGGTTAATACGAAGTACCTAGAGTTAAGAATTATTACGGAGATAGAACATTAAAAAAGAGAATCCCATATATACTAATTAGTTACCTGAGACACGAACCTAATAAAATTAAGTTTAAAAATATGTTAAAAAAATATTATACTGACAATCAAGACACATTATATATAAAAATTTTAATAATAATAGTCGTTATTACTGTTAAACAATATTATGTAACAATTTTCACTTCCAATTTTATATAAAAAAGCTTCATAACTTCACATCTACTTACATATTAAGTTACTAAATGTTATTATTAGGATTGCACTGATCCCACAGACAAACCATCTAGATGGTTTTGTGGGACCATTATTTATTTTAGTTTTTGTAATGTCAAATAAAAAAAACAACATTAGTTTTGAATTTAATGTTAGGTTTTGTAACCTTATATTAAAACAACTGCTTTCGCAGTAGAGTTATTGCATTTTATAATTACACCAAAAAAGCTTTTAACAAAATGGTCCTTGAATGAAGACACTACGTGAATTTCGTATGTTATAAGGAATCACTAGAATCGTCTTAATGTCATGGAATACTTTTAAAAATGAAAACATTAAGAAACAAACAGAAGTGTAACTTATAGATAAAATTAAATCCAGTTTAACTTTAAAGTAATAGTATCAAACCATACAATGAAAACTAATAAAATAATTCTACTTAATAATATTTACGTCACAATTGTATGACCTCCCTTCTTTCTTATTTAATTTGATTTTTATTTAACATTGCATATTGAACCGTGTTTTTTATGTTCATTTTTATTCAAGATACAAAATTAATCTAAAATCAAATATGAACTCAATACCTAATTACAAGTAGAAGACAATATATTCACTCTGCAGGAGGTCAACGAAGCGAAAAATGATACTCTAGAATCGCCAAATTTATTCAGTAACTCTTTGGCCTTTGCTACCGTCTGCTGCCGTTAAGGGCGGAATGACGAGGAAGATGGTCTAAGCTGTATCAACAAGATTGACGGTGATGATCAAGGCAAGTTTACTTTGCAGCGGTACAATAATTGGGGAACCATACTGTTGATGCCCTAACGCGTTCAGTATTTCCGATAATAATATGAGCCCGGTATAAAATATTGTTACGTGTGGAGCAAACATCTTTAAATAATCACGTAAGGTCTAAGAGTTTTAGCGAACAGAAGCTTAGAGGCAAAATCCACACCCGGATAGGAAAGATTAGTTAAATATTGAAAACATCTTGTTTTTAATGTTGAATATACGAGATCCGTTACAAATTAAGTTTAATAAAGATTAAAAAGTGCTGCATTGGCATGTGACTTGTGACGAACGTTTGAGTTATAAAAGTCAAAGGTTCTCAGTTCAGCGGTAACAGTCTCTTGTGACGAGTGGCGATAGCGGCTACTCTTGAGCGTACCTTTGATCCATCTGGAGGTCGATGACAAGTCCAGTGCGGCAATTGCCTCATGTAGGTACTTCATACCTTTATGATTACTAATTCATTCCCTGACCTACTTATATGAATGGCTATTTTTTATTGTACTGAACTATTTATTATCACTAAATTTGTTTCAAATAACGTAATGGTAAGTTCGGACCTCCTACTACCGATGAGTGTGATTTTATCAGTATGTTCGTTTCATCAACGTTTATTAATTGGGAAGAACTTATATTCGTTATCGTATTATTTTTCGAACTTAGTACGTAGAAAATTAGTATAGTTTTTCTCAAATTTTTAAATTTATGTAAAGCGAATTCTAGGGTGATAATATTTAAGTTAACTATCGTATAAGTCATAATGATAAAATGAACACCGGGGTTACTTAATTCAAGGGGCAACTTGACTGTACGTTTACTATGCACTTCATTTATTGTTTCTTAAAATCTTATTAAAAGCTATAAGCACATCTTATAGATTGAGTTATTTTTTATCATCGTTTTAAAACGAAGAAAGCAAAAATAACTTAAAGTTGGAAAAAAACCTAAAAAAACACGCTTCTAAAGAAAACCAATCTAAAAGTAAAAGTAATGTTTTTAAATTTTTAAACAAAAAATTTTATGTTATCGTAAAAAAACGTGATTTTTGTTTAATATTATTTGTTCTCTGTTACTTTATATTAATCCGAATATAGGTTAACAATAAAAGAGATTTATATGAATATACTAAATCAAGAAATATTTTGATAAATTCTGTAAATATTATAAACTTCTGGTCAAATATGTATTTAATATAACAGTACTTTTACATAGCATAAATCTCGTATGCAATATAGTCTACATGTTTGGTTCTCTTTGCACAAATTTGTCGAGGAAATACCACGTACAAGCCCCGGAGGATTTGACGGAAGGAGCTATGATTTTCTGAATCTACATAAATATTCACTCATTGCCCGCGATGGAACGTTTAAACTATATAAAAATATGGAGTTAATAAAGTATTTTGTATAACTGTATTTGAGCTCAACTATTTTCGTTACAGTTGAACTACAGCAGCTAGATTAGTTCAAAACAAATGCCACTTATGTCAATAATATGAGTATGTATAAAGGAAGATGACTAAGATTATTTAAAAAATGGCATGCGTACAAAGTATACATGTCAGAAATGAAACTTGCATTGTGCATGAACCTCTAAACTGCATGAGGTCCTGGTACATGTTGCTAGGATGACACATGATTTCAACCACTATGAAAGACATTACTATCACCGCTACCATATTTATGTTCTCCTAGTGTCAGAATATATATATATGACAATCTCTTCTTCAACTATGATCACCTGGTACCAAAACACTATATGATGCTTTCTATGTAATTTTCTCCCATGTTAAATGTAAGGAATATATATATATATATGTGTCTGTCTCTTTTAATTGCCGTGGTTTTTCGTTTTATTGTCTTTCAAATCACAAGGATGCTTAAGAATTTTTTACTTCAAAGAACACATAGCAATTTGAGGACATTCTACGGAGCAAACTCCAAGACTGCAAAATGATTTTTTTTTACGATTTTCAATGAATAAAAAGTGTTTTAAGTGCACGACATGATTTTATTATTTGCTATAAGTTTCTGAGCTGAGTTGAGTATTGATATTCATTTAAACATTTAACAATGCTATAGATAAGTTGACGTGAAAAAGCTAAACTAAACGTCAATCTGATCCTCTAAAGACCTCTGTTACTTCAGTCTTTATACCCTCTATAAACCTTCTTATAAAATTTAAGGCGACCGTTGAATTTGCAATTTTTTCGTCAGCTCCGCATGTAGACGAGAGAGGGCTAGATCGTGATGCCACATTATTAATTAACCAGAGCATAAACAATTAATATTTCACCTAAATATAGGATCCACCCAGCGCTTCACTGTAAGAACCTTCATAAAGTAAAATAAAAAAAAAAGTTTAAATAACCTTTTTTTAAATCCAATTTCATTTCAATACAAAATATACATAATGATATATACATATTTATATTTTATCTAGTATGTATATCTATATGTGTTTCTCATAATAATGTAACATGCACAATACAAGTAATCAATATTTCATATTATTACGTGATTTCTTCTAATTTATCTAATTTAATTGTGGTATACATAAAATACGTGGGTAACACTGAAAATGTATAGAACTGGCCAGTTATAAGATTGCTAATGAAAACTTTTTTTGAAATTCAATTTTAGAACTCTTTGGTAACATAGTGTAGTATATTGCATTCATTTGTCATTTATTTTTATGAATTGGCGGCAAATTTAAAACTCTTGTTACACGTGAAAATAAACCTAACGCGAGGGAATTTTCGGTCAATGATTTATTATGAGTTTTGTTGTATCCGAACTAAAACCAACGGGAAACCAATAGGTTCCCGTGGTTAGCAATAGCTAAGACTTCGCTGTCCTTTCTGTCTGTCCATCAGTGAGCTATATCCAAAAATCGCAAAAGTATGTTGATGCCACTTGACAGAGAGTGTATGTAGACTTACACTTTATTTTATCTTTATACTATAGACATTATAACTTATATCTTTTAACGAACACTTCTTGTATATATATATCCTGAATCTCAAAAACGGTTCCAACGATTTTCATAAAATTTTGTATACATAGGATTTAAGACCTAGCTCAGGTTTCAACTAAAAAAATGTACTTTTATCCTTGTTTTAATGAGAAACAGCTACAATAACTTTAGAATACAAAGGTTACTTTCGCCACAAGATTTTCTATGTTAAATAATAAACCAAAGGGCCGATCGTTCTTACTTTACTTCATTTTATAATCTATTCTATTCGATTGTGTTCTTTTTCTAGTCACTTTAATCTATTTAAATTATATTTTATCTTTGCGCTCAACCACATAACATTGAGTTCTTATGTGCAGATAGGAACTCCTTGTTACAATTTTTAAATCCCATTCCATAAAAAAAACTAATACTACGCCCAAGTAGGCGTACTCGAGCCAGTCTCGAACAATGTATGACGTTGATATGCGACATGTTCTGTTAAACTTTGCTAATAATTGAAATAAAAATGCTGGGTTGCGAAGTAAAACTTTGTAAAAATAACTACAAGAAATAAGAAAGACATTCGGATCACATATCATGAGTAAGAATTTAGAAAATTATTTATTTCAATGTAAAACAAAGCGTAAGTTACAAAATTTGAAAGATTCCATAAAGTGTGAAGTTGCCACGCACACAAGCATCTAATTCTCTATTGGGTATTGTATATCAAACAGCATGCTTTCTTTAATAAAATTGTTGAAAAAATGTAACGAATTTATTATAAGACACCTGGGCGCTTTGCGAAACTCCCGAACCGGGAGTCATATTCATAAAGTGAACGAATACAACGGAAGTTTGACAGGAATATGTAGAATATTTACAGCACCAGGCAGAGCCAAGCTGTGTTCCACTCTTTATCAATACAATTTTTGGCAACGACATCAGAATTTGTACAAATCTTTCACCAGTGGGAGGCTCTTTTGCACAGTTTGCAGACTAGATTATGAGTACCACAACGGCGCCTTTATCTGCCGTAAAGCAGTAATGTGAAAGCATTATTGTTTCGATCTGAAGAGCGCCGTAGCTAGTGAAATTACTGGGCAATTGACACTTAACATCTTACGTCTCAAGGTGATGAGCGCAATTGTAGTGCCGCTCAGAATTTTTGGGTTTTTCAAGAATCTTAAGCGGCTTTTCATTGTTATAGGCAGGGCGTATCAATTACCACCAGCTGAACGTCCTGCTCGTCTCGTCCCTTAATGTCATAAAAAAACTTTTGATAACTCACCTGTAAAAACAATGCAATCCAAAACATAGTATGTAATAAAACCATGTCTCGCAACTCAGTACTTCTACCGTTGAAAGTTGTGATATTCATATAATACAATATTGTATATTTTTAACAGATTTTAAAAAAGGTTGAGGTTCTCAAATCGATGGTTTGTTTTTTTATATTTGTTACCTTAGAATTTTCGACTGGGTGAACCGATGTTGATTATTATTTTTTTATTTGAAAGCTGGTGCTTCCCGTGTGGACCTATTATAATTTGGTCCAGATCTGACAATGGCATCCATGAGAAAACCATTAGAGTATTAAATTTGCTATTAATATGTGCGCGACAAAATTAAGATTAACTCAATATCGTGCCAACCGATTTCATGGATTGTTTTATCGGAAAGGATATACTTCAAAGGTAGTTTGGTGAGAGTTTGATTAGGTTCTGAGTATGGGATCAATGACAAAGTAATGGAACTCTCCAATTCTTAGGAGCAAATTAACGACACTCGGCCGAATCTTTTTTATGCTATCCGGATATTTGAGTCACCTTACGTAACGTAGCTATGGTCAAGTAAGTATTGTATGTCATAACAGACTTACAGTAAGGGTGCCATCCTCGCGCAACGTGAAGAGGCGAGAGGCGAGAACGCGGTCGCAGCAGGAGGCCACCGATTCTTAAAAATAGCAATAATCGTAACGAGAATTAGATGAGTTAATTAGATTGTATAAAAATACGCAAATATTTTTAGCTAGAGCTAGAGGTTCCAGGTTAAAATCCCGGTAGGTGCAATCATTTATATTATTGTCTGTATTGTATTAAATATATCGTTGTCTTATACCAATAGTACCGGCTATGCCTAGTTTGGGGCAAGATAACCTGTGTAAGAGTATGTCAATATTATTATTATTAAATATGATCTTATGAGAATAACTCGTAAGAAATTTTAGTATAGACACAGTCTGAGATGCTATAATATTGTGATTAAAATAAAGAATTTAGAATTATTTTGTGTCTAATATAAAGCAAAAATGTAATTATGGAACCACATGTCTGAAATATTTAGACAAACATGCAAACTGCTTAGGACGACGTACCTTTAGTGACTCTCCCTCTAATATATACGGCTAGTCGCTCTCTGGTAATGAGGCTCCTACATAAATTACGAATACTGATTGGCCCTGCAGCACCTTGGATGTTAGCCCTCGCAACTGTTTGAAGTAATTTCACATGCTACTATGTTTAGTCTCAACGCACACTGAAAATTAGGGTATAGAGTTTGAAATCCTTTTTTCGTACTAAGCTTTAAATATTTTTTATATTTACCCTCGCTACCGACACTCTTCTGCCATCTATCGGAAAGAATAAGATTTAGAAAAATTTATTCCATGCCACACACAAAATTAAAATCTAAATAATATTATATTCCTAATACTAACTTAACTTAATCTGAAATGAAAGGTCATTTATGTCTTCGCAGTAGAACTCTGGGGAACCAGATGCAATAAATTCTATGAAGACATTTAGTATTTCTTCTAGAGAATAACTATTTTTACCATGTATGTTTTATTTAATCCAAAACAGCTACTACGCCACAACGATAGTGTTATACTAAAACGAAAAATAAATAAGAAGAACATCTTCGTGGTAAATAGGTGACGTTATTGGCAAGAAGCAGTGAGGGCGGAGGGCAGACGAATTTTGCTTACGATCACTACATGAGTTCAGGGCAGAATAATGGAAAATATCATTCCTGAGAAATTTTGTCATAGAAATTTAATAATTAAATATTTATTTCAATCTGTCAGTTTTTAAATTATAAATTATTTTCAATTATGTAAGTCCAACGTCAAAGTTATTGTATTGTTTTCTGTTGTGTACGTAGGTAGATGTTTTGCATGTGTCTATAGTGAACTAAAGTTTTATTCGTAGATATTGCGATGTTGACAACCCTACAATGGTCTCGCACTAAGCCTGCGTGAATAACCGCTAGTATGAAAGATGAACTATTTTCTGGAGGCTCTTTCTGATCATTGTTTCATCTTATGGGGGGCCTACCAACACTGCATTCCGATACGTGATCGCCATTCGAGTACTTTTGGGCTACAATAGCCATCTATCCTTCGAACTATGTGCCCTGCCCACTGCCACTTCAGTTTCGCAATCATTTGGGCCATGATTCGATCTCGCAGAAAAACTCCGAGCTCCCTCTCCATTGCCCTCTGAGCGACCATGAGCTTTCTCATCACGCCCATAGTTAGCGACCACGTCTGCGTACCGTAAGTCATCACTGGCAACACTGGAAATTTAGTTGGAAATCTCCGTTTGAGACATCAAAGATTTTCACTATGATATTTGGGACGGAAAGATTTTACTATAAACAATAACAAAGAACTATAACACACAACTTAAAACTAATTAATAAGTTATTTTTACAATAATTAATGTTCGATGTTATATTATTATTAACTAATATAATAATTATATTATTACCACTAATACAGCCACTCTTTGGTTTAAAATAGGTGGCATTTAAAACAGCATAAATTATTTAAAAAAGGAATTATAACAGCTCAACGCCGTGCACCTAAAATGGCGTGTCATTATAAGTGACGAGGAAGTTAAATAGCAACTTTCTAAATATACCTATTCTGCAGTTTACTTTATTATTGGCATATGTTCCGACCAACATCATTCTTGGCACCTTCATTTTGAGTTGGTTAGTAATAGAATTATGAAACTTAAATTATAAATATTAATACGAAATATATAGATCTCAGCTAATGATTTCCATCAACTTTAATATGTAGTACATCATTAAATATTTGAATTTATGGTTGGAATTTATAATTCAATATACTTGGCTAAAAATAAGATTTATATATCTCACAGTTAAGAGCTCAATTGCTCAGATTTTTGGATTCAATCAAGAATGTATAAAATAGAATACAATAGAAGGGTGTATCATTTATCATGGGCGTATCAATTATCTTGTGACTTTCTCCCATCTCATTTATCCTGCTCCCAGGATTGTCCATATTGTCCGGCTGGAAAGTCTTAGAATATAATTATAATCAAAAGTATAATCTACATAAAACTAGGACAAAATAATTTAAGTTTCGAGCTCTCTGTTGTACTATTAAATATAATCCATAAATCTTAACTCAGTGGCTTTTAAATTTCAGGTTCATTGCTTAATTGTCACGCTATGTAAGTAGGTAAGAATGTATTTGTTTAATGCTTGTTACAATAAGGACTTATTTGAATATATTGTCCTTAAATGAAAATACATTCGCGATTAGGAGGAAGAATTTGAAGGAAATGTTAAATATAGCCGCATCCATCACCACTGGGAAAGCGCAAGTGCAATGGGATCGGGTCTACCGGTTTCCCTCAGAAAAAAAAGGAAAGGCATTTATTTTATTAAAATTGATTCCTTTAGACTTCTTTTTGGTATCATTTCTAGTATACTAGATACTACTACCGCTTTGGAAACAAATGGTGCTCTGAGAGAGAAGAAGGGGCGTAAGTAATTCTCCCAGAATTCTGTTTTTGTGCTCTTTTTAATAAAATTACAAAATTGTACTATCATTGCTCTTGCTATAAAATAATTATAATAATTTGTTTTATTGCCACCGTAAAGTATCCACCACCCAAATCACGATAGCACACATCTTACTAAGTTCCAATAAGATGAAAGCAATTAGGTTGTGAACAACAAAACGGTTTGATGTAATCGGTCAAACTTGCTTAGTAGAACGTAGCACGTAGCACAGGACCATATGCGGCGCAGAGTGCGTAGTAAAGGACGTAGCGGAGCGTAGCGTGAAAACGCTGTAGTAGGTCTGCTCGCGGCGGGGGCCGCAGCGAGAATCAGCGCCATTTCAATAATACATTGTCCTTTAAATTAAAAATATATTCGCGATAAGAACAAACATCAGAAAGGACGAATACAGTCGGAGAGGCATGCGAAGAAGAGGAAGAAGATTAATCACAATAGGAAATCACATCACTATATAAATAAGTTCACATACCAAAAGATAAGTTCATTTAACGCAATAAAATTAGTGGAAATGAGGAACATTTAAAATATTCACAGTTACGTTAATTTGTCATTGTGAGTTCTGTGTACAATATGCCTCGAGGTATTGAGGCGAGCTACACCTCACTTGGACAATATTTTTATTTCACATACAATTCCTGCAAAACGATAACAGTTGCGAGCTTTTATAATAATATGTCTAGGGGGTTTTATATTAAGTTTATTTAAATATTATTTACATATCTTCATAGTCATATTTTAACGGCGCGCCACCGCCAACGGTGACTATTTCTGTCGTGAAGTAGTAATGTGTAAGCATTACAGTGTTTCGGTCTAAAGAGCGCCGTAGCTAATTTATTGAAATTACTGGTCAAATGAGAGTTGACATCTTATGATCAAGGTGACGAGCTCTGCATTGTAATGGGCAGGGCGTATCAATTACCATCAGCTGAACGTTCTGCTCGTCTCGTCCCTTATTTAAAAAAAAACTACATAGTCGAGAGATTCAATTATGACCACTCCTTTACTATCAGAGAAAACACAACCCATGATCTTTTCGGCCGAACGACGCGCCTTAAATTACTCAGGGGTTCCAAACCCTAATGTCTTCCTGGTCGTGCTTAGAATATATTTGTGTTTCATTATGGTATAAAAAAGGTATAATAGGCATTTATTTTCATATTTAGAATTCTTTTTGATGTCATTTCTAATATACTAGATACTTCTACCGCTTCGGAAACAAATGGCACTCTGAGAGAGACGAAGCTGCGCAAGAAACTCTCCCAGCCTTCTTTTTTTGCGCTCTTTTTGGTGAAGCCACAACAAATCTAGCTGAGACATGGTCAGGATATTATTGAAATAGCTCCAAATAAGGTATATATTCAGTTATTTGGGACTTATTCTCAGACTTTGCATCAATAAGCATGCTGGGAACCGAGTGCGCATTTCGGTTGTTTCTATGTTAAAAGTATATTATAACACTAGTAGGCTTCATAAGATACAATATAAAAGCTTTAAGGGTAAATGTATCATGTCTCTGAACACTTTTATAATATAGTCCCAGCCACTGATCAGGCATGATCTAAAAATAAGTTTAAAAGTTTTATTAAAAAATGGCTTTGTCGTAAATCCTACTACTCCACAGCTGAATATCTAAGTGATCTGACAGCCTGGAACTAGATTATGATTATTTTATAGCAATAGCAATGACAGTACAATATTGTATATTTCATTAAAAAGAGCGCAAAAAAAAGAATGCGGACAGAGTTTCTTGCGCTGCTTCTACTCTCTCAGAGCGCCATTTGCTTCCGAAATGGTAGTAGTGTGTAGTATATTAGAAATGACATCAAAAAGAATTCTAAAGGAATCAATTATGAGAAAATAATTGCCTTTTAAATTATTCATTTATAAATTATGTATTGTTCCAAAAATTATAACTTCATAATGATATTGAATACATTATTATTGATTACATATTGTTTTTATGTGACGTTTCAGAATAATTTTGGTATTATCCTGTTGCAAATCGAAATATCCCAATTTACAAGCTCTAATTAAAAGCCATTATAATAGGCTGTTAACTGTGAGGTCGATCCCAAAAAACCACATTGATAGAGAGAGTAACACAGTATGGTCCCGCTTGGTGCTATAATTATCCTAAACTTTCAGGACAAAGTTCCGTCTGCATTTATTCATTTTATGAATATAATTTCGGGCTTGGGACCTCCGACTACCAGCCAGGTGTAGTTATATCCAATTTGAAACTTATCGTGTTACAAGACCTTATTCGTTCAACAATTTTTCAGTGGCATAATTTCAAACTGCCTGATATCAAATTGCAATGTGCTTACGTTCATTGCTGTATTGCAAAATTTTGTAGGTCTATACATATTCAGACAAATTAGTTAGTATACTTCAAATTCACTAAAAATAAAATATTATCACTTAAGATGGCAATTTTGAAACAAAAATTTCTAAATTAATTCATTTCAATTCAAATAAATTAGCCGGAAGACGTCTACTGCTAGAAAAACACCTCCCCCAAAGAAGACGTATTATATTGAAATCTAATTTTTCCACTTTCGAATCATATCATATTGTTAGTTGAGGACAACTAGCAGACAAGGCAAACTTATACTTAAAGTGAAAACAGTGTTAAGTCGTCGGAGAAAGGGTGCGGTAAATGGATGGCCTCAAGAAGATTGAGTGTCAAAACCTTTTAGCCTACTGATGATTTTGTCCACAAAACATCTTACTCACAGAATAAATAAATATAAATAATTTAAACCAGTAGTTGAGTGAATTATTAAATGTCTCTGAGAGCAATCACCAATTAACGAAGTTAGTGATAATTTGTTAAATACTCTTTTTTTATGACGTAAGAGACGAGCAGGATGTTCAGCTGATTGTAATTGATACGCATTGCAGTGCCGCTCGGGATTCTTGAGAATCCGAGAAATTCTTAACGACACTACAATTGCGCTAGTCACCTTGAGACATAAGATGTTAAGTCTCATTTGCCCCGTAACTTCACTAGCTACGGCTAATTATAAATAATTAATTAATTAGTTAATTTAGTGATACTTTGAGTGTGGCTGTAAGTTTTCTAATTATAACAGAGAAATATTTAAAAATATTGAATAAGAAATTAAACAGACGTATAATTATAAACCGTCATATAACACTAGAAATATTGAGAAATTTAAAAAATTAACAAAAAAACAACCGACTTCAAAAACACTATTCCAAAACAATAGATATAATATGCACTAAAATGTATATACACAATTGCGTTTTTTTATACAATCTAATAAATAAATCTAATTCTAGTAACGATTTTTGTTATTTTTGAATCGGTGTACCCCCGCCGCGGCCCCGCTCTCGCCTCCTCATGTCGCGTGTGTGACTCAAGCACATCTCACCTATAACAATGTTTGTAGTTACAAACCTACCTTGGCTGACACCGACTGGACCAATTTCAATGGGACCACACGGGAAGCACCAGCTTTCAAATAAAAAAAATATCAATATCGTTTCACCCAGTCGAAAGTTCTGAGGTAACAAACATAAAAAAAAACATACCGACGAATTGAGAACCTCCTCCTTTTTTGAAGTCGGTTAAAAGTACAACCCAATGAACATTATTTCGTTTAATAAACTGATGGACAATTTATCAGGTACACGTTTGCATTGGTTAAAGTCATAGTAATGTTATGCGAACTGAAAATAGATTATTTATTTTATTTGCTTCACAATTAAGACCATAAGATTTTTTTTGTACCTAAAGAATTGGTTGCTGCGCTCCAACTACATACCGTACAACCTAAGAACAATAGCTTTAGTATTAAGGCAATTTTTTTATGGAATAGGAGGACAAACGAGCGTACGGGTCACCTGGTGTTAAGTGATCACCGCCGCCCACACTCTTGCAACACCAGAGGAATCACAAGAGCGTTGCCGGCCTTTAAGGAAGGTGAACGCGCTTTTTTTGAAGGTACCCATGTCGTATCGTCCCGGAAACACCGCACAAAGAAGCTCATTCCACAGCTTTGTAGTACGTGGAAGAAAGCTCCTTGAAAACCGCACTGTGGAGGACCGCCACACATCCAGATGGTGGGGATGATATCTTAATTTATGGCGTGTCGTGCGAAGGTGGAATTCGGCGGCAGGAATCAGGTTGACCAGATCTTCGGAACACTCCCCGTGATAAATGCGGTAGAAGATACACAATGAAGCGACGTCTCTACGCAACGCCAAGTGATCCAGCCGTTCACAGAGCACTGGGTCCCCGACAATTCGAGCTGCTCTGCGTTGCACGCGGTCAAATGGATCGAGCTGATATTGGATTGCGCCAGACCAGAGATGACAGCAATACTCCATGTGTGGCCGGACCTGCGCTTTGTAGAGCGCTAGAATATGGGCCGGCTTGAAATATTGCCGTGCTCTATTGATGACGCCTCCGGCCTCCGGTCCTCGACACTAACCTATGCGAAACATAGCGGCACTAGCCCGTTACTTCACGCTGGTATTCAGTGCGAGTGTGGTGAGTAACCCGGACGAGTCTGGCCCGATTGTGCTGACTTCAAAAGCTGTGTGCTGACGGCAAATAATATATGCTGAAGTAATTAACATTCTCGTATGTGTGTAACTATTATTGTCCTGGTTTGATTAAAAAAAACACAAACTTTTTTTTACAATTCTCTTGAATATCGTATTGTCGGATCTTGTCGTAAAAGCATATACAACGTCCCACAAAAGACTTACTTACTCGACTTAGCCAAGTAGTAGGCATTATAAGTTTATGTCTGTTCCTGATGTTAATATTATGGTTATGACAGTTTATAGCAAATTCACTTTTGTGCCTATGAACATACCCGTACATTATATTATCAAGAATATATTGAGAAGCAACAGTCAAGAGGTTATAGATGTTATCTTCTCAGTTCTGTGGGTTGGTAAAAGTAAACAAGTATTAATTGAGAAGGATGTTTACGTCTTTGTTGTTACGTTTAACGTGAGCTCGTATAATGTTAAGATTACGAATGAATGGACGGTCAAAGGCAGGACGTAAAACCTTTAGTGTCCATTTGTGTTATTTTGTCACTAATGTGAATTTATTATATATTTAATGATACAATTTCTTATATCTAACTTATATATAATCCAGGTAGTTTTCAGCTGATTGCCAATTGGCATAGACCTCCTGCAACCTTTTCAACTCCTTTCTTTCCTTAGCAACCCGGCCCCAGGTCACACCTGCAAATTTGGCCAGGTCGTTCAAACATGCTTGGTGGGGTCTTCCCTTGTTTCTTATGCCATTCCCAGGATACCATTCAGTGACCTTTTGTTCCACATCTCCTTCCCTCTACTCATATGCCAGTACACCAGAAAAGGACAAACAATCCTACAAGTCATACAAATTAATAAGCACTAGAACATGTTGACCTTTGTTTAGAGAATGATAGTTTGAATTTACTTGTTATTGTTAAATAATATGCCAATTTTGGTCATGATAATAACAATTTTATACATTATTTATAAAATTGTGGAATTCTTTAATATTATTTCTCTTTTATATCAGTCTTGTTACACACAAGAAGTATTTACCTAAAAGTTATATTAACGTATAAAAGGTCATGTTTCCTGATTTTTTTATGAAAAAATATGACGAGCCGTGCAAGATGTACAACCAATGATTGGTAATACACCCTGCCCATCATACTGCAGTTCCACTCAGGATTCTTGATTGAACCTAAACATTCTGAGCAGCATCGCAACAAAACTCATTACTTTGAGACTTAAGATGTCAAATCTCATTTGCCCAGTAATTGTACTTCATATGCTAACCTTTATACCGAAACATTATACTTTTGCAAAAAGGCATCGCTGTTGTTGGCAGCGAAATTTTAATTAAGACTTTTTTTATGAAAATAAGGGATGAGACGAGCAGGACGTTTAGCTGATGGTTATTGATACGCTCTGTCCTTTAGAATGAAGTGCCCCTCAGGGTCCTTGACAAACCCCAACAATTCTGAGCGGTACTACAACTGCGCTCGTCATCTTGAAACATAAGATGTTAAGTCTCATTTGCCCAGTAATTTCACTAGCTACGGCGCCCTACTGCTTCACAGCAGAAATTGGCGCCGTTGTGGTACCCATAATCTAGGCGGCATCCTGTGCAAAGGAGCCTTCCACTTGTGAACTTAACTTCAACACTTAATTTTCAATTTCCATGACATTGAACTTTCGTGACAATCTAAGTCGGTATCTAGGCTGAGATACATAAAATCAGGCAAATCCTGCTTATGAACTGTGTTATTAATAAAGTCAAAGTAAAGTTAATTCAAATTATGTAAAGGCGAAAAAAGTGGTTTTGACAAACGGGCAACGAATTGATTATATAATGGTTTATATTCTTATGAGGCAAGAAATCATAGTAGTTAGTTCACATAAAAATAATCTGTAATTGCTATCCCATTTCAAAGGAGAAATCCGAATCGAGCAATTACAATGAGAGTTTAACTTTGGTGTCGTTGCCAAAAGCTGTATTGATAAAGAGTGGAACTTGACAACTTGGCTCCGCTGGGGCTATAAACGTCCTGAAAAACTTTTTGTGTTTTGTGTATGAATTTGAAACTTATTGTCTTATTTAAACCTTATTTTTAAATGCTCGGTTTATGTATTGGTATTTAGACGCTAGTTTCCCGTTTGTTGACGTCTACAAAGTTTGCATTTGCATTAAAACCCGCAGGGGTTTTTAAGGCCTTTAGAAAAGGCTTTCTAAAAGGGCTTTGAACTATGCAGGTGTGTGTAGGTTTCCTCACGATATTATTTTCCACCATAAGACCGTTCAATAAACTGACACATGAATGCGGAAAAAAGAAAATACATTGGAAGGTGGCGGGTGACGACCGAACACACCTTCCTGATGAGAGACAACGGCCCTAGCCTTTTCGCCACAAAGGCTTCACTTGTAGGGGATAATATTCTAAAAATTTTCATGCATACATTACACGCCTGTCTTTCAGATGAGAAGACAAAGACTTCCATTAGTCACAGCCCTGACATTGATTCCTGGTTTCTGTATACTCCCTTTTTTTTGCATTGCAGTGTATGCCTTGGCCGTCCTCTCCCAAGATTTCATTCCACAACAGCTCTACAGGATGGTTTTTTGAGAAGGGTGGTGATAGCCAAGTCGGAAACTAGGAGACTTAGAGAAAAGGTGTGAAAGGATTTATTAGAAATCAGTAACTGTGCATAATTTGTTTTTTAAAATTTCCTGAATTTTTGACGGAAATCGACCCGAATGATTCTTCAAAAAAAAATTACAGCCTGTATTATTGGACCATTTGACTTTGTTGCTGATAAGGATCAATCTTTGCAAAGAAATGTATTACTTAAAATGAAAACCACCCAAGCCAAAGTTTTTGTTTTATTATTTTTACCTGGAAGATAACTCACTAGAGGAGTATTGCTACGGCAAACTAAAGCTTCTTTTGGTTATAGTTATAGCTTATCGACGTGAATATCATTTTTCACAAATCCCGCAGGAAAAATAAATTATCCCGGGATAAAATGTAGCCAATGTCCAGTCCTAAGCTCTAGTCTATCACTGTACCAAATTTCAGTAGCTCCGGCGTAAAAGCGTAACAAACAAACATTCACATTTATAATATTAGTAGGGATGTGGACAATCACGAAGGCGCTCTAAATAAATATTTAATATACTTTTAATAATCGAAATGAACCATACCATGTGTTTATGACGTATTGAATCTTATGTAAGTATTTTCAATTAATAATTCTCGTTGATTGAAATCGCGCTTGAATAACGTAGTTTACATTACATCAATGGTTCGAAACAGATAGTAATTTATTTTCGCTTTGCGCAAATTTCCTCGAACGAGTCCATCGACCATTTTCACTGTTTGTATTAAATTGTTGCTTAATGAGACGCCCTCAACATAATAATATAGTTTTGTTATAATGTACGCCCTTTTATGATAAATACTTTTAAAAATATATTATGAGTGTAAAATGTTACTACACTTATAAAAATTTAATATACGTTCACAATACTCGTCACCTTTTTGTTCTTAATAGTGATTTTCATTATTATAACACTAGAAATAAGGGATTGCTTGTAACTAATTCTAGTAGGCTTCATAAGATACATAGCAGCTTAAAGGTTAAATGTATGCACTTAATAATAATAAATAATATAGTCCTGAACAGCAACGGTAACGATATTGATGATAACGATAATGATAATGCCTGAAGCATTATCAAATAAATTTAAATAAAAAACCAGTGGGAGGCTCCTTTGCACAGGGTGCCGGCTAGATTATGGGTACCATAACGTCACCTATTTTTAGCGTGAAGCAGTAATGTGTAAGCATTACTGTGTTTCGGTCTGAAGGGCGCCGCAGCTAGTGAAATTACTGGGCAAATGAGACTTAACATCTTATGTCTCAAGGTGACGAGCGCAGTTGTAGTGCCGCTCAGAATTTTTGGGGTTTTTCAAGAATCCTGAGCGGCACTGCATTGTAATGGGCAGGGCGTATCAATTACCATCAGCTGGAAGTCCTGCTTGTCTTGACCCTTATTTTCATAAAAAAGGCATTACAATTTTAAACATTTTATGAAAAAATAGCTCTGTCGAAAATCTTACTAATCCACGGCGGAATATCTAAGCGATCGGACAGCCTGGAACTAGACTATGATTATTTTATAGCGATAAAAATGACAGTGCAATATTGTACATTTAATTTTATTTAAAAGAGCGCAAAAAAGAATGCTCCCAGCATTCTTTTTTGCGCTCTTTTAAAGTTTTAGAGTTTCTTGCGCCTTCTCTCTCAGAGCGCCATTTGTTTTCAAAGCGGTGATAGTGTTTAAACTGACATTAAAAAGAATTGGAAAGGAATCATTTTACTCTTGCACACAAAATGAAATTCATAATTTAAAACTATCGAACTCAAAATAAGTACCTTGGTGATAAATATTTGTTACAAAAATCAGCCATTCACCTATATCCATCACTTTAACCATAGTATTAATGTAATAGACTAAATCTAAAGCAGTTTATCTAATATTCATTTGTAAATGAAATGTTGTATTTAATTAGATTAAGTGAACTGAATTTAATCGTTGGAAATCTTAGTGAAACTGGGCTTGTCATAATAAAATGTTATCGCTATCCAAAGTTATCAAGATCATCTTTGTTCGGCCGATCAGTTAATACCACTCCCGCATGTAAGATACTCATCACATACAATGTTATTTAAATTAATTTCGCGATATTTATGAGCTAATAATAATAATCATTTATTCCATTACTCTTTTTACACAAAACGAATTATTAGTAGTATTTATTACTAGGTAATATAAAATTCAAATTGTTTGGTGTTAGTAAGATCTTAAATAATGCTAATGCTTCTATTTCCTAGATTTGTAGATCTCGTTAAAGTAAAGGCCTCCACCAGTTTTTTCTATAGCATTCTATTTTTGCACTTATGCATCCAGTCTTTTCAATCCTTCTCCTCTCTCCTCCTTTCTGCAATCTCTATTTTTGTTATCAGTCCACCGACTGCTCGTTTGCTTAATTTTTTTGGTTGTATCTGTCCGGGATAACGACAACTTGTAATTGATTCCACAAAGTGGCTGTGCGAAGCAAGAAATATCTTGCAAAACGCGTGGTTGTGGAATGCCAGACGTCAACGTGATGCGGGTGGTACTTTGCACGTAATGTTCGGTGGTGGAATACGGCCGCTGGAATCAACCCGAACAGCTCCTCTGAGCACTCCCCATAATTAATGCGGTAGAAGATGTAGAGAGAACCCTCATCTCTACGCAATGCCAAAGAATCAAGCCAAAGATTATTAGAGCCGCTCTTCGTTGTATGCGGTCAAATGGAAGAAACTGGTACTCAACGGGGCACCCGCCCAGAGGCGAGAACAGGCCACACTCCATTTGAGGCCGAATATGCGCCTTATAAAGTTGAAGATGGTGGTTTATAGTGAAGTACTGCCTCGCCTTACTGAGTACACCAAGCTTTGTTGGTTCGTTCCATTTTGTGGCTAGGACTTTCCATCAATTATTGTGAAATATGGCCTGCCCGTTGCCTTAAGATTCAGGGCTTGTGTTAGTGCATCTGAAACTTTTGTTTTTTGTCTTATGGTCTCATTTTAAAAAAAATTGTTTATTTAATGAGTTCTTCTTTCCATTGCTGTGTAGAAAGAATCCTCTATTTCACTTTGTATACAGACAGGTATCCGTAACAGTTCTTTTTGTGTTTATATTTGAGAGAAACATCTCTCAAATGATTTGAGTGTGCTATCCCTGTAAAGGTATTTTAAGCTTATGTATACTTTAAAAATTAAATTTCAGCCTATGCTTAATCATTGTATTTAAATATTTAATTTAAAATTACATACATACACTCAACAACACAAATGTTTCCTCTTTATAATATTAGTTTAGATTTCGATAATAGTTCTTTAGCTTTCAATTAATAATCAAATCTTAAGCCGTTTGAATATCGAACGACATTTGGAGGAGGAATGTGTTCGACAACGCTGTCACGTTGTCAGATGGCGTGGCTGGCAGCAATTTGTAGAATGGCACCGCCTTCGGTAATAATGACTTCCGTACCCCATCGTGGCGCCTTCTCAAATTGGACGCTTATCATAATCTTTGGTGAATAGACGAGTTACATTTGAACTGATCATAATTTATCAATTACGATGCTTTCAAATTGCTTTGACTACTCCAGTAGCAGTAGCTGTTGTGTTATTGGGACAGCAGAACAAAAATATCCCCAAAACTTTTGCATGTTATGTCATGTTATGACGAATAAGTTATCCAGTCTTTTCATGACTACGCAAAACATTGTCTTAAAATGACATCAGATTAAGAAATGAAATCTATTCTGAATATAAACTCTGTAGTGGCTAAAAAACCTTGTGTATCGAAAGTGTTACTTCACACTATACTAGAGGCATTCTGATCATTTTATCCTAATTGAAACTCTCACACACATCATTGAAAAACACACACACATTGATACATACACACGCACATTATTCTTTTTTAAGAAGATTTTATTTTATTTCAGTTATTTTACTAATTTAAATACTATTCATTTACTACTCTCTCCGTGCTATGTTCCGCGAGTCAAGTAGAAGTAACAATTTTTTTAGTAACTGTGTTTCCCGGCTTCATTGTTACAAACACCTTGCTAAGTGTGGAGCCACGACTCAGTACAAAGAGACTACAATGTACTCAAATATTCACAATTAAGATTAAGTGTATCATATTAACTTTAATCACTTTGTATGTATCTTAGTTTAGATAATAAATTTATTATTATTATAAATTCTCTAGTAGTAATATAACTTAAACAAGATCTACTATATGTGTTATTTTTAAGTTTATATTAAAATAACGATGAAAAACTGTTCCTTATGTTCAAAGTTTTACAAAGAGGAGTATGTTAGAAGCTCGAGTGAAACTCAGTGTGTTGTGTAACGTAAAAAGTGTTTCAAAGGTTTTTCAAGTTTTCTTATAAAACTAACAATATTTGCAGCAGTAACAAGAGGTTTGTGAGAACCGGCGCTCACATTCACACCGTCATTGTTTCGCTCCATGAAAGTTGCTAGCTTCAGCTCCCACATTGTTATTGTTTACACCTCATACAATTGTTTGTCTTACTGTACCACCACATATTTTACACCTATATGTTTTTGTTTAAGCAACTTCATTCAATATATATTTTAAAACAAGATAAAAATTATAAGGTTTTGCCATAATTAACATAACTCTATTTACATTTAAAACTTATATAACGCTTATTCAAAGCATAATGATCTCATGTAGATTTATTTTTATTGAATTGTTTATGAGTTTTGTTTAATTGTTTGATAAAGTACCAATTAATTTCAACAGTGAAGGTCGGACATGCTAAGTTGCCATCTAGCTTATCAATCGTCTTCGCGAATTAATTTAAACACCTTACAGAGTTATAATAAAATTGGCTGTATGCATTGTAATAACAAAAACCACATGATATTTCAGTTTTTTATGAGGATAAGGGACGAGACTAGCAGGACGTTCAGTTACAATGCTGTGCCACTCAGGATTCTTGAAAAACCCAAAAATTCTGATCGGCACCACAATTGCGCCTTGAGACAAAAGATGTCCAGTCTCATTTGCCAAGTAATTTCACTAGCTACGGCGCCCTTCAGACCGAAGCACAGTAATGCTTACACATAACTGCGTCACGGCAGAAATAGGCGCCGTTGTGGTACCCATAATCCAGCCAGCTTCCTGTGCTAAGGAGTCTCTCACTGGTGAAAGCCATGACCTCGGTGAAGCCAGTTCCGTGAACTAACACCAACCAACCTTTATTCACCAATTCACGTTGGAGTCCCAATAATTATGCCATATTAACGTACTATATAATAATGTATTATTATTGACAAGACGGTAAATATCAAGTTGTCATATCGATATCATATTTCCGTCCGATCCATGTCCGAATATGTTTAACCGTAGGACAGAGCAGCCATCGCTTAACGGTGATGCCATAATGGTAAATGTTGCCCTAAGCTAGCCCATATGGACGGGTATAACAGGAAAAAAACAAAGGGAAAAAGACGAAGTGAAGCAACAACCACACGCGTGGACGTAGTTGAACTGTCAGGAAATGCATCTTCCGAATTTAGCAAAGTCAGCATACTTTTGTATGGACCGTTAACATAAAATTTTTGAAGTTGTTGAAATTGCCATTAGCCACGGTTTAATAGGATGATATAAGAATTAAGCACGGTTTTCTCTATCAATATATACTCGGATTCAATTTACTCTGTTAATGAAAGCCCCGCTTATAGATAGATTTGTGTTAACATCTTTTTTTTTACTTGGCAATCAACTGCTTTGTGCTTCTAAGCTTCAAAAAACCGACTTCAAAAACTGAAAAGTTTCAAATTATTAAAAATTTAATTTAATACACCTTTACTTTTAACTTTAATAAAATGCTATTCTTTATATTATGTGCTACCTATTGATAGGTTTTAAGTCGGTGCCAAGCCCTAAGCAAAATCTGGCCACACGTGTCTGTCCGCTTGGGTTGTTTTGTTCTAGACGAAGCTATCCGCTCAAAGTCACGCGTGGCGAGTATAGGTATTTACTATTACATTTGGCTTGGAATTACAATAGTAACGGGTGTGGCGTATCAATTACCATCAGCTGAATGTCCTGCTCATCTCGTCCCTTATTTTCACAACAAAAAATCATTCACCAAACGCCGAGCGAACACAAACCTTAGAACCAGGAGTTCCTAGAGGATTAGCAGGGGCCTCCAGCTGCAGACCATCTGTTCCTCGAAACCTCAGGGATGTCTTTCGATTATTTTGTTATGTTATTATTTTGTTTTTTCATAACTTATTTTCATTTTGAATATCATACTTTTTCCTAGTCTCGTGATATACTCAAACTCAAATAATAATGGGGAAACGGGAGGGACGATTTGCGGCTCGAATGCGTTTTATCGTGGAACAGAGCAGTCATAACTTCACGCGTGGACGCAGTTGTACCAAGCGCGAGAGAATTCAGAAAATTCTACAAGATATATCAAAATATTTTTCTTTACAACATCAACACAATTTTTGATTTATTTACTGATTATTTGAATAACAAAGCCAATAAAAGTATCCAGGTCAAATATTTAGTAAATAATTAAAATTTTCAAGTAAACTGAGACATTAAGTTAATAATTAAATAGTATAAGTTTATCTTTAGTTTATTTGTTTTTACTACTAAAGTGTACTTACTAATAATTTAACTGTGGGGGGTCATGCTGCTGATATTGATATAGTGTTTGCTATGCAAAAGAGAGCTGTTCGTGCTATATATCAGCTTGGTTATAGACAGTCTCTCAAAGAAAAATTTAAAGAAATAAATATTATGACTGTTCATTGTTAGTAGATTTATGCAAATTTTATATACGTTCACAAAAATCGTCAACTTTTTGCTTTTTATAGTGATTTTCATTATTATAACACTAGAAATTAGGGATTGCTTGTAACTAATTAAACTAGGCTTCATAAGATACATAATAGCCTTATGGGTAAATTTATACACTTTTTTTAAAAAGTCCCAGCCACTGTTCAGGCATTATCTATAAATAAATATAAATGTTTTATTGAAAAATGGCTCTGTCGTCAATCCTTTTACTCCATAGATCTAAGTGATGGGACAGCTTGGGACTAGATTATGATTATTTTATAGCAATAGCAATGATAGTACAATATTGTATATTTTTCCTAAAAAGAGCGCAAAAAATGAATGCTGGGAGAGTTTCTTGCGCCTCTTCTTCTCTCTCAGAGCGCTATTTGTTTCCGAAGCGGTAGTAGTATCTAGTATATTAGAAATGACATCAAAAATAATTCTAAAGGAATCAATTTTTTAAAAAATAAATGCCTTTAAGCCTTTTTTGCCATTTTAATCTTACTTTACTAATCTAGTCCTCGGTAATAAAGGCTATTTTTATTTAAACTAGTAAAGAGCGTGTTACAACACAGTCATGAAATGTTTGACTGTTGTTAACAGAAGAATATAAATACTAGTTCTAATTTAAACTTTAACTGTTTATTACAAAAAAGTTAAACATGTGTTGAACACTTGTTTTAAAAAAGTTTTATTATAAATCTGTGTCTATCTGTTGTTTAGCGTTCAACAATCTTTAGAAATTCCTTATATTTAAACACAAGTACAAGCTTGTCTAACGTGTGAGAGATTATATTCATAAGGAAGATTTAGATTATAATGATGACAGATAAATGACAGTTGTCAAATATTGCATTCCGTTAATTTAATTATTATTCCTCAGTTTATGTTGTGCTTAACGACTTTTTATTAAACATGAGCTAAACACTGTTGTCTAATAAAATATTTATGAGACAACAATGTTAAACATTATAGACTTTTATTTCTGTCAAGCCATTGGGCTTTAGCCGTGACGTTCTGTGTTAAACGGTTGCAGAATAAAGTTTTGAACCACCATACTTCATTGAAATTAAGGATGTTTTTTTCAAATATATTCCATAAACTATTTTATCCATCAATATCTCATTTAAGATATTTTTAATATATTATCTTTCATTTACATTCAAAGTTTAATTAATGTAATTCTTACCCGTCGTAAAATAGTAGGTCACCGGACACTGTTCTTTAACAAGCATCTATGTATCAAAGGTGTTACAGACATCCCTTTGTGCAGAGGATGCATGGAGACAGAAGAAACCAGTGGGTGGCTCCTTTGCACAGGAAGCCGGCTTGATTATGGGTACCACAACGGCGCCTGTTTCTGCCGTGAAGCAGTAATGTGTAAGCATTACTGTGTTTCGGTCTGAAGGGCGCCGTAGCTAGTGAAATTACTGGGCAAATGAGGCTTAACATCTTATGTCTCAAGGTGACGAGCGCAATTGTAGTGCCACTCAGAATTTTTGGGTTTTTTGAGAATACTAAGCGGCACTGCATTGTAATGGGCATGGCGTATCATTTACCATCAGCTGAACGTCCTGCTCGTCTCGTCCCTTATTATCATAAAAAAAAAAGAAACGCAAGAACATGTGCTTATGGATTGCAGGAGTGTTTCCGAACAACGGGCACAAATCCTCTGATCTCCAGCATCGCTCCGGGATGCCTGCAGAAACTTAAAAAGACTGCTAGACTCTTGGATTGTTCTGGGCTAGTTAGAGTTAGAAGACAAACGAAAACGCAAAATGGCCCAACCAAGAGGCTAAGTGAGTAAACAGCCCAGCTAAACTAACTAATAAACTATCCCTCTAAGCCAATTGCCTAAGTATCCACAAGAATGTTACGATAAAAAAGGGGTATGAAGTATTGCGCCTTGTGAACCGGATAGCACTTTTCGTCATATTTTCCCTGCATCAGACAACTTTCGCTAAGAATTTCTTTTGATTTTGAAAGCGTACGATTACTTATATTCTAATTAAGTTCTAGCGACTTCAATTGAAGTATAAGTGTGATAATATAAGGTGTAATACCGACAGTTAAACTGTGGCTAGGCAGATAATAATATGTACTTTGCGTTGTGTGAAAATACCAACAGGAAACACTTACAATCCTGAAGAATACTTCAAGAATCCTGAGCGGCACTGCATTGTAATAGGAAGGGCGTATCAATTACCGTCAGCTGAACGTCCAGATCGTCTTGTCCCTTATTTTCATAAAAAAAACTTACCAATAAGACTATCTATCCCAGTTGAAACATTAGCTGATGTTCTAATCATCTTTTAGGGAACCCGAATTATGGAAAATATATCGATCAACACGAAAGTATGAAACGTGAAAGTATGTTTAAAATATCAATATGTACCTCCATATATTCAAGCAAAATACAAGACCATGTCCACAACACATCCTTATGCCATTTTAAAACTTCAGAACAATATTCTCATGAAAACAAAACTACGTTTAAGCAAACCGACTTCAAAAACTAAAAAGTATCAAATAACTAAAAATTTAATTTAATACACCTTGCTATTATTTATATGTGCTACCCATTGATAGGTTTTAAGTCAGTGCCAAGCCAAATGTAATAGTCGATTTATTTAAACTAAGTTTTAATTTTTACTTTTTAGTGTCTCTTAATGATTATAATATATAATAATCAACCTGAATGAAAACTCCTAAAAAAGCCGTACACATAAAACAATTATATCATCGAGGTAAACAAAAAAAATTATAAAAAATGTGCAATAAATGAAAACTACTGGGCTAAAATATGTTAAATTTTTATTGGACTAAATGGCATCTATTATGTATCCAACGAAAAAATTACGTGAATCATAAATCTCAGAGTAATCGGTGTACATACATAAAAAATACCGATCGAATTGATAACCTCCTCCTTTTTGAAGTCGGTTAAAAATTAAACTTTAACTTTGATTAATTCACATAATATGGGCACTTGCCTTACGATCTACTTTTCTTATCATAAAAGCTGTATTAAGAAGGAAGCGAGAGAAATAAATCTTTTATAAATGAATTGAATATTAAAATAATCTACATGAAATATATTCTTGAAGCGAATGATGAACTCATATTGCGGAAATGTTTAACGCAGTCGTTCCGCATCAAAAAACTCGTGAATCGTCCCCAAGTTATATAAATGATACTCCACATTTAACACACATCTGAGCTGAATTTCTTGGGAATTTCCATGATGAAACGAAAAGTTTATAAATTTTCAGAGACTTTTGGCTTCAGAAATTAATATTTTTTAAAGTGAAACTTTCATTGCATCGTCTCAAACTTTTTCGTCTGTGTGTTGCATGTCGCGTGACGTTCAGGCGGCGCCTATAGTTCGAAGCAGCTAACCGTCTAGTGTATAGACTATTACTCATTTGTGCCAGTGCTCCACGCTATTTTGTTTGTTTTTGTCTTTTTTTTAAAGTTAATAATATTATTCCAAAAATTTTTAGTTAAATGTCTATAATGTGACAAAAAGTTTCACTTTTACTGTGGTTTAATAAAACCACACAATCCTTTTTTTTTAAATAATATTGACATACTTTTACACAAATTATCTTGCCCCAAACTAGGCACAGGCTCTGCAAGATAACGATATAATATTTAATACGTTACATCTACTTATACATTCAGTATTACATACTATAAGCATCCATGGCTCGGAAACAAACATCCATATGCATTGTATAAATGTTTACCAGAATTCGAACCCGGGCTCTCTAGCACAGTGGTCAGGGTCACTAACCACTGGCTATATGTGTCTTGATAATATAATTATGTGACTGTTTGATAGTGACGTTTGGAAGTCGGTGGAATGTTTGAACCCAAACAGCCCTTCTTAAGGCCCAGTTTTTAAGTGCCACTCAGGATTCTTGAAAAACCCAAGAACTCTGAGCGGCACTACAACTGCGCTCGTCACCTTGAGAAAAAGATGTTAAGTCTCATTTGCCCAGTAATTTCACTAGCTACGGCGCCCTTCAGATCAAAACAAATTTATGCTTACACATCACTGCTTCACGGCAGAAATAGACGCTGTTGTGGTATTCATAATCTAGCCGGCTACCTGAGCAAAGGATCCTACCACTGGTGTCTCTGCTCAGTCCATTACTAATAAAATAAATTGAACTTCCTGCTTTCTTAGCATTCCATTTCTATAGCATTATTTATTCTTACGAAATGTATCCAACATAAAATTGATCAAGAGAGAATCCTCTCAGTAAAACTTATGAATCGTGGCCTCACTGTTTATTTATTTCCCAAGTTGGAGCTTGTAATAAAAGTTCTCCTGGGAAATAAACTATTATTTTAGTCTGGTTCTTGATCAGTCAAGTAAAGTTCACTACTTCTGAATACAATGTTTAAGGTAATATATTCAAGTTAATTGCAGACTAAGCACTTAAAAAAATAATATTTTTATAAAAACTAGCTGAACCGACAGACGTTGTTCTGTACATAATAAATAAAATACTATTCTTAAATTTGTCAATAATATTTCGTAACATCAAGAATTATTTCGTAAGACACGCTCCCTGTTGTTATAATGAAATTGTTTCACAGCAGAATTACTGTCAAACCGTGCTTCAGAAATTTCGATCATTGAAAATATGTCCATACAAAACAAATATTGCAAATAAAAATATTTATGGGTCCCAAATCTAAACAGGAACTATCCTATCTCTCAAGTTGGATTAAATTGTACTCCATGAAGTAATCCCCATTAAAATCCGTTCATTAGTTTATTTATAATATATAATAAGATTAAGTTCTAAAACAAATTGAGTTCCACTTGGGAATACGAGTATGCCTCGTGTCGCCCTTCGTATTCGTCAAAAACAAAATATTTAAATGTATCTGAAAGCTGGGTGGAACTCTATAGCCTGAAATAAAATACTTATATAACATTGAAATAGGCGATGGAAGTTTGATAGGAGAGTTTAGTATATTTATATATCAATATTACTAGACTATTTTTATGTGTATAACGCTTGATATCTTTTCTATGATCTCTAAACTATTTACATTAAGATTTATATACTAAATCATACTTGGTTAGCCAAAAGTTTCCATGACTAATACTATAAAAATAACTCATAAATATATAATCTACACGAGAGTTATAAACCCACTATAATGGGCTATAAAGTATGGAAATGTATTAAGTACCATTAATATATTTTAATTAAGGCGGCGTGCTCAATCCAACATTGATAACGCTACAAGTAGTAATGGTAGCCGTCTGTAACCGTGGCTACGACGTTTTATTCCTCATAATAACATATTAGGGTGAACCCTCGGGCGCGTCGTTACTATGTCGCATATTCGTTCCCCGAGCAAATAAAACTCCGTTTCCAAACCACTGCACGACACACCCGTAACTTTTTACATTCAAATTATAATGGCTTTATTACAATACAAAACTGCGACATTTAACGACTTGTGTCATTTTTCTTTTTATATTCTCATACTTTCTTGTATATGCATGTAATGAGTTAATAAGTAGTTTTACTCAATATTTTTTGCTTTTGCTGGCTTGTAATCAAAGACAATAAATTACTATAACGATATTTTATGATGTTGCCTTACTTTTAAAATTTAAATCCAATCTCGTATTAAAAGGATCAAAGTAAATACCAAATAAGTGTTTTTTTATGAAAATAAGGGACGAGACGAGCAGGACATTCAGAGGATGGTAATTGATACGCCCAACCTATTGCAATGCAGTGCCGCTCACGATTCTTGAAAAACCTCAAATTCTGAGCGGCACTACAATTGTGTTCGCATCTCATTTGCCCAATAATTTCAACAAACACAGCAATGCTAACACATTACTGCTTCACGGCAGAAATAGGCATCGTTGTGGTACCCATAATCTAGCCGGTGTCCTTTACAAAGTAGCCTACCACCACTGGTATTACTTTTTTTTTATGGAATAGGAGGACAAACGTGCGTACGGATCACCTGATGTTAAGTGATCACCGCCGCCCACATTCTCTTGCAACACCAGAGGAAGCACAAGAGCGTTGCCAGCCTTTAAGGAAGGTGTACGCGCTTTTTTTGAAGGTACCCATGTCGTATCGTCCCGGAAACAACGCACAGGAAGCTCATTCCACAACTGGTGACCCTCTAGGTATACCAAAAGTTGGCGGCTAATTATGCTCTCCATGATTTTGGAGAGCAGGGAGATTATAGCAATAGGCCTGTTGTTTGCTGGATCCGAACTGTCTCCTTTTTTTTGGATCGGATTGAAAAGGCCGCTCGACTTCCTGACGTCCAACGAAAACAGAGCTCGCCAAACAGTTTTCTGTCTGAACTGTACTTTAGGCATCGAGCTCTGACACCGCGGAATGGTCGGCGGTGTTTTTCCGTTATCCGAGTTGGAGGCAAAAAGAGCTCACAAGAAATCGGCTTTCTCTTTTGCCGTATGGGCCAGGGTGTCATTCCTCATGTGCAACGATGGCATGGACGGCTGGTTGAAGTTACCGAGAGCAGCTTTCGACAACGACCAAAACTTGCGTGTTCCGGTCAGGTAACTGGAAAGCTACTCTCCGATTTTGACGACGTGCCTTGCCCCAAGGGTAGGATGCAAAAAAGGAACGCAACGTATCCCAATCTGCTGACTTGTAGTGCCAAATGCGGCGGGTCGCTGGTGGTCTGCGGCGTTGGCGTCGGATGGGCACTACACTCCTGACCAGGCAATGGTCGGACGTTTCGAGAGGGGCGTCGACAAACACCTGGTAACCTTCGGGATGTGTAGTCAGCAGAAGATCTAATAAGGACGGCATGTGGCTTTCCACATCCGGGAGCCGCGTTGGCGACTCAAGCAATTGGGACAGACCATACGCCAATGCAAAATTATGCACAGATCGCCCTGCGTAGTCTGTGGTACAAGTGATCCAAGCCATTCGTCATTGTGCCCGTTGAAATCACCCAAGACTACGGTTTCTGCGGAGGGGATCTGTGCAAGCACGTCGTCAATTGCCGTTTGAACGCAGCCCATGAGGTGATCGGTTTCTGCGTTACCACTATGGGACCTGTAGACGCACGCATAGATGCGGACGCTGTCCACTAAATCTACGCGGAGCCAGAGAGTAGACAGGTCCCTACCCTCAAAATTGCCGAGACGGCGACAGCTGATATCCTCCCTAACGTACACACATACTCCGGTATTAGGCATAAAATTGTGCTCAATTTTGTACCCGGGGTACGATAAATATGACGTATCGCTAGGTCGAGATATCTGCGTCTCCGTAAGGAAACACAAGGACGGCTGCGCCGTCTCAAGGTGGTGGTGGACGTCGTTTAAGTTGGAGTGAATTCCCCTGATGTTACAAAAGTCCACATTAAGCGTGGAGCGGGGTGCCGTGGTGTTACTGCCTCGTTTGTCCTTGGTCATGCGCGGTACTGTGCCCTCCCGAGAATACGAGGGGCAGCCCGAGCGCGAATGGTCGGGGAGGGATTCTCCGGCTCTACAGGAGCCGGTACCCTCCTTTTGGTAATTTATCTTTTGATACCGCTCTCATATTTTTTGTTGGGGGGAAGGGGAGGTGGGGGGAATGGCCTACGGTCCTCTACACTAACCTATGCGAAACATAGCGGCACTAGGCCGCTACTTCACGCTGGTATTCTATGCGAGTGTGGTAAGTAACCTGGACGAGTCTGGCCCGATTGTGCTGACGTCAAAAGACGGTAGCGTGACTCTCCCACTTTCAATAAGCCCGTAGTCGCCTCTTACGATACCCTAGGGTCTGGGACTACCCTATTCTTTTTACGCCCCGGGGAAGCACAGGGCAATTAAAACACGTTCTATTTTCAAAGTAAGGTACATGATTTATTTTCGCGTAACTTATTTGTTCTAGATGTCTTTATTCAAATGCGTCTCCACTGTTGAAGGTTAGTAGTCAGCGGAGCAAATTTAGCGCAGGAAACAGTAGTGTCGATCTATTGATATTTCATATTCGGATGTTTCAAATGCCTCCCTTGCTTAAAATAGAGTGTATTTTGACCTTAATTAGGTGTTGAATAAAGTCGTACCCTTCATGATGTAACATATGATCTAGATCTAAGACTTCTCTTCGGTTGAAGGTCTGCAGCACTTCCCGGTTTCTGGTGAAGCGCTGCGCTCTTAGTTGATGATGATGGATCTTGTTTAATTTTATATTAAATAAAAATATTCAAAAATGAATAAACATTTTCTATAAATTACATTAACATAGAAATTTATATGAACAATAAATTCGATGTGCTCAACTTTCAGACAAAAAAATGTGTTGCTGTGTATTCAAATGCTTATGTCAAAGTCAAAGTTAAATAATATTTATTCAAATAGGCTTAGAATAAGCGCTTTTGAATCGTCACTATAATAATCCTATTAAATTACTAAATCTACCATATTATTATGTTACTAAAAAGTAGAGTACATGAAAAGAACATACAAGTAACTCACAGGCTACAGTTAATTGAAAAAGATAAGAAAATCTGTTTTTTCTTGTAATAGAATTATCTTACGGAACAAGATGTCCCACTTGGTGTTATTAAGATGTCCAAAGCATAGCAAAATAGTCGTAATTCATTATATAACTTAAAGTACCGCAATAAAAATTCCTTAATCACATTTAAGTTTACCTATCGCAGTGAAATTACAGGTGAAACGTCTCTTGTTTCTTGCCTATTTAATTCGGTGTGATTCTGCCCTGAACGTACACTTACCCTAATATTGTACATTCTACTGATGCTATCTAACAATTGATTAATTATCGGAGTAAGTTTAAGTAATTTGTATGAAAATGTTTTGGATTAATATTGACAGTCAATTTGCACTTATTGTAAACTCGTTCGAATTTATTTCTATGAATCAGCTTGATTGTTTGGCGTTGCGTAGAGACGTCGCTTCATTGCGTGTCGTCTATTTTCCCTGACTCCTGTTGCCGATTTCAAACGTTGCACCACACGAATTTAGATATCATTCTCGCCATCTGGATGTGTGGTTTTCCTTCGCAGTAACATTTTTAATTGACATTTCTTTAAACTGTGAAAAGATCTCGTATGATTCCTCTGGAATGACAAAAGGCTCTGTCCTTCTCTTCAATACTAGTAGTAGTTTGGCTACCCAAGTTTATAATACAGGTCACTATAGAATTGTTAGGGGAAGTCAAAATAGGTGTTCATATCTCCAGGGATAAGATCACTGAAGTATGAATTTCATGAAAAACATCAAAATAAAAACCTCTTTCAGTTTCATTATATGTAAATGATTGTTATCTGATAGATATATTTTGAAGCAAACACTGACTAGGATAAATTTTTATATGGAAGAAAAGTTCATCATTTCATTAGTTTAATATCATTTTATACTGCTGCTGAGACCTTTCGCACCCTTGCCCACTTAAGCTACTGAATTGTGATTCGTATATTACTACGTCTATTTTTAGACAGACATCCAGACTGTTAGACAGAAATGCTATTCGGGGTCTCTCCCTCGTAAAGTTTCCGGGTGTACGGACGCGGTAATGAGGATGAGTTACGAACCTTACGAGTGCCCACTGGCCGAGCTCCCCTTGTTTCTAACAACTATGCAACTGTTTGAAGTTATAACACTTACTTAGTCCCGACGCACACAGAAAAACATGCATTCTAACTTCATAACGAGTTCCATTAACATCATAGAAATTTGACTGTTGCTGTATTAACGTAGTAATGTAGAGTGTACAATATTCTTTACACAATAAATCTGTATTTTTGATAGTTGTGCGAGTAGTTTCTCGTCCGACATATTATCTAATGTATATTCAGTATTTGAATTCATATGAGCGTTTTTTCGACGCCAAATTAGTTGGGAAGCGCTCTTGTGATTCCTCGGGTACTAATAGAGAGTTTGAGATGGATTGATTAATCCCAAATAATCAGGTGATCCCTATCTATGCTCCTTTGTTCTCTTCCATATACAAATTGTTTGAAATTTTTGGACGAGACATTAAATACTAAAAAATACACTGGGCACCAAAAAACGGGTCATTTATAAAACCGCGATATCTCAGAAATAAGTTTATGTAGAGGGATCTATACATACAGCACATTTGGTTAACGCGTATATTCAAGACGTCGGTATCACCCGCATGAAGTGGCCAGCTTAGCCGCAGCCCAGACTTAAATCCCATAGAACATTTATGGGACGAGCTCGGGAGACGCTCTCCAGCTGCAGCTAACTTACGTGAGTTAAGAAGTGCGCTAGTAGAAGAATGAAATTTGATCCACATCGTCTTAATGAAGTGATACGGGCTCGGTGAGCAAATACAAGATATTAAATTTACAGAAAAGCTTTCATTTTGCAGATTAACTGTGTTTTATATTTTTGTTGTCAAAAGTTAGAAGTGTTTCTTTTGTATTTTTTAGCACTTAAATAAAATTATGCAGTTTACAAACGTGTTATGTAATTTGTTTTTTGTATAAGGCTTGAGGCATCTATAACACATCATTTTAATTAAAAATTTATTCTAATAAATTATATTTTTTATAAACGATCTATTGATCAATGATCAAGATATATTACATGATTCCCAAGCTCTATAAATCTGTACAAAAACTTCGTTTTAAGACGGCATGTTTATTTGAGATATAGACGACCCATATAGCCGAATGACGTGTCTCAGTGTATCAGTGACCCTGATAACTAAGCTAGAGGTCCCGGGTTCCAATCCCGGTAGGTTCAATCATTTATATGATGAATATGGATGTTTGTTTCCGAGTCATGGATGTTTATATGTGTTTATGTATGTTTAAGTAAGTATATTGTATTAAATATATCGTTGTCTTGTACCTATAGCACAGGCTATGCCTAGGTTGGGGCAAGATAATTTGTGTATAAGTTTATCAATATTATTATTATTATTCTCTTTATTACAATTTAATCTTATTTTCTACATTTATATATATAACGTATTTATAAAAAACAATATTACAATTACGCTGATCTGACATTGATATGTTGGATATGCAATCGACGTTTACGTTTATAAGTGACGCGCATGGGTTAGCTCACTGTGTTTGTACAATATCAGACTCACGCACTATTGTAAAATGTGAAATCCTTTATGATGTATCATGGTCTGACCATTTACCTTTACGGTTGTGCTGTAAGTTTGACATGAATATTCCGCCACTCAAAATCGTTATGAGTGATAATTATGCGCTTAATAAAATACATTGGGGCAATAGATCTTTACAGCAAATTAAATCATATACTGAATTTTGTGAAAGTAAATTAAAAAATACGGAATTAAAACTTGATTGTCAAAATTGTAGCTCGTATTGTTTAAGTAAAACGCATTTAACTCTTATTATATCAGAACATAATAGAATAATTAACATTTTGCAGCGAGGCGCCATATATACATATATTAATAAGAAACAAAAAAGGAATAAGTGTATATTAAAGTGGAATATTCATGTCAAGAAAAACCATGGAGGCAAGGACGTATTTTAAATTATGGGTTATAGCTAATAACTTTAAAATGCATCTTCATGTTGATTCTTTAGCGGTGAACAATGTATATTATGAAACTGATTTTTGTAAGCAGGTAGATTTTGTAAAGAAGGATTCTGATGTAGTTAGATCTTTAAAAAGTGTTAAAAGAGGTAAATCCCTTACATATGATGTCGATCTTTTTTAATTAATACGCTTTTATTAGCTTCTGTTGTAGGTATGCCTGTTTCAGGGGCGTGCATTAAATATAGGCAAACAGGCAGATACAAATTAATATTACTTGAGATATCTGGATGGTGAAAATTTTGTTCGATCGCTATTTCTTTACAATACCTACAAGTAACAACACGAAGAACACCGCAAAAACAGTAGTAAGCGAATTAATATCATTATTACCTACTAAATATAAGGCCTACTTACAATATGTAGAAAAATATATTAGTTTTGAATGATAAGCAGACCGATTGTCCTGTGTAATTTGTATTTTGAGTTTATAAGTTTGAAAATTATATGGATTGAGATTAAAGTTGTTTTTGAACAAATATTTCAAATACATAATATTATTACAATAATTAAAGTTCACATTGGATCATGGATGAGAGACATCTACTGCCTCCACTGGTGACTTAAAAAATATGAAAGTACACAATACAATATCACGTCATTATAATATTATTAGTGATCGTGAAATCGATGTTAAATTTATGCAACATCATAAATGCATGGTAAATCTACACAGTGATTGCAATTTGTGTCTTTACCGCTAGAGGGCGGTAAAAATGAAAATATCTATAACATAGTTAATTTTAATAACAAAATAATTTAAACTACGAAAAACTACGCGTACCTATTATGGTTATGGAGCTACAATAGGAAAACTAATTAACATATTCTGAAGCTAATAAAAAAGCGGACTCTATGTCATTTTTGAAGAGTTTAATTTAAATCATATCAATATATAATTATTTTGTAGAAAATATACGATGAATAATTAATTAAATTAAAATTGTGCTGTGAAATACCCAAATTTCTAACTACATAATTTCATATTATTATGTACTTGTACCTACCTACAGTGGTAAAAACCTTAATATTAGGTTTACCAATTAATGGTCCCGAAACTATACGCGTAACACAAATAACTTCAATATTTTGACCTCAAAAACTAGTGCTGTCAGACTAAGCCCAACTACAACTAGGTAGTTTGATCTTCATGCCTACCTTGCTGGAAAACCAATCCACGCCCCTGGTCTGTTTGTAACCGAATCCATTGGATTTGATTTTGTTTAGTACCTACCTGTTCAAAGACAATCGTTCTTGAGGAGTAAACTCCAGTCGTGCGTCGGAGCTGACACACACACTTTTTATTATTAGCCAGAGGCTGAGCTTAGCTTATGAAGACTAAAATAAAGACGAAAAAATATCAGCCCAAGTAATTAACAGATAAAATACGAGTTCAGCTTTTAAAAACAGTAATGTAAACAGCTCAACACTCATACCTATAATGGAGTCTCGTTAAAAGTGATGAGGAAAGTCCGCGTTACATTATCCGATAAATGACGTGTTCCGAAGTAGAGCTACCCCACTGTTGATGTTATTATTATGAGTTATATGACATACGACGTGTTAGCTTGTGTTTTAAAACATACTGAAATGAGCTATGTTAGGAAGAAAATAATTGAATGAACCATATAATGGCTGAAATACATTTGGTATCGAATCATCTTAATACTGGTGGTAAATGGGAGGGTCCTTTGTACAGGATACCGGCTAGATTATGGGTACCACAACGGCGCCTATTTCTGTCGTGAAACAGTAATGTGTAAGCATTATTGTGTTTCATTCTGAAGGGCGCCGTAGCTTTTGACATTACTTGAAAAATTAAACTTAACATCTTATGCCTCAAGGTGACGAGCACAATTGTGAACGCAGAACTTTTGCGGTTTTTCAAGAATCCTGAGCGGCACTGCATTTTAATGGGCAGGGCGTATCAATTACCATCAGCTGAACGTCCTGCTCCTCTTGTTCCCTATTTTCATAAAATAAAAAGAAAATATACTATCTGCCCCATGCGGTTTGATAACTACATTCTACGTGATATTTTTTGTTATAAAATTCCACGCCAAGTAAATTTGCAAATATAAAAATTTAAAACAGTCAAGAGGAGTAACCTAATGCAAGACTACGTTTAAACTTTCGTCATGAGTCTAGCTATATGGCTATCAAAAACAAAAACAATTATTCAAATCCGGTAACATCATTGTTCAAAATGTACAAGAAACAAAGTAAAAAAATATTTAAGCCATGCTCATGAAACTTAAGTGTTTATAAATAACTTATTATGTTTTTAAAGTGATAACCCTCAGTGGTCTCCAATCCGCGACCTCTCGCGTTCCGTGCGAGCGCTCTGAGAGTTGTACAAGACACACAAGATTTATCAAAGAAACGTCACTCGAATGGTTGGCTGAGTTGGAAGAGCGTTCGCATGGAACGCCTCTCGCGTTCCACGCGTCACGCGTTCGAGTCCCGCATCGATCGTAAATTTTGTTATCAAATTTTATGTGTTTATGTGCGAGTTCGCTTATTCTACACTTATAATATTTTAATATTTATTCTTTGTTATTCTAAATATATAAAAATAAAGTAGAAAAAATTGTAAAAAATAACATAATAATATCTATGTTTATGAATATAATTTTATGTAACACTCTATTATATTAAGGTCTAGACAATGACTCGTAGTTCTACAAAGCTCTACAAAACCCTAATCATTTGTCAAATCAACAGAAATATATGCGTGAGAACTAACAGATTGATGGTGCGTCCTTGATTGAATTACATTTCGTATAACCTGACGAGGGTCTAATATTACAAGCGGGTGTGGATCAAACAGGAATAATATTGAACCATTAACAGACTCAAATTCACTTACACGCATACAGTCACTGCAAATTTTGCAATATACTTAAATGTTCTACGACAAATTTTCAATGCTATAACCTTCTATTTTAAGTATAATCATAAAATTATAAGAGCGTAGCTGGAAACGGTGCGCTCAGACTATTTTTGAATCGTTGTTCTTGTCAACAACAAAAACGCAACAGTGGGAGGCACACACAGGATACCTAGATAATGGGTACCACAACGGCGCCTATTTCTGCCGTGAAGCAGTATTGTGTAAGCATTATTATCTTTATATTTCGGTCTGAATGTTGTGAAATTACGGGGCGGATAAGACACTCAAGATGACGAACGCAATTTTAAATCCGCTGAGAATTTTCTGGGTTTTTCAAGAATCCTGAATGGCACTGCATTGTAATGGGCAGGGCGTATCAATTACCATCAGCTGAACGTCCTGCTCGTCTCGTCCCTTACTATCATAAACAAGCAAGTTATTGTTTGCTAATTTTATCCGTCTGTTTAAATCCACAACTTATTTACACTTCATTGATATTATTCGATTTCGAAAAGTTATACATGGTAGTTCCATTGCGAGGTATATTTTTAAATTATCATGCTAGTGGCAATCGAGGTAAAAATAAATTAATTCTGATGACCGCAACGTAATAATCGCACCATAATAATTTTAATATAGCTTCATTTCAGTAGAACTATAACCCAATGAAATTGCTTTGTTTAATCGCGATGTAATTATTCAAGTAATAATTAAACCTTCGTTATGAAATAATAACATATTTATACATTATCTTTTCATCATTACTGTTTTCGTCCATTCTAAATAGTCCCAGAAAGAATGGATCTACGCAACTGCGTCTGAACGGCACTACGCACATCTTAAAAAAGCATTTGATAGAAGATGTCGAGCTTGTATCCGAGTCTGTGGCAGACAATTTGAACACCTGTTATGAATAAAAAATAATTTATGTACAACTTAACGTTTTTTATTATTATAATTTAAGAAAAGATTTTTTCAGTCAATTTCACTCTTTTTGCTTAATAGATAACTGCGTATTTATGTGAAGTAAAACAATGTGTTATAACCATTTTGTAAACTTTAATAAGTACGCATTTTTTCTAAATAGTGGGCCACTTAGATCTTTATAATTTTTTTTTTCACGAATCTTGTACGCTTTGTTCAACTCAAATGTTGTAGCTTCATCTACAAGATCTACTTTACAGTTGATAACCTGCTCAACCCGAAAACATTTGCATATTAGGAAATGGACTTGAGATGTCACTCTTGCAACTAACTAAAGTTGACAAATCTTGCAGTTTCAATACGTTTTGAGGCATATATTTTTTTAAGTGCGTATGCAATATTTCTAAGTCTGCTCGATAAATAGTATTTGTAAAGGTCTCATTGGAACGTCATAAAAATAGTGGCGAACTATTGAACTCTTTTTTCAGCATAGAACATACTCAAAAAAGGTAACATATATAGCGCGAGTGTAACGTAGCTTATCATGCACACTAAAGTAATAAGTTTGGCCTGTTCTCATGCGTTGCCTAACATCAAAAGGCTCTATCTAGACGTGTAGGAGTGGAAGTGCCATGTTGGGTCCTCACGGACACAACCGAATTGGGCCGGCACGCCCGGAGAAATACCACTCCCCCACTCGAAACCGGCGTGAAATAGCGGCTATGCCGCTGTGTTTCGTCCGGTGAGTGGGGTATCCGGAGGCCTACACCCCTCCTCCCAAATACAAATGGTAGCACAGACTAAAACGAGACTACTCCAAGACGGAACCAGGCTATGCAGCCCTGAAGAATCCGTCCCTGGGCGTCCACAATTAGGGCCTGTACCTAACAGTGGTTGCCCAGGCTACCCCGCGTATTCTGGAGGGGGCAAATCTGCGCTGACTCGGGGCAAACAGAGCAGGAGGCTCAAACCACCCTCCTCCACACTCGCTGTGGACTTTAGGGGGCCTTATCGGGGACCTTATCAGGGGGCTTCGCTCAAATTTAAATGCCGTCCACTTTCACCTGGAGACGGCGAAGTCGGCCCTGCTCTTTTTAACCGAGACACAGATATCCTCCCTGGCTGATTCATCTTACCTTTCCTACCCGGGGTAAAATTTGGAACACTCCTTTATACCACGGGCTGGCGTGTGCGTTTACGTCAGGGAGGATGTCTGTTCTCGACGCCTGAGTTTTCTTGAAAGACAGGACCTATCCATCATCTGGGTGCGAGTAGACTGCGATGACCATCCGCGAATCTACGCATGCCTGTATAGGTCCCATAGCGGTAACGCAGAGACTGACCGGCTCCTCGAACACATCCAAATGGCTACAGATTCCGTGTTGGAGCAGATCCCCACTGCAGAGATCGTGTTTCTTGGCGATTTTAACGCCCACTACGCCGAAGGGGTAGGCTCACGTACCACCGATCATGCAGGGAGATCTGTTCACGACTTCGCCTTAGCATATGGTCTGACGCAACTGGTTATTGCGCCAACGCGAATCCCAGATGTGCAAGATCATACACCTTCACTGTTGGACCTTCTGTTGACCTCACATCCGGACGGCTACCTAGTTTCCGTTGACCCTCCTCTGGGATCGTCGGACCACTGCCTGATCCGGAGCACCGTGCCGATCACGCGCCCAACACGGCCCCGCTTCTTAGGCTGTCGCCGCGTGTGGCACTATAGGTCAGCAGAGTGGGACGAGATGCGGTGCTTTTTTGCATCCTACCCGTGGAGGCAGATCTGTTTTTCGCTGGGAGATCCAGATGCCGCTGCTGATGCTGTTGCTGATGTGGTACTGCAAGGTGTGGAACTCTTCATTCCATCCTCCTCTGTGCCTATCGGTGGCAGGTCCCAACCATGGTTTGACCGCTCCTGCAAAATGGCCTCTCGCCGAAAGCAGGAGTGCTATCAGGCTTGGGTCAATGCAGTGGTATCTAAGGATGTGAATTCCAGCGAACTTAAAAAACACTTCAATCATGCCTCCAGGTCCTTCAAAAGAGTTATTGCTGACGCGAAGTCGAAGCACATTGGCAGAATTGGCGAGAGACTTGCACGCCTTCCCTCGGGAACTCATGCGTTCTGGTCGCTCGCCAAGGCTGTCCAAGGAAACTTCTGGCAGCCAGCCATTCCGCCACTGCACAGGGATGATGACTCGCTGGCCCATGACGCGAAAGAGAAAGCTGATCTCCTGGGCTCCCTCTTCGCGTCCAACTCGACTCTGGATGACCAAGGTGCACCACCACCGCATATTCCGCGGTGCGATTCATATATGCCGGAGGTAAAAATCCGGCATGGTGCCGTGCTTAAGGCGCTTCTCACTTTGGACATTCACAAATCGAGCGGGCCCGATGGCATTCCCCCGATAGTGCTGCGGACATGTGCTCCGGAACTGGCGCCGGTCCTTACCCGTCTTTTCCGGCTCTCCTACTCATCAGGCGTAGTCCCGAAATTATGGAAGGCGGCTTTAGTGCACCCGATCCCTAAAAAAGGTGTACGCTCAGATCCGTCCAACTACCGCGCCATTGCCATTACCTCCATTTTCTCCAAAGTAATGGAGTCGATCATCAACCGCCAGCTCTTGGGATACCTAGAGGGGCACCAGCTGATCAGCGACTGCCAGTACGGTTTCCGTCAGGGTCGCTCAGCTGGTGATCTTCTTGCGTACCTCACCCATAAATGGGCGCAAGCGGTTGAGTCGAAGGGAGAGGCGTTGGCGGTGAGTTTGGACATAGCGAAGGCCTTTGATCGGGTGTGGCATAAAGCGCTTAAAGCGAAACTGCCATCCTATGGGCTTCCCGAGAAGTTGTGCAAATGGGTCACTAGCTTTTTGGCTGATCGGAGCATCAAGGTTGTTATCAACGGTGCATGCTCCGACTTAAAACCCATAAACTCTGGTGTCCCGCAAGGCTGTGTGCTATCCCCTACGCTGTTTCTTCTACATATCAATGATATGCTGCAAATCAGCAATATTCATTGCTATGCAGACGACAGCACGGGGTATGCTTCCTACACCGGCCGTGCCAACATGTCCCGGAATAGCGTCGACGAGAACCGGATCAAACTTGTGCTGAAATCGAGACTATGCTTTGCAAAGTCTCGGAATGGGGCCGACAAAATTTAGTCCAATTCAACCCCAAGAAGACACAAGTTTGTGCGTTCACCACTAAAAAGTCTGCCTTTGTCGTATCCCCTCGATTCGAGATCACTCCTCTAACTGCCACAGCCTGTATTGGCATACTTGGCGTCGATATATCGAGCGACGTTCAGTTCCGTGGTCACTTGGAAGAGAAGGCCAAACTGGCCTCTAAAAAGCTTGGTGTACTCAGTAAGGCGAGACAGTACTTCACTAAAAGCCACCGCCTGCAACTTTATAAGGCGCAAATTCGGCCTCACATGGAGTACTGTTCTCACCTCTGGGCGGGTGCTCCCCAGTACCAGCTTCTTCCATTTGACCGCATACAACGAAGAGCGGCTCGAATCATCGACGATCAAGTCATCTCCGATCGGCTTGATTCTCTAGCATTGCGTAGAGATGTGGATTCTCTCTGCATCTTCTACCGCATTTATCACGGGGAGTGCTCAGAGGAGCTGTTCGGGTTGATTCCAGCGGCCGAATTCCACCATCGGACATTACGTGCAAAGTACCATCCGCATCACGTAGACGTCTGGCATTCCACAACCGCGCGTTTTCTTCGAAATTTCTTGCCTCGCACAGCCACTTTGTAGAATCAACTACCGGCAGCGGTCTTCCCGAACAGATACGACTTAGGGACCTTCAAGAAAAAAGCATACCTTAAAAGCCGGCAACGCATTTCTTGACACACCTGTTGTTGCGGATGTCCATGGGCGGTTGCCTCACCTCTCCCCATCCCGTGAGCCTCTTGCCCGTTTGCCCCCTCTCATATATAAAAAAAGAAACGTATTAATTATCTAAGCTTTTTACATTCAACTTAAATTTTACATAAATAATTTATTTTTTATTTTTTTTTGTATAGCTATACCTATACCCATATATTAAAATTCAAATATTTTAACTCAAAATAGGACATAATATCACTCAACTACCATTCTTCAATATTTCTGCCTCAGACCTGACTAGAAAAACGGGCGCAAGAAACTCAAGAGACTTCTTTTTTTTTTTAATAATATTTCTTCACAATATCTACTTAATATCGTACAATAAAATGTAATATTAAATATCGTGTGGGAGGTCGCTCCATTCCCAGTCTGTGGTATTAATAATTTGTAATTGTAATTTATTTAATTATCCTAATAGTATATATTGGCACAAATACCACAACACAGCTATTATAAAAACGACAATAATTCAGTTTAACTATTTAAGTTAAAATAAGTTCATCATAGGATTACATTGTGATGTGAGAGTATTGTTAAAAATCACTAACTGATAACAAGTGCACGTGCGCCGAGCCCTATATACGGCCACATTGTCGACTATCAAGGCATTCGTACTCTAGCTGTCGTATGGTATGAATTTCTCTGAGTTGTAGTTGTTGATCCAATTATAAGTGATCACCAGCAAGTCAACAATTGTGACTTTAACAGTAGCGACGTCACGCGCTTTAAAAAACAATACAGAGGTTCTTTCCTCGTCATATATTATATAATGTACCACTTGGGAGAAAGTGTGGTTCTTTTTCCCGGCTGTATCTCTCGGCTTCGCCTCACGCCTGCTAACTTCACCCTCGTATCATTTCCCCCATCATGAACAGTATACTATTAAATATTATTTGTAATTGTGCTCGTAGTCAGTATTATTCCCGTCGTTTATTTTTATACTATAAGGTTTTATCTACAATTGAGACCAGAAGGTGGCGATGTTGGAGCCATCTAAACTTTTAAAATAACTTTTTGTATTTATTATATTCCCACATTTGTATTATTCAAAGTCATTCTTAAGTCAGTCATGCTACCAATGTTAACATTTTAAATTATCTACTTAATTATTACACTTACACAAAAAACAAATTCAGAATTAGGTTTAAAACGAGTGAAAATTTTAATGCATATTCGAAAATCTTGAATTTTTTTATTTTTTATATGAGAGTTGTTTAATTTTGTTTATGATGTGTGAATGTATTTAATTTTCAATTCATAAATAAAAAATGTATCAATGACATAAATCGATTGAATAAAAAGTTGCATGAAGTCTCCATTGGTTTTTGCATATTATATCAGTTTCTCTTTTTTTGTTCAGTTATGAAGCCCTTACATAACTAATCGCCCCTTGTAAGTATACACAAAATTTGCAAACAACATAGATTGACACTAAACTAGAATCACAATGTTTTATGTCCTGCTTAAGACCGTCTAATCAGTCGTGATGTTAACAATTTACGAGCACACGTCTCTAGTTACAACGAGGCTGTAATCAATTTTCCCAAGAGGTACTTAACGACTTGTTTCATTTGTACTTGTTTTGTTTTGTCAAAGTCATAAATATTTTATTGACATAAAATCAAAAGATTGCTCGTCAACGTCAATCACAAAAAATACAATCTAGATACATGTTAAATATACAATAGTTTAAACATATTATACATATTTTTAAAATAATGCTATCCGCTAAAACAATACAAGACTGAACCATAAAATGCATAAAAAATAAACAACTACAATACTATTCAATTCCAAATTGTACTATTGTTTACGTAATCTTCAATACTGTAATAAGCCTTCGTAAAGTAAGTATAAGTTGTAAGTAAGCATAGGTTTGCGCTTAATAAAAGATTTAAATTTATTTATTGATAATTCAGATACATTTTTTTGCAATTTATTGTAAAATTTAATGCCATTAAATGCAAATATTGTTTATTATAAGCTAGTAATTATTTCTAGTGTTTAAATTATGGTTTTTCATTTTCTCCACGTGTCCAAACTATATCAGCATTCCTTTCTCAGTCCTTGTCACAACATCTTCTTTCAGACCACAGCGCGCTCGTATTGCCACATTCGGAATTCTATCAATCAGTCTCACACCACACACACTACACAGTGTTTGCATCAAAACGAATAAAATAAAGAGAAACGATTTGTTGTACATTTGTAATGATTTAACCCAAAAACGTCTTAACCAATATTAAAATGAATCTTTCTAAAGAAAGCTTGTCACGAAGGAATTATTTTGTTTTGTCAAATGAGTCCTCATAACAATTTAAAACTTATACTTGTAGAACTTTCAAATATCAGTTTTGTAACTAATATTAATGATTTGTGGGGAAAAGATGGTGGTTACAAAACCCAAATAACTCGACGATGCAAAATAAGATTTCTACTTAGCACCAACGAGAAAGTGGTCTGAGATATAGGTATAAATATTCATCTTTAACAAACCACATCAGATAGCTTATCTAGAGGTGTGAAAACTACCGTAAAACCAAACTTCTTTATTACTCAAAGCCCGTTGAGTATAAAGTCATAAAAAGTTTAGCTTACGCCAAGAAACGAAATGATTGGCGAAGAATTATTCGAGTTTTCATTAATTAAAACACATAGCTTTTAATGTCAAAATAAATGTAAAATGTGTAAAAACTGGAAATATCATCCACAGCGCCTGTTGTTTTGATATAACCAGCCTATTCCTTTTTCAATTAACAGTTAAGAAATGGAGAACTTTCAAATATCAGTTTTGTAACTAATATTAATGATTTGTGGGCAAAGATGGTGGTTACAAAACCCAAATAATTTGACGATGCAAAATAAGATTTCTACTTATCACCAACGAGAAAGTGGTGTGAGATATTGGTATAAATATTCATCTTTAACTAACCACATCAGATAGTTTATCTAGAGGTGTGAAAACTACCGTAAAACTTAACTTCTTTATTACTCAAAGCCCGTTGAGTCAGTCATAAAAAGTTTAGCTTACGCCAAGGAACGAAATGATTGGCGAAGAATTATTCGAGTTTTCATTAATTAAAACACATAGCTTTTAATGTCAAAATAAATGTAAAATGTGTAAAAACTGGAAATATCATCCACAGCGCCTGTTATTTTGTTATTACCAGCCTATTCCTTTTTCAATTATCAGTTAAGAAATGACCGGTACGTCTCTTTTATACTGCAAGTCCTAAGCCATCTTTTAAAATACGAGACATGGTTCTAGGTGCTATCTTCATCTCGCGAGATAAAATCTTTTGCTTTCGGACAGGATTTCGTCGAATTCTTTCCCTTACTGCTTACTTTGTGGACGGCCAGATCTTTTTCTGTCACAAACAGAGGAGATCGCACTGTACCTATTAATAGCCCGGTACACAGACATTTAATTAATAACCAAGCATATGGAGAATTTAAAAAATTGCATTAGGCTCCATACCTACTTTGTGTAATGCAATCACAGCGATTCGGTTCTCTTTATCACCCACTCCTTGTATCGCATAATATTGTACAATGTATTGGCACCAAAATGAGAAAGATATAAAAATGACAGATTCCAAATTCAAATGAAATATTTTGTTAATTTTTAATTTTAACAGTATTTATGGCAAGACTAAGTATACACCTACATGTATGTTAGATGCTCGAGCGAAATAACGTTTGTATTGTAAAAAGTTGTTACAAGACTTTGAAGTTTCCTTGTAAAGTTGACAATATTTGAAGGATCCTCAAAGTTATTGTTTCATCCGACAGTGACACTCTTCTGTTGCTATGTCATCTCACACACTATTATTTACCTCCTGGTTATACGAACACGTTACTTATACAGAGATACTGATGACAACAAATATATAACGATAGAAGTCTAATGGTTTTTTCCACCTTCGCACGACACGCCACAAATTACGATATCAACCCCATCTGGATGTGTGGCGGTCCTCCACAGTGCGGTATTCAAGGAGCTTTCTTCCAAGTAAAACCAAGCTATGTAATGAGCTTACCTTTGTGGTATTTCCAGGACGATACGACATGGGTACCTTCAAAAAGCGGGTAATTTCTAAATTTCTAAAAAGCCGGCAACACTCGTGTGGTTCTTCTGGTGTTGCAAGAGAATGAAGGCAACGGTGATCACTAAACATAAGGTGACCCGTAAGCTCATTTCTCAAGCCCTGGGGACGATGTTAATTGAGCAGTGTGTAAAACGAAGCCCATTAATGATTTATGAACAAAAAGAAAAGAATACATTTATACAAGGTATGATTTTATTGATATATATTATTTTTGGTGACTAACCTTTATAGGCGCTTCTATCCGTTTTTAAACTGCTTACGACATCTTTTAATTTTATTTTAGGAATTACTTAAACCGTTGCTCTTAAAGCATATCTAACTCTGTTACGTTTGTTAGTAACGGTGGACAAAATAACCTAAAATATCTAGATTAAAACACCAATCTAATGAATACCCAGTGGGAGGCTCCTTTGCACAGGATGCCGGCTAGATTATGGGTACCACAACGGCGCCTATTTCTGCCGTGAAGCAGTAATGTGTAAGCATTACTGTGTTTTGGTCTGAAAGGCGCCGAAGCTAGTGAAATAACTGGTTGTATATATAAATGGTTGTGAAATAACGCAGTTGTAGTGTCGCTCAGAATTTTTGGGGTTTTTCAAGAATCCTGAGCGGCACTGCATTTAAAAGGGCAGGGCATATTAATTACCATTAGCTGAACGTCCTGCTTGTCTCGTACCTTATTTTCATTAAAAAATAACCTTTATTTTATTTAAAATACAACAATTTAATATAATATATGCGATGGTATACTCCTCACAAGCTCACAACTGCTATCTTTTTTCAGGAAATGTATGTTAAATAAAAATATCGTATGAGTGAGATGTAACTCGCCTCAATACCTCGAGGCATATTGTACACGGGACTCACAATGTTAAATTAACATAACTGTGAATATTTTAAATTTTCCTCATATATATTATTTTAAACGCTGTTATAATAACTACATTTTTTAAGATATATTTTATATTGAAAATATTGTAATATTAAATTCCTTTGACACGTGTGCAAATTCTCATGGAAATTTGACGAGAAGGTAGTGAAAGCAACATTTAATGTTTTCAAAACATAATATATAGATACTGTTAAAGGTAATATATAAATTGGTTTGTAAGATGACACAACAGAAAAACTTTACTAATGTGTTGATAATAATATGAAACACAAATATTTATTGTTCTATATTAATAAAATAACATCATTTACATACATTTATACTATGTATATATATAAAAGAAAGTCGTGTTAGTTACACCATTTATAACTCAAGAACGGAGCGACCATTTTTTCTGTTGTTTGATTTTTTGAGTTACTCTTAGTCCGGAATAGGATAATAAATAAGTAATAAAATATCGAAAAAATCACAAAAAAATATTATTATAAAAACATTTATATTCTCTCTCTACATTTTGTATGGATTGACATTTTCATGACATCTCGAGAATAGAAAAAATTCAATGAAGTGTTTTGTTAGTTTCACGCTAGATGTGTAATAAAATACAACTGACTGTCAGTTGCTCGACGTTGTGTTTCTGAATCACAAGAGCAAAGCGAGGCAGCCAGTAAACCTCAGAGAACAACAACTAGATAATTTTCGAAGCACAAGAAGAAATTTATAAAGTACTGATTTGAATCGAGTAGCGTTTCGATACAATTGCAGTACTGATTACCGCTTGCATACTAGCGTTCACATTGGGTCGATGGACGTTGTTGGCAAGTATTTTCCGGAGAAACGCCAGGATTGTGCTGCCTTAGTGGGAAACTACCGAATCACGACATTTTTTAGCAAACACTCAAAAATACAATGTTTGTTTCCAAATGTTTCCCCATTTGGGGCAGACATTGTCTAAGAACGACGATTTAATCTGATATTCAGGGTTTTAATTTATTTATATTCTTATACACAATACAGTAGAAGAATAACATACCTACTATACTTATTCCTATGTATTATGTATGCTAATTCTAAAAATAAGTGTTTACAAATCAGTAATACGGACTTTGCTTTTGATTTTGTAGATACAAGGACAGATTCACCATCGAATTGGATCATTGCAATCTCTCGAAGATGCACACCATAAATTTTAATAATTATATTTCATGGGCACCATGGAGGAACAACGACATGAAGAGATCAATGCAGCAATGATAATAGCAATTCTTCATGATCTGCAGCAACTACTTCATGAACATTTTGCATGTCGAGTTAGCCCGCAAATCTTTAATTTCCCATCCGTCTTGCATTCGCCATGACCATTAACAAATCTCAAGGCCAATTCTTGATAGGCGAGAGTTTTTTTAACAGAACAACGTCTGTCGGGTCCGCTAGTATATTATAAAACAAAGTCTTCCATCGCGTCTATCTGTCTGTCTGTTCGCGATAAACTCAAAAACTACTGCACCGTATTTTATGCAATTTTCATCAATGGATAGTGTGGTTTTCGAGGAAAGTTTTAGTACACATTAACGATATTTGTTGGAGGTATCGGGAGAAAACAAACCGTCTGGGAACTTTCAACGAAAACGCTGTCTTAGACTTTTGAGATATAACAAAATAATGTATGGTGGAGTTGTGTATCTTATATAAGTCTACAGAAAAGTCTGGGATGGCATATGTCTATCTCTTAGGGGTAACTCGTTCGTGTGAGGTAGGTCTTCGCACATTTGATTGACTGCGACGATCTAAGTCAGTTCATCTTCTCCTCGGCATCGATAATTGTAATTAATCAAAGTGAGAAAAGTTCTCGCGCACTTAGCATTAAATTGTCACTATCACAAAAGATTAGAAAAATTAAAAATTCTCTTTGGTATTCGTAAATTACCTAATATTAGAGAAATGAAAGCTAAAATTAAGTTTATTTTTTACCTCCTGAGAAAGTTAGAAAGATATAAGAATTCTAATCAGTTATTCATTTTATACAATTCATTTAATTTAATTTTTAAACGATGGGGCACAAATTAAAGGAAAAACGAAATTAAATTCTGAGCATTTTCATATTTATTCACCTTTTAAACCTTCTCTGGACTTCCATAAATAATTCAAGATCAAAATTAGCCAAATCAGTTCAGCCATTCTCGAGTTTTAGCAAGACTAACGAACAGCAATTCATTTATATAATATATAATATAATCTATATATATATATATATATATATATATATATATATATATATATATATATATATATATAGATCTATATATATATAGATATAATCTATATATATATATATATATATATATATATATATATATATATAGATATATATATATATATATATATATATATATATAGATTATATTTATAGATAACTAGCTGACCTGACAGAATCTGTTCTGTCAATAGAAAAATAAGTAAGCATTCGGAAATAACGTAGTCTTAAGCCATTGAAAATGAGTACCTGATCAAAATTAAATGAATTAAAAATAAAACAATAACGTATTTCTGAATGAATTTATAAGATGTAGTAATAAAAAGTTAAGGATTAAATTTTTTAAGTTACGTTTTAATGTTACGTTCTTTTGAACAAAAATGTTTGTTAAGTCCCGATTATTAAATAGAGAAACAAATAGACTTTTAGTATTTGAAATGATAATTTTGGTTTTTGTTTTCTTTCTTTTTATGGTAACATACTATATCCATTTTAATACCTTAAAAAATTTAATCCTTAACTTTTTATTACTACATCTTATAAATTCATTCAGAAATACGTTATTGTTTTATTTTTAATTCATTTAATTTTGATCAGGTACTCATTTTCAATGGCTTAAGACTACGTTATTTCCGAATGCTTACTTATTTTTCTATTGACAGAACAGATTCTGTCAGGTCAGCTAGTTATCTATAAATATAATATATATATATAGATTATATTATATATTATATAAATGAATTGCTGTTCGTTAGTCTTGCTAAAACTCGAGAATGGCTGAACTGATTTGGCTAATTTTGATCTTGAATTATTTATGGAAGTCCAGAGAAGGTTTAAAAGGTGAATAAATATGAAAATGCTCAGAATTTAATTTCGTTTTTCCTTTAATTTGTGCCCCATCGTTTAAAAATTAAATTAAATGAATTGTAGAAAATGAATAACTGATTAGAATTCTTATATCTTTCTAACTTTCTCAGGAGGTAAAAAATAAACTTAATTTTAGCTTTCATTTCTCTAATATTAGGTAATTTACGAATACCAAAGAGAATTTTTAATTTTTCTAATCTTTTGTGATAGTGAGAATTTAATGCTTAGTGCGCGGAACTTTTCTCACTTTGATTAATTACAACTACGATGCCGAGGAGAAGATGAACTGACTTAGATCGTCGCAGTCAATCAAATGTGCGAAGACCTACCTCACAAGGTCTCAACCGCAATGGTGACCAGAGAGAGACAGATCAAGAAAATAATCGTATTGCTATGTCAGAATTGCGTTCTTTAGTGAGTGACAATGAAGTAGATAGGCTTAAAATGCGAGTACGAAATAGTGAAATTGAGAGTTTCCGCAGACGGAGTCCTCCTGTGATTCTGGAACGAGCTGCATGATAATTTGATTTAATGATTAATAATTTAATTATGATATATATATTTTAATGACCATATTTTATTATGATTCAGCATTAAAAAATACATACCACTTAAAATTTTCACCCACCTACGAACAACACCTACTTTTGTATCGCGATTTTTATGTTATTGTGTTCCATACACAAAAATAAGGTTGCAAGATGGCAATCGAATATTGTTATTGTAGCATATATTTTGATACATTTTATGTACGATTTAATATTTGGTAGGTCTGAGAATCGGTCGTCATCTATTTTTTTATACCCCATAATTTTTAATTATTTGTTTTTTTCTTATTACTTTATATGGCAATGCAAAGTTTGCTGGGTCAGCTTTTTATCTATATTATACTAACATCAATATAAACTTAGTAAAAATGCACTGATCGCAGTCACACTATCGATTAGCAGACTTAACCCAACCGAGCGACAGCTAGGTCACATTAAACACCAGAAAAATAAAGTTGTAAACAAAACTCGTCAATCTCCTTATATATATGAGATTTCTACCTATTTAATGACTCATCACGATATCTCTGGAACCATAAGGCACAGAGACTTGAAATTTCGTAGGAATATTCCTTTTGCCGAGCAGAGGTCAGCTAATAAAGGTTTTTAGGAAATTTCACCCGCAAGAGATTTTTATATTACGAATAGAACAACAACTGTCGGGTCGAATCACAGTGAATTGAAACTGTCACAGGTTAGTAATTACCATCAAAGTGAATTGTAGAGTCAGTTGACACAAACAGATGCTTTGGTCTGTTGTCAACAGTAGTGTTTATTGTAAAGTCCACATCTGACAGAGTTTCAACTCAATCATCTTGTATTGTCATTTACATTGGCATATTTACGTATTTCATTACTTCATTCCAAACTGTTTGTTTTTTATATCAATATATGTTACGTTCTTTTGAACAAAAATGTTTGTTAAGTCCTGATTATTAAATAGAGAAACAAATAGACTTTTAGTATTTGAAATGATAATTTTGGTTTTTGTTTTCTTTCTTTTTATGGTAGTGATAATTAATATTAATTAAAACATTCATAAGCCTTTTGTAATATTTATTTAGGAACAATGGATATCTCTTTGAACATTGTAATGATATTATATAGTGAATTAAATGACATGAAGCAGTAATATGTAAGTATTATTTTGTTTCGGTTTGAAGGGCGCCGTAGCTAATATTAATATATATATAAAAGAAATAACTGGTCAAATGAGACTTAACATCTCATATCTCAAGGTGACGAGCGCAATTATAGTGTTGCTCAGAATTTTTGGGTTTTTAAAGAATCCTGAATATTACAGCATTGTAATGAGCAGGGCGTATCAATTACCATCAGCTGAACGTCGTGCTTGTCTGTTCCTTTTTTGTCATCAGAAAAATATTATTAACAAATAACTTAAGATATTTAATAATTTCACTCATACGAATCTGATTATTAATAATTACAGCAGAGGAAATATTTTATTTTTATCAACAAAAAAAATTATTGCATTTAACAATAATGTTATAACTACTATATTATATATAAATATTATAACTTGGATAAGTGAACGACAAATTCAATTCTTTAATATTAGAGCAATCCGTGTGCCTGACTAGTCATTATATCAAATAATTATGCATCAGTAACAGAACAGAAACTTGTGCTTCTCCATCTTTAAAAGTGAGGTCAGTTTTGCGGTGCATAAGGACTAGAGATTTTTATAATATGATATTTTAGGCTGACGCCTCTTGTTACAAATAACACGACTATTAAATATTATATCGCGGTCAGTGAGAGAAACGAAACGAAACGAGAGCTGGATTCAGTTTACGTGCACTTAAAACTGTTTCCTACACTTATCTTTTCAAATTATACACCTCTAATAAAACTCTACTCCCCGGAGCTTACACATTCACGACTATGAAGTGCTTTCAAAGTAGGTTACTCAAAAATACATAGTGCAGGGAATTTTTACAGTCTTATTTAATGAGAACAGCAGTGATTATGTAAAATAATTTATAAATAGAGATACAGCAGCTCAGTTTTGATTGCAACATAAAATATAGATTGCAACATCATCTTCAGCCGGTAGACGTCCACTGCTGGATGAAGGCCTCCCCCAAAGATATCCACGACGATCCTGCACTGCCCTCACCCAACGTATTCCAGCTATCTTGACCAGATCGTCGGTCCATCTTGTGGGGGGCCTACCAACGCTGCGTCTTCCGGTACGTGGTCACTATTCTGCCCCACCGGCCATCTGTCCGTCGTACTATGTGCCCTGCCCCCTGCCACTTCAGTTTCGCAATCATTTGGGCTATGTCAGTGACTTAAGTTCTCCTACGATTCTCCTCGATTCTGATTTGACTTCACAGATTGCAACAATTGGTAGCTTTTTTAATTTTCTATGATTAAAAATTCATATAAATATATTTAAAGATGTACAGGGTATATTTTTGATATTATAGAAAACAAAAAATAGCCTTTTGTTACATTTATTTCTGGTTTGACGTTAATGGTTTTGGAATAAAAAGATAAGAAAATGCCCACATTTTTTCGTAGTTTTTATATTATATTTTAATATATAATGCATTAAAATTCAATAGAAATTCAAATATTTCTAGTGAACGTTAAAAACTACCACTCATTCGAATTATTATGCCTCAGACCTGAGAAGTACGGGCGCAAGAATATCGGCGGATTTATTTTAAATTTAGAAACAATAATATAATGTATTGTCGTACATTTAAGCTTACAATCAAATTTCTAATTAAGAAAATAATTCATCTTGTACTAACTTTTACCTCACAAACGTTTTTTAACAATTAATTTGGTAACACATTATTTGTTTTGTACATTTTCTGTAATATATATAATAGGAAAATTTAGAAGTCAGCAAAGTAGGAACGTATTTAACTATGCATTATATTATTAAATTTTATATCCTGAATTAATATTTATCGAACCTCAAGGAATTATTAGCAAAACAGCAAAACGACATAGATCTACTTAAACATTACCAGAAATAAACAGAGCTTCATTAAGTAATAGACTGCTCATAAATGTGCACACCCGTCAATTAGTTTAGTGGAAGATATGGTTAAGAAAGCGCAGAAACATTGACTCAGTAATGTTTGTAAAGGTACGCTGTCATACTGATCTCCATAAAAATTTGTCTCAGCATAATTATAACGTTGTATTGCCTTTAAAATTAATAAAAAAAAGTGAGACAAAATTTTTTATGGTATAAGAAAAAAGATTACGACTGATTCTCAGACCAACCAAATATACATATTATATGACAGCTCGAGCACGAATGCCTCGAGTGTCGATAGTATGGCCGTATTTATCAGGCTCGGCGCACGAGCATTTGTTTTAGATTAATGCTGTTTAACAATAATTTTATATCAGAATAAAGATAGAAATTAGTGCGGTATATGAATTTGAAATCGATCAATCACACAAATTGTATTAAACGCACACCACCACAACTTACGCATGGACCAGCCATCGCTTCCTTCGAGAATAGGATAACGCCACAAGCGTTGCAACACACTTGTGTTGAAACATAACACGTTTTTATATTTGTATATTTTTAAGTTACTCTATTTTGTTATTTGTGTGTATGTTGAAATAAATGTGTTTTCTTTCTTTCTTTCAATGACATTTTTACTAAACATCACAAAACCTACAGGGCATTTAACGTTAAATCACAAAACTTTTAGATATTATGATGATCTTACATAACAATAAAGATAATATATTGGTACTTGAATTTTATTATAACTTGTTTGATTATTTTAGAAAGTTCGTTCAAACATTTAAAAAAATAATTACTTTGTAACATCTCCGTAAGCAACAAACTACAAACTAACTTAAAGCGAGAAACAGGAGCAAAACAAAGTATTCAGGTAAACTCATAAAGAAGAAAAGGTTAAGCATGTATAATATAATATGCTCCCGACCGCACTTACAGAGATTCACATATCGTAACTACTGAACATAATATCTATATTTCTTGATTTTTTATTTTATGTGCTGTTCTATAAATCAACAATATTTATAACGAATGGTTTGAATTATTTGTTAGATATGAATATTTACTCTTCTATTGATTTGATACAATACGCTGATAGATTCTAGGAGCTATATATTGTAGTGTTTCCCGATATTTTAACGTTATGTCAATCTTGCTTACGGGTGACTAAAGTTATTAACGAGAAGTTGGTCATTCTTGATATATATAGCGATATATTTACCCTCTATTTCTGTGTTGGACTTTATAATTAATTCGAAGTTTATTCAAATTTAAATTCTATGATGAATGATCTGTGTAGAACGGGCGCAGGAAGTTTCTTGCTGCTGAGTTCAGCGGTCTTCTTTTTCTAACAAAATTTCGTTATACTATAAAATGTATTTATTAAATAGTCTAACGGTCGCTCTATTCCAAATGTATACTATCATTAATTTTTAATTAATTTCTTAACATATTCATTTTGTAATTTTTCAGAGATCATGTTAGAAAAGCATATTCAACGCCCAACATTAAACTCAATTAAAAAACTCGCCTTAACGAAGTAGTAGGCAAAACAATATTTATATTTGTTCCTTGTGTTATTACGACCATGACAGTCTCTAGAAAATTCGATAAAGTGCCTATGTTCAAATTCAAATTCAGTTTCAAATATTTATATTCAAAATAGGGTATGAAATCACTTATTGAAAGCCAAAAACGACTTGATTCATAGTAAATATAACGATATATTTAATATTAGGTAATAATGTGACGTAAATCTTGACTTTTGTTCATTTAAAAAAAATATTGAAGTAGGCGTTACTTTGCGGAAATCCATAATTATCCAAATGATTTGAGTTTTCTTTAGTGTTAATTCCGCCAATATTTGTCTCTAAACAATTCGACACGTGTTTCGCCTCTACACGAGGCATCCTCAGGACATGTTGAGTTGCCAAAATCTGGCACGAGACTTTTTTTCATATCATAATATAGTCTTTTGTTGATAGTATAATTGCTTACCTAAAGCGATTATTCGTATATGCAACTTCTAGTTCAGGAGCTCAGTAAACACGTGCTCAGACTATTAATTAGATAAGTCGATTTAAATTATAATGAAATAACAAAACTGTAATTATACCGAACCGCAAACAACAGGATATTATAAAGAATTAGAGTTCAAAGTCAGAAAATTTAACGAGATCGATGCGTTTAATGATGTGGAACTCTGATCTACTTATTTGTATAAAATATAACCTTTGAGAATTACTTTTTTCCACTTCATCATGTTTATGTAAATTGTGAAACATAAACTTTATCGGCCTTACAAATAAACTTGGTTAAAAGTTATAACTGATGATAAACAAAGAAAATGCACAATGCTTACAATATCGTTGACAACACTGTCAATACAATGATAATTCTGAAGTTTTCTGAATGACAAGCTGCCTTGCAAATAAACGCAGGAAACGTTATACGTCCGAACAAACCATTCGTAAGCAAAATGTCTATTTGTAGACATTTTACATATTCTTGGTTTATGCTTAGTTATAACTTTATGCCAATTTTATTTGTAAGGCCGTATGTCTTTGACATTCATAAGTCTAATTTTTGATCTGAGATGAAGTACAGAAACACCTTTTATTCCTACAGCTTATATAGCTGCTAATGACAAGCCGGCTATACTGACTAATCTACAAATATATTCTTGGGGTAAAAACTGGTATATTTTTTGAATATTAAGAAAGATATGCAAAATTAAATAAAAAAAGCTCGTATGTAAATAAAACATTTAATATCAAAGGATAAAATATGTAACATGTTGTGAAAGTCGCTCAAAGCAGTGTAAATCTTAAAGCCTTGTTAAGTTTGTGCGGCGTCGCGGAAACTCCTGCGAGACGATACTATCATGTTCATGTATGTGTTAGGTTAGTCACAATAATAATTAGAGTCGCTGTAATTGTTAGCACAACACTGCTTATAGTACTGAGGGTTTCAGGGCTAACTCGATACTTTAATCTACACGCAATGCTATTAACAATAACTAACTAATATCAAAAACTTCTTTGAAATTAGCGTCAAATCTTTTTTGAATACAAGTGAGACGAATATGACGTTATCTAACGACCGTTCCCAATATTCAGTATATCACTTACTTGAGATAAAAATCGAATAACTTACCTTATCCGTATACGCTGTCTGTCAATGGGACGACGTATAGCTTACCAGCGATAGAAGTTTGTATGGAAATTTCAATTCACGCGTCCCAATATAAGGCGATCAGAATGACTTATCGGGTATATTGGGACAGCTTCAGATAGTTGACAGCTAAGTACTGACAGTAGAAGGAGAAGAATTTATCTCTATCTGTAGATAGTATATTGGCAATGACCGTTAACGAATTATTTAGAAGTGAAATTTTTTGGATTCATTTCAAGGATTACACAAATATTTATTAATTAATGAATCACATAGCTTTGTTATAGAGTTGACATCAAGTGGAAGCCGTTTGTGTGTAATCCGCTTAAAACTACACGCGAATATAAAATATGCAAAGGATGAAATATTTTGTCTGTTAATTGGAATCGCTTGTTTTTGTACACATTTTAATACAGAACTACTTTTAAAATATCCGTTGCACTTAATAAGCAACAATGCAGAAATCACTCTCTTGCTGTAATAAACCTAGTTGATTCCCGCGACATCGTCCGTGTGGAAACTATAAAACATTGATAAAACCATGTTCGCCTCTAGCGTGATAATACATAGATAGCAAATATGTGTCTCCGACCTCTTGTCCGGACAAACAAACAGATTTATAAACATAAATTCTATAAACTATTATTTTGGCTTCGGTATTATTTGTAGAGCACATTTCAAGTATTTAAAAATATTTTCAGTGAATAGATTTTACTTTAATACGATATGATTACCTAATGTATGAAATAATTTATAATGTTGGAAAAAATATTGAAACAATGTTAATAACCGTTACAGTTTAAAGGTCTTGTTTCAAATTGCCCAGTTATATTTTTTGAAAATCTCCAAGTGTATTATTGTTTTTGCGCTGTAGCTAGTGAAATGACTGGGCAAATGAGACTGAACATCTTTTGTCTCAAGGTGACGAGCGCAGTTGTAGTGCCGTTCAGAATTTTTGGGGTTTTTCAGAATCCTGAGCGGCACTGCATTGTGATAGGCAGTGTGTATCAATTACCATCAGCTGAACGTCCTGCTCGTCTCGTCCCTTATTTTCATAAAAAAAAAATCTCGCTCAAATATTTCAGTTTAGACAAAAATTATACTAAAATATATCATTTTTTAAGACCTATCTATGGATACCTCACATAACCCATACGGGTTTGATGAAAAAAATATTTGAGTTTTTGTTCTAAGTATGGGGAATTAAAATTAATTACACCCCCACAATTTATTGTTCTTTTTTCTATTTTGTGTGAAAATGTTACTGCGGCTTACAGAAAATTTCAACAGTATAATCCTTATAGTTTCGGAAAAAAGTGGCTGTAACATACGAATGGACAGACAGACAGACATGGCGAATCTACGACGGGTTCCATTTTTTGCCATTTGGCTACGGAACCCTAACAAATAGGGTGTCGATAACAGAATCATCTAGCACCTATTAAGAGAGAAAACAAAAAATAAGTTATAGATTTATCACAACTTTATTGAACTTTATGAGTTTTGTGAGAAATTAAATTGTTTTTTTTTGTCAGAATGATATTTCATAGAATAAGCTTCTAAGTTTAATTACGACTCTATAGGAAAGCTATTATTTATTAAAACCATAGCATTATAGAAAAATCTATTGTAATATTAAAAAGAAGAGAGATTTGATTGTTTGTTTGCGTTGAATAGGTTCCGAATCTACTGAATCCATTTGAAAATTGTGAAATAATTGGGAAGCTATACTATACCTGGGTGACACAGGCTTTATTATATTTTCAAAGTATTGAGGATTCCTACTTAAACTCTAATAATGTAACTCAAGGTATAGAAAAGTTACTTATTTTTTTTACATCAAGTGTGCTAAAACACCTATTAAAAGTAGAATTAAATTATGTATTACGATTTTGGAGAACATATTTTCATTATGTACAAAAAGTGTCATGACAGCATACGTCATAAATATTGTTCTATTTTTAAAATTTAATTGAATCCTGTGTATAAGCGTACGAAGTCGCGGGGTATCATAATATAATATAAAATACTTTAAAATAAATATACACAACTTCGTCCGATCAAAGACAAAGCAAAATATTTTTTTTATGTTTTTGAAAAAAAAATGGATAAATACCTATTATGAAATAAAATGTTTCATGATAAGTTTATAATAGCGGCCAATGTCTCATTAGAATCAAAGCCAGTGGGAGGCTCCTTTGCACAGGATTCCGGCTAGATTATGGGAACCACAACGGCATCTATTTCTGCCGTGAAGCAGTAATGTGTAGCATTACTGTGTTTCCGTCTGAAGGGTGCCAAAGCTAGTGAAATTACTGGGCAAATGTGACGTAACATCTCATATCTCAAAGTGATGAGCACAGTTTTAAAGCTGCTCAGAAATTTTTGGGTTTTTCAAGATTCCTGAGCGTATGGGCCTTATAGGGCATATAGGCATATTGGCATATTGGCATATATTCCTGGGCAAAGCGTATCGATTACCATCAGCTTAACGTCCTAATCGTCTCGTCCCTTATTTTCATAAAATACAAGTCCTTATTTTCGAAACATTAAGAACACACAAACGTTATATTAAACTCACGTGTATTTCACATTTGTTTCGCAGGTTGACAGTTCATACGCAGCTGAATTAACTGTATTGCATTCTCGAGTGTAATATCCGCTGACTAACGAGATTTTAGTTCAACAAACTTTTTTGGTCTACACTCGCGAATTGAAGTTCACGGTAATTGGCGTTTCGACATCTATCGAAATTCGCTACCAGTAATTCCTTTGGTAATTGTTAGGAGATAAATCTAGTTTTCACGTCACCTGACGGTGAGGCTAGATAGTTAAAACGTTAGTCAATTTAAGTTAATGATACAAAACCAAACTATGGAATGTGGTTCCTTGCATTGTGATTCCAGGCAAAACGACATGGGTACCTTTAAAATAGCGTGTTCTACAAGAAATAAGAAGTAGTTAAAAAAAGGATTGTGTGGTTTTATGAAACCACGGTAAAAGTGAAACTTTTTTTCACATTATATTTCACATTTAACTAAAAATTTTTGGAATGATTTTCGGAAGGGTATAAAAATCGCTTTATCAATCTTAATTTTATACTTAGATAATTGGAATGATTATGGTAAATTTTTAAAGTAGACTAAGTATCCAACTCATATTTTATTGAACTCTGTTTCTTAGCCCTGGTTAAAAATATTGATTGAAAAGGATTAAAAATGATGAAATTTTAATACTTTTGAATACTTTAAATTCTTTTTCTTGTATATATAAATATACAGTTTTCATGGGGTGACTGATTCCCAATACTTTTCAATCAATGTTTTTAATCAGGAAGAGGACGACATACATTATGCTTACCAATTATTTAGATTATATACACATATTTAAAAACAAACAATGTAGCGTGGAGCACTGGCACAAATGAGTAATACTCTATAGTCTATACACAACACGGTCAGTTGCTGCGAACTAAAGGCGTCGTCCGACCGTCACGCGACATGCAACACACGGACGAAAAAGTTTGAGACTTAGAGAATAAAAGTTTTACTATAAAAAAAACCTAAAAACACACTTTTTATAGCCGAACAAAAAAATTGAAAATTTATTTTTAAAATTAAATTTAACATCAATTCCTGCTTTATAGACGATAGATGAAAATTATATAAATTAACAAAAATCTTATTTTGCAAATTTAAAAATGGAATAACTTTATTAAATTAATGTATTGTCATCGGTCCTTGATAAATCTGTTGTGGCCGTTTATAGTGGATTAAAATCGCGCCTAAATGAGTCGGTTACAAACAAACATACATACAGGTGAAGCTAATGAAAAGTGTGTAGAAAAGAAAGAAAGAAATGTTTATTTGTGTGTATAGCACACCAAATTACTTAAAAATTACAGAACAGAGACAGTCAAATAAAACTGTTGAATATTATGTCTATACGTGCTGTATGTACTAAACAAAGTGGTGAGGAATGAAACCCTGGCGCATATGGCAAAAGAGAAAGCCGATCTTCTGTGCGCTCTTTTTGCCTCCAACTCGACTCTTGACGACAACAGAAAAACACCGCCGACCATCCCGCGGTGTCAGAGGTCTATGCCTGAAGTACAGTTCAGACAGAAAATTCCAGTGGGAGGCTCTTTTGCACAGGATGCCGGCTAGATAATGGCTACCACAGCGGCGCCAATTTCTGCCATGAAGCAGTTATGTGTAAGCATTACTGTGTTTCGGTCTGAAGGTCACCGCAGCTAGTGAAATTACTGGAAGGTAAAGAGCGCAATTGTAGTGCCGCTCAGAATTTTCAGATTTCTCAAGAATGCTGAGCGGCACTGCATTGTAAAGGTGATGGCGTATCAATCGTCAAATCGTCCCTTATTTTGATAAAAAAACACTGTTCGGCGAGCTCTGTTTTCGTTGGACGTCAGGAAGTCGAGCGGGCCGGATGGCATTTCTCCAATCGTGCTCAGAACGTGTAGCCCTGAGTTGACGCCAACGTTGAGTTAAACAATAGAACGTTATTGAGAATAATTTAGAAACTTTAACAGTTTCAAATAAATCCGACACCTAACTTTAGGTATAATTATTATCAAGAACTCTATGTGCAGCGAACCATAAAATGAAAAAAAAAAAAAGAAAAACAAACAGCTTTTTGAAGGTTTTCCCACGACTGATAATGCAGCGAAACATTTTTCATATATTCAAGTACCTTCATGTTTAGCAATTACCTATTGGATTTGTTGTACTACAGATTGATCTTTTCAAGCATTACTCCATTCAACCTTACATTGTTTACTCCTCTTATAATGTTACTAACTAATGCCCGCGACTTCGTCCGCGTAGATAAAGCGTTCTTAAAACTAATAAGCAAGTTTGGAACTGATAACTATCTCACTCCTATTCCAGTTCCGGAACCCGTTTTCTCTCCCATTCCCATCATATTATATGAATCTTATTTCGAGGAAGATTGCTATGGCAAACTAAACCTACTATTGGAGGTATAGTAATTACTATATATGAGATATATATGAGCTATTACTCATCGACGTAAATTTCAGTTTTTTTCAAATCCCGCGGGAACCATGAATTTTCCGGGATAAAATTAGCCTTAATCCTATGTCCTTTCCCAAGCTCTAGTCTATCGCTGTACCAAATTTCATCAAAATTGACTCTGGCGTAAAAGCGTAACAAAAAAACTTACATTCACATTTATAATATTATTAGGGATGTGTTTTATTTGTATGCCTTCCGAAAATGTAGAATATAATAGCCATATAAATCATTACTTCATTTGGTAAGGGTTAGCTAGAGAGACTTGTTACCAAATGGTTTTATTACTCTAGTATAAGAAAGTTTTTAACTATAAACATAAAATTTAAATGAGTTACATTGTTATACGATACATATCAGCAATGAGTAATATTAACTGGACCCTTCCCTAAAATACGGTTGAGGGCGGCCACGGCTGGTCCATGCGTCTTGCGTGAACGAACTTAACTTGTAGCGGTATCCTGCCGTTGAAAGCTCTACTTCATGTTATAAAATTTAATATTATGTTATATATTTATAGTTATAATTGGTAATAACTTTACTAATTACATACAAAATATGTATATTTTTTTTAACTAATTTAAGTTACATAAATGATGTACTGGTGATGAACGGTGAAGAAAGTTGTCTTAATGTGTAGTTTATGTCATCTCTACCATTAATGATTTATCCACGTAAATCAAATAGAGATATTGTATCACATTTAGTTAAATATCTAATTGTAACAAAATGGTAATTTTTTTTTAAATATTATTATCTTTTCTCTTATTTTAGGAAACTTCACCCTGTTACTTTTGTGTTACAGTGATGCGTGTGCATCTTAAAACTTCACTCTCATATTTTTTTATAACGCGCCTAAAGAAGTATAACTTCAAAAAAGTCTAAAGAGTTACTAGGAATACATAAATAAAAGGAATATACCTAATAAAAAGCCTGATCACTTTTGTAACACATAATCTTGCATAAAATTGCTAATTCCGACAAACCTAATAACGAAACTTATCTGGACTTAGCAGTAATGTGTAAGCATTACTGTGTTTCAGTCTGAAGGGCGCCATAGCTATTGAAATTACTGGGCAAATGAAACTTAACTGACGAGCGCAGTTGTAGTGCCATTCAGAATTTTTGCGGTTTTTCAAGAATCCTGAGCGGCAGTGCATTGTAATGGGCAGGGCGTATCAATTACCATCAGCTGATTTTCATACAAAAAAAATGATAATACGCTAATAAACATATCACTTTTGAGTCATTATTTCTAAAAAAATTGTTTGTTGGTTAAAACCTAGCCAAGTCAAATTCATAACTTTATTATTAATTTATATTGAGTAAGTTTGTTTAACCTGATGTCAATCAACGCCGCCCACATTCTCTTTCAACACCAGGGCAGTCACAGGAGCTTTTAGTAATTATTTAAATTTATTAGTAAAGATTACTTTATATCACTTAATTGATATCGCCGGTGCGTAAATAGTATAATATGTATATATGTCTGTTTGCGCCGTTATTGTTCGCATTCAATAGCATATAGCGCCATCTGGGGGGCTGATGTACAATCCGAGCAATTGGCATCACCCTGGTCTTCGCATCGGGCGCTGAACGACTCTCTGGCCGCTAAAAACGCGACACTTACCGATTGACCTTGTTCGAGTGGACACCGGTGACCACGCACGCGCCGCGTTACGCATTCGAGCATCATTGTCGCACGTGGTTTTTTTATACTACTTCTTTCGCATCATCGTAGTGCCAAGTGAAGTGCTTGTCTGAGCAAAGGGCTGACCAGTATCAGGTGAGTACTTCAGCCACTTGGCGTTTTATGTTTATTGATTGTGAACAGGCCAAACTAGAATACCCGCAACCTCACTTAACCTGGACATCTAGCATTACGCCGCACCCCATTTTGACTCCCTCGCATCATCAATGTCATTTGCTTACACTCGCTAATCACTCATTGAATATGTAATATGTACTTGAGGAACTCAGTAACCATGTGATCAGATTATTAATTGGGTTTATTGATTAAAATGATAACGCTATTGTTTGTTGACGAAAATAATCAACTAATAATTAATGATATAAAATAAGAAACTGGTAAATCTATCCAAAGATATAATTATATTGGTTGATTTATTGATTTGATTGATTTTGATTTTTGATTTATTTATTTGATTGATCAATAACAAATAAAAAAGTATCCACGCACTTACAAGTTATAAATACGATAAGTATACCTCAATGTATACTGTACATCTTACAAGTACGTAAAGAATATAATATTAATGTGAAACTCACTAAATCAAAAGGTTTTAGCAGCGTTTACAATATTTTTTTTTTTTATGGAATAGGAGGACAAACGAGCGTACGGGTCACCTGGTGTTAAGTGATCACCGCTGCCCACATTATCTTGCAACACCAGAGGAATCACAAGAGCGTTGCCGGCCTTTAAGCCGCGTTTTTGAAGGTACCCATGTCGTATTGTCCCGGAAACACCGCACAAGGAAGCTCATTCCATAGCTTTGTAGTACGAGGGAGAAAGCTCCTTGAAAACCGCACTGTAGAGGACCGCCACACATCCAGATGGTGGGGATGAAATCCTAACTTGAGGCCATTATAGATTACTCATATTGACAATATTATTTTACAATAGTTTTACAACAAGATATATTTCAGAAAAACTGCCTCTTGTGTTTCTTATTTACTGTGTGTATGTTTGTGTGTGGGTATGAAGGCGTATGTGTGTGGGTGTGAAAGGGTATGTGTGTGGTTAGTAGATAACAATATGTATATATATATTTTTTGCAGGAGAAGGTTAATCGAGCATACATACGGGTCACCTGATGGTATGTCATCACCGCGGCCCATTCTGTCTTGTAACGCCAGAGGAATTACAAGAGTAAGATAACACGTTCGAGGGTGAGGCTCGACCCGGGGACACCGTGGTAAGAGTCAACGGTGCTACCTTTAAAGCACACTTTATCTATAGGGTAACATGATTAATCAAAATTTTAACGTCATTTAAAATCACTTATTTAAAGTCATAAATTATCACCCATTCCAAAAGATATCTGCGGAGGTATACACCTCAGACCTGAGATGAACGGGCGCAACAAACTCAGCGGGCTTATTTTTTTATATAAAGATATTGTAACTATGTAAAATCGTACAATAAAATTAATTATTTAATAGCCTGTTGGCAGTCGCTCATTCAATCAGTGGTATAATTAAGAAATTAATTTATGTTATAGTAACAAACCAAACTTAACACAAACTTTTTTAACAATTTTGTCTGTTTGGAACATTATCTAGGAGCTTGTTGTAAAAACATATACAACGTCCCACAAAAGACTTACTAAATCGACTTAGCCGAGTAGTAGGCATTATAAGTTTATGTTTGTTCCTGGTGTTAACATTATGGTTAAGACCGTTTCTAGCAATTAAAATAAAACTTTTAAAAGATTAATGCGTGTAATTGTAACTGTTTTTACATTAGATTTTTGCGTAAAAGTTACATTTTTATTTTAGTTAACCCGACGTTTCTAGACCTTTCCAGATTCTCGCAAATTCACTTATGTGTTTATGTGCATACTTGACTGTTGCCTCTCAATATATCAAGAATATATTGAGAGGCCACAGTCAAATGATTCTTAAGAACCTAAGTTATAAATAGCATTGTAAACAAAATAATTATTACATAAGTATGGAATCTATTAAAACAAAGATTTAGGATGATACCAATAAATTCATGAGATAAATAAATAAGCCCTTACTTTAAATTTATTGTGTGTCTTAATTTGTTAAAAGACAAATATTGGCGGAATTAACACTAAAGAAAACTCAAATCATTTGGATAAGCCCTTACTTACCATTTAATCTGCAACAGTTTAACATGGGAAGGTATAATAATATATAAGTCTTGGCTCAAGCCCAGAAAAGCTCAACATGAATGAGAGTTGAACAACATTATGTAAATTATAATTCTCTTTGTTGTGACCCATAATGTCATTTACTTTTTATTATTTTATGGCTTAGCCGTGTTCAGTACGATTTTATTGTTCAGAACACATAATAAGGACTTACGCAAATCATATCTTTAAAGCAGAGTATTATAATCATTTATTTCAATTTTATATAATTTTGTGAATTTATTATTTTTGTTTCATGCCTTTATTTTCAAGAGAACCTTTCAGTTCAGGCGCTCGATAAGATCTGCTCCAAAACCGTGGAGGTGTGGTCTTATGTCAACACAAATGGAAATAGCCCAAATATACAGAATATTTCTTTCATTCATTTTTCATGCGAGGCAAATGAGATACTTACTCTTATTTTAATAAAACTTTATTCAAAGAAAACAAATTTTATAACTATATTTACAATACTATGACTACAAAAATTAAAACTATCATTACGTGGAAGTTGCTGGCAGCATTTCTTCGTTGGGTAGCTTGGCAGATCCGTTGACCGAGAAATAGCTGCCAGCGTTTGGGTTTCCAGTAGCCTTATTGAGACGCGAAGATAGTACTTTGAACAATATTCGCGCCTCTGGGCCCTACGGGCTAAGTTTCTCGACACCAAACGGCACAAAGATGTATGACTCACTGAGACCGACATATTTGCGACGTTTGCTATCTTCGGCAGTAGAAGCAGCAGCCCCAGCACCAACTGACGTAACTTGGACGTGAGAAGGAGCCAGAGTGTCGACGCAAGTCGCATCCCACACCAGCGCCCTTCCCCGTGCCCAAGCCACCAGCGTCATTCCATCAGGATTATTTTAATTCTATGAAATTCATATTCTGATAACCACTATCGTTAGATATTGATGTTTATCAATACAAGTATTATTTGAATGATATAATGGCACTAGTTAATTAACAATCAATGTAACATATTGAGAGTGTTGATCTAAACTGTGTCGTCAATCTTGAGCTGTTGTTAAGTTTGTGCTGCGATGCGGAAATTCATAGGAACGAGACTAATGGGTTTGTGTTTGTGTTAGATAACTTACAGTTATAGTTGATTCTGTAGCTTGTAATAAGTAAGTATTTCACAGCTCACAGTTCAATCAATAGATTTACAAATTGTTTTAATTGAAATAATTTAACAATATATCTTTTTCATCGAGATCGTATCTGAAATGAGGAGAACCAAAGTCTCAGACATAGGCCAGATGGTTGCGTAACTGAAGTGGCAGTGGGCGGAGCACATACCTCGGCGGACAGATGGCCGTTGGGGCAAAAAGTCTTCAGTAAAGTTTGTAGGACCCCCACAAGATGGACCGACGGACTGGTCAAGATCGCCAGAACACGTTGGATGAGGGCAGCGCAGGACCGATCGTCATGGCGATCTTTGGGGGAGGTCTTTGTCCAATGAATGAATGAATACCCCTATATATGCTCGTTTGACGCTCTTCCATAAAAAAGAGAAGAAATTATCACTAAGTAAACGTTATGTAGCGCTTAAATAAATTACTTTTCGACAGTTTTGCGCACAGATAATGTTTTGAGTTTAATATAAGGTTTTATGCAACGAAAATCTCACATGAGAATGTATCACCTGAATGCCACAAGTCCCGAGGCGGAAGTTCTATTCATAAAATGAACAAATGCAACGGAAGTTTTACAGGAGAGTTTTTTATATTTATAGTACCACAGTGAACTGTGAATCAATACGGTTTTTTGGCAACGACATCACAGTTAAACTCTCTTTATTGTAATGGCAGAATTGAGCACATGCTCAATTCTGCCATATACAATACCTACATAGGTAAATAAAAGCGATTCAGATATCAACAACAGTTTTTATTTATGTATTTATCTTGCTTGAAGCGCTGTAATTGTAAACAGATATTGTATTTAATTTGAGTGCAAATATAAATTGAGGAATGAAATATTCGATGCTTATTGTCGAAGCATTATGTCTGGTAATTTTGCCGACGTATGATCTGAATGGTTTTCTTTTCCTTTAGCAAAACTGTTAGATTTTTATGGACAATGAGAAGAAGCCTATACTCTCTTGAAACACCAGAGGAATCATAAAAGCATTGTCCACCCTATAAGAGATAAAAAATTGATTTTTTTGAAGGTTTGTATCGGACTTAAAAAAGAGAACCATTTTAATTTTTTTTTAATCTGTGAACTACATCAGAAAGAAACTGGGCTGTGGGCACTGTATTAAAAATAAATTAGAATCCACTATTAAAATTCTAACAGTCCAAGCTATTAAATTTTTCTATATTTTATAATGATAACCGAACCGAAGCGAGGATATTATAAAAGCTGAGCGTAAAATCTCTCATTTAAATATTTCTTTCCAAATAAAAAATACAAGTAAGTAATATATAAATAAGTAGTTTTTCACAAAGTAAATAAAATGTTTGGATCCGCTTACTTATATTCAGTGATTTACCACAATTTCATATATTACTACATATTACGAACGAGAATAGGTTTTAAATATATGAGAGTGTTTGAGTAGTGTTTGTACAAACACGATGTACAAATAAGTGCGCTCGTTACTCGCCACTCCTCCACAGTGCGATTTACAAGGAGCTTTCTTCCACGTACTACAAAGCTGCGGAATGAGTTTCTTAGTGCGGTGCTTCCGGGAGGATACGACATAGGTCCTTAACGGCCGGCAAGGCTTCTGTGATTCCTCTGTAAATCCAAGAGAATGTGGGTGGCGGTGATCACTTAACACCAGGTACGCTAATTTATCCTCCTTTTCCATAAAAAAATTGCATACAAAATAAAGACGATTAAAGTAACAGAAAAATTCTGAACAGATCAATCAATAATAATTGAGAAAGGATTTCTCTGTATGTTGCAGAGATATAGAGAAAATGTTTAACAGGAAACGACAAATACACAATTCAATTAACTATAAACTTTTTAAAATGCTTACGGCATAAATACAATTGAGTATTGAATTAGTTTTCTTTCGGAAGCGTCCAGTGGTACAGAATGACCAAGTATGTTCATCGAAGTGGACACACATAGTTCACAGTCACATGACTTATATTAGTTTAGATAATGTCTTGCTGATTCACAGCTTTACACTGCATTACACATTACGCTCTCGAACATTTCCAGTTTTATTACACACATTTATTTGATAACATATCCGTGGTTTATAAACAGGATTTAAGTCTTTCAATTGATGTCTCGATGGCTACAGATTCTTATTTAAATCTAAAAGGTGTGATATTGTTTTTTTTATAACGGCCCATGGTCATTCTGTGCTCTAATCATGAACTTCTCTGAGCCACAAAGTGGCTATGTAAGGCAAGAAGAACATAACCACGCAAATCACGCAGTTGTGTGATGCCAGATGTGAATATGTTACGAGTCCCGAACTTTTCCATTTAGATTTTGAGGCACCAGAGAAATTTTAAGGGCTCTCTCAATATGGGTGATTCTGATATTCATAGGTTGTTCAAAATTACTTCTGAGTGAGCTTAATGTCAAAACTAGACTTTCTACTATATGCATTCGTAGGATGCTTGAATTCTTCGGACATATTGCTCGTAAAGAGGGTCACAATCTTGAACAGCTGATGGGCAAGGTAGATTGCAAACGTCCCAGAGGACGCAGTCCCACGAGATGGTCGGTCCAAATACGATCTTCTCTGAATATCAACTTCCACAATGCCCTTCATGAAGCTTAGGTTCGCAGTAGATGGAGGGAAAATCACAAAAATAATTAATGCTAGCCTATCGTGATATACATCACGAAAATAGTTAAATAATAATTTATGACATAAATAAAGCTCATAATATTTGTGTAATAATAAGCCTACCACAGATATTCTAACTTTAATGGTTACCTTGCGAAACAATCATTTCTAATAAGGATGTTGAATTTGATACTTCCTTCAGCCTTTTTTATATAAATAATTTTTAATGTGTCTCTAAGTCAAGTTCATGTGGAATGTTACTTAATTGTTATTTTGGCATTCAGAGGATGTCAGAAACTCTTGTTGAATTTTTCCTCGGTGACATAGGGTGGGTAGTTATTGCTGCAAATGTGAGATTCTATGCGTTATTTTTTTGATGCAAAAAGATTTTAATATGCCTTTGTGTTATCAACGCGACGTTCAGTTCCGTGGTCACTTGGAAGAGAAGGTCAAACTGGTCTCAAAAAAGCTTGGTGTACTCAGTAAGGCGAGACAGTACTTCACTAAAAGCCACTGCCTGCAACTTTATAAGGCGCAAATTCGGCCTCTCATGGAGTACTGTTCTCACCTCTGGGCGGGTGCTCCCCAGTACCAGCTTCTTCCATTTGACCGTATACAACGAAGAGCGGCTCGAATCATCGACGATCAAGCCATCTCCGATCGGCTTGATTCTCTAGCATTGCGTAGAGATGTGGGTTCTCTCTCATCTTCTACCGCATTTATCACGGGGAGTGCTCAGAGGAGCTGTTCGGGTTGATTCCAGCAGCCGAATTCCACCACCGGACATTACGTGCAAAGTACCATCCGCATCACGTAGACGTCTGGCATTCCACAACCACGCGTTTTGTTCGAAATTTCTTGCCTCGAACAGCCACTTTGTGAAAAAAGCATACTCACACCTCAAAGGCCGGCAACGCATTTCTCGACACACCTGTTGTTGCGGATGTCCATGGGCGGTTGCCTCACCTCTCCCCATCCCGTGAGCCTCTTGCCTGTTTGCCCCCTCTCATATAATAAAAAAAAAACTGTCAGTTTGGACCTAATCAAGCTGAAAATTCATGCACTTTAAGGCTAAAAAACCCTAATTTTCGTCAGGGTGCGTTCCTGGTTCAATAAGAGATATATAATAGAAGTGTAGCATGTGAACACTGCAAACCGACAGCATCAAGCCATCAACACAGCGTTTAAAGCTCAAACGCATTAGAATGCATAAGTCGCATCAAGAGAGTTTTCTGTCGCAGTATCGAGAGCATAAAATCCTAATTATATTCGATTGCGGGACAAAATATGCAACGGTAGTTTCTGTTCAACGTAAAAGCTGTAATGTAATGTTGTACATTAATTAAACAGTTTTATTTTAATATACAGGCTACAACAGCGAACTGTTATTTCAAGACAAACTTCTTGATATAGTTTAGACCTAGTTTCAAATATCCATAAATTAACACAAAACGTACAATTGTATCAAATGCAAAGCATGTAACGGTAGTACCAAGTTTGTTTGCGTGACCAATGAGTTTTGTTATATTTCTTATTGTTTTCCAGTTGTTGACCCTACACTATCGACATGAGGCGGTCGCCAGTGAAGGTTCAACCCGCAATTATGCCAATGAAATGATTTATAAAAGCGCTACTTGCGACGGAATTTCTTATCACGAACATTATTTTGGAAGTTATGTCAACAGGCCACATTTACGGACGTAATTGAATGTTGAGAACGGAACTCATTGGCTTATGATTATAGTTTAGATGTACTCGAATATAAAGGACTGTAATCTACCGTACTGTTTATGTTTTATTTACATAACGTACAATATACACGCACCAGCTAACTTATAAGTAGGTCATGTTAGATGTGATGGATAAAATTTTATCTATTTCAAATATTATATAATTTAAAACATGCATTATCCGTATAGCCAATAATGACATATTCAATATTTTTTAGAAAAAAAGACAATAATGTAAAACTTACTAACGTTTAGGGTAGGAATATTGATTGCAATATAACCTTAAAGATTATATGCAACCATAAGAGTGTCCGCGTTATATGAGAACTTCTTGATTTTATACTTAAAAAGTGCTGAATATGAACTGTTTAACTTAGAACTAGTTTACTAAAGGCATATCTTAATAACTATATACATCCAGTATCTTGATGTTTGTTTCCAGAGAACTCCTAAACTATTGAACGGATTTTAATAGGAATTACGTCATGGTGTGCAGTTTAGTTCAACTTAAGAGATATGATAGTTTTTATTTCGATTTGGGACTCCTGATTATTTTTATTTTAAATATTTATTTTGTATACACATATCTTCTATGAGAGTATTTATTAAAGAACGGTTTCACAGTTCTGCTGTGAAACAATTTCTTTCTTACAACAGGGAGCAAATGTTACGAAATTATTCTTGATTAAATGAAATGCTATTGACAAATTCATAAAAAACAGTATTTTATTTATTATGTACATAACAACGTCTGTCAGGTTAGCTAGTATTATTGTAAAGCTTTTGAAGGCATGATTTTTAAAATACAGGGATATTATTTATGCTTTACTTTTAATTTAATTTAGAATTACATGGCGCGACAACATTAAATCCTGGATGAGAATTCAGAGACAGAGTTTCCGGGACGTTACGACTTGGGTACCTTCAAAAAAAGCGAGCACACCTTTCTTAAAAGCCAGCAGCGTTCCTGTGATTCCTCTGGTGTTGAAAGAGATTGTGAGATCACTTAACAACAGGTGAACCGTACGCTCGTTTGTCCTCCTATTCCATAAAAAAAAGAGAGCCTACGAGTTGAAAAGAAATGCTGATGATAGTGAAGCGTATAGAAAAATGATCACCAAAATTAGGAGGATATAATCTACCCCACGAAGAAAAATAAGACAGGTCAATAATAAATATATACTCTAAATATACTTAACTTACAAGAACGGGTGAACTTTTGTCAGAGTGTGTATTGTCGTTGTAACAACAAATATAAAATAAAAAAAATTAATAAAATCGCTTCGTATTTTTTTCATTTTTAATTACCTTTACTTTTCGGTTATATTATGGTAAGGAGGAATTGCTTACCATAAAAAACTACATTTAAGATTACTGTTCCCTCAATTACTCATAGATTCAGATCTGAAATTTTCTTATTGGACCAATCTAGAAGTATTTTATAGAAAAAAATCTTCCAAAGGAAACAAACTTAAAAATCACAAACAAATTAATTATGATGGTCCTTTTGTGAAGCCAAAATTATTCAAAATATACTTACATTATTAGTTTTATTAACTCGTTGCTGCAATTAATATTACCAAATGAAAGAAAGAAAGAAAGAAAAAAACATTTATTTTAACACTCACACAAATCACAAAAAGAAGAAACTTAAAAATATATACAAATATAAAAAAGGTGTGGTGTTTGAAAAGGAGCCACTCAGCATGTGTTTCAACACAAGTGTGCTGTAACGCTGATTTTCTGTGACCCCGCGTGACACATGAACTTCAAGGGCGACACCTCGCCTGAATTAAAGTATAACAATAATAATAATAATTAACTTTTTACTTATAACAATTAACTACTTAACTAAACTTAAAAACAATTAACTACTTAACTAAACTTAAAAACAAGAACAAATATAAAAGAGTAATTATAATAAATAATTCCTAACAATGACAAATAATAAGATCAAACAAAACAAAAAACAAAAAGCTCCTAGTCTCTTTGAACGCAACTAATGCTGGAATACTGATTTTGATATTCATGTAATAGAAATTTTTTCATTTTTAATTTGAGGGAATAAACAGATAATGAGGCTTTGAAAGGTGGCGGTATATTGTTCCAGCACTTGGTTGCGTTATAACTAAAACTACCTTTGAAGGCAGCAGTGTGATGCCGACTAAAAGACAGAAGACCGTGTAGCGCCGCTCTGGTGTGGTACAAAGTATTCGTGTTGCTTAACCAGTTCAATTTGTTATATAAATATGCGGGAGCCTTAGATGCGACCACATTAAAAAGTAGAGCTGCGAAATGCAGGCGTCTTCTATTCTCCATATTTAAAACTTTATATTTTATCAAATATGGAGTAATGTGACTTCGTGGAGGAATGTCCCAAATGTACCTCGCGCAAGCATTTTGGACCCGTTGTACAGCATCCCTCGAACGGGCCAGAAGTCTTGGTCCGTAAACATTGTCTCCATAGTTTAATTTGGAGAGTATTAGAGTCTCACAAAGTTTAAGACGCAATGTTTCATTAATATATGGTCTAATCCGGTATAAAACCTTAATTCTATAAAAACAATTGGATATTATGGCATTGATATGTTTTTCGAACCTGAGATTCTCATCAAAGTGAATACCCAGGTTTCGAGCTACAGGAACCCGTTCAATCACCACATTATTTATTATGATGTCCAAATTGTAATTAAGGACTTTATTGATAAGATTTGTTGTCCCTAAGACCATGTATTTAGTTTTAGTAGCATTGAGCACCAGAGAGTTATATGAGGACCACTTTAATATTCTAGAAAGGTCTGAATTAAGCTTTGAAATAGCATCTTGAGTACTTGAAGGATCAAAGGAGATATAGAGCTGTATATCGTCTGCATACATGTGGAACTTACAGTGCTCAATGGTCGTGATAACGTCGGATGTGTACAAAATAAATAATAAAGGACCTAGGATCGAGCCCTGAGGCACTCCCCGTGAGACAGCACACCAGCTAGAAAGTTCGGTTGAACCATTTTCATGTGTCACAGCAACGGTCTGTGTACGGTTACTCAAATAGCTAGCAAACCATTTCACAGTTTGTGGTGTGAAACCATAATAGGTTAATTTGGCAAGAAGAAGCTGGATATTGAGACAATCGAACGCTCGGGAGTAATCTAGCAAAACCAATATTGTACTTTTTCCGGAATCTTGAGCACTCAGTATGTTGTCCACAACATCAGCAAGAGCCGTTGTCGTACCTCTTTTCTTCCTAAAACCAGACTGTAGATCTGGTAATATTCCACGCCCCTCCAGGTATTCTATGACCTGATCATAAACTATCTTCTCCAGGATCTTGGAAAGACATGGCAATATACTGATAGGGCGAAGATCCTTTGGTACTAGTGGATTCTGTACTTTTGACAAAGGTCTGACTACAGCGGTTTTCCAAATATCTGGAAAGGTGGCAGTGCTAAGAGAGAAGTTTATAATATGGGTGATTGTTGGTAAAGTAACGGAAGAAGTTAACTTGATCATGTCCAAAGAGATGTCGTCAATGCCGTAGGCTTGAGATTTTAAGGATTGCAATGCCTTTAAGACTTCACTATCACTTAGAAGACTAAATTCGAAATTATTGGAACTATCATATGTGTTTAATTCAAAAAAGCTACACGTAGAAGAGGGAACTGTACCATCCCCTGGTGTATCCAAAAAATGTGCATTTAAAAAATTTGGGTCTTTGAGGTGTGGTGGTAAGAAAGAGTCCCTATGGGGTTTAATATTTACGTGTTCTTTAATATGGTTCCAAAGAATCCTAGGCTTACTGATGCAGTTATTAATATATTTATCGAAGTATGCACGTTTCTCGTTATAAAGTGCGATATTAACTTGCCTCTTAAGATCTTTGTAGTAGGAAAAATTGGAATCATGTTTACTTTTCTTAGCTCTAGCGTGTGCTTCGTCACGACATTTCATCATTAACTTCAAGTTGTATGTTACCCACGGATAGTGATGTTGTCTAGCAAGAACATGCTTACGTGGTGCATAAAAGTCAAACAAGGTTGTAATATATGACGTGAAAATAACTACCATCTGGTTTACGTCCTCTAAATGGTATATTGTATCGAAAGGAGTAGCCAAAAGAGAGTCACTGAATTTATCTGATTTAATATCATTTAAAGGTCTAAAAGAGATCCATTTGGGTTTATATTTATCCTTGATAATATTAAATGTACAAGTAATAAACGCGTGTTTACTTAGGTCATTTATGTGGTCTATTGAAACATTTGATACAGGAGCATTACTACATATCACATCAAGGAGAGTTTCGCTGTTATCTGTGAAATGTGTTGGTTGTGATATGAGTTGCGTTAGATTAGTAATCTGTAAGAAATTGTTAAATTTGTGGAAGTTAGGTGTTGAGCTGTTTAGTAGATCAATATTAATGTCACCCAGAAGGATAATATTGTCCGACCAGCCGATGCTACTGATTGACTCAGACAATGCATCAAGAAAAGGTTGGGCATCCATCCACGGAGGTCTATATGCTGTGCCAATCACAATGACTTTTCCTTGAATGACAGTTTTTATCCACATCTGTTCGACTTGGTTGGCAATGGGGTGGGATATGATACGTACGGACAAGGCTCTACTGATGTAAAATCCCACGCCTCCACCGCGCGAACGGATAGAGGGAGGACGCGGAATGTGTCTAAGCCGGTAGCCGGGCACGTACGGGGCACGGCCGTCTTCACCTTCTCTCAGCCATGTTTCGTTTACTGCAAGTATGTCTACTTTGTGGCGTTCCATCGCCATGATAAACTCATCGTGGCGATTCCCTAGAGACCCTGGATTTAAGAAACCAACCTTTAATTTCTGTTTCTCACTAGACATAATTAATATAATTATAATTAGTAAAGGAAACATAGTTGTGAGTGAGGCAGGGCTTAACAAATTTACGTGGGGTCTCGGGTACGAACTTAAGTGAGTCATTATGTAATATAGTGCAGTATGTCGCCTGTAAATATGATTTAATGATGTTGTACATTCTTATGGAAATGTTAAATATTATAAATAACAATATGACATTTTTAAATATACATAAATGTAATAGTAAGTAAGCACCACACATTAAAAGATACATATGCATTAGCTTAACATAGCTGGTTACAAAAATTGCAGACGAAACATGATGTATTACATTACCTACATTACATATTAAATAGTGCCAATTGGAAATTACACTAATTGACATAAAAATATAAAGTTTATTTTTTAGGATTCTTATAAATACGAGTATACTATATATTATGACATTAATACTTACATATAACATTAAAATAACTAAAACTAACCTAAAGTGATTGCAAAAACCTGTTGTAAATCAGTTTCACATTGAATTCGATGAGATGCCGATGACGAGTCACGTCTCACGTATATGCGGCCGCCTTTTGTCCAGACATATCGCCATTTTTGTGCCTGTGCATACTGGCGTGCTGTATAAAATATTTGACGATTATAAGCTGAAAGACGTTCATTAACATAAAAACGGCGCACATTACCAACTATATTGGTCCCAGATGTGTCGGCGCCTCGGCGCACGCGTGCCTCACGCAGCAAGCGATCACGCAAGTGTCGGCGAGTCAGGCGCACCACAATATGACGGGGGCGAGCAGGATCGTTCGCGTTATTTTCTTGTCTCCGGGGCACACCAATCCAATCTAATTATATATTTCAAAAGTCTGATAAAGATTGAAGTGAGAAATAAAAGAATTGTCTTTCCTTTATGTTTATTATTCAAACAAAACAAATCTTATAACTATATTTACAATACTACGACTATATAAAATTAAAACTATCATTACGTGGACGCGTACCAAGAATACTAGCAGCATTACCGCGTTGGATAGCAAGGCTGATCCGTTGACCGAAATAGCTGCCAGCACTTGGGTTTGCAGAAGCCTTATTGAGGCGCGAAGATAGTATTTTGAACATTCTCCGCGCCTCTGGGCCCCACGGGCCAAGTGTCTCGACACCAAACGGCACAAAGATGTATGACCGAGGCCAACATATTTGCGACGCTTGCTGTCTTCGGCAGTCGAAGCAGCAGCCCCAGAACCAACTGACGTAACTTGGACATGAGAAGGAGCCAGAGTGTCGACGCAAGTAGCATCCCACACCGGCGCCCTTCCCCGTGCCCAGGCCACCAGCGTCATTCCATCAGGACGCTTGCCATCGTGGCGGGTAATACCATTTGGCTCTAAAACAGCTGGTATATTAAGAGCGGCAAATGCCATGCGTATGACTTCATTAATGCTGGCGTGACGACTGATACGGTCTGCCGATTTTAGGCAGGATAACCCGTGACGTCCATGAACATCTACCTGAACGCCACATCTACATTGATGTGGTTCATTCAGTTTTATACCTAGCCGGAGTGATATGCATATTGACAATGTCATATTGTCAAGAAGCGTTCCAATCGGCGCAGAAGGCAAGGCTTGTAACCAAAAGCCCGACTCATTTTGCCCAACTCACGGCCAAAAGTAGTACAGTAGATGAGATCAAAAGATCATCAAAGGTTGACTTACAAAGAAGTGCGTCCCATGCTTTTTGACACTTTAAATCGTCTGGAAAATTTTGAATGTTTGTAATATTTAGCCAAGCATTGTTAGCTTCGTTCAAATACACAATCTCTGAGTTACCTGGTACATGATTTACAATTCTAGTAACCAAAGGCTGCGCACTATGAACTGAAGATAGAAATGCTGGTAAGGCCACGCCCGAAACTTTGCGAGTACCCAAACCACCAAACCGTATCGGTAAAGAGGCTTGAGACCATGCAAGATCTGTAAACGCGCAATTGAAAACGGTTTCTAAAATATTTTTAAGTGAAATATCAATCACATCAAGCAAATTTAGAAATTTTCATAACGGGCTAGACCTTAAGAGATACGTAAATTTGAAGAATTAAAGAATTGTCTTATATGTTACATATTCTGAGCGCCAGGTAATCTAGGTTTCCTTGCTATTTCTCAAATTCAATTTATTTTCACCGTAAGCTTATTGTAGACGGTCGTAGCGTTAATCGAACGGCAGTCGAACGAAACTTGAATGCTTTGAGGTAACAAGGCGGGTAATAAACAAGGAAAATTTAATAGTTTCATTTTATATATCAATGTATACATTTAGCTTTAGTGATTGAAGACACAAATTTATTAAGTATTACAAATAATAGTATTTTACGTTAGTCAATGTTTCCTTAATATTAACAAATAGGTTATTTTTATTAGCTATTCAAAGGCATACCTAGGTAACACTGAAAATGTTTATAAAATGAAAAACGGCTTAATGTAGAAAGTTGCCAACACTTTTATTATTTTTCGAAGTAATCTCCGTTTCTCTCTACATATCGTCGCGCTTTCTTTCGATTCTTCCTTATATACCTATATATTCGTACGCTTTCACCGGATCTTCAGGGCTCATAAAGCGAATACCTCGAATTTTATCTTTAGTTCTTGGGAATAAATAAAAGTGGCAGGGCGCCATTCAGAACTGTATGGCAGATGACTCATTATCTCGACACCTGCCATAGTCAAATATTCAACAGTCCGTTTTGCGGAGTGCGCTGAAGCATTGTCGTAGTGAAGGAGGATCTTGTAAGTCATAATAAATCACTCACCGAAAACTTTCTCGCGTTAGGAACATCACGTGTAACAAGAGTTTTATATTTGTCGCCAATTCATAAAAACAAATGACAAATGAATGCAATATACTACATAAGGTTACCAAAGAGCCAGTTCTAAACAGTTTCAGTGTTACCCACGTATTAGTAAACGTCAATAATCTATTAATAAACGTCGATAAATTATGACATCTTGTTTTTTTATTATTATTCGCTTTAATTATTATACTCTTTACTACTTAATCTTATTTCTTACATATTACATATTCATATTTGTGTGGTATTTATCGTGTATCAAAAATGTATGCGCGTGCAATGTATGCAATTACTACATGATGGCTGGGTATGGCAATTACTACATGATGGCTGAGTGGTCTTGTGCTAAGAAGGGAATTAGAGGACAGGTAAATGTACGGAACGACCTATCTGGTATTCCTCTGTTCTTCTCTTGCAATCGGTGTTGATGGGGACTGTATTTTGGAGCACGGCATACTCTGTATTGCCAAATAATCGCCGCGTAATTCACTCGCGGTGCGGCAGGTATATTTAATAGGTAGCGAACAACTGGGTATTAGCGGGGTCTTCTTCATGTGCCAACACAGACAGACTGACGGTGTGTTCATTTGCGTGGTCCTTGCTCTTGCACCGGAGGCTCTTCTCTTGCCAGCCTTCCACTAGGTGAAGTAGGTATGAGAAGTATGGCTATGTAAGGGATAAGGTATGTCGCGGACTATAAAATATTATAATAAATATAAAAATGGAATCCCGCCAGCGCATATGCGCGATAATTCCGCCAGTGGTTACGGCGACTTACTGAGAAACTTCCAAACGATGTGTGTCGTTCCTAAGCTATCTTATATATCTGACTTTGACCCTTGTTACTAAAAGAGAACCTCTTGAAATTTTGATCGAAGTTCTAAGCTATTACACTGCTTACGGTAACAACCATCGGGGCAATTATTGTTTAATCAACATCTCACATGTCAGTATCCTCGTGTGCTAAGACGAGGTACGGTGATATCAATAATAAAATACTCGAATATCTAACTGATCCACGGGTACAATATCAGTGGCGATAGATTGGTCCCAGTAGAGCTTGTCACAGCCGTCTTCCAGAACTGACACCAGAGCATTATAAATTATAATGAAAAATGAAAAAAAAATTTAAAAAAATTTTTTTAACAAAAAAAACAAACGACGAGCCATGACATGAACTATGTATAATGTAACGATTCAAATAAATACAATAATTGTAACTAGAATTAGATTAATTAATTAGCTTGTACACAAATACACATTTATTTTTATACTTTTTAGTGCATATTATATCTTTTGTTTTGGAATAGTGTTTTTGAAGTCGGTTGTATTTTTGGTAAAATCTTTTTTATTTTTTGATTTTTAGTGAATTTCAAGTAACAATTTATCTAAAAAGTGTAGATTGAGAGTTGACTAAAAATTGAAGAGTTCCGTTAATTTATCATGGATTCCGTAATCAGAACCTAACCAGACTCTCATCAAACTATCTTTGAAGTATATCCTTTCCAATATATGAAGGATAATCGAAATAAGTTGGCGCGATATTGAGTTAATTTATCATACACTATGCCATACGTATTTATAGAAAATTTTTATGGTTTTTTCATGGATGCCAGTGTCAGATCTGGACCAAATTACATTGGGACCACACAGGAAGCACCAGCATTCAAAAAAAACAAAATTATCAAAATCGGTTCACCCAGTCAAAAGATTTGAAGTAACAAACATAAAAAAAAACATACCGACTAATTGAGAACCTCCTCCTTTTTTGAAGTCGGCTAAAAACAGGCGTTGTGATGTACATAATAAATAAACGGCTGTTTTTTTATGAATTTGGTATCGGTATTTTTTAAATATTCATTTAAATCAATTTAAAAAAATAATAATAAAATCAGATTAAAAAATTGCAATTACCTTATAAAGTCCTTAAGTAAACGTACATAAAGTTATGGTGAGTTATAAAAAGAAGGTAGAAAATATTAAGCCTTAAAATAGAAGTGAAGTGATTTCATAAATTTACATTTAGGCCCTTGAAAACGCAATAAGACCCGCACTTTACGAGGAAAGAAACGATGGAAGCTCAATCTCTGTTAGGTCTCTGTTATGGTATCATTCAGTAGCAGTTACCGGCAAATTGGTCGCTTGTCTTGCTCTCAACGACCTACTGTATATCGCACGTTATTTGTAGACTTGTTTTTATTTATATTTCGACGAAGTGTTTATCTGGGTATTAACTATTTCATGGATACTACTAAGAAAATCAACATAGAGTTCATGCTATTTTTATATTTCTTGGAATCTGATAATAATATTAAATTCTAAGTAATTGCATAATAGTTTGCATATCTTCAATACTACTTTATCGTGGAACAAAATAGTTCACAGAATCTAGATTGTATATATAATTAGTAATTAATAAAGAGGTTTCAATATAACGATAGAACATAGGTAATACATATTGGGTATTCATATTTAGTGATATTTGTAATAATGATTTTATTATGAATTTCGGCACATTGAATCAAAGTAGTTAAAAGTGATCACAAGGCGATATTAACATTCTTTATATTATGACTAACCGGTAACGTGAAAATCTAACTATATTCAATGTCGCTCACAAAGTTATGGGTTTTTCTTGAACGAGCGTACGGGTCACCTGTTGTTAAGTGATCACCGCCGCCCACAATCTCTTGCATCACCAGAGGAATCACAGGAGCGTTGCCGGCCTTTAAGGAAGGTGTACGCGCGTTTTTTGAAGGTACCCATGTCGTATCGTCCAGGAAACACCGCACAAGGAAGTTCATTCCACAGCTTTGTAGTACGTGGAAGAAAGCGCCTTGTAAACTGCACTGTGGAGGACCGCCACACATCCAGATGGTGGGGTTGATATCCTAACTTGTGGCGTGTCGTGCGAAGGTGGAATTCGGCGGCAGGAATCAGGTTAAACAGCTCTTCGGAACACTCCCCGTGATAAATGCGGTAGAAGACACACAATAAAGCGACGTCTCTACGTAACGCTAAGTGATCCAGCCGTTCACAGAGCACTGGGTCCCCGACGATTCGAGCTGCTCTGCGTTGCATGCGGTCAAATGGATCGAGTTGATACTGGGGTGCGCCAGACCAGAGATGACAGCAATACTCCATGTGTGGCCGGACCTGCGCTTTGTAGAGCGCTAGTATGTGGGCCGGCTTGATGTATTGCCGTGCTCTATTAATGACGCCCAGTTTCTTTGAAGCCAATTTGGCTTTGCCTTCCAGATGACCACGAAATTGGCAATCGCTCGAGATTTCGAGACCCAGTATTCCGATACTAGGCGAGGCTTTTATCCCTAAAAGCCTCGCCTAGTATCGGAATAGTAACGGTGTTGTCGAAGAGCGGTGATACGACAAATGGGATCGTTTTAGAGATAAACGCGCAAACTTGAGTCTTCTGGGGGTTAAATTGGACAAGGTTCAATTTACCCCATTCCGCTACCTTCTCAAGAGAGGACTCGATAGAAGACACAAGTTTCTCCCGGCACTGGTCGACAATTTTCCGAGAGAGACCTGCATGGCCCGTGTATACGGCATCACCGGTGCTGTCGTCTGCATAGCAATGAATGTTGGTGGTGTCCAACATATCATTGATATGCAGAAGAAACAGCGTAGGAGATAGCACACAGCCTTGGGGCACACCAGCATTCACGGGCTTCGGGTTCGAGCAATGTCCGTCGACAAAGACCTGTATGCTGCGCCCAGTGAGGAAGCTGGAGGTCCACTTGCACAAGCTCTCGGGAAGCCCAAATGATGGAAGTTTTGAGAGGAGTGCTTGTGCCATACACGATCAAAGGCCTTCGCTATATCCAAGCTAACTGCCAGGCCTTCCCCCTTGCTTTCAATAGCCGCAGCCCATCTATGTGTTAGGTATACCAGAAGATCACCTGCTGACCGACCATGACGAAAGCCGTATTTTCGGTCGTTGATCAACTGGTGACCCTCTAAGTATACCAAGAGCTGACGGCTAATTATGCTCTCCATGATTTTGGAGAGCGGGGAGGTAATAGCAATAGGCCTGTAGTTTGCCGGATCCGAACTGTCTCTTTTTTTTTTGGATCGGATGGACAAGGGCTGACTTCCATGAGTCAGGGACTACGCCTTTGGAATAAGAGTGCCGGAATTAACGCGTTAGCACCGGCGTCAACTCAGGGGCACACGTTCTAAGCACGATTGGAGAAATGCCATCCGGCCCGCTCGACTTCCTGTCGTCCAACGAAAACAGAGCTCGCATAACAGTTTTCTGTCTGAACTGTACCTACTTTAGGCATAGAGCTCTAACACCGCGGGATGGCCGGCGGTGTTTTTCCGCTGTCGTCAAGAGTCGAGTTGGAGGCGAAAAGAGCGCACAGAAGATCGGCTTTCTCTTTTGCCGTATGGGCCAGGGTGTAATTCCTCATGTGCAACGGCGGCATGGACGGCTGGCTGAAGTTACCCAGAGCAGCTTTCGACAAGGACCAGAACTTGCGTGTCCGGTCGGGTAACTGGAAAGCTGCTCGCCGATTATGACAACGTGTTTTGACTTTGCATGGGGATGGCCACCGGTCCTCGACACTTTTGTTACATCGCCTCAAATTTTTTCGCCCATCAATCGCATGTCGCATTACAATCGGCCTATTTTAATAGGGGTGAAGTTGTATCATTAATTTCAAACTCTCCTTTCAACTCAGTTTGGCCACGTTCCCGAAAGAGCCCCAGCTTCGAACCCCACACCTCGCAAAGGTATTTTTATTTAATTGTTTTTATGAATATGAAAATCATAATACCTATATATAAAATTGTATTTTTATTTCAATGTTGAAATTCTTATTTTCGTGAAAAAAGGATTCACTTGCTTCGTGTTTTAATAGAACCACATAATTGCTTTTTTTTTAAAGCATCTGTTTTGATAAGCATAGTATGATACTGTTGTCAACATAGTTATTTCAGATCTTCTTCTTATTTCAAGCTTTTGAATAATGCGTACGGCAAGGCAAACATAATATTATCATTGATATAATTTTTATAATTTCCTCTGTACCACCAATTTTTATTAAATTAATTGCTCTTAAAACCTTTTTTACTCATACCCGGGTGTACAAGAGCCATATTTTAACATCACCTCCCTCAGTTATAACTGTTACAAATATAATTTATAAAGAATCGATTTTGAGCAGGAAATAACATTAACAAGCGCCATTATAAAACTGATAAAATATTGTTGAGTTGAAAGATGAAAAGAAAAAAGATTTTGTTGTATAAGTAACTAACAGATAAAATCCCAGTTCAGTAATTGAATTGTTAAGACAGAGGAAAGTTTCCCTTTGACAAGGGATTGAGACCATGAACAACATAAAATCCTGGGAATGAAAAAGGGAAATAGATTTATTTAGCCTCTATTTAACAAATAATAGACGGGTTGTGTATATTCCCACAGGATATACTAAGTATAAGTTTTCCTCGTCTTTGAAATAGTTATTTATTTGCTTGTTTTCTTTCATAAAGTTAAAATCTTTGGTGACACAATATGTAAGTAGAACTGTCCACTATTACTACGTTGCTCCGATTTCGATGCAATGAAATCATATTTTATTTGCAAGAAATATTGTACTTGAGATGTTAACATAGTCTTATTAATTATCCAATATGTTTCGTCAATTGACATGCAAAATGTAATTTTTTCATTTTAGAATTCATTCGTTTATTTGGTAGTTTATAATTCAAGAGAGTATTATGGGCTACGATGATCACATACCATTAAGTGACATACATACATACTAAGTACAACTCGGCGGTATGGGGCCCTTATGAGGACAAGTGCAGGTTGATGTTAGAGCGTGTCCAAAACAAATTCGTTAGGCACCTATACTTCAAGTTATATGGAGTATACCCATTTTACCCACTTATGTATCCGACACTGTTTGTGCTGGGTATGGTTGGGTATACTGAGTTGAGCGTCCGTAGGGATTTTTTCTAGCAGCGTATGTGGTGAAGTTGTTGCGCGGGAAGGAGCACAACGCGGGAGTTCTGTGCTGCTTGAGTCTTCGTGTGCCGGACCGGTACGTGTGGAGGCGCCTCCATCCGCCACTACTATCCATTCCGATGGCGAGAACAAATGTGTTGGCAAAGTCTCCTTTAACTAGAGCCCTTCGCCATATAAATGAACTCCACAACAAAGTGGACATTTTTGAGTGTACGTGGAGTGATCTCACAAGGGTATTGTTATATGTAGTATGTTATGGTAAATAGTAGTATGTTTAAGTTTTTTCTATTTCTGGTGTGATATATTATTTGTAATGTAATGTAGTTTGATTGTATGATTAGTTTTAGTTTGATTTGATTGTTGTTTGCTGTGTTTGTTATTCTTGTTTGTTTGTAACTGTCGCATTAGGTAATACCTGTAATGATAGTTGCTATGTGTGTGTGAAATAAATAAATAAATAAATAAATAAATTATTTATTTATTTATTAATACAGCTTGACTCACTTTACGACCCATAGTGCCGATAATCACGTAGTGGACATTGTGAGTACATTCTGTGCACCCGTGGACATCAATAATGACACAGTGTCAGTGATACCGTGCTCGACATCACCAGCACACCCCGCGACCCCCGCCCTGTCCAGCCGCGCACTACGAGCACAAGTCCACAGTAAGAGGTGGGACGTTATCGCGAACCCACAACATTCACCCTGATGGAGGACTCCCGAATGGTCCAAAACTTATCGTTACCGATACTGACAAAAACCGTATTAAGCCGTATTAATAAATAATTTAATAGTGCCTCACGAAAGTTTTCATAATTTAATTACATACATACCGTATGTATCAAACATGCAGGATACATAGCTTATGTTCTCCTCTCTCATAAAAAAAACTATTCATATCTAAAGAAATATTCATTTGTAATGCCATTTATATTATGCTGTGGCAAAGAATTGTTTTAAAAATTATACAATAAATTGTCTATTATATAAAATTCTCGTGTCGCGGTGTTTGTTACCAAACTCCTCCGAAACGGCTAAACCGATTTATATGAAATTTGGTGTGCATATCGAACAGGTTGAGAATCGGCCAACATCTATTACTCATACCTCTAAATGATAAGGGTGACCCCTGAATACTTTTTTATTTTTTTGACATTTTTTTAAATATGATTCAGCAAAATAGTAAATATGTACATACAACTTCAAATTTTCTCCCTTCTACAATCAACACCTGTTTTGTAATTACGATTCTTATATTATTCTGTTCCATCCACAGATCCGCAATAACCTTATGGCAAGATGGCAATTGAATACAATAATTGCATCACGATAAATTTTATGTAATATATATTTGGTAGGTCTGAGAATCGGTCGCCATTTATTTTTATACCCCAAAAATTTTAATTACTGAATTTTTATTGGTTATAAATTACTTTAATTGGCAATACAACGTCTGCTGGGTCAGCTAAGAGTATAATAAAAATCATTCATAATTATACCATTTTAAAATTTACATCACACACACTCAAAGTTATATAATTACTTAAGGTTAAACAGCTAATGTTTTAAACAAAATTTTTAACAAACATTAAAGCTTTTAATCGTCAAGAAGCGAAATGGCGCCAAATTTCATTTGGAACAACAACAAAAATTTAACAATAAAACTAATTAATAATCATAGTGTAACATAATTTGTGGTCTTCATATTAATTCTAGGGCTGTCTCTAATCATAATATCTTTATCTTGGCTCACATTAACCTCGTCTTCATTAATTCTGCTGTCGAGCGGAAGATAGATATGTCTATAATATATCATACAGAGCTGTTCGGGGATTGAAACCCTAATTCAGCCGTAGTTTGACGCAGAGCGGCAATAACTTCACGCGTAGTTGCCGCTTGTAACAAGGAGCTGTGAAACATAAAATAAAATGCCACTGGTAAAAGGTTATCGCAATTGAACATAATATTATTGTGGCTTATTACTGCAAAAAGCTTTTTTTTACCAGCACGTAAATTTCTTCGTGTTCAGGTAATTTGTACCTCGGCCTTGAAGTAAATTAGCAAACGTGACTTATTCATTTCTAAACAAAGTTTTTCTAGCTAGTAATGTAATTAAATAGTGTTTTTTTCTTAAAGTTGGCTATTGTTTCTAACACTATTGCTGCGATCAAATTGATAATTGTAGAATAATAAATAAATCACTTAACAATATTTGAATTTGCATTAATACCGTTGAAAGATTTTGGTTTAATTTGGAAACGAATATAATTCAAATGTGATTTATTTTGCAAAATAAATAAAAACTTCCACTTATAATTTCCTACTTTTCATTTTTCATCATATTGTGGTAATAAGACCGCAGAAGCATAAGAAGTTAAAAGTATTCTGACAAAAATCCTTTGTAGTGCTAAAACTTCTTGGTTACTATAGCAACATATTGTTAAGAGACATTGACACTTTATTAAAAGCTCGGAGCAATAGGCTTGATAATTGCTCTGAGAATAAAATAATTGTGGCATAAGTGCACTATATAATGTTATCTGTACTTCATTCATGTTCGCCTGGTACCTATGCATTTTCGTCTCATACGATTTTTACTCAAACGTACTCTCTTTCACCATGACGAAATAAGAAATTCGTTCTAAAATTGTGCTAAATTATTGTTAGATCTCTTAGTTATTGAATTAACGCTGTTCTGTCTATAAAAAATGATATAAGTATTCGGGAACAATATAGCCTAAAGCCATTAATGAAAAATAAAACGTATTTCTGAATGATTTTATTCTATGTAGTAATAAAGTGATAAAGATTTATATTTTATATGCGTAACTATACAGCTTTTAAATTTGCAATTTTTTAAAGTATTAAAATGGATATAGTATTTTTTCCTGAAGAGATTTCTGTAGAGCTATATAAGATTTAACCTATATAAGGTATATTATTTTGTTATATCTCAAAGGGCTTTCGTTGATCGCTCCCAGACGGCTTATTTTATCGACACCTCCAAGAAATATCGTCAATGTTTACAAAAACTTAACAAATTATACACCAAAACTTCCATGAGAACCTTCACCAACCAGATGCAGTAGTTTTTGAGTTTATCGCGAACAGACAGACAGTCGCGGTGAAGGACTGTGTAGTGATAGTGATAGTACAACTGCATGTTTTTGTAATACAGACCAAAGGCTTGACTAGACTAATGTAAATAAAGAATTTAAAAAAAAATACATATGTAATGAATACTACTATTAATTCATACAGTTGCTACCATCCAACCATCCAATCAAACCAATACACAGTTAGACGTTTGCTGAAATAGCTTATTCGTAGGCTGTATAAATCAGTGACGTCACGGGCATAACGAACGTTTGACAGAGTGAATGCACAGCGCTATTCCCAACACAGGATTTAAGAGCATATAGAGATGTAGAACATATTGTTGTGATAAATAGATTTACATTATTATCTTCGATCATATAAGATTAAGTCAATTAATAGAAGCACTGTTTTATGAATGCATTATTTCTTTTATTTGGAATTTGAAAAGAATACCAGTAAAAGTGAGTACGTAAGTAATAACGTTGGAACAAAAATAAGTACCTACTGTAGCAATACTGCCGTAATTTCTACTGCTACTATAAAATGAAAAATGTTTATTTTGAAAGCTATAGTACACATAAATATACAAATAACTAAAATTAAAACTTACAAAGGAGACAAACAATAAACAAACAAAATCTGAAAGAATAGAGAAAACAAGAACTACCTCTACGTTACAAAAATGGTCCCAAGTCAGCATGTTTGCTGGTGTGAAAACCAACGCTTGTCTTACGTTGGGGCATTTGGTGACGTCACGCCAAATATAATTTTAATTAAAACAAAAGTTGTTTTAGCTAGTAAATTAACGAAACGAAATTAATACTTTACTTAAAAACTTATATGTATAATTGTAATAAAGTGGGCTCAATGGCGACCTTTTGTTCCATCTTATGTCAACTGTCAAACTATAATTTACGTCAAAAAATATAATTGCTTTTCTACTACGTATTAACTGCTAGTGCCAACAACCAAAGTGAAAGTTCCAACTACCATACCAACAAAAATTTTTTTAAGATTTAATAAGATGACTGTGTTAAAATTATTTCAGTATTTTTATTAAGTGTTTATAAATGAGTTTGCAAATAGCCTCGCAGTAGTCATACTGGTTGGAAAATACATTAACGCGTACACAAGCCATTGCAAGCCTTTTGGCGGCAATTCTTTAGCTCTTTCCTTTGCTTTATACAACTCTCTGGAGGAATACAACAGACTTATCGTTTGAACGTGTTAATTGGCATCTTACTGAGTTCATAGCGTTGGGCCGATTACAGGATCTAAGTCTTATGAAAACAACGAATGTAAAAAGAAATAAAGTGGATTGTGTTTGTATATATTCATATTTCTTCAAAATTTAATGTTTTTTTTTATAGTAAGCCTGTAGATTGATGTTATATTTGTATATTATTCTATTGATCGAATTAATGAATTGTTTATTGTTTCGAACAATGTATGTTGGAGTTGTCCAGAAGAAATCACTCATAATGATTACTTCACTTCTCGGTGATTCATTGTATTTATAACTTTCTAATGTAAGTGTGGCTAGTAAAGAATTATAAATAAAGTAATGATTTAATCATAGTTTCTGAATGAAACATTCTTTGGTAAGCGTTAAGTTTAAATAATTAACATAAATCGATGATTAGTGCAGAAATCAAGAAAAGTAGGTATAGAAAATAAATCGTAGAATAGTTCAAATTTATTCAATTATGTATCTTTTATTTAAAATCCAATAATAATTTATTAAAAAATAATATTTAATATATAACTAAAATAGCAATTATAAGTAAAATAATTACAGTATAATCATGAAAAAAAAATAGTTGTTCTATTAAAGTGTGCACCACAGCGAGATTGGCACAAATTTTCTCAGTTGATCGAATGAAACAAAAGCAGCTATTTCTGTTTTTTGACTTATGACGTCTTTCTTGTAAAAGATCTATGTGTACGGTTAAAGAAACTTGTTTTGATATACTGAAACATTTGTAAAGAATTACAAATTGACTAATGTAAAAATGTAAAAAAATTGTAATCTTAATTATTTGCAAAGTTCCTGTTTACATATAAATATAAACAAAATAAATGATTTTTTTTTTAAATATTGCTAAAGTTGTTTTCAATTTATTAAATCCACGTTTACGTTAGAAAATACAAGTAATAGAACCTGCATAGGCAATTTAATAATGATTGTAATAATGTTTTCAATAGTAGGATAGTTAATGTTTGTTTTCTAGTTAGCGGTAATAGGCCGTTACCTCCTGTCACCTAATGTCTGCTTAAAAAACTTCGCCGAGCTTCGTCCCTGATTTTCATTGCCGTTATAAATACTGTTTCGTAGTAAAACAGAACAATATGATTTAGTTTTAGATTGTTTCGTGGTTTTTGAGGCTGTAATAATATACACCCGTATTTTTTTAACTAATAATCTTGTTTACTTCTTACATATTATATACAATTCAGGAATTTCGTTATGCAGTTTATTTTTACTAACAATATGTACATAATATATTAATTACTACATATTATAAAACAAAGTCCTCCGCCACGTCTGTCTGTTCGTTTGTTCAGTAGTAGTATATAATTTGTTAAGTTTTTGTCTACATTTGTGTATATATCACAGGGATATGATAAAAACAGTGATTTGATCAAATCTCGAAGGATGTTAAAATAAAAACACGGTTTTATAATTGCTCGAAACAAATCTAGTGATTTGACCATATGCCAGAGTTGGTTCCGTGATATGACGAAAAGTATTTTGTTTGGTATTTATAAGGTTTATTTGGTATGACTTAGACATAATTTGGTAATAATTTAGTATCGTGTTGCAGGTGGAGGGGGGTGAGAGGGGAAGGGGAGGGAGGGACATGTTCTCTGTCCCCTGGATGACCTACATTAAAAGGTAACACACCAGTCTCTTGAAAATCAAATTAATGTAACCTAACCTCATAACAGATAAAAATTTCTCTAAAGGCCAATTAGTAGAAGCCCTATTAGTATGGCCTATATTATTAAAAAAAGCCAAGAATGCCAACTAACCTATCCGGGTCGGGGTATGACTCAAGTCTGATGCTCGCTTCGCTCGCTTTGACATCCTAAGTTCTTTTAGTCGCGTCACTCATTGTCATTTCACGGAGCCAACCCTAGCATTTGATTAAATCACAAGATTTGTTTAGAGAAATGATAAAATCGTGTTGTTCTTTAAACGTACTCCGTGATTTGATCAAATCACTTAGAGAATTGACCAAATCTCTGTTATTATCATTTCCCTGCGACATATACATTAATGATATTTGTTGGAAACGTCTGAAAAAAAAAACTTTGAACGAGAACGCTGTCCGAACCCTTTGAGATAAAAAAAATAATGTATCTTATTTACAGTGTACAGAAAAGTCCGCGATGGCATATGTCTATCTCTTAAGGATAACATAATATATCCATTTTAATACTCGCCCATTTTAATACAAAAAAGCCCGCAGAGTTTCGTGCGCCCGTTGTTCTCAGGTCTGAGACAGTGTATTTTGAATGGGTGGTAGTTTTTGACGTTCAATTAGTAATTTTGAATTTGAATATAATTTCAGCTGTCAAATGACTATAAAAACGAAATAAAAGATTATGCTTTGGTTACATTCGGCTTACTTGAGCTAAGTCTGAGCAAAGTCTAAGCAAGCTCTATAGATTCTTAGCCTGAGAAACATGCGAGTGTTGAGTCAATAGAAGTTTTCGTATGGTTAAGCATTCTCAGTACCTTTATCTTACTTTAAAAAACCGATAAAAATTTGACAAGGTGAGAACCTGGGGAATCTAGCGTGAATGTAAAGTGGACTTTACTGTTGCCTTTATCAGTAAACCTTACAACTCACCACTGTTCCACCATAAGATAAATAATAGCTTGAAAGGTAAATGACACTTTTATAATAAAGTCCCAGCTACCAATTTAACCCCCAGAAGACACAAGTTTGCGCGTTTACCACTAAAAAACCCGATTTGTCGTATCACCGCTCTTCGACAACACTTCCCTTAAAGCCTCGCCTAGTATAGAAATACTAGGTCTCGAAATCTCGAGCGATTGCCAATTCCATGGCCATCTGGAGGGCAAAGCCAAATTGGCTTCGAAGAAGCTGGGCATCATTAATAGAGCACGGCAATACTTCAAGCTGGCCCACATTCTAGCGCTCTACAAAGCGCAGGTCCGGCCACACATGGAGTATTGCTGTCGTCTCTGGTTTGGCGCACCCCAGTATCAGCTCGATTCATTTGACCGCGTGCAACACAGAGCAGCTCGAATTGTCGGGGACCCAGTGCTCTGTGAATGGGCTGGATCACTTAGCGTTGCGTAGAGACGTCGCTATTACCGCATTTATCACGGAGAGTTTTCCGAAGAGCTGTTTAACCTGGATTCCTGCCGCCGAATTCCACCTTTGCACGACAAGCCACAAGTTAGAATATCATCCCCACCATCTGGATGTGTGGCGGTCCTCCACAGTGTGGTTTTCAAGGAGCTTTCTTCCACGTACTACAAGGCTGTGGAATGAGCTTCCTTGTGCGGTGTTTCCGGGACGATACAACATAGGTACCTTCAAAAAAAGCGCGTACACCTTCCTTAAAGGCCCGCAATGCGGCGGCGGCGGTGATCACTTAACACCAGGTGACCCGTAAGCTCGTTTCGTATCTTCCCGGGAAAACCGCATAAGTATGCTTATTTCACAGCTTGCGCCGCTTCTTCTATTTAGTGCGCTATTAGTTCCCGAAGAGGTGGTATCTAGTATATTAGAAATGACATCAAAAAGAATTCTAAAGGAATAAATTTTGAGAAAATAAATGCATTTTATGCCTTTTATTCGACTTTCAATAGTACTTGTATTGCATAGAAATAATATTTAAATACAAGGAGCACTTTGGTGGTTTCTTGTTTGTTAGGAATGAATTAGTCAAGACATACGCAAAGCCAGTTATGAGGCTTATATGTTATGCAATTGGATCTTAATATAACATATTAATGTGAATAACACGTACTAGTAAAAGATAAGGACTCCGTGACACCTTACATAACAGTGTAGCACCAAAACAAGCCGATTAACATGTAAATACATAGCCACACGCACACACTTACACTACTACAGGCCGATGGGCGGCCATTATGAGAACTGTCATCGTCTGTGACAAGATCAGTTTGCCTCTCAATAAAATATTTTAAATATGCCGTCGTGCGTTGTGAAAAAGTGTAAAAATGATATCTATATAAGTATTTGTGGCCCTATATGAATATTTAGGGAAGAAAAAATTGTTTAACTAGTATCCCCCGTAACCGCACACACACTAGCATAACCACAGTATAACGGTGCTTCACTTGCTAATATCACGTCGCGGAGTCCTTCTTTTTTTACTCGTCCGTGGTGAGTAATGCTTAAAGAAATTATAAATTAGTGGCTGACCCGACAAACGTTGTTCTGTTCATAATAAATAAAATACTGTTTTTATGAATTTGTCAATAATATATTATAACATCAAGAATTATTTCGTAAAATGTTCCCTGTTGTTATAATGAAATTGTTTCACAGCGGAAATGTCAAACCGTGCATCAATAAATTCTCTCATAGAAAAAATGTCCATACAAAACAAATATTGGTAATAAATCTAATTATAAGCCCCAAATCGAAATATTTTTTTTTCCAAAATTAACGTAGTCTAAGCTACTCCTTATTCCATCAACTACCTGCCAATAAAGGTCCCGTCAAAATCGGTCCTCTAATTTCAGAGACTAGCCGGAACCAACTGACGGACAGACAAAAATTTAAATAAATGTTCATTTGGTGTACCGCATACATATTCATGTACATGTAGGAAAAACGTTTATTTCAATATTACAAACAGACACTCCAAGTTTATTTATATGTATTATGTAGTACGTGGAAGAAAGCTCCTTGAAAACCGCACTGTGGAGGACCGCCACACATCCAGATGGTGGGGATGAAATCCTAACTTGTGGCGTGTCGTGCGAAGGTGAACTTCGGTGGCGCAGTAGGTACTCTCACCACGGAGCCCCCGGTTCGATCCCCGCCTGCCATGTATCAATGTGTTTTCGGGTTTTAATTCCATAATATGTACGTTTGATCGATCTTTTATAAGGTCAGCTACGCTCTTGGGAAACCTCTAGTATTGCAAAAGCGTGGCCACGGTGATCAGTTCTCTTCCATGTAATTCAATATATGGGGCAGTCTTTGGGTAGTGCCGATAAAAGCGAACACTAAGTAATTTGTGTTGACAGATAGATGAAGGATGAAGTATGATATTTGACAGATAGATGAAGGATGAAGTATGATATTTGACAGATAGATGAAGGATGAAGTATGATATTTGACAGATAGATGAAGGATGAAGTATGATATTTGACAGATAGATGAAGTAATTTGTGAATTATATCGTCGAGCTAAATTAGATTATTTATTTTTGTAAAGAACCATTGATGACCAATTTAAACTTTAATTCTTGATAATAATCACTTAAATAATTGTTTAATTATCAATAGAAATTGTACTATCATGTTTATGGTAAAATTCAATTTCCATTTCCTTGGTTACAGCCTTAATACATGGTAGGACACGTCCGGACCCGGTACGGTCCGGACTGTAATAGTAATTCTGTGCGATAGACAATGCGACATACCATCGTATATGGTCCAAGGCCGGACCGCATCAGATGGTTTGGCTGTACTGAACCCAATCTGTTTAATTTTTAGAGTCGTGGTCCCACCAGTGCGAGGCTCCCTTGCCCCCGTACCAGAAAGGTGCTACTTCTGCCATAAAGCAGTAATGTGTAAGCATTACTGTGTTTCGGCCTGAAGGACACCGCAGCTAGTGAAATTACTCGGCATTTATGGACATCTTATATCTCGAGGTGACGAGCGTAATAATTGTAGTGCTACTAATATTTTTTGGATTTTTCAAGAATCCTGAGCAGCACTACATTGCAGGGCAGGGCGTATCAATTACCAACAGCTGAATGTCCTGCGCATCTAGTCCCATATTTTCCTAAAAAAACCGTTCAACCAATTGCGCCGCCGATGCTTCAAATAGTATACAATACCATAAATTATACTTATTATCATCACCAGTATGTATGCTGGTGGCCAAGAAGACCATAAGCTAGCCTACGAAACCCTAAGAAAGTGAACAAAACAAACAAAATAAACCAAATAATCAATGTTATAATTCAATTGTATTATAAAATCATTAAACAGATTAATATTTGTATCAAGATATATTATGAAGGATGCATCAAGTTATTTAGGTTAGCAGTTAGGGTGAATGAAGAAGAAGAAGTTGATATTATAATAATAATAATAATACTGACACACTTTTAACACAAATTATCTTGCCCCAAATTAGGCATAAATAGGCTGTGTTATGGGTTGCAAGACAACGATATACATAATACAATATACTTACTTAAACATAAATAAATACATATAAACATCCATGACTCGGAAACAAACATCCATATTCATATTCATATAAATGCTTGCACCTACCGGGATTCGAGCCCGTGACCTCTAGCTTATTAGGTAGGATCGCTAACCACTCGGATTTACAGGTCGTCATTCACAGTAGTGAATAAATCACTAAAATTATTAAAAAACAAATATATCAAAACACAATTAAAACATCCATATATTTTAAACTAACATTTTAGACATTATTATATAGTTGCAAGCATTATTTTCGTTTTACGTGTTTGCAACAGTTTAGTCTTCCGATTCCAAATACTTTAAAAGATTTTCCAAAACTACGTTTTTATTCAGTCGGCAAAGATTTTTAGCCGACTTTAAAATTATTAGTCGGTATGTTTTTTTACGTTCGTTTTAAATTTTATCGGTTTTAAAATCGAGATTAAGAAACATTCGCCTTTTACATGGATATATTTCTCTCTATGCGCATTGCACCAAAAAATATTGTATTTTCACTTATACATAGGTCAGTATCTATCCCTACTCAGTGCTTATTACACGCTTTTTCTTAGCTTCACCTGTATGTATGTTTGTTTGTAACTGACTTATTTGGGCGCGATTTTGACCCATTTTAAACGGCCAGATTACGTTCAAACTTCGTAGATTTATCGAGGACCGATGGCAATACATTAATTTGATAAAATTGTTCCATTTTACAATTTGAAAAATAAGATTTTTGTTAATTATAATATAATTTTTATCTGTCGTCAATAAGGCAGGAATTGCCGTTAAGTTTTAGGTTCAAACATTATCTTGAACCGATTTATCTAATATTAGGAAATTTTTGAATACCAAAGAAAATTTTTAATTCAACAATGCAAATAATTGTTTAAAAAATGTAATGAAACATACGTTTATAAATAAACCAAACTAAAAAGTAGGAAATATTTTCTATTTTTTAGTTCAGTTTTCCATAAAAAGCGTGTTACTATTTATATTTTCACTAGTACTGAAGAAATTACTGTACCAGAGTTCAGACATTAGGTACTAAATTGAAGGCTAAAACAACAGTTATTCAGGTCAGGACTCATTAAATGAAATCAGGCAGCAAAAGTTACTGGAACAAGGTATACTTAAATTATTACTGATGGTACATAAGGCTGTATTATTGGTTGCAGGGTGTGTTTCGCGGAATAAAATTCCACGGCCCCTGCAAGCCGGACGTTACTTACTAGGAATCCTATTAATAATAAGCTTGTTTTAAGAAATTCACATGCGTTTTCCCATCGCACTGTGAATATTATGGTTTGACTTTTAAATTATTGATAGGATTGTTAAACGAACTTTATAATGGATTAAAATAAATAGTGTTTAAAAAAAAATAAAAAACACGCTTTTTATACAATTTTTAGTTTGGTTTATTTATAAAAGCGTATTTTTTAGTTTCTGGGCCATGTGTCCAGCCCCATTACCAGTGCTTTCATATGCAGCTGTGTGTAAAAGAGAAAGCAACACATTTGATCATGAATTAATATACAGGATTATAATCCGCAAAAATAAAAGCTTAAAAATTGTTATTAAATTTTTTTTGACAATGCTTTTGCTCCAATAGTGATCTGTGTCGGTTGTTCCGACACTTGATTATTTTTCACACTTATGTGTAATACTTAGATCGTTTATACATCTAGATAGACTTTGACATCTGTGAAAACGTCAAAAAAGTATACACTTAAAATTATTGATTGACACAAATTGACATAATAATTGCGAGTGTAAGACGGAGCTTGTTACGCATACTAAATTAATAAACCTAGCCTGTTTTCATCTAGCAATAAGAGGCTATACCTAGACGCATAAATTATCTATGGCTTTTTGGTATTCTGATAGAATGTTTAATTCATCATTTGGGGCAACGACCGCACAAAGGAAAGTCGCAAAATGAGGATTGAAGAAGGATTTATTGCAGTCAAAAAAGAAGATATCTTAAAGCTAGATCTCTCAGCTGTAGATCTTAAACCAGCACTTTTGAGAGTAGTTATGTTAAATCTAAGCTATCCTGACAGCAATAGGAGAAAAAATAATGTAATGGGCCGAGGTTATACTAACCATTGACCTTTATTTTCGTCCGTTGAAGTCATAAAAGCTAAGGACTTCAAAACATAATAATTCGTAAGTGATTCGGTAGTGAAGCAGTGATAGTATTTGTTACCCCACGTGTGACTGCCCGTCTGCGTATCAATTACAACCACAGTTCACTCTCTGAAGCCCTCGAACGGCAATCTTCATAACACACTTCTTACAAATTACCGAGGGGACATCTTATTATTTCAACTGTAATTCGTTTGACATTTATTGTGCCAAACCAAAGATTAATCTTATTCTGACATGAGACAGAAGATAAGGTCAATATATGGGTCGTGCGTTGAGATGGGGACAGGCCTATTTAGTGACTTCAAGCCCAGACCATTTGCATGTTTACATCCGTTGTATTAAGTTATATGGTATAGATACTAGCTGACCCAACAGACATTCTGTACATAATAAATTAAATACTATTTTGTATGAATTTGTCTGTAATATTTCGTATCATCGAGAACTATTTCGTAAAATATGCTCCCTGTTATATTGAAATTGTTTCACACCAGAACTGTCAAAACGTGCGAAAATTAATTCTGTCAAGGAAAATATGTCCACAAAAAACAAATATTGGAAATAAAAATCATAATTATGGGTCACAAATCAAAATAAAAACTATCCTAACTCTATGTTGGAGTAAACTGCACTCCATGAAGCTATCCCCATTAAAAGAAACATCAGAACACTGGATTTATAGAATATTACTAGTGAAACCGACAGACGTTGTCCTGTACACACGTGTTAAATTTGAAAAATCGGTCCAGACGTTAGGAGGTGATCACTAACATAAGTAGGAGAATTATATGTCGACTGTTTGAGAATCTAAACCAATCTCAAATTCACTGGAACACTCTAAAAAAATCATCAAAATCTGTCCAGCCATTTAGGAGGTAGTTCAATTGTGAATCTAAGCCATCCTCAATCCACTTGAACACACACATAAAATTTCATTCCGTTTAAGAGGAGTTCTCTGTCAGAACACGTACAGAAAAATTATATATTATTATAATATTTCATATAAAGAATATTATATGGCAATGCAACTGATATTAATATCAGTTGCATTGCCATATTAAGTCATTGCCAGTATTTATACTAACTTCGTATTCGATATAGTAAACAATACCTAGGCAAAGCATAAAGTTACCGTTATTTCATACACGCCAGGATGATCAGGTATTCTACCAGTGGGAGTCTCCATTGTACAAGATGCCGGCTAGATTATGGGTACCACAACGGCGCCTTTTTCAGTAATGTGTAAGCATTATTGTATTTTGGTCTGAGGCCTAGTGTTCGCCGTAGCTAGTGAAATTACTGGGTAAATGAGACTTAACATCTCATGTCTCAAGATGATGAGTGCAGGTGTAGTGCCACTCAGACTTTTTGGGTTTTCAAGAATCCTGAGCGGCACTGCATTGTAATGAGCAGGGCGTAATAATTACCATCAGCTGAACGTCCTGCTCGTCTCGTATTAAAATAAAAATATATATACCTTTCCGGTAACTTATATATAAAGACATACACATCAGAACCTAAAAATTTAAATTTCAGTTCGTCACAAAGATCGAACCTGCAATCCTTTGCTCTAGAAAAAAGACTCTATATTATATCTCTTCAATTTAAATACGTGCTTAAAATAATAATGATTGTTTCAAGTAAGAAGCAATAAATTATCAAGTATTTTAAACGATAAAATTTCATTCTGAAAGCGCCACGTACATTGTGGATGATACAATTTTTATGTAGTAAATATCACAGCGAGTTGCTAACATAAATGTTAGTGTAAGCAATGAATAGCGGCCTACGTGAAAGAGAAGGCTTTACACAAAGGGGAGGTGGTTTACGCGCGCCGGTGCAGTTTCATAATTTCACTTGCACCCTTGTCCTTTATTCAGTGTGCGTAGAGCCTTCAATTGGAACGGTCGCTTTTCTTGTGCTGGATTCAATTTCTGAAACTTTTCTCGATAACGAAATGTGAGCAATAGCGACTTAATCACTTTTTCGCGTGCGTCCACCGTGATCCACGGTGCTCTTATAATGTGTTGTGTTTTAAATATTTTCAAATGTTGCTCACTTGCAACTTTGTTTTATAGCAGATATTTTGAATTATCGTCGCGAATTGTGCATGAAACTTCCGTAACATAGGACTTAAATAAGCTTAAGGACTTTTAAACAAAAATGGATCGTTTTAATAGGTTAGGAAAATACGGACAATTGTTACTTACTGTTTTTATTCTGGATTGGTTGATGAGTGATTACATACAGGCTACTAGCTGTAAGTATACATAAACACATGATAACAGAATAACTATTTAAATTGTAATGATACTGTGTAAAATCTGATGACAATTGGCATATATTTAAAGATGCACGAAATTTCTTTTCTCATCAATTTTGAGAAACCACCAAAATTGTCTTTTAGTTTATCGTTTCCATCTTTAAGATATACTCTATTTGATAAAAAAAAAATCAATAAAATCAGCTTCTATATGGCGGAAAAATAAAAAGAACATACACACTAGTATATCTCCTGATTTCAACTCGTTTAAAAAGACTTGTTAATGATTTCTTTTACGAAAATAAAGTATAAAGTAATTTTTTCTTACCTTTCCAATGTTAATCAATTTTAATTTGTATATTTCATCCCAGAAGAAAAGGAGATCACTTATCGAATATCTAAATCATAAATTGTTTATAGATATACCGTTTTCAAAAACCTCTTAATGACAAGACCTTTTCTATCTGTCAATAGATTATTGAAATGTAAGTAAGCGTAAAAGGATAGATTTGTCTACCTCTAGTAAGTTAAACTAAGGATAGATAGGTTATTGAAAACGGCCGATAGTCGATCGTGTCACAGAGACTATGTCAATTTGTATAAAATTTTAAAATATTCTTCTCCGAATCAAATCACTTGTATCGTATTCACATAATATTCATATTCATATTTATTTATTTGCTATTAAATACAAATTAGGTACAAATTTGGTCTTACAATATCTTAAAGTATAATTTTATATATAGGAGATATATAGCCATTAGCAATAGCATACAAACTTGGTCTGGGTCAAAAATTTTATTACAATATAAATTAATTAATTTTATATTTATACAAAATTATAATTTGATACAATACAAAAAAAAAAAAATGTCAAGATAAGAATAATCGACTTAGAATGCAATGTCAAAATCCTTTACCCTTTGTGGTCAAAAAACTCTTCTATATAATAAAATGTGTTTTGAAGAAGCCAACTGTGTAAGGATACTTTATATCTTGAAAAAGGTAACAACTTAAATAAATCAGGGATCCAGAAGCAATTTTTCTAAAATAAAACGACTCTAGTTACTAACCTATCAGCTTTCCTAAGTATTCTAGTACTGTGGGTCATATGTATTTGCTGTAAGTATAGTACACTGTGGTTTTCCTTTACAAGTTTTGCCATCTCGTAAATGAATAGACCGGTAATATAATGCCTGCATATATTTGTTACTCTTCCGAGTTTTTTTTTTTCATTCTTATATAGCCAAATATATATTGTGTACTTTGCGTCAACTTGCTAATTATTATATAATATATTGAAAATTACTGACATCCCTACTAATATTATAAATGTGAATGTAAGTTTGTTACGCTTTCACCTTTTATTGCAAAAAAGTAAATGGAGGGGTTGAAACAGGGGATCGCGGTTTGTATGGAAATTCGTCATTATCAAAGATAAGACCATGAATCTTTGTATTTAGGCACTAAATAAGAAATAATTTTTATACATTTGTTCGTGCATTTTTACTTACCTACATAGGGATGAAATATGAGATTAAAGTTCACAGGGAAATACTATTAAAGAGACCGTCCACAAAGACAAGGGATATGCGCTGTATCGTATAAGAGCGCTACCAGCAGCGGAAAGAGCAGTTTCTATGTTTATTATTTGCAAAGTATCCTAAAAAAAATGGCCCAAAGTAACTATTCCATGCAGACAAAGTCACGGGTAAATATTTGCTAATCCAAGTCTTCTCATACAACCGGTGATAGAGAGTACTTAATTTAGTTTTGACCTTACTAGAACACGGACGAGTAAAAAAGAAGGACTCCGTGTCACCTTACAAAACAGTATAGCACCAAAACAAGCCGGTTAACGTGTAAATACAGAGCCCCACACAAATACACCAATACAACCCGATCGGCCGCCATTATGAGATTTGACATCGTTTGTGACAGATCAGTTGTGCAAAAGTGTAAAACAATCTATCAGAATTTAAAAAATCGGAGTTTACAGTAATTGTGGCCATAAGGCAGAAAAATTATGTTACTGGTATCCCCCGTAACCGCATGCACACTAGTATAATAGTGCTTCACTTGTTAATATCACGGCGCGGAGTCCTTTCATTTTATACTCGTCCATGTACTAGAAATGGAAACAGTGAAGTCTATGCAAATGTTACATCAAGTTGTTGGATTATTAGTAAATAAGTAAATTATAAAAATTTCTATGACGATCGAAGAAACACGGAACCGGTATTGGTTGCTATTAAATATAACATTATTCTTATATATAATAGCCACCAATCTATATCTATATAACCAATATATATCTTAACAATTCCCAAGGTTGAAATTATTGTAGGATACTTTATGAGGTATATTATTTATTTAATAAGAATAATACTTATTTCTTAATTAGTAGTAGTAGTAGTAGTACTCGTGTCTAGTATATTAGAAATGACATGAAAAAGAATTCTAAGGGAATCAATTTTGAGAAAATAAATGCCTTTTATGCCTTGTTTTTTTTTTTAATTCTTTTTGATATAATTTCTAATATACTAGATACTACTACCGTCTCGGAAACAAATGACGCTCTGAGAGAGAAGAAGCGGCGCACGAAACTCTCCCAGCATTCTTTTTTTGCGCTAATTTAATAAAATATACAATATTCTACTGTCTGTTTGCTATTGCTATAAAATAATCATAATCTAGTCCCAGGCTGTCGGCTCACTTAGATATTCAGCTGTGGAGTAGTAGGATCTACGAGAGAGCCATTTTTTTAATAAAACTTTTAAATTTATTGATACATAATGCCTAACCAGTGGCTGGGACTTCATTATAAAAGTGTATACCCTTAAAGCTATTATGTATCGTATCAAGCCTACTAGAACCAGTTACAAGAATGAAAGTTTAGATCAATATCTTTCAAAATATTTGGAATTTTGGTAACACTTGGACATAATATAGAGTGATTTCCCTAATTGCTCGTATTTTAATAATGATAACGATAATCATGCTAAGTAAAATTAATAATACAACATTAATTCACGCTTTCCCTCAAATTATCAAGTCCCAAATTGGCTTATATTACTACAAGTACAGGATAAAGGTATATCTAATACAATATACCTAAATACATATAGAAGTAAACATTTATATTCGTCACAAATGACTGAACCTACTGGGATTCAAACCCAGGACTCAAAGCTCAGTAGATTGAGTCACAAGCCATTGGTTCGTCACAATAATTATCACATTAATATAGCATCCTGGTTCGGTACCAATTTGGTAGCGCATAATTTCATTTTTAAGTACATAGTAGACGGCTGCAGAAACATATTAAAAACATTATTCAATAGAAAAGTATTAGATTATGTTTTTTCTATACATATTACCTACCTAATATTTTGAGCACTATAATCAATAACATTCTCATATAGACAAATCACGTCGTATAAAAACAAAGCCGAAATATGGAACATGACACAAATTACACTATAATAAGCTTCCACTGCTATATCTATACATTGCCGCATTTACTTCAGCTGTTTAAAATATTCTTGGTCAATCAGCAGCAATGTAAAAAATTTATTCATTTAAGGTTTGATTCGGGACCCATGACTAAGGAGAAAACTGTGCTTATGGTACTTACATGCCCACTTCTTAATCATTTATACGACTAGATAGACAAAGTGTCATACAAATAGGGAATGTAAGAAGTAGCACGTCACGTACACTAAACTTATATTCCTGGCCTGTTTTTATCGGTTGTCTAACTGCAAGGTACTTTTACCACCAGATTATGGGAACTACAACGGCACCTATTTCTACTGTGAAGCAGTAATGTGTAATCATTATTGTGTTTTGGTCTGAAGGGTGCCGTAGCTACATCTTATGTCTCAGAATTTTTGGGTTTCTCAAGTAGGGCAGGGCGCATCAATTACCATCAGCTGATCGTCCTTCTCGTCTCGATCCCTATCGTCATAAAAAGAACTCTATCTAGACGTATAAATTATTTAAGGCCCACATACACTTTTGCCGTTCCGGTATCAGACTGTGAATGCTATGTCCTTATATTATGTATACAACGTCATTGACTATAATAATCCAATCAAAAAGCTGAATTTTTGACGAGACACTTCTGATGCATTTAATTTGAATATTTTTATTTGTTGAAGTATATCTGACAGCTCGTATGTTAAAGTTGATCAAAACATCAAATTATCATGCGGTACCGGCCCGATAGCCGTAATTCTGGATTCACATAATGCATTCACAGATTTTATATTTCTGTGGTTGAACGTTGTTAGGTAGTAAATGAAAATTTTTGTTATGCTATTGTATGGAACGAATACGGGTCACCTAATTTTAAGCAATCATCACCACACACATTCTCCTGCAATAACAGAGGAATCACTAGAGCGTCGCCGACTAATTATAAAGGTGTACAAACCTACTAAATTTCCCAAAACAACGATAATGATGCATACTTGCAAATTACTTTCGCAGTTAGCCCTTCTATTAAAGGCATTTATTTCCTCAAAATTTAATAGTAATTTAATCGTTAGATCATTTTTATGTGTAGATTGACTATGACATGTTTTTATCAGTTCTCTTGCTAGAGAACTGATAAAAACACATATTTTTAACCGACTTCAAAAAGGCCGAGGTTCTCAAATCGATTGGTGTTTTTATGTATATACACCGATTACGCCGATATTTATGATCCGATTTACATGATTCTTCTTTAGTTTGATGCAGAATTTGCGGAGTTTGGCCCAGTACTTTTCATTTTATGAACTTTTTTTTATGAATATTTTTGTTTACGTGGATTACGAGATCTACAGGAGAGCAATAAACTGTTACGCAAAAAACTTTCAAAGATACATCAACATGCTATGAGCTACGAGTTTATACACAAAACTAAAACTACATTAAAGTTTTCAGTATAAACTTTTCTCCAGTCGCCGTCTATGTTTACTTATCATTCTGGAGTCGCTGTTTATTTTATTTCACGTTTGCATTTGAAACTTGAAATTGCGACGTTTTACATGAGATTTGTTCCTGAAACAACCCTCTCGAAATTATTATTATATTCAATGTTGGTGCTCCGCGAAAATAAATATCTTGAAAGAATGAATGAAGCCTTTATTGTGAGCAAGCTAAAAAGGTAGATTTTTAACTGATACTTACAACTTAATATACTAAATAAATGATTATAAATGATTATAATTATATTTCACCTAATATATGTTATATCTTATGTTAATCATTGCTCGCTTGTCCGCCGACATAGGCTTCCTTCAGATCTTTCCACATTTTCCTGTTTTAAGTTGTTCTTCTCCATGTTGGTACAGCAATCTTTTTGAAATCATCTTCCCATCGTATCGTTTGTCTCCCTCTATTTCTTTTTGCATATCTTAGATACCACTCTGTAATATCTTTCATCCATTTATCTAGTTTGTTTCTTAACACATGTCCTGTCCAACGCCATTTTAGCTGCTTAATTGTTTTTTCGACACTTTCCAATTTCTTATGTTTTTAACCGACTTCAAAAAAGAAGGAAGTTTTTTTAAGAAATTCGTCGGTATTTTTTTATGATTGTTACCTCAAAACTTTCGATTGGCTGAACCGATTTTGATAATTCTTTTTATTTTAAGGCTGGTGCTTCCCGAGTGGTCCCATTGTAATTGGTCTAGATCTGACAGTGGTATTCATGAGAAAACCATAAAAGTCTTAAATTTTGCTATACATACGTATAGCAAAGACGATAAATTTACGAATAACTCAATATCGCGCCAACTGATTGCGATGATTCTTAATTTTTTTTATTGGAAAGGATTTACTTCAAAGATAATTTGGTGAGTGTTTGAGTTAGGTTCTGATTACGGAATCCATGACAAAGTAACGGAACACTGTCTGTAATCAAATTGTAAAGTACTTATGATCATTGCTGCATTGAAAAATTTAGTATATATACACATATTTAGACAAATTGTTGGTTAGTGTACTTCAAATTCACTAAATATCATAAAATAAAAAAAAAATAACAAAAAAACAACCGCCTTTAAAAACACTCTTCCAAAACAGTAGATATAATGTGCACTCAAAAGTATAAAAACAATTGCGTATTTTTGTATAAATAATTGTGTGTTTTGTACACATACTAATAAATTAATCTTATTCTAGTTACGATTATTGTAATTTTTGAAATCGGCTTCCTTCCGCCGCGACCCGCTCTTGCCTCTCGCCACCTCACGACTCAAGCACATCTCATCTTTAACTATGTATGTAGTTACAAACCTATCTTGGATGATCTATCTATTGTTTTGAAATGTGTTTTTAAAGTCGGTTGTTTTTTTGTTAATTTATTTTTATTTTTAGTGAATTTGAAGTACACCAACCAACAATTTATCTAAATATGTGTAGATGTACTAAATTTTTCAATGCAGCAATGAAAAGTCTAAAAATAAATGTAAATTAATCATCCACATACGTAAAGCATATTTAAGACTTTTATGATTTTCTCATAGATTCCACTGTCAGATCTGGACAAAATTACAATGGAACCACACAGAAAGCACCAGGCTTCAAATAAAGAAAGAATTTTCAAAATCGGTTCACCCAGTCCGGATGCCGGCTAGATTATGGGTATCACAGCGGCGCCTATTTCTGCCGTGAAGCAGTTATGTGTAAGCATTACTGTGTTTTGGTCTAAAGGGCGTCGTAGCTAGTGAAATTACTGGGAAAATAAGACTTGACAACTTCTGTCTCAAGGTGATGCGCAAAAAAGTGAAGCGCAATTGTAGTGCCGCTCAGAATTTTTGGGTTTTTCAATAATCCTGAGCGGCACTGAAAGTCCAGCTCGTCTCATGCCTTATTTTCATGATCAAAAAACTTATATTACTGATCCCGGCTATTTAAATTAATGACAGATGCAAGTAGACCAGTAGAAAAATAACATTTATTACACTATTAAGTTTTAACTTCGCATTAAAACATTGAAAATACTATAATCTATAATTAAAAAATAAATAAAACTTATTACTATATTTAACTGAAGGTTCTGTGTTTGTTGTTGACAACGGACTGATGTAAATATGAAAATCGCGCCTATATTTGAAATAGGAAGCCACAAGCGGTTACATTTGACATGAAGTCAATTAATACCGTCACTATAGTGTTCGTTGGTAGCGGTATGCTACTCGCTAGACGTTCGTAATTTGTCAACGACAGCGCCGGAACTTCAGCTGTTAGAACATTTTAACAATGTAAACCATAATATCACCGTTCAACCTGTCTAATTGGTTTACCTTCATTAACATAATGACATGTTAATGAGATCGATTGGTAGTTTGATATTATGTGGAGCTATTTAGTTACCTTAGTTGAATAAATAAAACTTTTATTATCTGTTTGATTTATGAATGCTAGTCTCTTTCTATATAGTATGCTCAATAATATAAACATTAACAGCAACTATAGAATAGTAAGGACGAAATTAATACTTAACACAAAAGAAGAAGCTCCATTAAAAGTCAAATTTACGTACTTCATAAAAATATAATAATACCACGGACGAGTAAAAAAAGAAGGACTCCGCGCCGTGATATTAACAACTGAAGCACCGTTATGATAGTGTGTGTGCTGTTACGTGGGATACTAGTTACACAATTTTTTCTCCCTTAATTGTTATATGATTATATATGGCCACAAATACTTATATAGTATCGTTTTTACACATTTTCACAACGCACGACGGAATTTTTAAAATATTTTATTGAAACGCAAAGTGATCAGTCACAGACGATGACAATTCTCACAATAGCCGCCTATCGGCCTGTAGTAATGTAAGTGTGTGCGGGGGGCTATGTATTTACACGTTAATCAGTTTGTTTTGGTGCTACACTGTTATGTTACACTGTAAGGTGACACGGAGTCCTTATTTTTTTACTAGTCCGTGCATAATACCAATATAACACCAACGAAGAAGCAACAAATAAACTCAAACCTGTTTTGGATTTTTATCCAGTTAGTTTCGGTTTTTTCGATTCGGTAGTTTTCTACCAACCTGAAAATTCAACATTTAATGACCAAGTTGTACAATAGCCTCATTTTATAAAGGCTTTTGAGTCGCTAGAACAAGACGAGATTAGCCTAGCTTTAAGAACCAAGTGCGTCTCCCACTTATCTATCTACAAGCACATAAGTCAGTTCATCTCATGTCTCAGGAGTAGGTACAGAGTTACGACGTAGTTGTACCAGATAATACAAAGATATACTTTATATGACTTATATCTATATACTTCTGCATATGTATGTAATATACTCTCTGCATCGCTTACTTTAATACAAATTCATGTAATAAATAATAAGATTCAGTAATACCAAAATCAAACCATTTGTTGCATTGGTATTGTGCAGTGAGGTTAATTAAATGAAAATACTACAAAAAATAATACCTAATAAGGTCATATGGAGCAGAATGATTATTAAGTAAAGAACTAATAATTATAAATATAATTGTACTAATATTTAATATATTACTATAGTACCTCTTTCTCATAAAAATTACCCATACATGACGAAAATATAAGGTTTAAATAATATAATATGGCGAAATCATATTTGTGAAAGTTACAGTATTTACTCGAGCCAGTCTCGAACAATGTGTGACGTTGACGAGTCACATGTTCTGTTTAACTTTGCTAATAATTTAAGCTACAATGCCGGGTTGCATAGTTAACTTGGTAAAAATAATAATACGAGAAATAAAAAAGATACTAGGTTCACATATCATCAGTTAGTATATTGTATTTTATTAATTTCTTTCTAAAATAACACGGAGCGTATGTTACAAGATGTTGAAAGATGCCGTTGAGTTTCAAGATACAACGCACACAAGCATCTTATAGTTGCCGTAATAAAAGAGATGTTGTTCTTAAGTAGTGCGGTATCTTATTGGAGCGCAGCGGAGACCAATCCTTAATCTAAGGTTGGTATGATACTTTAGCTTAGCTTTAAAACTGAAATCCTTAAGGTATTTCACACATCATATCATATTACAATTAACAGTATTTTCTGATGGTATTATACTTACTTTACTAACCATTAAAACTGAGTTCCCAAAAAAATATGAGAGCAGTTATCAAAGCTGCTAGAATGAGGATAACAGATAAGATCGAAAGAGCAGCTCCTTTATGACAGAATAAGTACAAACAAAAATACACAAAGATATATTTTCAACAGAATTTAAGCACTCAACTTTCAATGTTATCTGTGTTGGACCATGTTTACTGCATAAAAACGTTTGATATTTAAAGAAGATGTAAGGTTGGAGACTGTATTTAATCCTTACAGTCAATCTTCAATGGGATAATATTTTAAAATAAAATATGTATCCTACTTCCATTACTAAACTCTATTATTTTGTAGCTCATAATAAAATTATTTTTTATAAATTATTAATATAATTATTAAAATTATAAATTATTATTATAAAATCGGCTAGGTTTAAAACTAAATGAACCACATCAATGTAGAGGTGGTGTTCAAGTAGATGCTCTTAGGCGTCACGGGTTAATCTTGTATAAAATCGGCAGACCGTATCAGTCGTCACGCCAGCATTAATAAGTCATCCGCAGGTCATTTGCCGCTCTTAATATACCAGCTGTTTAAGATCCTGCTGATTTAAATGGTATTGGAACCCACTGCGATGGCAAGCGTCCTGATGGAATAACACTGGTGGCTTGGGCACGGGGAAGGTTGCTGGTGTGGGACGCGACTTACTTCGACACTCTGGCTGCTTCTCATGTCCAAGTTACGTCAGTTGGTTCTGGGGCTATTGCTTCGACTGCCGAAGATAGTCGCAAGTATGTAGGTCTCAGTGAGTCATACATATTAATGCCGTTTGGTGTCGAAACATTTTCCCGGTGGGGCCCAGAGAATGTACTTCGCACCTCAATAAGCCTACTGGAAACCCAAGCGCTGGCAGCTACTTCGGTCAACGGATAAGCCAAGCTATCCAACACGGAAATGCTGCCAGTCATCTTGGTACGCTTCCACATAATGAAAGTATCAATTTTGTGTAATCATAGTGTTGTAAATATAGTTATAAGATCTGTTTTATTATAAAATAATATTGAATGCGTTTCACAAACTAGTAGAATTACCCTCTTCTGCACCACAAATATTTTGTTTATATGCGGCCCTGCCCCAAAATATTGTTATTCCGTTACAAATTTAATTATCACTAAGACTTTAAGGAATGTAACTTTAAATTAGGTATGGCTGTTTCAATATCTGTTAACCCTTAATTTTTTTAATAGCAAACGATGCATAGCTTTACTCTAATAAATTACCCTTTGCTTCCCCGGGATATTCTCCCTCGGGCTGCCCGTTGTATCCTAGGAAGAGCATATCCTAGGACAAGCGAGGCACACCACAGTAACACCACGGCACCCCGCTCCACGCTTAATGTGGACTTTTGCAACTTCAGGGGAATCCACTCCAATTTAAACGCTATCCACCACCACCTTGATTTTGAGGATCGCTAAAATAACCCCATTTGTCGTATCAATGCTCTTCAACAACACTTCCCTTAAAGCCTCTCCTAGTATCGGAATACTGGGTCTCGAAATCTTGAGCGAATGCCATCTGGAGGGTAAAGCCAAATTGGCTTCGGAAAAGCTGGGCGTCATAAATAGAGCACGACAAATGCAACGCAGAGCAGCTCAAATTGTCGAGGACCTAGTGCTCTGTGAATGGTTGGACCACTTAGTGTTACGTAGAAGCGTCGGTTCATTGTGTGTCTTCTACCGCGTCTATCACGGGGAGTGTTCCGAAGAGCTGTATCACCTGATTCCTGCCGCCGAATTTCACCTCCGCACGACACGCCACAAGGTAAGATATCATCCTCACCACCCGAATGTGTGCCGATCCTCCACTGTGTGCTTTTCAAGGAGCTTTCTTCCACGCTCTACAAAGCTGTGGAATGAGCTTCTTTGTGCGGTGTTTCCGGGACGATACGACATGGGTACCTTAAAAAAAAGCGCGTACATCTTCCTTAAAGACCGGCAACGCTCCTGTGATTCCTCTGGTGTTGCAAGAGAATGTGGGCGGCGGTTATCACTTAACAGCAGGTGACCCGTACAATCGTCTGTACTCCTTTTTCCATAAAAAAAATGATTTTAAGTCTTATATGATGCCTGATATGTTGTTGTTTCTACTACATCAATTTTATCATTTTTAAATATGATAGGTGTTGGTTGTTTCTTTATATTTGTGTTGTTGGGTTAACATAGTCCATCAGAATTTTTTATATTATTAGTAAGTTATTTTCATTTTAACATACCAGTTTGCTACTTCCTTTGATTAGAATTCATAATAAAGAAAGCTTGGAAAAGTAATATTACAAATTTCACTGGTATTTCAGAAAGAGTAGCATTATTACAATTAAAATTTTAAAAATTAAACATTTCTTTTATTCAGGCATATGTACAAACAGAAAGATCCAGTGAAGCTGAAATCCAAAACTTCTACGCCGATCTTAAAAAAGCACATACGATGGCAGATGAGAATGTTCTAGTCTTAGGAGATTTTAATGCAAAAATAGGACGCAAGAAAATACGGCGAAAATATGGGAAATTACGGCGTAGGTCAAAGGAATGAAAGAGGAGAACGATTAATAGACTATGCATTCGAATGCAGATTAGCAATAATTATACCTATTTTAGAAAAAGACCTATTCGAAAATTGACTTGGGAATCACCAGATAAAACTGTCAAGAATGAAATTGATTACATCATGAAATTAGATTACAAATGTTCCAAAAATAATCAAAAACTATGAAGTCCTTAATAATGTAAAATTCCTAACAGATCGTAGACTACTGAGAGCAACACTCCTTTTAAACCAAAGAAAAAAAATGTACAATAAACTACAAAAAACAACAAAGTATCCCCAATAGAGACGATGAAATTAAATACTACGTAGATATGCTAAAGCGGAATATCGAAGGCAAACAAAAAGAATTAACAAATGTTCGATCCTATTACAATATGCTTGAAGAAGCCATAATTTACAGCTTAACCAACAAAAACAACGTTGAAATCATAAAAAGAAGCAAAATAGTAAGTGAAAACACAATAGAACTAATTAAAAGAAGAACTGAACTACAAATGAAAAAGAATGAGGACATAAATACAAAGAAAGATCTAAGCAGATTATATAAAGGAACTATCAAAGCGATTAAAAAAGAATATAGCAAACACAGGCAAGGGATAGTAACAAAAAAACATAAACAAACTTAGAAGCACGAAAAGAGCATTTAAAGAACTGAATAATAAGAAAAGATGGATACAAAAACTATAAAGCCAATCTAAAGAAACCAAAACAAGACAAGATATTATGCATCAAGCCAGTACTTATTACCAATAACTCTATAAAAGAAAGACGACGAAATTGTGGATTTCAATGAAATATACCTAGCTAAAAGCATAAAATTAATTAGACCTTAAATAATAAATAAAATTAATTAGAATTATAGATTATTATATAGATGAAAAAGAAATTTATGCACAGCTGAAAAAAATAAAACCAGATAAAAGCCCATGACAAACAGCATCAAATTACCCATCAGAGTTAAAGAAAACAGTATAGAATATGTTAACAGCTACATCAACCTGGGTAAGCAGGTATCATTTAATAAAACAAATAACGAAGACGAAGTCGAACGGAGAACAAAAATAGCCTGGAAAAAATTCTGGTCGCTCAAAGAAATCTTAAAAGGAGACTACTCGATGAATTTGAAAAAAACAGTATTTGATACCTGCATAATACCCTGTTTGTTATATGGCTGTAAAACATGGGTATTAACGACAAGAGCTAAACAGAAGATCAGGACAACACAAAGAGCCATGGAGCGAAGCATATTAAAAATAAGGAAAATACACAAATTCAGAAGTGAAGAAATTAGACAAAAAACTAAGCTAACTGATGCCCTCATGCAAGCCCTTAAATTGAAATGGCAATGGGCTGGTCACGTAACTCGCTATAAAGACAGCAGGTGGACACTCAGAATCACGCAGTGGAAGGGACCTAAAGGAAAACGACGAGTAGGCACACCGAAAAGAAGGTGGGCTGATGAAGTAATGGAAATAGCCGGGAACGACTGGCAAATAATGGGTAAAGACAGAGACGCGTGGAAAAAGTTGGAGGATGGCTTCACGCGAGGAGGGGTTCATATCCAAATAAATAAATAACCCATACAAATAAGTAACACGTACTATCTAGATATTAAGAATAATATAAACTAACACTAAATAACAACATCTGAAATGTACATATATTAAGGATACGAAATAAAAAAGGGCTTTATTATTATTATTATTATTATTATTATTATTATTAGTAATCCATCCTTATAGACCTGAACAAAACAAGGTTGCTTGCGCTTTGCTTAAAATATAAAATGTTGTATCGTCATGAGACAGAAATATAATAACTGTCAGCATATAATAATCATGTTAACCTTGAACTAGAAATGGCAAACCATTTTAAAACCACCGTAAGCTAGGTATAAAAAAGGACCTAAAATTGAGCCCTGTGGGTTTGATATGATACATCTATTTGATCTATTAATTCCATCACTGTCAGCTCAGTAGAACTTAGAGTTAAAGCAATTGATATATTTCTCACTAATACTGTTAAGAGATTTCATAAAATCGCTTTTCTTTAGGAACATTTGTGTTTTAATAAATATACAAAACTATTAATCAATAATTTTTGCATCTATGAAATCGAAGATGTTAAGATATGAATATTGAATACAAATTTTATCGTTACATAATGGAATTATATAATAGTAGATTAGTAGCCAAGGGCTGTAAGGCATCAATAGCAGCCCGAGATATTTAGGCACACGAGGGCGTCTATAGTTCGAGGGTACAATTGATGCTTACACCCGAGTTAACTTCTGTGCTTTACATCTCGATTGTGAGGCAAGTAGAAAAAAACTGGCATCACAATAATAAAACAGTTTATTAGTTAAAATTTATAGTGAAATGAGAACAATTTTCAAATTTTAGGGACAGGTGTTTTTTGGTAATTTTACTTTTATTTTGTATGGAATCTTCAATGTAACCTTAAGCCACCATGCTGGATTTCCACCCATCGTGCCTATTTATAGTGGTTAACATAGCCCCAGCATCGGCTAAAAGTGTAGCCGATGTTCTCCGGAACAATGATCTGTGTACAATTCCGGGTTTGCTAACTTTAAATAACTTGCGATTTGCTTCGGCATAATTCTGATGGTATTTATTCCAATAACTTGTTTGTATTTTTTCTACTTACCTCACAATCGAGATGTAAACACAGTAGTTAGCTCTGTAAGCATAGACTAAGACTGTAAGCATCAATTGCACCCTCGAACTATAGGCGGCTACTAAATATCTCCGGCTGCAATTGATGCCTTACAGCCCTTGTCTACTAATCATTTTAATGATATTTAATATTATTTATTATAATTTATATTGAATATATTATATTAAATATAAACTCTTGTTGAATGATCAAATTATCTTTAATTTGATCATTCTTTAGAATGATAGATAACTTTCAGTCACATTCAGTACTCAACCTAAATGAAACATAATATTGTTTTGACTAATATCTATTAGTTGTGTTAATTGACGCTCATTGTACCAAGTTTCAAAGCAAATTATGCCTGTGGCTGTGAAATCGGTTCTATTTTATTGAGATTAATTACAAGCTCTCGTTATTGGTAACCATCGGCTGTAAACAGATGGTGGCCTACATCGAATTACGTTTTGTATCTAGTTATTGGATCAAGCATCGCTTATTATTTTTGATTCATGTGTGTTTTATTTGTTAAATTTGTATAATCAGATTAGAATTATACGCTTTAGAAAATGGTGTCTATTTAAAAGTCAAATTATTATCCAAATGTTTTGAGTTTTATTTAGTGTTAATTCTGCCAATATTTGTCTTTAAACAATTCGAAAAGTGTTTCGCCTGTACACCTCCTGAGGCATCCTCAGGACATGTTGACTCAGCAAAATCTGGCACGAGAAATCTTTTGAATTTTAAGAAATTTGGATAATTATAGATTACCGCAAAGTAACGCCTAATTCAATCAATTTTCTCAAAGTATTGTGTCTATTTTATTATTACAAGTTTAAAACAGATAACTGAACATTACGAGTGAGTGCACAATATTAGTAATGCATTTTCCCTCCACAAATACAAGATTTAAAGCTACTTCATATTTTGTATACATGTAATTCCTAGCTGCATCTAACTGCAATTTTCATTGTACTGGTAGGCTCTTGTAATTCTATATATTATTAAACATTAATAATAATTTTAATTGTTATATTTATATCCTTATAGTAAAAAGGGTTGAATAAAGTAGTTATATCTTTACATATAAAAATCTAATGCAGGTGTTTGATGACAGACACAACTGATATTTGTTTACAGTAAACTCCTAAACTAATAACGGATTTTAATGGGGACTACTTCATGGAGAGCAGTTTAGTCCAACTTGAGCGATAGGATACTTTTAATTTCGATTTGGGACCCATAATTATTTTTATTGCTAATATTTGTATTGTACGGACATATTTCCTATAAGAGAATTTATTGACGCAAGATTTGATAGTTCTGCTGTGAAATTCATTGTAACAACAGCGAGCATATAGTCGTATACTCTGACTCAGACTATACTCCAATTCAAAACTATGCACAGAATGCCCTGCGTATTCTCTGGTGCACGCCCCAAGTTATTGGGCATTATGCATAAAAATTGTGGCACAAGGCTTTTTCACACGAGTTTTTCATACGAGTGTGGTAATATTCTAGCTTAGATTAAGGATTGGTCTCCGCTGTGCTCCAACTAGATACCGCACTACCTAAGAACAATAGCTTTTTTATTACGGCAACTATTAGTTGCTTGTGTGCGTGGCATCATGACACTCAATGACATCTTTCAAATTATGTAACTCGATCGATTCGTGTTATTTTACATTAAAATTAATAAAATACAAAATACTTACTGATGATATGTGATCCCACTGTCTTCCTTATTTCTCGTAGTATTATTATTTTTAGATAGTTTGATAATAATTATTTAACTTTTGTGCATAAAAGTTCGAACAGTTTATCATCGAGCCAGGCTTAATGAGAGGAATTATGACATTTTTGTGCTAATTAACAATGAGAGTTGAAAAACCTTGTTGTTGAACTTACCTTTGGTATGCCTTGTGTATTTTGATTGCCTCGAAGCTGAGTTCTCATATAACAACATAGACAATGGTTTATTTAGGACTCTATAGCTGTTATGTTATTGTTTTGTTCAGGTGTTTATTTTTGATAACTGTGAACATAACAAATGTTGTTGTTAATTTTCAATATGAGCATATCTAAATATGAATTAATAAAACTTAAAATTATTCATAGGCCTCTAAAGTTTCACTTGTGTAGTTCTTTTGATCAAAAAATATATCATATTTTGTTTAGGATAATAAGGGGTGAGACGAGCAGGATGTTCAGCTGATGGTTATTCATCCTACCCATTACAATGCAGTGCTGCTCAGTATTCTTGAAAAACACAAAAATTTTGAGCGGCACTACAATTGCGCTCGTCACCTTGAGACATAAGATCTTAAGTCTCATTTGCCCAGTAATTTTACTAGCTACATTAAATCTTGGCAAATTTTACCGGCGTTCCTTTATTACACTATAATTAACTAATGTGCCCAATTTAACAACAACAATACAATGTAAATGAAAAGTAAAAGTAAATCACTAAAGTGAAGTGTATCAAGAATTTTATTTTCAAATTGGGCTTATTTTTTATGGCTTTTAAACTGCCGTGTTAGTGTCTAGGCATTTATTTGTTATATTCAAAATTGATTAGAATATTATTATTTAATATGCATGTTTGAATCGGATGATAATACAATTATATGATAAGCATGACCTAGAGTGACCACCAGAATTAGCTGAACATAAATATATACATATAGTCATGTAAAAGACGACTCAAAGGAAGTTCCAAACTTTCTTCAATTTCTTGCTTCAAATGAACGTCTTATCTACAGTCGGCCATATTGTGTGTTATTCGTGACGTCACATTTTACTTTGTTATTCAGTGTGAAAAGCAATCTAAATGGTCGTTAGTCTAAGTGGATACTTGCATCAAAATGGTCTATACAAAAGAAAATAGTGGATTTGCCATGATATTATGTGATACATGTGTCTCGGCGTGCAAACTGCAACCTGCTCTCAAATTTTTGGAAATTTACAAGTATGTCTGAAAACGGTTTTGCCATTAAGTTGTCGTATTGAACCCATCCTGTACGTTGTAATTTTCACAAACTGAAAAATCTACAGACCAAAAATATGTTGTAAACTATCAACTCAAAATCAATAGTCATATAGTATGATAAAATATGACGTCATCAACAAATAAAATTAATTTAAACATATGATTAATTCATTTCAATAAAGACTTTTTGGAGGAGTAGAATTATTAAATATAAAATGAACAACTGTAAACTCTTTAAAAAATATCAAATATCATTTCATACAATGTTTGTTACAGATGAGCCCGGATTCAGCGGTCCAATAGAGAACGTGACAACTCCACTGGGTCGGGAAGCTATCTTAGCTTGCTCCGTGCATAACCTCTCTACATACAAGGTATTGTAATAAATAATATATATTATAGTGGTTGGGACTCTCTTTTATGCTCGTATTCTTTTAAATACTTCTTTTTTTTATGGAATAGGAGGACAAACGAGCTTACGGGTCACCTGGTGTTAAGTGATCACCGCCGCCCACAATCTCTTGCAACACCAGAAAAAAAAAGAAAGGAGTTCACACTTTTTTTGAAGGTACCCATGTCGTATCGTCCCGGAAACACCGCACAAGGAAGTCATTCCACAGCTTTGTAGTGCGTGGAAGAAAGCTCCATAAAAACCGCATTGTGGAGGACCGCCACACATCCAAATGGTGGGGATGATATTCTAACTTGTGGCGTGTCGTGTGAAGGTGGAATTCGGCGGCAGGAATCAGGTTAAACAGCATTAATTTAACTTCTACATTAATATTATGTGAGTATTGAATGAGACTCACCCGTCCCGCTCGGCTTATTATTTATTTATAAAACTTACAGCGATACAAAACATAGATAAGTTAACACAAGAAAAATTACACATTTACCAGTGGGAGGCTACTTTGTACAGGATGCCGGCTAGATTATGGGTACCACAACGGCGCCTATTTCTGCGTTAAGCAGTAATGTGTAAACATTACTGTGTTTCGGTCTGAAGGGCGCCGTGGCTAGTGAAATTACTGAGCAAACTTAACATCTTAAGTCTCAAGGTGACGAGCGCAATTGTAGTGCCGCTCAGAAATTTTGGGTTTTTCAAGAATCCTGAGCGGTACTGCATTTTAATGGGCAGGGCGTATCAATTACCATCAGCTGAATGTCCTGCTCGTCTCATCCCTTATTTATAAAAAAAATTTGAAATACACTGGAAGGTCAAACTAGTCATTTATCTATAAGAAGCCAGCATCGTCAAATGGACCACAAATCTGTTTAAAAATTATACCAATTCTTATTTGCACTATCCATAATAGCGCCTACATGTTCGGTGATATTGATTTTGGAGTCTAGTCAACACGTAAGTCAACTACCGAGTTGATATAGAAGAAAGAAGCTTGAAAGAAAACAATAGCCATTTGAATAGTCGACAGGATCTCATAAATGCTCTCAAAATTTGTTGAGAACGCATACCAACACAAAAAGTGACACAGCTAATCGAAAGCGTGCCAGATAGGCTCATGAAGTGTAAACGGAAACGGAGTAGAGAAGGCCCTACTCGCTACTAACTACCGCATTGATTTAGCAACAGCAATGGATAAATATTGTTAGGTTTAATATTTTCTATTAGTATTTTTCATGTTAATTACATGAAAATGCATTTTTGAATTTTTTTTTCTATTGAAATAAATAATTTTGATTATTGATTGAGTTCAAATAATTTGTTAAAACCTTACCAAAACAGACAGAATAAAAACAGATAATCATTTTTACTGACAGTAACATAAAAGTATTTGTGGATGTATGATTGTTTAAGGGAGAAAAATTGTGTAACTGGTATACCCCGTAACCTGACACACACTAGCATAAAGGTGCTTCACTTGCTAATATCACGGCGCGGAGTCCTTCTTTTTTTACTAGTCCGTGATTGAACCCCAACATTTTTAGCTTCACCGTATTTTATTATTGTTGATAATAAAGACAGCTGTTTTTCACAAAATTTAAAATTGATAAAAATGTCAATATTATAAATAAATTTTTTAATATTCTATTATAGTTATTTAAAAAAAAATTATATGCAACTTTTCGTTTCGTTAAATTGTACAAGATACAGATTTATATTTATTTTTGTGATTGACGGACAGACAGTGGAATATTATTCCAGTAGGTTACTGTTTGGTAAGAAACACAAAAAAATATCAATAATATTAAGTCAAGTCTCATTTAAGCCGAGCGCTAACGGGTCGAGTCTAAATTTTTATATTAAAATATAAATTCGTAGCACAAACACGTATATTGCCATAAAAAGGATATCTGGTTAAATGCAATAACTTTAAAATGTTATATTGCACCAACTTAAAGTGCACTCACTCACATAAAGTTGCAATGTTTAAGAAATAAAGTTTAGTTTCAGCCCAATTTATTGTTCAGAGCACAAGTCACTCGTCCTGTTTCTAAACGGTTAATAAATATATTTTCGATGCACTCTCTGACCAAATCATATTTATTTATCATGACAACGTACCGTCTCTATATTCGAAAGCTGTTATCCGTTTTAAACGGGCTTCAAATATTTGCTTAAGTTATCATTCATGTCAATCACACTTGGATATATTTGTACTTGTATGGGTTTCTTGTAGTTTTCTAAGTCAAAGTCAAATAAACTTTATTCAATTAGGCATAAACTAAGCGCTTTTGGATCGTCACTACAAATATTTCTTTTTAATTACTGAATTACCATTTGTTCGTAAAAAGTTGAGCTCGTAAGAAGAACATACAAGAAAGTCAACGGCCACTCCTTTCAATCGAGTAGAGTATTTTACAATGGATATACATAAAAAAAAAATTAACAATAAAACAACCTACTTTAAAAACACTATTCCAAAACAATAAATATAATATGCACTAAAATTTATAAAAATAATTGCGTATTTTTATACAATCTAATTAATTAATCTAATTCTAGTTACGATTATTGTTAGTTTTGGAATCGGTAGCCTTCCGCCACGACCCGCTCTCGCCTCTCACCTCCTCACGACTTAAGCACATCTCACCTATAACTATGTATGTAGTTACAAACCTATCTTGGATTTTTTTTATAGTCGACACCGACTCCAAAAATTACAGTAATCGAAACTAGAATTAGATTAATTAATTAGATTGTATAAAAATACGCAATTATTTTTATACTTTTTAGTCCACATTATATTTATTCAATTTGTTATGTTTTTAAAGTGATAACCCTCACTTCTAGGATTAATACACAAATAAAATTTGAAAAACAGAATTTTATGAACGATGCGGGATTCGAACCCACGACCTCCGGCGTTTCGTGCCGGTGCTCTAAACCACTGAGCTAACCGTTCGAGTACGAGGGTTATCACTTTAAAAACATAACAAATTGAATAAATATAATGTGGACTAAAAAGTATAAAAATAATTACGTATTTTTGTGTATTAATCTATTTTTCATCCCCCTTAATGTTAAGGGTGGTCCACGCCAAATTTATTTCTTATTTTTTTTGACCTTTTTTTATAATTTGTTTGATTATGAGTCGGCATTCAAAAATACAGACAACTTCAAATTTTCACCCATTTATGATCAACAGTTACTTTTGTATCGCTATTTTAATATCGGCAATACAACGTTTGCTGGGTCAGCTAGTATTAATATATATTTTTTTTTATAGAATGTAGGACAATCAAGCGTACGGGTCACCTGTTGTTAAGTGATCACCGCCGCCTACAATCTCTTGCAACACCAGTATAATTTTTAAAATGAAAAGAATTTTGTTTTTCAAATGACATCCTTTGCCTAAATCCCAGGCCTTTCTGTCTGATAATGATTCTTCCTATAGAAGATTGTCTGATTATTCCTTTAGAATTCTTTTTGATGTCATTTCTAATATACTAAACACTACTACCGGAAACAAATAACAAACAAGGAACTCTTCTTTTTTGCGCTCTTTTTAATGAAATATAAAATATTGTACTGTCATTGCTATTGCTATAAAATAATCATAATCTAGTCCCAGGCTGACTTAGATATTCTGTGGAGTAGTAGGATTAACGACAGAGCCATTTTTTAATTAAACATTTAAATTTATTTATAGATAATGCCTGAACAGTGACTGGGACTTTATTATAAAAGTGTATGCATTTACCCTTAAAGCTATTATGTATGATATGAAGCCTAATAGAAACAAGCAATCCCTTATTTCTAGTGTTATAAAAATGAAAACACTATTTAGAGTAAAAATGTGACAATTTTTATGAACGTATATTAAAGTAACATAAAGTATATTGATTAAAATATAGGAAAATACAATAGAATAGCACTCCATAAGGTACATGGGTTTGTGTGGAGGACCGTAGGCACGTTCTACAACGTGATTGTTATAATAACTTATGGTAACACACGCTCCCCCCACCAGTGGCAGGGTACACATAATATAAGCTTTATTTTTTAGCATCTAACGTTCATAATCGTTGTTCCAATAGTTGTCCACGATGCTAAAGTAAATCCCTATTAATAAGTCTCTTGGGTCCCCTACCCAATAAGCGATTATATAAATTGACATTATTTTGTCAATTGCTCGTCACTCTGAGGCATCTAGATCACTGTGATATTTTCTATTAGATCCATTATATAATTTATATGGCGCTTATGATCTAATTATACATTGTGAAGCGCAAATGTCTTGATTCAATAGATAAGTAGTAAATAGCCTATTCATAACTTTACTTTTACATTGTGAAACAGACTCTTACTGATTTATATATATATATATAGTCACACTACTATAGAAAGTTATTCTTATAACATAACGCCTATATTCGTACATCTAAGATCGAAATTATTTTAAGATTATATAAACGCAGATTGTACATAAACTTCTATATCCGATAATCTACATATTCCGTAAGCATTTAAACAACATCCTCCAGAATCTCTCGCGACGAGCTCCAACAACGTGTTGAACAGTAAAGTATAAGGATTATGTGCATACAAAGTACTTCAAACTTGAGTCGGCAGTGTTGACTTTGAGAGATAGATTCAAGTCTCCTGTAATGTAGTTGTGATTATATTTATATTAAGCGAGTGAACGCCCCAGAATCGCCTACGGAGATTTAGTTTAAGTCGCATCTGTTAATTGAATTGAATTTTGTTTACATTTTTCTAGATTCTAACACATAACCCAACATTATTTTAAAAATTTATTGATGATTAATATTTGTCAGTGTAAATGCCATAAAAATGTTTCCAGCCGTAGATTTGTCAGGATATTATGGTTTTTTCAAAACTATATTTAACAAAAGTTTCAAGTGATTCGGCTGAAAAGCATTTACACACATTTTTAACTAAAATATTAGTTATCCGTCAACTGATTGTAATTTTACAAACATTAAAAACAAAGGGGTGATTGCTACGTTCATCGTTGAAAACCGCATTCAGTTCATTCATCGTTTAAGCTTTACAATAAAAACAAAACAAATACAGATAAACATATAAAAATCTAACAACTTGTTTTTGATTTCATTTAAATTTACGCCACACTTCAAAGACTATTAATTTCCAAGGTTAATTGGTTTCCAAGTCCATACCATTAAGTTGAATATATGAGAAGTAAATTACTGCAGGCTCAAATTTCAATTGGTTCCATATATAAATCCATTTCTTCCGTTTCTTTTTATATCCCACAAAGATCCGCAATATCAGAGGTTAAAAGATTAATTGCCGACCCCATGGTCGATGATATGACTCAGGTCATTTCCTGAGTTACATCAGTTCGTTAGCAGCCCGCAGATGATTTCATAAAATGACTGTGCGAAGCAAGCAAGTAATAAATTATAGAATTTGAAACGTTTTCCGGAAACCGTGCCATTTTTTAATGATAAAATTTTAAGAATATTAATTACTTAAGCGAGTGAAACTGTTTAATGCAGGTTTAATGGCGTAAGGTCAAAACCGTCAAAAATGATTACGTCCAAATGATGAAGTCCGCAATGTTCATTCTTTTAAGAGGCTAAATTAATACATATTACTGACCTTATTTATAAAACTTGTACTGATAATTAGTAAGAGAATTTTACCAAGTCCAAGGCATTACGCAACCGAAGAAAAATGAATACATCATAATGTGCTTAACAAGTTAAGCTTTTGTGAAGGTCAAACCCAAGGACCAATTATTATATAAAACGGCAATAGCCTTCACATTATGAAAAAGTACTTCCAGTAGTTACAAGGCGGAATATCAATTAATATAACTTTTTAAGTGTCATCAAAAGATTTTTTTAATTTTAAGTGATTGATAAATTCTTCTTTATTTATCCCTCTAAGATCTCTACGTGATAACAATTACTTGCAACTACTTTCTTAAGTTAATATAGTTTATTTCTCAAAAAAAAACATTTATAAAAACCACTTCAAACACTAAAAAGTAATAAATAACTTCATAAAGATTTAATTTAATACACCTCTTATGCAAACCTAATACCGTTGATATCAATAAAATACTACCTATAGATGGAGTTTAGGTCGGTGCCTACTATAATATACACGATATATATTTTATTAATTTGATGCCGATATTACGATCCAATTGCATGAATCGTGGTCACGACGTAACTTCGAACTGGAATATACATCGTGATGAAGTTCGGCGATGATAAAAGTTTAAAAACTAACTATTGTGTTTTTTAGTTTAGCTTTAAATTTTGGAAAAGATTTTTCCTCATATATGTCTTTCAGTAAGTCTAATAACTATATAATTATAGTAGCACTCCCTCAAACTGTGTAGTTTTCGTACCATAATTTGTCCTAGGTTTAGTTAATTGCAGTTTATGTTTGTTTCGTTTTATCATGCTTATGAGATTTTGTCTTCAAAGTTATTTGTGAAAGTACGGAATCTATGAGTATTTTTCTAACTAGTATGCATATTTTGTATTTTTATATTTGACTTATAGATAATTCATCAGTTTTCTTATAAAATTCTTTAGTTGTAAAACTTTTAATAGTTTGTTTTGAGGTATTTGAAGATCCTTTATAACAGTTTTATATGTTTATCCCCAAATCTCTATTAAGTATTCCAGTAAAGGCTTAGCTAATGACTTATAATAATATAATGATACTGCGAAATTTATGTGGAATAGTGCAGATTTACGCAAATGTTCAGTCAATGGTATAATTTTTGACTGCAGATAATCTAAATGAGCTCGCTATGTAAACAAGATTTTAGTAACATTTATAGTCAGTAAATTGTAATGTAGCTATTTATTTGTGTATCTATATCGGCTTGTGCGTTCGACATGACCCCATGGATTGAGTATCCAAAATAAAATAAGAATGTGTTATCAGCAAATATGGATACCTCTCCGGTCAATTCCCGATATAATTTATGCGGATCAAAAATAATACAGGTCCTAGGATGGACCCTTGAGGTACTCTACAAACAATGTCACATGGCTTGCTCTAACAAATTTTTGATTTTTACAATTAATTGTATTTTTGTTAAGAATTTTAAAAGCTGATCGATATATACTGATATTTTGTAACTTATTTAGCAAGTTAAGTGATATGAAATAAATATACCTACAGCTATATTTTTCTGGTCAAAAGTAGTTTGTATTTTGTAATCATATCAATTGATTTGGCATAAAATCCATATAGGCCTATAAATATATATACATAAAAAAATACTTCTTTTATATATATTATATTTCAGCAAGATGCAATAGCGGGATATACCTAAGCAAAGATAATATTTATTACCTTGTTGTAAAAGCATATCCGGTGCTTATAATAAATCTTAGTGGCATTAAAGTTTATATTTGTCGCGATAAATTTTACAACATTGTGAGATATTATAAAGTCATTCAAAACATTGCATTACTGGGAGTGTTTCGAAAATTTTGTATTTTTTGAAATGGATAGAAACGTTTCAAAATAGTTTCTTATTTTTAAGTGATATCCCTCACTTTTGGGATTAAGTATACAAATTTAATTTGTACCAAAATGTTTTTTTAATAAGGGAAGAGACGAGTAGGATGTTCAGCTGATGGTAATTGATACGCCCTGCCCATTACAATGCAGTGCCGCTCAGAATTCTTGAGTAACCCCAAAAATTCTGAGCGGCACTACAACTGCGCTCGTCACCTTGAGGCATAAGATGTTAAGTCTCATTTGCAGATTATTAATGGGTTTTGATTTTTTTAATGTATTTCATTCTATTTATGTAGAGATTAGCAATATTTTTAACCGACTTCAAAATGGAGGAGATTCTCAATTCGTCTGTATGTTTTTTTTTCTGTCTGCCTCAGAACTTTTGACTGGGTGAAACGAGTTTGATATTTTTAACAATAATCGTAACTTGAATTAGATTATTTGATTAGAATGTCTAATAATACCTAATTATTTTATACTTCTTAGTGAATATTACATCTCTTGTTTTGGAATAGTGTTTTTATGTAGGTTCATTTTTGTTAATTTTTTGTAAATAGCAAATGTTACGTTTGGTTTGTGCAATGTAAGACAAAAGTATTTTACTTATAAATGTGTAACACTCGCGTTAATCAAAGCATATATTACGAAAGCCGAGTTTCTGCCACTGTTGAGCACTTTGCTGTTTCTCTGGGGTACTACCTCATGATGAACCCACTCAGTAAATCCATGAATGATAATAAAATCTAAGTTTAATTTAACTAACCCACCATTTAAAACACAACAATAAAACCATCCCCATCCTTATATGAGCTATGTAGCGTTTCAATTTCGAGTTTACTTGAGGGATTTTGTACTAAATTGAAAACCACAACATAAACACGCCTGACTAACCTTCTTAATTGTAATCTTCTTCTCTCAGGTTGCTTGGCTTCGTGTTGACACGCAGACAATCCTGACAATCCACACACACGTGATATCAAGAAGTAGAAGAGTGGGAGTTACTCACAGTGATCATAAAACTTGGTTCCTGCACATCAGGGAGCTCCGGGAGACAGACCGAGGATGGTACATGTGTCAGATCAATACCGACCCGATGAAGAGTCAGCTTGGTTATTTAGATATTGTTGGTGAGCATACATTATGTCTTACTACATAGCATGTTGTTAGAAAACTTTATTTTTAGTAGAACCACAGAGTAGGGATAGATACTTATGTAATGTAGAACAGACAATATGTGCAAGTACGCCAGTGGCCCATTCCTACGTCACCACACGTTTTTGTGTCATAAAATAGCGGTACACCAGCAGCTGTACTAATATGTTCTGGTCTGAATTTGTTTACGAGATATATTTTTGTGGAAAATTATTGTTCGAACCCATACCCGTAAATGCTGGAGTGCCCCAAGGCTGTGTGCTATCTCCCACACTGTTTCTTCTATATATCACTAATTTGTTGGACATCTCTAACATACATTGCTGTGCAGAAGAGAGAACTGGTAATGCCGTATACACGGGCCATGCAGATATCTCTCGGGAAATCGCATTCCAGTGCCGGGAGAAAGTTTTGCCTTCTATCAAGTCCTCTCCTCGCGAATGGGGATTGGGGTATATTAAACCTTGTCTAATTTAATATCCAGAAGACAAAAGTTTGCATGTTTACCACTTAAAAAACCCACTTTGTCTTATCACCGATCTTCGAGAACACCTCACTTAAAGCCTCGCCTAGTATCGAGAAACTGGGTCTCGAAATCTCGAGAGATTACCAGTTCCACGGTCACCTGGAGGGCAAATTGGCTTCGAAGAAGCTGGGCGTCATAAAAAGAGCATGGCAATACTTCAAACCGCGTTCATTGTATGTCTTCTTCCGCATTTATCACGTGTTCCGAAGAGCTGTTTCACCTGATTCATGCCGCCGAATTCCACTTTCGAACAACACTCCACAAATTAGGATATAATTAGGATTTATTTATATATTATTAGGATTTATTATATATAATTAGGATTTGTGGCGGTCCTCTATAGTGCGGTTTTCAAGGAACTTTGTTCAACGTACTACAGAGCTGTGGAATGAGCTCCTTGTGGGGTGTTTCCGTAAGGACGATACAAAATGTGCGCGTACACCTTCCTTAAAGGCCGGCAACGCTCCTGTGATTCCTGTTGTGTTACAAGAGAATGTGGGTGGCGGTGAATGTAGAACAATCTAGTTATTTATAAACATTAGCAAGGGTAAATAAGTTTTACATCGCAGCTAGTCATGCCGTACTCGTAAAGAAAAGTTAGAGATTTCTTTACACTGGTAGCTACATACAATACATCGAATTTGATGAACTTCGCAAAAAAAATATAACGACAATGTACAAAATATTGGTTCACAATAATGATTTCTACAAACATTTCATATTGGATACCTTTCATGGAAACACTTGAATTGAGAAGGAGCGATAGTAGGATGTAAGTTGAAAGTAGGATGAAGACAGCACTATTGGAAATGATTCTGGAACCATATTTTTTGTCAGTTTCAATTTCAATTTATTTATAAAGTCATTATTAAATTACAAAAAAAGAATAATAATACAAGTCTTACTTAAAAGCTAGTTAACACTGTGCCTGAACTAGGTAAACCTGTGTTTCAGGTGTAAAGAGCTTATATTAAAAATAAATAGTCACAAAAAAGAGAAACTTAATAAAGTAAAAAGGTATAAATAAATCTACAAGTTAAGTATATAAGTAAGCAATGTCATCAAAGTAGTGCCTATTAACTAATCCAAATAAAATATAGATAAAATTTTGGCAGCAAACAGTCATGTACAAAAAATGTTCTTATTCTTATATTCTAATATTTTAAACATTGCTTTATTTTATCAGTTCCGCCAGATATTATTGATCGTGGAACGAGTACAGACCAAACAGTAAGAGAGGCAGCTTCAGTGAGTCTGACGTGCGCTGCTACTGGATCACCACAACCTCAGATTACTTGGCGGAGGGAGCACTCTCAAACTATCTCTCTAGCTGATGGTTCACAAGGTAATACTGATGAGCGCAGCGTTAGAATTTGTTATTGAACTGATAGTTTGAATATCTAATGAGAATAACTACAATCGAGTATTTCGTAAATTTCTTGTCTATGATGTCCATGGGCGGCTCTCTATCACCTTCCATTAGTTAGTTTCTTATTTGTTTGCCCCATTTCATATTTTATACATTAATATTGCTTACTTCTTGCTTTTAAGTATTTATGACCCTCTGCCTTCTGTCTTTTTAATAAGATTGTAACAAATTTAATAGTCTACCATAAATCTCATAGAATTTTAATTTTGAAAGAAGTATTTCATGGTTCACTTTATCAAAAGCACTGGAAAAGTCTGTGTATATGCAATCAATCTCAGCTTTGTTGTCTACGCCCGAAACTGCAAAAAATTGTAATATAGATATTTTACATACGGTTAATATCAATAAATTTAAAACCGACTGCATTAAAATATTAAGATCTTAGTTATGTAAGTTAAATGTAAGAAGTAAATTATTGCATTGCACTTATAAATTTTATAAATCTCTTGTTTTATAGTAAATAATTGCACTTATAAATTTTATAAATCTCTTTTTTTATAATAGAAATGTATTTAAGTCATTTTTTATCATCATTAATGTTAACCTCTTCATTTCTTTAATTTTAGTATGTTTAATTATTCAACTTTGTTATTCTTTTCGCACTATTGTTAATACAACATTTACACCTGTAAAGACATGTCATATTGTACTATCCCTTGTGTACTTGCTAAAATTTTAATTGTGTAATGATGTTTTGTTGGTGTAACTATCTAAATAAATAAATATATACTTTATATCTCTGATTTACTAATGGAGGCCATTGAAGCGTTTGGCTTTCGACGACCGAATGAGTAAAGCTTGTCTGTCTTGTTTTGAGAGCTCTGTAATATGCTCGTTCTAAAAATTCAAATAAAACATCGATTGGTCTCCGCTAGGCTAAAACTAGATACCGCACGGCCTAATAACATAGCTTCTGTATTGCGGCAACTATTAGATGCTTGTGTGCGTGGCTTCTTGACACTCAATCGTATCTTTCAAAATTAATAACATACGCTTCGTGTAATTTTACATTGAAATTAATCTATATATATAAAAGAGATTTCCACGTATATAGTCACTCATCACGGTATCTCTGGAACCATTACAGCTAAAGACTTGAAATTTTGTAGGAATATTCTTTTCACCGAGTAGAGGTCAGCTAAGAAAGGATTTTACGAAATTCCAAGTTTTTTTTTTATTATGAACAGAACAACGTCTGTCGGGTCAGCTAGTAAAATATAAAATAATTGCTGATGATATGTGATCCCAGTGTCTTTCTTATTTCTTATAGTATTATTTTTACTAAGTTTAACTATGCAACGCAGCACGTGGCACGTAAACGTCACACAATGTTCGAGACTGGCTCGAGTACGCCCATTTAGGCATAGTAAAAGTTGCCGCACTTTGCGACTACGCCTGCGGTATCTAGTTGGAGCGCAGCGGAGAACAATCCTTAATCTAAGATTATAGTTTTATTTTATATTTAAAAAATAAGCGGAAGTTAGTGTCATGAAATCGGAAAGATTTTTTAAGGGCGAAAATATTTTTTCAGTCCTGATTCTGTGTAAATGTATCTTTATGAAGGTACTTAGAAATGTTTATAAGGGACAGCTAAAGTATTTTTATTTTTTATAAGTTCTTATGAGGAGTTAAGTTAAGCAAATTGCCGTTTGGGATATTATATTTATCCTCGTTATCTATACATTTTTGCAATCTCATGGGAAAGGCATTTATGCCTTTGCAGAAGAACTCTTTGGATTTGGACTTCTGTGAAGACAGCCTTGAAAATCGTATATTACGGTAGTCGCTTGTGGCCAGTTCTGGCAATTACGACTGATGATGGCGGGTTTCTAAATGTGAATACTATAGAGTTAAAGAGTGCTGGTTTTTTAAAAGTATTAGAAAACTACAAAAGCGACATATTTATCCGCAATACAATAATTTCTCAGTATTAGTGCATTGGCGTAAAAGTTGTTACGTTGTTAGATTCGTAGCGACTGATATTGTGTTTATGATTGCAGTGACGTCACAGGAGGGTCCTGTATTAAATATTACGAGGGTGAGCCGGCAGCACGCTGGAGCTTATTTATGTATTGCTTCCAACGGAGTACCTCCTACCGTAAGCAAAAGAATAATGCTTACCGTGGAATGTGAGTTTTACATTCAATTCATCAACCTTTTTATACACTACTTTATTTTAAACTTAGATAAAACTTTAGAGAAAACTAGCAATGTATTTGAAAACTATACAAAAATTGTTCAAACAAATAAACAAAAGAGGGGCCCCGTATACTTGATACGCCAGATACGGCAGTAGCTACGCCCCTGGTATTCCTCCTTACATTAAAAATAATATAAAACTAAATTAATTATTTCTTGACTGCTCAAGACAATGACAATATATGTTAATGCATAATACTAATAATATTATATTAATGTTTTATTTGTTGTGTTAATGATACAATATATTATTTATTCTTATATATACAAGTATCTATTACAAAGGTAAGAGTGTTTTTGTTTGTTTGAACCCATTTGTATCTGGTTTGACCAATCTGATTTGAATAGTTATTTTTCTATTTTATAGTCAGACGTACGTCAGTTGGAGTTAATGGTTGGTGATACATAAATGCAATGTGATCCAAAAATAATAGTTCTTAATATATCTTAATAGTATACAATATCATATGCTATTTCTTATACATTAGCTACAAGAGCTATCTTAAAATATATAAACCCAGTGTCCTGATGTTTGTTCCCATTGGACTCCTAAGCTTATGAACAGATTTAAATAGGTATTTCTTCATGGTGTGAAGTTTAGTCCAACTTGAGAGATAGGATAGTTTTTATTTCGATTTGATACACATAAATATTTTATCTGTTTTGTATGGACTCATGACAATTCTGTGGTTCTGCTGTGAAACAATTTCATTATAACAACAGGGAGTATATTTTACGAAATAATTTCTTGATGTAATGAAATATTATTGACAAATTCATAAAAAAACGGTATTTTATTTATTATTTACAGAACAACGTCTGTCGGGTCAGCTATACTAGCTGGCCCGACAGACGTTGTTATGTATTACGTTGTGTTGTATTACAAATAAAATATTATTCACGGGTGATACTGCGGGGTGCCATTAGTTATCAATATAACACCACACTCTTCTGCCATAGCTACCATAAAATATTTCTTTGTATATTACATATAAGTCAGAAGTACGAAATATTTTTGTTTAAGTTCCGCCGGTCATAACAATAAGAAACCAGCTGGTAGGAGCTGCTCTTGGTACTGATTTGGTGTTGGAATGTGAAACAGAGGCTTTCCCAAAACCTGTCAGCTACTGGAGCCGAGAGGACGGAGAAATAGTCCCTATTGGTAAGGTATAGAAAAATCTTGATACAAAAATAGTTTTCGATGATATTTTTTTTTTTGAAATATAAAAATTTGTCACATAAGAATGTTTCATACAGTGACCTTCCTTGTGCGGTGTTTCCGAGACGATACGACATGGGCACCTTCAAGTAAAGCGCATACACTTTCCTTAAAGGCCGACAACGCTTCTGTGATTCCTCTGGTGTTGCTTGCATATATGCGTGATAACTTGTCGTTGCGTAGAGACATCGCTTTATTGTGTGCCCTCTACCGCATTTATCACAGGGAGTATTCCGAAGAGCTGTTTCACCTGATTCCTGCCGCCGAATTCCACCTTAGGATTCCAAGTTAGGATATCATCCTCACCATCTGGACGTGTGGCGGTTCTCGACAGTACAGTATTCAAGAAGCATTCTTCCACTTACTACTTACTTCCACGTAGTACAAAGCTGTGGTATGAAAAAAATTTGCGCTATTTTTGCCGTTTAGCAGTAATCTGTAAATATTATTGATTTCAGTCTAAAGGGCGCCGTAGCTAGTGAAATTACTGTGCAAATGAAACTCATGTAACAAGGCGACGTGCGCAATTGTCGGTCAAGTCAGAGTTTTTCGGTTTTTTCAAGAATCATCAGCTGAACGTCCTGCTCTTCTCGACCCTTATTATCATAAAAAAACATGTTATAATTCACATTACTTCCCTTATAATACGATACACATAGAACCATGTAGAACCTTGTTTTGTCAACATAAATAACTGACCTACTTATGATACTATCACAGTATTCAGCCGCATACCATTATCTTGATAGAGAAAGTTCTATTACACATGCTTTTCCCTTGTGTGAGTCAAATAAATTAGAACTGAAAATGTAGCTCGTGAAACGATATGCGTGATTTGAATATTCAGTAACAAGGAAGATTTTATTAAGAGATTTATCTCGATATAACAATAAGCCATTTGTACAGTGAGGCATTTAACACAACGTAAAAAGTGCAGAAAATTATATAAATACAGAGGTTAACATATTTAACAAAATAATGTGTGCTTTGTACTACGCATGCGCACAAACACGTATTCGTGTCTCTCGCGGAAAATATTCAGTTTAGAAATAAAATAAATTCGAAACATCATTTTTAAAGAATTATTCATAAATTTCCAACACGTGGGTTTGATGAAAAAAAAATTTTTGATTTTCAGTTTAAGTATTGGGACGCCCAAAAGTTAATGTTTTTTTCTATTTCTGTATGTAAATCTTAATGCGGTTCACAGAATACATATAATTACCAAGTTTTAATAGAATAGTTCTTATAGTTTCGGAAAAAAGTCACTGAGACATACGGACGGACAGACAGTCAGGCAGACATGACGAAGGTTCCTTTTTTTACCCTTTGCCTACGGAACCCTAAAAAGTGTGTACATACAAAATAAAGTATCTACATTATGTAATCCGCATAAATATTAAATTACCTCATTAATCATTAAATTCCTGTATCCCCTTAGCTGGGGCAGAGGGCATCCACAGTGCATCTCCATCGCGATCGGTCCTGAGGATCTCTCTTAATTTCACTCCAGGTCTTTCCTGTGCTACTACCTATTATTAAAAAAAATCTATGTTTGTTTTTTATTACTGTCATGTTATTTTTTTATGGAAAAGGAGGACATACGAGTATACGGGTCACCTGGTGTTAAGTGATCACCGCCGCCCACTTTCTCTTGCAACACCAGAGGAATCACAGGAGCATTGCCGGCCTTTAAGGAAGGTGTACGCGCTTTTTTTGAAAGTACCCATGTCGTATCATCCCGGAATCACCGCACAAGGTAGTTCATTCCACAGCTTTGTAGTACGTGAAAGAAAGCTCCTTAAAAACCGAACAGTGGAGGAATGCAAAATATCCAGATGGTGGGGATGATATCCTTATTTATGGCGTGTCGTGCGAAGGTGAATTTGGTGGCAGGAATCAGGTGAAACAGCTTTTTGGAACGCTCCGCGATTAATGCGGTAGAAGACACACAATGAAGCGATGTCTCTCACACATACACTACTCACAACGGCAAGTGATCCAGCCGTTCACAGAGTACTGGGTCCCCGAAAATTCATGCTGCTCTGCGTTGCACGCGGTCAAATGGAGCGAGATTACACTAGGGCTGCGCCAGACCAGAGATGACAAACAGTCCCTGCCGCCGTTGCACATGAGGAACGACACCCTGGCCTATACGGCAAAAGAAAAAGCCGATCTCCTGTGTGCTCTTTTTGCCTCCAACTCGACTCTTGACGACAACGGAAAGACACCACCGACCATCCCGCGGTGTCAGAGCTCTATGCCTGAAGTACAGTTCAGACAGAAAACTGTTAGGCGAGCTCTGTTTTCATTGGACGTCGGGAATTCGAGTGGGCCAGATGGCATTTCTCCAATAAAGGCATAAAAAGGCATAAAAGGCATTTATTTTCTCAAAATTGATTCCTTTAGAATTCTTTTTGATGTCATTTCTTATACTACTAGATACTACTACCGCTTCGGAAACAAATGGCGCTCTGAGAGAGAAGAATCGCGCTTAGAACGTGTGCGCCAAAGTTGACCGGTGCTGACGCGTTTATTCCGGAACTCATATATAAATGGCGTAGTCCCTGACTCATGGAAGTCAGCCCTTGTCCATCTGATCCAAAAAAAAAGAGAGAGAAAGTTCGGATCCGGCCAAATACAGGCCTATAGCTATTACCTCCCTGCTCTCCAAAATCATGGAGAGCATAATTAACCGCCATCTCTTGGAATACCGTGAGGGATACCAGTTGAGCAACTACCGATAGTACGGCTTTCGACACGGTCAATCGGCAGGTGATCTTCTGGTATACCTAACACATAGATGGGCGACGGCTATCGAAAGCAAGGGGGAAGGCATCAGGTGACCCGTATACTATAATAACTTAATAATAAATTACGAAAAAGCTGATAGGTAAAAAATGTTAAAGTATTCGATTTTCCTTCATCAAATCCATTTATTCACCATTCCTCTAAACCACTCTTTAACTCTTATTATGTCGCTTTACACGTAGTTCATAGATATATTAACTGAAAATTAATCCCATACCATATTTTATAACTTTAGGTATGAGACTTATTGGTACAATCTTAAATAAAAAAACGAAAATATTAAAAATCGGATGTCTTTTGAGTTCAATCTAGAATCCTGAGCAGCATTACATTAAGAGTTACCCCTACCTGTAGCACCAGGTGGAAGACTCGAACGTCGCGTCAGTTTTTCTCATAAAAAAAAGTAATATGTGTTAACTTTACTAATTGCTCCCTTTTATAAGATTTCATTTTTGTAGGAGGAAGCTTAGAGCCACAAAGGATTAGCGGCACTTTTCGTTCTGTGTTAAGATTGCCTCTACGAAGGATCAAAAACTCTGATTACGGTTCATATAAATGTGTATCTAAGAACTCGTTGGGGGACACAGAAGGCACGATCAAGTTATACCGTAAGTATTTCAATAGAAATTTAAAGATTTTTTTTTTTCAAAAACGAAAAATCTCACATAATGTTACTGCCGTTTTCTCTCACAAACATTTGATCTCTTGCTTTTAATATAATTATGAAGTAAGTCTATATTTTTTTCGAGATAAATATTCAACTTTTTAATATGGAGCGACATTAAATAAACACACGGGTTTAGCTAGTCATTGCATTAAAAATAAGAACTTGTAACACCTAATCTGTTTTGAAAAGAGCAACCTTAGAGTTTCTTGCTCGTTCTTCTCTACGGAAATCTGCCTTCCGAATGAGCTGTATGAAAAAAAATACATATTTGATTTGTAATATGATTGACCTATGAAATAAACAAATTAAAATTACTTGATTTGATTTACCCGTAATCATAAATGAATAAATTAAAAATTAAAATACACAATTTACCCAAATAAATAAATTTTCCAGTTATTACATCATACAATTTTTGCAATAATTTTGTTTGAATCTCACTTTTGTGCATATATACGAGTATGTCATTGTTGTTTGTTGTGAAGGTTAAAATTTAAAAGGTTAGTGACTTTTCAATACAATACACATAACAATAACAAGGTCGAGCCTTAAATTTGAAGAAATTTTTACATTTTGGATTTTGTACATACCAACCAGTACTCAAAATTATAATTTATTAATAAATGTAAAATTATCCAATATATATATGTAGCGACTAAGGCCCGGTTTCCACCAAAGCGGAGAGGAGATGTGTAGCGGGGAGGAGATGTGAGTTGTGAGAGCTCAAAATCAGTGAACCGATATCTAGGAAGATGTCTTCCTTTTTTTGAGTTAAAATACATCGCTATTCTACTAAAGTCGGTTAAAAATACGGAAGGAACGCCTTTTGCATTCAAGATCAGTCAATCGAATAAATTACGCTTTCGGGTGTGCGAGACGCGGGGAGAAGGTGCGGGGAGAAGGTGCGGGGAAAGGGGCTACAAACATCTCACATCTCCGCTCTGCTTCGCCGCTAAAATCTAAGAAAAGTGAGTCATCTCATCTCCTCTCCGCTTCATCCATTTCCATCGAAGCTCAGCGGGGAGGAGAAGTTGAAATAACGAAATCTGATTGGTTATCAAATCGTATCTCCTCTCCGCTTTGGTGGTAACCGGGCCTAACAACTCAACTCTACAGCTCAAGACTCATCGATTGATGTTTTAATATAACTGTGCCTATGGATAAGCGTTGAGAGTTACTTAATGTTACTATAAAATTATTTCAATTGGTTTATATATTACTTCTTCTCTTTGTTTTGTTAATGTACTTAATTCATAGTTTGTATCATACTGTGTGTGCTTCGATTTTCTGTACTTTTCTATTTCCCTCTGTTTGCTTTATATTCTGTAATATAATATACACTGGCCTGCAAAAGTAAGTATCACACTTTTAAAATTAATTTTTTTTCTTAACTATACAAGATAGAGATTTAAGATTAAAAACGTTTTGTTGCAAATTTTATAGGCTTTAATTCTTAGAAACTAAAATTATACATTATTTACATTTTTAACTTAAAAAAGATAAAACAATGAAAATAAACATTTTTAGTTTAGTGTAAAAAAATTCATCTAAAATGTATTACATGTTATTTAATTTTTAATAACTGGTATTGCCTCTTCGAGCTCTGATTACAGCCTCGAACCGGTTTGGCATACTGAACACTAGGTTTCGGAGCCGATGTTGGGGAATATTCTCCCATTCTTCTACCAGGGCCTGCTTTAGTGCCCTGAGGGTAGTAGGTGGTGGTCTGCGATTTCTGGCTAGCCTTCCAAGCTCATCCCAGGCGTGTTCAATCGGGTTGAGATCAGGACTTCTTGATGGCCAAGCCATCACGCTGATACCGACCTCCTAAATATACTCTTGTACGATATGAGCCGTGGGTGGCTGGGCATTATCATGCATCAGCATCGATCCCCATATTTGCTAAATGCGGCCCTGCATACTCATTGAGAATCTCTTGAGCATATCTTTGCCCAGTGAGGGTGCCATTTTCTATGGCTACAAGCTCTGTGCGACCTTCTGAAGATATGCCAGCCCATACATGTACACTGCCTCTACCGTATTGGACTCTTTCTGAGATGCAAGCTTGAAGGTATCGCTCACCGGGTCGCCTGTGAATACTTCGCCTTCCATCAGAAGTGTAAAGGGAGAATCGAGACTTATCTGCAAACAAAATTCTTGACCATTCTTCTTCATCCCACTGCATGTGTTCACGGGCGTATCGCAGTCTCGCTACTCGATGCTGTCTCTCGAGTTTTGGGCCACTCGCTGGTCTTCGGGGTTTCAAATTTGCTTCAGCAAGTCTTCTTCTCACTGTACTGTCACTAATGTAGTCCCTCCGGGTCTGAAGAAGCTGTTGCTGGACTTCAACTGCATTTTGGTGGCGATTTCTTAACACAGTGGAAATAATATAACGATCTTCTCGGGCACTGGTACACCTGGGTCTGCCATTACAAGGTCTCCTCAGATGGTGTCCAGTCTCTTCGTACCTTCGCTTTACCTTCTGGACCGTTCGTACCGTCACACCCACCATTCTTGCAGTGCGACGCATACTGATGCCTAGTTCCAGAAAAGCCATGATCGTAGCACATTTTTCAACTGAAAGAGGCATGATAAATAAATGTTATGTGCTTTTTAGCATAATAAATTTTTGAAACAAGACCCATTGATCTTGAAAAAAATTTAAAACAGAAAGAAAAATGTGAATGGTAAAACTGTAATTCGGAAACGTCCACTTTGAAAAAGGAATGGTTTTGTTTTTGAAGTTTTTTTTCAGCCAATTCTTAAAAGAAGGTTACCGACTATAAAGTTTTTATGTACAAAATTAAATTCTCTTTGGAGTCCTTTTTATTTCGAAAGTATATCTTGTGAACTTAAAACTTTATCCCAATTTTAAAAGTGTGATACTTACTTTTGAAGGCCAGTGTATAATGTATCATTAGCTGTAGGTGGTACGTTTTCCTTTAATAAAAAAATAAAGTAATGAATATGGCGTAAATTCTCTATGTGTTTTACAGCCATGCCACCACCAGCATTGGAGAATAAAAATGGTTTGTATCAATATTATTTACTAGAAACTCATTAAAATAATGTTTATTCATACAATGTAATACTCACCATAAGCAAACAACCACTTATTTACCACGTACAAAAGTAAAACAAGTCTCAGATGATTTTTTTGATGAAAACGATATCTGGAAAGGTCTTGAAACGGCGGGTTAACTAAAATAAAAATTTAGCTTTACGCAAAAATCTAATGTAAAAATATAGTTACAACGCGTGTAGCGTTTAAATCCTTCCATCATTTCAGCCGAAAGACGTCCACTGCTGGACAAAGGCCTCCCCCAAAGATCTCCACGACGATCGGTCCTGTGCTGCCCTCATCCAACCTACTCCGGCGCTCTTGACCAGATCGTCGGTCCATCTTGTGGGGGGCCTTCCAATACTACGTCTTTCGATATAGGTCGCCATTCGAAGACCTTACTGCCCCAACGGCCATATATCGATTGGGAGCGGTACCTGGTGCGTGACTTCCTCGACGTCACATGCTATTCGAAATGCCAATGGTACGGGCACTCCGCGAAGCACTGCAGGGCGGAGAAGGAGACCTGCAGCAGGTGCGGAGACGCTGGACACGGACACAAAGAATGTAAGGCGAAGAACGTGCGTTGCGCCACCTGCGTCAAAGCGGGAAAGCAGGGAGAGGACCACAAGACGGCGGCTTCTACATGCCCGGCCAGGATAGCGGCGCAGAAGAGGGCAGCCGAAAGAACCGACTATGGATGTTAGGCATCGCAGCATAAACGTCGGGCAGATTAACCTCCAAGGAGCAGCAACGGCGACAGCGGAACTCCCGGAAATCGCCCAAAGGCTGGGTCTCGGTATTGTTCTTGTCCAGGTACAGTATGCGAGGGCCCAGCTGCAGGGGCTGCTACAGTGCGCGGAAGATTCGAAGGCAGGGATCTACGTCAACAGCACAAGGATAGTTGGAATGATCCTGCCTCATCTTTCCACGCCGCACTGCCTAGTGGCACACTTCCGGGGGGAAGGCGGAGATTTCTACATGGTGTCGGCGTACTTCCAGTACTGCGAGAGCATTGAAACCCACATTGAACACTTGGACCGCGTACTGGAAGCACTAAGAGGGAAACAAATTATCATTGGAGCCGATACCAACACGCACTCTCCGCTCTGGCACAGTCGCCGTGAGCAATTTGAGGGAAGAGGTGCAGAAGCAAGTCGAAGAAGATTGGCGATGGAGAGTTTCATCCTCTCAAAGGGGCTCCTCGTACATAATAAGGAGGGGGAACCGTACACTTTCAACACAGTCAACGGTTGATGTGACATTTACAACCAGATTGATGTGACATTTACAACCAGAGGAGTCCCAATACTGCATTGGAAGGTGAGGGAAGACGAGAGCAGCAGCGACCACCAGCTGATTACGTTCTCCATCACCATAGGAAACCCATCAGCCGCGCGGTACCAGGGAGAGCTGGAACCAGGAGAAGAACCGACGAGGTTCCGGGACCGAAGTGTGAACTGGGACCGGTTTTGTTCTACGCTCTCGTGGCGAGTAGGCAGGCTTGACTGCCGAAAGCCAGCGCAGGAACTCTGCAAGCAGTTTGTCCAAACGCTCGATCGGACAGCCGGGGAGTGCTTAGGGTTCGCTAAGGGGAAGGACCAAACACGCGGTCACGAATGGTGGTCGAGGAAACTCGACAACCTTCGGCGGGAACATAACAGATTACGTCGGGAATGGCAACAGTCTCGGCGCGCGGGCGGACTGGCAGAAGATATCTGCAGGGCGCGCTTCCATCGTGCCCGCGCGGTCTACAGAAAGTCTATGCGCGAAGCGGAGACCAACCACTTCTCGCGGCTTGCTGACAGTGGGAATGACGATCCGTGGGGTATGGCGTATCGTGCCGCCACCGGTAGGGTGCGTCCACCTGCGAACGTCATTAATGGGTTTAAGCTTGCGCAGGGGTATGCTATCGATATTCGCAGCGTGTTGGGAGGGATACTGGCAGCAATGTGTCCGGACGACGACCTGGCAGCCGACTCTGACTACCATATGCAGGTGCGCCTGGCGGCAGCTTGTTTGCCCAGTGGTCACTCGGTGAATCCCCCCACCAGAGAACAAATAGGCCGAATAATTCGGAATTTACCGGACAAGGCTCCGGGGATAGACGGTGTCACCGCTCGTATTGTTAAGGCAGCGTGGAAGGCGGCCGCGTGTGAGATGACACTTATGTATGTGAAGTGCATAAATGAGGGAGTATTCCCCGATGTATGGGAGGATGGCCGGTTAATAGTACTGCCAAAGGGTGATGGGAAGGCGACTGACCCAAAGGCGTATAGACCTATCACCCTCTTGCCAGTACTGGGCAAGGTGCTTGAGCAGTTGATATGTGAATGTACTCCGGGTCTGTACAGTCGCATGTCAACCCGTCAACATGGGTTTATGAAAGGGAGGTCGACGTTAACGGCTCTGAACTCGCTTCTCTATACAGTGAACGCCAGCACTCACAAGTATGTCCAGGCGGTAACGTTGGACATAGCAGGTGCATTCGATAATGCATGGTGGCCTATGGTCCTGCTTAAGTTTAAGCAGGGCGGCTGCCCTCAGAACATATACAAGTGTCTCTGCTCGTACTTCGTCAATAGACGGGTCGGTATGTTTGCAGGGGGGGAGACGGTGTGGAAACCGTCAACCATGGGGTGTCCACAGGGCTCTGTGCTCGGCCCTACACTTTGGAATATTCTGTTGAATGACCTTTTGGAAATGGACGTACCAACAGGGGTCGAAATGGTAGCGTACGCGGACGACGTGACGCTACTTATACAAGCGGATTCTAGGGCTGCTATCGAGACCAAGGCCGGGGCGGTGCTTGAGAGAATCTCGACTTGGGGTCGCAGGAATCGGCTGAAGTTTTCACCGCTGAAAACTAAGTCGATTACCCTGAAGGGATCGTTCGGGCGCCCTCCGGTTATTAGAACGTCAGGTGAATCTGTAGGAGCGGTGGACTCGGTGAAAATCTTGGGCGTTACAATTGATGGTAAGAGATCATTTGCCGAGCATGCCTTGGATATCGGAGAGCGAGCCGCGAGGTGCTTTGGTAAAATGGCACGGGTATCTTCAACTTCATGGGGCATACAGTACAAGGCTCTTAAAGTCTTGTACAGGGGGACGTACGTAGCTACTCTCACGTACGCGGCGAGCGTCTGGTATCACAGGTCGTTCCTGTATGTGGTGTCTAGCCGGTTGCTTAGGACACAGCGAACGTCGTTGGTGCTGCTCACCAAGGCGTATCGCTCCACGAGTACGGCCGCACTGCCAGTGCTAGCAGGGGTGCTTCCAGCCGACCTGGAGGTGTATCGCGCGGGCAAGATAGAGGCGACCAGGGGCGATAAGGTAAAGCAGGAGCTCGCGATCTTGAAGAAAGACATCCACTCCGAGGTGGTCATCATGTGGCAGGAGCGTTGGGAACGTGAAGAGAGGGGTGGCGATCTCAAACGCTTCTTCCCATGTGTCGGGGACAGACTCCTGGCGACGTGGGTGCATCCCGACCACTACACGTCGCAACTATTAACGGGGCATGGTATGTTCAACGGGAAGCTTAGGGACCTGGGGCTCAAAGGGGACGGCACCTGTCCATGTGGCGCGACGGAAGAGAACCGCGACCACGTGCTGTGGGAATGGTGTCTGTATGATCGGGCGAGAGGTGAACTGCTAGACCATCTAGAGAGGGAAAATCCGGGACCAGTGCATTACGGAGATCTTGTTTCTTCGGAGGTGAACTTCTCAAGGTTGGTTAGATTTGCCACAAGTTGGTACCGTGACCGGAGAGTGATGGAGGGGTAAACCAAGACGGTGTCGAAGATAGAGAAAGGAAGACTTTTGGAAAAGGAGAAGAACTGCAAGATGGGCTGCCCGACGACGAAGCCGTAGTTGTGGTCGGCCGCCCCCAGAAAGGGGGCTAGATGGCCCATCTAGGGACGAAAAAAAAAATGAGAACTTGTAGGGAGTCAAGAAAATGTGCCGGACCTCAAATCCGGTACATCTCCCGCTGTTTCGGTCGGTACCTAGGTCTTGATGACCAAAAGGTCGGTAAGACCATGGGAAGGAGGTGGGTTATGCCCCAACGGCCATCTGTCTGCCGAGCTATGTGCCCTGCCCACTGCCATTTCAGTTTCGCAATCATTTGGGCTATGTCGATGACTTTGGTTCTTCTACAAACTCGCGCTAATCAAAGAAAATACTAAAATCTTTACACACTTTTTCTTTTTTTTATGACAAAATAGTAGAAAGACAGATTAAAGTGGCGATAACAGGTCGCATATTATGTTATAGTTTTTCCTGAGACGTATGAAACAAACTACGGAATAATTATCAGGACTGTGGCTAATATTAGTCTGTTATATCATTCTACCTTCTAGAAGACTTTTTGTTTATATCTATTTATAACTTATCATAACTTACAACAATGCCATCAAAAACATACTTGTAAAAAAACCAAGTCTCGCAACTCAGGTCTTCTACCGTAAAAAGTTGTGAGATCCATGTAATACCAAGTCGGTCAATTATTTACTTAAGGGTCCTTCTGTCTTAAGTTATAATGTAATAACCTAACAACATGTTATAGTGACCATATCAATACTGAAAATATTTTATGTTTAATTAAATAGATTAACTTGCCCATTATAATATTCAAATTCAGGCTTCTACGAGTAGTTTTACACATAATGAAGTTATAGGGTCGAAAATCGCCTGAACTGCTTCGAGAAAAGGATAGTACGGCCGTACTGCTTGTTTTGCTCAACTTGGCAGAGATTACATAGAATAATAAAATAGAACAAGATGGATACTCGACTCAAGAAAGTGAGGCCAAGTAATGGGGAGCCAATTATATCATTAGACCAGTGCCTTTGAAAATGATAAAAAGTGAAATAAAATAATAGTAGGATGAAACCTATTGGGAACGGAATACAACAAAAATGTAAGGAAAAATAAATTACGGGTGATCTGAGGTCGGAAAGTGGAAAAGGGGGGTGCTTTAGGTTAAAAAATGGTTAATCTCGACTACAAGACCTATGCTATAACTTTTTCCTTATTCCAATGGGTTTCATCCTACTCACGAACACCTTACATAACAGTGTAGCACCAAAACAAGCCGATTAACGTGTAAATACATAGCCCCACGCAGACACTTACACTACTACTGGCCGATAGGCGGCTATTATAAGAATTGTCATCGTCTGTGACAGATCAGTTTGCGTCTCAATAAAACATTTTAAAAATGCCATCGTGCGTTGTGAAAAATTTTTAACAAAAAAACAACCGACTTCAAAAACACTATTCCAAAACAATAGATATAATATGCACTAAAAAGTATAAAAATAATTGCGTATTTTTATACAATCTAATTCTAGTTACGATTATTGTAATTTTTGGAATCGGTGTCCTTCCGCCGGGACCCGCTCTCGCCTCTGACCTCCTCACGACTAAAGCACATCTCACCTATAACTATGTATGTAGTTACAAGCCTATCTTGGATATAACTAGAATAAGATTGTATAAAAATACGCAATTATTTTATACTTTTTAGTGCATATTATATCTATTGTTTTGGAATAGTGTTTTTGAAGTCGATTGTTTTTTTGTTAATTTATTTTTTAATTTTTTGGTTTTTAGTGAATTTGAAGTAAACTAACAACTTGTTTTAATATGTGCAGACATACAAAATTTTTCTTAATTGAAGTGTTTAGTTACTTTACCATGGATTCCGTAATCAGAACCTAACCAAACTCTCACCAAACTATCTTTGAAGTATATCCTTTCCAATAAAAAAAGAATCATTGAAATCGGTTGGCGCGATATTGTGTTATTCGTAAATTTATCATCTAATTTGCTATGCGTATGTATAGAAAATATAAGACTTTTATGATTTTTCTCGTGGATGTCATAGTCAGATCTGGACTAAATTACAATGGGACCCCCTAACGGGAAGCACCAGATTTCATATAAAAAAAGAATTATCAAAATCGGTACACCCAGTCGAAAGTTTTGAGGTAACAAACATAAATAAAAATACCGACGAATTGAGATCGTCCTCCTTTTTTGAAGTCGGTTAAAAAGTGTAAAACGATACTATATAAGTATTTGTGGCCATATATGATTGTTTAAGGGAGAAAAGATTGTGTAACCGCACACACACTAACATAACGGTGCTTCACTTGCTAATATCACGGCGTGGAGTCCTTCTTTTATTACTCGTCCGTGATCCTACTATTATTATTTCTTTGCTTGGCAGTCCACCGCTAGCAAACAAGATGCTTGCATCGCATTAAAAGGAAAAAAATGCTTATACATTATATTTCATTTTTATATTAGTTATAATTACAATTTCTTTGGAATATAAAATATTATATTCAACTAGACCAATGCCACAGTACAAGTAATAGAACAGTAGCGTAACGGTCTCCTTTAAATTATACCTACGTCTGGGCGGAGCGCTACGGTTGGTACACACAAGAAGATTGACTACGCGGACGGCGCGGCGTAGCTGGTTTAACTTGGACAGCGACCAGTCTCGGCGGCGCACGGCGTGACACTCAATATTCTCCCACCAATGGGAGGCTTGCACAGGATGCCGGCTAGATTATGGGTACCACAACGGCGCCTATTTCTGCCGTAAAGCACTAATGTGTAAACATTACTGTGTTATGCTAGTGAAATTACTGGGCAAATGAGATTTAACATTATGTCTCAAGGTGACGAGCGCAATTGTAGTGCCGCTCAGAATTTTTGGGCTTTTTAAGAATTCTGAGCGGAACTGCATTGTAATGGGCAGGACGTATCAATAACCATCATCTGGACGTCCTTCTCGTCTCTTTCCGTATTTTCATTAAAAAAAAAAGAAATTCTTGCCATCCGAAGATTACTTAGCGGCCGTGTTAATCGTATGTGTGTATGCGTGCCGTGTGTGCGTGCGTCGAGCGCTCTAGTATGAAGTTATAGTACTGTCTTATTACTGTATTGTGTTAATGAGTAATTGTACCTGTGGGAAAAAGCACGTACACCTTCCTTAAAGCCCGGCAACACTGAATTCCTCTGGTGTTGCAAGAGAATGTGGGTGGCGGTGATCACTTAACACCATGTGACCCGTACGCTCGTTAGTCCTCTTTTTCCGTAAAGAACAGTTCTTGTGAAGCACACATAGGATTTCTTATGCCTCAGTCGGATTGTTCAACAACTGCGGCTAGTGCTAAATTGTTCTATTTATTGCTCTAAGCATTATTAAGTTCTGTTCAAACTGAGGCGAATAACGCGCGCGACGCGGGACGCGTTTTAGAGCCATTCGCTCGCTCGCTTAGCCTCTCAAACTGACGCGACTTCACGCGTGTCATTTTTGGTTCTACAGTGGAGAAACATCATGCAGTGTGAGATCAAACAATCCCACCAGGCGTCCTGCTCTTGTTTGGCTTCAACTTGAACGACTACTCGCGTCAATTTGAACACATCCAGACCAGTTAGCTGACACAATCGGCGCGAGCGACTTCCGTTACGCGTCCCGCGCGTTATTCGCCTCAGTTTGAACAGAGCTTTACTCTATTTTAGAACATTAACTATAATTAAATGTACATCTATAAAGTACAACTTTGATACTTTGTTTTGTTTCCAGTAATACAAAGGCTTAACATTATGATCGATAAGGAATCTGAGAGCACTCCCTACGGCACTCAGGGTGAGTATAAATTATTAGAATCTCTCTCGATATTTTCTTTGTACACATTAAAGGGCTAATTAGTTTGAAGCCGTTCTAATTTTGTAAAGGAAAATATCTTTTATATTTGTACCTTTATTAATAAAATGCGAAGATAATAATTATATTTAATAAGCCTGTTACCAGGAACTCTGCTTCATGTTTTAAGAATAAAAGCTATTATTATATTATTTTATAATGGCTTATAAAATGCTCGCAAAAGATATTTATATATTTACGGTGAACATGGATTAAATATCAATATATATCAATCAATAACTCTTGTTTTTACGTATTAATTTACATTAACTTTTTTTGACTCACTTGTGTAACGGCTGTTCCCAATATACTATCTACAGTCAGAGATAAATGACTATCTTCTACTGTCTGTAATTAGCTGTCAATAATCTGAAGCTGTCACAATATACCCTATAAGTCATTCTTATCGCCTTAGATTGGGACGCGTGAATTGCAATTTCCATACAAACTTCTATCGCTGGTAAGCTATACGTCGTCGATAAGGTGAGTTACCGTCGATAAGTTTATTGGGACAGAATAGTCAACGATAGTTACGATCTTTATCTCGAGTAGGAGATAGACAATATATTGGGAACGGCAGTAAGCCATTGAGTATTTGACGATTGAGAATTTCTGTTGCATTTTACATATTATACTGTAATTTAAATGATTTGTAAAAAGATGAAACTATAAATGTGGATTTAAATGGTCAATGAGTTTCATGTTTCACTTCTTTTCATTAAAGCTTAACATTTTCTGAAATGGCGGAAAATATAAAAAGAAAAGAAAACTTTTGACATTCATAAGTGTCATTTCCTTGAATAACATTAATAAAGTGATTTTGATTTGAATATTGAAGTAAAAATTGTTTCTTTAATGTGTATTTAATAAAATGTGTTTAGATTTCAGATTACAAGACTACAGCGGGTCTGTTTCAAGGAACGAGCTGTGTTACGTGTTAGTGATCTCTTTGATAACGACGAATGTCTTGAATGTTGTTTCGTTGTGAGCTGGGAGCTATTGTTAAATTTGTTGTCTAACGTGCTTTGTTGTCTAACTGTAGTGGAACGAGACTGATGTTTAACGTGTTTGTGGATATTATGTTACAGTAAACCTCGCTTCTAGAAGCATAGTAAGCTTATCTTAATATTGTTTATTTTACAATGAATCTCGCCACATGCAAACGTTAATTCTATGCAGCTAACTTGAGTTAGTTTTATGTAAGTCTATAAAAATCTGTAAACTTATTTTAAAATGGTGGATTAATCCGTACTTATGTAATATTTGAATTAAAAATATACTTTCTTTTATAAATTTAATCACCCTTGAAAAATGAATGATGTATGAATTCAACAGTTCAACACAGCATTATTAAATATAATAAGGAGGTATTTTTATTTAATAAATATCCTATTTGTTTTTTACAAAATAAGGAACGAGCATGACATTCGGCTGATGGTGTTTGATACGCCCTGCCCATTACAATGCAATGCCGCTCAGGATTCTTGAAAAACCCTAAAAATTCTGAGCGGCACTACAACTGCGGTCGTCACCTAGAGACATAACATTTTAAGTATCATTTGTCCAGTAATTTCACTAGCTACGACGCCCTTCAGACCGAAACACAATAATGTTTACACATTACTGCTTGATGACAGAAATTGCCGTTGTGGTACCCATAATCTACCTGGCATCCTGCGCAAAGGAGCTTCCCAATAGTGAATCTTACTTCTTACTCCTTTTTAATAGATATGATTTGTTTGAGGTTTTTTTAAGTTTACCTTAATCAAGTCTTGTATTTTAGCATTTTTTTTTATTCTGTTGGCACGTGAAAAACATATCGTTGAAAATAAGTTCATCTTTGTGTTAGTTAATATGATACTAAATAGTTTTAAAATGATAAGAAAGTATTATATTAGACTGAAAAAGAAACGGCTTTTGTATAAATATATATCATAATTAGTCAATTGCTATAGATATTAGTTGTAATATGAATAAGTATTTATTCATTCATTCATACACTCACGCCTTGTTCCCGTAGGGGTAGGCAGATACAATAGAATGCCACTTGCTTCTATCCTTACAAACCTCACGGGCTTTATCTACATTCATTACTCTTTTCATACATGCTCGGTTGCGGGTGCTCCGGACCTTTACTTATCTCAAAACGTCTCCAATTTGGTCGACGAATGTTCTACGAGGTCTCCCGCGACCGACTTGCCCACACAGACTTGCCTTATATATTTGATGCGTCATTCTTTCTTCACTCATTCGCTCCACGTGTCCAAACCATTTCAGCATTCCTTTTTCAGTCCTTGTCACAACATCCCCTTTCAAACCCCAGCGCGCTCGTATTACCGTATTCGAAATTCTATCAATCAGTCTTACCCCACACATACTACGCAGTGATCGCATCTCAACTGAGTTAATCCTGCATTATGCTTCTTCTGCCATACCCAACTCTCACTTCCATACATGAACGTGGCGACAATCACTCCATTATGTACAGCCATTCGCGCTTCTATTGGCACAGTCTGACCGTTTATAAAGGCATGCAGCGCTCCATTCACACACTTTGCCGCAGTCACTCTCCTTTCAATGTAACCTTCATATCTATCTATGAATAAATATATGTAAATATATTAAGTTATAAGTGCTTCAGTTGTATTAAAATCCTTAAGAAACATTTATATGTTTTAAACAGGCTATTAATGATTGTAAATAACAATTAATATTAGTTGCTATGACTATAATAACATGTAGCCGTGAATAAATAAAGTAGATATATTATGAAATGATGTGTAAAAAGTAATTTATATAATGTTAATGTAGTGATTTATTTATTTGCGGAGAGAAATATTTTATAGAAACTGTCAATTGTGCTGTAAGCGGACCATAATGGCTACTGTGAAATATACTATTTGTATTAAAACCTGACTTTTATTAATCACTACATACTATTAAACAAAGTCCTCCACCGCGTCTGTCGGTCTGTTTGTTCGCAATAAACTCAAAAACTACAGCACGGATAATGCTCTCTTAACCAGTGGATTGCGTGATTCTCGAGGAAGGTAACGATATTAACTCTGAACGAGCGCCGATATCACTGCACGAATCTATCATAAATCACATTTTTTGTTTACAATAACCAAAGCTTGTTTATCTAGCATCCCGTAACATAAACCGCATAATGATTCCTCGACTATTGTAAACAGAAGTGGGTATAGCGTCTCAAGTGGTCGGCACCGGGTTTGGCGCCAAAACAACTCAGCAGTAGGCTTCTGCGGGCGCGCGGGACGTGTTGGTATAGCAGAGGTTAATTTGAATATAGTAACAACAGATATTGAAATGCATTATTACGGACACATTGAAGGGTTTAACTACCCTCAATAGCAGCTCGGCTTTCTTTATGAGCCATCCACAAATACTGAAAGTGAACATAAAATTGATCTTTGATGCTATTTGTATTACCTTAATATTAAAATTTTAATCTTAATATATATATTTCTTTCCAAACGGCTGGACCGATTTTAATGAGACTTTCTGTGTGTCTTCAGGTGTATTCGAGAATGATTTAGATTTACAATTGAACTACCTCCTAAGGGGCTGGACTGATTTTGATGATTTGTTTGTATGTTCCAGTGAATTTGAGATTGACGGAATTGAGAATCAAATTCTCAATTCCGTCAATACCTACCACTCTCCTGCTCATGTGTATGTTAGTCAACATCACCTAACGGTTGGATCGATTTTTCAAATTTAAGACGTGTGTACAGGACAACGTCTGTCGGGTCCACTAGTATTATTATATAAATTATAATAATAATTTTACTATTATAACTGAGAATGAGTCAATTTTTTTTCATTCAAAACAAATCTTATAACTATATTTACAATTACTTACTTACTTAATGAAAGCCTCGCCTAGTATCAGGATACTAGGTCTTGAAATTCAAGTGATGGCCAATTACATGGTCATCAGGATGGCAAAGCCAAATTGGCTTCGAAGAAGCTGGGAGTCATAAATAGAGCACGGAAATACTTTAAGCCAGCCTACAGTTAAGTGCTCTAAAAGCGCATAATACATATATGAAGTATTGTTGTCATCTCTGGTCTGGCACACCCCAGCATTAGCTCGAAACATTTGACCGCGAGCAACGTAGAATTCGAATTGTCGGGGATCCAGTGAACGTCCACATCACTTGGCGTTGCGTCACTTCTTCGTAGCGTATCTTCACAAACCTCATCGCACACCAGTTGCCTTTTTTTCTTATAACAGTAAAGACGAGCAGGACGTTCAGTTGATTGAAATTGATACGCATTGCTCATTACAATGCACTGCCCCTCAGGATCTTGAGAATCCCAAAAATTCTGATTTTGATTACATTATATTTACTTTGCTTTGGAGCTGTAGCAGAAATGATTTTATTACTCTTTTTAGTTGCAGTTAGTCTTCTAGACTCAACAACCAAGCAATAACTTTCAGTACACTTTCACTACAATTCTGAGCGACTCTACAATTATTGAGCTCGTCACCTTGAGACATAGAAGATGTTAAGTCTCATTTGCCCTGTAATTTCACTAGCTACGGTGCCGTTCAGATCAAAAAACAATAATGCTTACATTATTGCTCCACGGCATAATCTAGTCGGTATCCTGTGCAAAGGAGCCTCCACTGCCTCCGATGACTCCAGAGAATACACCTCATGCCAACAGATTTCAACTAAAATTGATTCAACAATTTTACACAATAGGATTACTTGTTAGGAAAAAATCATCCGAAATTTCAACACGATTATAAATCATAGTAAATTTCTGTTTTAATTTAATTAAAGTCAAAACTAAAAGTACTGAATGCTTGAATCTTCTATAAACCTGTCACTATAATGCTAATAAATCAAACAACATTGTGGTCTCCAAATTGATTCAGTCACAATCCCTTTGTCATCTCTGTGAATATCTACAACAACTTGAAAACATTTGTGTGTCCAGTACAAATATTTACTTTAGCGGATCGTGCTTGGAAACAATTGAGATTTTAAACATTCAACAAATTGAGTAAATAACAACATAACGTATGTAATGAATGTACAAGTGATTATCAATACTGTGAATGTGAAAATGAATGACTTCAAAAGTCAAGACTTCTTTGTTGTTTGTTTTGTAGGTATCGAATGTGACTGAGTCGTCACGCTAGTTCGAGTAAGGTCCGTTCGAGTCGACTTAGAGATATTCTCTCAGTGAACATAGTTGTATTTAATATTATTAATATAACCAGTGGTAGGCTCCTTTGCACAGGATGCCGGTTTTATTATGCGTATCACAACGGCGCCTATTTCTGCCGTGAAGCAGTAACGTGTAAACATTATTGTGTTTCGGTCTGAAGGTCGCCGTAGCTAGTAAAATTACTGAGCAAATGACATTTAACATCTCAATTTAATGTCTCAAGATGACGAGCGCAATTGTATTGCCGCTCCGAATTTGTAGGGTGCTTCAAGAATCCTGAGTGGCACTGCATTGAAATGGGCAGGGCGTATCAAATACCATCAGCTGAACGGTCTGTTCGTCACGTCCCTTTTTTTCATAAAATAAAAAATAAAAACTTGATTATTTTCATATTTGTCGTGAGGTCTTTAAGCACAGGTCGTATTTTGAATAAATTATTGTAGCGATGGAAGTTTGGATCGATCCAGCAAGGCCTACATTCCATGATCAGGTTGCAGAATTCCTAGAAAGTAGTCAGAGAGTAATAGGAATAAGAGAGCTTTCAAAGGTTGGTGCTAGAGGTGTGGAAGAGGCTAGAGATATAGAAATAGATGTCCGTCAGCTCTGCTTAGGAGACAGATGAAATAATATGCAAAAATAGTTAAAGTAATATTAAATCCAAATGTGTTTCCTGGCCAAGTCGAAAAAATCAGTCTAGCACAGAATATGACCTTTGGTGGGTGGATCAAAATAAAAGCTCATATTCCTTTACAAAGAAATTTGGTGTTTTAAATGAACATGTTTTTTTTTTAAATATAATAGGGGGCAAACGGGCAAGAGGCTCACGGGATGAGAGTGGTGAGGCAACCGCCCATGGACATCAGCAACAACAGGTGTCAAGAGATGCGTTGCCAGCCTTTAAGGTGGGAGTATGATCTTTTATTCTTGAAGGTTCAGGTTCTTGGCAGTGGTAATCAGATAACCTATCACGACGTCTGTGTTCCTTTATTACATAAAGGTTATTTAGAAATTGAAACACTTTATTCACAATAAAAACACACACCTTCAATTTACAGTATAAATCTTAAAGTAATAAATTAAATTAAATGTAACAAAATTTATTAAAATACAAACAAAAAAATTAAATGAGCTGTGCGACGCGTGATTCCCTGCTAAAAGGAGCTCAGTATATTGTTGGTCAGCGCAGAAGACACCAACACAACACTGGTTTTCGGCAGCCCCTCGTGACATTTGGAGCAAACAGCTGTTGTAGTCTTCCCATAGCAATTATTTTTTTTCATGAACATGTTGAAAATATAATAATAAATAAATGAGATAAAGATAATAGATTGGTAAACATTAAATATATATAATAAAGATACAGAATAGTGTTAGTCTATAAGATACATTGCATATCAAGGTTAATTATTATACAATGAATGTAAAATAATGTTATTTATATTTTATACTAAAATAAAAAAAAAACAGCTTATATATTTGTCTGTCTCTGCCATTATTACTACGAAGAATATATTCGTAGCTAACCTATCAGCAAAATACAAAGATGTAAAAAGAATATTCGCAACTTTTCATGTAATGTTAATTTTCAGAAAAAAAAAATAAGCTTGCGAGACAGTTGTTATTTTTTAAAGTGATAACCCTCACTTCTGGGATTAATTACACAAATTAACCGTTATTGTAATGTAAAACCTGTTAGCACAAAAACGATGTTAATTATTATCAGTTTATTACTACATATTATAAACTCATTAATTTCCGATGACTATTTGATGACTATACGATGATGATTTTTATTCTACTGACGGAAAAGCGTCGGGTTAGCAATAAAAAAGACTCAATGCAAGCCAAGCCAACCTTATGGTGTGTCAGATGAATATATCATTAAATAAACACATTCAAGTTTGAATAAGTCTATAAAATATAGTTATAATAAACGTTCCACAAATTTATAGGTTGCAAATTGTAAGAAAATAATATTGTAGTTCCTTACATGTGGCAAGGTGCCCAGAATGTAGGCTGCATTCCTCATACAATACTACTATGTTATTCAATTGTAGAGGCCAAGGAATCGTGCTGCCTTTTAACTTATACAACAAAGAATCACTAAAAATGATATTGTTGGAACTGTATAGGGCTTTCAATAATTAATAGACACATACTAAGCATTGTTAGTCTTTTGACTTGTTCGAAATAGTCAGCCTAGGAGCTTTTTTGTATATCATTATGTTTCGATACATTTATATAAGAGTTATTTTCTAGTAGTAACGCTACTAGTCGTAAGTGAGCATTCTACTTATATTTATAGTAAATATATCCATAATGAACGACTATAGAATGGTCGTTGTTCAAACTTATTACGACTTTTTCCAACATAATCCTGAAGTATTGAAAAGATATGACAAACTTATTCAAAATTATTTCAATTCTAACAATATGAGATCTAAAGGCAGAGTGCCAGATGTATATGCGAACTTCAAATAACTGCGATCCTATCCTTAATGAAAAATAAGTATACATACAATTAAAGGAATTTTTTGAATCTTAAAACAATACGTAAGGCTAAGGTACATAAGTATCACAGCACCCAAAAGGTGAGGAAGGTATACGAATTAGTAGAATGTGGTCACATGCTGGGATTCAGTGAAAAAATTCAGGTTTAATTGCACTTTAGAACATTCATCTGACAAAGGCATTTAAAGTACATTGAAGGAACGTCTGCATGTAACGCTTAGGGATCGAATAATATAGAGAATATATCCCTTCCAATTTGGGTAGCTTAAACTATTTAAACGAACGTGGAGTCAATTATAGCTCATATTCCTCTCCCTCCTTCCCTTTCCCAAGTACCCCCCCCCACACCCCTCTTATATTTATATATTATATATGTATGTATACATATCTATGTATTTATTTACCTTAGTTTTTAAGTTAGTTTTAAGTTCTAGTCATTAGTCTTAAGTTAGGTTAAGTGATAGGTTTCGATTAATATTACGTTATGTCAATAGCAAATAACCAGGTTTTCCCAGTTTCCTGGATTCCCCCCCCCCCACAAACCTCATGTATTAGTTTTTAAGCATAATGAAGTTTTATCCCTCAATACGTAGATAGGGTTGTAGAAATAAGTTTTCTGATACCTACATATATAAGGCCTAATTGTAAATTGCTTTAATAAGTAGATTTAAGTAACTTTGTATATATACTTTAATATCAAATATAGAAATTTGGAATTTGATTTTGTTTTTTATTATCGCTCATACTATTATCGACTAGAGATAAGTTTACTGCTCTATGTGTTGTCTTACCTTATGGAGTACTAGTTAAGATGCCGACGAGCCCTCATTTATTACACGCTATCCCTACTAATATTATAAATGTGAATTTAAGTTGGTTTGTAAAGCTTTGATGTCTAAGCCACTGAACTGATTCTGATTAAATTTAGTACAGAGATAAACAAGAGCTTGGGAAAGGACATAGGCTACCTTGCGGCTACCAGGTTTTATTGCGAATAACAGGCTTGGTGGGGTTAAAATAGGGGGTGGAAGTTGGTCATTATCGAGGATCAAACCATGAAACTTTGTATTTAGGCACTTGATAAGATATAAATAAATATTTGTTCTAGCGTTTTTAAAATTTCGACCTGTGTGGGGATGAAGAATTTGGTAGTAAATGTAATAATCACAGCAGTTTATCTATATATATATAAAAATGAATTGCTGTTCGTTATTCTCGCTAATACTCGAGAATGGCTGGACTAATTTGACTAATTTTGGTCTTGAATTATTTGTGGAAGTCCAGAGAAGGTTTAAAAGGTGAATAAATATGAAAATGGTTGGAATTAAATAAAAACCACAATTTTGTTTTTCCTTTAATGTGTCCCCCGTCCTTCAGAAATCAAACTGAAATAATAATTATTCATGTTTAAAGTAGTTTTTTTTTACTTTCAATAAGTGATGTGATGTGACATCTATTTTGAATAAAATATTTGAATTTGAAAAAAAGTTTAATAAATATTACTGTATTCCATACATGTGGGTTGGGCTACTAAGTCATGATGTTATTTAAAGAGTGACAGTAGGGCTGCCATTTTTTGTCAGTCCGTTAATATGAAACCCGTGACCAGTTTTGCAGTCTTAACTCAATTTCGACACGATTGTGGTTTGGAACGTTTTTCTGGAATTACGTCCAATTAATAGTGAGTGTATGATAAATAGTGTATCTAATATAAATAGAATATAAAAACACAATTGTACTTTGGGGTCACCTTAATTTATCCAACTGCGTTCGATGAAAATGTGATTTTCATGTAGCCAATACCCTCGGGTACTATCATTTAATTAGCTGGCAATGTTCGCAAACTTTGAGAACTTACAAGCCCTCGAAGGAAAACAAATGTACAAAATAATAGGGTCTGATTTAGTGTAAAGTTTATTCAAACATGACTTCGAAATATAACGGTACTAGGTTTTACTTACGGCTGCGCTCGCGTTGATGTTCTTAAATTTCAAATACCATAGAAAGGAAAAGAAAATATTTTTGTATCTGGATCAGGTTTAAGTTTAATAAACTGAAATAAAAAAAATACCTCTTCAATATATTGGCGATACAGCTCCGATTAATTCTTAGAAAAGAATTGATAATAATAGAAAAAAAAATGTTTAACCAGCAGTTAATTAATTAACTTCAAAAATATTTAAGATAAATGAAAACATGTATGTAAAGGGAGAAAATAGAATTAGAATAAAAAAACGATCAATTAATAAACTGTTTATACTTTTAAGCGCACATATTTTTAAGGAATAAATCAGCTGATTTATATCTACTATACGCAATTGAATTATGAAAATAAATAAAAGTAGGTACCGAACCTTATTTTAGATTTACGTATTGAATTACAAGATGGAAAGGTAGATGGCGTTTACTTATTAATATCAAAATGTAAATTGAATTAAAATAAAAAAACTTACCCTACAAATTACTAACTTTATATCGTTTTTTTTTTTATAAATTAACGCTTATTAATGAAGTTCTTTTTTTAAAATACAGACATCATCCCCACCACCTGGATGTGTGGCGGTCCTCTACAGTGCGGTTTTCAAGGAGATCTCTTCCACGTACTACAAAGCTGTGGAATGAGCTTCCTTGTGCGGTGTTTCTGGGACGATACGACATGGGTACCTTCAAAAAAAGCACGTACACTTTCCTCAAAGGCCAGCAACGCTCCTGTGACTCCTCTGGTTTTGCAAGAGATTGTGGGCGGCGGTGATCACTTAACACCAGGTGACCCATACGCTCGTGTGTCCTCCTGTTTCCATAAAAAAAGTTACCAAAGCTTATACTTATTTGAATAAGAGAAAAAAACATGAGTAGACACTTCATTATTACCATTGTTTGTCTTTTTAAAGCGCTCATTTATCAAGTCTAATTAAAAAAAATACAGATTAATTATAACTCATACTATATTCAATTGAATAGCGAAATAAACTAAAGTATTCAGGGTGTAATCGATTAGTGTGACCAGGAGATTATTCTGTAACTGTTAATGATATGAAAAAACTTTAAACTGATATCGAAAGTACGTTACCTAATCAGTATAATGACATCAATCATCCTCCCTGCGTCGTAATCCTCAGTACTGAGGGTCGTGACCACCCACCCTTCTGTATCACTTTCTCTCGTATGATCACTCTCCATCTATTCCTGTCTCTGGCGGTGTGAAGGGCATTGTGAACCGTAGAGTCAAGAACGGATTGAATCTGGTCGGACCATCGTGTTGGACTGCGTCCACGAGGCCTCTTCCCATCTATTTTTCAAACCACAATGAGCCTCTCAAGGTTTCCATCGTCCTTCCTTGCGATGTGACCGAAGTATTCTAAAACTCTGCGCATACATTCGGAAGGCAATCACGAGGAGATCCTGAGTTCACGCAGTATGGAGAGATCAGACCGAAATGCTGTCCAGGGGATACGAAGCATCTTTCTCCAGCACCACATCTCAAAGGCGTCAATGCGATTGCGGTATGCAGCTTTCAGTATCCAAGTCTCAGCGTCATACGAAAATATCGAGTAGACTAGGGTCTTAGTTTTTACGGAAATGTTGCGATCTCTCCAGATTCTTTCAAGCTTCTCAGCTTGTCTCCATAGCGCTCTTAGCCATGCCAATTCTCCTGCGTACTTCCCTCTCGCACGAACCATCGTTTCTTATGTTGGAACCCAGGTAGATAAAGTTGTCCACTATTTGTAGGCCCAGCGCACCAGTTACTTCCAACTTCTCAGATCTATCCACCACCATGACTTTGGTCTTGGACCTCTTTATGGGAAGTCCCATCTGTCCACTAATCCACTCCATACGTTCAAGAAGTGCAGCCATTTCTGACTCACTGTCTGCAAGATGAATAGTGTCATCGGCGTAGTGCAAGTTGGTGATTGATGGCATGTACATTTATTGTTTTGATTGATACATGGATGAATGACATCAATAACTTTGTAAAAATAAACCGAGAAGTATTCAAAATTTTGGTACATCCATACATTTATTATGAGATTAGTATAAAGATAATTGTAATTGTAACAACAAGTACTTCACTTCGAAGACAAAATATACATTTAGATTTACATAGAAATAAATATTTTTCAATTCAAAGATAGTTTATTACTGTATTAGGTTAATAAAGAGTTTCCTTCAATATCAATAGTAAGCTTTTACTTATCTACAAAAGAATGCGTTGAACACGCACAGAAATAGAATGATTTTGGGGCAAATTGTGATAATAAGTAAATACTACACGATAATTACAACGAATGTAAGTAAAAAAAATTCAAAAGTGCAGACCTCATAATCTCATTTTATATAATATTCTTTTGTTAGAAATAAAAACAGATAAAAGTATACAAATATAGATAGATATACAAAAAAAATACACAGTCGTATCTTAGTTTTATAAATAATAATTTAATGACTGAGAATTGAACGCTCATATTAATTGAGAAAGTACGCTTTACTTATACTTTAGATAATAATAAAAAATCCCTACCATAAACAACGATCTATAAACACAATCGTCCAAAGACGATCAGAAATTAGTATGTTCATTAAAAACATGGTGAACTTTTTAAACAAGCAAAGGGCTATTCCATATTAGGATTAAGAGATCCAACTCGCATTTTGATGCAATACTGTACAACAGCGCTTCACCAAAAAAACGCAAATGGTATGTGTATTAAGGTCTTTAACCGCCTTCCAAAAAATATCAGAGAGATGCCTAAAACAATAATGAATACAAATTAAAATTAGGTACATCAGAATCCATTTAACACGTTTTAAGGTATTTTCTCTCTGGGGCTTAATGATTTCATAATGCGGTTGTCGCAAACAGGCCTCTATACTAAGTAAAAATAATGTGCAACTTAACAATGATGTAATCTCGAGTTAATACGTTTGCAGAACATTCACATCATTAAAGCGACCCTGGATTATCAACTTGAAATTGTGAGCATTAGAGTTATGACATAAAAAGACTGTGTTCATACAGTTATAACCCTCTCTCATTTCATTTGTCGTAAAACTTGGATTGTATTTATATAAAAAGGATTCATAAAGGCTTAATTGTGTTTCTTTGTTTACCCAAAACGATCATTGGCAACAACATTTATGATATTATAGCCCTTAAATGAGGTGGAATTGTCACATAATCTTTTATATTTTAAACAATATTTGTTGGGAATTTGTAATTTTTTTATATGGGAGGCTCTTTTACACCGGATGTCGGCTAGATTATGGGTACCACAACGACGCCTATTTCTGCCGTGATGCAGTAATGTGTAAGTATTACTGTGTTTCGGTCTGAAGGGCGCCGTAGCTAGTGAAATTACAGTGCAAATGAGATTTGACAACTTATGTCTCAAGGTGACGAGCGCAGTTCTATTACCGCTCAGAATTTTTAGGTTTTTCTGTAATCCTGAGTGGCACTGCAATGTAATGGGCAGGGCGTAGCAATTACCAACAGCTGAACGTCCTGCTCGACTCGTCATTAATTTTATAATAAAAAAAAAAACGTTTTCTTTATGAAAATTAGTCCATTACAAGACAGTGCCGCTCAGGATTTTTGAAATACCCAAAAATTCTGAGTGGCACTAAACTGCGCTCGTCACCTTGAGATATAAGATGCTAAGTCTGATTTGCCCAGTAATTTTACTAGATATGGCGCCCTTCAGACCGAAACACAGTAATGCTTACACATTACTGCTTCACGGCAGGAATATGCGCCGTTGTGGTACCCATAATCTAGCCGGCATCCTGTGCAAAGTAGCCTCCCGCTCGTGAGTAAGTGATCACCAACGACGATCGGAAACACCTCACAACAGAGCTCATTCCATAGTTGGGTTCTACGTTAAAGAATGTTCCTTGAAAGTCGCACAATACATTCAAGTTTCTGGAATATCGTGTGAATAAAATAAATAGTGATTTTTCATTATTATAACACTAGAAGTAACGGAATGCTTATAACTAATTCAAGTAAGCTTCATAAGATACATAAAAGCTTTAAGGGTTCAGGCATTATCTATAAATTAATTTAATTTTTTCATTAAAAAATGGATGTCATAAATCCTACTACTCCATAGCTGAATATCTAAGTGATCAGGCAGCCCGGGACTAGATTATGATTATTTTATAGCAATAACAATGACAGTACAATATTGTATATTTTATTATAAAGACCGCATTTGTTTCCGAATTGGTAGTAGTATCTGGTAAAATAGAAATTACATCAAAAAGAATTCAAAAGGAATCAATTTTGAGAAAGTAAATACGTTTTATGCCTTTTAATGTGAAACTGATCTATCGATTCGGTTCAATAACGAATATAGCATGCAAGGCGACAATCACGCCTCCATTTATCTGTAAACGATTTCTCTTATCATAAACAGTGTCAAGTGTATTGCTCCAGTAGCTAAAGTCAGTCGAAAGTGAACAATAGACGGTAATCAATAAAAGCCGCCCGACCATTGTGTCTCTAATGTGAGGGAATTAGCTATTTGATTCGTGACGAAGACAAATTGTATCCTTATTCGATTAATTGTCGGCCTTAACTGTGTTATACATCATTACTTGTAAGATAATGTTTGTAGCCAATAATTAATCACCGGGCAATTTAATACAAAGAGCTCGGTTGTGAGTTTTATAATAGATACAGGTTGAGATTATCAAATCATAAAATAAGATTCGTTCATTTAGTTCAAAAAATGAAATGTCATTTTGAATATGAAAGAGATTGGATAGTTTCGTTAGTTGGGATAAATGTTCAAAATATTATTAACTACCAATCTTTTTTATACTGAGTAATAAATAGTACAGTAATTACAAATCTCAAAATTTACCGGGATAATCAGCTTTGGAGAGTGGAATTAAATTTAACAGTTCATTACTGTTTCAAACAAAATGTGTTTCAAAAAATAAATTCTGAGTGGCACTTCAATTGCGCTCGTCTCCTTGAGACATAAGATATTAATTCTCGTTTGCCCAGTAATATCACTAGCTACGGTGCCTTCAGAATGAAACACAATAATGTTAACACATTACTGCATTCAGAGCAGAAATAGGCGTCGTTGTAGTACCCAAAATCTAGCCGGCATCCTGTGCAAAGTAGCCTCCCTCTGCTAATCCTCCCAGTGTTATGAAGAATATCTTTAGCGTTTATTCCGCAAATTTTAACATTTTTATATTTAATTATTTTTAATTTTTCTGCACACTTTAAGGCGAATTCCGCTTTCGAAAGTATGATAAATATGAGAACAGTTATTGTTTCAAAGTGAACTAATAACTGACCTGGTCGTTCATTCCAAAGTTCAGTGGGAGCCGAATCTTTGGCGGAAGATGCGTTAAACCCTAAATCTTTGCCGTGGGGACATGCCAAACAAAGCTATGTGAAATAACACGCGATTGTTACTCATTTATAAAAATAAATATGCATTTTCGCAAAAAAAACATCTTATTAATTAAATTTACTATAATTTCATAAGTTGAATCAAGACCTCTTGACAGACTCATTAAGGTGCAATAGACTGAAATATACAGTTTAGATACAAGATCTATCAATATCTGGCCATTAACGTATTATGTAGGTATTGCTGTAAAGGACTGAACACTTGTAGTTGTCAACCGGGACTCATAAAAACAGATTGCTTCTACTCCAAAGTAGTCAATAGGTCAGATAGATGTTAATAAGTCAATAAAACGTTATTGACTTATTAACATCGATATCAGATCGTAACACTCGATTCTTTGATCTTCGTCGTACATTTAGAGAGGTACTCAAGCTATTTTGTGCTTTATGCTTCCTTATTTCATTTCTTTTAATATATTGTAGGTACCCACATAAAATATTTATTAGATTTGTTCAACTTTTACAGTCCACATAAATATGTAGGTAACTCTCTAACTAAGTCACTTTGTCCTTCGATTAATATTTTTTTTATAAAAATAAGGATCGGGCAGAACGTACACCTGAAGGTAAATGATTCGCCCTGCCCATTATAATTTGCCGCGCAGGATTCTTGAAATACCCAAAAATTCTGAGCGGCACTACAACTGCGCTCGTCACCTTGAGACATAAGATGTCAAGTCTCATTTGCCCAGTAATTTCACTAGCTACGGCGCCCTTCGAATCGAAACAATAATGTTTACACATTACTGCTCCACAGCATAAATAGGCGCCGTTGTGATACCCATAATCTAGCCGGCATCCTGTGCAAAAGAACCTCCCACTGGTCAAAGATCATTTCTAGGCACATCGGTAAACATGCACCTTTTCACAATCGGCGTAACAGAGAGCCCTAGCTAATAAATATAAAGATAACAAAACTGTTAAAGTAATTAATACAAAAAAAAATACATATAATGTTATTTTACAATTTAATTTTTCTTATATAAGAGGGGGCAAACGACAAGAGGCTCACAGGGTGGGAGTGGTGACGCAACCGCCCATGGACATCCGCAACAAGAGGTGTCAAGAGATGTGTTGTCGGCCTTTAATGTAGGAGTAAGCTCTATTCTTGAAGGTCCCTAAGTCGTATCTGTTCGGAAAAACAGCAGCCGGTAATTGATTCCACAAAGTGGCTGTGCGAGGTAAGAAATTACTTGCAAAAAGAGCGAAATTCGCACGTTATTCTCGCTGTATAGTTGTTTTTTATGCTTTTATACAAATATTTGCTTTTTTGGATTCTAATTTCTTATTAGTTCAAAAATAATATCATAATTGGTCAGTTGCTCATAAATATAAAGAATTACAATAGTAATTAATACAAAAAACAACATTCACTTCAATGCAATTTTATAATTTCAATTTCCACGTTTTTCTCATTAAATATATTTGTTGTTCTATTGTGGATTTGCACGAAACTTGCAGTAACGAACACTCTCGTCATCAATTATCATACTTATGAAAACCCAGTAGAGTTCATTTTGCCTTGGATGTGTTAAACTTATGTAGAGTATGAAAGCTGCTCTATTCTATCATTTTAAAACATTCGTTAAATTTTTCCACCGTTTCAGCTCCCGCTACAAGTATTCCAATAGTGGATAAGGCCAAACAATATTTTCCGTAGAATGCCTTACTTATTATGTTACTTTTTAATTAGTAGTTACATAAGAGAAAGAGCACTTGAATATTTTAATAAAGTAATTGAAGAAAAAGTGTTATTTCGAGTATTATGCATTAATAGTTCTTGTGTTAAATAAGTAATGGTAGTTAAGAATGAGATTGTCGTTTTGGCGTCCTGCCGACTTTGGATTAAAATATTGGCGCGAGATTTCATATAGAAACTTTTTTTCAAATGACAACTAAAACGTTCTTCATTTAAAAATTTACAAAATTTCATTCTTTGTGTCTTAAGTATGCAATAGCTTAGCGTTTACGTCATTTTTTGAAGGTAACTAATGGCCAAACGGGTATGTATTTTGCCCTGTGTTTCCCCAGGGGGTAAAACTAACAGAGATATCCAATGGGTGTGTCTCTGTGAAATATTTTAACTTTCTATTTGATAATTAAATATAAATAATATTGACACAATTTTTAAAATTATGTTGCCCTAAACTAGGTACAGCCTGTATTATGGGTACAAGACAACGATATATTTAATACAATATACTTACTTAAACATACATAAATACATAAACATCCATGCCTCGGAAACAAACATCCATATTCATCATATAAATGATTGCACCTACCGGGATTCGAACCCGGTAACTCTAGCTTAGTAGTCAAGGTCACTAACCATCCAGCTAGATACTGGATGAGAGAGTACTTTCAGATTATAGCTAGTACAGAAAATATTATTTTTGCTAATATTATTTTATTCATTTATACGTACAGATAGAGTGTGATAGCTGTAAACACGTCTATAAAAAGCGGTGAATTGTTAGCCTCTATTTTCAGCAAATGCACGCTGACGTATCGCGAATATAAGACGTAACGTGCGCACTAAAGTAGTAACCTTACCTGTTGTTATGCGTTGCCTAACAGCAACTTTACGTATAAATTATCTAAGTATTATTTATTCATTTGTATGTAAGAATTAAGATATTATAATAAGCTGCCCAAGACTTTTGTGAGGGATCATACAGTAATAATACTTACGGACTGTAAGTTTTTATTAAATTTGGTTGCCGTTAGCCGGAGGACAAAGTATTTTTGGGTTTATCAAAATTGAATACGGGTCAATGTTTCGGCTAGCACATGATATAAAAGAGTGTTATGTAAGACTGTGATATTTATATCTAAGAAATTTTAATAGTGTATATATTTATTGTAACATAAATGCCTTCCTAATGATACTACAGATTGGGAATGGAGCGACTGCCATCAGGCTATGTAAAAAAGCGCTTTAAGCGCTTTCGCACTACGTCCGATACGAATCCGATCCGTAGGTACCCGCGAAAATACGTTCCGGAGTAGTCGGAGAACTATTTCTAACGGTTGACGGAAATAAATCAGATGACGCAAGCTGGATCTAGTGCGTAAACTACCATAGAAATAGTTCTACGACTACTTCGGAACGAGTTTTTATGGGTTCGGATCGGATTTGGATCGGACGTTGTGCAAATGCGCTCTAACAAATTTTATTTTACGATTCGTTGTGATGAAATTTTATTAAAAAAAAAGAAGCCCGCTGAGTTTCGTGCGCCCGTTCTTTTCAGGTCTGAGACATATATTTTCGAATGTGTGGTAGATTTTGACGTGCGCTAAGTGATTTTAAATCCTACCAATTTCAATAATCCACTTATATGTTTAATCTTTTATCTTCTTCTACTTCTGCATCAGCTGGAAGACGTCCACTGCTGGACAAAAGCCTCCCCCAAAAATTTCCACGACGATCGGTCCTGCGCTGCCCTCATCCAACATATTCCGGCGATCTTGACCAGATCGTTGGTCCGTCTTGTGGGGGGCCTACCAACACTGTGTCTTCCGGTAAGTGGTCGCCATTCGAGGACTTTACACATACTTTGCGACACTTTATGCTCCTATTAATAAAATGTCCAACACGACCAGCAACATATCCAACTATTAATTTTCTGAAATCATTTAACTCTTTAAGAGTTACTACTTTTATGACCTAAACATCACATTCTTGCATTTAATTTGTAGGAAACCTAAAAAAATAAAAATCTCTACATCTTGAAACAAATAATGATTTATTTAATTAGAACATCATTAAATGGATTATCCACTTTTTCGGGTATTGTCCATATTTATTTTCCGGCCAAACTGGCTGTCACGTTCACGCGTAGCGTGAATTTTGAGTTCCAGTAATCGATTTATTTGGTATAATGAAAAGAACAGAAATTAAATTTATAACAACTGGCCTACCTGTGAAAGGTGATTAATTCCTTGACAGTTTTTTCATCCGTAGTATTGTTTTTACACTTTTTCACAACACACGAAGGCATTTTTAAAATATTTTTTTGAGACGCAAACTGATCTCTCACAGACGATGACAAATATCATAATGGCGGCTGATCGGCTTGTATTAGTGTAAGTGTGTGCGTGGGGCTATGTATTTACACGTTAACCGGCTTGTTTTGGTGCTTCACTGTTGTGTAAGGTGACACGGAATCCTTCTTTTTTTACTCGCCCATGCCAAAAATATGCAAAATGTTTATCAATAGACGCTTATGCTTATGATTGGTTTATTTGGTTTCCCGCGTTTATTTGCAAGGCGGCTTGATATTCACAAAAAATCAGAATTATCTTTGTATTGACATTGGTGTCAGCGAGATAGTCAACATTTTCCATATTCTTGGTTTATTACCATGTATAAGTTTATACATAGTTTATTTGTTAGGCCGTAAGTCATTAAATCTCAAAAGAAAATACAAAGAAATAGACTAATTTTATGCTGATTGTAGTTTTATTTTTATTATATTAATTATTTTTCATTATTATTTTATTAATAGATAAACTAGAGTATTTATTAGTAATTGAGGTCTTTTATCTCGGCATTCTTGCGGACTCTCCATTCCCCATTTTCAAAATTATATTATTCTTAAAAACTATGTGAAATGACAGGAATTAGTAATCAATGTTTCCAAGATTACCCCAAAGATATATACAATTAAGATACGTTCCAAATTGGAATACATATTAAATAATCTATATTTTTTTTATTAAAATAATAATCGTTACACTATACGTCGATATGTTTAATAACAGTAAAATGAACTAAAAATTCATACGGAAACTCATAATCATCTTCACTCAAATATCATCATCGTATAGACAATAGAATAGAAGTTCTATTACATTCTTGTTAATGTACACTAGCCTTAAGCAGTCATTATAAAGTAGGAAAATAGATTTTAATTAACAGAAAATACTATTGTTCGTATTGAATAGAGCGATCCCGGTAACAAGGCATATAATGAGCTGTAACATTCGATCGCTAACTTAGAAATAGCGAAGTAAGCTTTCGTGTTACAATGTAACCCTACAATTTGCGTTTCACATTCCATTTCTGCATTCAAATATTAATCTAGATTCTAGAACATATTTGAAATGAGAAATCTTCAATTCAGTGCGAAGCTTATATCATCATTACTAGCCCATTAACTAACATTTGATAATATTACGAATCGAATCCCGGTAGGTGCAAAATGTTTATAAATATAAATGAGATTTTCCAAGTCATGGATGAAACGGCATTTATTTTCTCAAAATTGATTCCTTTAGAATTATTTTTGATGTCATTTCTAATAACTACTAGATACTACTACCGCTTCGGAAACAAATGGCGCTCTGAGAGAGAAGTAGCGGCGCAAGAAACTCTTACAGCATTCTTTTTTTTCGCGCTCTTTTTAATAAGATATACAATATTGTTCTATCATTGCTATTGCTATAAATAAGCGTAATCTAGTCGCAGGCTGTCTGATCACTTAGATATTCAGCTGTGGAGTAGTAGGATTTACGACAGAGACATTTTTTTAATTAAACATTTAAATTTATTTATTAATTATTCCTGAACAGTGGCTGGGACTTTATTATAAATGTGTATACCAAAGAGTATTTAAATACTAGGATAAAAGCGGCGGGACTGCCTAAACAAAAATTTAAATTTAGTTTCGTATGAAATAAAATGAAAACAACAGCAGTTACCGATAAGACATGCGAATCCTTTGAAATGTGATTATGCTCGAGAATTGATATGGACCTATGTCATATCGGTTCGGAAATACAGCAGTCTGTATATGAATCAACTTTATTTGTAAGGCCACATGTTGTGCGTGGTAAAAAGTTTCTAGGGAAATCAATTTGATGCGAGTGGTATTTCACATTTGGACGTTGGGTCTGATGTTAAAATTCAGCTCTCTAAGAAAAAAGCGATTCGCTCGATTGTATGAAACGTGCAGTAATTGGTACATTGACCGAAATCTTGTAAAAAAGTAGCCGAAATTCACTAAGTTTTAAGCAACTGTTTGCTTTCAAACTTAGCCGGATGGTACTTCGTCGCCAATCGCCTTCTTGTAATTATTACTATTTCAAACTTATGTCAAATCACTGCATTTTTTACTCAGTTTCATACTAAACTAAATTTCAATTTTTACTCAGTGCAGTCCCTCTTATTTCGTAGTATTTACATCCTCTTTGCTGCTGGTATATGCGGTAGATGGTGCAGACAGATTCTATATAATATCTTCGAAAACCACAGGATCAAGCTGGTTCCCATGAGCTTGTCTTAATTTTCAATATATGTAGTGAAAGAAGCTAGTATTGGGGAGCTATTTAATATTAATCTTCGTTTTTTTTAAGACAATAAGGGACGAGTTGAGCAAGATGTGCAGCTGTTACGCCCTGCCCATTTCAACGCTGTGCCGCTCAGGATTCTTGAAAAAACCCAAAAATTCTGAACGGTACTACTGCGCTCGTCAGCTTGACACATTAGATGTTAAGTCTCATTTGACCAGTAATTTCTCTAGCTACACGCCCTTCAGAGCGAAACACAGTAATGCTTACACATTACTGCTTTACGGCAGATATATGCGCCGTTGTGGTACCCATAATCTAGCCAGCAACCTGTGCAAAGCAGCCTCCCACTAAGCCTAAGTGGCGACTTATAGTAACGGCCCGGCTTCACCGGAACACCGTGTTGTCTTTAAGCTACCAAGCTGCGCGTCTGAACTGGTCGCGCCACCAAATTGGTTGCGCAACCAAACGGACAACAGAAGAGTAACTCCATATAGAGCTGTATATATTTTGTTAGTAGCGGTGACTGGTTGCGCCACCTTGGTTTCCCCGTAAATTAGAGCCCTAGTGGCTTGAAGTGAGTCTCAAAAATAATCGACAATTCAATTATTATTATTAAAATGGAATTGTCGCGGTAAATGTATGCCAACAAAAATAAAACAAGTTTTATACTTATTTCCTTTAATTATGTTAATCATTACATGTTCCAACTAAATTTCCCGCAATACGTCGACTTTACTCGAATAATAAATATTTGATTAATCTCTTGTCGTCCGCATATTTTCACGCGAGTTTCATTTTCGTGATGTAAAGCTTCTATAAGCGAATGAACTAATGAATATTCAATTAAGAATGCCTATGAAAATTTAAGCTCCGTTCCTCATGTATGCATTTGAAGATGTGAAGGAGTTTGTACGACAATTTTATATAAATTTGACTTGAAATAAATAGTGTTTAAATTGAAATTAGTTTCGTTGCTTGAATAGTAGTTGGATGCGATTAATAAATTAATCGTTGTTAAAGAATTTATTGAAATAAAAACAATAAAAACAAATAAACATTTTGATGACATATTTTAAATATTATTGTTTTTAGCTGGGAAACTATTTACAAAAAAAATATTATGTGTACTTTATTACGTTTATTCTTGAAGTAAAAATAACACGAAAAACGAACGAAATTAATTCAAAATGCATTCTTCATAGTATTGAACGTTCCTTCGCAGCCAATTGTATTTATAATACGTCAAAATTAGTTCTCTGGACGCTCGCAAGTGACGCTTCAAATAGACACAAAAAATTGCTGTCAAAGATATGGAACAGCCTGTCCAGTGGTATTCATACAAGACAGTGTTTTACGTCAGCATCCTCGAAATGTGCAAATTCATGCAAAAAACACGCATTCATCAACCAGCCTACCTCCAATTAACATATTGGTAAAGAGGTGTCGGACTAAACTTCGTTTGAAATCGTGGTCATCAACTCAAGAAGACAAGGATAGGGTATTGTATTTCCGATAAAACCCGGAGATTATTGCATGGCGAGATGATGTCAGCGTTTGCTACGAAAAGGGAGAGAAGGTTTTGAAGCGGTATGTTTTGAAGCCATCAAATAGAGGGGATATATGCACTATATTATATTTTGGGAAGGAATAAATTCACTAGATCATAAATAAATTCATATCATCCCGTTGTTCGGGAACTACGTCCAATTGAGAAATAGTATTTTGATATAAATGAACATCAGATAATAACAATCCATGAAAGAAATCGTTTCTGTAATCCAAAACATGTTGAAGAAAATATAAATTCGCGGGTAATATGATTACTGTTCAGATGATGGCTGAAACGCGATCTCTTTACTCAATGTGATGAAATCCGTTCCTGTATTATTCGGTATGATTCGTTCCACACGCGATTAGAATGTTAGCCGTTCGTCCTCAGAACTTTACCTTTTTATTTCTGTACTGTTATTTAGGGTTGCTAATGTATCTATAGTATAGTAGCCTGCTCAGCCAACGTTGCATTGCCAATTAGAGAAATAAAAAAAAAATTTTTGGGGTATAAAAATTGATAGCGAACGATTCTAGAACCTACCAAATATATTGTATATAAATTTATCGCACTACAATTTATTATATTCGATTGCTATCTTGCAACCCTATTGCGGATCCGTGGAAAAAACAGGGGCTGATCGTATAAGGGAGAAAATTTTAAATTGTATGTATTTTTCAATGTTGAATCATAATAAAAAAAAATCAAATAAATAAAAAAGTATTTAGGGGTTGGGGTTAACCATTTAGGAGTGTGAAAAATAGACCGATTCTCAGACCTATCCGATATGTTCAGTAAATTTCATATAAATCCGTTTATCCTTTCCGGAGGAGTAGGGTAACAAACACCGCGACACGAGAATTTAATACATTATGTGACAACGCAATAACAAGAAAATTATTTTCGTTAAGGATAATTTTCACTTTCTCTGTGAAAGTGCGATCTTTCGTATTAATGAAGAAAGACCAAGACGCTTATACAAACATAGTTTAAGCCTAATTGAATAAAGTTTATTTGACTTGACGTCAATAAAATAAAGAGAGGCTTTAAATAAAAAAAATTACCATAGAATAAATTAATAAGTTGAATAATTATCGTACACATTGCTGAAAATATTATTTAATTGGTTATGGTCTTAGTTTCACACTTCCATATAACAATAATAATAAATTTCAGATATTTTCATTTACTTGTGCATACTTTGTATAACTTAAGGATACTCGCATATGCCATGATTCGATAACAATGGGAAATAGCCTTAAAAGGTTCTTTTATACTTAGAATTCAAATAGCTTTATTGTGTTGAAAAATTGATTTACTAAAAATAAGTGAGATCACTTGTAATTTTTATATGATATTTATTATTTATTTTTTTATTCTATCTTTCTTTTTTTCCAAATAGAACCAAGAACAGAGCTGGTGTGGCTTGTGAATCGGCTGAAAAAGCTAAAGCATGAAAATGTAGGGGTCTAGGGTCCGTATATGTATTATCCCATTCGGGGTTGAGACCCTTGGTCCGTTGGGTCATAGCGCTATAAGGCTTTTCTATGAAAATGGTTAGTCGACATCACAGGAGACCGTAGAGCTGGCAGCTACCTCGGACAAAGAATTAGTCTAGCTATTCAAAGGGGGAACACTGCCAGTATCTTCGGAACCATACACATAAGGGACTTCTTTTAATAATATATTTTATTTATTATATTATATTTTTTAATTTTTTAAGTTTTAGCTTCATATGATTGTTCTAGTATATATTTTGTTTTATTTCTGTATATGATCTGTTTTATCCTTTATATTCAGACCTATATCAAAATTATGTATCATAGCCAAGGTCTTCGAAAGATTAGTATACGAACAAGTTTACGCAGCATTTAAAAACTCCTTTATGAGCTGTCAGCATGGTTTCTTGAAAGGTCGATCGACGGCGAATAACCTGGTGCTTCTGAATGATTATGTTACACTTGCTATGGAGTCAGGACTGATTACAGTAAATGTTTTGACCGAATAGACCACAAGATTCTCTTGCAAAAATTACATAAAATGGGCGTTAGAGGAAATTTTCTAAAATGGTTTACTTCGTATATAGACAATCGATCTCAAGCGGTTGTTATAAGCAACAAGTTGGGTTGTAATACCAAGTGGAGTCCCACAGGGCTCCCTTTTAGGTCCTCTCCTGTTTTGCATATTTATAAATGATATCCCAGGTTGCATCAGATATTCTAATCTCCTCTGCTTTGCCGAAGATATGAAGATATTTATGCCTGTTAAATCATCTGCTGACGCTGCTATGCTTCAAGATGACCTTAATAACTTAGAGTCGTATTGTAATCAAAATAAATTAGTTTTAAAACCCCATTAAATTCACAATTGAATTCAGTCGTAAAAAGCAAACACTAAATTATAACTACCACCACTAAAAAACCAAGACCTTGAAAGGAGTCCTGTCATAAGAAATTTAGGAGTGATACATGATCAAAAACTCATTTTTGATAAACACATTGATTTTATTCTAGCTCTAGGCTTTATAATGAGAATTTCCGCTGATTTTAAAAAGGCAAAAACGTTTAAAATTTTATTTTGTGCTTACGTACGCAGCATCTTAGAATATGCATCGCAAATATGGAATCCACATAATGATAAATATATATACAGAATAGAACGAATACAAATGAAATTTTTAAAATTCTTATGTTACCGATTACATGTCCCTTATAAACCTGAAGATTATTTAGATGTCTGCCAAAAATTCACTTCTTACCTCTATCATACCGCCGTGAAATTGCGGATATTTTGTTGCTTATAGCCATTATAACTAACAAAATAGATTGTCCAGATCCCTTATCGAAAATATCTTTTTACACACCTTCAATTTTAGCTCGTAAATATGCTCCTATCTTTATAGCCCCCCTTAGCACTAACTATCGTCAAAATTCATTCATCGTACGTGTCAGCAATAACTTTAACAAATTATCAAAACAATTAGATCTTGACTTATTCTGTAGCAGCTCTGATTCCATTAAGCGTCAACTAGGAAATTAGTTCTTTGGTCAATTTGGTGGTCGAGCTGATAATATGTAATTAGTTAAATATTACAATAGTGTTAAGCATTTGATTCGTATACGTAACTCTCACATTATTTTATATTTTACATAGCTACTCATGAGAATCTGTAAATGGCTCTCTGTTATTTTATCATGTGACTATTGTAAAGTATTCAGCTGAAGATTATCCAATAATATAAAACAATAAATAAAATATATTAAACAAAGTTAAATTACTTTTTTAATTTCACTACTAAGCCGTTACTTCGCAATAATAAATAATCTCTTCAGTTCGTTCATAAAGTAATATTGTGACGTTATCACTCTGAAGAGTTATTATGATAAGTGTGTTTTATTGGACCTGAAACGTATTTACGTTCATATTAATTACTTTGATTTAATTTAACTTCATATTTTAATAAACAATTTACGTAGTGGCAATTAAATTTGCCTTTCATCCAAATATTTTGAGTTTTCTTGAGTGTTAATTCCGCCAATATTTGTCCCCAAACAATTCGACACGTGTTCCGCTTCTACACGAGCCATCCTCAGGAGATGTTATATCTTAATATATATAATACTATATAACTAATTCTCTTTTTACGAAATTTCGAATAATTATTAAGAAGGCTAACGCACACATAGGTAACATAAGCTTACAACATCTGATGATGCTTTGAGTAAAATATTGCCATTATTTTTACTTTTGTATTTTTTTAAATAATATAAATTTCATCTAATTACACAAGTTATTTAATATCACAAATACTTTAAATATCTCTCGTAACGATTGCACGAAACCATTTTGTCGTCTGTAGTTTGTGTGAAATTTGAATTTCGTGAGGAATTTAGCAAGTTGGCACGGCGTGAAATTGTACGGGACATGTAGCGAGCATCAAGCTGACGCAGTACTGTAGTCTCGCTCTTACAAATATATTTTGTAAGTTTTGAATGCAGCTGCTTTTTTGAGATAATTTTGCACAATTTATAAAGAGCCTTAAACCCAACAGAACTGAAAGTAGCAGTTTCAATGTTGTGTTTAGTTATACTAAATAATCACTATTGTGAAAAATAATTTCTTATATCATAATACAATAATTATTTGTACATACGCTGGTCACAAAGTTATCCTGAAATTTAAAAATATAATTTCTGAATAAATTAAACAACAAAAAATTTACAACTAGTCATAAGTCATTAATTTCTGCTGTACATACTGTTACTTTGACCGTTTAAGGGTTAAATATAGATAGTATAATATATAGTCTTTATGTAAATCAAATCAAATCAAAATCACTTTTTCACGTAGATCAAGGAAATGACACTTATGAATGTCCAAAGATTTCTTATCTCTTAACATTTTCCACCACTTCGAAAAAGGTTAAACTTTAATGAGAAGAAGTCGCAAAAAACTCATTACCATTGTTTTTAACCAAAATTTACATCTTCATCGTTTTACAAATCAAGTAAAGTGATGATTGAATTACAATATATTATGTAAAGTGATACAACAAACATATTGAACCTCAAATACTCAATGCCTTACACGAGTAACTAAAAATAAGTAAATATTAATTAATACATAAAAACAAGAGTTATTGAGTACAGTAGATGCATCAATCCTCACACATCGTAAATAAATAAAGATATTTTGCGAGCATTTTATTGCCATTTATAAAAAATAATAACTATTTTTAAAAACATAATGCAAAGATTCTGCCAACAGGATCATCTTGCCACCATATAAAGTTTCATTCATTACTATCATTAAATATCTAAAGTGCCTAAGTAAACGGACTATCAACCGCAAGTGGAGGTTCTAGTATGACACCATCCTCAAGATAGTTATTCAAACAAATGACCTTAGGAAGAGTCCTTGGTTGGCCCAGGTGTTCTGGAGAGCAGATATGTGGCTACACTCCTGCACTGCACAACGATTTTCTGCCTCCAGGTAAGCCCTGCTCCTCCTCACGTCGTTTTCTCATTACTGAGGGCCACGACTCCCCCGCCGCATCAGTCTCTCCCGTATTAAATTTTTCCTTATGCTAGTACTACTATTCTATTCTACTATACTAGTATGCTATTCCTTATACTAAATACCTAAGGTACGCAGTCTCTAGATTGTAAAAAACGTAGTACTGTCGGACTAAAGCTCAACTACGACTACACAGTGCGACTAGATCTACAGTACCTACCTTGCTAGAAAATCAATGCACGCCCTTGACTATAACTCATGTTGATCTACTTAATACAATTGAATTATACAAATAGATTGTCTTACTTATACCAGAGTGTGCTTCTTTGAACAGAATGCCAGCTAGTTTCCCAACTGGTTACCTCAGCAGCGCCTTTTTCTGTCGTGAAGTAGTATGCAGGTACTATTTGTATTCCAGTTTCTTACTGGAATACAAATAGTACCTGCTTTAGCTAGTGAAGTTACTGACTTTATGGGACTTAACATCTCTTAAATCTACGCAATGACAGTGCTGTGGCATTATATTGTAATGGCCAGAGTGTATCGTATACAGATGATACTAGACTAGATAGAGTATTTTTCTACTAAAGAGCAATCTCTCTCTATCAAAATACCTACGTTACAATGATTCAACGTAACTATACAACGAATTGGAAACCGCTGATTAAAAAAATATATGAGGTAAAGAATATCAGATACGAAGTAATTTTGTGAGTGCAAAGGAAATCTCAAAGCGATGTAATGTGGACATCGCGTGACTCAATGTGGCGTGAGAGTATGTAGCTTGCGGTGGAATACAATCTTATACTAAACGTGTTCATATAACTACAGTACCTTTTATTGGAGATTGGGATAATGTGAATTTTACATTGTACATGATAAATATATGAACAATATAGTCTGATACTACGATCATACTTTTGATAAAATTCCACTTTATTTCTGCAGGAACTTTCATATATCCTTCCTAGTATGAGAAAATAATGTGAATGTGGGCTTCTTTTGTATCTTTTTCCCGATACGACTTACCGACCTTCATGTTTTTTTATTTCCTTTATTTAATTATCTTAAAATTAAAGTAATTATATATTTTATTTAAAGAAATGCTCGCGTAATGCCTTTATTTATTTACTCAATAACTCTTGTGTTAATAATTATTAATTTACTTTTTTTTTATTTACTCGTGAGTCGTACTTTGAGTATTTTTGTTGCGTCACTTCCCATATATTGTAATGATTTGTAAATTGAATTAAAAAAAAGAGCTTGTAACACCTAATCTATTTTGAAAAGAGCAAACTTAGAGTTTCTTGCTCATTCTTCTCTGAGGAAATCTGCCTCCCGAATGAGCTGTCTAAAAAAATTACATATTTCAAGTGTAATATGATTTACCTATGAAATAAAAATATTTTTGATTTGATTTGACCTTCAAGCATAGAGCATACTCCCATCTTAAGAGGGGACGCTAACAGCGTTATTCCATACAAACGTATCAAATCCCCCTTTTTTCTCCCTTTATAATACTTCTATAGCAGTGATTTTTGTCACAAAATCTAGGTTTGCTAAAGTTATGTCCCTACGTTTTCTTGTTTTCAATCAACCAACATCATAAGAAAATATGAATCTTCAAACATCTTAAAAAGTGCCACATGGGCAGCATGGCCTCACTACTTGCCCATTCCACTTGCCCATTAGAAATTCTTATACGAATAAAATATTTTCAAAATTAACATCAAGGTTTTATTTAATTTGAGAAACAAAAAGATAATAAAGGCTATATTATTTAATCCAAAAAGTTTTTAGATTTCCCAAAGTAGGCATCAAGCTGGCATGTAATGAAGTGAAGTGATCACGAAAGAGTAGTAAAGGTAAGGGTGTGTCAGAATCTCTCAACAAGCGCGCGTGTGCCGCCGAAGTTTTTATGTCTATTTAATTTTAAAAGTTCATTATTTACAATAATAACGTTTGTTAAATAAAATTATAATATTGATTAACTTGTACAAGTATTATCAAAGTGAAAGAAAATATAATTTGATTAAATTCAGTGCAAAGAAGTTCATACGTATTTAAAATATTTTTTTTTTCTACCCTCATTAAATAAACTAGATTTTTTTTTAGTGTTGTTGAGGCATCTGATAATGCTTCAATAATTGCTATACATCCTGTTAACTGACCAGTTATATTCCATTCGTGTTTCTCAAATTTGTTTGGGCCGGTGCAGTAGTTGTATCAATGTCTATTGATTCACTTCAAAAATCGTTGGTCGATATGACCACAGCTTTCGCCACAAGATTCGAGCAGTTCGAGAATAACCTCCAAAACATTAAAAACACAGCAGCTGCTTCAAATAATAATTCAAACGTCAACGACGTAGTCGGGGACTTTTACGCTTTTCGGTCATTTGTAATTGCGTCACTGTCGACGCTTCACAGGCAAGTAGAATTACTTCAGAAAATATCTGACCAAGCGGAGATGAGGTCCAGACGTAAAATGCTACTGGTGCACGGAATACCAGAGCATAGTAAAGAGGAAACATCGGCAGCTGTCGTTAAGAACCTAACCCAACATCTTAAAACCCCCAAGCTGGAAGTGACTTCCATTAGTAGGTCACACCGTGTTGGTAAAAATAAAAGTGATAAGCCTCGGCCTATACTTGTAAAATTTGAAGACGTGGATTTAAAAAAATCAATATGGTTTAGTAAAACTGCCCTAAAAGGGTCTGGAATTACTCTGTCTGAGTTTCTTACCAAATCTAGACATGAGACTTTTATGACTGCCCGTCGAAAATTTGGGGTGAACAAAACCTGGACAAGTAATGGTACTATTTTCATACTTGATTCAAAGGGATCGAAACACAGTGTGAATTCTGTCGCTGAATTAGATGCTATTACCACCGACACAACGCACGAACAATTGAGAGCTGGAGAGGGTGGTGCTGATCAGAAGCAGGAGGCTGCAGGTAACACCAGGCCAAAGAGAACTAACAGGAATAAGTAAATAAGCATAAACTAAACTAAAGTAATAATTACACAAATCAAATCCTAAGTTCTTTTTCATTTAAATTACTTGAATTAAACTCCTTGATCTAGTGTTTCTATAATGATTTGCAGTATGTATGGCTAGGAATTTGTTAAATCTAAGTATCAATCTCCATCTAATTCTATTTTGTTTAATGTCTCCCTACTCCTCAACTTGTATGTCTACTTTATAAGGCTAGCAACATTTTGTAACAAACTATTTGTTATTATTAAACACTGGACTCTTGTTTATAATACTAATCTCAATTTATTCAATGTTAAATTGATATCTAATTTCTAACTTAGACTTCACTTATTTGATAGAACTGAAACTGAAACTGTGAATCTTGAAATAAGTTTGTACTTTAAAGTAGTATATGATAAAATTTGTACAATATGTAAGCATTACTTGATTATATGTGCCTAGTCAACATAATATAATATTAGGTAATATTGTTTACATTTTTGTGTCACTATTTACCTACAAGAAATTTAATTAACTATATATTTAATAAACTTAAAATCAAATATTAAGTTTAGAGTTAAACTATATACTTACTTTATACTACTTTTTGGTGAACAATAAACTGCATTAAACTTTATTTATAGTTTCTAATTGTTTGGTTCATAATATAATATATCAGTTAATCCAATTTAATAACTTCTATTCATAAAACATATGCATAAATTGACAATCTTTGTAAGTCTGTTTTGTATCTTCATTTATATTTACTATACATTTCATTGTAAAATTATATACATTTGATATTCTAATACTCTTGGTGTAACATTGTAATTATAAAACATAATAATACTAATACATTGACAATGTTTGTAAGTCGGTTCTGTAACTGTATCATCATTTTACTATACATTTCATTGTAAAATAATATCAATTTGATATTCAAAATACTCTTGGTGTAACATTGCATATCATTATATAGCAACATAATCTATAAATTTTATAATGTTATTGTTAATTTGATTAGTTGTAATAATTTGCGCTAGTAATTTCTGTTCAATTAATTCATGTGAGACTGGCGTTAACAGGATACAGTTTTTTTGAATAAAACCACTAATATATTAATTTCAAACACATTAATATAACTTGAAAACGCAATATAATATATACATATATTTTTCGTTGGATTTAGATACATAACATTTGTTATAATTAATCTAAGTATTATTGTTTAGTTAGTTAGTTTAGTTATAATTGATCTAAGTATTATTGTAACATATCTACTTATTAATTATTATTTATTTGTTCTGTACTTTTTAATCTTGATAAATTGTAGCTGGTAATGGCAGATACTAGTGATAGCAGTGAAGTTGATTTTTTGTCCTTGAATTCCTCAAGCAGCCAAAGCTGCGCTGATGAAAGCTACTACAGCATCTCACCTACCTTCTCTCTTCGTAGTGAACTTGAGAAAGCTTTTATAGATTGTGTTAATAATTTCAATGTTTTACATATAAATGCTCAGAGTGTGCCTTCTAGCTACACTGATATGCTTGCTTCATTTGATTGTAATAATATTCATGCAATTCTAGTGTCTGAGAGAAAAAAACATTATCTGTCCTCTATTTGATAGAATCTATCTGTATGTATCCACCAATATAATTCAACAATTCTGAAATGTTAATTATTGTTCCTACTTTTTACATATTTTACTTTCTTATAAACGTATCTATATTTTAGTATAGTATATATTATGTGTGTCTATATTTTTGACACTTCTTACCCTTTTAATGTTCTGCCTTTCTCTTTAATTGTATTACAAATGGTTGCCTGGAAGAGATCACTATATAGTGATAAGGCCGCCATTTGCACCATATCATGTAATTATGTATGTTAGTAATTAAGTTATATTTTGTTAATGTGGTGTCAAAAAAGTGTAATAAATAAATAAAATAAAGGTAATTAATCTCTAAGTTTGCTGAAGTACCGGTGATATTCGTAAACTAATTGAGAAAGCTTAGATTAAGGATTGTTCTCAGCTGCGCTCCAACTAGATACTGCACTACCTAAGAACAATAGCTTTTACGCCAATTATTAGATGCTTGTGTGCGTGGCATCTTGACACTCAATGGCATCATTCAAATTTTGTAACATACGCTTTGTGTTATTTTACATTGAAATTAATAAAATACAAAATACTTACTGATGATATGTGATCTTTCAGAGTCTTTCTTATTTCTTGTAGTATTATTTTTACAAAGTTTTACTACGCAACCCGCAACGCAATTTTAGACAATATTTTTTTTATGGAATAGATTACCAATGTTATTATTGTTATTGTAATAATAGAATATGTGGCACGTAAACGTCAATATTGTTCGAGACTTGTTCGAGTACGCCGCCCACTTGGACGTGGTATTAGTTGCCGCACTTTGCGACTACGCCTGCGGTATATATTTGGAGCTCAGCGGAGACCAATCTTTAATCCAAGTGAGAAATATTGAGTGAGCCTCCCCTGATTACTATGATCCTTTAACAAAAGATACATGTGTTTGTACCAGAGTAAACACGTAGGAAGTGAAACTTTTTTATAACATATCATTTTTAGGTATACTATTTACAACTTTACAGAGATTGGGTCGCTAAGCCTAAGAAAAAAAATCCGTAATTATTATAGACATGCATACAAATAAGTCTTTATATTTTATCACTTTCAAACTAATATATTATTCTTTACGTCTCTATACTGAACTTTGATAAAAAAAAACAACATGGCGCGTAATATATTGCAGTGTCGTTCATATTTTACTACAGTTTAATTTCTCATGATAACACCTTTTTACAAACACACACGCAACAAATATATGTGTTACCAGAGCAATCAACTACGTTATTCTTCTATTATTAAACAAGATCCCCATACACCTTCAAAACTTTTATACAAATGAAAACAAGTATAAGTCATACTTAAAAAAATTTTTTTGACTGACTTCAAAAAGGAGGAGGTTCTCAATTCAATCGATATTTTTTTATGTATGTCCACCGATTACTCGGAGATTTATGATCTGACTTACGTAATTCTTTAGTTCGATGTGGAATAGATGCCATTTGGTCCCATAAAAAAATTATATAGTTTGGCCCATTTTATAAACATTTTTAATGAATATTTTTGTCTACCTGGATGATATAATTGTTTTTTCTGTATGGCTCTTTAGGAGTTTTCATTCAGATTGATGATTTATTATTATTATTAACTGACAATAAAAGACAGACAACCTTAATAATTATAGTAAGTAAGCTGTTTATAATATTAAGTTTTATTTACTTATTACTTAAAAGCTGTCAATAGGTAGCTGTCATATAAATAATAGTATGTTATTATTATTAAAGATGGCATGCATAAGAGGTGTATTATATTAAATTTTTAGTTGTTTGATACTTTTCAGTTTTTGAAGTCGGTTTCTTTAAACGTAGTTTTTTTTATCAAATCCATTCTTAACATATTTTTCTGCATCTAGTTCACTAATACACTAATAATAATAATATTATAATTATTGTTCGTTATCGTTATCGTTAACGTTTAATTGAAAATTTATTTTTCATTTGCTGCTTATTGTTAATTAGGTACACTATCGATACGATTTATTATGCAGTACCCCGAATTGTTCTTTTGTTTTTAAGTATTTTGTAACTAAAAATTAAGCGGCTTACATACACAGATGAGTTTTCAGTGTTTGTAATTATATTTTAATCTTTGAATTATCTTATATTATGTAAAAAAATGGCAGTCCTCGAATGGCTACCACGTACCAGAAGACGCAGTGTTGGTATGCCCCCCACAAGATGGGCCGACGATCTGTTCAAGATCGCCGGTATAGGTTGGATGAGGGCAGCGCAGGACCTATCGTCGTGGAGATCTTTGGGGGAGACCTTTGTCAAGCAGTGGACGTCTTCCGGCTGATGATGATGTTAAATAATTGAAAATAAAACATTTACAGGTTTTATCTTTGAATGTTTGAGCTCTCGTTGCCCTATCATGGGCAACTGGAGCCCCAATTTGTTAACAGTGTTGATCATTGAAGCAGATCTGCTTTCATTGAGGTTTACTTAATTAGAACTACTGGAATTAAGAAGTCCCCAGCAGCATCATACTTTTGAGAGGTACTGGAATTAAAAAGTATCCAGCAGCATCATACTTTTTAGAGGTACTTGGAATTAAAAAGTCTCCAGCAACATCATACTTTTTAGAGGTACTTGGAATTAAAAAGTCTCCAGCAAAGTCATACTTTTTAGAGGTACTTGGAATTAAAAAGTCTCCAGCACCATCATAACTTTATAAATACTTGGAATTAAAAATACTCCAGCAGCATCATACTTTTTGGAGTTGTAAATGAAGGAATATATATGTTTTTGCTGCTCTAAAGCTTCCATGCGGATGACGTCGCGGGCAGCAGCTAGTATTATTAATATTTGTTTTACGAGGAAATTTATATGTAAATACATGGGGCAAACTAAAAGTTTTGCACTTCTAGTTAATCGAATACTTGAATTTCAAATGTTATATTTTTTGAAACGTTGCAACCTTTTTAATAATAAAAGAAAATAATTTTGGGGGAAATCATTTGTCCATTGTTTTTTATCATACATCAAAGTTCTACGTATGCAACGAAAATGGAATTAAGTCGAAAAAATTTTGATTTTAAAAGTTCTCTCTCTCCGTAAGACTGAACCGCTCGTCTTCAAAATGCTTTTGGGAGAGAAGCACCTTGCTTGAGCAGGGTGAAGCGATAGTTTGCTGAATTTGAGAGAAGTCGGGTTTCTTTACATGACGAATTTCGTAAAGGGCGGCTAATTGAAGAAAAGCCCTTTGACACAATTCGAGGACTATTGGGGATTGGTATGATCCAAATTCCGAAAAGTTTTCACGAAGAATTGAAAGTTCGGAAACTTTGTTGACGTTGTCATGAACTGACAGCGGAGCAAAAGAAGGGTACGCGTGGAATGGTGCTCACGGATGCCAATGAAGTACGACCAAGGACATTCTAATGCTATTTATGACATTTTCACAGGAGACGAAACGTGGTTTTATTGTTTTGAACCCGAAAAAAAACAGCAATATTGTGTTTGGATGTGTGAAAATAATAAAAGGCCAACCAAAGTGCATTTTTACTCTTAATTAAACTCAGCTCCCGGGTCCCATCTGCTCAATTCCACTTGAAGATCAAAATAGTGTTACTGCTGAGGGGTATGCTACCATTTGTTTACCCAGGGTGTTAAAAAAAGCCATGTTCTCCTACATAATGACAACGCTTCTTCACACACAGCCAACAAAACAAAGTCATTTTTAGCTTCCACAAAAGCACTCGTCACCCATCCTGCACAAAGCCCTGACTTGTGCAGGATGGGTGACGTAGGACAGGACCTATGATTTGTATTGTATTTGTATATGTTATTTTTAATTTTATTATTCAAGACTTCAATTCCCCCAAAAATATCTGAATTTTCATGAATTCTCCAACCTTGTAGGAACTAATTGAAAGGGAAATCGTTAAAGCTTTCTGTGTTGATGTTGAAATCTTATTAACAATTAATGAAATAGTCATCAATGAACAAATTACAAGGATATTGTCACGTAATTTATGACTAATTATGAAACTTATTGCTGGTGCTAATTACCTTACTCTCCGGGAAAATGAACTCCGGCAAAATTTTCTGTTCAGAAGAAAATGAAACGGAATGCTTAACTTTTGTATTAAATTAAATAGAATGCTCTTCATTTGAACTAGATACAGTCAGTCCCAGAAACTTTTTCGATTAACTGAACAATTAATCAGCTGTTTATGTAAAGCAATCAAATACTAATACGTCTGTTGTCTATAGGTATTTCTCTATTTCTACAGGAACTGCATCATAGTTTGCCGTAACAAAAAATTACAGGGGAATAAACTATTTCGGCGCAACCAATAACAAAAGTAAATATTGTTTCGATTCAGCTTTTTTTACTTCGATATTTCAATATCAAATATTTTTAATAGTTAATTAATAATATTTCATAAATATTAAACGGGTCTTGTTTTAAATTGCTTTGTCACACCCTTTCGAACTTATTATATGTTTTCATTATATGACGGGGAGGTCATGATCATAGTTGTTCTTTGTTGTGGGCATTTAGCGTGACAGTAAGTTAAATACAGTGTTACAAACACACGGTATCATTATTAGCAACAAACGTTACAATCATTATTGTAGGTACACTTCACGAAGCCTTATGCTTATGTAATAAGAACGCGGTGTTCCCAGCATGCGCGTGTGACACAACCGCCTCGCTCGATAGTTCTTCCCTGACTAACTGCTCGGCGCTTGCCAGGAGCCCGCTCTAGACCACACTCACACTGCACGCCAATCAGACCCGTTATCCACCAAAGTGGAGAGGAGAGGAGATGTATTTTGATGACCAATCAGATTTCGTTATTTCCAAATCCCCTCTCCGCTTAGCTACGGTGGAAATGGATCAAAGAAGAAGAAAAATGAAGATGGCTCATTTGTCTATAGAATTTTGTGCGTTTTGAAAGCGTTGTTATAAGCACAGCTCACATCTCCTCTCCCTTTTAGTGGAAATAACAGCTTCGCAGCTTATCTCTTCTCGTCTCCTCTCCTCTCCGCTTTGGTGGATATAGGGCCTGACAAACGAGCTAAGACGAATACCGAATCATCTTCGTACTCGCTTTTTAAGCCGCGTCCGCTGCACAGTGTTTTTATGTTTGTTAACTCAATAACATGTTTTAAAAACAGATCAGGGGCGTGACTTAGCATTTTTGTTAAATAAAACATCTTAACGTATTTACCGCGAGAAGTGGATAACATTACCCGCGTTCGCCAGCGGGGAGGGAGATTAACGCATAATTTCTCAGCGTTCACTGAATGAAGACGTACCTATCATTCATAGCTAGAGATAATTCTATTTGTTGGTTTGTTTATGATGGAGTAGAAAAAAGAAAATAGTTTGTTTTTTTATACAACTGATTACAGATGGACCAGTTATTTGAGATGTTATATTGGTAGCGTACAGACACTCTCAAACACATCACACCATTCCTCAACATCCATTTTTTATATCTGGTGAGACTACATATTATATGACAAAAACTCTTGAAAATAATTTTCTGAGCAACGAAAAAAGCTTTTGCTAACGAAACGAAAAAATATTGAACGAATGTGATTGCAGATATTGTCGGATTCTGAATCTATTCCTGTTTCTTCTTTCGAGACCAGTGGGAGGCTCCTTTGCACAGGAAGCGGGCTAGATTATCGGTACCACAACAGCGCCTATTTCTGCCGTGAAGCAGTAATGTGTAAACATTACTGTGTTTCAGTCTGACGGGCGCCGTAGCTAGTGAAATTACTGGGCAAATGAGACTTAACATCTTATGTCTCAAGGTGACGAGCGCAATTGTAGTGCCGCTCAGAATTTTTGGGTTTTTCATGAATCCTGAGCGGCACTGCATTGTTATGGGTATCAAATACACAACTTAACAAAAACTAAATCTACTATTGTTAGAATAGTAGCCACTTCTTCTTCGTCGGAACTCATTTGTGAAATGAAACAAAAACATAAACAGATGCAGCGTACAGACTGTTTTGATATATTGTTTTTTTAATATTTTTCATTAAAAATTGGCGCAACGGACCCGGCTTTACAGTAACAAAAAGAATTTAAGTTTCTTCGAATGTCTGTTTCAAAAGGTTTTCCCAATGAGTATTGATTGTGTTACTCATCGGCTAGACCTGCCACTTAATACATTTATAAAGAATGAGGAAGGGTTACGAAGACAGTTATATTTTAAGCAACTTTAATGTAAAACAATCCAATCTTGCGTTTAATTTACTTTATCTTAATTTTACGTTATTTGCCAATCGATCGTGAATCTGTATTTCAATACTATGACAATCTTAAATAACCAAATCCATTCAAAATAGAAAATACTTAACTGTCACCATTTATACAAACAATATTTCATTCTTTTAAAGGTTTTGAAAGAAAGAAAAGAAGACAAACGAAAGCAAGGAAAGGAGATATAAATGTTATTATTTGTTTAATATACAAAAAAACAGTTGTTCTATTAACATCGACTGGATTAAAGTGTCACTTGTATCGGCACAGAATGTTATTGAATATAATAATTTGAATTTTTTTTATTTTAAATAAATATATTTTAGATTATGCGTCAAAAATTATAAGAAAACTCATATAAATATACATAAGACTCTAGTAAGCTGTCTAAAAAGTTGAAGTTAAAAACTAAAAAACTCAATCAAGCTAATCCATTCAATAAAACGTTATATTTATAAGTAAGTTTTTTTTTTCTGAACTTTGATAAGCAAAAAATATCTCTCGATATTATAAAGTAAATTACATTAACATTAAGTCTTTACCCACTTTGGGCTCGTCTTAAACCATTTGTCAAAAACTTTTTAATGAAGGAAACGCTTTCCTCATATTTCAAATAAGTTTTAACGCTTTAAAATAATAATGTGTTTCCTAATGTTTATGTCCGTTTTTTTTAAATAATATTGTGTTAAATTAATATATAATCAAAATTAAAAGTTATTTATACTATATACATTAATCAGAAGAATGTCGCTAACTAGTTACTTAAAACGTGAAAATTAACTCGTTATTTAAAACAACTGATTCAACATCCCATCAGCGACAAATATCACATCACTAGTTATTTATTTATCGAAATTGGAATGATGGAAGTGAGTCTGTGTAGACAAGCAAAAGAAGCTCTACCTCAAGCTCTCTCGCAAGCTATTAAAACTTCCACGACCTAGGTTACGTAAAATACATCATGTACTAACGGATCACGGCCCTATTAACAAGCATCTGTTTAATATAGGTGTCACCGACAGTCCATTGTGCAGAGCCTGCATGGAGGCAGAAGAAACAGCCGCACACATAATTCTAGAGTGAAGGAGTGTGGCCACATACCGGGCTAAGCACCTGGGGTCACCGAGGACTCTCCCCGAGGCCATGGGTGACATCAAAGGTTTGATACACTACCTTGAGGAGCTGGGCTGGTAGGATTAGCCGCCCACCCCACCACGCAAAATAGGCGCGCTGTAGTCGTCGAATTGCAGATAGTAGCCCGTGATAACCTATAACCTATATAATTATCGAAACGTTATGAATACCAGCACAATTTAAAAAAAAAAGAAAGAACTGGCTGAATGGTTATTGCTTGTCCGGACGAGTTCTGCCGCAAACAGCAGTTCTCTTGAACTAGTCTGTTCCGTTTTGAGGCTGTAAGTGCCGGTGGCATAACAGTCACATGAGACAATCTCTCTTAGGGTACAAGGTAAAGGGTGCAGTGCGAAGTGATCGGGGCCGCAATTAGCTGTTACTGACAATTAACTCAATGATGATAATCACTTATCCCTATAAGATAATATCCCCAGTCAATTTACTTGATCAAGGAAATAAGCTTATAAATAATGCAAGCATTTATTACGTGGAGTGTTCCGAAGAAGTGTTTGACTCGATCCCTGCCGCCGAATCCATCTTCATAATCACAACTCGCCACAAATTACGATATCATCCACACCATCTGGATGAGTGGCGTTCCTCCAGAGCGCGGTATCATTCATATTCTTCGACATACAACCAAGCTATGAAATGAGCTTCCTTTCCAGGGATACAACATGCGTGCCCAACGAAATGCGCGAACACGTCACCAAAAGGTCAGCAAAACACCGATGATTCTTTTATTTATTTATTATTATATAAACTTGTTAATTTACAGTACCCAAAGTGTTTACAAGCTAGTAACAGAAGTTAAAGTTAAAAAAGCAATGATAAAATAATAAAAAAATGTCAAGTTATATAAAATCAAATAATCAAATAAGTCCAGTTTTAAGTAAATAATAAAATAAAACGTTACTAACATTAATCTTAAGTTAACGTTACTATCATCTAACATAATATGCATGACATTAACAATCGTTTGAAATTTGTGAGCAAATAAATCAATGTCACAATGAGTGAGCAAGTCGCCGATCAGACGTAGTGCTCGAATAGTAGAAGCCTTCTCCGCATGTCGGGTGCTTCCTCTGATGCTCCAAGAGAATGTGGGCGGCGTTGATCACTTAACATTAGGTGACCAGTAGGTTCGGACAAACTCTTTCATAAATAGAAGCATTCCCACGATTTTCATAAAAGAATATCAATTTTGAGCCTAATCTAAATATTTTCTTAAATGTTTAAATTTGAAATTATCGTCAGAGAGTAGCTAGCTGCTCTATTACTCTTTATATGACTAACGAAAATTCTGACTTTCTTACATCCATTCGTTACAGTTAAACCTCACAAAGGAAATATCACAGAGCAAAAGTCTAACGGCCTTACAAATAAAATTGGCATAAATATCTAACTAAGCATAAACCAAGAATATGTAAAATGTTTACAAATAGACATTTTGCTTACGAATGGTTTGTTCGGACGTATAACGTTTCCCGCGTTTATTTGCAAGGCTGCTTGTCATTCGAAAAACTTCAGAATTATTATTGTATTGACAGTGTTGTCAACGATATTGAAAACATTTCGCATTTTCTTGGTTCATCATCAGTTATTACTTCATACCAAGTTTATTTGTAAGGCCGTAAACATATAACTAAAGATAAATGTAAAATGTTTATATTTGTCATAGATAAGAGAAATGTTATGTTTTTCTTGACTCGCACAACCGCTCTGTGGAATCAATTATTGGCTGCAGTTTTCCCGAACCGATATGACTTGTAATCCTTCAAGCATAGAGTATACTCTAAACTTAAGGCCGGCAACGTATAACGTATCTCTTGACCCCTGGTGTTGCGGAAGTCCATGGGCAGTTGTTTCAATACTTCCCATCACGTGAGGACGGTGAGCCTCTTGCCTGTTCATGCCCTTTTATATCAAAAAAAAATTAGACAGGTGGAGCACTTTATTTAGTGTAGCTGACTATGTAATGATTGTTCGGGTAAATTCGGCTCTAGTTGTCTAAGGGAGCGTGACTGATTTTTTTTTAATGGAAAAGGAGTACAAACGAGCGCACTGGTCACCTGGTGTTAAGTGATCTCCACCGCCCACATTCTCTTGCAACACCAGAGGAATCACAGGAGCGTTGCCGACCTTTAAGGAAAGTGTACGCGCTTTTTTTGAAGGTACCCATGTCGTATCGTCCCGGAAACACCGCACAAGCAAGTTCATTCCACAGTTTTGTTGAACGTAGAAGAAAGCTCCTTGAAAACCGCACTGTGGAGGACTGATTAATCAAAATGTACATGGAGTAATTTTTACACAGTTATAATTAAACATAATATATATTGCAAGTGTTTATCATCGTTTAGTATCGCTGAGGGCCTTATGGGAAAGCTCGAGGTTGCTCGAGGGTATTCAAATCAAATCAAAATCACTTTATTCATGTAGGTCACGGAGATGACACTTATGAATGTCAAAAAAATATTATTTTTTATTGAATCTACCGCTACTTCGAAAAGGGTTGAGCTAATTAGAGGAAGTAGCAAGAAACTCACGGCCACTCTATTATATAATGATTTACATTTTCTTCGATTTACAAATCATTTCAATTACAATATAATATGTGAAGTGATGCAACAAAGATACTCTAACGTCAAATAGACAATGCCTTACAAGAGTAAGTAAAAAGTACATGTAAATTAATACAAAAGTTATTGAGTACAGTAGCTGTATCATCGTACACACACCGTCAATAAATAAAGGTATTCTGTGAGCATTTTATATGCAATTATAAATAATTAATATATATGATACTGATATATATGACGTCAGCTACACGGCTTACACCATCAGGGCCAGGAAAGAGTTTGATGATGCGGCCCATACGCCAGCATAGTGGTGGCAGGTTGTCATCCTTTAGCAGTACTAGATCACCAACGTTCAGGGAAGAGTCATTAGTCCTCCATTTTGGTCTTTGTTGGAGTTCGGACAAATACTCCTTCTGCTATCTACGCCAAAAATTCTGCCGGATTTGTTCTATCCGCTGGTATCGCTTCAATTGAGAGGCCTTGTAATCTTCTAAGCTCGGTGAAGGTAAAGCAGTCAGCGGCCGTCCAAGCAGGAAGTGCCCTGAGGTAAGGAAAAGAAGGTCATTTGGGTGGGTGGACATAGGATAAAGTGGGCGACTATTTAAAACGGCCTCCACTTGTGCAAACAATGTGGATAATTCCTCGAAAGTTAAATGTGTGTTGCCCATCACACGTCTTATGTGAAATTTTGCCGACTTGACCCCGGCCTCCCAAATGCCACCAAAGAGGGGAGCGTACGAAGGAGTGAAGACAAACTTAATTTCTTCTTCATTGGAAAAATCTAGAATTGGCTTGAGACTAAGTTTTAAGAAGTTACTTATTTCCTTAGCTACTCCTACGAAGTTGCGACCATTATCGCTAAATATTTCTGCAGGTCTACCCCGGCGAGATATGATTCTACGTAAAGTAAGGATGAAGGAGTCCTTCGAGAGATCACTGACAGCCTCCAAATAGACACATTTGTATCTTAAGCAAATAAAAATACACAAATAGCATTTAGTAGTCTTACCTCCGCGCCCTTTCTTATTTAAGACAAGCAAAGGTCCAGCAAAATCTATTCCTACACTACGAAATGGAAAATCCACCGTAACGCGCTGTGATGGTAAATTCCCCATCAAGGGTGATAAGGTCTTACCCTGTGTCTTTTTACACAAATTGCAGTTATGAACAGTTTTCCTGGCGAGGTGCCGACCATTAATAGGCCACACATACTGTCTAACGCAAGCAAGAAGGAGCTGTGGTCCAGCATGTAATTGGTGAATGTGTTCCCTTTCAAATATTAATTTAGTGAGATGATGAGAGGATTGTAGCAAAATAGGATGTTTACTTTGATAAGGTATATCTGAAGCGTTCAGACGACACCCCACGCAAATTAAATTATCTGCATCCATGAAAGGTGTGAGTGAAATAATGTTAGACCTTGTACTAATGGACTTCCCTTTAGAAAGTAGGACATATTCAAGCGGAAAAGATTGCTGTTGTGCCTTACGGCATAAAAGATGAAATGAAGATTGCAGTTCCTGGAGGCTAAGAGCTCCAGAACGTCTAAGTGATTTAGGGTTCTGTAAATTATAAAAATATCTTAATATATATGCGTAATCACGTTTAATTTTATATGAACTACTATATTTATCAAATGGAATTATATTGTCAGATGAATTGTTTTCGATTTTAGCTATATTAAATTTTATTTCAGGAATTTCACAATCATCAATTTCAGAATGAGGTAATGTGGGCCAATAGATTTCTTCCTTATATAAAAAATCAGGCCCTGACCACCATATTTTATGGTTCTTTAACTCTTCTGGGTAGACACCGCGTGAAACCAGATCAGCTGGGTTGTCATAGGTAGGTACATAGCGCCAACAAGAAAGATTTGTATGTTCTAGTATTTCTGCTACTCTATTAGCTACGAAAGTTTTTAATTTTCTAGAGGTTGTACGTAACCAAGTAAGGACGACGCTGGAATCACACCAAAACCACTGACGGGTAATCGGGAACCGAAGAGAGTCGACGACTGCCTTGTAGAGACGAGCGGCCAGCAATGCCGCACATAGTTCTAGGCGGGGTATGGTGCAAGCTTTGATAGGGGCCACCTTTGATTTTGAACATAAAAGTGTTACATGTTTTCTACCTGCGCCATCAATGGACCTAACATAGACACAGGCACCATATGCCTTTTGAGAGGCATCGCAGAAAGTATGCAACTCCGTCACAAATAGGTGAGTGGCAAAGAACTAGTCTTGGTATCTTAATAAGAGATAGATTAAATAAGTCACTAGAAAATTTACGCCAAGACTTTTCTATTTCTTTAGAAAAATATTCATCCCATCCGACCTTATCAAGCCAAAGTTGCTGCATTATTAATTTAGGTTTTATAATACAGGGGCTCACCAAACCAAGCGGGTCGAAGACTTTAAATGATGACGATAAAATATAGCGTTTAGTAATTTTGCCATTGGCTGGAGGAACTTCAAACAAATAATGTAAACAATCTATCCTAGAATTCCATCCTAATCCAAGAGCATTTGAAGATTCCCTTATGATCAGATCAGAATCTGTAGAGTTTTCACAGCAAGCTTTAAGAACAGAAAGTGAATTTGATTTGTATTTTCGCAAATTAAAGCAGCCTGTTTTTAATGCATCTGACACAGCTCGTTGTATATATTTGAGTTCATTTTCGGAATTGCTGCCTGTAATTAAGTCGTCTACATAAAAATCGCGCTGTATTATTGTTTTAATAAGCGGATCTTCGCAGTCCTCTCCAAGCTGCCAGAGGCATCTCGTGCTCAAATAGCTAGCACTTGCGAAACCGTAAGGAACAGTATTTAAGCGTAGAATTCTAAGGGGTTGATGCTCTTCTTCTCTCCATACTATTTGCTGAAGATTCCGTTTGGAATTTTCCAATTCTACTTGACGGAATAACTTCTCAACGTCGCCCGCCAGGATATACTTGTTAAACCGACCTCGAATTAATATGGAGAAAAGTGAGTCCTGAATTTGAGGCCCCGTCATTTGTATGTCGTTGACACTGAGACCAGAGGTAGTGCGAGCCGATGCATCAAAAACCACTCTAATTTTTGTGGTCTCGCTGTCTTCCTTGAAAACTGGATGATAAGGTAAGAAGTAGCATAAGCTCAGTTTTAAATTATTAAATGAAATTTCAGAGAGATGACCTAACTCCTCATATTGTCTAATGAACTGCACATATTGCGATTTAATATCGGGCTGCCTTCTGAACCTGCGTTCTAAATTATAAAACCTTTTTTTAGCTTGATTGAAGGAGTCGCCCAGACAATCAGGTGAGTCAATAAGAGGTAATTTAACTGAAAATCTGCCATTCTCTAGGCGGCAAGTGTGCTTCAAAAAATGATCTTCACATGCTTGCTCGCCTTCGGTTAAGTGTGATTTTGATGGGATTTCTTCCAATTCCCAGAATCTACTTATGTGTTCCATGTTGTTAATGTGACAAACATTTGCAAGTATATTATTAGATTTGATATAACCTGTGTCTTGTTTTTGCCGCAGGGGACCTCCAATCAACCATCCCAACTTTGAATTATGTAATTTAGAAAGGTTGGGTCCTAATGACCACTGCTCACAACCTATTAAATCCCAAAACAAATCTGAGCCTATGAGTACATCTATAGAAGAAGGCCGATAGAAACTGGGATTAGCTAAGGTAATATTATCTGGAAAATTAAATGACTTAATATTTATGAATATTTGTGGTACTGCACCCGTGAGTTCATTCATTATTAAAAAGTTTGAAGTAATATTAAATGATGAAATTTTCGATTTTAATTGGGCAATGCAATATTCAGATACTGTGCCTGAGTCATTGTTGCCAAAACCGATTATTTTTGTAGCGTTAATAGGATTAGCCTTTAAAGAAAACCTTTGTTTCAGGTTCAAGCTTATAAAAGAAGATTGGCACCCACAGTCAAGTAGAGCCCGAACTGTTTCAGATTGATTAGTGTTAGGATTTACAACTTTGATCAAGGCGGTAGATAAAAGAGCTTGGTTATTACCTTGATTGCTACAATTGGCTAGCGTCTCAGTGGAACTATTGGGCTTTGTTAAAGGAACAGCTTCGTTAGTAGGATGATGCAAAATCGTATTGTGTCTCTTGTTACATTCACGACAACGTCCTAAGCGACATTTAAACGCAGAGTGACCAGACCTTAAGCAATTAAGGCACAATTTTAATTGAGTTGCTTCAGTTATACGCTCGTTTATGCTCTTTGCCTTAAAAGCTGGAGCTGCTTCACCATCTAAATACGAAAGTAAGTAGTGGAATTTATTTATTGAACTAATTCTATTATTCTCATGAATTAATGATCTAAATGTATCGCGAAATTCCATCCAGCGAAAGTATGATCCGTTGAACTTAGCTACTTGTATTAAAGGTAGCTTGAAACCCATCTCGTTGTGATCAAAAGTGCACTGACTTGCATTTTGACAACTACTTGAATCCTGAATTCCTTCATCCCGACTATGCAACTGTAATAATTCCTGGGCTGTTACAATATTGCTAATAAATTCTCCTTCAATGTTCTCACGCTCTTAAAGTTCGTTCTCTAACTGACCAGAATTAAAAATTTCTATTTGACTTTGAAGGTCGTCAAATTTCGTAGATAAAGTTTCGAATTTGCTAAGTTTAAGTGTAAGTTCTGCCCTTTGTGCAACAGTTAATATTTCTAATGTGGATAACTTTTCTAAATAATTCTTAAATTTAGTAACTTGACCCTTAATTGAACTACGTCTAACAATTAATTCGGTCAAGATCTCATTTCCTAAACCCATTTTAATAGTACTTAAATTAGATTTTGGGCGTCACGTAATAGAAACAAAATGTTGTTTGTATAAATTTCCACAAACAAGAAATTAAGTTATGTTTTAAATTCAAAATTATTAAGTTACAATATAAAACAAACAAAAATTACGCTCAATCCCCTCGTTAGTGGTATCTGCCGCAGAGGAGACCGAAGCTGTTGGCTGCGCTGCACCTGCCACCTGCTACCAACTGATTCCACGACGTCGAGGAGTGCACAAGAGATCGGCTTTCTCTTTTGCCGTATGGGCCAGGGTGTCATTCCTCATGTGCAACGGCGGCATGGACGGCTGGCTGAAGTTACCAAGAGCAGCTTTCGACAACGACCAGAACTTGCGTGTTCCGGTCGGGTAACTGGAAAGCTGCTCGCTGATTTTGACGACGTGTTTTGACTTTGCACGGGCGATTTGCCGCTTAAAAAATATGGAGGAACGGTTGTATTTCCTCTTAAGAAATGTGCAGTTCGGATCCTTTGTGCCCAGCGCCGCAACCCAAGTTCGATACGCCTGTTTTTTGCAGTCAGATGCTGCTTTAACAGACGCATCGAACCAGGGCTGTGATCTGCCACCGATGGGTACTACAGAGTTTGGTATAAAAATATCCATACCCTGTAGTATCACATCGGCTACTGCAACGGCGCAGGCACTAGGATCATCCGAAGGGAAACAAACCCTGCCCCAAGGGTAGGATGTAAAAAAGGAACGCATCCTATCCCAATCTACTGACTTGTAGTGCCAAACGCGGCGGGTCGCTGGTGGTCTGCGACGTTGGCGTCGGATAGGCACTACCCTCCTGACCAGGTAATGGTCGGACGTTCCGAGAGGGGCGTCGACAAAGACCTGGTCACCATCGGGATGTGTAGTCAGCAGAAGATCCAATAAGATCGGCATGTGGCTATCCACATCCGGGAGCCGCGTTGGCGACTCAACCAATTGGGACAGACCATACGCCAATGCAAAATTATGCACAGATCGCCCTGCGTATTCTGTGGTACGTGATCCAAGCCATTCGGCATTGTGCCCGTTGAAATCACCCAAGACTACGATTTCAGCGGAGGGGATCTGTGCAAGTACGTCGTCAATTGCCGCTTGAACGCAGCCTGGACACATACATGGGACCTGTAGACACACGCATACATGCGGACGCGGTCCTCTAAATCTACGCGGAGCCAGAGAGTGGACAGGTCCCTACCCTCAAAATTGCCGAGACGGCGACAGCAGATATCCTCCCTAACGTACACACATACCCCGGCATGAGGCAACAAATTGTGCTCAATTTTGTACCCGGGGTACGTTAAATATGACGTATCGCTAGGTCGAGATATCTGCGTCTCAGTAAGGAAACACAAGGCCGGCTGCGCCGTCTCAAGGTGGTGGTGGACGGTGTTTAAATTGGAGTGAATTCCCCTGATATTGCAAAAGTCCACGTTGAGTGTGGAGCGGGGTGCCGTGGTGATACTGCCTCGTTTGTCCTTGGTCATGCGCGGTTCTGTGCCCTCCCCAGAATACGAAGGGCAGCCCGGGCTAGAGTGCCCGGGGAGGGATTCTCCAACTCTGGTAGAGCCGGTACCCTCCTGGGGTAAAATCTTTTTAAGTTCCGCTGTCATATTCGGGTGGAGGGGGGGGGGGAATGGCCACCGGTCCTCGACACTAACCTATGCGAAACATAGCGGCACTAGGCCGCTACTTCACGCCGGTATTCTGTGCGAGTGTGGTAATTAACCCGGACGAGTCTGGCCCAATTGTGCTGACGTCAAAAGACGGCAGCGTGACTCTCCCACTTCTAAAAAGCCCTTAGTCGCCTCTTACGACACCCATGGGCCTGGGACTCCCCTATTCTTTTTACGCCCCGGGAAAAGTACAGGGCATTTCCCGCTAATTGGAGATAAAGAAGTAGTCTATTTGTGGCAATTTTTAATTTTTGTTAGACTTAGTTTAGTTCCATCACAAACTCTACCGAAAATTATCTTATTTTTGTCGGATTCGTAAAATAATACTATTTAGCTAATTCTCCTTTTACGAAATTTCGAATGAATTATTGAGATGGCTAACGCACACACAGGTAACGTAAGCTCACAACATCTGATGAAGCTTTAAGTAAAGTATTGCCATTCTTTTTACCTTTTTTTTTTTTAAATAACATAAATTTCATCTAATTACATAAATTATTTAATATCACAAATACTTTAAATATCTCTCGTAACGACTGCACGAAACCATTTTGTCGTCTGTACTTTGTGTGAAATTTGAATTTCGTGAGGAATTTAGCAAGTTGGCATGGCGTGAAATTGTACCCGACTTGTAGCGAGCATCAAGCTGACGCAGTACTGTAGTCTCGCTCTTATAAATATATTTTGTAAGTTTTGAATGCAGCTGCTTTTTATGAGATAATTTAGCACAATTTATAAAGAGCTTTAAACCCAACAGATCTGAAAGTAGCAGTTTCAATGTTGTGTTAAATTATACTAAATAATCACTATTTTTTCTTATATCATAATACAATATTTATTTGTACATACGCTGGTCACAAAGTTATCCTGCAATTTAAAAATATAATTTCTGAATAAATAAATTATATAAAATAAACGGCAAAAATTATCATTAGTCATTAATTTCTGCTGTACATACTGTTACTTTCACCGTTTAAGAGTTTAATATAGTATTATATATAGTTTTTATATAAATCAAATTAAAAACACTTTATTCATATAGGTCGAGGAAATTGCACTTATGAATGTCCAAAGATTTTTTATCTTTTAACATTTACCACCACTTCGAAAAAGGTTAAGCTTTAATGAGAAGAAGTTGCAAAAAACTCATTACTATTCTTTTAAACCAAGATATACATCTTCATCGTTTTACAAACCAAGTAAAGTGATGATTGAATTACAATATATTATGTAAAGTGATGCAACAAATATATTGAACCTCAAATACTCAATGCCTTACACGAGTAAGAAAAAATAATTAAATGTTAATTAATACTTATAAACACAAGAGTTATTGAGTACAGTAGATGCATCAATCCACACATACCGTAAATAAATAAATATATTTTGCGAGCATTTTATTGCCAATTATAAAAAGTAATAACTAATTTTAAAACCATACTGCAAAGTCTCTGCCAACAGGATCGTCTTGCCACCATATAAAGTTTCATTCATTACTATCATTAAATACCTAAAGTGCCTAAGTAAATGGACTATCAACCGCAAATGCAGGTTCTACTATGACACCATCCTCAAGATAGTTAATCAAACCAATGACTGCAGGAAGAGTCCTTGGTGGGCCCAAGTGTTTTGGCACACTCCTGCACTGCACAACGATTTATAGCCTCCAGGGAATCCTTGCTGCTCCTCGCGTCGTTTTCCTCATTACTGAGGGTTATGACCGCCCCCCCAGCCGCATCAGTTTCTGACTTACGATTTACCTCCATCTGCTGCAATCATTATTAGCTTCATGAAGGGCATAGTGGAAGTTGATGTTCAGAGAAGATCGTAATTGGACTGACCATCTCGTGGGACTGCATCTTCTGGGACGTTTGCCATCTACCTTGCCTGTCACCATCAGCTGTTCAAGATTGTGACCCCCTTTACGAGCAATATGTCTGAAGCATTCCAGCACCCTACGAAGCCATATAGTGGATAATCTAGTTTTGACATTAATCTCTCTCAGAATAGACACGTTGGTGCGAAAGCCTGTCAGTGTGTGTGTGATAAAAACAATCGACAAATGATTTCCCACCAATTGATTTTTTTTATTACTTAGAAGGTTGCAACGTTTAAAAAATATAACATTCGAAATTCAAATAGTTAATTAGCAAGAAGTGCAGAACTTTTAGTGTGCCCCATGTATTGTACTCGTACCTATATTAAACAAATGTTAAAAGGGCCTATACGTACTTTGTAATATGCATCGTACAGCTTCTATAGACGTACGACTGATACATGCCATCCAGAGTGAAGGAGGTCTATTGGTTCAGCTCCAATTGCTATCATCCTCGAGCCCCTCATGGTTAGGTCGCCAGCGGGTTCGTTACTTCTTGAGCTACTTTTGAGACCAAGTACCTATATTAAATAGCTTATCTGCAAACAAAATATTATGTAAAGCAGTCAGGGAAAATTGAAACAGAGATCCAACACAAACCACTGTATTATGTACAGATTTTACAATTATAACTATAAATATGCATTCTCGGAATTATTTAACCACACTTTAACACTGCAGAATAATCAATTTAATCCTCTCTCCTTCTCATCACCCCCTCACCTCTCCTCTCCTCACCCCTCCACGACTCGCCTCAAACTTCACACCGCTATACTAGCGCCACCTCTCAGATACCCGCTGCTCACTTCACTTGACTCGTTACAATTATAAGATGTTAAAAGACTATAAGACATATTGATCGACATAATACAATTGACATAAAAATTGGTTGTCTCAGAGTGTGCTTCTTTGAACAGAATGCCAACTAGTTTCGCAACTGGTTACCTCAGCAGTGCCTTTTTCTGTCATAAACTCGTAGTATGCAGGTACTATTTGTATTCCGGTAAGGACGCCGTAGCTAGTTACTGACTTTGTGGGACTTAACATCTCATCTCTCAAAACCACGCATAGACATTGCTGTGCATTAGATTGTAATAGATACTAGATATTTTTGATGATATAGTATTATTCTACTAAAGAGCGATCTCTCTCTATACCAAAATATCTAAGTTATTATGTTTCAACGTAACTATACAACGAAATGGAATCAGATACAAAGTTATTTTGTGAGTGCAAAGGAAATCTCAAAGCGATGTAATGTGGACATCGCGTGACTCAATGTGGCGTGAGAGTATGTAGCCTGCGGTGGAATACAATCTTATACTAAACGTTTTCATATAACTACAGTACCTTCTATTGGAGATCGGGATAAGGTGTATTTTACATTGTAAATTATAAATATATGAACAATCTTCTTTGAACATTATAGTCCGATACTACGATCATACTTTTGATGAAATTCCATTTTTTTCCTGCAGGAGCTTTCGTATATCCTTCCTAGTTTGAGAAAATAATGTGAATGTGGACTTCTTTTGTTTCTTTATGCCAATACGACCTACCGACCTACATGTTTCTTATATTTCCTTTATTAAATTATATTAAATTAAAAATAATCATATATTTTATTTAATAAAATGCTCGCGTAATGCCTTTATTTATGAACTCAATAACTCAAGATGGCATGCATAATAGGTGTATTATATTACATTTTTAGTTATTTGATACTTTTCAGTTTTTGAAGTCGGTTTCTTTAAACGTAGTTATTTTTTATCAAATCTTAATATATATTTTTCTGCATCTAAATAACTAATACACTAATAATAATGTAAATATAATTGTAGGTACGTAATCGTTAACATTTTGTTGATAATTTATTTTTAACTTGTTTCTTATTGTTAATTAGGTACACTATCGATTCGATTTATTATGCAGTACCCCGAATTGTTCTTTTCTTTTTCAGTATTTTGTAACTAAAAATAAATAAGCGGCTCACATACACAGATAACTTGTCATTGTTTGTAATATATTTTAAATTATGTATTATCTTATATTATGTAAAATAATGGCAGTAAAGTCCTCGAATGGCGATCACGTACCGGAAGACCCTGTGTTGGTAGGCCCCCTACAAGATGGACCGACGACCTGGTCAAGATCGCCGGAATATGTTGGATGTGGGCAGCGCAGGACTGATCCTCGTGGAGATCCTTGGGGGAGACCTTTGTCCAGCACTGGACGTCTTCCGGCTGGTGATGATATAAAATGATTGAAAAAACAAACAGTTATACCGTTTTTGTCTCTGAATGAGCTATCATGGGCGAATGGAGCCCCAATTGGTTAACAGTGTTCATCATTTAAGCAGATCTGATTAAAGTACCTTGCTGCAGATATCCTCATATAGGTTTACCTTATTAGAGGTACTGGAATTAAGAAGTGTCTACATGACGAATTTCGTGAAGGGCGGCTAATTGAAGAAAAGCCGCGGATTACCTTTGAGACAATTCGAGCACTATTGGGGAAATTTTACACAAAGAATTGAAAGTTCAGAAACTTTGTTGTCGTTGGATCCCTCATGAACTGACAACGGAGCAGAAGCCTGGAATGGTGTTCACAGATGCTATTGAAGTACGACCAACGACATTCTAATGCTTTTTATTGCATTTTCACAGGAGACGAAACATGGTTTAATTGTTTTGAACCCGAAATAAACAGCAATCTTGTGTTTGAAAATAAGAACAGGCCAACCAAAGTGAGGCTTTGGTAAAAAAAAAATCGCATTTTTTTCTGCTCAATTCCACTTTAAGATCAAAATAGTGTTATTGCTGAGTGGTATACTACCATTTGTTTACCCAGGGTGTTAAAGAAAGCCACGTTCTCCTACATAATGACAACGCTTCTTCACACACGGCCAACAAAACTAAGTCATTTTAACTTCCGCAACAGTACTCGGGACGGGACCTATGATTTCTGTATTTTATTAATCTTTGATTTAATGAGAGGTTTCACTTTTACTTATTTCGAAGAGGCAGTGATATCGTTCAAACAGCACGTAGAAAACATGCCTTCACATCTGTGGTCCTCCTGTTTTAAATAATGGTTCGATCGCATGAAAAAATGTTTAAAATGCAAAGAAGAGTATTTTGAAAAGCAATAAACATAATATTTTGGTTATAACATGTTGTTTTTTTTAAGTTACGCAAAACTTTTAGTGTGACCTACGTATGTACGTTTATGGTAATAAAGTGCATGGATTGCAAGAATACATTATTATTTCATTAAAAAAATATAATAACATACACTTTTGTTTGTTTTGTTATCTTTAATCTTATTATTCAAAACACCAATTCCCCCAAAAATACCTGAATTTTCCTGAATTCTCCAACCTTATAGGAACTAATTGAAAGGGAAATCGTTTAGGCTTTCTGTATTGATGTTGAAATCTTATTAACAATTAATGAAATAGTCATCAATGAAAAAATTAACAAGATCATTGTCACGTAATTTGTAACTTCTTATGAAACTTAGTGCTGGTGCTAATTACCTTACTCTCCGGGAAAATGAACTTTGCAAATTTTCTGTTCAGAAGAAAATGAATCGGAACGCTTAACTTTTGTATTCTATTAAATTGAAAGCTCATTGTTTGAAGTTGATACAGTCAAGAATCTCTCCCATAAACTTTTTCGATTAACTGAACAATTAATCAGCTGTTTATGTAAAGCAATCAGATACCAATTCAAATTCAAATATTTTAATTCAAAATAGGATGTGACACCACTTATTGAAAGTCAAAAAACTACCACCCATTCCAAAATGAATGCCTCAGGCCTGAGAAGAACGGGCGCAACAAACTCAGTGAGCTGTTAACAAAGTGATATTGTACAATTAAACTTATTATTTAATAGCCTGAGGGCGGTCGCTCCATTTCCAATTTGTTGTATCATTAAGAAAGTCATGCAAAACAGATGCAGCGGACTGACTGTTTTGCTATAATAGTGTTTTTTTAAACAACAACAACAAAAAGAATTTTTAGTCTTCGAATGTCTGTTTCAAAAGGTTTTCCCAATGAGTATTGATCATGTTACTCATCGTCTAGACCTGCCACATTTTTAAAGAATAAGGAAGGGTTACGAAGACAGTTATAATTTAAGCAACTTTAATGTAATACCATCCGATCTAACGTTTAATTTAATTTATCATCCGGATATTACGTTATTTCTCAATCTTTCGTGAATCTGTATTTCAATATTATGACAATCTTTAATTACCAAATCCATTCAAAATAGAAAATACGTTTACTTAGAAAAACTGTCACATTAATACAAACAATATTTCATTCTTTTAAAGGTTTTGAAAGATAGAAAAGAACACAAACGAAAGAAAGGAAAGGAGATATAAATGTAATTATTTGTTTAATATAGAAAAAAAACAGTTGTTCTATTAACAACGTCTGGATTAAAGTTTCACTTGTATCGGCACAGAATGTTATTGAATATAATAATTTGATTTTTTTTTTTATTTTTAATAAATATATTTTAGATTATGCGTCAAAAATTATAAGAAAACTCATATAAATATACATAAGACTCTAGTAAGCTGTCTAAAAAGTTGAGTAAAAACTAAAAAACTCAATCAAGCTAATCCATTCAATAAAACGTTATATATTTTTAAGTAAGTTTTTTCTTTTTTGAACTTTGATAAGCAAAAAATATGTCTCGATATTATAAAGTAAATTACATTAACATTAAGTCTTTACCCACTTTAACCTTCGTCTTAAACAATTTGTGAAACGCTTTCCTCATATTTAAAATAAGTTTTAACGCTTTAAAATAATAATGTGTTTCCTAATGTTTATGTCCTTTTTTTTAAAATAATATTGTGTTAAATTAATATATAATTCAAATTAAAAGTTATTTATACTATATACATTTGTCAGAAGAATGTCGCTATATAGTTATTTAAAACGTGAAAAATAACTCGTTATTTAAAACAACTGATTCAATATTCCATCGGCGTCACATATAATATCACTAGTTATTTAATAATCGAAACGTTATGAATAGCAGCACAATTATAAAAAAACAAAGAACTGGCTGAATGTTTATCGCATGTGCGGACGAGTTCTGCCACAAACAGCAGTTCTCTTGAACTGGTTTGTTCCGGTTTGAGGCTGTAAGTGCCGGTGGCATAACAGTCACATGAGTCAATCGCTCTTAGGGTACAAGGTGAATGGTGCAGTGCGAATTGATCGGGGCTGCAATTAGCTGTTACTGACAAATAACTCAATGATGATCACTTATCAAGCATTTATCTCGGGGAGTATTCCGAAGAGCTGTTTGACCTGATCCATGCCGCCGAATCCATCTTCATAATCGCGACTCGCCACAAATTACGATATCATCTCCACCATCTGGATGAGTGGCGTTCCTCCAGAGCGCAGTATCATTCATATTCTTCTACATACAACCAAGCTATGAAATGAGCTTCCTTTCCAGGGATACAACATGCGTGCCCAACGAAATTCGCGTACACGTCACCAAAAGGTCAGCAAAACACCGGTTATTCTTTTATTTATTTATTATTTATTATTATATAAACTTGTAAATTTACAGTACCCAAAGTTTTTACAAGCTAGTCCCAGAAATACAATTAAAATAACAAAATTTGATTTTAAATTAAAGGTTAAAAAAACAATGATAAAATAATACAAAAAATGTCAAGTTATATAAAATCAAGTTTTAAGTAAATATACCATCTAACATAATATGCATGTCTGCAAACGATCGTTTCAAATTTGTCAGCATATATATCAATGTCATAATGAGTGAGCAAGTCTCCGATCAGACGTAGTGCTCGAATAATAAAAGCGTTCTCCAAGAGAATGTGGGCGGAGATGATCACTTAACATTAGGTGACGAGTAGGTTCGGACAAACTCTTCCATAAATAGTAGTAATCTTCCCGATTTTCATAAAAGAAAATTAATTTTGAGCCTAATCTAAATATTTTCTTAAAATGTTTAAATTTGAAATCATCGTCTTTGGTTCCTGTTACATAATAGCAATTATTTAAATAGTCAGAGAGGTAGCAGCCTGCTGCAGATAGCTGCTCTATTGCTCTTTATATGACTAACGAACGTTCTGGCTTTCTTACATCCATTCGTTACAGTTAAACCTCACAAAGAAAATATCACAGAGCAAAAGTCTAAACTTTTAACTAAAGATAAATGTAACATGTTTATATTTGTCATAGATAAGAGAACTGTTCTTGTTTTTCTTGATTGCACAACTACTTTGTGGAATCAATTATTGGCTGCAATTTTCCCGAACCGATATGACTTATAAGTCTTCAAGCATAGAGTATACTCTAAACTTAAGGCCGACAACGTATTTCTTTGACCCTTGGTATTGCGGATGTCCATGGGCGGTTGTTTCATCACGTGAGGACGGTGAGCCTCTTGCCTGTTCGTGCCCTCTCATATAAAAATAGTGAAAAATTTAGACAGGCGGAGCACTTTATTTAGTGTAGCTGACTATGTAATGATCGTTCGGGTAAATTGGGCTCTAGTCCACCAAGGGAGCGTGACTGATTAATCAAAATTTACATAGAGTAATTTATACATAGTTATAATTCAACATAATATATATTGCAAGTGTTTATCATCGTTTAGTATCGCTGAGGGCCTTATGGAAAAGCTCGAGATTGCTCGAGGGTAATCAAATCAAATCAAAATCACTTTATTCATAAAGGTCAAGGAAATGACACTTATGAATGTCAAAAAAATATTTTTTCTTATTGAATCTACCGCTACTTCGTAAAGGGTTGAGCTAATTAGAGGAAGTAGCAAGAAACTCATTGCCACTCTTTTGTATAATGATTTACATTTTCATCGATTTACAAATCATTTCAATTACAATATAATATGTAAAGTGATGCAACAAACATACTCAAACGTCAAATAGACAATGCTTTACAAGACTAAGTAAAAAGCAAATGTAAATTAATACAAAAGTTATTGAGTACAGTAGCTGTATCACCCACACACACCGTCAATAAATAAAGGTATTCTGTGAGCAAATATATATTATATGTGGGCAGGGCACATAGCTCGACGGACAGATTGTCGTTGGGGCAGTAAATCCTCGAGGGGCGACCACGTACCGGAAGACGCAGTGTTGGTGGGCCCCCTACAAGATGGACCGACGATCTGGTCAAGATCGATGAAACAAGCTTAATAAAAGGCATTTATTTTCTCAAAATTGGTTCCTTTAGAATTCTTTTTGTTGTAATTAATTGAGGGCAGTGCAGGACCGATCGTCATGGCGGTCTTTGGAGGAGGCCTTTGTCCAGCAGTGGACGTCTTCCGCCTGAATTGCAATAGTTGTATGCAATTATTTGAATAATAGTTTGCTGAATAATACTTTGTGTTAATACAGTTTTCACTTGTAAGGAGTTAACTTTATTTCCCTACAATATCTAAATAGAATATTATTATAGTAAATTAAGTGTAGGTATCGTTTCGAATATTCTGTATAAGCATTGTCGTATTTAAGTCATTATATTAAATCTTTGCAGAAGGAAAAATATTGACTTATTTAGTGATAAATTAAGAAAACTAATCTATTATAAAATTTGATTTTTCTGCTTTGTTTCTTATCTTAATCTTTAACGTGATTCAATAATTCAGTTATTCCTACTAATATAATATTATAAATGTGAATGTAAGTTTGTTTGTTACGGTTTCACACCTAAACCACTGAACCGATTCTGATGAAATTTATTACAGAGATATACTAGAGCTTGGGAAAGGACATAGGCTACGTTTTATCGCGAATAAAAGGCTTGGCGTCGTTGAAATAGGAGGAAATTATCGAATATAACACCATGAAACTTTTAAGTATTTGTTCTAGCGTTTTTAAAATTTAGACCTGTGTGGGGTGAAAAAGGGGGATGAAAGTTCTATAGTTGGTGGCTAATAAAAATGTATTAACCTCAGCAGTTTGTAGTTTATTATTTGCAAAGTGAGTATCTTAAAAAATAAAAAATGCTGCCCAAAGTAACTATTGAATGTGCACGAAGTAGCGGGTAAAAGTAAGTATTATATAAAAGGTATGTGTGTATGTATATGTATGTTAAATGCTAATGAGTTTAAATGAAAATAATTAAGCAATTTTCAACATACAATGTAATCCCGCATTGGTTTCGTTATTCGAAAAAGATGTAATACCACCTCTCCTTCATATTGCATGCACTCTCTTCTGCGAAGTTGCAATCAATTTCGCGAAATTGCACACGATATGATCAAAGTATACCCAGTGTTTTTATGGCATTACCACACTGAAGTTATAAAATACGTATTAACATTTAAGGGTTACGGATTTTGAAACTTTTTTGTATACTTTATGGCACACGTTGTAATGGGTTCACATACAATGATGCTTTAACGAACGCAGAATATTGTGCATTAGAAATCATAAGTACAATTATATAGTTGGGTACTATGGTAATCATCATCATCATCAGCCGGAAGACGTCCACTGCTGGACTAAGTTCTCCTCCAAAGATTTCCACGACGATCGGTCCTGCGCTGCCCTCATCCAACGTATTCAGGCGATCTTGACCAGATCGTCGGTCCCCATCTTGTGGGGGGCCTATCAACACTGTGTCTTCCGGTACGTGGACGCCATTAGAGGACTTTACGGCCTCAACGGCCATCTGTCCGTCGGACTATGTGCCCTGTCCACTGCCACTTCAGTTTCGCAATCATTTAGACTACGTCGGTAACTTTGGTTCTCCTACGGATCTCCTCATTTCTGATTCGATCTCGCAGGGAAACTCCGAGCATAGCCCTCTCCATTGCCCTCTGAGCGACCATGAGTGTATCCGTACCGTAAGCCAAATGGTATAATATGGCAATACTTTGCCGCAATACTGTTTTTAGAACTAGTGCGGAAATCTTTTTGTATCAATGTTAAATTTAAAAACTCAATGATATACTACTACATTAAGAATATAAATTAAAACTTTACGGTGCATTGTATACCATTTCAGTTATTAGATTTGATATAATATTTAAGGCAAGGCTATTAAATGAGGCTAACTTACGTCTATGTACATGCTTCTATATGATTAACAAAAATGAAACAACATTAACAATAACATATTAGCAATGATGTCAATATTTTAAGAGTAATATCAAATAGATCCAAGAAAATTTTAAATCAACTTATAACTTTAGACAATATTTTGATTGTTTTTTAGGGTTCTGTTCCTAAAAAGTAAAAAATGGATACCTAATATTATTACTTTATTGAGAGGCCATCTGTCTGTCTGTCTGTCAAGATCCTTTATCCCGGGAACGCGTCGAGGTAACGAATTGAAATTAAAACGATATAGTCTTGAGTCTACAGTTCCTTGATGCTGTTAATACATAGGCTGCACTAAAAGTATCGGGACTGGAATATTTCCACTGTTCCTGTCATATTAAAATCTTTTTAATTGAAAACTCCTTGGTTTTAAAAATCGAATAACATTTATTTATTTAAAAAAGATTCTCAGTCCTGTCACAAGGTCTTGTCAAACTTGTTTAGTCGTTGAGAAAATGCAATTGACTCGAGAAAATTCTAGAGTGATGATTTATTATGACTTTCGAAGTGGTTGAACACAAAAACAGTGTGTTGACCGGATTATTTCTGCATTTGGTGATGAAGCCCCATCGAAAACCACAAATTATCGCTGGTTTGCTGAATTTCAACGTGGATGTGTCGAGCTCAGTGGTGATCCCCGTCAAGTTCGTCCAAAAACTGCAGTCACCAAAGAAAACGTTGATGCTGTGCGTAAGCTGATTGAGGAAGATCGCGAAATTCAGGCAACTTTAGACATTGGCATGAGTCAAATACAAATAATCTTGCATGAACAATTAGGTGTAAAAAAGTTATTTTCTCGATGGATACCGCATTTGCTCTATGAAGAGCAAAAAGCGGCTCGCGTTACTTGGTGCGTCAGAACTCTCCAAAGATTCCACGCAGGATCCTCAGATGCTGTATATAACATCTTTTCAGGTAACGAATCCTGGATATACGCGTACGAACCCGAAACAAAAAACCAGTCACGACTTTGGGTGTTCGAAAATGAGTTAAAGCCAACATAAATTGTTCGTTCACGGAGTGTTGCACAATAAAATGGTGGCCACGTTTGTCTCCAAAACCGGCCATGTTGCGGCTATTCCTCATGAGGGACAAAGAACGGTTAATGCAGAATGGTATGCTAGCATTTGTTTGCCACAGGTCGTTTCTGAACTCCGTAAAGAGAACTACAACCGCCGCATCATCCTCCATCACGATAATGCGAGTTCTCACACCGCGCACAGAACAAAAGAGTTTTTAGAACAAGAAAACAGGGAATTATTAGACCGTCCGCCGTACAGCCCCGACCTACGCTCTAATGATATCTATACTTTCCCAAAACTAAAAAATAAATTGCGTGGTCAGAGATTTTCATCACCTGAAGAAGCTGTGGACGCCTACAAAACTGCCATTTTGTAGACCCCAACTTCCGAATGGAATGGTTGCTTCAATGATTGGTTCCATGGTATGCAAAAATGTGTCGAATTGCGCGGAGAATACTTCGAAAAGCATTAAAAACATTTTTAAATACTAATGTTGTGTTTGACTTTAACTAGACTTTTAAAATTAAAATTAAATTTTTAGTCTCCAATATTTTTGTCTTTTGAAAACTATCTTTTAATTTTTCAAACTAGTTAATGCTGTAATGTCTTTATTTAATTTAGCTATAATATATATTTTTTTTTATGGAATAGGAGGACAAACGAGCGTACGGGTCACCTGTTGTTAAGTGATCACCGCCGCCCATACTCTCTTGCAACATCAGAGGAATCACAGGAGCGTTGCCGGCCTTTAAGGAAGGTGTACGCGCTTTTTTTGAAGGTACCCATGTCGTATCGTCCCGGAAACACCGCACAAGGAAGTTCATTCTACAGCTTTGTAGTACGAGGAAGAAAGCTCCTTGTAAACCGCATTGTGGAGGACCGCCACACATCCAGATGGTGAGGATGATATCCTAACTTGTGGCGTGTCGTGCGAAGGTGGAATTTGGCGGCAGGAATAAGGTAAAACAGCTCTTCGGAACACTCCCCGTGATAAATGCGGTAGAAGACACACAATGAAGCGACGTCTCTACGCAACGCCAAGTGATCCAGCCTTTCACAGAGTACTGGGTCCCCGACAATTCGCGCTGCTCTGCGTTGCACGCGGTCAAATAGATCTAGCTGAAACTGGGGTGCGCCAGACCAGAGATGACAGCAATACTCCATGTGTGGCCGGACCTGCGCTTTGTACAGCGCTAGAATGTGGGCCGGCTTGAAGTATTGCCGTGCTCTATTAATGACGCCCAGTTTCTTTGAAGCCAATTTGGCTTTGCCCTCCAGATGGCCACGGAATTGGCAATCGCTCGAGATTTCGAGACCCAGTATTCCGATACTAGGCGAGGCTTTTAGGGAAGTGTTGTCCAAGAGCGGTGATGCGACAAATGGGGTTTTTTTAGTGGTAAACGCGCAAACTTGAGTCTTCTGGGGTTTAAATTGGACAAGGTTCAATTTACCCCATTCCGCGACCTTCTCAAGAGAGGACTCGATAGAAGACACAAGTTTCTCCCGGCACTGGTCGACGATTTCCCGAGAGAGACGTGCATGGCCCATGTATATGGCATCACCAGTGCTGTCATCTGCATAGCAATGAATGTTGGAGGTGTCCAACATATCATTGATATGCAGAAGAAACAGCGTAGGAGATAGCACACAGCCTTGGGGCACTCCAGCATTCACGGGCTTCGGGTTCGAGCAATGTCCGTCGACAACGACCTGTATGCTGCGCCCAGTGAGGAAGCTGGAGGTCCACTTGCACAAACTCTGGGGAAGCCCAAATGATGGAAGTTTAGAGAGGAGCGCCTCGGGGAGGGATTCTCCGACTCTGGTAGAGCCGGTTCCCTCCTGGGGTACTATCTCTTTAGGGACCGCATTCATAATCTTTGTTGGGGATGGGGGAGGAATGGCCTCCGGTCCTCGACACTAACCTATGCGAAACATAGCGGCACTAGGCCGCTACTTCACGCCGGTATTCTGTGCGAGTGTGGTAATTAACCCGGACGAGTCTGGCCCGATTGTGCTGACGTCAAAAGACGGCTGCGTGACTCTCCAACTTCTGATATGGATAATATTTCAATTAATTTAAATAACTGTTGTTAATGTTCACCAGCGGGAGGCTCCTTTGCACAGGATGCCGGCTAGATTATGGGTTCCATAATGGCGCCTATTTCGGCCGTGAAGCAGCAATGTGTAAGCATTACTGTGTTTCAGTCTGAAGGGCGCCGCAGCTAGTGAAATTACTGGGCAAATGAGACTTGACATCTTATGTCTCAAGGGAACGAGCACAGTTGTAGTGCCGCTTTTTGGATTTTTCAAACATCCTGAGCGGCACTGCATTGTATATTTGCTGGGCATATCAATTACCAACATCTGAACGTCAAGCTCGTCTCGTAACTTATTTAAAAAAAATATAATATAAAATGTATATTGGCACAGGTCAGCACTGGTCTATGATATCCTGAGAGTGATCTTCATGGCTGATGTTTACGATATCTTTACTTCTATCGCTGGCATAGCAGTACATGTAAGAGGCATCGCACATCGTGTTAGGAGTCGGCATTGTTATAGTAAAAGATTTTTTAGTCAAAGATTTAATACCGAGGAGAGCTGCCAGAGAATCAAAAATGTATTTAATATAAGTATTCAAATTCAAATATTTTTATTCTAAATAGGATGTGATATCACTAATTGAAAGTCAAAAACTACCACCCATTCCAAAAAGTATGCCTCAGACCTGAGAAGAACGTGCGCAACAAAATCAGCGGACTTCTTTTTTTTTTCATAAAAAATATGGTTACAAAATAATTACGAACAATCAAACTTATTATTTAATAGCCTGAGGGCTCCATTCTCAATCTGTGGTATCATTATAAAAGTCATTAAAGCTATAGTAACCTTCACCACACAATCGTTTTTTAACAATTCTTTAGCATTTCGAAATACATCTGTATTAAACTATTTCTAGGATCTTCTTGTAAAAGTTTATACATCGCCCCACAAAAGACTTACTTACTCGACTTAGCCGAGTAGTAGGCATTATACGTTTATGTCTGTTCCTGGAGTTTACATTATGGCTATGACAGTTTCTAGCAAATGCACTTATGTGCCTATGTACATACATAATATTATCAAGAATATATTGAGAAGCAACAGTCAAGATGTTAATTTCTTTAAATTTTGCTCTCAATAAGTAGTAATAAATTAATTTCTTAAAGGCTACTAAAGCTCGACTCCATTTGCATAATTTGCGAAGCTTTTTTCCATTGTCCATGTCTGAACGTTAAAATAATGGAATCTTCTCCAATGCCTCGACAGCATAAGAAAAGATTAGTTTTGATGCCAAGAATTTGACTTAAGAAGTTCTTAACTTCAATACTGAGATCTAATTGTTAAACTTTAAATTAAAGGGAGAAAGTTTATTTATTCTATATTTGTTTTAAGATATTATTATTGGTCTCTACTATACTAAATAGGCTGTTGCGTCAATACAACACTATAATTTCAAACAAGCGACATATAGATGTTTTTGGAGATACAGTAGCAGAATTTACGAGGAACCTGACTCTCTGATTAGTAAAATGTAATGACCTATTGAAGTGACTGTATTGTAGCTTGTAATGATTTGTGGAATTAATTTATCTTTTTATATTGTTTTGACATGTTAGCGTTATAGGACTTCAATTTACTTTTATATAATTAAGAACTATATTGTTTGTATGTTTATGTGCATGATGTGTTCACCTGTAATTGCAGGAACACGATTTTTGGACTTTATGTTAAAATCTTATGAATTGACATGTGTATTCTGTGTTGGTGGACCTTGAATAAATAAATAAATACTCCTCTACTTTTATCAGTCATTTATACAGCCATGATCACAAATTTATGTAGGAAATCTGTTTTACTTTGGACTGATGTATTTTTTTATATTTGACGAACTGTACTCAAACCATTTTTGCATATTTTGAAAAGTCAATTAATTGAATATTCACCACCAAAATTGGTAAACATTTTGCATATTCTCAGGTTTAACTTTATACCAAGTTTATTGATAAGGTCATCAGAATTAATGCATTGCGTCTATTTCAAGATATTATAAAGATGTTCAATGTAATCCATTTCGATCAATATTTTTAACCAGGGCTAAGACACAGTGTTCAATAAAAATATTAGTTGGAGACTTAGTCTACTTTTATTATTTCGCATTATCATTCCAATTTTTTAAGCATAACATTAAGATTTATAAAGCGATTTTTATACCCTTAATGGAATATTATTCCAAATTTTTTTAGTTAAATTAGGCATTTAATGTGAAAAAAAGTTTCACAATTACCGTGGTTTTATAAAACCACACAATCCTTTTTTTAAATATTTATATGGTCACTATATGATGTTGCTAGCTTAGCTAACTACGTATTTAGGTCTTAAGGTATTAGCAACTCAAGAAAGAAGGATTAAGTTGGGACTGAATAAATTAATTGACTTGGTACTACATAACATACCATTTAAGATTATGATTTGAATATGACTGTTATGGGGCTTAAAAAAGTTAAACCAAAACTGTAAAAAAGCGATAAATCGTAGTTGTATCGAAGGAACCCCAAAGCAGATTTAACATTGTAATAGAATCATAAAACTTGTTCGCAAGATGGGAGATTCAGAGCACGTACAGAGCAGGTAGGTATAACATACTGTATGTAGGGTTGCCATGTAGGTAAATTGGTTGGCATGTTATTTATATTCCGTGGCTCTGTTATTTGTGGTAAATGTGTGCAATATCGTTGTTTTAAGGCATTATTTCAAGGCTGTGTGTTGTGTCCTATGCTGTCTTTTATGCCTTTCAATTATATATTACCTGTCATAAATTTAATGTGTCGACAAAGAAAATTTATTTACTTAGGCATTACTTTATGGAAGTCCTTGATTATCCAAATGTAGTGAGTTTTCTTGAGAGTAAGTTCCTCTAAGAGTTGTATTTAATCAATTCGATGTTGACTCGCCAAATTCGCAAAAAGAAAGTGCAGACTCGTGCCAGAATTTGGCGAGTCAACATCTCCTGAGGATAACTCGCGAAACAATTTTCCAATCGATTAAAAGACGAAACATAATGGAATTTACACTCAAGAAAACAAACTCAAGACAGCAAACGTCGGAAATATGCCGGTGTTACATCTTTGTGCCGTTTGGTATCGAGACAATTGGCCCGTGGGGCCCAGAGGCGCGGAGAATGTACAAAGTACTATCTACGTGCTTCAATAGGGCTACGGGCAACCCAAGAACTGGCAGCTATTTCGGTCAACGGATCAGCCTCACTATCCAACGAGGAAATGCTGCCAGTATTCTTGATACGCTTCCCCGTAATGATAGTTTTAATTTAATGTATTCATAGTATTTATTGTACGATAAATATTTGTAAGATTTGTTTTGTTTTGATAAATAAATATCCAGAAAACACAACAATTGAAGGTTTTGAAAAATTCAAAAGAATTGCTAAGAATGTTTTTGTGGTAAAAGTTACTATAGCGACCGGCCCTACCTGAATATCAATATAAGTGCTGATCTGATAGGAGATAGTCCTCTTTTCCTTACTAACATTTTACGGAGGAGGACAATAGAGAGTACGGGTCACCTGAAGTTAAATGATCACCTCTGGCTACATTCTCCTGCAAACACTCACGAGAGCGTTGCCTTCTAGAAAAATCGACGCGCATTTTCGAAGGTACCCTTAACGTATCGTCCTGGAAACAATCCACAAGTAAGCTCAAACATTTAGGTTCATGTACAAACGACTAGTGGGAGGCTCCTTTGCACAGTATGCCGGCTAGATTATGGGTACCAAAACGGCGCCTTTTGCTGCCGTGAAGCAATAATGTGTAAACGTTATTGTGTTTCGGTCCGAAGGGCACCGTAGCTAGTAAAATTACTGGGCAAATGAGACGTGACATCTTATGTCTTAACGTGACGAGCGCAATTGTAGAGCCACTCAGAATTTTTGGGGTTTTTTAAGAATCCTGGGCGGCATTGCATTGTAACTAGCAGGGCGTATCAATTACCATCAAGAAAACGTCCTGTTCGTCTGGGCAAATGAGACGTGACATCTTATGTCTTAACGTGACGAGCGCAATTGTAGAGCCACTCAGAATTTTTGGGGTTTATTAAGAATCCTGGGCGGCATTGCATTGTAACTGGCAGGGCGTATCAATTACCATCAAGAAAACGTCCTGTTCGTCTTTTCTCATATTTTCATAAAAAAAAGAAAACTTCTCGCCTCAATCGATTTCAATTACTGATTAAAGGAAGAATATTCACAATCTGTACAATTGAACAGCCCAGTACTGGTTTAAGAGTGTATTTAAGTTTACCAAACTGATTGAGTTTACTTTACAAACAGATATTGTTGGGTTTGTGCGATACAAATTGATTTTAATTATTGTGTCAGTCTTATCTTTTAGAGTTGTATTATCTCCGTTCTTTGAATATAAGCCCTGACTGCCTGGTATAGTATCAGAATACTGGGTTTCGAAATATCTAGCAATTTCTAACTCCGTGATCAACTGGAAGGAAAAGCTGAAACATCTTCTAAGTAACTGGTGGTTATCAATAGAGTGAGTCACTTTTTTATGACAATAAGGGACGAGGCGTTCAGCTGATGGTTATTGATACGCCCTGCCCATTTAATGCATTGCCACCCAGGATTCTTGAAAAAACTAAAAAGCGTGAGCTGCACCACAATTGCGCTCGTTACCTTGAGACATAAGATGTTATGTCTCATTTGCCCAGTAATTACACAAGCTACGGCCCTTCAGACTGAAACACAGTAATGTTAACACGTTACTGCTTCACGGCAGAAAAAGGCGCCGTTGTTATACCCATAATAATACCCTAGGCGGCATCCTGTGCAAAGGAACCTCCCACTGGTAATCTACTCCCACTACATCTAGCCGGCACATTGTAGCGCATACATGCATATGCTGCAAGCCCGGCTACATCGTACGGAGTATAGTTATCATCTTTGGTCTACTGGACTCCAGTTTCAGCTGGAACCATTTGATTAGATACAGCACAGAGCTGCCCAATTAGTTAGGCCCGGTTTCCACCAAAGCGGAGAGGAGAGGAGATTATCCGCGAAGCAGTCAGGTTATTTCCACCATAGCGGAGATGAGACGTGAGCTCTGCATAGCGGAGATGTGAGCTGTAAGAGTTCAAAGTGAGTCAACTGATATCTACGAAAGGAAGACGTCCTCTTTTTTTTTAAGTTAAAATACGTCGCTAAGCTACAAAAGACATTGGGTGATCCGGAAAGCAGAAGACCCCGGTTTGAATCCAGATTTCCTAGTAGTTTTTTTTTTGTTCAAGTTTTGTACATTCTTAAAAATCCGAGCAAGCCTCGGTCGTCTGTCTTTATTGCGAATAAGAGTAATTTACACGTGTTGAACATATACGAGAACACATAAGCAGCCAAACTCTGCTTAATTACAGCATGCAACATTATAGAGCATATTTCTATAATAATCAGCTAAAATGTCTAATGTTCTTAATATTATTATAATTATCTATCTCTTTAATATATAAAAATGAATTGCTGTTCCTTAGTCTCGGTAAAACTCGAGAACGGTTGGACCGATTTGGCTAATTTTGGTCTTGAATTATTTGTGGAAGTCCAGAGAAGGTTTAAAAATAAATATGAAAATGCTCGGAATTAAATAAAAACAACAATTTTGTTTTCCTTTGATGTGTACCCCGTCGTTTAGAAATCGAATTGAATGAATAGTTTAAAATGAATAAGTAATTGGAATATTTATATCTTTCTAACTTTCTCAGGAGGTAAAAAAGTAACTTAATCGTAGTTAATAGTTGGTAGATCAACTACAGTTGTTAACTATCTATCAAATCATTTTTATGTAGATTGATAAATCTTAAGTTTTGTCACAAATTATATTTATGAACGATTAGAATCCATTTTCTATGTCGATCGATACTTTAGACACTTTTACCAGTGGGAGGCTCCTTTACACAGGATGCCGGCTAGATTATGGGTACCACAACGGCGCCTACTTCTGCCGTGAATCAGTAATGTGTAATCATTAATGTGTTTCGGTCTGAAAGGCGCCGTAGGGGCAAATCAGACTTAACATCTTATGTCTCAAGGTCTGTGTCACGTCTGTCATCTTATGTGTCACGGCTGTCATCAGCTGACCGTCCTGCTCGTCTCGTCCCTTATTTTCATAAAAAAAAATTCAGTAAAACGAATTCATTTCAACAGATGTGTCTGTAGGTATAATGACATTCTACAAAATCTAATATATAAAATTCTCGTGTCCCGGTCTTTGTTACCAAACTCCTCCGAAACGGCTGAACCGATTCTTATGAAATTTTGTGTGCATATCGAGTAGGTCTGAGAATCGGCCAATATCAATTTTGCATACCCCTAAATAAGACCCCTATATTATATTTTTATTTTATTGACATTTTTTTTTTATTTTATTATGATTCAGCATTGAAAAATACATACTACTTCAAATTTTCAACTCTCTTCGATTAACACCTATTTTTTTATCACGTTTTTTTATAGTATTCTGTTCCATTCTCAGATCCGCAATAGGGTTACAAAATGGCAATCGAATACAATAATCGTACTACGATAAATTTCATGTACGATATATTTGGTAGATCTGAGAATCGGTAGTCATCTATTTCTTAAGCCCCATAATTTTTTATTATAGAAAATCTTTTTTTTTTTTACTTTATATGGCAACACAACGTTTGCTGGGTCAGCTAGTAATAATATAAAATTACTTCTTTTAATTAATAACATAACATAAATGAATTATAGGTCTAAATTATGGGAAACGTATTTCTATGTGTTTTCACCTAGGGACGACAATACTACAGTTAAAAAAACTACAGATAAATTTTATCGGATAGTCAAAAAAAGCAGATTGTTTTATAGCAAAATAAATTTGAAAGCAAAGAGAGGTTCGGTGAGGTGTAATAGTAATAGAACCAGTTGAAACATTTCCTTTATAAACAGATAAATTAGTTTTCCCGCTTCAGTCCGAAGTAGACTGAATTTTTAATTACACAGCTCAAGTTTTCCACTTAACGCCTCCGACTGTGATATCAGAGTAAATATAGTTACATTTGCAATTTATATCATCTTATTTTACTTGAAAATCAATTTACGTATACCATGTGCTTCTTTTGACATATTTAGGTATATAGATATCTTATTAACCGTTCGCATTTTATAATGTAATCTATATATATATAAAAGAAAGTCGTGTTAGTTACACTATTTATAACTCAAGAACGGCTTTACCGATATGGCTGAAAATTGGTGAGGAGGTAGCTTAGAGCCAGGAGACGGACATAGGATATAATAAGTCATAAAATATGAAAAAAATTACGAAAAAATATTATTATTAAAAAAATATTTTCTGATACATTTTGTATGGATTGACATTTTGATGACATCTCGAGAATAGAAAGAATTCAATAAAGTTTTTTGTTAGTTTCACGCTGCATGAGTTATAAAATACAACTGACAGTGCACGTCATGTTATTCAAGTTGACCAGTTGGCGTGTTTGTTTCGAGTTTCTATTAGCTTATTGTGCCGATATTATCATTAACAATGTCACGACCAAGACGATCAAATTATTCCCGACAAAGACGTAATGCTAGGATTCGAAATATTGCGAATGAGAGGACTGAAGAAGAACAAGAAATTGCAGGTGAAAAGAACCGCGTTAGTATGGATCGTCTTCGTGCTATGAATCACAAGAGCAAAGCGTAGCAGCCCGTAAAACGGATCGGCTGGCAATACGAAATCGTCTAGTAAAACCTCAGAGATCAACAACTTATAGATAATTTTCGACGCACAAGAAGAAGTGTATGAAGTACTAATTTGAATCGAGCAGCGTTTCGATACGATTGCAGTACTTATACTGTACTGTAGTACTGCTTGCATACTAGCTTTCGCATTGGGCCGATGGACGTTGCTTGCGAGTATTCTGCGGAGAAACGCAAGAATTGTGCTGACATGTTCTAGAAAACACTCAAAAATACAATGTTTGTTTCCAAATCACCTCATTTGGGGCAGACATCTAAGAACGAGGATTTAATCCGACATTCAAGGTATTTATTTATTTACATACTTACACACAATACAGTAAAAGAATACCATACGTACTATACTTATTCCTATGTATTGTGTATGCTAATTCTAAAAAAAGTGTTAATAAATCAGTAATAAGGGTTTTGCTTTTGATATTGTAGATATAAGGACAGATTCACCATCGTATTGGATCACTGCAACCTCTCGAAGATGCACAGCTCAAATTTTTACAATTATACTTCATGGGCAACATGGACAAATAACTTGATCGATGTCAAGAGATCAATGCAGCAATGATAATAGCAATTCTTCAGATCTGCAGCAACTACTTAATGAACATTTTGCATGACGAGTTAGCCCGCAAATCTTTAATTTCCGATCCATCTCGCATGCGCCCTGATCATTCAAATCTTAAGGCCAATCCTTGAAAGTTTGTGGTATGAATCAAGACAATCCATTTCCGAAGTTCAATATATATATATATATATAAGAGATTTCCACGTATATAGACACTCATCACGATATCTCTGGAACCACTAGAGCTAAAGACTTGAAATTTGGTAGGAATATTCTTTTCACCGAGTAGAGTTCAGCTAATTCGGATTTTCCAAAATTCCATCCGCAAGAGGTTTTTTTTATTATGAACAGAAGAACGTCTGTCGGGTCAGCTAGTATATAATGAAAATAGTCTTTGTTTGAGGCTCTTTCAAGCCTAAACTACAGATCGTATCGACATGAAACTACCACCGTTCGATGCGAAATTTATCCTAGATGATTTATAGCAACTTATTTCGGATTCCAACTTTCCTTCCTTTTTAAATTCGCATAGCAAAGCGGGCGGGAATAATTGCTGCTTCCTTCGCTGAATAATTGAACGAAATTATGCCTTACGCTTTTTTAATAGCAAAGTTTGAAGTACCAACATTAGTTACGTTGTTATATATAAAGTTATATACGGAATTATATACACAAGTTCGTTAAAGTTTATTCTAAATAGTAATTAAAAGATACACAGATAGATACATTTTAACTAACATCTAAGTATCTTTAACCTAACAGCTTTATCAATAATAATCCAAATGCTTAATCTTTTCGTAAGTGTTAATTTCACCAAATTAAGTAAAATATTATGTATTTTCACCAAATAACACCTAATGAAATAAATTTTCTGCATATAATATTAAACTTTAATTATTATAATATTTTTAATTAATAGTGTAATAATAGTGTATCACAATAGATAGTCAAAGACAAGATAAAGCCAAAAAAATCTTTATTCACTGTAAAACTTTATAAGTTATTTAGTGCAAGTCAGGATGAAGTACAAAAGTAACAATAGCATTAAAATGGGTATAACAATATTCATTAACAAAATTTAGAATATTAATTCCAACTATCTTTATCATTCGAAATATAATCTTTCACATTATAATAGGCCTTAGATGTTAATTTATTTTTTACGATACATTTAAATTTTTAAATACTTAATAATTTTAATATCATAAGGGAGTTTATTATAAAATATAACACAATCCACTTTAAAAGATTTAGCAATTTTACGGATCCTAGTTGATGGAATTGTGAGTTTATGTTTGTTTCGAGTATTGACATTATGTACATCACTATTCTTTTTAAATTGGCTATAATATGTTTATGAGCGTATAGGACGTTCTCGTATATGTACTGGCAGTGTACTGTCATAATATTAATTTCACTAAACTTTTCTCTCAATTATAATCTCAATTATAATAATTATTAATATAACGGGTATTACCGATATTAAATTACCTATAAGTATATAAATAATAAAACAAAAAAATTGGTATTTCCTTTAATTATTAGCAATATATTTCTTTGCAAAGATTTGATCCTTTTCAGCAACAGAGTTCATTGGTTCAATAATACAGGATGTTTTTTTGCTTTGAAAAATCATTCCGGTTGATTTCCGTCAAAAGTTCCAAATATTAAAAAAAAACTAAATATGCAGTTTTGGTTTCTTATCAATCGAGGGCATGACTCATTTCACGACTTTCCTCTAAGTCTCGTAGTTTCCGTCTTGGCCATCACCGTCCTTCTCAAAAAACCACCCTGTATATTTGAATCCAATATTTCAAACGAATTGCATGGTACACAATCTTGAAAAATATTTCCGGAATTTTAAAATATCTTAAACACATTTAAAATATCTTACGATATTGGCCGTAAAAGTAAATAACCACCCTGAATTAATTGAAAACACAGCGGAAGGGTTTCTGTTTTGAGGTTGAACTTTAATTGGCAATTTATGAAACATTCCTCAATGATCAAATTAAGAAAGCTATTGTCATGTTATTTATAAGTAATTAAGAAATGAAAATTGTAACTGTGCAGGGAAATGGTCCTCGTAATGGTAATATTCTGCGCAAAAATATGATTAAGAATATTTATTTCCTTAGTATTAAATTAAATAGAAAGCTCTTCGTTTGAAATCAATATCATGAAGAATCTTTCAGCAAAGAGGATGTAACTACTACGTAATAAGAGGAGGGACTGTCTTACTAAAAATTGAAATTTAGTTTAGTTTAAAACATGCAGTGATTTGACATAAGTTTAAAATAAATAACAAATATGGCGACAATGCATAATCCAGCTAAATTTGAAAGTGAACAGTTACTTAAAACGTAGTAGATTTCGGCTATCTCCGCTTTTTACAAGATTATAGCCGTCATTTGTCAATCCATCAATCACTGCATGTTTCATACAATCGCTTTTTTCTTAGAGAGTTTCGCTGAGCTGACTTTTAGTAACATTATCGTTTATGCTTAAACACAAGCAATCAGTTATAATAATTGGACAAAGTTCCTGAAAAACGTTCCAAGCCACAAACATCACATTTTAAGCAATTCGTGTTTAAAGTTTAATAAATATTAGTGTATTCCATCATCACGTGACCAGTTTTGTGTTCTTAACTCAATTTCGACACGATTGTGGTTTGTAACGTTTTTTTTGAGTTATAACTATTAACTAAAAATTTCTTACTAAATGTTTAAAATGTAAAGTTGAAACAGTAACCAGGCAGCTTAACGCTGCGCTAGAGTTAAACGTACAATACCCGTTCAACAAAATGTGAGAATCAGGGGAAAACTCTTAAGACCCACAAAAAGGAAAACTGGCCGGTATAGATTGAATATTGGTAAGACAAAAAAAAACGCGTTTCACTCGGGGAGTGCCGGCAGAAGTGAAAACTTAAACATTAAAGCTGTTATAACTTATGAATAGTTTGGAATGGTTATGTAATAATTTCGCACGAATTGCTTTATTTGTCAGCATATAAGTACTTTATGTGGTTAAATACATTATTCATTTTCTGCATTTTACATTAAAAAGGTTATCTCTCAGAAAGATAAACTTTCATTCATAATTTCAACGACTGTCTTACGAATTTTCGAAATGGAACTAGATTTTGTAGAGGCGGGGAGAATGTACAAAGTACTATCTTCTCGTCTCAAAAGGGCTACTGGCAACCCAAGCGCTGGCAACTATTTCGGTCAACGGATCATCCTAGATATCCAACGCAGAAATGCTGCCAGTATTCTTGGTACGCTTCCATGTAATGATAGTTTTAATTAATCTAATCATAGTATTGTAAATGTAGTTATAAGATTTGTTTTGTTTGAACAAATTATCAGTCGATTTTTGTATTAATATAATAATACTATGCATTAATTTAAATATTATGGTATTATGTAAATATTAAATTTATTAGACATGTACTGCTGCTCATACGAAATCATTACAAAAGTAGATTTTTACTCCGTGGTTTTTAATTAATATAGACCCAATTTAATATGTATCTGTATGTTTGGAGTTGGTATTATTTTTACAATCTTATTTTAATCAAAATATTCTTCATCAAACTTATCCCCATACCTGTAGTTTACTTTCAAACTGTAGTTAAATGTAAAATGGTGCAACCTCGGGTGTTTAAGAAGTCGATTAACAGAGTAACCTAGAAACAAATATCGTTAAAGTTTAATTGTAGTTAGAGCACAATCTACCGGACAATTTACTTAACACTGATTAATTGTTGGTACTTGACTTTACTTAATTTCCCGTGACAGTCGGGTTTCAAGTATTTCAATGGGTTTTGTGTAACGCCTGAAAGTGTTGTAAACAACATTTGCTGATAAGATGAAAGTATAATTTTACCGAAACTAGCAGAGAAAAACTGTTTAGTAATTTTAAACGCAAACAATTTGCTGCGAGAAAGTTATGAAATAATTATGAAAATGCCATTGTGTATGAAAAAATTTAAGCGAAATTTTTTTTGTATTTTTTATTTGTATTAATCGAAGTAATCACCCATTCAATCAGTGCATCTTTGCCAACACAGTGGCAGTTTTTTGATGCCCTTCTTAAAGAAATCAGCTGGACGGGAGGCAACAAATTCTTCAAAGGCATTTTTTACTGCCTCTCGGATATTGAATATTTTTCTCGCCAAGAAGTTATCCAAATTCTGGAAAAACTTGTAGTCTGTAGGCGCAAGGTCTGGTCAGTAGAGCAGATAACGTAGAACTTCCAACCCCAATTCTTGCAAGTTGGAGACCGTCTGCTGTGCAGTACGAGTATGAGGTCACGCGTTGTCGTGCAGGTGCAGCAGAGACTAACAATTGACCAATGCTGGTTGGGGATGCTCCAGAATCTTGTGTTCAGTTCTTCACAGTACACATCTGCAGTAATACTCACCCCATTTGGTAAGAAGCTATGATAAAACACACCTGCGCTAGACCACCACACAGTGACCTTCACTTTTCTAGGGGTAAGTTTAAGTGGGTTCATCGGTTCACCAGATGTTAAGTAATCACCGCCGCCCCCATTCTCTTGCAACACCAGAGGGCGTTGCCGGCCTATTTCAAAAGGCATACGCACTTTTTTTAAAGGTACCCGTGTCCTATCCTCGTAATACAAGGAAGCTCAGCTTGTTTGTACGTGAAAGAAAGCTCCATGAAAACCGCACTGTGGAGGAATGCCACTCATTCAGATGGTGAGGATCTCAACCAACCACCAAGTACCAATATGTATTTGGTTCTTGAATTGATGCACGATTATTCGACGTTTTGTTAACGGCCGTTCCCAATATTCAGTCTATCTTAAGATAAAAATCTTGACTACCGTTGACTTTTCTGTCCCAATAAACTTATCGACGGTAACTGACCTTATCCTTACACGATGTCTGTCAATGGGACGACGTATAGCTTACCAGCAATAAAAGTTAAGGCGATAAAAATGACTTATCGGGTATATTGGGACAGCTTAAGATTATTGACAGCTAATTAAAGGTAGTAATTTATCTCTATCTGTAGATAGTTTATTGGGAACGGCTGAGTCGACAACGCTCTTGTTATTCTTCTGATGTATATATAAAAGAGTATGGGCCACTATGATCACATTCCATCAGGTGACACCTATGTATCCTCCTGTACCATAAAAACATATCAAAAGGCATAAAGGAACATAGAAAGGCACTTATTTTCTCAAAATTGATTCGTTTAGAATTCTTTTTAAAGTCATTTCTAACACTATCGCCGCCTTTGAAACAAATCGGCGCTCTGAGAGAGAAGAAGCGGCGCAAGAAACTCTCTCAGCATTCATATAATATATTACAATATATTTACTTAAACATAGATACATATAAACATACATGACTCGGAATATTAATTAATAATAATTAATTAACTAATAAAAATTACAATAATGTACTATCATTGTTATTGCGATAAAATAATTATAATCTTGTCCCAGGCTGTCTGATCACTTAGATATTCAGCTGTGGAGTAGTAGGATTTACGACGGAGCCAATTTTTAATAAAACATTTAAATTTATTTTTAGATAATTCTGGAACATTGTCTGAGACTTTATTTTAAAAGTGTATAGATTTACCCTTCAAGCTATTATGTATGGTATGAAGCCTACTAGAATTTAGAAAAAACAAATTATACTAAATAATAAAATATAGGTAAGCAATAGAAAAAATAACAAACCAAGATTTTTAATTCTTTTATGAAAATAAGAGACGAGACGAGCAGGCCGTTCAGCTGGTGTTAATTGATACGCCTTGCTTATTACAATGCAGTGCCGCTCAGGATTATTGAAAAACCCAAAAATTCTGAGCTGCACTACAAATGTGCTCGTCACCTTGAGGCATAAAATGCTAAGTCTCATTTGCCCAGTAATTTCACTAGCTACGGCGCGCTTCAGACCGTAGACACAGTAATGCTTACACATTACTGTTTCACGTCAGAATTAGGCGGCGTTGTGGTACCCATAATCTAGCCGGCATCCTGTGCAAAGGGGCCTCCAACAGGTAAACACTCCCACTGATTATAACGAAATATCTATTATGAGGGATAGTTTAAAATCATTTCTCTGTCATGAAAAGCACACAGCATAAAATTATCAACACTTTATAAAATATTCAGCATTGATCAATTTATTTTGGATGAAAGGCCGTGATTGAAATGTGCTTGGTTGATAATTTATTTTAATAACAACTTCGGCTGAGCTGTGTGAAGAGAATGTCATTGTTGTTATTTACGTGGAATATTAATGTGGTGAATTAATTTTGTCCTAACGGGACTCATTTTTACATTTTGTGTTCAATAAATAATATAGGTAATAAGACTAATCTTCTTATAGTAAATTTTGAATAGTTTAAATGATAAAGGGTAACGATGTATTGTTTATTTTCTAGATTCCTTGCAATGAACTGAATTTCTTGTGTTTTATCGTATTTAATTCAAATGCATTGGGGTGTGATGGAATTTCATGAATCATGTTGAAGTTATCTCTACCGTACACAAGTAATATTATAACAGCTTTAATCAGTCTCTCCATGTCAACTTTTCCATCTGCCTAGCGTAAATCTCTAATAACTCCGATCCAAAACTAAAAAATCCATCTTCTTTTAAGGACCTCAGGCCGATAAGTATTTTACCATGTATATCAAAAGTCCTAGAAAAAGTAATCTGTGAACAGCTCAAAGGATTCTTAGAAAAAAATGATCTAGTTCCACAGTGACAATCTGGCTTTAGGAAACATAGGAGCACGACTTCTGCATTACTAGATGTGGTTGATAAAGTTATTGAAGCCGAGGATAGAGGAGAGTGTACTATTTCAATTTTATTAGACTTTTCCCGGGCTTTTAACTCAATAAACCACGAACTACTCTTAGAAAAACTATCTTTTTACAGTTTGAAACCTGAGACTAGATGTTGGTTTAAAACTTTTCTTTGTAATTGTTCACAGGTTGTCAACATTAGGTGTGAAAATAGTCTTAGCACTAGCATCTCTCGTTGCGCCCATGTTTGTAGAGGTGTTCCACTCCAAGGTTACACTCCAGAGTGCCGGCAGAAGTGAAAACTTGAACATTAACGTTATGCATTTTTGAATATTTTGAAATGGTTAGGGAATAATTTCGCAACGAATTGCTTTATTTATCAGTATTATCAGATTAATTATTTATTATGTTATCGTACACAAAAATGACAATTTATATTACATAAAACATTTAACACTTCCGATCAATTCCAATTACTTATCATCAAAAATTATATCTCTCAGAAAAACAAACTTTCATCCAAAATTTCAACGACTGTCTTACGAATTTTCAATCAGGTCACGTGTCCTGACGCGAGTTTAACATTTTATATCAATCCCAAGAAAAGTGTACAACGCCGCTAAAGAAGTTTTCACTTCAAAATATCTTTTAAAAATATAGTACAATAAGTCCATGTAGTATTAAATACGGAAAAAAATTGGTAAGGTTAAAAAAATATTTCATGAACATTTACAGCTTGTAAATCAAATACAATTGTATACGTAGGGTAAGTAATATGCCATTAATTTGTTACTCTTAATGAACGTTGAATTTCTGGGGATTGGATAAATATTGACTTGAGAGCATTTAGAAGGGGTTGTCGTTTACAAAGCTGTCGACGAGACGCTGGTGTTCGAATGACGTTTGGAATCACTTCTACAATAGCTGCAATGAAAACACTTCTAGAATATCTCTGCCTCTCATTTCATTAAATTACATTTAACAGAGAACTTGGGAAAAGAAACATTGTTTTATAATTTATGCAACATTGATGTTTGAACAGTTAACTACAATAATTTAAATCATTTCAAAGATAGATTACATTTAAATTCCTTAAAATATTCCAGAAATCTTAGAATTAAATGAAATTAGACATTCCACACAAGTGCTACAAAATCGTGAAGTAATTTGCATAATTTGCTAAGCCTCAAACTTGATCTAGTAATCATGAAGAATATAATTTATATAACGTTAAAGGCTCTTCACGACTAAGCATTATTTTTGGCCATACACTTGTTTTATTTTTGGAAATCTACTTCAGTTTTTTTAAACAATTTATTTATATATCAATTGATAAGCAAGCTAGTTGCGCCGCAATTGTCTATATATTTTTCCTTCTATTATAAATTCTTTTTTTGGTCATTTTTGTTATGGACAATTATAGTGCAGATAGTTCCTGTAGAAATAAAGGGATACCTATAGACAAAAGATGCATTTGTATCTGATTGGCTATTCTAATGCCAGTTAACTCTTTCGCCGGCTAATAAGCAATTGTCACCGAGCACCGGTACAGTTCAAATTCAAATATTTTTATTCAAAATAGGATTCAAAATCACTTATTGAACGTCAATAACTACCACCCATTCAAAATAGACTGCCTCAGACCTGAGAAGAATGGGCGCAAGAAACTCAGAGGACTTTTTTATATACTTATAAAAATATGGATTGCAATGGTATATCGTACAATAAACATTTATAATTTAAGAGCCTGAGGGTGTTCGATTCATTCTCAGTCTGTAGTGTCATTAAGAAAATCGTTTATACTATAGCAACCTTTCCCACACAAACGTTTATTAACAATTCTGTTAAATTTCGTAACACATTTGTTTTGTACATTTTCTGGAATCATATTGTAGAAACATATACATCGCCCAATAAAAGACTTACTAACTCGACTTAACCGAGTATTAGGCATAACAATTTTATGTTTGTTCCTCGTGTTAAAGTTATGAATGTCACAGCTTCTAGAAAATTCCTCAATGTGCTTATGAATACATTTAGAATATTATCAAGAATATATTGAGAAGCAACAGTCAAAATATTTATTTCTTTAATTTTTTCTCGCGAGATTACCTCTCTTCTGCAGCACAAAGATGGTATTAATATCGGCCGCACCGCGCCATAACAATATACCATAGGACATAATACTATGAAAATAACTAAAGTATACTAGTCACGCCGTATCTATGTCAGTTAACTGTCTAATTTTTTTAACCGCATATGCTGCAGAACTAAGCCTAAGCCTAGCCAATCCTTCAATATGGGGGCCCCATTGCAATTTGGAATCAAGAGTAATGCCAAGAAATATAGTAGATTCCACCGGTTTTACCACCTATCCGTTTAATTAAATATTCCCATCTACATTTCGATATTTGGCGGGGTAAATTTCTTATACTTGGTTTTATGACTATTTAACAATAAGTTATTCGCGCTAAACCAGTACACGCTGTCAGAAAGAGCATTGTTTACTTCGACACATAAAACTTGGCTTCGTTTCACTTTAAATATTAGTGAAGTGTCATCCACAAACAAAACAAACAAACCTTGTGTTTTTTTCTTGTGGTAAGATAGATCATTTATATAAATTAGGAAGAGGAAGGGTCCAAGATTAGAAGTCCCTTGTGGAACCCCCATACCGAGAGGAGTCCCAAGAGATCTCCTGCCATTCACATCGACCCTCTGAATCCTATTATTTAAATATGAGATCAGAAGATCGAGCGCAGACCCTTTATACCATAGCGAGCATACCCTTTATAGTCGCACAGAATACCGGGGTGAAGTAGCGGCCTAGTACCGCTATGTTTCGCATAGGTTAGTGTCGAGGACCGGTGGCCATTCCCCCCCCCCCCCCTTCCGCAACAAAGATTATGAAAGCGGTCCCTAAAGAGATAGTACCCCAGGAGGGTACCGGGTCCACAGTGCGGTGTACAAGGAGCTTTCTTCCACGTACTACAAAGCTGTGGAATGAACTTCCTTGTGCGGTGTTTCCGGGACGATACGACATGGGTACCTTCAAAAAAGCGCGTACACCTTTCTTAAAGGCCGGCAACGCTCCTGTGATTCCACTGGTGTTGCAGAGATTGTGGGCGGCGGTGATCACTTAACAACAGGTGACCCGTACGCTCGTTTGTCCTCCTATTCCATAAAAAAATAAAAAGTGGCATAGCTTCCTGACCAGCGTTGACTGTTGAACACAATCAAGAGCCTTAGATAAATCACTCAGCTACCAAGTGCATTCTGTGATTCCTCCCAGGCCTCAAAAATATTCCTGATGAGTTCAACACCTAACATCCGTAGTCGAGCTTCCCCTAGTAAAGTCAAATTGTTTTATATGAATATAAATAGAATATGAAAATAAATAACTTAAGTGTTAAGGTGAGTAAGCATTTGGCTTAAATATTTTTCTCAAAAATTTTACTAAGGGTCGGCAACACCGAAACAGGACGATAGTTATTCGGGTCAGAAATGATTCTCGATTTAAATATTGGTGTAATTTTACTATATTTCAGAAGGTCAGGAAACAAAAAGATTAGTTTAATATTATAAAATTGAAAACTTTTTGGTTCGCTAAATTTGCTGCAACCAAGTAGACAAAATACATTATCCACAGGTAGAGATAGGTGTTTCAAACCGTAACCAATTGTAAGAACTATGTATTTGTAATATACCCAAAACCCGTTAACCAACAAAACAAAAACTATTTTCTTTCTTTCTATTATAAAACGTATTTGAATAACGCATACCGACACACCTCTTAAGCTGTTAGAAGAAACAGTGAAAATTGTTATTGTAGAACAACCATCGGGTTTAAAATAATACAAGGCTAATTGGGAGATTCCAAACACGCATAGAGGGGTATATTGAACAAAGTAAACAGTTGTAAGAATACCTCACACTGCCTTGTAGGTAAACTGTTATTTATGTTAGCCGGCTTGGTAATACGTGCCAAGCTTTCGGAAGTATGGTATTTGGTTTCACTCAAGAGTTTACAGCGTGTGATTGCGGTCCTGAAAGTTTATTTTAACTAATTTACCAAAACAACTGGTTAATGGATTAAATGTTCAAGTTGAGGAAAGCGGAGATTAAACAAGGGAGAATATTGTCATGGCATCGTGTATTTGATTGCAGTTTATTTACTGTCTTAAAATTAGGTCATCGTTACTAATTTTATATTGATTCATATTTTTTTTAACAACAGTTTAATAGAATAACATTTAATATCTAACTGTTGTGTGTACATATAAAATAATAAATAAATTTGGAAATATTTTTGAAGTCATAGGTAAGCTTTGTGAAAATATTTTATTCATTTCAATATATTTGAATTACATGAATAAAAAACACACTAAAATAAAAACAAACAACCGGCGTATGGGGGTTAAGGGAAAAAATATAAGCCCAAAAATCAAAATAGTAAAAGAGGTTAATCTTCCTGAGATGAAAGAGATATGTACCAGAAGACGAACGCTCATTAAAAATCATCGCTAGATCGATTTTTCATCAAACACAAGATATATTAAATATAATTAACTACAAGAATAGTTAATTTGTAGAAACTAAAAACTAATTATCTGAACTAATGCATATATCATCAAAATTCTATCATTTTTGAGCGCATATAGAACACGCAGACTTTAAAAAAGAAAAGGTATTCTATAGGTGTGAGAAAAAGGCGTTTGAGTGAAAATATATTAGGAGTGCATAGAGAGAGTTACGAAATGTTGTACAAAATTTACGTTTGAAAGCGTGTATCTTATTGAGTGAGACTTAAATTGATTTGACTTATGCTACGGAACAAAACGGAGAAAACAGGGGTCTCAAGGATATTCTAGAAGGCGATTAAGGGCTTTACGAATTTGAAAAGTCACGCTTCTGTTTTTCTGTCGTCGCTATGTTTTGCACATTAATATCAGGAGCCGTGGTTCTAGCCTCTCCAGTGGTTCTGGAAGAAAGAAGAGTACCGACTCTGCCAAAGTCGGAACACTAATTAAGACAACCGTGACACTGAGAATCACTCAAAATTTCGACACTCAGAACACTTGGTGATGTTTGATGAAGACGACAAGTGTTCTAGGGGTTTAACTGAATAGGTTTCATTTTACCCCATTGCTCCACCTACTTCATAGTGCTGTCGATAAAAATACTTACAGCGTGTTGTGGCACTGGTCAACAGAACCATGAGACCATGTAAGTCTAGCCATATTAAGTAAACAAACATATTATTGATTTATTTATTTAATTAAGGTACAAAAACGATTACAAAGTAAAACATATGAAATATAAAAATTTATAAATAAAGATCTTATCACTATAAAATTGTAAATCTAACTATTGCACACAGCGTTATATTATTTATATTCGCATTGAAAATATGTAAGTACAACTAATACTTGAGTTCTATGTTACTTAGTGCTTCTTAATTGTTATTTTAAAATTATACAAAGTTTGACAAAATATGTTGATTTCACAATTTTATTACTACTTAACTCGTTATATAATTGCCACATACGATGAAGTGGATTATTATATGCGACATTGTTGTAACAGTGCGGTATTGCAAAAATTGCAATTGTAGTTAAGTAAAATTGGCTTGCTTGCGAGTTATAAAGTGAACATCTGTTAATTAATCATTGCTGAAAGTCCCATGCACAATCATGTGTAGAATAACCATATCAGCAATTTCTCGCCTGCAATTAAGAGTTTGAAATGTAAAAAATACCAAGCGGTCCTCATACTCAGGTATGGCTCGTCTCAATCCCATTCTCATACTTAATTTTCTAATGAATCGCTTTTGAACTATTTCTATACTATCTTTGTCAGCTTTGTAAATGGGTGCCAAGACTTAGGAACAGTACTCAAGTTGCTGTTATAATTCGTATGATTTCTGTCTAACTTGTGAAATTGCCTCAATTCCTCGTAGACATCTTCTTAAGCAACGGGATACATAAAAAACTGATTAACTTTATCAAATCCAACAATATCAAGGTATTAAAAGAAATATATCGCATTGAGATTACATTGAGGCAGGAAGATCATTGAATTGTCTTAACATCAACAGATTAGTTGAATTCTCCAACAAATATTCTTGGTACTACGTCTTAGTACTAATTATCACATATTGTTAATAAATAACTTAACCTTAATATATATAAATCCAGTGTCGTGATGTTTGTTCCCAATGAATTCCTAAACTAATGAACGGATTGTAATGAGGATTACTTCATGGAGTGCAGTTTAGTTGATAGGATAGGATAGATTTTATTTCGATTTGGGACCAATATTTATTTTTATTTCCAATATTTGTTTTGTATGGACATATTTTCTATGAGAGAATTTATTGACGCACGGTTTGACAGTTCTACCAATGAGAATTTAAACGCTACGTTCAGTTCAGCTGTGAAACAATTTCATTATAACAACAGGGAACATATCTTACGAAATAATTCTTGATGCTATGAAATATTTTTGACAAATTCATAATAAACTGTATTTTATTTATTATGTACAGAACAGTCGGGGCAGATAGTAATGATAAAGATTAATGTGACTTATAACCCAAATAGAATCACAATAATAGTTATCAATCAATTTTCAACAACAATACCGGCACATATGTTCTCAATATGAGTGCAAACATGTAGAATTTTGTAAAGCATGTCAGCCTTTGTTGCTTAAATGATCTACTTATCGAATAATAGCTAGCTTCTTAACATACATACTGTCAATAATGGATAAAAGCGAACGAAATACTGACACCAATATCGATACTGTCCAAATAGTCAAATGGTTACATTGTCTAATTTTGGTAATTTTAGGCTATGTTCTGATATGCACTGCAAGCACTGCACAGTGCTATCACTGTAGAAAAATTCGTTCCGTTATGAACTGCCAGTACACTGCCGCAGTACCCTAGGGAAATATATGACGTCATAAGCCGCCGCCATATTCTACTGTGAGCACTGGCGTTTACGAGGTAAGGTACTCGCAGTACTTTTGATCACGTGATCAGTCAAAACCACTCGAGTGCCTAACGTTTTATAAACAATACTTTCAGTTTAATCCCAAATAATTTTAATTTGACAGAACTCCAGTACTACAACAGTTTTTTTTAATGAACTAGGAAACTTTAATACACTACTTGAATGCTGCGTCAAAAATGCGGCTGACAGTATACGGGATTGCGTTCCGTTTTAAATAGTAACAAATATAGCTTACTAAAAAGGAACGGCTTCACAGTATACTAAATTGACGTCACACTGTACAGTGGTCGCAGTGCATATCGGAACATACCCCTACTTTCCTTAATCTTTTATCGCAGTAGCTTCAAAGGATACTTAGAAAAGGTATTCGAGAAATAAATGTCCCCTATGCAGCGCTGGGAGTATTGTGTATCATCACTTCCAATATCCGTCAGTGCTTAAGGACTAAAGTATTCAATGCGTTTCTTGTTTTTTCTATTGTCAGTGATAGTGATATATCACACTGAAACGTGATCTGTCACTATTGGTCTTATAAAGATAAATTGAAGCCGCTAAACGCTATGGATAAAATTATGGAAATGACTTTTTTTTATGAAAATAAGAGACGAGACGAGCATTACGTTCAGCTGATGGTAACTGATACGCCATGTCCATTATAATGCAGTGCTGCTCAGAAGTTTTGAAACATCCACGGCAGAAATAGGCGCCGTTGTTGTACCCATAATCTAGCCGGCATCCTGTGCAAAGGAGCCTCCCACTGATAGTAGAAATGATGTAAATAAGTACTATCGACAAAATTGAATCGTCACCCACCTTAATGTCATTGTCCTACAATCATAATAAACAAGAAGGTCAAAATTTGCTTGAAAATACGTAATTACCATTTTACAAGACTCTGACAGTCCATCATTTCTTTTTCGTGCAAATATAAACCTAACTGTTTTTATGATTTTAAAATAACTATCAGCAAAGTTATAGTTAAGTGGGTCATTAATCAATTTTGTCGATGGCACATTATAGAGCAGAATATTATCGCTGCAGATCTAATGTTCCCGAAATAACGCAAAAAATTAAAAAGTTTAAATGTGGATTAGGCAGGCCATAATCAATGGGACCAGATGGTGCTCGACTGGCGACCACTGGTAGAATAGTGGAGTACGGGACAGCCTTCCACAAAATTGACTGATAAAATTCAAATTCAAATATTTTTATTCAAAATTGGATGTGACATCACTTATTGAAAGTCAAAAAACTACCACCCATTCCAAAATGAACGCCTCAGGCCTGAGAAGAATGGGCGCAACAAACTCGGCGGGCTTTTTTTTTCATCAAAAATATGTTCTACAATTAAAGTAACATTTACAAAGTAACATTGTACAATTAAAATTATTATTTAATAGCCTGAGGGCGGTCGCTCCATTCCCAATCTGTAGTACCAATGAGAAATTCATTTATGTTATAGTAACCTTTACCACACATACGTTTGTTAACAATATTTTGAATAACGTAATACTTTTGTTTTGAACATTTCTGGGATCCTGTTATAAAAGGATATATACATCGCCCCACAAAAGACTTGCTAACTCGACTTAGCCGAGTAGTAGGCATTATAAGCTTATGTCTGTTCCTGGTTTTAACATTATGGTTGACAGTTTCTCCCAAATTCACTTATGTGCCAGGAACCAGAAACCGTTGGATGCAAACCTCAAAGATCAGGCACTGATGACGGATCTTGGACACCAATGTTCAGCAGTGAACTTCTTTGGCCTCACGATGATAAATAAATAGATACAGAAGACCGCTTGTAAGAATTATTAATTTCGGAATCAAATCTAAAAGTCTACAAATCTACTAAAGGCCGGCAACACTACTGTGATTCCTCTGGTGTTGCAAGAGATTGTGGGCGGCGTTGATCACTTAACACCAGGTGACCCGTACGCTCGTTTGTCCTCCTATTCCATAAAAAAAACTGCTATTACAGGCGAGCAATAAAATAGGTTTCTAAAAATATAATAGAATTATTATAATGTACAATTACGTTTTTATTATTTGAAGAGAGTGGCTATTTATCTAGTCCTAATGATTCCTAGTAACACCTCGTCCAAAATTGAACTATTGTATTCGTCACTCATACTATAGCTCGTCGTCAAGACCTGCAGCCTTTACGAACCGCAGTATCTTCTTGACGCGAGTGTTACAAACACTATCTGGTAGCAAGGTGTAGTTGCCAAAGATTGTGTAACGCTTATGCATTAGTGGGCCGCAATCGTGGAGTAGATGAAGAGGCGTTTCATCAGCCTCAAGGCAAAATCTGTAAGTTTTATCAGATCCCAACCACACTGAGGTGCTTGTTTAGATGACAGTTAGCATCCTGGTGACTATGCATAGATTTTTCCTGTTCAAAGATAGGGCTTCATTCTCATATCTCCTGTTGAATGCCCTAATCAGTGCTTTAGAGTGGTTTAAAACTGTAGAGTTGTTCCAGCGTTCAAACAATACGTCAATAACAATTAATATATTTTATCAATGTATTCCTGACATGATATCGAATACTGTAGTTATTGAAGGATAGAATATTAAACATACTAATATCTGACCAACTGTATGGAGATAGCACAAAACTGGGATTAACGGTGCAATCTGAATAAAGCATACAACGAACTGGTTGCGAATGGCTGAGAGAGAGAATGAGCGAAAATCTAACTGAAGATAACGTACAAAATTGTAATTGGAAGTACAGCCATAGCGACAATATTCATTCTAGAACCTAACACCTCGTTCGATTTAAATTTCTGAATATTCAAGAACGTGATCAATTGAAGAGCCGATTACTGATTTACGAGCAGATTGCCCGTGTCTGGTTTACCCAACCTGATTGAATTTGCATTACAATAAGATATTGTGGGTAAGTTTTCCGATATAGTGTATTTGTCGTTAGTTTTCGAAGCGAGGAGAAAATTGGATGTTGTTTCCACATTCCACACATTCTTTTTGCCATAGTATATTATCATATAAAATAAATTATTACATTGTTTTTATATAATAGTTGTTTTAAGAAATAATTCACCACAAAAAGATTGAGGCACTGAAATTGTTTAAAAAATTTACTGTACAATATAATACTGCATATTATTTAACTTAGTTACAATTTCAGCTTACCTTTTTAATATTCATATTTTGATAACGTTAAGTTTATTAGATTAGAAATACCTAATGAAATTCGTTCCAAAATTGCATTAAACTGAATTTAATAATAACTTGACATAGTTACACCTGCATTACTTTGTGTTTTAATACTTCAGTGCCAACATGCTAATTACGAAGCAAAATTGCTGACCAACGAAATGAGCACTCATTGAGTTGGATGCCAGGAATCATGAAGAGAGCTCCTATTAACTTTTATAATATGCCGTTTACGTCGCGTCGGACAAATTAGTTGGCCTCCATTTAGTTACTTTTTATATCATTAGATATTATGACTCAATATTTTGTGTAAGAAGTTGTTTGTCGGATATTTTATTATTTTAGAAATTGGAATAAAAAATGTAACAATTAATCTGAATAAACAATTATAATTATAATAATAATAATTAACACACTTTTACACAAGTAATCTCGCTCCGGACATCTTCTAGATTATTTCTCTTTCTATTCTGAGTTTCTTGCGCCCATTCTTCTCAGATCTGAGGCAGTCTCTTTTGAATGGGTGGTAGATTTTGACGTTCAATAAGTGATTTTAAATCCTATTTTGAATAAAAATATTTGAATTTGAATTTGAATTATTAATTGATAACCCATTTACCCCAGCGTTTAGTGACCCTGCTCACTATGGGTCTCAGGGTTAAATCCCGGTAGGCGCAAACATTTAAATGATGAATATGGATATTTGTTTCCGAGTCATGGATGTTTATATAATATACAAAAGTATGTTTAATTATGTATGTTCGCGCCAATTACCTAATATTTATAATCCTCAAGTGACCGTCGCATCGTACGGCAAATCACACGCACCGTAACCAACGCATCTGCTAAGCTGTTTCACCTGATTCCTGCTGCCGAATGCCTTTGCACGACACGCCACAAGTTAGGATATCATCCTGGATCACCATCTGGATGTGTGGCGGTCCTCCACAGTGCGGTTTTCAAGGAGTTTTCTTCCACGTAATACAAAGATGTGGAATGAACTTCCTTGTTCGGGATGTTTCCGGTACGATACGACATGGGTTCCTTCAAAAAAAGCGCGTACACCTTCCTTAAAGGCCGGCAACGCTCCTGTGATTCCTCTGGTGTTGCAAGAGAATGTAGGCGGCTCTGATTACTTAGCAACAGGTGACCCGTACGCTCGGTTATCCTTCTTTTCCATAAAAAAAAATCGGATAAAATTGCCGCATCACCACATTTACTAGTGAGATAATATGAGATTATAGTAGTAGTGATTCGACTAATATTTATGTATCTATAGTGTAGTGTAAAGGAAACCACAGTTCCCGGATAAGAGACGTTTGAGACTTCATCTTCCTACGACCATAAAATCTGCAACCCCTGTGATATTCCAGGTTAGTGCACTTGCTCCTTTCGTCAATCCTCTTTGTTCCGCAACTAACAGACCGCAAGTTCTTCAACCACCTGGGGATCATTGTTGTCTTGTACCCATAAAGGTACCCAAAGTGCTTTGTTTGGAGCAGGATGATATTAAGATTCACTTATCACTACCACACGGATCGTCAAACTTATTTTTAATTATCACTATCAAAAGTTCCTTTTCATTTTTCATTCTTCATTAAAATCATTCGATTTACGAAACCTATTATTAGAATCCTGATAGTAAATTTATTTATATGGCAAGCGTCCTGTTGGAATGACTTAGGTGGCTTGGGCACGGGGAAAGGCACTGGTGTGGGACTATATTCTCATGTCTAAGTTTCGTCAGTTGGTGCTGGGGCTGCTTCTTCGACTGCCGAAGACGGCAAGCGTCGCAAATATGCTGGTGTCAGTGAATCATACATCTTTGTTCCGTTTGGTGTCGATACACTTGGCCCGTGGGGCCCAGAGGCGCGGAGAATGTTCAAAATACTATCTTCGCGCCTCAATAAGGCTACTGGAACCCAAGCGCTGGCAGCTATCTCGGTCAACGGATCAGCCTACCTATCCAACGCGGAAATGCTCTAGGTACGCTTCCACGTAATGATAGTTTTAGTTAGATAGTAAAATAAATGCCTTTTATGCCTTTTCAATACCAAATAATAAATGCATAGGTAGCCTAGTGAATTTAAAGATTTATCTTTCAAAGTTTTTAGAAGAAGACTGCATCAGTGGTTAATAAATAAGTGCTTCTATAGTTTAAATTAATTTTTCAATACAAAATGAATTATTATTATGAATCAGTCTATTTGATAATTATATATTTAAATTGTTTACTTTTATGACATTGAATTTGTTAACATTATACATAGGTTCTAAATGAATTATTAAATTATTTACTTCTTATATTATAATATGATAAAATTTTAATTTTATAAATATTAATGATAGCATTGTAAAATCCGACATGTTTCAGTATATAAACATCTAGCAGATAAACTCAGCTCTGCGGCATATGCAGTTAGAAAGGTTAGAGAGTACACGAATGTTGCGACCACTAGATTAGTGTACTTCAGTTATTTTCACAGCATCATGACGTACGGTATTTTACTATGGGGTCATGCTGCTGACATTGATATAGTGTTTGCACTGCAAAAGAGAGCTGTTCGTGCTATATATCAGCTTGGTTATAGACAGTCTCTCAAAGAAAAATTTAAAGAACTAAACTACTACATTGTCAGTACATTTATGAAAATTTAATATACGTTCACAAAAATCGCCACCTTTTTGCTCTTAATAGTGATTTTCATTATTATAACACTAGAAATAAGGGATTGCTTGTAACTAATTCTAGTAGGCTTCATAAGATACAAATAGCTTTAAGGGTAAATGTATACACTTCTATAATAAAGTGCCAGCCACTGTTCAGGCATTATATATAAATAAATTTAAATGTTTTATAAAAAAAATGGCACGTAAATCCTATTACTCCACTGCTGAATATCTAAATGATCGGACAGCCTGGGAATAGATTGTGTTTATTTAATAGCGATAGAAGTGACTGTACAGTATTGTTTATTTTTATTGAAAAGAGCGCAAAAAAATAATGCTGGGAGAGTTTCTTGCGCCGCTTCTTCTCTCTCAGAGCGCCATTTGTTTCCGATGCGGTAGTAGTATCTAGTAGTTATTAGAAATGACATCAAAAAGAATTCTAAAGTAGTAAATTTTGGGTATTATTCTGGGTATTTAGACAATTTTATAAAATATTTTGCATGTCAATTGACGAAACATATTGGAATATCAATAATATTGTGTTAACATCTTAAGTACAATGTTTCTTGCAAATAAAATTTCATTTAATTTCTAGAATTAGCAACGTGCTTCTCACAAATCCATTATACTAAGTCCATGTACTACAAGCTTTTCTTTCGAACTGACTTTCAAATAGAAAGATGTTTATTGAAAAAAAAAAAAAACACCAATAGACACTTTAACGCGGAAAAAAATATTGTTGTTCGTTGTTCGTCATTGATTTTGAAAAGTAATTTGACTATTGAATATTAAAACAAGCATTTCAGTGTTGTCATCATCATATTAGCTCATTTTAATCAACACAAATTTAAGACTCATAAAAATTTCAAAGATCAATTTGCAAAGTTGCGAATTGTCTTTGATCTCAACAAAAGGCCTAGTTAGGTCAGCGTCTTTAATTTACTGGCCAGTAAACAGATTATCTTCTAACTCACCACTTATTTTAAAAGGAAAGAGAGCATTTGTAATTCCCTTTGCTTAAATATTCTGTTTCTATTTTGTTCTGTTAAATATGAACGGCTCATGGTTTTAATTATTAAATTCATGTAAATATTATGAATAAGTTTAATGAATAAGTTTCCGAGTTCAATATAAAGAAACAGGCTTATTATAGATAGACTTAGAGTGACGTATTTGTGAGAAACACGTTGCGAAATCTAGGCTACCTAAGTAACTATTATTTGGTATTTAAAATGGATAAAAGGCATTTTTTTTCTCAAAATTGAGTCCTTTGGAATTCTTTTTGATGTCATTTCTAACATACTAGATACTAATACCACTTCGGAAACAAATGGCGCTCTGAGAGAGAAAAAGCGAAGCAAGAAACTCTCCCAGCATTCTTTTTTTGCGCTCTTTTCAATGAAATATACAATATTGTACTGTCATTCCTATTGCTTTTAAAGAAGCATAATCACTTCAATCATTGGCTCTTCTGCTGCAGCCAGCCGTAGCAGCCTGCAGTAATTTACTTGTAACCAGTATTATAGTCCGTTCAATACGGCAAGAAATAAAAAACAAATGAAGAACACGATGGAATAGTTATTTGTTCTACAAGTGAGGAAAGTTATTTTTTGCTGCGAGTTCTGACTTTAAGTCACGAATTGGCGAAGTAGACTAGAATTGAATTGATTCTAATATAGACTACTGAGGTAGTGAGCGATTTAAAGGCGCGAGACAAAAAAAAATTTGCTTTCGTGTGAAACATACAACTTTTCACTTCGACTAGCGAGAAAAGTGTTATAGGTAAGAGAAACAATTAAGATAATTTTTAACACTGTTTATTATACATATAAATCCCTCATAAAAAAATCAAAAGTTAAAAAATTAATAAGTCTAAATTTCGATAAGTAACATATAAATTTTTGTGACAATGATAATACGCTAGGCTAAAATGAGTTTCGGAACGCACCGGATCGCATTGTTTATTTTTTTAACGCGGAGTAATTCCCGGATGTATGGTCACGTGGGTATTCGAAATTTAAATCACTTTGCCTCAATAGTATCGTAGCAATAGCGCCCTTTTCGTGGTGGAGGTGTGAAAATAAAATTACCACTTATCCACGCTAGTAACGGATTTTAGTACATAATATGTAATGAATGACGCACTTACAGCGCGTTACTACGGAAGAACTTTTCGAGAAGGTGTCGTATAAATAGCTAAAATGCCAATTCCACACAATAAATATAAATATAAGCTTGTATACACACACAATATTGATGTGTTGTCCTTCTTAGAACAATGAATTGATAATGATACTCGTTCTATATTTATCACTTCTAAACCGACGTTAACGCTTGATCTATGTTCAGTGTATGCTCTGAATCTATTAACGGCTTCTACAGATAAGCTCTAAAACTAATGGATTAGACACGAGTTTAATTGATCCTTTCAATTATGGCGTTTACTCCTCGCATCGAACAGCTAATACAAAATCACGCACATATTTTTAACGACCCACAGTAATTTACTAAGTCGTCTAAAATATTTTTATGGTATATTTATCTTTAATATGCAAAGCTTATGATATGATACAATAAAATGACACGTTGTTTTTTTTTTATGTTGGCAGTTAATATTGTGTCCATGATTTCCCTTAAGTAGATAAGTATTCAGTACAAGAAATTGACCGCATATTACGGTCTTTTAACTATTCTAAATTGCCCAATATTTTTTATGATAGTAAAAATTTACACAAATTAAATTTCAAAAGAAAATTAATGAAGGATGCGGGACTCGACCCCGCGATCTCTCGCGTTCCGTGCGAGCGCTCTTCTACAGAGCCAACCGTTCGAGTGACGTATCGTCGATAAATCTTTTATGTCTTATTCAACTCTCAGGTTGTGACTTCATCTACAGGATCTTATCTTACAGTTGATAACCTGCTCAAGCCCAATATTTGCATATTAGAAAATTGACTTAAGATATCGCTCTTTCAAATCTAAACAATTTGCTAATTTTTTTAAAGTGATAAACCTCTTTTGTTTATAAGTTTTATTTTCAAATTCAATTTGTGTAATCAATCCCATAAGTGAGTGTTATCACTTTACAAAAATAACAAATTGTTTAGTTAAAATTATTTGCTGAAATAGTTACGTACATACAAACGAACAAAACAGTATTGTTTTTATTGTTCTTTCATAACACGAGTTTCAAACATTATGCGTGATTTTTGTTATATTATTGAGTATCCCGATCATGCAATTCGATCGTGAACACAATATGTGGAAATTAAGTAAATGTTATCGGCACATTATTGGCTCGAGGATTTTCAAAGAAATTGCCTTATTGAGCTCAAATTTATGCTGTTATCCCGAGGGTTTATTATGTCATCCCATAAGTTTGATACGAGTAATATACAAAGTCTGGCCATCAATAGTTACAATTAAAAATAAATAAAATATTATATTTGAATTTACAATCTGTCATTTTTTATGATTGTTCATTGAGTTTTCTCATTTTGGCGCCAATACATTGTACAATATTTTGCGCTATTTAAGTAGAGTGGGGTGATAAAGAGAATCGAATCGCTGTGATTGCATTACTCAAAGTAGGTATGGAGCCAAATGCAATTCAGTTTCTATTGATAACTGGCCTCAACGTTTAAAAAACTGTATTGCAACCAATAAAGACCACTTCGAATTAGCTATTAATATTTTAAATTGCTTTATTTATAAAACTAGCACGATGTTTATTGATACCAGTGGGAGGCTCCTTTACACAGGAACCCATAATCTAGCCGTTATGGGTACCACAACGGCGCCTATTTCCACCGTGAAGCATTACTGTGTTTCGGTCTGGCGCCGTAGCTAGTCAATTTACTGGGTAAAGGGGCTTAATATCTTATGTCTTAATGTCTTATGCGCAATTGTAGTGCCGCTCAGAATATTTGGGTTTTTCAAGAATCCTGAGCGGCACTGCATGGTGAACCTCCTGGTGGTATCGTCCCTTAATGTTATTTGCAACAGAATTTTTTTTTCTTTGTTTCAGTATTTATGGCAAGACTAAGTATACATATACCTGAATGTAAAATTACCCAGTTATATATTATAAAGTATGAAGTATAAGTATATTTTGCAATAACTTTTATGTGAGTGAGTGGTGACGAATGAGTTTCAGTCAGACAACTAATATTCAAACTACACTAAAAGATGTTGTTAGGTAAGCTAATTACGTTATAAATTAAGACAAAAGGACCATTATGAAGGGACTGAGTAAATTGACCGACTTGGTATTACATGGATCTCATAACTTTTTACGGTAGAAGAACTGATTTGCGAGACTTTTTACTAGTTATGTTTTTGATGGCATCTCATTTCTTTTTACAGATAATTCTACTTTTTGCCTTCCCGGTACTATCTACTTCTTGAACACCAAGAACACATCTTCTTAAACCTTTTCATATTTTTGTAGGTAGTCTCCCTCTTTCTTTTTCGGTACTACTTCTTGAGTTTCACCTACAGTCTTTCTCAAAGCCCTGTCTCTATGGGTATTTCTCGGAGGCTTAGATCTTGCAGTTTTTGACAAGTCTCGACTTTCTAGAAATCCTACGCTTTAATACTTCCACAGTCAGTCGAAGAAGCTGGGCGTCATTAATAGAGCACGGCAATACTTCAAGCCGGCCCATATTCTAGCGCTCTACAAAGCGCAGGTCCGGCCACACATGGAGTATTTCTGTCATCTCTGATCTGGCGCAGCCCAGTATCAGCTCGATCCATTTGACCGCTCGCAACGTAGAGCAGCTTGAATTGTCGGGACCCAGCGTTGCGTAGAGATGTCGCTTCAATGTGTGTCTTCTACCGCAATTATCATGGGGAGTGTTCTGAACAGCTGTTTAACCTGATTCCTGCCGCCAAATTCCACTTTTGCACGACACACCACAATTTAGGATATCATCCCCACCATCTTGATGTGTGGCGGTCCTCCACAGTGCGGTTTTTAAGGAGCTTTCTTTCACGTACTACAAAGCTGTGGAATGAGCTTCCTTGTGCGGTTTTTCCGGGACGATACGACATGGGTACCTTCAAAAAGGGCAAGTACACCTTAAAGGCCAACAACGCTCCTGTGATTCCGCTGGTGTTGCAAGAGATTGTGGGCGGCGGTGATCACATAACACCAGGTGACTCGTACGCTGGTTTATCCTCCTATTCCATAAAAAAGTCAACATTAATTAGATGTAAGCCGCTCAAACTTGTCACTCTCGAAAGTGCTACGTAAGCTTGCATCACATACACCAACATAATATATGGGATTACAAAGTTAATTATGCAGTCGGTGTATCTAAAGAACTGGACCGAATTCGTAAAATATTTTAGTTTTTCCTTGATTTATACACTAAAACTCATTGTATTCTAAATTTCAAGCTTCTATGTCTCCTAGAAGTGCCTTAGAATTTTGACGACCGTTAGTCAGTCAGTTAAAGTGTAGAAAAATTAAGAATCTAAACCTAGTTATAATTCTTAAACTACTGTTTCAAATTTAATGAAATTTGAAATGAACAGTGTTTATACAATACCTGCTTGGTACCTGCAACTCAGGCTTCTTGTTTTATCCACAAAGAAGTTATATGCTTCTAGAAAAGGAAAAGAGAATGGGAAATGAGATATATGAGAGATTTTAGAATACATTTGTGTATAATATTATAAAAGCACTAGGCGTTGAAAACATTCGCAAATAGTGATACAAAATTACATAGCAAAACATTACATAGCGTGGAAGCAACGGATAGCTTGATGCAGCTAAATCATTCTAGTGATCATGTTTTAATTGAGTAACGTATACTGAAACAATAAACAAGTGTACCATTATCCGTGCACTGGGTTGTAGAGCTCTACAAACTGGAGAATTTGAGTGGGCATCGCGAAGTGAAGCCGTCTCATTAACAACGAGACCGCCATGTAACAACGTATCCTATCACTATTTACAAAAACCTAGTTGTGTGCCTAGGCGAAGGGTAAGCAGAAAACACGCAAAACTAGATTTCCTTTTAAATGAAAATAAGGGATGAGACGAGAAGGACGTTCAGTTGATGGTAATTGATACGCCCTGCCCATTACAATGCAGTGCCGCTCAGGATTCTTGAAAAACCCAAAAAAGGATTGTGTGGTTTTATGAAACCACACACCACCTACGACAACTCAGGGGCACACGTTCTAAGCACGATTAGAGAAAAGTCATCCGGCCCTTTGGACTTCCTGACGTCCAACGAAAACAGAGAACGCCTAACAGTTTTCTGTCTGAACTGTACTTCAGGCATAGAGCTCTGACACCGCGGGATGGTCGGCGGTGCTTTTCCGTTGTCGTCAAGAACCGAGTTGGATGCAAAAAGAGTGCACAGGAAGAACGACCAGAACTTGCGTGTTGCGGTCGGGTTACTGGAAAGCTGCTCGCCGATTTTGACGACGTGCTTCTATTTCGCACGGGCGATTTGAAATCTGGAGGCAAGGTTATATTTCCTCTTTAGAACTTTGCAGTTCGCATCCTTTGTGCCCAGCGCCGCAACCCAAGTTCGATACGCCTCTTTTTTGCAGTCAGAAGCCGCTTTTACTGACGCATCGAACCTGGACTGTGATCTGCCACCATTCGGTAGTACAGAGCTAGGTATATAAATATCCATGCCCTGTAGTATCACATCGGCTACTGGAAGAATGCAAAAAAGGAACGTATCCTATCCCAATCTGCTGACTTGTAGTGCCAAACGCGGCGGGTCACTGGTGGTATGCGACGTGAGCGTCGGATAGGCACTACACTCCTGACGAGGCAATGGTGGGGTGTTACGAGAGGGGCGTCCACAGAGGCCTCGTAACTATCGGGGCGTGTAGTCAGCAGAAGATCCAATAAGGATGGCAAGTGGCTATCCACATCCGGGAGCCGCCTTAGCGACTCAACCAATTGGGATAGACCATATGCCAATGCAAAATTATGCACAGATTGCCCTGCGTAGTCTGTGGTATGTGATCCAAGCCATTCGTACATTGTGCCCGTTGAAATCAGCCAAGATAACGATTTCAGCGGAGGGGATCTGTGCGAGCACGTCATCAATTGCCGCTTGAACGAAGCCCATGAGATGATCTGCGTTACCAGTATGGGACCTGTAGACACACGCATAGATACGGACGCAGTCCTTTAAATCTACCCGGCGCCAGAGACTGGACAGGTCCCTACCCTCAAAATTGCCGAGACTGCGACAGCAGATATCCTCCCTAACGTACACACACACCCCGGCATGAGGAAAAAAGTTGTGCTCGATTTTGTACCCGGGGTATGTTAAATATGACGTTTCGCTACGTCATCTACGTCTCCGTGATGAAACACAAGGCCGGCGGCGCCGTCTCAAGGTGGTGGTGGACGACGTTTAAATTGGAGTGAATTCCACTGATATTGCAAAAGTCCCCGTTAAGCGTGGAACGGGGTGCCGTGGTGATACTCCTCGGACATGCGCGGTGCCGTCCCCAGAATACGACGGTCAGCCCTAGCGAGATTGCTCGGAGAGGGATTCTCCGACGCTGGTAGAGCCGGTACCCTCCTGGGGTAAAATCTTTTTAAGCACCGCTGTCATATTATGGAGGAGGGGGGGGGGGGTGGCCTTCGGTCCTCGACACCCATGCGAAACATAGCGGCACTAGGCCGCTACTTCACGTCGGTATTCTGTACAAGTGTGGTAACTAACCCGGACGAGTCTGGTCACGCTGCCGTTTTGTGCTAACGTCACAAGACGGCAGCGTGACTCTCTCACTTCTCTTCGGCTGGGACTCCCCTATTACGCTCCGTGGAAGCACAGGGCAAAAGGACAAATACCATTTTTCTTTACAGTTAAACAAGTTTTTTCTCGGCATGACACATCTGTTTAGTACGAAACTCAGAAGAGTTATTCTTATAGCTTATACTCTTTTTTGTAAAGGTACGTTTTTTCACATTAGTAATCAATAACAAGGATTGTAAGCATATAAACTGTTTGCGCCTGTTTAAATGTACGTTGTACACGGAAGAATTTTGTTCGAAAATATGATCAGGTGCCCCTGCAATAACAGTGCGTCGCCCATTTTGTGCAGGTTAATGTTTTTTTGTGTTATTATACATGGGCCATATTAATGACTAAAATACTCACCAATAAACATTCATTTATTTTTTGCGGCTTCTTAGGACAAGTGATATGATATGCAGTGATATTATTTATTATTTTTTTATACTTACAAAATAATATCATTGACAGGATGCCGGCAACATTGGTACCACAGTCATGGCGCCTTATTATATCGCTAAGCAGTTATTTGCAAGCATAATACCCTAAACACATGATCGGATTCGATACGGCCGAACCATCGGATACCGTCCGGTATCGGACCATATTCGATGGTATGTCGCATTGTCCATCGCACAAAATTATTATTAGTACCATTGGACCGTACAGAATACGATACGTATGACCGCGTGCAACGCAGAGCATTAGAGGCGTTCTTCATTATGTGTCTTCTACCGCATTTATTACGGGGAGTGTTCCGAAGAGCTGTTTCACCTGATTCCTGTTGCCGAATTCCACCTTCGCACCAAACGCCACAAATTTGGATGTCCCCACCATCTGGATGTGTGGCGGTCCTCCTTTTCATCAAAAAAAAATTGGTGTGAGGCGACTATCGGACTATTCAATGGTCCGGCCGTAGCAAATCTGACCATGTGTTTAAGCTTTTATTGTTTTGGTTTGAAAGCGGCGGTCTTTCGGATAGAGAAATGACTGGGCCAATGAGACAACATTTTATGACTAAGAGACGTGCCACTCATAGTTTTTGAGGTTCATCAATAATACTGAGCTGCATAACATTGTAATGGTCATCTGATATGTATGAATGTTGTCGCCCCTACCGCATCCGGACCGGTGCCCCTTGCCCTTCGCTAATCGCCATTCAATACTCATTACTCATAAGTGATTTAGTAATAAACGATCCGTTCGACTGCATTGTTGCTTTATTCCGCCTTAAACAGTTGAGGTGATCACCTAAAACCATGGTAACATTATCTCACTTAAACACACCCGTGTAGAAAAAAATTACGAATGAATATGATTGTTTTTTTATAATTGTCAAAAAAATGTCAGGGACGAGACGAACAGGACTTTCAGCTGATGGATTTCAGCTGATCCCACCCTTTACAATACAGTAACGCTCACGTTTCATGAAAAACCCAAAAGTTCTGAGCGGCTCTACAATTGCGCTCGCCGCCTTGAGACACAGGATGTTAAGCCTTATTTGCCCAGAAATTTCACTAGCTACAGCGCCCTTCAGACCAAAACTCAATAATTCTTACACATTACTAGTTCACGGCAGAAATAGGCTCTGTTGTGGTTCCCATAATCTAGCCGGCATCCCATGCAAAGGAACCTCCCACTGCTATATACAATAAATACTAAACTAAACCAATTTAAACCATTAGACAAAAGAATGGAAAGGTATTTCTGATCACAGTCCGAAATCTAATTGGCAATTTATAAGAAATTCTTCAATGAACAAATTAACAAGGCTATTTTCACGCAATGTAATTAATTAAGAAATGAAAATGCTGGTGCTAATTGCTTACTCTGTGGAAAAATGGTCTTTGCAAATATTCCATCCAAATGACAATGATGTGGAACATTCAACTTTTGTTTTCATTTAAATATAAAGCTCTTGGTTTGTGCTGGATATATATAGTTGAGAATATTTCTTATAAATTTTTCTTTAACTAAATACAATTAACACCCAGTTAAACTTATTCAAAACTCTTTAAAGTTAAGAGGCGATTTTGATACTATGATTGGGAATCTTAAAATAGATGTAAGTAACATTTGTGTTTTTTTGGCGACGCTATAGTACGGTAAACAATGCTTTTTTAGGCCATAGAGTATAGACTTCTTCAAAGACTCACTACTACCTGTAAAGGTTTTCATGGTAGGATCGATGCTCCCGAGTTAAGTGATAAGCTGTGTCGGTTTTTTGTTCCAAACAAATACCTTCGCAACCGTAGGCATGAACTGTTTGCGTTTTCGCAGAGGCGCACAGTAGGGCATCCACAGTCGCCTATAACCCGCATCCTCACCGCGCTCAACGCTCTCCTGAACGCAAACCTTGAGTGTGACTTGTTTGCGGATGAATGGGCGGGAATAATGTCAGAATGCCTGAAGCACTGTGAGCGAGATGAATGTCTGAGTTAATAAACAAAATTCTGTAATTGGTGTAAACCGTATTAATCAAATAAATAATTAAAAAAGGTGTTAAGTATTATGTAAACTTCACTGCGTGAACTACACAGTGAGTTACCATGAGTGTGAAACTAGATGGCGCTGTATTATTAAGACGGTATTTTCTAAACACGCTTTAAATATTTTTAGCCGTTACATAGGTTAGTTGTATTTTTTGGAATAAATGTCTTCGCTCAGTGAACAGTTGTTATTATATGTGATAGTTGAGAAGTGTTCAAAAGGACTCAATAAAGTATGTACTTATATTAGTGATTGTGGCATATATATGACGGATAAAAGTAGTGAAGTAGAAAAAATATTCGTACACTCCTCGTTGTTTATTACTAATGTGAATAAATGTACCCACACAAAAAAAGTACAAGCTGTAAGAATAACTTTTCTGATAGTAGTACTAAACAAATGCGTCATGCTATGCCAAAAAACTTGTTTAACTGCAAAGAAAAATGGTGGTTCAAAAAGGCTCTGGAGTGTTAACTATAACGAACAGCAAGCATCCTACAAGTAAGACTTAAGGGTGTATGTAACAGGATTAAGTAGTGTTTATAGCTCCAAATGCTATATTTTCACCACAAAACTTGTCTAAAAACACCTTCCTTGCGTGTTTTCTGCTTACCCTTCACCTTAACATCGAGGTTTCCACAAGCGCAACATCATTCTATTTGGCATATTAGTCAGATAGTCTGTCGAAATACAACTTTTGTCCCGCTGAGACACAACTAAAGGCTATTCTGTAATCTGAGTAGAGGGAATTAAATTTTATGGAATAGAAACAGAAATATATTTATTTACCATAGGGAGTGTCAATAATATAACATATTGCAACAACACGTCTTGGTAAACGTCATGAAGCTATATCAGTTCGTAAAGGGGCTATACATTGGGAGAAGAACTGAAAAGAAAATGAAATTGAAGCCACAACCTGAGACTTGAACAAAGCAAACAAGATTTTATAACGATACGTTACACGAATGGTTGGCTCAGTTGGTAAGAGCACCGGCACGATAAGATGATGATAAGAAATTAAGAAACTCCTAGCCCATCTTTTAAATAATATTAGAACTTAGCCTATTTAATATAATATTATTAAATTTTAGGTGTCCTGCACAGAACCAGACAAGAACTATGCATCATTATCCTCTATATAATCTACTATACTATAGTAAACCTTCTTTGTCAAAGAAGCTTTAATATATTTCTTGAATTTGTACTCAGTGAGTCCTAGTTTACTGTATGGTATTGTAAAATTTCATACCAAGACCCTTAGCTCTAACTTATGATTTTTACCATAATAATATACATAATGGCGTAACACACATTTGTCCTACTGAAGTTTTATTCATCTTTATGATATTAATATACATAGCATAATATTTTTTTAGGTTATCAAGTTGTAGTCATAAAGAGTAAAATAATATAATGTTATCACTGAATGCCCTTAAAGATCAGTACGTAGCATATATATATTATTAGACTGGCCATAAATACTGTTATGTTATGAAAAAACAATAATATAACATTTAAATTTGGAACCTGTAATTATTTTATGAATATGTTTTCAAATTTTTTGCTGCCTCATTGCAAGTCCTGTACAGCGGATTGTCGGTGACACCAGGCTAACGAAACTCTCTAAGAAAAAAGCGATTCACTTGATTGTATGAAACGTGCAGTCATTGATAGATTGACTGATGACGAATATAATCTTGTAAAAAAAGGAGTTAGCCGAAATCCACTACGTTATAAGCATTTGTTCGCTTTCAAACTTAGCCGAATTAAATTACGTGGCCAAGCTCGATTTTTACGCGCTTTAATTACAACTATTTCGAACTTATGTCAAATGACTGCACGTTTCATACTAAAATAAATTGTAATTTTTACTAAGGCAGTCCCGCTTTTAATACGTAGTATTTACATCCTCTATGGAATTATTGTTATAAATATAACGTGCGTTTTGTTTACCATCTTATTATTATAATATTAATTCCTTTAAATTTGTATATTATGTCTTAATATGCATTTTGGATAGTACCTTCCTGAAGTTATTATATTAATGGGCTTCTGGGTGAGAGTGCTGTAAATAAACACGTTAAGATATTTTCATCTTTTTTTTTTTCATATAAATTCACTTATTTTTGTACTGTTATTTATACAATTTGTTGTGTTTTTAAAGTGATAACCCTCACTTCTAGGATTAATACACAAAATAAAATTGAAAAACAACAAAATTTTATGAACGATGCGGGACTCGCGGCGTGAATTTTTTTTTAACTACATATTAAGATTTATTTTGAGAGAGGCCCAACTGAAGTGTAAACAAATGCATTTTATATTTTATTTCTAAAGGTATAAACACTATTTATATTACGAAGGGGAGGAGGTAAGTCATTCCAATTCTTAGAATAATTATAACAAAAGCCTCCTTCGAATGCCGCTGACCGGTGTGGTGATACACAGAGCAGGTAAGGAGAAGCTCTAGTGTGATACTTGCAAGTAGCAGCAGACCATCGTAACTTGGTATAAAGATATTGTTGAATTTTGTATTTTATAACCCCAAAAAGAAGAGTGGCAAAATGCAATTGTTTCCGATATTGCATTTTTAACTATTTATAATAATCTAAATATGAAACATAATCATGACTGCTTCAAACTGTTCTTATATAATGTTATTATTGAGACATTGAACAATTATATTACAACCACTGATCTCTACTATTTACCATTGGACTGGCGGCTGTCAAAGTGCTTTTGTGCCAATTTAATATTCGCCATTTTGGCGCTGTTGGCAATAGCGAGAGCCTGCGGTACTTACACTAGTGATCACGATCTCAGCTAAACAAAAATCGTTCGATGGTGGGAAAGTATTTATAAAAACAAAAAAATGTGTACTTTATTACGTTGATTTCTCTAGTATAAATAACACGAAAAACGAACGAAATTAAATAAAAGTGCAAAATACTTATTGTAGAGTAGTGTACGCTTCTGTCGCAGCCATTTGTATTATACGTCAAAATTAATTCTCGGGACGCTCGCGAGTGACGCTTCAAATAGGCACAAAAAATTTGCTGTCAAACATTTGGATCAGCCTGTCCAGTGGTATTTATATAGGTCAGTGATTATAACGGTGTTGAAATATCATTTTCAGGTCTAACAGTGAGGTGAGGTTAAATATGAATACCTACAAAATGAGAAATGAATATAACTTAGAACTATATATTCTATTAAAACAAGAGTAGAATGTGATTTATAGTATTTTCTTTGATTAACGCGAGTGTTACACATTTAAATAAAACACTTTTAAGAAATAAAACGCGTGTAATTGTAACGGTTTTACATTAGATGTTTTCGTAAAAGTTACATTTTTATTTTAGTTTACCTGACGTTTCAAGACCTTCCCAGATCTCGTTTTCAGGGGGATTGCAGATGTAGTGAATCAAAGATAGTAATTGTCATAGTTGTCATTATGTTATTAGTTTAGCGCCATTTATTTCCTCGGAGGTGGTATTTGCTGTAAAAAACGTCGGGTTGACTAAAATAAAAATGTAACTTTTACGCAAACATCTAATGTAAAACCGTTACAATTACACGCGTTTTAATCCTTTAAAACAGTTTTATTTAAATGTGATTTATTTTAATTTTTCTATTCTACCGAAACATATTCGTGTGCATAACGACATAATTCTAAATTTAACATTAGGTGAAAATGGAGACGGAAATTAAAAGGGTTTGCATAGAACATTAACCGTAAGTTATGTTGGCAGTGCTTCAACATAATAAGGAAACATTCGTGAATCGTTAACCAACAATATCGAACTCCATTGAAACAAACATTGTGTATGTAAATTCAATACCAACAGCAATATTGTCTCTATTCAGTAATAATTGTACATTCAATTTTTATTTTATTAATTAACAAAATATGCATAAATTTGTTGTTTTTTTTTCTTTCTATTATTATGCTGAAATTAATATGTTATATTTAAAATAAATCACTTGTATCGTGGTTTTACTTTTTTTGAGGTTATACTTCTCCTGGAGCGTCAGGAAAAAACTATAAGAGTGAATATTTACGATGCGTGCGCACACCGTCTCAAAAATTCGACACCCTCACATTAGTTAGGCCACTTTTAATATACCAGCTGTTTTAGAGCCTAATGATAATAACCGCCGCGATATCAATTGTCCTGATGGAATGCCCTGGTGGCTTAGGCACGGGGAAGGATGCTGGTGTAGGACGCAACTTGCGTCGTTTTCTGGCTCTGGCTCCTTCTCATGTCCAAGTTACCTTGGTGCTGGGGCTGCTGCTTCGACTGCCGACGACAGCAAACGTCGCAAATATGTCGGTCTCAGTGAGTCTTACATCTTGGTGCCATCTGATGTCGACCTTATATACGATACTTGACCCGTGGGGCCCAGAGGCGCGGAGAATGTACAAAGTACTATCTTCGCGCCTCAATAAGGCTACTGGAAACCCAAGCGCTGGCAGCTATGTCGGTCAACGGTTCAGCCTAGCTATTCAACGCAGAAAAGCTGCCAGTATTTTTGGTACACTTCCGCGTAAGTATTGTTTTAATTTAATGTAAATATACGATTATAAGATTTGATGGGTTTGAATAAATTATGCTATTACTCACTTACTGTCTTGTACAATTTTATGCTATAATCTTATAGAAGTGTCAAATAAGATAAGCATTACATTACCTTGAACCTAAAAATTTGAACTTGGAAACAATAATATTCTACACAAATAAAATTTGAAAACAAACATCGAGCCAACCGTTCGAGTGACGTATTGTCATAAAATCTTGTATGCCTTGTTCAAACTCTCAGGTTGTGATTTCATCTACAGGATCTACTTTACAGTTGATAACTTGCTCAACCCCAACATTTGCATATTAGGAAATTGACTTGAGATGTCGCTCTTGCATATCTAAACAATTATTTATTTTAATTATTTCATCATAAAATTTTCTTTTCAGTTTTATTTCTGTAAAATATATACTTAATATATCTAGTCTCTCAAGACTAGAGCATGTGGGCCATGCAAAACAAATGATAAACGCATTGCTCAACATCATTTTAAGACGAAAAATGGATTGAATGAACAGAAAATGGATTTTGATCGAGTAATATATAAAAATTAATTTACAATCTTGAAACCGTTGCTGACAATGACTTAACTTCATCATGCTTGGATTCAAAGTCTATTTAGGGCTAATCCAGGATTAAAATGTTGATTTTTCCTGAAGAAAGGATTGAGGATTAATTCTTAGATCTCACATTTTTTCTACGAGAAACATCGCTTATTAAGAACAAGTGATTAGCCGAGTATAACATAAATCTTAAGTGTTTAATCGACAATAATTATTAAAAGTAACTTAATAATAATTGATAAAATATTTTCGAGAGATTTTAAAATGAATCATCCAATTTCACATGACATAACAATTTTTTTTTATATTTTCAAGGTATATTTAAAGGGATCGTATTAAATATTTTTCATGCCTTTTTATTATATGAAGATTCTCGTGAAGACCATAGCGAGAGAAATGATGCTATGAAGTAAGTTCTCTTTTTCGAGGTATTTTAAAAGGGATCGTGTTAAATATTTAATTGGGAAAAACAAAATGAGATTTTCTCAAACTTCTTACAAATTCGAAAGCTGTTCGGCGTGTAACGAAGCGCGCTCATCCATTTTATTTGCATAAATTTGAAAGAGTTGATTTCTGATCCCTCGTTCTGTATTAGTAAAGAAATATTAAATTTATTTAGATTTCCGTCAAGATGGTATTAGTAACATTGTTTCCAAAAAATTCGCAATACCACACAGAATAATTATCAGACGAACATAACACATAAGTCGTTATTGAACCTGTCCGAGCTAATATTATGAAAATGAAATATTTTTTTATTTACGTAAACTTACAAAAAGCATCTGTAAATAGTCATTAAATGTTCACAAGTGCGCAAAAACGTCAAAAAGTAAATCACGTAAGTAATTAAAATATGTCAGTGGATGCAACAGGGTCGCAGAAACTCGCGATATGCATGGTACCGTAGTCCAAACTTCTTTTATCCTCAATATATTCCTTATTATTATAGTAATATTTTCCCATGAAAACAGTTTTTATATATGTCTTGAATGTTTTGTCGGGCAATTATGTAAAGGTCATGGGGAGCTTATTATAGGATCTAACAGAATTCCCCAAAAATGACTTATTTGCCTTAGTGGTTCTAAAACTGGGTATAGCAATTTTATGTTTGGTATCAAAGTTATGCTGTTCACACTTTTTAACATATTTATGCCTATTCTTTCCAGTATACATAATATTTTGATAGAGACATTCTGATGGCACTGTAAGTATATTTATTTCTTTAAGCAGATTTCGCGTCTCGACTTCCAAGACCGAAGAATGTTTGTTTCCGAATCTTGGATATTTATATCAAATATTAACTAATTGGGGTAAGTGTGTCAATATTATCTAATATATTAAATTCTCGTGTCTGAATTGATTTGTACGAAATTTCGTAGGCGTATCAGGTATGTTTGAGAAACGGCCAACATCTATTATTCATTTTCCTAAATGATAAGGGTGACCCATCCTAAATATTTTTTTTTTGACAATTTTTTATTTTTGTCTTATTATGATGCAACATTTCATTCAAATACATACAATTTAATTTTTGCACTCTTCTATGATAAACCCCTAATTTATAATCGCAATTTTTATATTATTCTGTTCTATCCATAGATCCTCAAGAGGGTTGCAAGATGGCAATCGAATATATTAATTATTGTAGTACGATAATTTTCATATATAGCTTATAATAACAATGTGCTTTTATTATATTTTTCTTCTCAATTTAAATGAATCTTCAATCCTCACCGGTTGATCCCTGATCAACTACCAATCTATCAGTTATCCCCTCCAGGTGTATTCGGTTGTCATCTCTCGAGCGAGAGAGAACGAAGCCGGCCTTCTTTCTCCCACTCTCTATACAGTATTTGTCCAATATTTTCTGGTTTTATTTGTGTCTCGATCGTTACTGTTAGTTGTCAGTTATACGTTATCATATCATTTTAATTTTTCAGTGCTACCAGTTTGCTTCTTTGCACAGGATGCCGGATAGATAATGGGTAGCACAACGGCGCCTATTTCTGCCTTGAAGCAGTAATGTGTAAGAAATATTATTCGGTCTGGAGGGCACCGTAGCCGTAGCACAGTTAAATTACTGGACAAATGAGATTTAAAATCTTATGTCTCAAGGTGACGAACGCAAATTTAGTGCCACTCAGAATTTTTGGGTTCTTCAAAAATCCTGAGCGGCACTGCATTGTAATGGGCATGGCGTTCAATTACCATCAGCTGAACGTCCTGCTCGTCTCGTCCCATACTGTCATATAAAATGATTAGTTTATAAAAAAGGACGCTTTATATACTACTGTGTTGGTTAAGTGTACAGCTAAGGCATTTTTCTTTTCTCTTTCCCTTTCTCTTGTTCAGAAAAGACAGTTCAGTAAAAGACATAACTTCCACTCTGCAGCAGCGATTGAAGCACGAATAAGAAAATTTGGTCGTAATTTTACCGGCGCTTCCATGATGGCAGACGCAAGAATGTCACTATAAATTTGGTGACGACTTCGGTAATATTCATTATAATCTTAGTGAAGTTAGTGCTACCACTGGTTCTCACCACGGACTAGTAAAAAAGAAGGACTCCGCGCCGTGATATTAACAACAACCTTTAAGCTAGTGTGTGTGTGTGCTTACGAGGGATACCAGTATCACAATTTTTTCTCCCTTAATTAGTCATATATGGCCACAATTACTTGTTACTCCGATTTTGTAAATTCTGATAGTTTCCTAAAAAAAATTTCTCGGAGGCGTATTTGAGTAAATAGATAAATTACATAATAAAAATGCACTAATGTATGTACTAACTTTTATTATTTTTAAAAATAAGTTAGTATCTACAAAAAATTCATCCAGGAACTGTAGTTCCTTTGTTTGCCACTTACGGTATAAAATAAGTAGATTTTTAGAAAAAACAACTATGTGCGTTATACTTATTTATTTGCAAAGTACACATATAATGTAAGGGTCTTTCATTCTGTTCTCAGTACAGCGTCATTTAGGAAAGACAAAATTACATTTCAAACCTTTTAGTTTCAAGTTTTGTTTCAATTTAATACAAATATTGATATTTCTTAATCCTAAAAAAAAGATTACGTTCCTGCTATTTATAATTGATCTTTATCGTGTACGAGTAAATACCAACAAAATAATAAAAATATATGTGTGTGCGCAAGCCACACACGGTAGAAATGAAACTTCTGAAAAGTTCCTGATTAAAAATACTCATTGAAAAGTATTGAAAAAATAAACCATGCATTTTAAATCGTGACATAGAGGTCTCACCACAAAACCAGCTATACATCCCATTATTTGCTATATATATTCACAAGCTGGGTTATGATATCTATAATATAACCGTCACTTTTTTTCTTATTTGCATCATCAGTCCGTAAAGATGGAACAGTTGTATTAATCTATAAGAACACATCAAAATACTGACATTTTGTAGTGTTTCGTGTTCGTTAGCATACAGTTTCCTGATTTCAACGATTTGAGTTCCATTTCGCACAACAATTTCCCAAAGATGCCTTTTAGTTTTTGGAATGAAGTTCCTTACGGCAGGCTTGGAGGAGATAGGGATTTTGCTGCGGGACCGAACTGAAAAAAATGTGATAGTAAAACCGTAAGAAAAAGTCCGTGAAATAGAACCGTTAAATGAGACGTGCGCAGGCGCGACAGTCGTATACACAAGCGAGTAGTGTATAATACCTATTTATATGTAATTTTATGTTGTCAAACAAAAATAAAGAGACATATTTTGTTATTTTAATTGATAATATGGATTACGATTTTTTTTATTTTACGTAATTTATTATTTCCTAAAATACTGAATTTCCTAAGTACTTTCCTGTACTTAAATAAAAAGTTATCTGCAAAATTTAAGAGAAAAATCAAGTAAACCTAAATAAAATTGAGCACGATTTTTTTTTTACAAATTTTGTCGATTCTACATTAGCCGAAGGAACTTCGTTCCTACCTGGTGTCCCACGACACCACATCTTTTTTTTGGCATTAGGGTTATCATTTAAACCACCACGCAAATATATAGCCCAAAAACATCTAAGATTACATATGATATATATCTAATATAAATAAATTACGTGACACGTTGTTTATCCGCGATGGACTCCTAAACTAATGAACGGATTTTGATGGGGATTACTTCATGGAGTGCAGTTTAGTCCAACTTGAGAGATAGGATACTTATTATTTCGATTTGAGAGCCATAATTATTTTTATTTCCAATATTTGTTTTGTATGGACATATTCTATGAGTGAATTTATTTACGCACGGTTCGATAGTTATGCAGCGAAACAATTTCAATACTTATAACAACAAGGAGCATACGTTACGAAATAATTCATGATGTTTTGTTAAATATTATTGACAAATACATGAAACAGTATTTTATTTATTATGTGTTACAACGTCTGTCGGGTCAGCTAACGAGATGTGGTGAAATCTGAAAATAAAAAATTTTGCAGCATCTGATTAGGCTAATTTTATGATCTAATCCTGCAAATTCATGTTGATCTACAAAATTTACAAAAATGTCGTTCTTAGTAGTAAACTTTTCCAATATTTTTGTTATATATGGTTATATTTCCTTCAAAAAGCTTTCAAACCACCATTTCACAAATATAACATATCGGTTATAAATCTTCATAAGGATAATTTAACCCATCCTTAATTTTAAAGTAATTAGTTTGTGGAAATAAAGTCTTTGACATGTTGTTAAACGCGCTAAACTAAAATGTACAACACTACCAGCAACATACCCAACTATTAATTTTCGAAAATCATTGAACATTTCTATATCTAGCCATTTTAATAGCTCAGCATCACATTCTTGCATTTCCTGAAGAAACATCAAAGATGAAACGAACTCGTCATCCTCATTATGGCGATAGGATGTAGTGGACTGTAGGTTTGTTTCCCTTCGGATGATCCTAGTGCTTGCGCCGTTGCAGTAGCCGATGTGATATTTTTATACCAAGCTCTGTAGTACCGATCGGTAGCAGATCACAGCCCTGGTTCGATGCGTCAGTTAAAGCAGCATCTGATTGCAAAAAACAGGCGTATCGAACTTGGGTTGCGGCGCTGGGCACAAAGGATCCAAACTGAAAAGTTCTTAAGTGGAAATATAACCGTGCCTCAAGATTTTTTAAGCGGCAAATCGCCCGTGCGAAGTCAAGGCAGGTCGTCAAAATCGGCGAGCAGCTTTCCAGTTACCCGACCGGAACACGCAAGTTCCGGTTGTTGTCGCAATCTGCTCTTGGTAACCAAGCCATCCATGCCGCCGTTGCAAATGAGGAATGACACCCTGGCCCATACGGCAAGAGAGAAAGCCGATCTCCTGTGCGCTCTTTTCGCCTCCAACTCGACTCTTGACGACAACGGAAAAAAACCGCTGAACATCCAGCGGTGTCAGAGCTCTATGCCTGAAGTACAGTTCAGACAGAAAACTGTTAGGCGAGCTCTGTTTTCGTTGGACGTCAGGACGTTGAGCGGGCCGGATGGCATTTCTCCAATCGTGCTTAGAACGTGTGCCCCTGAGTTGACGTCGGTGCTAACGCGTTTATTCGCGGCACTCTTATTCCAAAGGCGTAGTGCCTGACTCATGAAATCAGCCCTTGTCCATCCGATCCAAAAAAAATGAGACAGTTCGGATCCGGCAAACAACAGGCCTATTGCTATTACCTGCCTGCTCTCCAAAATCATGGAGAGCATAATTAGCCGTCAGCTCTTGGTATATCTAGAGGGTCACCAGTTGATCAACGACCGACAATACGGGTATCGCCATGGTCGGTCGGCAGGTGATCTTCTGGTATACCTAACACATAGATGGGCGGCGGCTATTGAAAGCAAGGGGGAAGGCCTAGCAGTTAGCTTGGATATAGCGAAGGCCTTTGATGTGTATGGCACAAGGCGCTCCTCTCAAAACTTCCATCATTTGGGCTTCCCGAGAGCTTATGCAAGTGGACCTCCAGCTTCCTCAATGGGCGTAGCATTTAAGTCGTTGTCGACGGTTTTTGCTCGAATCCCAGGCCCGTGAACGCTGGAGTGCCCCAAGGCTGTGTGCTATCTCCTACGCTATTTCTACTGCATTTCAATGATTTGTTAGACGCCTCCAACATACATTGCTATGCAGACGACAGCACTGGTGATGCCGTATACACGGGCCATGCAAGTCTCTCTTGGGAAAACGTCGACCAGTGCCGGGAGAAACTTGTGTCTTCGAGTCGAGTCCTCTCTCGAGAAGGTCGCGGAATGGGGTAAATTGAACCTTGTCCAATTCAACCCCCAGAAGACTCAAGTTTGCGCGTTTACCACTAAAAATCCCCATTTGCCGTATCACCGCTCTTCGACAACACTTCCCTTAAAGCCTCGCCTAGTATCGGAATACTGGGTCTCGAAATCTCGAGCGATTGCCAATTCCGTGGCTATCTGGAGGGCAAAGCCAAATTGGCTTCGAAGAAGCTGGGCGTCATCAATAGAGCACTGCAATACTACAAGCCGGCCCACATTCTCGCGCTCTACAAAGCGCAGGTCCGGCCACACATGGAGTATTGCTGTCATTTCTGGTCTGGCGCTCCCCAGTATCAGCTCGATCCATTTGACCGCGTGCAACGCAGAGCAGCTCGAATTGTTAGTGACCCAGTGCTCTGTGAACGGCTAGATCACTTGGCGTTGCGTAGAGACGTCGCTTCATTGTGTGTCTTCTACCGCATTTATCACGGGGAGTGTTCTGAATAGCTGTTTTACCTGATTCATGCCGCCGAATTCCACCTTCGCACGACACGCCACAAGTTAGGATATCATCCCCACCATTTGGATGTGTGGCGGTCCTGCACAGTGCGGTTTTCAAGGAGCTTTCTTCCACGTACTACAAAGCTGTGGAATGAGCTTCCTTGTGCGGTGTTTCCCGGACGATACACCTTCCTTAAAGGCCGGCAACGCTCATGTGATTCCTCTGGTGTTGCAAGAGAATGTGGGCGGCGGTGATCACTTAACACCAGGTTAACACCCGTACACTTGTTTGTCCTCCTATTCCATAAAAAATAGTATTTATATTAATAATTTGAGTTGCAAAACTGCAATTTAATATGGTGACACTCGTTCTAATGGTACAAAATTACCGGTACTTAAGCATTTTATTTCCAAATATGTAAGTAGTTTTTTATAACTCCCAATAAATATGCATACCACACTAGTTTTGAATGGGATCCAATCTTTTTCATCACTACAGTCCCTTATAATATGAAACCAATAATGTTTCCATGGCTCATTCTCTCACACACCTGTAGGAAACGTAAAAAAATTAAGAAATCTCGACATCTTGAAACAGATAATGATTTATCTAATTAGAACATCATTAAATGGGTTACCCACTTTTTCGGGTAAAGTCCCTATTTATTTATAGCCACACTGGCTGTCATTATCACACGTAGTGCGAATTTTGAGTTCCAGCTATCGAACTAGTTCGAATTATAAAAAGAACAGAAAATAAAGTTATAACTACTGGCCTAACTATGAAAGGTTTTGACCTTGACACTTTTTATGTCCCGTAGTATTGTTTTTACAAGTTTTCACAATGCACGACGGCATGATTAAAATATTTTATTGAGAGGCAAACTGATCTGTCACAAACGATGACAATTCTCATAATGGCCGTCTATCATCCTGTAGTAGTGTAAGTGTGTGCGTGGGGTTATGTATTTACACGTTTATCGGCTTGTTTGACACGGAGTCCTTATTTTTTTACTAGTGTTTTGTAACTATTAATTTAGTATTCACCCTACCGACTGTGCCATGAATTAAAATTATTAAAAGAATAATACTTAATATATTTATTCACATTTATTTTGCACACGTACATTAGGAAGGAAGAACATAGACACTAGCTGTAGTCATAGACAATAACCACAGAATACATACTTATACAACAATTAAAATGCGTGTAATTATAACTTTGTTGAATTGAACTCTTAGTACGCATGGGTTAACTAAATAATAAAAAAAATTTAACTTTTACGCAAAAATCTACTCCACATCCCAATTCAAATTCAAATATTTTCATTCAAAATAGGATGTGACATCCCTTATGGAAAGTCAAAAACTACCACCGATTCCAAAACGAATGCCTCAGACCTGAGGAGAATGGGCGCAACAAACTCAGCGGGCTCTTTTTTCATCGAAAAAATATGTACACAAAGTAATATTATACAATTAAACTTACTATTCAATAGCCTCAGGGTGGTCACTCCATTCCCTATATATGGACAATACGAACTGTAATAAGTAGGTGAACATTTTATCTACACTTAAAATATTTTTCAAGAAATGTAAATTTTTAAAGTTCCAAACAAAAGCAGTGTTCTGTAAGGAGAACTCCATAAAAACATAAGATACAAAATCGCACATAATTGTAATTATTAATATTATTTATTTATACTTAGTTAGGAGTTAGAGCTCAGCCATGTATTGTTGTCATAATGTAGACTACATACCTACACTCCAGCAAAATATCAATTTTCTGGAAAGCTTTTAGGTCTGTTTCACATAAACCTACTGTCTGTATGTGCCTAGTTTATTTAAGAAGAAGAAGTCCTAGCAATAAAAACTTCGTACCTACGTCCCAATTAGCTAGCACCTTCTGTGCTATATCTCAGCGGATACTCCAAGAGAAGGTCGCCTTCCATGTAGGCTTAGAGGGCACCTGCCCAAAGCCTACCTCAGGTGGTGTTTAATGGGTAGGCACCTAGGTTTTACGTGAGTCCCACATAAACAACGCAGATTTAGGCTGCGTTGGTATGCATGAGCATTCACCACCTCCCTCCCGTCGTTATGCCGGAGGGTAGCCCTTTCCCTTGTTTGGGCGCAAAAAAAATAGTCTTGTCTACCAAACTTAAGTATGTAGGCTTCTTCTTAATTTTTAAGTTTGTATCTAAAGATTGTGATGTATAATGTTGTGAAGTAGGTATTATGAGTATGTAGTAACTTGTACCTGTTTTTTTTTGTATAATACTTTTTCTTTTGAGACAAAATAAAATAGGTGTATAGTTGTATTTAATGAAATGTGCATCTAATTTAATTTACTTTTAAAATAAATACAAAAGGTACATAATAAATTAAAGCTACATCGCACAGAGACCATTTTTATTTATCTGTGAACCCGTAATAATATATTGAGTTACTGCGTCGAGGATCTCACTTGGGCATCATCATTCACTTAGTCATATTTGTAACAGACAGATTGCCACAAGTTTTGAACCCGTAGAGATACATCTGTATATAATTATTGAGCATTGGGAATTATGTTCAATAAATAAAGAAAGAAAGAAAGAAAAAACATTTATTTCAACACACACAGAAATAACAAAATGAAGCAACATAAAAATATACAAATATAAAAACGTGTGGTGCTTAAAAAGGAGCCAGCTCAGCATGTGTTTTAACACAAGTGTGTTGCAACGCTGTTCTTCTGTGACTCCCGAATGACACATGAACCTCGAGGGCTACACCTCGCCTGAATCAAAGTACTACTATAAGTACTAATTAAACTTACAACAATTAACTACTAAACTAAACTTAAAAATAATTAACTACTAAACTAAACTTAAAGACACGAACAAACATAGAAAGAGTAATTATAATTATAATAAAACGATTCTATATATTTTGATTAGGAGTTCAAACGAGTATGGTCACCCGATTGGTGAGTGATCACTGTCGCCTATTCTCTCTTGCGGCACCAGAGGAATAACACGAGCTTTGCTGGACTTTCATGTTAACCTACTTCCTTTATGATCATCATCATTTTTTCATCATTTCAGCCGCAAGACGTCCACTGCTGGACAAGGCCTCCCCCAAATATCGCCATGACGATCGGTCCTGCGCTGCCCTCATCCATCCTACTCCGGCGATTTTGACCAGATCGTCGGTCCATCTTGCATCGGCCTACCAACACTACGCCTTCCGGTACGTGGTCGCCATTCGAGGACTTTCTGCCCCAACGGTCATCTATCCGCCGAGCTATGTGCCCTGCCCACTGCCACTTCAGTTTCGCAATCATTTGGGCTATATCAGTGACTTTGATTTTCCTACGGATCTCTTCATTTCTGATTCGATCTCACAGGGATACTCCAAGCATGCTATGCTCCTCTCCATTGAGCAACAGTGAGCCTCATACGGCCCATAGTTGGCGACCACGTCTTGTGTTCCGTATGTCATCACTTTTATGATACCCACGTTGTATCGACCTGTTTAAACTTGATTGTATAGATCATTTATACGTCTATATATAACAGCTGTGAAAAAGTCGAAAAAAAATTTACTTTAGAACTAACCTTTATTTTGAGCAATTCACGCACACTAACAGAGTGTCATACAAATCGTGAGTAATATTCCTGGCTTGTTTTTATCGGTTGTATATGAGCAAGAGCCTCTATCTAGACGTATAAATTATCTAAGTTCTATTGATTGACTTTGAAGATGATTCCATACTTTGGTTTAAAACTATGACTCACTTGTATTCAATTCGGTACGTTCACAAAATAACAATATTATTAGGAAAACCTATCATTCGAATTAGTATTTCAAAAACACCATCAATCATTCCAATACAGGTCAAACACATATAAATTAATAGAAAATGCAAATAGCTCTTACATTACACTCATAAAGCATGATTGCCAATTTTGAAAATATTAAAATGGATATATGTAGTATGTTATCTTTAAGAGATAGACATATGCAGTTAGGGACTTTTCTGTAGACCTATATAAGATATACAATTCCACCATACAATATTTTGTTATATCTCAAAGGAATTGGACAGCGTTTTCTTTTAAAACTCCCAGGCGGCTTATTTTTTCCAACAGCTCCACCAAATTTCGTTAATATATACAAAAATGTATATAAAAACACAACAAATAACGTTCTTGTGATTCCTCTGGTGTTGCAAGAGAATGTGGGCGGCGGTGATCACTTAACACCAGGTGAACCATACGCTCGTTTGTCCTCCTAATGCATAAAAAAAAATTATATACTTTGGTATAGCGACAGCCTAGAACTTGAGAAAGGATATTGGCTACATTTTATCCCGGAAAAATGCATGTTCCCAGCGGGATTTGTGAAAACAGAAATTCCCGTCTCTGAGATATAAATATACCAATAGTAGGTTTAGTTTGCCATAGTAGCCGTTCTCGAATCGTAATCTTCAATTCCAAACTTGTTTATTATTTTTAAAGATCCTTTATCAACTCGGACGAAGTCGCAGGTATTAGTTTGTTTTATAATAATTAGTTATATACTTAATTAAGTACACTTTTATACTTTTAATATCATTGTTAGCTAGTTGGAGGCATAAAGTAAAACTGTACCAAGCTGTATCCTGATATTGTGGGTCACAGTGTTGCAAACTAACAATAAATAAGTTTCCTTTACACTTTATAGCGGACTCGGGTAACTTTTTCATAATTGTGTATCTTATCTTTTTTATTTTGTGTGCAGATTTTCATAATGAGCACTTTTTATGATGTGTTTTCTTTAATACTACCTAAATATTTAGTTTTAACGCACTTTTGACAGTAAAGGCGGTTTTCCTGTCACGCGGAATTTCATCCACTTGCGGATTTGGTCCATCGCAAACGAAACGCGGATTGATTGCAGGTGCGTGGTCTTGCATGTAGGCAGAAGGGTCGGAGTAAACGCATGTGGACTAGCTCCGCACGGGGATAAAAATCAAATGTATTGTATATGATGTGGTGAGCTTTAATAAATAAATAAATCGGATTGACGGACCCTTGGGGCGGGGTTATCGTTAATGAATTTCTCTCACGGACCTTGGTTGACGCAACCCCTACTCCCAGCATCCGATGCTGGGTTTGGCGAATGGTTTAGAGGAATATCAATACATCGACCCTCTAAGCAAGGCCAGTGGACTATCCTTCTCGAGGTGCCGCCCGTTTTTTGGCCAAGTGCCTCCATAGAGTCATCAAATAATTTATACTAAGGTAATTGGCAGAATAGAAACCTCTGGCCGCCCTCCCCCAACCTACCCACATAATCCTTTCCTCCTTCACCTCACCTCGCGTGATCGAGAGGTCGAGGGCTCACCTACATCAATGAGTAAGGAACTTGCGATCACCCACGTGTTTGTGCCGTGCGTGGATACCCGTAAGGAGGGAGTAAGGAATCCTGGTGGTTGAGCGGATAGCGGTCGGTCAGTTACCTGCTTAATGCAACACGCCTCTTTAGCCCTGATCTTCCTCTCAAACGGGCGGTCGGGGACTAGTCATTCTCGATCAATCGGCTGTGGCTTCCCGTCAGAGGGCTGCCGGCGAGTGACCCAAATCCATGTGGGTGCCTATGGCCCGGTCGCGGATGTTGAGGTGAGCGCGGGAGGCTCTCTTCCTCACGTATGCGGCTTCTACATTACTCGGCCGTCAGTCATCAGGTATTCACGGTGAGGGTTACTATATCCTCGCAGTAGTCCTGGCGGACATATACATCAAGGCGCATGACGTCCCCTACTGAGGCTCCAAGGCGGGTGGGGCACTGACGAGGATGAATCTTAATAAATCTCTACCCATGGACCAAAAGAGAAACTTCGACCAAAACAAACGAGCTGCTCCCTCGGGAGCGCTTAGCTAATCCGTCCAGACTACGGCTGCTCCCACAGCGCCGAAAGAGTCTTCCTCGCTGGATCCTTCCACCCTAAAGGAAGCCATACCGGCAACTACCTTCACGGACGATGCCTGGACGCTACCCATCAGGAAGGGAGATACCAAGCCTACATACAAGGCACCTAGCAGGACCGCACGAAACCGCGCGCGAGCCGAGGCTAGGAAAGCGAGAGTAAAAGCCGCTAAAAGCAACCCCCCCAAACCCAAATAAGTTCAGGTAGACAGCGCTACTGGAGATAAAGGCAAGTCCGCAGGACAGCCGACTATCGAACCAGTAGCAGGCGGTAGTAAGCCCCTAAAAAGGCCACGAGGGAAACGCGCTGGCCGAAACGTTCAAGAGAGGGCGGAAGCTCGTGCTGCTTCCGGGCAAGGTCCAGACCTACCCAAGGGCAGCAAAAGAGCTCACCCGGATGACACTCTGTTACCCCGCGAGGACGTTAAGCGTACGAAGAAGTCTGCGCCGCCACCTCTTCCACTGATTCCTTCAGGCTGCCCAGCTTCAGAGGCAGAGCCAACCATGGTGAGGGTACTCTCAAGCTTTGGTGCGAGGACACTTACACCGTGGAATGGCTTAAGAAGACTGTCTCCAAGATCACTTCGCCACTTCCACACCAGACTCGTGGTCAAACGCCAAGCCGACATCCCCAGGAAAGTCAAGGCGACCATGATCATCCCAAAATCTTAGCATGCTGCAGACCAGATTCGCCAGGCAGAATCCGTGGTACAACGTCCGCACTTGGAGCTTGTACCACATCCCAGAACCGGACGAAAGTGGCAGGGTGCGCATAGTCCTTGGGATACCTGAGGCAGATGTAGCTGAGCTCAAGAAGAGACCTCGCAAGAAGAGACAGATCGCAGGGTCTCGTACAAATGTGGCTCAGTGTACGTAAATTTCCCCGAAGAGGAGGGTAAAGGCAGCGAAGGTAAACCGAAACCAAACCCGGACGTGGCAACGCAGCCGAAAGTACCAACCTCGACCGCTCCTGAGGCGGCGCCCGACAACCGCATGGATGTCGTGCCGGAAGGAGGGCAGCAGTCCTCAGGTGCAGCCCCTGACGCTACACATCAGAAGAGGACCAACGGTGTCTCTATGACCGCCACTTGTAAAGAGGTTCGGACTCCCATAGAGACCAAATCACGTTCCATAGACTGGTGGCAGCAAGGGGCCGGGGAAGAGGATCAGACAAAGGAGCTGGAGGATAGTCTACTGCACAGCGATGGCAGCCCAGACCAATCCACCTCCACTCCTTAAACTCATACAAATCAACCTCCAGCACAGCTACACCGCGACGGCTAACCTGCGACGTTTGCTGGTGGGAAACCCCGAGACCACAGCCCTAATCCAGGAGCCGTGGATTAGGAAAGGCAATATATGTGGTCTCAACAACATCGGAGGCAAACTTTTAACTGCTACCGAAGGTAAACCACGTTCATGTATTTATACTCCACGACATGTAACGACCACCATTATAAATGAGCTATGTTCCAGAGATCTAAGCGCTGTGAAGCTCCAAGCAGATGACCGCCTAGGCCTATCAGACGTGGTCATAGCGTCGGTCTATTTGCCGGGGGAAGAGGAGGTACCAACACCGGAGCTGACCGCGCTAGTCAGCTACTGCGAGACAGAGAGGCTGGAACTCATCATCTCCGCTGACTCCAACGCACATCACACCATCTGGGGCAGCCAAAATACCAATAAAAGAGGTGAGGACTTACTTACATACCTTTTCTCAACTAACCTTAATATACTTAACAGGGGCTCCGAGCCTACCAACGTTACGGCGCGCCCTAGTTTGGGCTCGCGAGCCCAAACTATAATCGACCTAACACTGGCAACCGACCATGTCTCTTCTCTCGTCAATGACTGGCACGTGTCAGACGAACCTTCATGCTCGGATCACAGATGGATTAGGTTCAACCTTCGCTTTAACATCAAACCTGCCCTGCCAAGGCGGAACCCTCGTAAAAAAGAACCGCACCAAATACGACAGATTGGTGAGAAATGAGCTTATGGCCATTTCCCTACCAGACGATTATAACGGTACCGCAGGTATAGAAACTCATGTAACTAACATAACTCAAACACTTATCAACAGCTATGAACAGACGTGTCCTCTCACTTCGACAAAGCCCAACTCCAGAGTTAGATAGGCTGCGCTGCAAAGTAAGGAAGCTGTTCAACAGAGCCAAAAATACCTGGGCACCAGACGGCTGGGATGCATACAAACTGGCCCAATATCGTTTCAAGTGGCGCATCCGCGAAAGGAAGAGAGAAAGCTGGAGACGCTTCTGTACTAACATTGAATACACAAACCAAGCGGCTAAAGTAAAAACATCCTTTCACGTGACCCAGAGCGTAATCTAGGTTGCTTGAAAAAATCTGACAGCACATACACCAAATCCGACCCCGAGACCTGCGAACTACTACTGCAAACTCACTTCCCTGGATGCCGCATCACCAACAACCAGACGTGGGAGGAAGTGGCGTCGCAGAGCAACACACCGGATCAAACGGATTGGACCACAGCTCACAGGGTGGTAGACAAAGACAAGGTAATGTGGGCAATTAACACCTTTCTTCCATTTAAATTAGGAGGCCTGGACGGGATCTTCCCAGGACTGCTACAATGGAGCGGTATGGGGCCTCTAGCAGCGCATTTAACTGCTATCTATAGGGCATGCCTGGCCTACAAATACATACCGCTCCAGTGGAGGGAGGTAAAAGTGGTATTTATCCCTAAGCCCGGCAAAAGTGATTACACAAACCCAAATCGTACAGGCCAATCAGTCTCACATCACTTTTGTTGAAGACTCTAGAGAGACTCTGCGATAGGGATATTAGGGAAAATGCCCTCTTACAAAAACCGCTACATGACAACCAACACGCCTATACTCAGGGCAGATCAACCGAATCCGCACTCTATTGGAACAAATACCTTGAACACAAGCTGGAAAAAGCATGCATCATCTTTTGGCAGTGCAGAAGACTCATAGGCAGAACCTGGGGTCTTACTCCAAAGATAAGCAGATGGCTCTATACAGCAGTCATCAGACCAATTATCTCCTACAGAGCAATAGCGTGGTGGCCCAGGACAGAGCTTGTGACAGTACAAACCAAGCTGCAGCGTTTCCAGTGGCTGGCCTGCACAGCCATAACAGGATACATGCGCACCACGCCTACATTGGCCCTTGAAACTATTCTAGGGCTAACACCAATCGACATACACTTTCAACAAGAAGCGACAATGGCGACTCTACGTCTAAAGCTGTTGGGTGTATGGAAGAATGAAGACGGCCTAACAGATAAGCTCTGGAATAGGGTAACAAAGGATTATCCACTCTGTGAGGCACCATGTGATAAGATACCTAAAACACATACCTTCCATAAAAACTATGACATACAGCTATATGAGAAAGATGCTGACCAGTCTGGTGTAAACGAATTAAGAATTTACACAGGCTACTGGAACTGGTGCCGGCTTATTCTCACAGGAACTAAACATACACATATCCATACCCTTGGGCACACACACCTCCATCTTCCAATGTGAATACGTAGCCATCAAGGAAGCCGCCACGAATACACGAATGTCACCAAACCCTGGAGCAAGTTGCCTTTTATAACCAGGTAACTCTGCAATGGATCAAGGGACATAGTGGTTCGTTGGGTAATGATGCAGTGGATGAGCTTGCAAGGCGGGCTTCGGCAAATATAGTGACTGGTCCTTTGTCACTTCTGCCACTGCCCTTCAGCCAAATGCGCTCATGGATACGCTCTCTCACCAACGACCTACAGAACGCCCGATGGATGAATGTCTCAAGCTGTAGACAGTCGAAGGACCTTTACCTGCACTATCGCCCAAACTGACACGTAGACTTATCAGCCTCAACAGACATGACATCCGTATAATGGTGGGCACCCTAACGGGTCACACATCACTAAACAAACACCTTTTCACAATCGGCGTAACGGACAGTCCTAAGTGCAGAGGTTGTCTGACCGAAGACGAAACGGTCGCTCACGTAATCCTGGAATGTGCGGGGGTGGCCAACAAACGGGCAAAAACCTTAACCAATACGAGGTCGCTCCAAGAAGTCTGTGAACAGTCCAGGAATGTTCTGAACTTCTGGAAGGAGCTGGGCTGGTTGGAGTAACTGGCCATTACTGCACGCAAAATAGACCCATGCTAGTGGTTTAATTGCGGAAACCTGAGCCCCTATACCATACCATACAATACCATACCATGCTTGAGGCGTTTTGCCCTCAAGGATGACGGAATTCAATAGTTTCTGAAAGGCCTGAAGTACCACCATCTCTCAGAAGCTCAGCTGTAATTCCAACTTCACCCGGCACCTTGTTTTTTTTAAGCTGTTCTAGGGCCATACTAATCTCGAACAGGCTGACGTCTGGGATATCTTTGGTATAGTGTCGGGTTAATTTGGCTCTTGGTTCTTCAGCCATGTTGGTAATAGGTCTCCGTGCGATCGTGTAGAACTTCTCGACTTCCCTCAAAAGTTCGGGTTTAGACGAAACGACCCTGCCGTCACCGGTCTTCAGCTTTGTCAGTTGACTCTGCCCGATAGACAAATCTCGTGCGAATACTTTTGAGCATTTGTTACGCTCTATGGGTGCCTTCACACAATCTGTATTGTGGCGGCGTATATCGGGAGTCAATAACTTGGAGATCTGTCTATTAGGCTGCCTATACTTGGAAGCATCGTCCGGGGACTGTAGGGTCATTTGGCGTCTTACATCAATCAATTTGAGGGTATAATCTGAGATTTTTCCGATTCTTTTTGAACGGCTGGCCTTGAAGAACTTAGACCCAGCCGTTTGAACAGCTGCCACGAACCTGTTATTATACTCGTCCACGTCAACGCAGTCACCGAGGCATTCGAAGCGGTTTTGCAATTCGAGTTGAAAGTTTTCGGAGTTTTGGATCTGGATGGGTGCGGGTTGGAGCGTAGAGTTCACCAGTCGAGACCGCTCCAGTTTTGGATTGATATTCAATGTGCCTCTTACTATGCGGTGATCACTCCCAGTTTTCACTGAGTTGATCACGGAGACATCATCGAACATATGTCTTTTGATCGACATCATTGAACACATTGAATTAAGTCGATCTCATTTTTGGTGGCACCATCGGGGCTGAACTGGCTTCAAGAAGAAGGAGTTCATCATATAGGGATCCTCCTTCTTCATGAAGTCAGCCAGCATCTGGCCTCGGGCGTTCCGATTTCGATAACCAAATTGCCCAACTCTCAATTCATCGACGCTACGTTTGCCCAGTTTTGCATTGTAATCTCCCATGACAACTTCGGAGTGTGAATGGCTGTTGAGATGTCCTCATACATGGCCTCTACCTCGTCGTCTGAGAATGTCGAAGTCGGAGCGTAGACCTGAATGACCTTCAACGAATACCGTTAAGTAATTCTGAGTATTAGGTACGCTACCCAAGTTGACACCTCAGTTACGTTGTTGACGAGAGACTTGTGAACGAGAAACCCAACACCACTCTGGGACAGTTGGTGGCCCTCCCGGATGTAGAGCATGTGTCCGGAATTTAGGATTATCGATTCCTCACCCTGTTTTCGGACCTCAGATAAATGATATATGCCATCGTACTCCTGAAGGTCAAATGTTAGGTAGTGAAAACCCTATTTTTAAAATGCACACGGAAACTGTTTTTTTTTTGGATATTTAAATAGAATATTTATATGGAAGATTGTTTGGATATAGATAGATCTAATAAATTAATAATTTTCCTAAGAATATTGTTATTATTGTTTTATTTTTTTAATTATAATTTACATTGAAGATTTAGCCATAGAAACATCGTAATTTCGTGTTTAGGACATAGGTCCTGTCTAGTCAATAAATTTTGGAGCTAATATTATGAGGCCCTTGAATAATTCATCTCATATGTCTACTGTAAATAGATTCGGCGTCCGCGTCAATTTTGATGTGATAAATATAGTACAAGCTTCATATTGAATTATTGACAAACGGCACAACGATATGTTATATAACGATTGTATTTGTTCTAGGTTTAGAGATTCTGGACTATTGATGAAACAACTTTTTAACAGTAGGTACATGTACGAAAACATTTTGAAGTTGGCGTTAAATTAATAATAATTATTATAATATTCCATCCGATATTATATAAAAAAAAGTTCCAAACTTGTCCATGACCTGAATTACCATTTAGCTTTCAATTACCATTTTCCCACAGTAATAGGGTTGATATTAAATAAAACCTATTTCTTATAGCTATTCTATTCTATTAGCTTATATTAAGAATAGTTCTGTCTTTACGCAGATGAAGCACGCTTGATCGCTCTACGTGAAAAATTATCGTTTTACTCAAGAAAAATGTAATAACCAAAGAATATGTATTAAATAGTACGAGTACAGAAGACTTACTCCGCAAAATCAATTAAAGAAATAAAAACTCTTGCGGCCATACAATAAGGTGTAATTCAGATCATAAAGCGCCACTAACCTACATTTTTACTAACCTAGAAGTTGCCTCTCTCTCTCTCACGTGACTCTTAGCGTCTCTTAACTCTTCTGAGTTTCTTTTACCTGAAACGGTAGGCACGTACCCAGATAAGGCCACCTAATAAAAATAGCTTAACTTTTTCTATAAAATAAATAGGTATGTAATCGTTATTTTTCAATCAATATTTTTTTCGTTGTCTAACTTAAACTAATTGAATATAGTAATGTATGTTTTACGAAAAAGGAGGACAATAGAGCGTACGGGTCACCTGGTGTTAAGTTATCAGCGCCGTCCAGCCCAGACAGCTGGTTGAAATTACCAAGAGCAGCTTTTGCCAACGACTAGAACTTGCGTGTTCCGGTCGGGTAACTGGAAAGCAGCTCGCATATTTTAACGACGTGCTTCGAATTCGGACGGGCGATTTGCCGCTTAATTTTTTAAGTGAAAAATTATCGTTTTACTCAAGAAAAATGTAATAACCAAAGAATATGTAATAAATAGTACGAGTGCAGAAGACTCACTCCGCAAAATCAATTAAAGAAATAAAAACTCTTGCGGCCATACAATAAGGTGTAATTCAGATCATAAAGCACCACTAACCTACATTTTTATTAACCTAGAAGTTGCCAGCTGGTTGAAATTACCAAGAGCAGCTTTTGCCAACGACTAGAACTTGCGTGTTCCGGTCGGGTAACTGGAAAGCAGCTCGCATATTTTAACGACGTGCTTCGAATTCGGACGGGCGATTTGCCGCTTAATTTTTTAAGTGGCAAAGCGCAAATATAACCGTGCCTCCAGATTTTTCTGGAGGCACGGTTATATTTCCTCTTAAGAACTTTGCAGTTCGGATCCTTTGAGCACAGCGCCGTATCCCAAGATGCTGCTTTAACTGACGCGTTGAACCAGGGCCGTGATCTGCCACCGATCGGTACTACAGAGCTTGGTATAAATATATCCGTGACCTGTAACATGTAGAACATTATCAAGAATATATTGAGAAGCAACAGTCAAAATCTTAACTTCATGTTTATGAGGTGGTAGACCAGATTCCATTATACTGATTAAAAATTCTGTTGGATAGATAACAACTTGGTTTGGTTTACAAACTGTATTTATGAAAAGGTATGTTTCTGTTTCACCAAGAAGCTTATGTAAATTTTTTTGATTAAGTGTAGTGACCTGGTCATTTGTTGGTGCTAAAATTGATGTTTATACTACTGCATATTAAAATTTAAGTATCCGCCACAATCTGCAAAAGACCGGTAGGTTGTTCTATAATATGATAACCATTTACTTCTGGACTTATTTATCTCCTTGTACATCAAAAAGAATTTTGCAAAATTTTATTATGTTTGCAGTTTCTTATCGTGCATCCAAAGTACTTAATGTTTTAAAGAATCTTACTTACTTAATCTCGCCCATATACCTTTAGTCACAACTGGTAATATTCGCCTAAAATTTCCAGGGAATGAAAATATTATTCCTCCAAATAGGACACAATTACCTCTTAGGTATCGCATTGTTCTGTTCAGCCGTGAATAATGAAATTTTGTTTGCCATTGTGAATTCTTCCCACATTCTTTTTGATACATTGCAAACTAAATTTTCCATACGTTATGCGTCTATTGGTATTATCCCAATCGCCTTGTTAGTATTGGTACTTATATTGCTCCTGTTTTAGTCGATTTTTTTTTAATATCGAGACAATTCAAATGATTTCAGAGCCTTAAATTTTTGAAGTAAAACTTGTTTAGGCGCGACATGAGGGTAAGTTAGAATTTTTTTCTCACGGAAGTAACGCTTAGTAAAAAAGTCAATTGAAACAATTTTTTAAGCCGTTATAATTTTATGGTTTAAAAAAACATTTCAATAATCTCAGTAATATTTTTTGAAAATCTCCAAGTGTATAATTTGCTTATTTATTAATCTATATAAAAATATAACATTATATCATTCTTTCTAAAAAATATAAAATCTCACTAGATTAAATAATATTATTTATTATAAAGGCATTATTTTATTTAAGGTAGAGAAAATGTCAACTTTGCTCAGCAGATGATGTTATATCGTTAGCGTTTACGAGAAAACAATAGCAAAAAATCTAACAAAGCTCCCTCATTAATACGTGAGTGCTTATTTGGTAATAAGGCTTTATTTAATGTATATAATATATAAAAATGAATTGCCTTTCATTAGTCTCGCTAAAACTCGAGAAAGGCTGGACCGATTTGGCTAATTTTGGCCATGAATTATTTGTGGAAGTCCAGGGTAGGTTTAAAAGGTGAATATATATGAAAGTGTTCGGAATTAAATAAAACCAACAATTTTGTTTTTCCTTTCATGTGTCCCCCGTCATCCGATATTTGTTTTTTATGGACATATTTTCTATGAGAGAATTTATTGACGCACGGTTTGACAGTTCTGCTGTCAAACAATTTCAATACAAAAACAGGGAGCATATGTTACGAAACAATTCTTGATGTTATGATATATTATTGACAAATTTATAAAAAACATTATTTTATTTATTATATCCAGAACAACGTCTGTCGGGTCAGCTAGAGTAATATTAATAATGCGTCTGTTGATTATTCCTAAAGTTAATTATTATTAAGTTTTACTTCAAACGCGCGTAAAGATTACACGCACACAAAGAAAATAGTTGTAATATAGCAATTCACTGCCGAAATTTGTATTGAGCTAACAAAAAAAAGGTTGATTAGAACGCAGATCATTCAGTTTGCATTGCTTAGTAGGCATTATCGGTAATATAGTAAATTAAAATTTTATTCTGTTTCCAACAAATTTGAAAACTACGCAATAAAAATCTCTTGAGGATTTCTGTTGCAATAAATTTACAGAACCACCATTACTACATAGAATATTGACTTGAGCTGACTTTAACCATACATCTCAGACAAAACCCTCACAAATCTTTTTATACGTATCTCTACTAACGCTATAACTTTCACGTTATATCCAAGATCTATCTATAGAAGATGTATCTTGCTATCAGAGTTCGTAAATAGATTTATAATAATATCTGCATTCATCATTATCATCACGGTCAAAATATATTGTATCACACTTTAACAGGCCACCATTTCGGTTTACGGATTTTTCAAAATATATAAGATAAAAATTGCCGCTCAACACAATAAATTAGTTCTTTTTAATCTACTTACACCCCACCAAACCTATTTACAATGAAACTCTTTTGTCCGAATCACAATCGATTTTTTTTTTATAGAATAGGAGGACAAACGAGCGTACGGGTCACCTGTTCTTAAGTGATCACCGCCGCCCACAATCTTTTGCAACACCAGAGGAATCACAGGAGCGTTGCCAGCCTTTAAGGAAGGTGTACATGCTTTTTTTGAAGGTACCCATGTCGTATCGTCCCGGAAACACCGCACAAGGAAGCTCATTCCACAGCTTTGTAGTACGTGGAAGAAAGCTCCTTGAAAACCGCACTGTGGAGGACCGCCACACATCCAGATGGTGAGGATGATATCCTAACTTGTGGCGTGTCGTGCGAAGGTGGAATTCGGCGGCAGGAATCAGGTTTAACAGCTCTTCGGAACACTCCCCGTGATAAATGCGGTAGAAGACACACAATGAAGCGACGTCTCTACGCAACGCCAAGTGATCCAGCCGTTCACAGAGCACTGTGTCCCCGACAATTCGAGCTGCTCTGCGTTGCACGCGGTCAAATGGATCGAGCTGATACTGGGGTGTGCCAGACCAGAGATGACAGCAATACTCCATGTGTGGCCGGACCTGCGCTTTGTAGAGCGCTAGTATGTGGGCCGGCTTGAAGTATTGCCGTGTTCTATTAATGACGCTCAGTTTCTTTGAAGCCAATTTGGCTTTGCCTTCCAGATGACCACGAAATTGGCAATCGCTCGAGATTTCGAGACCCAGTATTCCGATACTAGGCGAGGCTTTGAGGGAAGTGTTGTCGAAGAGCGGTGATACGACAAATGGGGTTTTTTAGTGGTAAACGCGCAAACTAGAGTCTTCTGGGGGTTCAATTGGACAAGGTTCAATTTTCCCCATTCCGCGACCTTCTCGAGAGAGGACTCGATAGAAGACACATGTTTCTCCCGGCACTGGTCGACGATTTCCCGAGAGAGACCTGCCAGTGTATACGGCATCACCAGTGCTGTCGTCTGCATAGCAATGAATGTTGGAGGTGTCCAACATATCATTGATATGCAGAAGAAACAGCGTGGGAGACAGCACACAGCTTTGGGGCACTCCAGCATTCACGGCTTCGGGTTCGAGCAATATCCGTCGACAACGACCTGTATGCTGCGCCCAGTGAGGAAGCTGGAAATCCACTTGCACAAGCTCTCGGGAAGCCCAAATGATGGAAGTTTGGAGAGGAGCGCCTTGTGCCATACACGATCAAAGGCCTTCGCTATATCCAGGCCTTCCCCCTTGCTTTCAAAAGCCACTGCCCATCTATGTGTTAGGTATACCAGAAGATCACCTGCCGACTGACCATGGCGAAACCCGTATTGTCGGTCGTTGATCAACTGGTGACCCTCTAGATATACCAAGAGCTGACGGCTAATTATGCTCTCCATGATTTTGGAGAGCAGGGAGGTAATAGCAATAGGCCTGTAGTTTGCCGGATCCAAACTGTCTCCTTTTTGTTGGATCGGATGGACATAGGCTGACTTCTATGAGTCAGGGACTACGCCTTTAAAATAAGAGTGCCGGAATAAACGCGTTAGCACCGGCGTCAACTCAGGGGCACACGTTCTAAGCACGATTGGAGAAATGCCATCCGGCCCGCTCGACTTCCTGACGTCCAACGAAAACAAAGCTCGCCTAACAGTTTTCTGTCTGAGCTGTACTTCAGGCATAGAGCTCTGACACCGCGGGATGGTCGGCGGTGTTTTTCCGTTGTCGTCAAGAGTCGAGTTGGAGGCGAAAAGAGTGCACAAGAGATCAGCTTTCGACAACGACCAGAACTTGCGTGTTCCGGTCGGGTATCTGGACAGCTGCTCGCCGATTTTGACGTGGTGTTTTGACTTTGCACGGGCGATTTGCCGCTTAAAAAATCTGGAGGCACGGTTGTATTTCCTCTTAAGAACTGTGCAATTCGGATCCTTTGTGCCCAGCGCCGCAACCCAAGCTCGATACGCCTGTTTTTTTTAGTCAGATGCTGCTTTAACTGACGCATCGAACCAGGGCCGCGATCTGTCACCGATGGGTACTACAGAGTTTGGTATAAATATATCCATACCCTGTAGTATCACATCGGCTACTCCAACGGCGCAGGCACTAGGATCATCCGAAGGGAAACAAACCCTGCCCCAAGGGTAGGATGCAAAAAAGGAACGCATCCTATCCCAATCTGCTGACTTGTAGTGCCAAACGCGGCGGGTCGCTGGTGGTCTGCGACGTTGGCGTCGGATAGGCACTACACTCCTGACCAGGCAATGGTCGGACGTACCGAGAGGGGCGTCGACAAAGACCTGGTAACCATCGGGATGTGTAGTCAGCAGAAGATCCAATAAGGACGGCTTGTGGCTATCCACATCCGGGAGCCGCGTTGGCGACTCGACCAATTGGGACAGACCATACGCCAATGCAAAATTATGCACAGATCGCCCTGCGTAGTCTGTGGTACGTGATCCAAGCCTTTCGGCATTGTGCCCGTTGAAATCATCCAAGACTTCGATTTCAGCGGAGGGGATCTGTGCAAGCACGTCGTCAATTGCCGCTTGAACGCAGCCCATGAGATGATCGGTTTCTGCGTTACCACTATGGGACCTGTAGACACACGCGTAGATATGTCCTCTAAATCTACGTTGAGCCAGAGAGTGGACAGGTCCCTACCCTCAAAATTGCCGAGACGGTGACAGCAGATATCCTCCCTAACGTACACACATACCCCGGCATGAGGCAAAAAATTGTGCTCAATTTTGTACCCGGGGTACGTTAAATATGACGTATCGCTAGGTCGAGATATCTGCGTCTCCGTAAGGAAACACAAAGCCGGCTGCGCCGTCTCAAGGTGGTGGTGGACGGCGTTTAAATTGGAGTGAATTCCCCTGATATTGCAAAAGTCCACGTATGGAGTATGGAGTGGGGTGCCGTGGTGTTACTGCCTCGTTTGTCCTTGGTCATGCGCGGTTCTGTGCCCTCCCCAGAATACGAAGGGCAGCCCGAGCTAGAGTGCTCGGGGAGGGATTCTCCGACTCTGGTAGAGCCGGTACCCTCCTGGGGTAAAATCTTTTTAAGTTCCGCTATCATATTCGGGTGGCAGGGGGGGGAATGGCCACCGGTCCTCGACACTAACCTATGCGAAACATAGCGGCACTAGGCCGCTACTTCACGCCGGTATTCTGTGCGAGTGTGGTAATTAACCCGGACGAGCCTGGCCCGATTGTGCTGACGTCAAAAGACGGCAGCGTGACTCTCCCACTTCTAATCACAATCGATGAAGAGTGGCATCTTCATAGCACATTAATTAAATAGATCGATTTTTTAGGAATATAGTAGCTCGTTAACCAAATTAAATCGAATCGAAACAACTCGTCAAGAGGTGAATCTATGGTTGGTTTAATTATTTAGGGTAAAGGCAAGGAGAATCATCTTTGTACATATGAAAAGGTGCCCGTCATGATGCCTTAAATTAGGGTGGCGTAACAGTAGCATCAGGGTAAATCTTGAAAGAAGCGTCAAATTTAAAATAATACTATTCACTATAGCTACACGTTATCTCATTATAACTTTTAAGGTTATATTTACTACATTATTTTGTACAACGTAAGTTGTTGAAATTTTCACTATTATCTACTTTAATTAATTCGACAGTAATATTAAATCTTTAAACTCAGCTGCTACTGCAATTCATATACGATTGCTACATTCACCATACTTCATACCATACTCTGTGCCTAAACCAGCGCTGGACATTGTTACAACATTTCTCCCTTATGAGATGATACTTCTTGCCCTCCATAGGTTTCAATTAATGTACATTTTTTCATACTCAATACCACAGAGTACCTAGGTACTTTTATTTAAACTTGAAACTATGTACCTACACGTAATTCGCAACAGCAATGAGCAAAAGTTATTTGAATTTTATTTCAATCCCATGCCGTTGTTTTGTTTTTTTAACCGACATCAAAAAGGATGAGGTTATCAAATAGATTGGTATTTTTTATGTTTTACACCGATTACTCTGAGAGTTATTATCCGATTTACATAATTCTTCTTTTGTTTCATGCGAAATAGATGCCATTTGTTTCATACATAATTGTTTTCTGTGTACGGCTGTTTTTTGGTGTTTACATTCAAGTTGATTATATATTATTATTATCTGACACTAAAACGTAAAAAATTAAAATAAAACTACGTTTAAAAAAACCGACTTCAAAAACTGAAAAATATCAAATAACTAAAAATTTTAATTTAATACACCTCTTATGCAAACCTTTACCTTTAAATACATATACAAATACCTTTACATACAAATAATAATATTTTACTAAAAAGTAAAATATTATTATTTGTATGTGCTACATATTGATAGCTTTGAAGTCGGTGCCAAGCTAAATGTAATAAAGGTACCTACACTCGCCACGCGTGACTTTGAGCAGGATAGCTTCGTCTAGAAAAAAGCAACCCAAGCGGACAGACACGAAGGCCAGACAACCTAAATAAATACAGTAAGTAAGCTGTTTATAATATTAAGTTTTATTTTGCTTAGGGCTTGGCACTGACTTAAAACCTATCAATAGGTAGCACATAAAAATAATAGTATTTTACTAATAATACGAAAGGTAAAGTTTTGCATAAGAGGTGTATTAAATTAAACTTTTAGTTTTTTGATACTTTTCAGTTTTTGAAGTCGGTTTTTTAAACGTAGTTTTTTTTTATTTAACGTTGAGTTCAGATACTAATTATATTTCCTCCGTATATGCTGAAACTAATACAGTGAATGTTATTTATTACGAAATAACGACGTAGTACGAAGTATTGTACTTACTTACTTTATTAAGCGATTAGTTACCTATTTAAAGGTGTACGTGACTTTTACACCATTCTTTAAATCATGATTGGTTAATGGTTCAGAATAACTCTATAGGTACCCGCCATAAGTAGTATAGTTCGTGCAAATGAGAGCTACCTTCTTAATAAACTAACCTAACTTAACATTCTTTAAAATTGTCTATCTCTGAATCTGGGATTCCAACCAGGATAACATTTGTGAATGATAATAGAATTATCAAGGTTTATTTTATGCCACGTATTACACATACATTTATGTTCAGTACTAGAACATGACATAGAACTGTTCTGTACACATCACAAAAACTTGTTTATCACACTTCAATATACATACCATTACACAGCGCCATACATACTAAACAATTTATTATTAAACTTTACTCGAGATACATTAATTAAATACAAAATTAAATTAGAATAAGAGTCGAGAGCCGCATTAAAAATGAAAAGATCAATTAACGTAAATGTAAAATGGCTTTGATCTCAACAAAAGGCCTTCCGGAGTTCGGACAGGCCATCTTAAATTCACCGGACGTTAAACAGATTATCCACTTTTATTCGCCAGACATATTAAACGGAGCATACCCATTTTTGATTCTCTTTGCTTTGAATATTTCAACAGCTTCAGTAAGATTTTATATAGGTACATAGTTTAACTGTTTCAACAGGATAATTCTAATTACCAGAAACGAACAGATGAGAATTATACTTTTTATTTTTATATCTTTAATTACTTCATCAATATATAATTCAGATCTTTTTCAAGTATTTACCAATAAATTTGTGTTTTTTTCCAAATAATTCCACCTTCGCACGACACGCCACAAATTAGGATATCATCCCCACCATCTGGATTTGTGGCGGTCCTCCACAGTGCAGTTTTCAAGGAGCTTTCTTCCACGTACTACAAAGTTGTGGAATGAGCTTCCTTGTGCGGCGTTTCCGGGACGAGACGACATGGGTACCTTCAAAAAAAGCGCGTACACCTTCCTTAAAGGCCGGCAACGCTCTTGTGATTCCTCTGGTGTTGCAGGAGAATGTGGGCGGCGGTGATCACTTAACACCAGGTGACCCGTACGCTCGTTTGTTCTCCCACTCCATAAAAAAAAAATCCAATAGCCGTAGCAAGGTTTGCCCACAGGGGCAAACCATTGTGTCCCAAGTCTTTGGGCAAACCTTTACAATTTCAAAACCAAATTGTCAATAATTTTTGAAATGAGTAAGTAATAAGGTATTTACAAATGTAATCTTACTTTCATATTATATTATAAATATATAAAGTTTCCTAAAAATGAATAAAATCGTTTGAAGTAATTACGCGTTATTTTTTGAGAACAAGAGATAATTAAAGGTGATATATATTAAATACTTTTTCTTTTTTTTATCGCTTATCAAAGCAGCCATACATAGCGATTGTTACACATTGTTAGTAGCTGTTCATAGTAAGTATAGATAGATCACATTAATTACACGGTTCAAGTGGTTTGTTTGTCCGTGTGTGACTGCGGCTTTGTAACACACGATTGTAAATTAATGTCCTGATTAAAAGGCATAAAAGGCATTTATTTTCGCAAAATTGATTCCTTTAGAATTCTTTTTGATATCATTTCATTCAAATATACTAGATAATACTACCGCTTCGGAAACAAATGGCGCTCTGAGAGAGAAGAAGCGGTGCAAGAAACTCTCCCACCATTAATTTTTTGCGCTCTTTTCAATAAAAATATACAATATTGTACAGTCTATCGCTGTAAAATAATCACAATCTAATCCCAGGCTATCCGATCATTAAATTTGGATTGGATCCCTTCTCATTTATTGCAATCTTTGTTGTTTACTGTTACACTTTAGAAATACTTACTTTATATTCTTGATTTACTGCCATCCATTTGGCAAATGATTTGATTGCTATAGATACTAATATGATGATATTGATCTATATAAATCGCTTACTTTTAAGGGTTGCGTAGCCAAATGGCAAAAAACAGAACCCTTATGGATTCGTCATGTCTGCCTGTCTATCCGTCCGTATGTCACAGCCACTTTTTTCGAAATTATAAGAACTATACTCTTGAAACTTGGTAAGTAGATGTAGTCTGTGAACCGCATTAAGATTTTAACACAAAAATAGAAAAAGAAAACCATAAATTTTGGGGTGGGGAACCCCAATTTGGGGATTATTTTTTCATCAAACCCATACGTGTGGGGATAGTAATATTTATGGATAGGTTTTAAAAAAATGATATTGAGGTTTCTAATATCATTGTTTCTAATAATTTTCATAACAGTTTGCGCGAGAGACACAAGTTGGTAAAATATGTCCCCCCCCATATAACTTCTAAAATAAGAGCATGATTAAACTAAAAAATATATAATATGATGAACATTACAATTCAAACACCGAAAATTGGTTTGAACGAGATCTAGTGAGTAGTTTTTTAAATACGTCATAAATAACCTTATTAAAAAAAAAACACTAATAAATATAAAAACATCGATCAAAGTTACAACGAACTTTTATATTATGTTACTTGCTGCTACGAAACCCTTCATGGGCGAGTCCGACTCGCTTTTGGCCGCTATTTTTATTTCTTCAACTCAAGATTATTCGTTGAAAACCAATTTTTTAGTTATTGTCACTATAAGATATGGACAAAGAATGACTCACCTTACTAGCCTAGAAAACATAATGATATGAATTCAAATAAGTTTAGTTAAATATTGTATTCCACCTCATACACTCTACTGTTATATTTTGTTTACGACCCTTGTACTCGGTACAACTCGGATGAATTTATGATTTGTTCAAGAACTGTTATATCAATCTTTCGAAGATCTAATTTTTTAAAATAAAAGTATTTTTTTTTAAAAGCTAAATTCATTGACTCGTGTACACAGTAAGTGATCACAGAACACAGTATCTATTCTGTGTTTTGGACCTGTCTGTTAGTTTCCAATGCTTCTGTATGTATTGTATCCATCAACATAATTCAACAATTCTGAAATGTTAATTATTGTTTCTACTTTTTTCTTACGTATTATTTTATTTTCTTATATATTTATCTATATTTTAGTAGCGTATATATTATGTGTGTGTATATTTTTGTCACTTTTCTTACCCTTTTAATGTATGTAATCTTTCTCTTTTATTGTATTAGAAATGGTTGCCTGGAAGAGATCACTATATAGTGATAAGGCCGCGATTTGCACCATATCATGTAATAATGTATGTTAGTAGTTAAGTTATATATGTAGTACTTGAAAATTGTAGTTAAGTTATATTTTGTTAATGTGGTGTCAAAAAAGTGTAATAAATAAATATGATATTTGGTGAAACAATCGCACACTAGTTCAAAACTATTTAGAAAAATGAAAAAAAAAATGATAAATCCTAAAAAAATAATCAATTTCCATTTTTATTTCCACATTAAAATTATTGGATTCCTCTTTTCTAAGCTTAGTAGAAGTTAAGCAAACATATATGAACAAATATTAGTTGTTAAAATAAACAAAAACATCACAAAAAACAACCGACTTCAAAAGAAATATTCCAAAACAATATAATTTGCACTAAAAAGTAAACAAAACAATTGCGTATTCTCCTACAACTGAATAATCAACATAATGTAGTGACAATTATTGTTATTTTTGAAATCGATGTCCTCCCACCGCGGCCCCGATATCGTCTCTCGCCTCGTCACGACGTGCGTGCGACACAAGCACATCTCACATATAGCTTTGTATGTAGTGTCATCATCATTTCATCTTAATCCTCTCTCCTTCCCACAAGCACACAGCCGGTCCGAGGTTCGAGTCTCCTTTGGAGACGCCCCGCGACTGTTGTTTCGTAGTCTTTGCGGCCTCCACGGCCCACGTCCTATGTCGCTGTAAAAGCCTTCAGGGCTGACAGCACAGAGGAGGTTTTTAGTCAGTAGGGGGTCGAGTCCGACATATGGGACTCGTTTTGCGGTCTTCAATACGTAAATGTATTTTCCTCCTTTCCAAAAAAAAAATACAAATTTACTTTGGCTGACATTGACTTACGCATTGCAATTTGATTACATACAGTTAGAAATTTTGCCACAGATCGCTCCCTTACTGTAAGCCGATTTAAAGTAAAGGAACTAATAATGATGAAAATGATGATCAATGGAACGAAGGAGTTCCAATGACGTAACGTTAGGTGACTCAAATATCCGGATAGCATATAAACTATTTGGCGGAGTATTATTAATTTGGTCCTAGAATTGAATGAAGTGTTCCGTTACGTTGTAATGGATCCAATATTCGGAACCAAACTCTCATCAAACTACCCTTGAAGTACATCCTTTCCAATAAGAAAAAGGAATGAACGAAGTCGGTTTGCATGATATTGAGTTATTCGTCTATTTGTGGCGCACATACGTAATGCAAACTTAAGATTTATATGGTTTTCTCATGGATCCCATTGTCAGAACTGGACCAAGTTGGAACTTTTTGTTAGTGCTTACAAATAAAAAAAATCATCAAAATTGGTTCACCCAGCCGAAAGTTCTGAGGTAAGAATCATAAAAAAAATACGGTCGACTTGAGAAGCTCCTCCTATTTTTAAGTCGGCTAAAAATAATATTTTCTGAAGTATTAAGAATTTGATTAAAAAAACTATCGATACAAATGGATGCCATTTAATACAGACGGCTAACCTTATACAAATAATAAACTTCAGGGATTTCACTTGGGTAACATCAATACATAAGGCACATTGAAGCACTCACTTTGCCGAGATACAACTTTTGAACCCGTAGAGATACAACCGAAAACAATTGTGGAGCGTTGGGAATTAACTCCAACAAATAACACAAGAATGCTGCCCAATTCTTTTTTTTTTTATTGTTATATTCACAGTCATCGACATTATATTGTTAAGGACAATATATTGACAGAGATTAATAATACCAACCATATCTTAAAACTTTATAAAACCATATTACTATGCAATCGTAGAAACTCAATAGATCTTTGTTTTTTGTATATAATTGTAAATGGAGGTATTCACAGCCCGAGCTTATTAAACAGAATAAGGTTAGCGGTTCCAAGGCACAATGCACACATTAAAAATAAAATTACTTTCAAGCCAAAAATTACATAGAGTAAACTTGGTAGGACCGCTCCTACTAACAGAATTGTAATGTTTTTTAAAATAGCAGATTTGTACATATTTTGGAACTCTGCATCGATTTTCAAGCTCAACATTTAAAATCATTTAATTACATAATATAATATATATCATTCTTCTTTGTTTTTGGTAAGTATAGATCCATAGTTTTATATGTTTTTATATTTTTGTGTAGGTACTTTATAAAGTAATTTAGTAAGTAAACAGGGAAATTTTCTTATTTTAATAACGTTATTAAGTACTTGTTATTTAATAAATTTTTCATGTAATGCATGTTGAGTTAGTTAAATGGAATTACCGATGTTAGTTTATATAGGTTGTAAATGTGTAAATTAATTTAATATATATTATCTCAGAACATATGTTTAGCATTCAGTACATCTGAAAGATAAACAAACCCCTATGAATGCGTGGCTATTTCAAGTTAATATTAACATCATATAAGCGGCACTCTAGTCTAGCGGACATCAAGTCATCTTCAGTGGGATTTATTGGTGTTGCGTGGAGATGTTGATGATGTTATCTTTGCATCTTCTGCCGCACATAATAACACGGTCGCACAAAAGAGTTATTAAGTTTTACATTTTAACTGTCTTTAAAAAAAGGAGGTAATTTTCATTTTGACTGTATGTTTACTTTTTGTTTTTTGAATGTTTACCATCTATAATTTTCGCCATTATTGGACTGGTAATGTCTTTCATAGCGGTTGAAATTATGTGTCATCCTAGCAACATGCACCAGGACCTCATATGCAGCTTAGAGCTTCATGCACAATGCAAGTTTCACTTCTGACATGTCTACTTTGTACACACGCATTTTTTTTCTTTCGATAACAATGCTGATTGATATAAATGTTTTTTTTTTTAAAATAAGGTTCACTTACAACGTGGTGTCATAAAAGCACACAATTATTTTGTTATGAAAAACACCATTCAAATGTTTTTATTCAATTATTTTGTACTTTAGACACGTCATATCTCCTTCTTCGTCTGATATTAATTAAAAACCAAATTAATAAAAAAATAATTTTTCATATTTTTTATACTTTTACTTACTACTTTAACAGCACCATTAACATAAGCCTCAATTACACATCATCGAATCGAACCCAATAAAGTAATAAGGCAATTTATTTGAAAATCCCTATAACGATAATGCTCCGAAAACGTTTTCTAAATTTACACATATTGTGTCCGTGATTCAATGTTTGCATGATCGGAATTCATTATTTACTATTTCAAGAAAATCCACGAACATTATAACAAGACTTATAATGGAGATTGACCACCTAAGTATGGACTTTGGTTTCTGTTGGTACATGAACACTTGTAGGTTTGGTGCACATGTAAGAAGTATTTTAGATTACTTAGGTCACCGAAACAAAGAATATCAAAACCTAGTTAGCTTCAAATGGGAATAAATAGTGGCTACAAAACTGGAAGTTTTGAAGAGAATACTCGCATGACAGGAGCACACCTCTATTGCCAATTCAGATGACACTAACACTTATAATAATGTTTTGGATAACCTATATAACTTCTGGTAGACTCGGTACTAAAAATTGTCAGTTTTTTGGGCGATTGATCGATCTTAGACCTTAAATTTCTATATTTTTCACGAGCGACGATGCGCACGCGGAAATAAGAAAGTTTTTTTTTAAGAAAATAATAATTACTTAAGTTTTGTTTGTACGTTCATGCGCAGTAGCCACTGATTGACTCCTGAAGTCTTCTCAAAATTCGACTCGAATAATCTCCTTGCTCGCCGAAGATGTATTGAATGTAATTTAAGTATTATAATTGGTTTAAATATTAATATAGTTAAATTTTATATTATTTTTATTTATAATATTAATCATTTACAGAATGCATCTTTAGCTAACATAGTCCCGCAAAACTGTTTGGACAGTTTGACTGCAGGATCAAGTCTCTTGTAATACATTAATGCTTATAAGAACATTGATTTTATATGAGTGTAATTAACAAATATTGAAAAAAAAATGATAAAAAATCTATATTTAAGGTATTGTTAACAATAAATACTTCTTAAGTTTTTTTTAAATTTTCTCTTACTGGTTTCTTTCCAGTCTCTTATTTAAAGTAAGTAACAGAACTTAATTTATATGACAAAACAACGTTACACGGGTCAGCTGGTACAATATAAACTTGCCGTTTCTTCTCTCCCAGAGCACTGTTTGTTTTCATGACGGTGGTAGTGATTTAACTGATAAATATTGTAAAGGTAACAATTTTGAGAAAATAAGTGTCTAATTTTGAATTTCCAAAACTAAAATTTAAAATGAACACGGAAAAGCTTTTATTCACTAATGTCAAAAAAAAAAATCATGAATTTGTATTGAATTGTAAGATTTTGCTTCTCCTTTTTTCTACAAATTCAAATTAAAATCTAGAATATTATTATGTAAATGAAATAAATAATTAAATGACGACCCATATAGCCCAGTGGTTAGTAAGCCTGCCTACTGAGCTAGAGTTCCCGGGCTAGAATCCTGGTAGGTACAAACATTTATGTGATGAATATGGATGTTTGTTTCCGAGTCTGATGTTTATATGAATTTAAATATGTTTAGGTAAGTATATTGTATTCAATATATCATTGTCTTATACCCATAGTACAGACTATGCCTAGTTTGGGGTAAGATAATTTGTGTAATCGTGCGTCAATATTATTATTTTATTGTATTATGCGAATAAATGCGAACGGTTAATAAGATTATTACCTAAATATGTCAAAAGAAGCACATGATATACGTAAATTAATTTTCAAGTAAAATAAGATGATATATTTACAAACGTAACTAAAGGTAGTATTTACTCTGATAGCACAGTCGGAGGCGTTAAGTGGAAAACTTGAGCTGTGTAATTAAAAATTCAGTCTACTTCGGACTGAAGCGGGAAAACTAATTTATCTGTTTATAAAGGAAATGTTTCAACTGGTTCTATTACAATTACACCTCACCGAACCTCTCTTTGCTTTTAAATTTATTTTGCTATAAAACAATCTGCTTTTTTTACTATCCGATAAAATTTATCGGTATTTTTTTTAGGTGTCGTTTTGTTATCCCTCGGTGAAAACACATAGAAACACGTTTCCCATAGATTAGACCTGGCTTTTTAGCTGATAACATCGTTTATTAGAAGTATTTTTATATAATTAATAGCTAACCCAGCAAACTTTGTGTTTCCCTATGAAGTAAAAAAAAAGAATTTCTATAATTAAAAATTTTGGGGCTTAAGATATAGATGGTGACTGATTCTCAGACCTACCAAATATATCGCACATTTAATGTAGTACAATTATTGTATTCGATTGCCATTTTGTAACCCTATTGCGGATCTGTGAATGAAACAGAATACTATAAAAAATCGTGATACAAAAATAGGTGTTAATCGAAGAGAGGTGAAAATTTGAAGTTGTATGTATTTTTCAATGCTTAATCATAATAAAAAAAAATTAAAAAAATTGTCAAAAAAATAAAAAAATACAATTTAGGGTTCTTATCCTTATATTCTCAGACCCAAAACAAACAAGATATGCACACAAAATTTCATACAAATCGGTTCAGCCGTTTTGGAGGAGTTTGTTAACAAACACCGGGACACGAGAATTTTATATTACAAAATCTAATTTGTAGAATGTCATTATATAGAAACATCTGTTGTAATGAATTCGTTTTACTGATTTTTTTTTATGAAAATAAGGGACGAGATGAGCAGGACGGTCAGCTGATGACAGCTCGTCACCTTGAGACATAAGATGTTAAGTCTGATTTGCCCAGTAATTTCACTAACTACGGCGCCCTTCAGACCGAAACACAGTAATGCTTACACATTACTGATTCACGGCAGAAATAGGCGCCGTTGTGGTACCCATAATCTAGCCGGCATCCTGTGCAAAGGAGCCTCCCACTGGTAAAAGTGTCTAAAGTATCGATCGACATAGAAGATGGATTCTAATCGTTCATAAATATAATTTGTGACAAAACTTAAGATTTGTTAATCTACATAAAAATAATCGGATAGATGTAACTGTAGTTGATCTACCAACTATTAACTAAAATTCAGTTTATTTTCACCTCCTGAGAATGTTAGAAAGATATAAATATTTCAATTACTTATTCATTTTAAACATTCATTCAATTTGATTTATTAACGACGGGAAAGGAAAACAAAATTGTTGATTTTATTTAATTCCGAGCATTTTCATATTTATTCACATTTTAAACCTTCTCTGGACTTCCACAAATAATTCAAGACCAAAATTAGCCAAATCAAGTCCATCCGTTCTCGAGTTTTACCGAGACTAAGGAACAGCAATTCATTTTGATATAAAGATAATAATAATAATATTAAGAACATTAGACATTTTATCTGATTGTTATAGATTAATATTATGCTTTGCATGCTGTAACTAAGCAGAGTTTGGCAGCTTATGTATTCTCGTATATGTTCAACACGTGTAAATTACTCTAATTTGCAATAAACACGGACGACCGAGGCTTGCTCGGATTTTTAAGAATGTACAAAACTTGAACAAAAAAAACTAATAGGAAATCTGGATTCAAACCGGGGTCTTCTGCTTTCCGGATCACCCAATGTCACATCTGAGCTATTATAGTCTTGTATATAGTGTCGAAAATTATCGTTGTATTCTATTATTGTAGCTGTTTCTCATTAAAACACGGATAAAACTACATTTTTTTAATTAATTTGAATCAAAACTATCGATTTATTTCCCCCGAAATCCTCTGTATTCTAAAGTTTATGAATATTGTTGGAGCCGTTTCCGAGATTCAGATTACATATATATGTATATATATATATATATATATATATATATACAAGAATTGTTCGTTTAAAGGTTAAATTGAATTGAAAACATAAAAGCTATTCTTGTTTTGTTACGCAAAAGTATTCTTACAAAAATATCTTGCATGCCTACATAAGTACAGACACTCTTTATTTTTATAAAAAATGGTCATGCATAAAATATATATTTACAAAGTTAGGCATATACAAATGTTATTTAGTGTAACATAGAGATTTTAATTAAATAGAACTTCGCAATGCCCACTTAAATACTCCAGTTTGTAGAGCTCAACAACCCAGTGTAGAGATAATGGAACACTTGTTTACAGTTTCAATGTATTACGTTACTCAATTAAAACAGTGTCACTAGATTGATTTAGTTGTATTATTTTCTCTGTTGTATCTTTAATACGATTTTATTGATGATTTAAATAATTAAAAATGGCTCTGTTGTAAATCCTACTTACTCCACAGCTGAATAAATATGAGATCCGGACAGCTATCATTGCATAGTCCCAACTAGATTATGATTATTTTATAGCAATAACAATGATAGCACAATATTGTATATTTCATTAAAAAGAGCGAAAAAAAATGAATGCTGGGAGAGTTTCTTGCGCCACTTCTTCTCTCTCAGAGCACCAGTTGTTTCCGCGGTACTAGAATTAGAAATGACATCAAAAATAAATCTAAAGGAATCAATTTTGAGAAAATAAATGCCTATATGATTTTACTAATGACATCTATAAGTACGCTTCTGGATTTTTTTATGAAAATAAGAGACGAGACGAGCAGGACGTTCAGTTGATGGTAATTGATGCGCACTGCCCATTACAATGCAGTGTCGCTCAGGATTCTTGAAATACCCTAAAAATTCTGAGCGGCACTACAACAGGGCTCGTCACCTTTAGACATAAGATGTTAAGTCTCATTCGCTCAGTAATTTCACTAGCTACGGCGCCCTTCAGACCGAAACACAGTAATGTTTACAGATTACTGCTTCATGGCAGAAATAGGTGCCGTTGGGGTGCATCCCACTGTACTTAAGGAGTAGTAATTATTTTCAATTACTTTTATAAAATGAGATTTTATTTTTGTATGGAAGAGGAAGGAAAAACTGATGGGAAGTAATCTCCGCCACCTACACTCTCTGTTAACACTAGAGGAATCACTGGAGCGTTGCCATTCTTTTAGGTTGATGTACGCTCTTTCTTTAAAGGTCTATCATGCCGTCGTATACGAAAGTTCATCCTAAATTTTGAATTTTTGGGGTTTTTTCAATTATCCTGAGCGGCACTGCATTGTAATGGGCAGGGCGTATCAATTATTTATATATATTTGGTTCCAGCAATGGACTCTGGAATACAGGTAGATGTGGTTTACCTTGATTTCCAAAAAGCATTTGACACTGTCGACAATGACGTATTGCTGAGGAAATTAGCGGATGTAGGTTGCACGCCAAGAACATTACAGTTCTGGGCTTCTTACATGAGAGACAGACAGCAGTATGTAGACTTTAATGAATACGAATCGGAGCCCTACTTTACGAGATCTGGAGTAAGTCAAGGCAGTAACCTTGGACCGCTCGAATTTATCATTACGATAAACGATCTGCCGGAGGTCCTAAGGCACAGCAAATGTCTCCTTTTTGCAGATGACGTAAAGTTAATGCTCCAAATAAAGGAAAAATCGGATTGCGACCACCTACAAGATGACATCTCAAAACTTATAGACTGGAGCAGGGAGAACAAATTGGACTTCAATCCTGCTAAGTGTTGTGTCTTAAGTTTTACCCGAGCCAGTAAACCTATATTGTATAACTACAAGATAGGCACAGATACAGTGTAGCGCGTGAAGCAGATACAGGATCTGGGTGTTTTGTTTACATCGGACTTGATGTTTAGAGAGCATATTCTTAAAACCTGCAAAATGGCCTATAGAAATTTAGGGTTTGTTTTGAGACACTTCAAAGAGTTCACTAATATTACAACCGTGAAGGTACTTTATAATGCACTAGTAAGGAGTCGTTTGGACTACAACTCGGCGATATGGGCCCCTTATGAGGATAAGTACAGGTTGATGTTAGAGCGTGTCCAAAACAAATTCGTCAGGCACCTATACTTCAAGTTATATGGAGTATACCCATTTTACCCACTCATGTACCCGACACTGTTCGTGCTGGGTATGGTAGGATATACTGAGTTGAGCGTCCGTAGGATTTTTTTCTAGCAGCGTATGTGGTGAAGTTGTTGCGCGGGAAGGAGCACAATACGGGAGTTCTGTGCTGCTTGAGTCTCCGTGTGCCGGACCGGTACGTGTGGAGGCGCCTCCATCCGCCACTACTATCCATTCCGATGGCGAGAATAAATGTTTTGGCAAAGTCGCCTTTAACTAGAGCCCTTCGCCATATAAATGAAGTCCACAACAAAGTGGACATTTTTTTAGGTGTACGTGGAGTGAACTCGCAAGGGTATTGTTATATGTAGTATGTTATGATAAATAGTTGTATGTTCAAGTTTTTTGTATTTTCTGGTGTGATGTATTTTTGCTAATGTAATGTTTTGTTTATTAATTTTTGCTATTGTATGATTAGTTTTAGATTCATTTGTTTGTTGTTTGTATAAATGTTATTCTTGTGTTTGTAACTGTCGCATTAGGTAATACCTGGAATGATAGTTGCTGTGTGTGGTAAATAAATAAATTACCATCAGCTGAACGTCCTGCGCTTCTCGTCCCTTATTTTTATAAAGGACGAGGACGAGACGAGGTGAGCAGGACGTTCAGCTGATGGCAATTGATACGCCCTACCTATCACAACGCAGTGCCGCTCAGGACTCAACTAATTGGGCACCTCTGTGTTGTATTATATCAAACGGTTCCAGCTGAAACTGGAGTCCAATAGACCAAACATGATAATTATACTCCGTACGATGTGGCCGGGCTTGCGGCCTTTACACAGGATATTGGCTAGATTATGTTTTTTTTTTCAAATCAAATCTTTATTTGCAAGATAAGGTAGTAATATGTTGTTGGCTTATAATTAACCTAACCTAACTTACAAGGCATGCAAACTCATAGAGGAATACATTGTACAATTAAGGAATACATGTAAACATTACTGTGTTTCGGTCTGAATGGCCGTAGTGAGAACTGGGAAAATGAGACTTAACATCCTATGTCTCAAGGTGACGAGAAATTGTAGTGAAGCTCACGCTTTTTGGCTTTTTAAAGAATCCTGAGTGGCAATGCATGTTAATGGGCAGGGCGTATCAATTACCATCAGCTGAACGCCTCGTCCCTTATTATCATAAAAAAAGTGACTCACTCTGTTGATAACCACCAGTTACTTAGAAGATTATTCAGCTTTTTCTTCCAGTTGATCGCGGGGTTAGAAATTGCTAGATATTTCGAAACCCAGTATTCTGATATTATGTGAGGCAGCCAGGGCTTATTTTCGAAGATCGCAGATAATACAACTCTTCATGATAAGACTAACACAATAATTAAAATCAATTTGTATCGCACAAACCCAACAATATCTGTTTGTAAACTTATTACACTCTATCATTACGTGGAAGCGTACCAAGAATACTGGCAGCATTTCCCCGTTGAATAGCAAGGCTGATCCGTTGACCAAAATACCTGCCAGCGCTTGGGTTGCCCGTAGTCCTATTGAAGCACGTAGATTGTACATTCTCCGCGCCTCTGAGCCCAACAGGCCAAGTGTCTCGACAGCAAAAGGCACAAAGTCGTAAGACCAACATATTTCCGACGTTTGCTGTCTTGAGTTTGTTTTCTTGAGTGTAAATTCCACTATGATTCGTCTTTTACTCGATTTGAAATATTGTGTTTCGCCTCTACATGAGGCATCCTCAGGAGATGTTGAGTCGCCAAATTCTGGCACGAATCTGCACTTTCTTCTTGCGAATTTGGCGAGTCAACATGGAAATGATTAAAGACAACTCTTAGAGGAACTTACTCTCAAAAAAACTCACAACATTTGGATAATAAAAGACTTCCATAAAGTAATTCCTAAGTAAATAAATTTTCTGTGTCGACACATTAAATATATGACAGGAAATATATAATTGAAAGGCATAAAACACAGCATAGGACACAGCACACAGCCTTGAAATAATGCCTTAAAACAACGATGTTGCACACATTTACCACAAATAACAGAGCCAGGGAATATAAATAACATGCCAACCAATTTACCTACATGGCAACCCTACATACAGTATGTTATACCTACCTGCTCTGTACGTGCTCTGAATCTCCCATCTTGCGAACAAGTTTTATGATTCTATTACAATGTTAAATCTGCTGAGGGGTTCCTTCGATACAACTACGATTTATCGCTTTTTTTACAGTTTTGGTTTTACTTTTTTTAAGCCCCATAACAGTCATATTCAAATCATAATCTTAAATGGTATATTATGTAGTACCAAGTCAATTAATTTATTCAGTCCCAACTTAATCCTTTTTTCTTGAGTTGCTAATACCTTAAGACCTAAATACGTAATTAGCTAAGCTAGCAACATCTTAAAGTGACTATATAAATATAAAAAAAAGGATTGTGTGGTTTTATAAAACCACAGTAAAAGTGAAACTTTTTTTCACATTAAATGTCTAATTTAACTAAAAAATTTTCGAATAATATTCCAATAAGGGTATAAAAATCGCTTTATAAATCTTAATTTTATACTAAGAAACAAAAAATATATGTGAATTGTGAATATTCAAATAATTGACCTTTCAAAATATGCAAAAAAGGTTTGAGTACAGTTCGTCAAATAAAAAAAAATATATATCTAAAAACTGTCCAAAGTAAAACAGGTTTCCCTACATTAATTTGTGATCATGGCTGTATAAATGACTGATAAAAGTAGTAGAGGAGTATTTATTTATTTATTTATTCAAGGTCCACCAACACAGAATACACATATCGGTGCATAAGATTTTTACATAAAGTCAAAAATCGTGTTCCTGCAATTACAGGTGAACACATCATGCACATAAACATACAAACAATTTAGTTCTTAATTATATAAAAGTAAATTGAAGTCTTATAACGCTAACATGTCAAAACAATATAAAAAGATAAATTAATTCCACAAATCATTACAAGCTACAATACAGTCACTTCAATATTATCACTAAAATACAATATATTTTGTCAATGCGTTTTTTATTATAAATTAGGTCATTACATTTTACTAATCAGAGAGTCAGGTTCCTCGTAAATTGTGCTACTGTATCTCCAAAAACATCTATAGGTCGCTTGTTTGAAATTATAGTGTTGTATTGACGCAACAGCCTATTTAGTATAGTAAAGACCAATAATAATATCTTAAAACAAATATAGAATAAATACACTTTCTCCCTTTAATTTAAAGTTTTAACAATTAGATCTCAGTATTGAAGTTAAGAACTTCTTAAGTCAAATTCTTGGCATCAAAACTAATCTTTTCTTATGCTGTCGAGGCATTGGAGAAGATTCTATTATTTTAACGTTCAGACATGTACAATCAAAAAAAGCTTCGCAAATTATGCAAATGGAGTCGAGCTTTAGTAGCCTTTAAGAAATTAATTTATTACTACTTATTGAGAGCAAAATTTAAAGAAATTAACATCTTCACTGTTGCTTCTCAATATATTCTTGATAATATTATGTATGTACATTGGCACATAAGTGAATTTGCTAGAAACTGTCATAGCAATAATGTTAACACTAGGAACAAACATTAACAGTTATAATGCCTACTACTCGGCTATGTCGAGTAACCGTAACGGAAGACGCAGTGTTGATAGGCTACAAGATGGACCGACGATCTGGTCAAGATCGCCTGAATACGTTGGGTGAGGGCAGCGCAGGATCGATCGTCGTGGAAATCTTTGGGGGAGGCCTTTGTCCAGCAGTGGACGTCTTCCGGCTGATGATGATGATGTTTACCATAGTACCCAACTATATAATTGTACTTATGATTTCTAATGCACAATATCCTGCGTTCGTTAAAGCATCATTGTGTGTGAACCCATTACAACGAGTGCCACAAAGTATACAAAAAAGTTTGAAACTCCGTAACCCTTAAAAGTTAATACGTATTTTATAACTTCGGTGTGGTAATGCCATAAAAACATTGGGTATACTTTGATCATATCGTGTGCAATTTCGCGAAATTGATTGCAACTTCGCAAAGAGAGTGCATGCAATATGAAGGATGGTATTACATTTTTTTCCTATAACGAAACCGATGCGGGAATTACATTTTATGTTGAAAATTGCTTAATTATTTTCATTTAAACGCATTAGCTTTTAACGTACATATACATACACATATACCTTTTATATGATACTAGCTTTTACCCGCTACTTCGTGCACATTCAATAGTTACTTTGGGCAGCATTTTTTACTTTTTAATATACTCACTTTGCAAATAATAAACTACAAACTGCTGAGGTTAATACATTTTTATAAGCCACCAACTATAAAACTTTCATCCCCCCTTTTCACCCCACACAGATCTAAATTTGAAAAACGCTAGAACAAATACTTAAAAGTTTCATGATTTTATATTCGATATTGAAGAACTTTCATACAAACTTTCACCTCCTATTTCAACGCCGCTAAGCCTTTTATTCGATATAAAACGTTCCATACTTTCTCAAGCTCTAGTCTGTCTCTGTAATAAATTTCATCATAATCGGTTCAGTGGTTTAGGTGTGAAAGCGTAACAAACAAACTTACATTCACATTTATAATATTAGGAGGAATACCTGAATTATAGAACTACGTTAAAGATCAAGATAAGAAAGAAAGCAGTAAAATCAAATTTAATAATAGATTAGTTTTCTTAATTTATCAGTTAATAAGTCAATATTTTTCCGTCTGCAAAGATTTGATATATTGATTTAAATATACACGTACAATGCCTATACAAAATATTCGAAATGATACCTACACTTAATTTACTATAATAATATTCTATTTAGACATTGTAGGGAAATAAAGTTTACTCCAAAGATTGCCATGACGATCGGTCCTGCGCTGCCCTCAATTAATGACATCAAAAAGAATTCTAAAGGAATCAATTTTGAGAAAATAAATGCCTTTTATCAAGCCTGTTCCGGCGATCTTGACCAAATCGTCGGTCCATCTTGTAGGGGGCCCACCAACACTGCGTCTTCCGGTACGTGGTCGCCCCTCGAGGATTTACTGCCCCAACGACAATCTGTCCGTCGAGCTATGTGCCCTGCCCACATATAATATATATTTGCTCACAGAATACCTTTATTTATTGACGGTGTGTGTGGGTGATACAGCTACTGTACTCAATAACTTTTGTATTAATTTACATTTGCTTTTTACTTAGTCTTGTAAAGCATTGTCTATTTGACGTTTGAGTATGTTTGTTGCATCACTTTACATATTATATTGTAATAATTGAAATGATTTGTAAATCGATGAAAATGTAAATCATTATACAAAAGAGTGGCAATGAGTTTCTTGCTACTTCCTCTAATTAGCTCAACCCTTTACGAAGTAGCGGTAGATTCAATAAGAAAAAATATTTTTTTGACATTCATAAGTGTCATTTCCTTGACCTTTATGAATAAAGTGATTTTGATTTGATTTGATTACCCTCGAGCAATCTCGAGCTTTTCCATAAGGCCCTCAGCGATACTAAACGATGATAAACACTTGCAATATATATTATGTTGAATTATAACTATGTATAAATTACTCTATGTAAATTTTGATTAATCAGTCACGCTCCCTTGGTGGACTAGAGCCCAATTTACCCGAACGATCATTACATAGTCAGCTACACTAAATAAAGTGCTCCGCCTGTCTAAATTTTTCACTATTTTTATATGAGAGGGCACGAACAGGCAAGAGGCTCACCGTCCTCACGTGATGAAACAACCGCCCATGGACATCCGCAATACCAAGGGTCAAAGAAATACGTTGTCGGCCTTAAGTTTAGAGTATACTCTATGCTTGAAGGCTTATAAGTCATATCGGTTCGGGAAAATTGCAGCCAATAATTGATTCCACAAAGTATGACAAATATAAACATTTTACATTTATCTTTAGTTAAAAGTTTAGACTTTTGCTCTGTGATATTTCCTTTGTGAGGTTTAACTGTAACGAATGGATGTAAGAAAGCCAGAACGTTCGTTAGTCATATAAAGAGCAATAGAGCAGCTATCTGCAGCAGGCTGCTACCTCTCTGACTATTTAAATAATTGCTATTATGTAACAGGAACCAAAGACGATGATTTCAAATTTAAACATTTTAAGAAAATATTTAGATTAGGCTCAAAATTAATTTTCTTTTATGAAAATCGGGAAGATTACTACTATTTATGGAAGAGTTTGTCCGAACCTACTCGTCACCTAATGTTAAGTGATCATCTCCGCCCACATTCTCTTGGAGAACGCTTTTATTATTCGAGCACTACGATTGATCGGCGACTTGCTCACTCATTGTGACATTGATTTATATGTTGACAAATTTGAAACGATCGTTTGCAGACATGCATATTATGTTAGATGGTATATTTACTTAAAACTTGATTTTATATAACTTGAAATTTTATCATTGTTTTTTTAACTTTTAATTTAAAATCAGATTTTGTTATTTTAATTGTATTTCTGGGTATAGCTTGTAAACACTTTGGGTACTGTAAATTTACAAGTTTATATAATAATCATTAATAAATAAATAAAAGAATAACCGGTGTTTTGCTGACCTTTTGGTGACGTGTACGCGAATTTCGTTGGGCACGCATGTTGTATCCCTGGAAAGGAAGCTCATTTCATAGCTTGGTTGTATGTAGAAGAATATGAATGATACTGCGCTCTGGAGGAACGCCACTCATCCAGATGGTGGAGATGATATCGTAATTTGTGGCGAGTCGCGATTATGAAGATGGATTCGGCGGCATGGATCGGGTCAAACAGCTCTTCGGAATACTCCCCGAGATAAATGCTTGCATAAACAATAAGCTTATTTTCTTGATCAAGTAAATTGGCTGGGAATATTATCTTATATGGATAAGTGATCATCATTGAGTTATTTGTCAGTAACAGCTAATTGCAGCCCCGATCACTTCGCACTGCACCATTCACCTTGTACCCTAAGAGCGATTGACTCATGTGACTGTTATGCCACCGGCACTTACAGCCTCAAACCGGAACAAACCAGTTCAAGAGAACTGCTGTTTGTGGCAGAACTCGTCCGCACATGCGATAAACATTCAGCCAGTTCTTTGTTTTTTTTATAATTGTGCTGCTATTCATAACGTTTCGATTATTAAATAACTAGTGATATTATATGTGACGCCGATGGAATATTGAATCAGTTGTTTTAAATAACGAGTTATTTTTCACGTTTTAAATAACTATATAGCGACATTCTTCTGACAAATGTATATAGTATAAATAACTTTTAATTTGAATTATATATTAATTTAACACAATATTATTTTAAAAAAAAGGACATAAACATTAGGAAACACATTATTATTTTAAAGCGTTAAAACTTATTTTAAATATGAGGAAAGCGTTTCACAAATGGTTTAAGACGAAGGTTAAAGTGGGTAAAGACTTAATGTTAATATAATTTACTTTATAATATCGAGAGATATTTTTTGCTTATCAAAGTTCAAAAAAGAAAAAACTTACTTAAAAATATATAACGTTTTATTGAATGGATTAGCTTGATTGAGTTTTTTAGTTTTTACTCAACTTTTTAGACAGCTAGAGTCTTATGTATATTTATATGAGTTTTCTTATAATTTTTGACGCATAATCTAAAATATATTTATTAAAAATAAAAAAAAAATCAAATTATTATATTCAATAACATTCTGTGCCGATACAAGTGAAACTTTAATCCAGACGTTGTTAATAGAACAACTGTTTTTTTTCTATATTAAACAAATAATTACATTTATATCTCCTTTCCTTTCTTTCGTTTGTGTTCTTTTCTATCTTTCAAAACCTTTAAAAGAATGAAATATTGTTTGTATTAATGTGACAGTTTTTCTAAGTAAACGTATTTTCTATTTTGAATGGATTTGGTAATTAAAGATTGTCATAATATTGAAATACAGATTCACGAAAGATTGAGAAATAACGTAATATCCGGATGATAAATTAAATTAAACGTTAGATCGGATGGTATTACATTAAAGTTGCTTAAATTATAACTGTCTTCGTAACCCTTCCTTATTCTTTAAAAATGTATGTGGCAGGTCTAGACGATGAGTAACATGATCAATACCCATTGGGAAAACCTTTTGAAACAGACATTCGAAGAGTAAAAATTCTTTTTGTAAAGACGGGTCCGCTGCGCCAATTTTCAACGAAACATATTAAAAAAACACTATTATAGCAAAACAGTCAGTCCGCTGCATCTGTTTTGCATGACTTTCTTAATGATACAACAAGTTGGAAATGGAGCGACCGCCCTCAGGCTATTAAATAATAAGTTTAATTGTATAATATCACTTTGTTAACAGCTCACTGAGTTTGTTGCGCCCGTTCTTCTCAGGCCTGAGGCATTCATTTTGGAATGGGTGGTAGTTTTTTGACTTTCAATAAGTGGTGTCACATCCTATTTTGAATTAAAATATTTGAATTTGAATTGGTATCTGATTGCTTGACATAAACAGCTGATTAATTGTTCAGTTAATCGAAAAAGTTTATGGGAGAGATTCTTGACTGTATCAACTTCAAACAATGAGCTTTCAATTTAATAGAATACAAAAGTTAAGCGTTCCGATTCATTTTCTTCTGAACAGAAAATTTGCAAAGTTCATTTTCCCGGAGAGTAAGGTAATTAGCACCAGCACTAAGTTTCATAAGAAGTTACAAATTACGTGACAATGATCTTGTTAATTTTTTCATTGATGACTATTTCATTAATTGTTAATAAGATTTCAACATCAATACAGAAAGCCTAAACGATTTCCCTTTCAATTAGTTCCTATAAGGTTGGAGAATTCAGGAAAATTCAGGTATTTTTGGGGGAATTGGTGTTTTGAATAATAAGATTAAAGATAACAAAACAAACAAAAAGTGTATGTTATTATATTTTTTTAATGAAATAATAATGTATTCTTGCAATCCATGCACTTTATTACCATAAACGTACATACGTAGGTTACACTAAAAGTTTTGCGTAACTTAAGAACACAACATGTTATAACCACTATATTATGTTTATTTCTTTTCAAAATACTCTTCTTTGCATTTTAAACATTTTTTCATGCGATCGAACCATTATTTAAAACAGGAGGACCACAGATGTGAAGGCATGTTTTCTACGTGCTGTTTGAACGATATCACTGCCTCTTCGAAATAAGTAAAAGTGAAACCTCTCATCAAATCAAAGATTAATAAAATACAGAAATCATAGGTCCCGTCCCGAGTACTGTTGCGGAAGTTAAAATGATTTAGTTTTGTTGGCCGTGTGTGAAGAAGCGTTGTCATTATGTAGGAGAACGTGGCTTTTTTTAACACCCTGGGTAAACAAATGGTAGTATACCACTCAGCAATAACACTATTTTGATCTTCAAGTGAAATTGAGCAGAAAAAAATGTGATCATTTTTTTACCAAAGCCTCACTTTGGTTGGCCTGTTCTAATTTTCAAACACCCATTCACAAGATTGCTGTTTATTTCGGGTTCAAAACAATTAAACCATGTTTCGTCTCCTGTGAAAATGCAATAAATAGCATTAGAATGTCGTTGGTCGTACTTCATTAGCATCTGTGGACACCATTCCAGGCTTCTGCTCCGTTGTCAGTTCATGTGGGATCCAACGACAACAAATTTTCCGAACTTTCAATTCTTCGGGTACAATTTTCGAAATTTGGCTCATTTTGGTATGAGCCAAATTTCGAAAATTTCCCCAATAGTCCTCGAATTGTCTCAAAGGTAATCCGCGGCTTTTCTTCAATTAGCCGCCCTTCACGAAATTCGTCATGTAGACACTTCTTAATTCCAGTACCTCTAATTAAGTAAACCTATATGAGGATATCTGGATGTCCAGTGCTGAACAAAGGTCTCTCCCAAAGATCTCCACGATGATCGGTCCTGCGCTGCCCTCATCCAACCTATTCCGGCGATCTTGACCAGATGTTCGGTCCATCTTGTAGTGCCTACAGACACTGCATCTTCCGGTATATGGTCGCCATTCGAGGACAGCCATTTTTATACAATTTATAAGATAATACATAGATTAAAATATAATTACAAACACTGAAAACTTATCTATGTATGTTATCCGCTAAATTTTTAGTTACTAAATACTTAAAAAAAAAAGAACAATTCGGGGTACTGCATAATAAATCGTATCGATAGTGTACCTAATTAACAATAAGAAGCAAATGAAAAATAAATTTTCAATTAAACGTTAACGATAACGATAACAAACAATAATTATAATATTATTATTATTAGTGTATTAGTTAACTCGATGCAGAAAAATATATATTAAGGATGGATTTGATAAAAAAAACTACGTTTAAAGAAACCGACTTCAAAAACTGAAAAGTATCAAATAACTAAAAATGTAATATAATACACCTCTTATGATATCTTGAGTTATTGAGTTAATAAATAAAGGCATTACGCGAGCATTTTATTAAATAAAATATATGATTATTTTAAATTTAATATAATTTAATAAAGGAAATAAAAGAAACATGTAGGTCGGTAGGTCGTATTGGGATAAAGAAACAAAAGAAGCCCACATTCACATTATTTTCTCAAACTAGGAAGGATATACGAAAGTTCCTGCAGGAAGAAATTGGAATTTCATCAAAAGTATGATCGTAGTATCGGACTATAATGTTCAAAGAAGATTGTTCATATATTTATAATTTTCAATGTAAAATACACCTTATCCCGATCTCCAATAGAAGGTACTGTAGTTATATGAAAACGATTAGTATAAGATTGTATTCCACCGCAGGCGACATACTCTCACGCCACATTGAGTCACGCGATGTCCACATTACATTGCTTTGAGATTTCCTTTGCACTCACAAAATTACTTTGTATCTGATATTCTTTACCTCACAGTTTTCAATCAGCGGATTCCATTTCGTTGTATAGTTACGTTGAAACATAATAAAGTAGGTATTTTGGTATAGAGAGAGATCGCTCTTTAGTAGAATAATACTATATCATCAAAAATATCTAGTATCTATTACAATCTACTGCACATCAATGCCTATGCGTGGTTTTGAGAGATGAGATGCTAAGTCCTACGGCGTCCTTACCGGAATACAAATAGTACCTGCATACTACGACTTTATGACAGAAAAAGGCACTGCTGAGGTAACCAGTTGCGAAACTAGTTGGCATTCTGTTCAAAGAAGCACACTCTGGTATAAGTAAGACAACCAATTTGTATGTTTCAATTGTATTATGTCGATCAACATGTCTTATAGTCTTTTAACATCTTATAATTGTAACGAGTCAAGTGAAGTGAGCAGCGGGTGTCTGAGAGGTGGCGCTAGTATAGCGGTGTGAAGTTTGAGGCGAGTCGTGGAGGGGTGAGGAGAGGAGAGGTGAGGGGGTGATGAGAAGGAGAGAGGATTAAAATGATTATTCTGCAGTGTTAAAGTGTGGTTAAATAATTCCGAGAATGCATATTTATAGTTATAATTGTAAAATCTGTACATAATACAGTGGATTGTGTTGGATCTCTGTTTCAATTTTCCCTGACTGCTTTACATAATATTTTGTTTGCAGATAAGCTATTTAATATAGGTACTTGGTCTCAAAAGTAGCTCAAGAAGTAACGAACCCGCTGGCGACCTAACCATGAGGGGCTCGAGGATGATAGCAATTGGAGCTGAACCAATAGACCTCCTTCACTCTGGATGGCATGTATCAGTCGTACGTCTATAGAAGCTGTACGATGCATATTACAAAGTACGTATAGGCCCTTTTAACATTTGTTTAATATAGGTACGAGTACAATACAAAGTTTTGCACTTCTTGCTAATTAACTATTTGAATTTCCAATGTTATATTTTTTAAACGTTGCAACCTTCTAAGTAATAAAAAAAATCAATTGGTGGGAAATCATTTGTCGATTGTTTTTATCACACACACACAGACAGGCTTTCGCACCAACGTGTCTATTCTGAGAGAGCTTAATATCAAAACTAGATTATCCACTATATGGCTTCGTAGGGTGCTGGAATGCTTCGGACATATTGCTCGTAAAGGGGGTCACAATCTTGAACAGCTGATGGTGACAGGCAAGGTAGATGGCAAACGTCCCAGAAGATGCAGTCCCACGAGATGGTCGGTCCAATTACGATCTTCTCTGAACATCAACTTCCACTATGCCCTTCATGAAGCTAATAATGATTGCAGCAGATGGAGGAAAATCGTAAGGCAGAAACTGATGCGGCGTGGGAGTCATAACCCTCAGTAATGAGGAAAACGACGCGAGGAGCAGCAAGGATTCCCTGGAGGCTATAAATCGTTGTGCAGTGCAGGAGTGTGCCAAAACACTTGGGCCCACCAAGGACTCTTCCTGAAGTCATTGGTTTGATTAACTATCTTGAGGATGGTGTCATAGTAGAACCTGCATTTGCGGTTGATAGTCCATTTACTTAGGCACTTTAGTTATTTAATGATAGTAAAGAATGAAACTTTATATGGTGGCAAGATGATCCTGTTGGCAGAGACTTTGCAGTATGTTTTTAAAATTAGTTATTATTTTTTATAATTGGCAATAAAATGCTCGTAAAATATATTTATTTATTTACGGTGTGTGTGGATTGATGCATCTACTGTACTCAATAACTCTTGTGTTTATAAGTATTAATTAACATTTAATTATTTTTTCTTACTCGTGTAAGGCATTGAGTATTTGAGGTTCAATATATTTGTTGCATCACTTTACATAATATATTGTAATTCAATCATCACTTTACTTGGTTTGTAAAACGATGAAGATGTATATCTTGGTTTAAAAGAATGGTTATGAGGTTTTGCAACTTCTTCTCATTAAAGCTTAACCTTTTTCGGAGTGGTGGTAAATGTTAAAAGATAAGAAATCTTTGGACATTCATAAGTGCAATTTCCTTGACCTATATGAATAAAGTGATTTTAATTTTATTTATATAAAAACTATATATAATACTACACTGGCCTGCAAAAGTAAGTATCACACTTTTCAAATTAATTTTTTTTCTTAACTATAGAAGGTAGAGATTTAAGATTAGAAACGTTTTGTTGCAAATTTTATAGGCTTTAATTCTTAGAAACTAAAATTATACATTAGTAAAATTTTTAACTTAAAAAAGATAAAACAATGAAAATAGACATTTTTAGTTTAGTGTAAAAAAATTCAACTAAAATGTATTACAATATGTAATTTAATTTTTAATAACTGGTATTGCCTCCTCGAGCTCTGATAACAGCTTCGAGCCGGTTTGGCATACTGAACACTAGGTTTCGGAGCCGATGTTGGGGAATATTCTCCCATTCTTCTACCAGAGCCTGCTTGTGTAGTGCCCTGGTAGTAGGTGGTGGTCTGCGATTTCTGACTAGCCTCCCAAGCTCATCCCAGGCGTGTTCAATCGGGTTGAGATCAGGACTTCTTGATGGCCAAGCCATCACGCTGAAACCGACCTCCTGAATATACTCTTGTACGATATGAGCCGTGTGTGGCCGGGCATTATCATGCATCAGCATCGATCCATCACCCATATTTGCTAAATACGGTCCTGCATACTCATTGAGAATCTCTTGAGCATATCTTTGCCCAGTGAGGGTGCCATTTTCTATGGCTACTAGCTCTGTGCGACCTTCTGAAGATATGCCAGTCCATACATGTACACTGCCTCCACCGTATTGGACTCTTTCTGAGATGCACACTTGAAGGTATCGCTCACCAGGTCGCCTGTAAACACTTCGCCTTCCATCAGAAGTGTAAAGGGAGAATCGAGACTCATCTGCAAAATTCTTGACCATTCTTCTTCATCCCACTGCATGTGTTCACGGGCGTATCGCAGTCTCGCTACTCGATGCTGTCTCTCGAGTTTTGGGCCACTCGCTGGTCTTCGGGGTTTCAAATTTGCTTCAGCAAGTCTTCTTCTCACTGTACTGTCACTAATGTAGTCCCTCCGGGTCTGAAGTAGCTGTTGCTGGACTTCAACTGCATTTAGGTGACGATTTCTTAACACAGTGGAAATAATATAATGATCTTCTTGTATTCTTGTATTTGTAAAATTGTAATTCGGAAACATCCACTTTGAAAAAGGAATGGTTTTGTTTTTGAAGTTTTTTTTCAGCCAATTCTTAAAAGAAGGTTACCGACTATAAAGTTTTTATGTACAAAATTAAATTCTCTTTGAAGTCCTTTTTATTTCGAAAGTATATCTTGTGAACTTAAAACGTTATCCCAATTTTAAAATTGTGATACTTACTTTTGAAGGCCAGTGTATATTAAACTCTTAAACGGTGAAAGTAACAGTATGTACAGCAGAAATTAGTGACTAATGACTAGTTGAACATTTTTTGCCGTTTAATTTATATATTTATATTTATTCAAAAATTATATTTTTAAATTTCAGGATAACTTTGTGACCAGCGTATGTACAAATAAATATTGTATTATGATATAAGAAAAAATAGTGATTATTTAGTATAATTTAACACAACATTGAAACTGCTACTTTCAGATCTGTTGGGTTTAAAGCTCTTTATAAATTGTGCTAAATTATCTCATAAAAAGCAGCTGCATTCAAAACTTACAAAATATATTTATAAGAGCGAGACTATAGTACCGCGTCAGCTTGATGCTCGCTACAAGACGGGTACAATTTCACGCCGTGCCAACTTGCTAAATTCCTCACGAAATTCAAATTTCAAGTACAGACGACAAAATGGTTTCGTGCAGTCGTTACGAGAGATATTTAAAGTATTTGTGATATTAAATAATTTGTGTAATTAGATGAAATTTATGTTTTATTTATAATTGTTTATTTATTATAATCATGCATGATGCATCAACCGCGTAACTGCACAGAGCACGTAGTAGCGACATTTAAAACAAAACTTATAATAAATGTTTTGTATTTACCCATGTATATAATATATACAGTATAGTACAACGTTAATACTTCTTAATTAATTAAATAAAAGTGTTATTATTGGTGTTTTCTAACTGTGTTGTGTTAAATTTTAATAAAGGCATAAAAGGCATTTATTTTCTCAAAATTGATTCCTTTAGAATTCTTTTTGATGTCATTTCTTATACTACTAGATACTACTACCGCTTCGGAAACAAATGGCGCTCTGAGAGGGAAGAAGCAGCGCAAGAAACTCTCCCAGCATTCTTTTTTTATGCGCTCTTTTCAATAAAAATATACAATATTGTACAGTCGCTATAAAATAATCATAATCTAGTCCCAGGCTGTCCGATCATTTAGATATTCAGCAGTGGAGTAATAGGATTTACGACAAAGCCATTTTTTTATAAAACATTTAAATTTATAGATAATGCCTGAACAGTGGCTGGGACTTTATTGTAGAAGTGTATACATTTACCCTTAAAGCTATTATGTATCTTATGAAGCCTACTAGAATTAGTTACAAGCAATCCCTTATTTCTAGTGTTATAATAATGAAAATCACTATTAAGAGCAAAAAGGTGACGATTTTTGTGAACATATATTAAATGTTCATAAATGAACTGATAATAAACAGTCATAATATTTATTTCTTTAAATTTTTCTTTGAGAGACTGTCTATAACCAAGCTGATATAAAGCACGAACAGCTCTCTTTTGCAGTGCAAACACTATATCAATGTCAGCAGCATGACCCCATAGTAATATACCGTACGTCATGATGCTGTGAAAATAACTAAAGTACACTAATCTAGCGGTCGCAACATTCGTGTACTCTCTAATCTTTCTAACTGCATATGCCGCAGAGCTGAGTCTATCTGCTAGATGGTTAATATCTGGACCCCACTGAAGCTTTTTATCTAACGTAATACCCAAGAAGACCGTAGTGTCCACAAGTTCCAATCTCTGGTCATTTATAAGTACGTTGGTTTGTACCTCCGCTGTGTTTGGTGTAATGAACCGTAAACACTTTGTTTTTTAACTGTTTAAGTGCAGATTATTCGTCTCAAACCAACGCACTATCTTTGAGAGTGCATTGCTTACCTCGTCGTCAATATCCGCACGTCGATTCACTTTAAAAAATAAGTGAAGTATCATCAGCCAACAATACAATCTCATGGCTATCATTTACCACAAACGGTAGATCGTTAATATATATAAGAAACAAGAAAGGACCGAGAATAGAACCTTGTGGAACACCTATTCCTACAGGTTTACCCGAAGACCGTTTGCCATTTACATCGACTATCTGAACTCTTTCGCTTAAATATGATTTCAACAGATTAAGGGCTCTATTTTTCACTCCATAATGCTTTAGTTTTAGGAGTAAAGTTTCATGGTGGACGCAGTCAAATGCTTTTGACAAATCACAAAAAATGCCCAATGCATCCTCTGACTCTTCCCAGGCGTCAAAGATATGCTCAATGAGTCTAGTACCCGCATTAATTGTTGATAAGCCCCTAGTGAAACCAAACTGATTTTAGTTCATTAATTTACAAAAATGCATTTGTAGCTGTTGAAGCAAAAGTTTTTCAAAAATTTTACTATAAACAGGCAGCTTCAGTGCTGAAATTAGCAGGGTCAAAAGAACTGCCCGATTTAAACAAAGGTATAACTTTGCTGTATTTCATGAGGTCAGGGAACACACCCTCATCTATGCATTCATTAAATATTATTGCTAATTCAGGTGCTATAATGTCAAGTATGTATTTAACAATATTAGTCGAATGGCCCCATAGGTCTTTTGTATTTTTTAGGTTAATTAATTTGAAGATTTTTATTATATCGCTACCTGTAACATACTTAAATTTCAAATCAGTAGAAGATACTGGTACGTGTAATTTAAGCATATCATATGCTGCTTTTGGCGAAGAGTTCAGGTATTTGGTCGTGACAATCGGGATTTCGGAGAAGTATTTATCAAATTCATTTGCAATTTCTATTTCCGAATTTATAACGCGATTATTAATATTTAAACAAATAGAGGTGTTACGGCAATTCGATCTACCAGTTTCATTGTTAATTACACTCCAAGTCGCTTTTACTTTATTATTACTGTTTTTAATTTTATCTGCAATGAAACGTGTTTTCGCTTTAAAGAGCTTGGAGTATTTTTTTACATATATTTTAAATTCTTCACTATTATTGTAATGTTTCTCATAATAAAGGTCATATAAGCGTTTACGACTTTTGTGGATACCCATTGTTGCCCAATCATTAAAACTATGTTTGTTGTTTACTGTCTCCTTTACTGGAGTAAAAATCCTGTCAAATTCCTCACAGAAGGAATTGAAGACAAAGTTGTAGTGAAAATTTGCAGTTTCGCCACAGTGTAAAAATGGTATCGCATTTACCAAATTATTTCTAAACCTCTCAAGACGGCTACCCGTAACTGGTATAATCGTCACCTTTTTTGGTCTGACATTGTCCAATCTTGTATTTACTTTTATAAGTTGCCCACTATGGTCGGACTGAAGATTATTAATTATGAGTTTACTAGTAATAGTAACATCTGTAAAAATATTATCTAAACAGGTTGCTGTTGTAGAAGTGATTCTAGTAGGTTCCCAAAATACATTGAACAAATTAAAACTTTGAAATAAATTTTTAAGGCTAGTACAATTGGCCGAAGGTTCAAGCAAGTTTATATTAAAATCTCCACACACTATAATTGACTTGCTAGTTTTGCTAAATTTTGATAGTACCTCCTCCATTCTATGTTGGAATTGTTCATATGATGCAGTGGGGGGGGGGGGGGGGGGGGCGGTATACACTTACAATAATAAATTGCCCTAATTCTATACAAGCTATCTCAATTAGTTGTTCTATAGAGATATTAACAATATCTCTTCTATTTTTACATTTTAATCTATTATTAATAATAATTAGGGAACCTCCATGTATTGCCCTACTTCTACAAAACGAACTGACTACTTTATGTTCTCTAAAACTAAACTGGAGCTGATGTCTCTTACGCCAATGTTCTGTAATACATACTATATTTATATTACAGCAGCTCAAAAACAGTTCAATCTCTAATTCGTTACTTGAGATACCTTGTATATTCTGGTGAACAATATTTATGAGCTTTATATTATGATTATCTATAGCAGTTACATTTATATTTGGTGAATGTTGCAAGAGTTGTCCTCCCTTGTCAAATAACTTAATTTAAATTAATTGAAGAAAAATCTTCATTGTTATATTTTTGTACATTAGTACTAATACATTCCCCAATAGGGGCTTGTATGTCGATTATTTTACAATTTTGCCCAATAGAGGCATGTTTATTAAATAATACTGCAGAGGAAGTAGTTTGTTGACTAAGACTATAAGCTACTAAAGTAGCCAGCTGTCGCTTAACTCTAAATGGTAGGTATAGGTTACCATTGGTTGTTTTCAGTTTATAATTAATGAATTTATTTGTGTCAAATAAAATTAAATTTTCATTGTAGTGGAATGTCGCATTATACAAAGTTGTATTTAATTTAAATATTTTTCTATTTTGCTCCTGTGTCAAATCCGAGGAGTATGGAAATGTACACATCATCACTTTAGATTTTGTCTTATTGGAAATATTAATTAATTTTTCTATATTTTTAATTAGGTCCTTATTTCTAATATTATGAGAGTTATTACCAAACATTATACCTATGATCGTTTTTTCTTTTAGATTTATTTTTGGTATGGAATTTATGAGGTTATTGAAAGTTATATTGGGTTTACATATATTTATCAACTTACAATTCTTTGCAACTGCATTATTTAATAAAGGTCCAAACCCTTGGCCAATTTTGTCTGAAAATGCAAAAATATTTAAATATATTGCACTTTGAATTATTTTAAAGTACCCACAACATTTGTTTTGAAAGTGTTACACGTTCTGATATTATAATTATTATATTAAGTGTCCTGATTGTGGGAAATTCTTCGCAGTGGCTGACAGTTCTAAGTGCAGTAAGTGTTCTATTCTATATCACCGACAGTGCAACAATATCAGTCCTGATTCGAGAATCAGTAATAAATGGGTATGTAAGTCATGTAAAAGAAGATCAAACAATAAAAGGGTAGACTGTAACCGGTCTCAGGATGGCGAAGATGTCACCATCGATTCTGAACCAAGCGAGACCCCGTCTCTAATTCGAGAAATTCAACTGTTGCGCTCAGAGTTGTCGGGCTTTAGAGTTGAGATGACAAAACTGTCATCATTGGTATCTGAATTTAATACAAGGCTCGATACAATAGAACAACGGGTGTCAAATCTTGAGGACGCCTCAAATTTAATTAAATTCGAAGACGTCCAACAACAAAATGCTCAGCTGAACAGTTCACTTGATGCGTTACGGAAGCGATTCAATAATAGCGAACAAGAGCGACTACTGAACGACGTAGAAATTACCGGAGTAGAGGAAAGTGGAAATGAGAATCTCCTCCATGTCGTCATCACCGTAGCGCAGAAGATAGGTCTAGCCATCGACGAGCGTGACATCGTCAACGTGCACCGGCGCGGGGCCCTGCGGGCCGCGCGGGGTGAGGCGACGTCAAGCGGGCCGGCGGGAGGTGAGGGCACGCGCCCGCGAGCCATAGTGCGTAGGCTCGCTCGCCGACACCTGCGTGACGAGCTGCTGCACGCGGCCCGGGTACGGCGCCACGCTGATACGTCGGGGACCGGCATAGGTCACAAACCGCAAAGGTTCTACGTTAACGAACATTTAACATTCGATAATCGTAACCTGTTCTATAAGTCGCGTGAACTAGGCCGAAAACTAAATTGGCGTTATATCTGGACTCGTGATGGTCACATATATGCTAGACGAGACAGTTCGTCTAAAAAATTTATAATTCGATCAGAGTCTATTTAAAAAAGGTTTATTGTGTTTAATATTTATTTGTTACTGTCAGTTAGATTTCAGATTTGTTAGTTTTTTTAATATTTATTTTAATCTCTGTATGTTTCATTTTAATTTTATATTATATATTTTTTCCATAGTTTTCTTAGGAGTGTTTAATTTTATGAATGATATAGTAGTATCGAATTTATACAAAAGAGTACTGTGCGGCAAATCTAAATATTATTTAAATTTTAAATTTTCAAATGGGGTGATAAGTCACGTTTTGCGTATTAGAAATTTATTATATTATGTTCTCAATTTTATTAAGATAAATTACATCAAAAATAAAATACGGTCTAAAATCAGCTATATTATGCAGTTTAAAAGTTATATATCAAACGAGCTTTATTCTTTTATAATATTATATAATTATCTTATAAATTTAAAATATTCGTTATTGTATGGTTGCTTTAATGCTATAGTTTTTGATCGTTATTTATTAGTATTTTATCACTTTATTACACATATTAAATATACTACTTTAAATATATTTATATATTATTTAATTATTATATATAATATTATATTTAAAAATTATGCCAAATAGGAAGGACAAATTAAAAATTGGGCTACTTAATCCGGGATCCCTTGGCACAAATCACGACGAGTTTCTCGTAGCAATGGATCGGCACAACGTGGATCTGATGTGTATCAATGAGACGTGGCTGCGCGCTGGACATGAGGGCCTCGCTCCAGCCCCGGCTGGCTACAGACTGCACCACGTGCCGCGCCCTCCCAGCGTGCGCTCGCGCGGGGGTGGTGTTGGCTTTTACGTGAAGAAAGTTATTTCGATGCGAATTCTGTCGCACCCTATTGCTCCTACGGTTGAACAAATATGGCTCAAGGTCGAGGTAAGTGGTAATAAGCTTGTGGTCGGTATAGCATATCGCCCTCCGGGGATGGACCCTGAGACATTTTTTGATGCGTTAACGGAATCTTTGGGATCGTTTGTCTGGTGTAACAATGTCGTTATATTGGGTGATTTCAATATTAATGGGTTGTGTAACAATCATCCGAAGTTTAAAAAAATTTAACTTTTTTTAAATTCGTTTAATCTAATACAGCACGTCTCGACACCTACGCATTTCACTGCTCACTCAGAAACACAGCTAGATTGTGTGTGTGCTAACAGAACACTTTCTGTCACACATGTTGTTGTGGATCATATAGAGGCATTAAGTTCTCATGCGTATATCACATGTATCTTGGATTTTCCCAAGCATCAAATGAAACCAAAATTTATTACTTACAGACCCTTCAAAAATATTGATAGAATTAGTTTTCAACAATCACTTGACAGTATTACATGGGACAAATTATTATTAATGAATAACGTAACTGATATAGTTCTCAATTTTACTAGTATTATTATATCTTTGTTTGATTTTTATGCACCTAATACAACACGATTTACTCGAGATACTCAATACCCTTGGATTACGTATAATATAAAATTGATCATGAAAAGGCGGGATGAAGCATTTAAAAGAGCTCGTAAAATTAATAATGTAGCACATGTACAGTTTTATAAGGACTTGAAACGTTATGTTCCTCAAGCACTGCGTCGTGAAAACAAGTATACTTTAACACATATATAAACTCCAATATTAAAAAACCGAAAATATTGTGGAAGCATATTAAGGACCACATTAGGCTAAAACATAAAATTTGTAATTTACCTCATCATCTTAATGATCCAAATAAAATCAATTCCCACTTCCTTCAAATTCCAGGCACTGGCCATGTGACATTATCAACTCTGACTTACTATGAATTTCACAGACACAGTAATACAACATTTGAATTTAAAACGATTGATGATAATATATTACGTAAAGCTCTTTTTGAACTTAAATCGCAAGCGATTGGTATTGACGATATTTCACTTGACATGTTACTACTGACAATGCCTAAAACACTATCCGTACTAACACATATAATAAATGTCTCCTTCCAAACAAACTCATTTCCAAACTTATGGCGACATGCTATTATCCGACCTGTGCCAAAAAAAGACAACCCTGATGACTTTAAAGACCTCCGACCCGTTAGTGTTCTTCCTTGTCCTTCTAAAATAATTGAAAAAATTGTTTATATGCAATTAATAAATTATTTAGAAACCTATAAAATTTTACCAGAACATCAATCCGGGTTCAGAAAGAAAAGAGGTACCATGACTGCACTCTTAGACGTCGTTGACAACATTCTAGCAGCTCAGGATGTGGGTAAAGTAACCATTTTAGTATTGCTTGATTATTCGCGTGCTTTTGACACCTTAAATTTAACTCTATTACTATCAAAATTAGCCTACTATGGACTCAGTGAAAATGCTATACAATGGTTTCATAGTTACCTCAGTCATAGAGCTCAGAAAGTTGTAACCACAGAAGAAGATGGTAAAGTTCGCTATTCAGAGTGTAGTAACATGAAAAGAGGAGTTCCACAGGGTTCTATATTAGGCCCTCTTTTATTTATTTTGTATAGTGCGGACATATTGCAAAATATAAAGCACTGTAAGTATCTAATGTATTGAGATGACATTCAACTATATTTATGTTTCAATCCTCACGACATAGTTGATGCAATCAATTTAATTAATTCAGATTTAAACGAAATTTACAAATGGTCAGAGAAAAACTCATTAATTCTCAACCCAGCTAAAACAAAATATATGATTTTCGGTACACAGAATGGTTTAAATACAATTGAGCGATACAATCTTGATATAAAAATTAATAATTATAAAATTGAACGTGTGCATGAAGCAAGAATCTTGTTAACACAATCGTGAACTTAGGTAAGGTGATATGTTGTGAAGTTATTGACACCAATATACACAATGTAACACGTATCGCCAAAATGAACACATCAAATACACGACCTCGATCCATCGTTGTTCAGTTCGCTAGCCCACGACTCAGGGACACTTATCTTGCCGCATCTATTAAGTACAACAAAAATAATCCCACCAATAAGTTGAATAGCAAACTTCTCGGTATTGGTGGCACTCAGGAGAACATATTTGTTGTGGAACACCTGTCACCTGGAAACAAAGCTCTCCATGCTGCAGCGAGACTAAAAGCCAAAGAAAAGAAATACAAGTATGTTTGGGTCAGAAATGGCAAGATTTTCATGCGCAAATCAGACGATTCCGATTTTAAATATATAAAAAACCATGATGTGTTAAGCAAATTAGACTGAATTGTATAATTTAGTGGTAAGTAATTTAAAAGTATGAGCACACAAAAAATTAAATATCGAATTTAAAATTTAAATATCAATTAAAAATTTATTACCAGAATGTACGAGGAGTTAAATCAAAATTAAATGAAATATACTGTAACTTAACAAACTGTGACTATGACATTGTTGTGTTATCCGAGACTTGTCTTAATGAGAGTGTCTATGATAGGGAAATATTTTGTGACCGTTATGTTCTTTATAGAAGGGATCGTTCAGTGACTTCTCTTAATCGCAAAACTGAAGGTGGGGGAGTATTAATTGCCGTTTCAAATAAATTGAAGTCTAAGCGCACTGTTGATAATGAGAGCACATGTGAAGATGTTTTTGTTCAACGAAATATTTCGGTAAATAATAAAAATATTAATATTTGTCTGTGTGCCGTATATTTGCCATCACCACTGAAACCAAATGTACTTGAACACATGATTGACAATGCTGTCAGGGTTTCAGAACTAGAAGATTACGTTATGGTGTTAGGAGACTTTAATCTAGGCACCTTACAGTGGTTTGATAATAATGGATCACTAATCGATTCCCCATCCCATATTTCGTGTAATATGCAAAGAATACTTTGGGACTTTATAATGGATAACGATTTAAAACAATTTAACAATTTGCCTAGTATAAATAACCGGATACTTGACTTGCTTTTGTCACGAATGCCCTATTGTGTTAACCTACAGAATGCATCTCATGTTATATCTAAAATAGATCCACATCATCCTCCATTTGAATTTTCGATATCTTTTAAAAAAAACATAAATTTTTTGAAGTACAATAATGTAGAAAAATTAAACTTTTTTGAGGCTGGTTATACTAACATTGCTATAAAATTAAACAAATTAATTGGGAGGAAACTTTTCGTTCTCTGACTGTAGATGAGATGGTTTCTTCACTTTATAACCATATTGATAGTAAAGTTAATAAATATGTCCCAAAAATTATACCCAAAAGTGTGAAATATCCTCCTTGGTACTCGAATGCGCTTATCAAAAGACTAAGAGAAATATATAAATTAAGAATGAAAATAAAAAAATATAATAATCCAATGGATGAAATTCAATACAAAATATTGAAAAGGCGATACGATATGTTAATACAAAATTGCTACAATTCATATATTTCCTTTGTCGAAGCTCAAATTAAATGTAACCCAAAATATTTCTGGAGTTATCTAAAAATGAAAAGGGGTGGTTTAAGTAACTAAAGTAATACCATTTCAAATTTATTTGCTTCACATTTCTCATCGGTTTATACAAGGCCTTCACTAAAACGTCTGAACGATGAAAATGTTATACGTGAGAGCAATAACGTTCTGCGTACTGTACATATCACTCACAACCAAATCGAAAAAGCTGTAATACGACTAGATAAAGCGAAGCGAATTCCACTTGTGTTTTTGATCAAATTAGCTGCTGAACTATCTGTTCCTTTAGAAATAATATTTAACACTTCTATTCAAAACGGGATCTTTCCAAAGGTTTGGAAAGAAACAAAGATAGTACCCGTTTATAAGGATGGAGACAAATCCTTGGTTTCGAATTATAGACCAATAGCTATTTTATCTATCTTAGCTAAAATATTTGAATCTTTTATTTGTGAAAAACTCACGTGGCAATTATCGCAATTAATTGATACTCGGCAACATGGTTTCATTAAAAACAAATCGACAGCAAGAAATCTTGTTGAGTATACAGAAGAAATTGGGGAAGCAGTCGATGGTAAAGCACAAATTGATGCCGTATTCACCGACTTCAGCAGGGCTTTCGACACCGTCAATCAAGAAATTTTAATATACAAATTGCAGAAGTATGGAGTGTCGGATCGCTTGTTGAGTTGGTTTCACTCATATCTCTGCAATAGGCAACTAAGAGTGGTTATCAATGGGTATACTTCGGAATCATACAGAGCGACCTCAGGAATCCCACAGGGATCGCATCTCGGACCGCACCTCTTTAATGTGTTTATTAATGATATCTCTGAGTGTTTTAAGTATTCCAAAGTTTATCTTTTTGCTGACGATCTCAAGGTCTGTAAAGTTATCAAGTCACTGAACGATTCCTATCATCTGCAGGAAGAACTTGATAATTTAGAAAATTGGAGCGAGCTTAACGATATGTCACTTAATGTAAGAAAATGCTAACATATTAAATTAAAGAAAAATAAGAATGTGCTGCCCACGTCGTATCACTTAAATGGAGTCATGTTGGAAGAAGTCACGTGTATACGTGATCTTGGAATTCATTTTGATACCAAATTGAATTTTAACACTCATACAGATAAAATCGTACATAAAGCTTCAAAATTATTAGGTTTTGTTTTAAGAGAGGCAAATAATTTTAAAGACCCAATGACTAAAAAATAATGTACAACTGTTTGGTGAGAAGTCATTTAGAGTACTGCAGTGTTGTTTGGTCGCCACATTATAAAGTAAATGTTGCTAGACTTGAGCGTGTCCAAAAAAAGATGTCATGGAGTTCTTAAAAAGATTAAAACATATGAAGAACGACTATCATATTTCCACATGAACTCCCTAGAAGAACGAAGAAATTATTTGGACATAGTATTTCTAAAAAAAATATGCACTGGCCTAATTAATTGTCCCGACTTGCTCAGCAAAGTTAGATTTCATATACCAAATAGAATTCCAAGATCATGTCAGCGGCAAATCTTATTTTCATTACCAAATTGTCGCACTAATGTAAGAAAATTCTGCCCATTGTCACGAATGTATACCCTGTATGATCAGTATAACAAGGATTTCTTAGATATTTTCGCTTCCTCAATCTTTAAGAAAATTATTCTTCAAAGAGATATCTTTAATAACATTACCCAAATAGGATCTTGAATCTATGCTTACAAATTTTTCTACTATTTTATGTATGTAATAAAAAAATAAGTGTGTTGTTCCTAATTAAGTAAAATTCTGTGCATGCTGTGATTTCCTGTAAGTGATAAGACACTTAGCATTAATTTAATTGTATTGTTTTTATTTTTGTATTAGTGTACTTGTTGTTGGAAATCCTAATAAATAAATAAATAAAGATGGCGCCGATGAAATTTACCAACTTCTCTTCATGGGTATAATTTTCATGGTTTTTGGGGTCAACAATATCGAATATCGGGTTGAAATCGAAATTCAAGATGGTGACTATGAAATTTACCAACTTCTTATCATGGGTGTCATTTTCATGGATTTTGGGGTCAACAATAACGAATAGCGGGCCTAAATCGAAATCCATGATGGCGCCTATGAAATCTACAAAATTTTCTTCATGGGTGTCATTTATATCGTCAAAATTAGAATTCATTCATAAACTTAAATTATCTTATAAAAGGCCTGTCTAACAATATCCCACATGCTAAATTAATTCTTCATTCCCTAAATATAGAAATATTTACGTTTCGACTTTTCACTGACAATATGTACAAAACACATTCCGTTACCAATCTAATTAACAAATCTCAAAATTTGATTTGAAAGACCTATCTTATTGTTCTCTGCACCCTCGATAACCTCGGATACGATACCCATATTTATTATTAAAATTTATTGAATTAGGCGTTACTTTGCGGAAATCCATAATTATACAAATTATTTAAGTTTTCTTTAGTGTTAATTCCGCCAATATTTATTTTTAAAACAATTCGACACGTGTTTCGCCTCTACACAAGGCATCCTCAGGACGTGTTGTCTCGCCAAAATCTGGCACGAGACTGAATCAAATGAGCCGGAAGCCGCTCTTTTATACCCTCGTCCCATGAAATGACGCGCTGTGATTGGTCGGCTGTTGTGACGTATTACCCCCGGAAGAGACAGGTAACAAAGGTGATGGGACTAAATTTGTTTGTTCATTCAACAATGTAAACATATTGTTATTTTTGTGTTTTATTATTTCTAATTGCTCTAACACATTTAAGCGAAATCCTTTTTCACATGTATGTAAAATATTAAAATTATTATTGTTTCCGAGTGAGTGACCTGTATCAATTAAATGTTTCGCGAAGTGTGATTTTTCGGGATGATTATTCGTAAATGTGGCAATATGTTCTTTTAATCTAATTTCGAAATTTCGACCTGTTTGACCTATATATACCCCGTTACAAGTGTCACAACTTAGTTTATAAAGGCCGGATTTTTGGAATTATTTAATCGATCTTTGCCATTACATATTCGACTGACATTGTGATTCGTTCGGAAGGACACATTAATATTGTTTTTCCTAAATATTTTAGCTATTTTATCCGATATTGGACCAATATATGTCAAACTACCCACATATTTGGTATTTGATTGTGGTGGGACGGGATAAAGTTCTGAATTAATTAAATGTTTTTGTTTATTTTTAATTAATTTGTTCACTAACTGTTTTGTATAGCCGTTGGAAACCGCGATTTGGTATATTGTATTAAGTTCTTTCGCGAAGCTGTCACGGGACAGTGGGACTGACATTAATCTGTGTACATAGCAGCGGAAGGCCGCTAGTTTATGTTGTACGGGGTGGCAAGATGACGCGGGAATAGCAATATCTGTATATGACGGCTTTCTATAGATTTTGAATTCCAATTTATTATTTACTCTTGTTAATGTTAAATCCAAAAAATTTAGAGATTGGTTTGATTCGAATTCCAATTTAAACTTTATTTTTGGGTGGATCTTATTAATTTTATTAATGAATAGATCGATTTGACGTTCGGTGCCTGTCCAGCAGATTATTATGTCGTCAACGTATCGGTAATAAAACAGGATATGTGAGTCTCTCACCACGTAATTACACTCAAAATTATCCATAAATATTTCAGCCATAATTGGACTTAATGGTGATCCCATTGCTAATCCTTCTTTTTGGCGATAGAATTGATTTTTGAATTTAAAATAATTTTGTTTCATACATAACCTAGTAAGATTGATGATGTCATCTTTTTCACCGGTATGTATCCTCTGTTTTTCAAAGAGATCATCAAGGATATTTAAACTTTGTTCATATGGAACATTGGTAAATAAACTATCTACATCGAGAGACAATAATTTGGCATTTGGTGGAAGGTTGGTATTTTTTACTTTATTTATCAAATCTAGACTATTTTTCAAACTATACTGAGGATTGAATAATGATTTGTTTTTTATTATTACGTTAAGTTTTTGGCAAGGTCGTACGTCGGGGCACCGATATAAGAAACTACTGGACGGACAGGATTATTTTCTTTGTGAATGTTAGGTAAACCGTATAAGATGGGAGGTCGCATGGGAACTACGTATTTTAATTTACTTGGAGAAATAAATGACGAATTTTTAATGGACTCTTTTAAGTCTGAAGTAAAGTTTTTAGTGGGGTCCGACTTCAGACGTTCAAAATCGTCGGTTTGTTTTATATCATTTACTTTCTGTTCATAATCGTTTTTATTTAGAATAACAATGCAATTACCTTTATCGGCTTTTGAAATGACTAAATTTTCTTGATTTAATTTATTTTGTAAAGAATTAAAAACATGTTTATCTGAAGTGTTTTGGTTATATGTGGTACACGATGGTTTTTTCAAAAGGGTCGAAATTTGATATCTGACGGCCATATCTTGTTGACTTCTAACACACGCCACTTCTGAATCTACTGCCAATGTATCAAGGGTTTTTTGGTTAAGACCCGGTCTGATATTGTATTTAAGGCCTTTTTGTAGTAATGAAATTTCATAGGGAGAAAGTTGTGTTGTTGATAGATTTTTGACGCGCATATATAATTGGTGGACCATGTTTTGTGCATCATCGTGATAGGAGTTATTGTTTTGACTATCCCGTAATAGCTGTGTCAATTTTCTAGACTGTATTTGATATTTTTCTTGTACTAGTCTATTGGCTAATTCCCACGTATTATTGTCTAAAATGTCAAACTCGATATTATGTAATTTGAATGTCAATTCGGAATATAACACTCTCAAGTGAAGCTTGAGATTGTCTCTAACTGAAAACCAATATCGGCACTCTTCGTTTAACCATATTTGTTTACATTTATTTACGGCTATAGTACTTGCGCGTGAATGTGTTTTAGATCGGATGTTGATGTAATTAGGGATGACTTTTAGATGTTTACACTGTTGATTGAACCAAACGTTTTGGGCTGCCAGACGCTGAAGCTTGGTCAACTTATTTATTTATTTATTTTATTTATTTATTTATTGCTCTACCAGCGATTTTACATAAAAATATTTTTTAAACAATTAACAATTTAAATTACATGTGCAGGGTATGCAAAATCATTTAAAGGTAAACACTACATGCTAATTTCGCTTATCGATACATTATTACAAATCTAAAAGTGAGTTAAAAACTAAAACCGGTGAAAAAAAAGTATGAAATATTTGAAAGTCTGCAGTAATCAATTGAGAATTGTTTAACAGATAGTTAGAAACAAATAATAAGCGTTTTAATTACATACAACTAAGTATAACAAAAATCTAAATCTAAGCTAAGAAATTATATAATAAAATAAAATACATAATCTTTAATTAAAATATATAACCTATGTTATAACTAACAGAGCAAAGTAATCTATCACACTCATAACTGGCTGGCTAGATTGCTGATAACTAATTTACGAATAGTGTTAGGGGAATCAATATTTATATCAATTAATGAACTGAATTTATTATATACTTTACACAAGCGAGGGATAGTGCAGTTGGCGCCAAAAACTGTTCTAGTGCGTGGAGGCACGACCGGAGTAATTGCAGTTCGGGGATATCTGCGTGGTACTCGGAAATTAATTTTACATAGTAAACTGGGGCAGTCTAAATTGTTTCTTAGCAATTTAATTAAAAAATTTAAGTCCAAAAATTCTCTTCTTTGTTCAAGAGTCATCATGTTAAAGTGTTCTAATCTTTTTTTATAAGACACCACCGTTTTGTAAATATTCGCTGAGTAAGATAGATGCCACATGAACCTTTTCTGCACACGCTCCAGTCTTAAGTAGTGTGTAGAATAATGTGGGGGCCAAACAACGCTACAATACTCTAAATGACTGCGGACAAGGCTGTTGTAAAGACAGATTTTTGTTTTGGCATCTTTAAAATTTCGACCTTGTCGCATAATAAAACCTAATAATTTTGACGCTTTGCTTATTACAATTTCTATGTGGTAGAGATAAGTCAATTTCCTATCAAGCATAACACCCAAGTCCCTTATGAGTTCAACTTCTTTAAGAGTATTACCATACAGTTCATACCTTGTCGGAATAATATTATTTTTGTGAGTAAATTTAATATGCACACATTTACTGCAGTTGAGTTGCATGCCATTAGATTCACATCAATTGGTAAGTTTATTTAGATCGTCCTGTAATAGAATCGAATCACTTGGTGAAGAAATTGTTTTCGTTATTTTTAAGTCATCGGCATATAAATATGGTGTGCAGTGTTCAAAACAAGAAACAATGTCGTTCACAAATATATTAAATAAAATTGGGCCAAGATGTGAACCTTGTGGTATACCTGTTATGTTACCAGATTAGTTGAAGAGCTAAATCCATTAATGACTACATAAAACGAACGGTCTTATAAGTATGATGAAAGCCACTTCATCACTGGGCCTGAAAACCCATATAACGATAATTTTCCAATGAGTACTCCATGTGGAACTTTATCAAATGCCTTTATAAAGTCGGTATATATGGTATCCACCTGCTTCTGCGAGTCAATAGCTTCTGATAATGAAGATGTGAAACTAACCAAATTAGTTGGGGTAGACCTACCTGGCAAAAATCCATGTTGATGCTCAGACACGAAACGTTTGAAATGCATTTGAATTGTCGGACAAACTAAAGATTCAAAGACCTTTGTAAACACCGAAAGAATCGATATAGGCCTGTAATTGTATATGTTTTTCTCGTCTTCACTCTTATATATTGGAACAACTTTTGCTTGTTTCCATAAAGCTGGAAAACTACCCGAGTTAAGCGAGGCTTTAAAAATAAGATATAAAGGTGAAGCTAAGCTTGATGCACAATTTTTTATGAATGCCGGTGGTACATTGTCCGGTCACACACCTTTTGCAATATCGAGACTTTTCAGCTTTTCATAGATGTCATTCTGATTTATTTCTATGCCTGCAAGATTTTCACTAACGTCCAGATAGAGAATCTTACGTAAATAAGATAATGAGTCTAAATTACAAGAACTATTTGATTCATCATATACCGAAGCAAAATAACTAGAGAACATATTGCAAATTTCCAATCCGCTAGTTGAGGTTTTAATTCCGTTACTCATTGCAGCTGGATATGAGTTAAAATTACTACGTTTACTCTTTAGGAACGTCCAAAATGCTTTCGGATTTTTCTGAATTTTCTTTTCCAGGTCTTCATTAAAATTTTTATAGGTATCACGCGTAATTTTCTCACAGCGATCACTAAGCACTCTTAGTTCTATTTCATCCATTGGATTATTATATTTTTTAAATCGTTTTAGCATTTTGTGTTTTTCTTTAATTCTTTTTACAACCTTACGATTCATCCATGAAGGGTACCTACTGCTTTTAACTTTTTTTAAGGGAACATAATCTGTGATAGCAACCTGTATAATCTCGTAGAATACTTTAACCATTTCATTTATATCACCTCGGTTCAATATCGAATTCCAATCAATTCCCTTCAAGTACTCATTAATGGAATCGTAATCGGCTTTATAAAAATTGTACCGCTCGTTTGAAGTATTAGTCTCAAGTCTATGTTGTCTCGTATAAGGAATACTAATTTCAAGGGGGGGATGCATTGGATCAATATTACTAATTGGATTATAAGAGTAACTGACGGAACATACAGGTAAATCTACGAGTACAAGATCAAGTATCTTTTGCCTATTATTAAGAACATGGTTACATTGGCGCAGGCCATTTCCTGATATAAAATCCAGTAATCTCTGAGCTGGGGGTATGTTATAGTCAGCTGGGTTTAAAGATGCATTCCAAGAAATACAGCTAAGATTAAAGTCGCCAATTATACATGTTAACATATTATGTTGCTCTGAAACTCTATTGCAGTTATTTAAAAAAATATCGAATAATTTCTTATTTACAGGAGGTGGAATATATTATACAAAATGCTATATGGCGTATACTGTTAAAAAGGGGGACATCTACAACCACCCACAAATCTTCACAATCGCTTTCCCAGTTAAAAACTCTGTTTGAAATTATATTGGTCTTAACAGCGATTAGAACGCGCCCACCATCAGACTTAATGTTAAGCTTTGCACTCTCTCTGTCTCTTCGATACACGGTGTAACGAGTGTCAAACAATTCACTACTTGAGATTGAGCTATTCGAATCGAAGCGCCTTTTTAGGATTATGACACCATTACGTGACCTCAACCTTACACTCTAACTTAAATTACTAAGAAAGTCTATGCTTTTTATTACTTTGTAATCAGAAATATCGTCCTTGCGCATTGGTATACGACCAATTCGAACCCAAACATATTTATATCCTTTTTCTTTGGCTTTGAGTCTCGCCGCGGCATGTAGAGATTTATTCTCAGGTGACAGATGCTCCATGACATAAATTGGTTGTTTTTCCCCACTTACCCCGATTTCAATGTGAGAGGTGTTCAATTTATCTCTTGGGTTGGTCTTATTATACTTTATCACTGCTGCCAAAACAGTGTCCCTAGTAAGCGGAGAATTGAATTGCACTATGCAGATCTCGGTCGAGTACTTTGACGATTTACCTTTGCAACTCTCATTACATTCATAATTTTGTCAGTAGCTATATCTAACCCTATTACACTGCCCAGCTGCTCCACGATTTTGATTAGATTTTCATTTTTTCTTTCAGGAACACATTGCAATTCCAGGTTGTTGTATCTAGATCGCTGTTCAAGTTCATTAACACGTGTGTTTAGGGTATTAATAGTCGCCTCTAGTTTGGCATTATGTTCTTTAAGATCCTTCACAGCTATTTGATTTACACGGTGTTCTTTCAAGAAATCCTCGTACTAGTTGTTTATAAAATTTATAGAATTTTTCATGTCTGTGATTTCTTCCCTTATTACTTTCAATTCACTATTTAGTACGCTTTTTATGGAAGTCCGCATCTGTGTTAGCATTTCTTTCATTTCGGCCCGTGCAGTTTCACTCACCATCTCACGTATTTCTTCCAGCTGAGATGATTTTTCTGTTTCTGGTGACGAAACTGCTACTCTTTTGGTCGATCTTTTCGTGACATTTTTGTCATAGGCTAAAAGGGTGTCTTTAGTACGCACGGGTGTGTTCTCACTGTTGCCTTTCGGCCTCCTTGACATACAAGCGGGACACGTCCAGTCATTCGTGGAATCTGTATCTGTGCTAAATAGCCCGGTCGACTTCAAACAAGCACGGTGGTATCCGTTTTTACATTTTGTGCAACACAAATAATCTTCTTCATCATTTACTTCGTTACAGTTCATGTGTACCTTGGACATTTTTATACTTCTTTAATTTAATTTAATTCAATTAATTTTAGCGTTACTTTTTAAAGTACTGTGATGAACTCAACAATCAATTTATTAATAATAAAAAAATAGCGTACTCTAACCAGGGGCTCGAACCCCTGACTATGCCTTTACAGTCAAAGAGTTGCCCGCGGAGCTATCTGGCTATGACTTACTACGTTGAAATTGTTGAACGTAATACCACACTAATCATATTTTTTAAGTGGGTAGTCGCAAAAAATCTCTCTAGAGTTCAATGACCGATCACAACATTCGCAATAACAGAATAATATTATAATCATAGAATTTACATCACAAACACATTGAATCACTGTTTACTAGTCTAATTAATAATAATAATAATAATAATAATAATAATAATAAATATTTATTTCAAGTAACATAGACTCATATTGTTAGTAATACAAAGCTTATATCTATGTTAGTAAATTAACCTGAAAAACACTAAGTACCTAATTATTAAGTATGTAGGTCATCGCTGCACCATTCCATTAGAAACGGCGCAGCAATGATTTACATATACACAGTCCAATCGACTGGCAATCAATTTCAGAATGCTGTTGGAACTGCTCCGCAATCTACGCACCAGGGATCCGCATCTTTTACGCATTGTCGCATAAAAACAATCAACTTGCGCCGCCGCAAACATCCCTGATGCGCTGCAATACCGGGGCAGCCCCATCAGCACCCTGAAGGCATTGTTATACTGGACACGGAGAGCGCTGTACGATTTTGTGGAGTACTTGACCCACAGGTTGCACGTGTAAAAAGATGTACAATAGGCTCTAAACAAAGTTATCTTTACATTGGTGGAACAACGTGCAAACCTGCGAGCCAGCATATTCGCTCTCACTGACACTGCTCTCCGTTCCCTCTCGATGTCAGTATCGTCTTTGAGGTCAGGGGTCAACATATGCCCTAGATATTTATATTGATACACTCTTTCTAGTGCATTTCCATTTAGAAAGATGGGTGGAACTTTCTTCGGTGTTTTGCCCATGGCCTCAAAGACCATTACCACACTTTTCTTTACATTATAAGTAAGACCGTGTTTTTCCACAAAAGCTTCACAAATCGCCAACAGTTTTCTCAGGCCACAAACCGACGCACTCAACAGCACCATGTCATCAGCGTAGCTAATGTTATTCAAACAAACCCCATCTATGTAACAGCCGGTCCTGGTGCTGCTGAGCTCGCCGAGCAACTCGTTCACATATAGGTTGAAGAGCGTAGGTGAAGTCAAACCCCCCTGCCTCACCCCGCACTCCAACAAATACGGACGTGATAATACGCCCGCCCATCGCACGCTGTTGACCTGGTTTCCATACCAATATTTGAAAATATTGATGAGTTCCAGTGGAACTTTAATTCCTTCCAGTTTTCTCCATAAGATATCATAAGATACCAGGTCAAAAGCCTTGGATAGGTCCAGAAAGCAGGCGTAAATTGGAGTCTTACGCTTCGTATAGTATGTGACAGCATGCTTAAGACCAAGCACAGCGCTCTCCGTCGACACTCCAGGTTGAAATCCAAACTGGTTGTCATGTGGCCTAAATAACTTATTCAGTTGGTTATTAAGCATGCTGTCAAACACCTTCGAGATGACCGTTGCCAATGAGATAGGCCTATAGTTGTTTTTGTCCGCTAAGTCGCCGGTTTTGTTTTTCACAATAGGTACAACTATAGTCCTCATCATCTCACTAGGCATAAAACTGTGGCTCATACAAATATTATAGAGCATTGTGAGCACTCTGGGTAAGTGTGGCCCAGCATACTGTAGATGCTCAATGCTGAGACCATCATGACCTGGAGATTTTCCTCTGGTCATATGCTTAATTGTGTGAGCAACGTCTTTACACTTAAATTGAATTTCCATTTCAATACTGGCCTCAACATCAAGCATCGTTTGTGAAGGACCCCGGGGTGATTTAACTACGAAGTGCTCCATGAAAAGATCGGAAATCTTGTCTGGCTCACACACGCCACCAACGCTCACAGGCAGTGACGGTTTGTTATTCATTTTATTTGTATGTTTCCAAAATCCGCGAAAATCGTTTTTTGAGTGATGCGAGGCTAGAATATCCAACTTAATTTGCTCTTCATGGTTTTGGCACCATTTCAAACGAGATTTGAAAATTTTTCTAGCCTCACACATTTCTCTATAAATAATTCCCGAAGTTGGTTTACCGTACCACGACCATAACAAAAATTTTTGCCTGGCCATCCCGTGAGCTTCGGCTACGTGCTTATTCCAACCAAGGACCTTCTTTCTTTTTACGCGCCTAGTGCTCTCTCGACCTACCAGTGACGATTCTATCAAGGCCTGAACGATGTTGCTGTACAACTGAGTTATTACATCTCTATGCCTGATGTCACTGCATGTACGATCACAGCAACCGTGAAGCTCCTGTGGGAAGTTAATCATCCTCAGCCTCTCGTGACATTCCCTCTGGTATGTGTCTATTTGATGTTGATTTCGCTCACCCCAGTAAATCTCATTTAAATAGGTATTACAATCCGCTCTCTTAGGTATCAAAACGTCAATATTACATTCCACTACCAGAGGGAAATGATCCGACCACAACACATCGTATAGAACTGACACATTGCGCACGGAGTCTGCCGCTGCTTTAGTTACTAGGCAGTGATCGAGCCACCGCTTAGACCCGTGTGCTTCGCTTAAAAAAGTATAGGTATTCGACCTCGGACCTAGCACTTCCGCATCTATACAGCTCCATTCTTGTTCTATGCAGAACTGAGTAAGTTTATGATAAAAGCGCTCCGAAGGGTGCGCATTGTAGTCCCCAAGTATATATACACAACTTTCCCCGTAGGTCTCAATAATGGCACTCACCGAGCTTAGAATGTCCGTGAAATCCGCTAGGTTAGCAATCACATCCGTAGGCATATATACACTCATCATGATAAACGATTTTTCATGTAACACTACCTTTATAGCACAGATGCGCCGATTGTTACACTGAATCACTGACACTTTTTGAAAAACGCTACGCCTCCACAGCAGCGCGACCCCTCCATAAGGTCTTCCGCGTAGAATACCCGCCGATGTGTCCACCGCAGACACTCCCGTGGCGCTGAAGTCATCGCACAAAGTGTCAAGAAAAGACAATTCTTCCGGGAGCAACCAGTGTTCTTGAAGTGCAATTATATCTGAAGTTTTACATAACTCACTAATACATTGTGCAGATCGCTTCACGCTCTTGCAATTAAAAGTAACAAAATTACATAAGAAACCTTTATCCATTAACAGTAGGTGTATTATTCAGCGGGACCTCTGTAACAGGCGTTTCGTTCAGACGCTTATGTTTGAAATGCACAAACCGACGAAAAATTATTCCCTGTGGCCAGAGATTCTCATCTAGATATAATGGGAGTTTGCTTTGAGATACCAAAAGCTTATATGCGTGGTGTTCACACTGTCGTTTAATAGAAATTTTTTCCAAAGTGACATTCTCCTTTGTTTTCTTCGAGATATAATTAATTATATCCGATTCCACCGTGTCTTTATGTACATTCGTAATGAATAAGGGTATTTTCCTATCTGCCGCCCTAAATTTCTCTTCGCATTCTACTACAAAATTTCCTGTATTACCAATGAGCCGGTTTTTAGATCTTTGCGACTTCCTCTGCACCACCGTCCAGCCTTCGTTTGGGTCATGGACCTTCGCGACGCCTGCATAAGTTTGCTTTTGCATTGGCCCCGTCGACTGATCACTCGGCTCGCTAGTGATAACGTGCGATGACGCACCTTGCTCCCCGCCGCCGGCGCCCGCGCGCACCGCGGCGTCGGGCTCCGAGCCGCGTCCACCGCTCGTGATGCAACGATTGATTTTTTGTTTAAAAACGTTACTTGAAAACGCGGGACTACCCTCCTTGTTATTTATATTCATATTTCTATACTGCAGATTATATTCACTAGGGGAAGATTGCTGGCAATTTGAATGTTCTAAATTAGTCACAACTATGGTATCGTCTAATTGAGATAATCCTATCGGTCCACTATCACGGTAGGCTCCTCTTTTCATGTTAACTTTTACGGCTGAGAAAGGCGGCGACAAAGACTTTCCGAATTGACACTCCTTTTTTACTTCTTCAAACTGTTCAACTGTCACATACGAAGATTTTATGTTTTGAATCTCCGCCTGCAACAACATCATATCCTTAAGGAGCTTGGAGACGTCTAGGTGATCAAACGTTATAGGTGGTAGCTTCTCCAAATCCCTAGCTACGAATATAGGCATGACATCTGGATCGGTCACTTTAAACAAGCCTATAATGTCATTCAATAGGCGTCCCTCTTTGCCTTTGCCTTTACGTGCTGTCTTACACAAGTCAGACGGTAACGACTCCCGAAGAAGGTTGTTCGATTTTAAAATTTGTTCGAACGAGAAAGCTGACTCACATATTCGCACCAAACTAATTTCATCCGCGATGGATATTTTATTTTGGATATAAGCTAATAGCTCATCGATAACTATATTACAATTGTTGCACTTTAACGTATTCGTCATTTTCGAAAACACCTCCGCGCTACGCGCGACGCTTCTGTCAACGTCCGTCGCGGCCCGATGCGCGCGCGTTATGATGTTACAGAATAAGTGTTTAATTTTTTACTAACTATCAATCGGTTTTGTTGTTTCAACTTCACTTTCAAAACAATAACTTGACAAGAACACGAACACACGTCTTACTTACGCGGCGTACGCACGATATTGCTTGATGTGAAGGACGGAAGGCCGCTAGTTTATGTTGTACGGGGTGGCAAGATGACGCGCTATTGCGCTGCTATGTTCACAGATTAATGTCAGTCCCACTGTCCCGTGACAGCTTCGCGAAAGAACTTAATACAATATACCAAATCGCGGTTTCCAACGGCTATACAAAACAGTTAGTGAACAAATTAATTAAAAATAAACAAAAACATTTAATTAATTCATAACTTTATCCCGTCCCACCACAATCAAATACCAAATATGTGGGTAGTTTGACATATATTGGTCCAATATCGGATAAAATAGCTAAAATATTTGGGAAAAACAATATTAATGTGTCCTTCCGAACGAATCACAATGTCAGTCGAATATGTAATGGCAAAGATCGATTAAATAATTCCGAAAAATCCGGCCTTTATAAACTAAGTTGTGACACTTGTAACGGGGTATATATAGGTCAAACAGGTCGAAATTTCGAAATTAGATTAAAAGAACATATTGCCCCATTTACGAATAATCATCCCGAAAAATCACACTTCGCGAAACATTTAATTGATACAGGTCACTCACTCGGAAACAATAATAATTTTAATATTTTACACACATGTGAAAAAGGATTTCGCTTAAATGTGTTAGAGCAATTAGAAATAATAAAACACAAAAATAAAATTATGTTTACATTGTTGAATGAACAAACAAATTTAGTCCCATCACCTTTGTTACGTGTCTCTTCCGGGGGTAATACGTCACAACAGCCGACCAATCACAGCGCATCATTTCATGGGACGAGGGTATAAAACAGCGGCTTCCGGCTCATTTGATTCGTCTCCGTGATTCTCGTCTCGGCCCCCGTGCCGAGCAGACAACTACACGCGCCTGTGCTCACGCCCCGCTACGCCGCCACGCTACGCCCAGTGCTACGCTACGCAGCTCCGCTACGTGTGGTACGAGGTATTCTACGCCAAGTTCGACTGGTTACGTCGAATTCGTTCCGGCCCGCAGCTTGTTTACAGCAATTTTTGTTGTAGTAAGAGAGTTGCGTGCCATTGCGGTTGAGCTGAAGGATACCTAACGGTGACAACTAACTCGGCTAACGTTGACCGGGTGCGTTTCTCAGGCCTCCTGACCTTAGAGAAACCGGACGACCCGATCCCATTGCACTTGGGCTTTCCCAAGGGTGACGGTACGCGGCTATAACCATTAGGGATAGCCGCGCCACTTCCGACCCCCGTTGCTCCCTGCCCTCGGCGGGGAAGCTTCTCCATCAGTATGGCTCCATCAGCGGACCCTCACAACGCCCTCGCAGTCCAGATTGCGGCTTTGATTAAAGCCGCAAATATCAAATTCGACCAGTCGCTGGTCGATAGCGTCATCTCCTCCGCGGCCAACACCAACACTCAAAGTCGGCCCCTTGTTGACTCCCACGCGTCCCCCGATGAGCCCTCCGCTCACAAATCCACTTCCGAGGACATGGAGTTCTCCGACTCCGCCTCCTGCGGCCGCAAGCGGCCAGTCCATTCCTCCTCGGAGGAATCAGATAACGGAACTCTCACTGGTTCCGTACTCGACACCTCTCTCCGTCCCTATCGTCCCTCAGACGATTCATTCCAACTGGTTCAGTCCAGAAAGAAGCGTCAGGCCAAGCGCGTCGCGTCTGACAAGGTTTCAACCTCCTCTTCCCACCCAGTTCTATTAATGTCCCTCGACATTAGTTTACCCCCGGACTCGGTCCCCTCCTCTTGCCAACCGGCGACACGCTCGCCCGTCCACCCTAGCAACAAGCCTCCACCGCCTATCTTTCTCCGTGATAAGGCAAAGTGGACATATGTAGCCCAACTTTGCACCGATCACAAGGTGCGATACACCCGTGCCTCAAACACAGGTGAGGCAATACGCATAGTCGTACCGACCACGGACGACTTTCGCAACCTCACCCTCCTCCTCTCGCGTAATAACGTGCCTTACCACACCTATGCGCTCCCGGAAGAGCGCAAGGTCAAGGCTGTCCTCCGAGGCCTCCCGTACGAGCTCTCTAATGAGCTCATACAGGAGGACCTAGTCAAGAAAGGCTTTCCGGTCGAGGCTGTACATAAAATGTACAGCCGTACCGGGAAGAAATACCCGTTAGCGTTAGTCATTCAAACTAACGTCCCTGAAGCCAGGGAACTCTTCAAAGGAGAGTTCACCGTATGTGGGCTCTCCAACATACGTGTGGAAGCCCCACACAAGCGGGGGTTCCCCGGTCAATGTCACCGCTGCCAGATGTATGGCCACGCAGCGGCAAACTGCTCTGCTCCTCCCAGGTGCGTAAAGTGCCTCGAACCCCACAGCACCAAAGAGTGCAAACGCACTCGCGACGAGGTAACACCTCCCGCATGCGTGCTCTGCGGGCAGGAGGGCCATACTGCGAATTATCGCGGATGCCCTTGTGCCCCTCGTTCCGCCCCGAAGGCTGCTAATAAGCAGACTTCCAGGCCGCCAAAACAAAGGCCACCTCTGGCCTCTAACCTCACCCAATCCCATTTTCCTCATATGAGGAATAAAACTGTCGGGCCCCAACTCTCCACCTCATGGAGACAATCAGCCCCTCCCTCTCAGGCATTCAATGTCTACTCCCGCCCCGCCCCGGCCACCTTCAGTGGCCCCAGGCGGGCAGTACCTCCCCAGGCTCAATCACAGGTGCAAAGCACCCTGAAAGACCTGGAAGAGATTTACGCCTCACTAGGCGAAGTCGACATTAAAGAAATATCCGTCCTGGCACGGAAACTCAGGACGGCTAAGTCCTCCAAGGAGCGCCTCTTTGCGCTGGCGGAGCACCACCATTTGGTGGCCTCCTTGTAATTCCTAAAGCGCTTAACGCTTACCACATAGTGCGGTACGAGTGAAGCCTAGGGGCGTATCACTCGATCTAACCAAATCACTATTTTTAAATTTCTCCTCTCTCAATCTTTCGTCTGACCTGGATTGACAGGTACCAGATACATGTAGCCTCACCTCCCGTTTGTGATCATCCTTCTGATGTCGCCAAGTCTCTATTAGACAGCACCTTCTGTGCATTCCCAGCGAACACTCCCTAGGGAGTGCCGCTTGCGCCTCTCTTCCCCGAGAGATGGTCGCCTACGATGAAGGCTTAGAGGGCACACTGCCCAAAGCCAACCTCAGGTGGTGTTTTGTGGGTAGGCACTTAGGTTATTACGTGAGTCCCACATAACCAACGCAGCCTTAGGCTGCGTTGGTATGCATGAGCATTCACCACCTCCCTCCCTTCGTAATCCCGGAGGGTAGCCCTTTCCCTTTGTCTGGGCGCAAAAAAAAAAAAAACTCATTTGATTCAGTCTCGTGCCAGATTTTGGCGAGACAACACGTCCTGAGGATGCCTCCTGTAGAGGCGAAACACGTGTCGAATTGTTTTAAAAACAAATATTGGCGGAATTAACACTAAAGAAAACTTAAATAATTTGTATGATACCCATATTGTTGAAATCATAATTTTTCGCGGCGGCCATCTTGGATTTGAAAAAAACTGCGTTTACTGCACACGACGTTATGCGACAGAATTGCCATCTAAAATTCTTATATTTAACTACTAAACGAATACATCATCCAATTATCAAAAATACATAGGTATTAAAAAAATAAAATTAAAACTTGCTAAAGTATCAAATTCATTTGATTCCCGCAATTAACTTTAAGTACGTGTATGTGTTTGAGCGGTGTCAGTGTAGTAGTGCGATTCGATACCTCTCTGTTTTGAGAACGCGTCCTTATAATATATATAATATAACATCTCCTGAGGATGGCTCGTGTAGAAGCAAAACACGTGTCGAATTCTTTGGGGGCAAATATTGGCGGAATAAACACTCAAGAAAACTCAAAACATTTGGATGAAAGGCAAATTTAATTGCCATTACGTAAATTATTTATTAAAATATGAAAGTAAATATGTTTCAGGTCCAATAAAACACACTTATCATAATAGCTCTTCAGAGTGATGACGTCACAATATTGCTTTATGAACGAACTGAAGAGATTATTTATTATTACGAAGTAACGGCTTAGTAATGAAATTAGAAAAGTAATATAACGTTGTTTAATATAAAGGATAAAACAGATCATATACAGAAATAAAAAGAAAATATACTAGAACAATGAACCTTAAACTAAAAACCTTAAAACATATAATATATTAACTAAAATATATTATTAAAAGCAGTTCCTTAAGGCAAGGTTGACTGTACTGAAATGCTGGCAGCGTTGCCCACTTTGAATAGCTAGACTCATTCTTTGTCCGAGGTACCTGCTAGCATTTCAGTCTCCTGTGATGTCGACTAACCATTTCGCTATTTCCTTAGAAAAGCCTTATAGTGCTAGGACCCCACGGACCAAGAGTCTCAACCCCGAATGGGACAATACATATTCGGAGCCTAGACCCCTGTATGCTTAAGCTTTTTCAGCCGATTCACAAGCCGTACCGGCTATGTTGTTGGTTCCATTTAGAATAAAAAAAGAGATAATAAATATCATATAAAGAATTACAAGTGATCTCACTTATTTTTACTAAATCAATTTTCTAACACGATAAAGCTATTTGAATTCTTATTAAAAAAACCTTCTAAGGCTATTTCCCATTGTTATCGAATCATGGCATATGCGAGTATTCTTAAGTTATACAAAGTATGCACAAGTAAATGAAAATATCTGAAATTTATTATTATTGTTATATGGAAGTGTGAAACTAAGACCTTAAGCAATTAAATAGTATTATCAGCAATGTGTACGTTAATTATTCTACTTATTAAATTTATTTATGGTTAAAAATTTTAATTATGTTTCTTATTTTATATATTGTATGCCTCTCTTTAAACTATGTTTGTATAAGCGTCTTGGTCTTTCTTCATTAATACGAAAGATCGCACTTTCACAGAGAAAGTGAAAATCATCCTTAACGAAAATAACTGTCTTCTTATTGCGTTGTCATATATAATATATTAAATTCTTGTGTCGCGGTGTTTACATACTCCTCCGAAACGGCTAAACGCATTTATATGAAATTTTCTGGACATATCGGATAGGTCTGAGAATCAGTCTATTTTTTACACCCCTTCATGGTTAACCCCAACCCCTAAATACTTTTATTTATTTATTAGAGTTTATTTTTTATTTTTATTCTATTATGATTCAACATTGAAAAATACATACAATTTTAATTCGACATGATTGTGGTTTGGAAAGTTTTTCTGAAATTAGGTCCAATTAGGGCGTAGATCTCTAGCATATACGCTTCTCCATCACAAGATTGGGCGGGAGCTTGTGCATGAGGTTCCTACACTTATGTTTATAAATTTCCATAATATAGAAACTACATAAGATAACGAACATAATATAACATAATATGGTATCTTAGATTATGGATTAGTCTCCGCACTGCGCTCCAACTAGATACCCCAGGCGTAGTCGCAAAGTGCGGCAACTAATACTACGCCCAACTGGGAGTACTCGAGCCATTCTCGAATAATGTGTGACGTTGACGTGACATGTTCTGTTACACTTTGCTAATAATTGAAACTAAAATGCCAGGTTGTGTAGTAAAACTTTGTAAAAGTAATACTACAAGAAATAAGAAAGACACTGGGATCATACTCGTATATCATCAGTTCGAATTTTGCATTTTATTAATTTCAATGTAAAATAACACGAAGCGTGTGTTACAAAATTTGAAAGATGTCATTGAGTGTCAAGATGCCACGCACACAAGCATCTAATGGTTGCCGTAATAAAAAAGATATTTTTCATATGTATCTAGTTGGAGAGCAGCGGAGACCAATCCTTAATCTAAGTATGCTATAATCATATATATAATATGTTTGTACCATATTATGATCTAGTGAATTTATTCCTTCCCATAATATAATAAAGTGTATATATATCCCCTCTATACGATGGCTGCAAAACATGCCGCTTCAAAACGTTCTCTCCCTTTTCGCAGCAAACGCTGACATCAAATCGTTCCATGCAATAATCTCCGGGTTTTATCGGAAATACAATAACCCATCCTTGTCTTTTTGAGTTCATGATACACGATTTCAAACGAAGTTCAGTCCGACACCTCTTTACCAATATGATAATTGTAGGTAGGCTGGTTGATGAATGCGTGTTTGGACATCAAAAAAGAACCATCAACCATAATTTGCACATTTCGAGGATGCTGACGTAACACACTGACTTGTATAAATACCACTGGACAGGCTGTTCCATATCTTTGACAAATTTTGGTGCCTATTTGAAGCACCACTTGCGAGCGTCCAGAGAACTAATTTTTACGTATAATACAAATGGCTGCGAAGGAACGTTCTATACTATTTAATAATATTTAAAATATGTCATCAAGATGTTTATTTGTTTTTATTTCAATAAATTATTTAACAACGGTTAATTTATTAATCGCATCCAACCACTATTCAAGCAACGAAACTGATTTAAATTTAAACACTATTTAATTCAAGCTTCAAGCTCAAAATTTATATAAAATTGTCGTACAAACTCCTTCACATCTTCAAATGCATACATGAGGAACGGAGCTTGAATTTTCATAGGCTTTCTTAATTGAATATTCATTAGTTCATTCGCTTATAGAGGCTTCACATCACGAAAATGAAACTCGCGTGAAAATATGCGGACGACAAGAGATTAATCAAATATTTATTATTAGAGTAAAGTCGACGTACTGCGGGAAATTTTGTTGAAACATGTAATGATTAACATAATTAAAGGAACTAAATATAAAAGACATTTTATTTTTGTTGGGATACATTTAGTGCGACAATTTATTTTAATAATAATAATTGAAATACAAATTGTCGATTATTCGTGAGTCTCACTTCAAGCCACTAGGGCTCTATTTTACGGGGAAACCAAGGTGGCGCAACCAGTCGCCGCTACTAACAAAATATATACAGCTCTATATGGAGTTACTCTTCTGTTGTCTGTTTGGTGTCGTAACCAATTTGGTGGCGCGACCAGTTCAGATGCGCAGCTTGGTAGCTTAAAGACAACACGGTGTTCCGGTGAAGCCGGGCCGTTACTATAAGTCGCCACTTAGGCTTAGTGGGAGGCTGCTTTGCACAGGTTGCTGGCTAGAATATGGGTACCACAACGGCGCTTATATCTGCCGTAAAGGAGTAATGTGTAAGCATTACTGTTTCGCTCTGAAGGGCGCCGTAGCTAGAGAAATTACTGGTCAAATGAGACTTAACATCTAATGGGTCAAGCTGACGAGCGCAGTAGTACCGTTCAAAATTTTTGGGTTTATTCAAGAATCCTGAGCGGCACAGCGTTGTAATGGGCAGGGCGTAACAGCTGAACATCTTGCTCAACTCGTCCCTTATTGTCTTAAAAAAACCGAAGATTAATGTTAAACAGCTCCCCAATACTAGCTTCTTTCACTGCATACAATGAAAATCAAGACAAGCCCATGGGAACCAGCTTGATTCAGTGGTTTTCGAAGATATTATATAAAATCTGTCTGCACCATCTACCGCATATATAATGTGGAGTACTCACAGGAGTTATTGAGGTTAATACTAGTAGCAAAGAGGATGTAAATACTACGTAATAAAATTGATTTGACATAAGTTTGAAATAGTAATAATTTTGCACCTACCGGGATTCGATTCGTAATATTATCAAATGTTAGTAAATGAGCTAGTAATGATGATATAAACCACACTGAATCGAAGATTTCTCATTTCAAATATATTCTAGAATCTAGATTAATATTTGAATGCTGAAATGGAATGTGAAACGCCAATTGTAGGGTTACATTGTAACACGAAAGCTTACTTCACTATTTCTAAGTTAGCGATCGAATGTTATAGCTCATTATACGCCTTGTTACCGGGATCGCTCTATTCAATACGAACAATAGTATTTTCTGTTAATTAAAATCTATTTTCCGACTTTATATTGACTGCTTAAGGCTTGTGTACATTAACAAGAATGTAATAGAACTTCTATTCTATTGTCTATACGATGATGATATTTGAGTGAAGATGATTATGAGTTTCCGTATGAATTTTTAGTTTATTTTACTGTTGTTAAACATATCTACCGTGAGATACTATAGTGTAACGATTATTATTTAAAAAAAATATAGATTATTTAATATGTATTCCAATTTGGAACGTATCTTTAGTGTATATATCTTTTGAGTAATCTTGAAAAATTTGATTACTAATTATTCCTGTCATTTCACATAGTTTTTGAAAATAATATTATTTTAAAATGGGGAATGGAGAGTCCGCAAGAATGCCGAAAAGACCTCATTATTTATAAATACTCTAGTTCATCTTTTGATATAATAATAACGAATAACAATTAAAATAATAAAAAAAAACTACAACCAGCCAGATTTAATGACTTACGGCTTTACAAATAAACTATGTATAAACTTATACATGGTAATAAACCAAGAATATGGAAAGTGTTAACTATCTCGCTGACACCAATGTCAATACAAAGATAATTCTGATTTTTTCTGAATATCAAGCCGCCTTGCAAATAAACGCGGGAAACGAAATAAACCAATCATAAGAAAAATGTCTATTGATAATGACTGTACGTTACTCGTACACTGAAGTACTTATTTAAAATGATAATACCGAATAAATTGTAGAAACGGTTTAATGTAAGTACTCGTTAATTACAATCGAAGTTTGATATAAAGAATGATGCGAGCAACCACCATTACGTGTCTATAAAATCAATGTGTACTTGAAATAAAACCGTTTCTACAATTTATTCGGTATTATCATTTTAAATAAGTACTCCAGTGTACGAGTAACGTACATAATTGGCGACCGTGACAGGACACGTACCAAACGGACCGAAACAGTGGATCGAGATCCGAAATTATTACACAGTTTCAAAGTCTAGCTGAAGTTGGCCAGCACAGCACCGCAGCCATCAGTCGGTCAGCACCGCGCCACAAACAGCCTTCGGAATATACAACGGGAATAGCATAGAAGGAATCTAGCATCGACGGACATTGATGAGATTTGCAACGTCACTCCGCAGCGCAGCAGGATTCACCAAGCTAAGTGCTTTCCATTCTATTAAATCACATCTACATCCTATCCTCTTAATCCATTTTTTGAATTGTTTTTGCTTGTGCAAACAGTGTTAGTTCTTGGTTGTTAACCTGTAAGTTCAAAGTTCAAAGTTTGACTATTGCATCATACAATTTCATTTATTATTTACACACGTTTGTGTAAATAACAAATTCAATAAACTTCATGTTGCGTAGGTAGTTAATTAAATAAATATATTATTTATAAAAAAATATCTCCTTCGCTAAGTGGATTATTAAAGTAAGACTGCCGTATCCTTATTCGTTGATTCCGTTTAGTGATTACCTCGCCGAACATTCCAGGCTTGCCCGTGCCTCGCTAGCTGTCCGTTACTACCTCGACGTCGTGGAATCAGTTGGTAGCAGGTGGCAGGTGCAGCGCAGCCAACAGCTTCGGTCTCCTCTGCGGCAGATACCACTAACGAGGGGATTGAGCGTAATTTTTGTTTGGTTTATATTGTAACTTAATAATTTTGAATTTAAAACATAACTTAATTTCTTGTTTGTGGAAATTTATACAAACAACATTTTGTTTCTATTACGTGACGCCCAAAATCTAATTTAAGTACTATTAAAATGAGTTTAGGAAATGAGATCTTGACCGAATTAATTGTTAGACGTAGTTCAATTAAGGGTCAAGTTACTAAATTTAAGAATTATTTAGAAAAGTTATCCACATTAGAAATATTAACTGTTGCACAAAGGGCAGAACTTACACTTATCCAAATTCGAAACTTTATCTACTAAATTTGACGACCTTCGAAGTCAAATAGAAATTTTTAATTCTGGTCAGTTAGAGAACGAACTTGAAGAGCGTTAGAACATTGAAGGAGAATTTATTAGCAATATTGTAACAGCCCAGGAATTATTACAGTTGCATAGTCGGGATGAAGGAATTCAGGATTCAAGTAGTTGTCAAAATGCAAGTCAGTGCACTTTTGATCACAACGAGATGGGTTTCAAGCTACCTTTAATACAAGTAGCTAAGTTCAACGGATCATACTTTCGCTGGATGGAATTTCGCGATACATTTAGATCATTAATTCATGAGAATAATAGAATTAGTTCAATAAATAAATTCCACTACTTACTTTCGTATTTAGATGGTGAAGCAGCTCCAGCTTTTAAGGCAAAGAGCATAAACGAGCGTATAACTGAAGCAACTCAATTAAAATTGTGCCTTAATTGCTTAAGGTCTGGTCACTCTGCGTTTAAATGTCGCTTAGGACGTTGTCGTGAATGTAACAAGAGACACAATACGATTTTGCATCTTCCTACTAACGAAGCTGTTCCTTTAACAAAGCCCAATATTTCCACTGAGACGCTAGCCAATTGTAGCAATCAAGGTAATAACCAAGCTCTTTTATCTACCGCCTTGATCAAAGTTGTAAATCCTAACACTAATCAATCTGAAACAGTTCGGGCTCTACTTGACTGTGGGTGCCAATCTTCTTTTATAAGCTTGAACCTGAAACAAAGGCTGTCTTTAAAGGCTAATCCTATTAACGCTACAAAAATAATCGGTTTTGGCAACAATGACTCAGGCACAGTATCTGAATATTGCATTGCCCAATTAAAATCGAAAATTTCATCATTTAATATTACTTCAAACTTTTTAATAATGAATGAGCTCACGGGTGCAGTACCACAAATATTCATAAATATTAAGTCATTTAATTTTCCAGATAATATTACCTTAGCTAATCCCAGTTTCTATCGGCCTTCTTCTATAGATGTACTCATAGGCTCAGATTTGTTTTGGGATTTAATAGGTTGTGAGCAGTGGTCATTAGGACCCAACCTTTCTAAATTACATAATTCAAAGTTGGGATGGTTGATTGGAGGTCCCCTGCGGCAAAAACAAGACACAGGTTATATCAAATCTAATAATGTACTTGCAAATGTTTGTCACATTAACAACATGGAACACATAAGTAGATTCTGGGAATTGGAAGAAATCCCATCAAAATCACACTTAACCGAAGGCGAGCAAGCATGTGAAGATCATTTTTTGAAGCACACTTGCCGCCTAGAGAATGGCAGATTTTCAGTTAAATTACCTCTTATTGACTCACCTGATTGTCTGGGCGACTCCTTCAATCAAGCTAAAAGAAGGTTTTATAATTTAGAACGCAGGTTCAGAAGGCAGCCCGATATTAAATCGCAATATGTGCAGTTCATTAGACAATATGAGGAGTTAGGTCATCTCTCTGAAATTTCATTTAATAATTTAAAACTGAGCTTATGCTACTTCTTACCTCATCATCCAGTTTTCAAGGAAGACAGCGAGACCACAAAAATTAGAGTGGTTTTTGATGCATCGGCTCGCACTACCTCTGGTCTCAGTGTCAACGACATACAAATGACGGGGCCTCAAATTCAGGACTCACTTTTCTCCATATTAATTCGAGGTCGGTTTTACAAGTATATCCTGGCGGGCGACGTTGAGAAGTTATTCCGTCAAGTAGAATTGGAAAATTCCAAACGGAATCTTCAGCAAATAGTATGGAGAGAAGAAGAGCATCAACCCCTTAGAATTCTACGCTTAAATACTGTTCCTTACGGTTTCGCAAGTGCTAGCTATTTAAGCACGAGATGCCTCTGGCAGCTTGGAGAGGACTGCGAAGATCCGCTTATTAAAACAATAATACAGCGCGATTTTTATGTAGACGACTTAATTACAGGCAGCAATTCCGAAAATGAACTCAAATATATACAACGAGCTGTGTCAGATGCATTAAAAACAGGCTGCTTTAATTTGCGAAAATACAAATCAAATTCACTTTCTGTTCTTAAAGCTTGCTGTGAAAACTCTACAGATTCTGATCTGATCATAAGGGAATCTTCAAATGCTCTTGGATTAGGATGGAATTCTAGGACAGATTGTTTACATTATTCGTTTGAAGTTCCTCCAGCCAATGGCAAAATTACTAAACGCTATATTTTATCGTCATCATTTAAAGTCTTCGACCCGCTTGGTTTGGTGAGCCCCTGTATTATAATACCTAAATTAATAATGCAGCAACTTTGGCTTGATAAGGTCGGATGGGATGAATATGTTTCTAAAGAAATAGAAAAATCTTGGCGTAAATTTTCTAGTGACTTATTTAATCTATCTCTTATTATGATACCAAGACTAGTTCTTTGACACTCACCTGTTGTGACGGAGTTGCATACTTTCTGCGATGCCTCTCAAAAGGCATATGGTGCCTGTGTCTATGTTAGGTCCATTGATGGCGCAGGTAGAAAACATGTAACACTTTTATGTTCAAAATCAAAGGTGGCCCCTATCAAAGCTTGCACCATACCCCGCCTAGAACTATGTGCGGCATTGCTGGCCGCTCGTCTCTACAAGGCAGTCGTCGACTCTCTTCGGTTCCCGATTACCCGTCAGTGGTTTTGGTGTGATTCCAGCGTCGTCCTTACTTGGTTACGTACAACCTCTAGAAAATTAAAAACTTTCGTAGCTAATAGAGTAGCAGAAATACTAGAACATACAAATCTTTCTTGTTGGCGCTATGTACCTACCTATGACAACCCAGCTGATCTGGTTTCACGCGGTGTCTACCCAGAAGAGTTAAAGAACCATAAAATATGGTGGTCAGGGCCTGATTTTTTATATAAGGAAGAAATCTATTGGCCCACATTACCTCATTCTGAAATTGATGATTGTGAAATTCCTGAAATAAAATTTAATATAGCTAAAATCGAAAACAATTCATCTGACAATATAATTCCATTTGATAAATATAATATTTATATTTATTAAGATATTTTTATAATTTACAGAACCCTAAATCACTTAGACGTTCTGGAGCTCTTAGCCTCCAGGAACTGCAATCTTCATTTCATCTTTTATGCCGTAAGGCACAACAGCAATCTTTTCCGCTTGAATATGTCCTACTTTCTAAAGGGAAGTCCATTAGTACAAGGTCTAACATTATTTCACTCACACCTTTCATGGATGCAGATAATTTAATTTGCGTGGGGTGTCGTCTGAACGCTTCAGATGTACCTTATCAAAGTAAACATCCTATTTTGCTACAATCCTCTCATCATCTCACTAAATTAATATTTGAAAGGGAACACATTCACCAATTACATGCTGGACCACAGCTCCTTCTTGCTTGCGTTAGACAGTATGTGTGGCCTATTAATGGTCGGCACCTCGCCAGGAAAACTGTTCATAACTGCAATTTGTGTAAAAAGACACAGGGTAAGACCTTATCACCCTTGATGGGGAATTTACCATCACAGCGCGTTACGATTGATTTTCCATTTCGTAGTGTAGGAATAGATTTTGCTGGACCTTTGCTTGTCTTAAATAAGAAAGGGCGCGGAGGTAAGACTACTAAATGCTATTTGTGTATTTTTATTTACTTAAGATACAAATGTGTCCATTTGGAGGCTGTCAGTGATCTCTCGAAGGACTCCTTCATCCTTACTTTACGTAGATTCATATCTCGCCGGGGTAGACCTGCAGAAATATTTAGCGATAATGGTTGCAACTTCGTAGGAGTAGCTAAGGAAATAAGTAACTTCTTAAAACTTAGTCTCAAGTCAATTCTAGATTTTTCCAATGAAGAAGAAATTAAGTTTGTCTTCACTCCTTCGTACGCTCCCCACTTTGGTGGCATTTGGGAGGCCGGGGTCAAGTCGGCAAAATTTCACATAAGACGTGTGATGGGCAACACACATTTAACTTTCGAGGAATTATCCACATTGTTTGCACAAGTGGAGGCCGTTTTAAATAGTCGCCCACTTTATCCTATGTCCACTCACCCAAATGACCTTCTTTTCCTTACCTCAGGGCACTTCCTGCTTGGACGGCCGCTGACTGCTTTACCTTAGAAGATTACAAGGCCTCTCAATTGAAGCGATACCGGCAGCATTTTTGGCGTAGATGGCAGAAGGAGTATTTGTCCGAACTCCAACAAAGACCAAACTGGAGGACTAATGACTCTTCCCTGAACGTTGGTGATCTAGTACTGCTAAAGGATGACAACCTGCCACCACTATGCTGGCGTATGGGCCGCATCATCAAACTCTTTCCTGGCCCTGATGATGTAAGCCGTGTAGCTGACGTTCAAACTACCCATGGATGTTACCGGAGGCCCTTCACACGACTCTGCCCTTTACTAGCCGCGGAGGAAATCATCGAGAGTTAAAATTCGGAGACTTTTAACGGCCCGGAGGATGTTCAGGCGTCTAAAAACATGCACGGCGGTATTTCACAACGCGTCAATATTTTTCTAACATTACCCACAATGTTGTAGTTGGATCTGTCACATTGATTTTATAGACACGTAATGGTGGTTGCTCGCATCATTCTTTATAAGAAAGTTCTATTGTAATTAATGAGTACTTGTAATTAAACCGTTTCTACAATTTATTCGGTATTATCATTTTAAATAAGTACTCCAGTGTACCAGTAACGTACATGACGATTAAAAAAAGAAGGACTCCGTGTCACCTTACACAACAGTGAAGCACCAAAACAAACCGGTTAACTTGTAACCCCACGCACACACACTAATACAAGCCGATCAGCCGCCATTATGATACTTGTCATCGTCTGTGACAGTTCAGTTTGCGGCTCAATAAAATATTTTAAAAATGCCGTCGTGTGTTGTGAAATAGTGTAAAAGCTACCTGAGTGTAAATACTACGGATGAAAAAACTGTCAAGGAATTAATTACCTTTCTAATTAATTACCTCTTAGGCCAGTAGTTATAAATTTTATTTCTGTTGTTTTCATAATACCAAATAAATCGATTACTGTAACTCAAAATTCACGCTACGCGTGAACGTGACAGACAGTGTGGCCGGAAAATAAATATGGACTTTACCCGAAAAAGTGGGTAATCCATTTAATGATATTCTAATTAAATAAATCATTATTGTTTCAAGATGAAGAGATTTTTATTTTTTTAGGTTTCCTACAAAATGAAATGCAAGAATGTGATGTTGCAGTCATAAAAGTAGACATTTAAGAGTTAAATGATTTTAGAAAATTAATAGTTGGATATGTTGCTGGTCGTGTTGAACATTTTATTAATAGGAGCATAAAGTATCGCAAAGTATGTGTAAAGTCCTCGAATGGCGACCACTTACCGGAAGACACAGTGTTGGTAGGCAAGATGGACCAACGATCTGGTCAAGATCGCCGGAATATGTTGGATGAGGGCAGCGCAGGACCGATCGTCGTGGAAATTTTTGGGGGAGGCCTTTGTCCAGCAGTGGATGTCTTCCAGCAGATGCGGAAGTAGAAGAAGATAAAAGATCAAATATATAAGTGGATTATTGAAATTGGTAGGATTTAAAATCACTTAGCGCACGTCAAAATCTACCACACATTCGAAGATATATGTCTCAGACCTGAAAAGAACGGGCGCACGAAACTCAGCGGGCTTCTTTTTTTTTAATAAAATTTCATCACAACGAATCGTAAAATAAAATTTGTTAGAGCACTTTCGCACTAAGTCCGATACAAATCCGATCCGAACCCATAAAAGCACGATCCGAAGTAGTTGTAGAACTATTTCTATAGTAGTTTACGCACTAGATCCAGCTTGCGTCATCTGATTTCTTTCCGTTAACCGTTAGAAATAGTTCTCCGACTACACCGGACCTTATTTTTTCAGGCGTACCTGAGATCCGTAGGATCGGATTCTTATCGGATGTAGTGCGAAAGCGCTTTAATTACATAGCCTGATGGCAGTCGCTCCATTACCAATCTGTAGGTATCATTAGGAAGGCATTTATGTTACAATAAATATATTCACTATTAAAAATTCTTAGATATAAATATCACACTCTTACATAACACTCTTTTATAGCATGTGCTAGCCGAAACAACGACCCGTGTACAATCTTGATAAACTCCAAAAATACTTTGTCCTCCGGCTAACGGCAATTGGGCTGTAATACGTATTACTGTATGATCCCTTACAAAATTCTTGGGCAGCTTATTATAAAATCTTAAGTGTTACATTATATAAATGAATAAATAATACTTAGATAATTTATACGTTAGTAAAGTTGCTGTTAGGCAACGCATAACGAAAGGCAAGGTTTATTACTTTAGTGCGCATAACAACTACGTTTTACACTCGCGATAGGTCAGCGTGCATTTGTTGAAAATAGAGGCAGTTCAGTTTTATAGACGTGTTTATAGCTATCACACTCTATCTGGACTTATAAACGAATAAAATAATATTTACTGTACTAGCTATAATCTGAAAGTACTCTCTCATGTACCGATGTCGCTGGATGGTTAGTGACCCTGACTACTAAGCTAGAGGTACTGGATTCAAATCTCCGTAGGTGCAATCATTTATATGATGAATATGGTTGTTTGTTTCCGAGTCATGGATGTTTATATGTATTTATGTATGTTTTAGTAAGTATATTGTATTAAATATATCGTTGTCTTGTACCCATAGTACAGGCTATACCTAGTTTGGGGCAACATAATTTTAAAAATTGTGTAAATATTATTTATATTTAATTATTTATTTAATAATCAAATAGAAGTAAAAATATTTTACAGAGACACCCATTGGATATCCCTGTTAGTTTTACCCCCTGGGGAAACACAGGGCAAAATATATACCCGTTTGGCCATAAGTTACCTAAAAAAAATGACGTAAACGCTAAGCTTTTGCATACCTAAGACACAAAGAATGAAATTTTGTAAATTATTAAATGAAGAACGTTTTAGCTATCATTTGAAAAAAAAGATTCTATCTGAAATCTCGCGCCAATATTTTAATCCAAAGTCGGCAGGACGCCAAAACGACAATTACATTCTTAACTACCATTATTTATTAAACACAAGAACTATTATTGCATGATATTCGAAATAACACTTTTTCTTAAATAACGTTACTAAAATATTTAAGTGCTCTATCTCAATTGTAACTACTAATTAAAAATTAACATAATAAGTAAGGCATTCTAGGGAAAATATTGTTTGGCCTTATCCACTATTGGAATACTTGTAGCGGGAACTGAAACGGTGGAAAAATTTAACGAATGTTTTAAAATGATAGAATAGAGCAGCTTTCATACTCTACATAAGTTTAACACATCCAAGGCAAAATGAACTCTACTGGGTTTTCATAAGTGTGATAATTGATGACGAGAGTGTTCGTTACTGTAAGTTTCGTGCAAATCCACAATAGAACAACATATATATTTAATGAGAAAAACGTGGAAATTGAAATTATAAAATTACATTGAAGTGAATGTAATTTTTTGTATTAATTACTATTCTAATTCTTTATATTTATGAGCAACTCCCAAATTATGATATTATTTTTGAACCAATAAGCAAATAATTGTAGAAAAGCATGAAGAACAACTCTACAGCGAGAATAACGTGTGAATTTCGCGCGTTTTGCAAAAAATTTCTTGCCTCGCACAGCCACTTTGTGGAATCAATTACCGGCTGCTGTTTTACCGAACAGAGACTTAGGGACCTTCAAGAAAAGAGCTTACTCCTACATTAAAGGCCGGCAACGCATCTCTTGACACCTGTTATTGCGGATGTACATGGGCGGTTGCCTTACCTCTCCCGTCCCGTGAGCCTCTTGCCCGTTTGCCCCCTCTTATATAAAAACAAAATAAATTGTAAAATAACATTATATGTATTTTTTTAGTATTCATAAATTTAAAAGTTTTGTAATCTTTATATTTATGAGCTAGGGCTGTCTGTTACGCCGATTGTGAAAAGGTGCTTGTTTACCGATGTGCCTAGAAATGTTCTTTGATCAGTGGGAGGCTCCTTTGAACAGGATGCCGGCTAGATTATGGGTATCACAACGGCGCCTATTTATGCTGTGGAGCAGTAATGTGTAAACATTATTGTTTCGATTCGAAGGGCGCCGTAGCTAGTGAAATTACTGGGCAAATGAGACTTGACATCTTATGTCTCAAGGTGACGGGCGCAGTTGTAGTGCAACTCAGAAGTTTTGGGTATTTCAAGAATCCTGCGCGGCAAATTGTAATGGGCAGGGCGAATCTTTTACCTTCAGGTGTACGTTCTGCCCGATCCTTATTTTTATAAAAAAAATATTAATCGAAGGACAAAGTGACTTAGTTAGTGAGTTACCTACATATTTATGTGGACTGTAAAAGTTTAACAATTCTAATAAATGTTTTATGTGGGTACCTACAATATATTAAATGGAATGAAATAAGGAAGCATAAAGCACAAAATAGCTTGAATACCTAAATGTAAGTGGGAGATCGAAGAATCGAGTGTTACGATCTGATATCGATGTTAATAAGTCAATAAAACGTCTTTGGAGTAGAAGCAATCTGTTTTTATGAGTCCCGGGTGACAACTACCAGTATTCAGTCCTTCACAGTAATACCTACAATAATACAGTAATGGCCAAATATTGATAGATCTTGTCTTTGAACTGTATTTTTCATAAGATAGTTGAGTCCATTACACATTAATGAGTTTTTCGAGTAATTCATTCATGTTTTAAAATTAAATTTATTTAATAAAATTTTGTTCTGCAGAAATGCATTTTTATATAAAATAATATGACTTAATATCGTAGTGTTATTCCGCTAAGTTTTATTTACATGCCCTCACGGCAAAGAGTTGGCTCCCACTGAACTTTGGAATGAACGACCAGGTCAGTTATTAGTTCACTTTGAGACAGTAATTGTTCTAATATTTATCATACTTTCAAAAAAGGATATCGCTTTAAGTGTGTTGAAAAAATTAAAAATAATAAAATATAAAAACAGTGTTAACAAATGTTACGGAATAAACGCTAAATACATTAATTCAAAATACTGGGAGGATTAGCCGGTTAGATTATGGGTACCACAACGGCGCCTATTTCTGCCCTGAATGCAGTAATGGGTAAACATTATTTTTTGTTTCGGTCTGAAGGCGCCGTAGCTAGTTTCCACTAGCTACGGTGCCTAGTAATTTCTTACGGGCAAACGAGTTTAATATCTTATGTCTCAAGGAGACGAGCGCAATTGTAGTGCCACTCAGAATATTTGGATTTTTCAAGAAACCTGAGCGGCAGCGCATTGTTATAGGCAGGGCGTATTAATTACCAACAGTGGAAAGTCCTGCTCGTCCCTAATTGTCTTAAATAAACTTTAAAGAATTTAAAGAAATAACTTACGCTCTAAGTAACGTTTTATATGCATTGTCATGGTATTCCACTAAATAGATGGACAAGAGAGGCATTAATTTAAAATAAGTTTTCTAGTAAAAGGATATATAATGGTCACATTAGAATTCTTTATGCACATTTTGTTTGAAAAGTAATGAACTGTTAAATTTAATTGCACTCTCTAAAGCTGATTGTCCCGGAAAATTTTCACAATTGTAATTACTGTACTATTTATTACTGAGTATAAAAAAAAAGATTATTAGTTAATAATATTTTCAATATTTATCCCAACTTACGAAACTATATTTTTTTTTTCATATTCAATATGATATTTCATTGTTTGAACTAAATGAACGAATCTTATTTTATATTATTTGATATTCTTATTCCTGATTTATTATAAAAGTTTTTACCGAGCACTTTGCATTAAATTGCCCGGTGATTAATTAGTGGCTTCAAACATTATCTTACAAGTAATGATGTATAAGACAGTTAAGGCCGACAATTAATCGAATAAGGATACAATTTGTCTTCGTCACGAATCAAATAGCTAATTCCCTCACATTAGAGACACAATGGTCGGACGGCTTTTATTGATTACCGTCTATTGTTCGCTTTCGACTGACTTTAACTACTGGAGCAATACACTTGACACTGTTTATGATAAGCGAAATCGTTTACAGATAAATGAAGTCATGATTGTCGCCTTGCATGCTATATTCGTTATTGAACCGAATCGGTAGATCTGTTTCACATTAAAAGGCATGAAAGGTATTTATTTTCCCAAAATTGATTCCTTTTGATTTGTTTTTGATGTCATTTCTAATATACCAGATACTACTTACACTTCGGAAACAAATGCTCTCTTTATAATAAAATATACAATATTGTACTGTCATTGTTATTGCTATAAAATAATCATGATCTAGTCCCAGGCTATTCGATCACTTAGATATTCAGGTGTGGAATAGTAGGATTTATGATCCATTTTTCAATGAAAAAATTAAATTAATTTATAGATAATACCTGAACCCTTAAAGCTTTTATGTATCGTATGAAGCCTACTTGAATTAGTTATAAGCAATCCGTTACTTCTAGTGTTATAATAATGAAAATCACTATTTATTTTATTCACACGATATTCCAGAAACTTGAATGTATGGTGCGACTTTGAAGGAACATTCTTTAACGTAGAACCCAACTATGGAATGAGCTTCGTTGTGAAGTGTTTCCAGGACAATACTACATGGGTACCTTCAGCAAGCGCTTTAAAATTTCTAAAAGTCCGGCTTCGCTCCTGTATTATATCTGGTCTTGCAGGAGAATGAGGTCGTTGGTGATCACTTACTCACGAGCGGGAGGCTACTTTGCACAGGATGCCGGCTAGATTATAGGTACCACAACGGCGCATATTCCTGCCGTAAAGCAGTAATGTGTAAGCATTTCTGTGTTTCGGTCTAAAAGGGCGATAAAATTACTTGGCAAATGAGACTTGACATCTTATGTCTCAAGGTGACGAGCGCAGTTATAGTGGCACTCAGAATTTTTTGCTGTATTTCAAGAATCCTGACCGGCACTGTCTTGTAATGGACTAATTTTCATAAAGAAATGTAGTGCCGCTCAGGATTACTGAAAAACCCAAAAATTCTGAGCGGTAATACAACTGCGATCGTCACCTTGAGACATAAGTTGTCAAATCTCATTTGCCCTGTAATTTCACTAGCTACGGGGCCCTTCAGACCGAAACACAGTAATGCTTACACATTACTACTTCACGGCAGAAATAGGCGCCGTTGTGGTACCCATAATCTAGCCGGCATCCGGTGCAAAAGCGCCTCCCACACAAAAAAATGTCGAATTCGCAACAAATATTGTTTAAAATATAAAAGATTATCCGACAATTTCACCACATTTAAGGTCTACAATATCATAAACGTTGTTGCCAATGATCGTTTTGGGTAAACAAAGAATCACAATTAAGCCTTTACGGATCCTTTTTATATAAAAACAATCCAAGTTTTACGACAAATGAAATGAGAGAGGGTTATAACTGTGTTCATAACTTTTTATATCATAACTCTAATGCTCACAATTTCAAGTTGATAATCCAGGGTCGTTTTAATGATGTCAATGTTCTGCAAACGTATTAACTCGAGATTACATCATTGTTAAGTTGCACATTATTTTTACTTAGTATAGAGGTCTGTATTCGACAACCCCATTATGAAATTATTAAGCCGCAGAGAGAAAATACTTTAAAACGTGGTAAATGGATTCTGATGTACCTTATTTTAATTTGTATTCATTATTGTTTTAGGCATCTCTCTAATCTCTCATCTCTCTTAAAGACCTTAATACACATATCATTTGCGTTATTTTGATGAAGTGCTGTTCTACAGTATGGCATCAAAACGCGAGTTGGATCTGTTAATTCTAATATGGAAAACATAGAAAATTTTAATAAATTTAAATTGAAAATAGTAAAAAAAAATATTTTATTGTAAAAAAAGCGTGGTGTGTAGAAGAATTATTATTTTAATAATATCTTAACTTACGTTCGTCGTAATTATCTTATAGTATTAACTTATTATCACACATCACAATACGCCGCATAGATAAGTCAGGCCCTCAGGAATTAATTAAAACTCTAGACCAATCTCCATTTTGTCCACATTTGCCAAAATTTTAGAATCCTTAATTTGTCCTTTTCTACAAAATCACTTCAAATTGTTCTTACATGAAGTTCAACATGGCTTTGTACCTTTAAGATCAATAACAACCAATCTCGTAGATTTTTGTGAAACTATAATCGATTACTGGATGCACAGGAACAGGTCGACGTTGTATATACTGACTTCAGTAAGGCTTTTGATCGAGTGTGTCATAGTATCTTGATCGCCAAATTATCAGCTTATGGTATATCCAACATATTTTTGTAATGGTTTAGATCATATTTGTCTAGTCGCTACTTTTTGTGGTGGTGAATGGCTTCAATTCCTCTCCTCAATTTATTACATCTGGTGTACCGCAGGGCTCTCATTTAGGGCCCCTACTTTTCAATTTTTTTAGTAACGATATCGTCAATTCCATAAAATCATCAAAACCTTATCTCTATGCCGATGAGTTGAAAATATAATTGTCTTAAATAAACTTTAAAGAATTTAAAGAAGTAACTTACGCTCTAAGTAACGTTTTATATGCATTGTCAGTGGTATTCCACTAAATAGATGGACAAGAGAGGCATTAATTTAAAATAATTTTTCTAGTAGAAGTATATATAATGGTCACATTAGAATTCTTCATGCACATTTTGTTTGAAAAGTAATGAACTGTTAAATTTAATTGCACTCTCTAAAGCTGATTGTCCCGGAAAATTTTAACAATTGTAATTACTGTACTATTTATTACTGAGTATAAAAAAAAGATTATTAGTTAATAATATTTTCAATATTTATCCAACTTACGAAACTATATTTTTTTTTCATATTCAAAATGACATTTCATTGTTTGAACTAAATGAACGAATCTTATTTTATATTATTTGATATTCTTATTCCTGATTTATTATAAAAGTTTTTACCGAGCACTTTGCATTAAATTGCCCGGTGATTAATTAGTGGCTTCAAACATTATCTTACAAGTAATGATGTATAACACAGTTAAGGCCGACAATTAATCGAATAAGGATACAATTTGTCTTCGTCACGAATCAAATAGCTAATTCCCTCACATTAGAGACACAATGGTCGGACGGCTTTTATTGATTACCGTCTATTGTTCGCTTTCGACTGACTTTAACTACTGGAGCAATACACTTGACACTGTTTATGATAAGCGAAATCGTTTACAGATAAATGGAGTCGTGATTGTCGCCTTGCATGCTATATTCGTTATTGAACCGAATCGGTAGATCTGTTTCACATTAAAAGGCATGAAAGGTATTTATTTTCCCAAAATTGATTCCTTTTGATTTGTTTTTGATGTCATTTCTAATATACCAGATACTACTTACACTTCGGAAACAAATGCTCTCTTTATAATAAAATATACAATATTGTACTGTCATTGTTATTGCTATAAAATAATCATGATCTAGTCCCAGGCTATTCGATCACTTAGATATTCAGGTGTGGAATAGTAGGATTTATGATCCATTTTTCAATGAAAAAATTAAATTAATTTATAGATAATACCTGAACCCTTAAAGCTTTTATGTATCGTATGAAGCCTACTTGAATTAGTTATAAGCAATCCGTTACTTCTAGTGTTATAATAATGAAAATCACTATTTATTTTATTCACGCGATATTCCAGAAACTTGAATGTATGGTGCGACTTTGAAGGAACATTCTTTAACGTAGAACCCAACTATGGAATGAGCTTCGTTGTGAAGTGTTTCCAGGACAATACTACATGGGTACCTTCAACAAGCGCTTTAAAATTTCTAAAAGTCCGGCTTCGCTCCTGTATTATATCTGGTCTTGCAGGAGAATGAGGTCGTTGGTGATCACTTACTCACGAGCGGGAGGCTACTTTGCACAGGATGCCGGCTAGATTATAGGTACCACAACGGCGCATATTCCTGCCGTAAAGCAGTAATGTGTAAGCATTTCTGTGTTTCGGTCTAAAAGGGCGATAAAATTACTTGGCAAATGAGACTTGACATCTTATGTCTCAAGGTGACGAGCGCAGTTATAGTGGCACTCAGAATTTTTTGCTGTATTTCAAGAATCCTGACCGGCACTGTCTTGTAATGGACTAATTTTCATAAAGAAATGTAGTGCCGCTCAGGATTACTGAAAAACCCAAAAATTCTGAGCGGTAATACAACTGCGATCGTCACCTTGAGACATAAGTTGTCAAATCTCATTTGCCCTGTAATTTCACTAGCTACGGGGCCCTTCAGACCGAAACACAGTAATGCTTACACATTATTGCTTCACGGCAGAAATAGGCGCCGTTGTGGTACCCATAATCTAGCCGGCATCCGGTGCAAAAGCGCCTCCCACACAAAAAAATGTCGAATTCGCAACAAATATTGTTTAAAATATAAAAGATTATCCGACAATTTCACCACATTTAAGGTCTACAATATCATAAACGTTGTTGCCAATGATCGTTTTGGGTAAACAAAGAATCACAATTAAGCCTTTACGGATTCTTTTTATATAAAAACAATCCAAGTTTTACGACAAATGAAATGAGAGAGGGTTATAACTGTGTTCATAACTTTTTATATCATAACTCTAATGCTCACAATTTCAAGTTGATAATCCAGGGTCGTTTTAATGATGTGAATGTTCTGCAAACGTATTAACTCGAGATTACATCATTGTTAAGTTGCACATTATTTTTACTTAGTATAGAGGTCTGTTTTCGACAACCCCATTATGAAATGATTAAGCCGCAGAGAGAAAATACTTTAAAACGTGTTAAATGGATTCTGATGTACCTAATTTTAATTTGTATTCATTATTGTTTTAGGCATCTCTCTAATCTCTCATCTCTCTTAAAGACCTTAATACACATACCATTTGCGTTATTTTGATGAAGTGCTGTTGTTTCCGGGACGATACGACATGGGTACCTTCAAGAAAAGCGCGTAAACCTTCCTTAAAGGCCGGCAACACTCCTGTGATTCCTCTTCTGTTGCAGAAGAGTGTGGGCGGCGGTGATCACTTAACACCAGGTGACCCGTACGCTCGTTTGTCCTCCTATTCCATAAAAAAAAAATTCATTGCGATTTAATCAGTTGATTTGACGTCAACCTAAATTAGATAGCTCTAATCACGTCATGGTACGAAATAAACATAATAAATTCTTTTTTGCCATACAAAAAATTACTAATATAAAATTAATAATCAGGATACGCGATGAAACAAAAGGCAAAATTAAAAGGCTCAGCTTCACCTTACATGGAATCATGGATTTATTTGTTTCCATGCAGCGCTGTTTTTCAGCCATCCCCTCCTCCCTAAGGTGTTGAGTGGGAGTGGATATATTGTAGCTCTCCGATTACCTACTCAAGCTATCTTTTTTTATAAAATGTAATATTAAAAAAATAGCAAACCAGTTCATTTTAGGCTGTCAATTCGATCGCAATAAGATTCATGGTAGGCCCCCTGGTCATACTTATCGATAACACCACGAATACTTCAGTTTTTTTCGCTATTCAATTGAGTATAGCATGAGTTATAATTAATCTGTTTTTTTTTTAAATAAGACTTGATAAATGAGCGCTTCAACAAGACAAACAATGGTAAGTGTCTACTTAAGTTTATTTCCCTTATTCAAATAAGTATCAGCTTTTGTAACTTTTTTTTATAGAAAGAGGAGGACACACGAGCGTATGGGGAGACCCGTGTTAAGTGATCACCGCCGCCAACAATCTCTTGCAAAACCAGAGGAATCACATGAGCGTTGCCGGCCTTTAAGGAAGGTGTACGCGCTTTTTTTGAAGATACCCATTTCGTATCATCCCAGAAACACCACACAAGTAAGCTCACTTTACAGCTTTGTAGTACGTGGAAGAAAGCTCCTTGAAAAACGCACTGTGGAGGACCGCTACACATCCAGATGGTGGGGATGATGTCTTAAAAATAGAAACTTCATTAAAAAGCGGTTAATCTATAAAAAAGCAATGAAAATTTAGTAATTAGTAGGGTAAGTTTTTTTTTTATTTTAATTCAATTAACATTTTGATATTAATAAGTAAACGCCATCTAACTTTCCATCTTGTATTTCAATACGTAAATCTAAAATAAGGTTAGGTACCTACTTTTAATTATTTTCATAATTCAATTGCGTATAGCATATATAAATTAGCTGATGACTTGATTACAAATAAATGCGCTAAATTAACAAAAAATCACGTCGTAATCTTATATATAATCAAACTTTAATCATTTATCTTTTTTTTTATTCTAATTCTAATTTTTCCCCATTATATGCATGTTTTCATTTTTCTGTCCTCTCTAATCATTTTTTTTCTTTGAGTTATAATTAATAATTCTATCTAAGAATTAATCGGTGCTGTATCGCCATTAAACTTAAACCTGGTCAAAAGCAGGTATAAAAATATTATCTTTTCTTTTCAATGGTATTTTAAAACTTAATAACATTAACGCGAGAGCAGCCGTACGTAAAACCTAGTTTCGTTAAGTTTCAAAGTCATGTTTGAATAAACTTTACACTAAATCAGACCCTATTATTTTGTACATTTGTTTTCCTTCGAGGCCTTGTAAGTTCTCAAAGTTTGCGAACATTGCCAGCTAATTAAATGATAGTACCTGAGGGTATTGGTACATGAAAATCACATTTTCATCGAACGCAATTGGATAAATTAAGGTGACCCGAAAGTACACTTGTATTTTTACGAATATATATATTTATTTAAGTAATAAGCCCCACGTTGGGCGCCAGTGTACCGTCCACCGGCTAATACACCAATATGGCGGCAGCGTGCCGGTAAGCGGCTTTATTTGGTTCCAGGTAAATAAAACCAGATTCGCTTACCGAGCAATTTATTGTCAAATTTTGCCGCGGCTGGCTTGTGGCACACAAATTTATATGGTCGTGAGTAGGGCCTTAATATCTGCTTTTACTCTTGGCTTGTGAGTAGTCCCCTGTGTGTTTGGCTGAAGATGTTGGGATGGCCCGGGTCGGAGAAAGGGGTCACGCAGTGGACGCCACACGTGGTCAGCTAACGAAGCCGCGTTCCAGTTGCTTCTATCGGGATGAAGTTGCCGTAGCTTGAACTTTACTTCATATATTACTGCATATTTTGCTAATGATTGTTTCACTCCCTTCCCGACTTGCCAAATGATGGCTTCGGCCGGTTGACCTTTGAACGGATATTCCCCACACAGAAATTCGTACCACACAGTTCCGAAGGCGTAGACGCCTGTCTGCTTGGAGAAGGGCAGGTGGAGTGAAGCGTGCGGCCGCAGGCGCGTACCGCGTGCTCTGGTGCCAGGTAGCACAGCCAGCCCGATGGGATACCGAGGCTGTCGCTGCGTGGGTTGTTCCCAAAGCATAACTTTGTAACACTTAACAATCCAAAGTCCGTGATGACCACTTTCCCGTTCTCCAGAAAAATGTTTTTCGTTTTCAAGTCTTTATGAACGATACCTCTTGCGTGGAGGTAGTCCATACCCTGTGAGATCTGTTGCGCCACTAGGACGCTCTTGTTCGCAGTGAACTTGTCCTTCCTCAGATGGATGTGCGTGAAGAGCGTCATGCCTTTGCACAGTGATGTCACGATCGCGAGACGGGGCGGCTTCATACACGCGCCCATGAATAGAACCAGGTTTTCGTGACGGGTCTCCCGAAATGTCGCCACCTCGTTCTTGAAGGTGTCGAGCGGCGCGCAGTGGTCGTTGAGTGCATGCACGTGCAGCACCTTGACCGCGACGGCTCCGTGCCAGCTGCCGCGGTACACGGTTCCAAACCGACCCGCACCGATAACCTCGAACAGCTTCAGCTCGTCGTATGGGATGTCCCACTCCTTCATCGACTATATACACACTATTAATTATACACTTATTATTAATTGATTATTTTAAACTTTAACAATAAAAATTTGCAAATTTAATACAAAAGCTGAAACATTTACGGCCGTTCCCAATATTCAGTCTATCTCTTACTTGAGATAAAAATCATAACTATCGTTGACTTTTCTGTCCCAATAAACTTATCAACGGTAACTCATCTTATCCGTACACGCTGTCTGTCAATGGGACGACGTTTAGCCAGCGATAGAAGTTTGTATGGAATATGCAATTCACGCGTCCCAATATAAGGCGATAAGAATGACTTATCGGGTATATTGGGACAGCTTCAGATTATTGACAGCTAATTACTGACAATAGAAGGTAGTAATTTATCTCTATCTGTAGATAGTATATTGGGAACGGCCGTAAGAGACACATGAATGTTTGACATAAGTAATAAGCGTTTAAAACGAAAGTAATTAAAGTTTTACATAAGTAGTGCTCAAATGAAATTTGAAAACAAAATTTTGAAAACAAAAAACCAACCGTTAGAGTAACGCATCGTCATTTAAAATCTTGTATGATTTGTTCAACTCTCAGGTTGTGGCTTCATTTACAGGATCTACTTTACACTTGATAACCTGCTCAACCCCAATAATTGCATATTAAGAAATTGAAATTGAGATGTCGCTCTTGCAGATCTAAACGATTCTTTTCTAATAATTAATTAAATAGTATTACTTTAACTTCACCACGTGTATGTATACGACTTAATGAGAGACGAACATCTATATTTGTGACTCACATGTTGGTCATGTGGTCCTCTTACGTTCTACAATTTTACATCTGCATTCTTTTTCACTTCATGTGCTACTCTCCCTCCCTAGCCACACCTGGAAAAAATTTGTTTTTGGCAGCTTTAGAATTTCTTTCAATCGTTCTTGAATAGAACTAGAAGAAAAGCCATGCTCATCAAGAAGGTTGTTGCCTTCCTGTAGTGTTGTAGCCTCTACCGACCTAAAATAAGGTTTTTTTTATGACAGTAAGGGACCAGACGAGCAGGACGTTCAGCTGATGGTAATTGATACGCCCTGCCCATTACAATTCAGGATTCTTGAAAAACCCAAATATTCTGAACAGCACTACAATATCGCTCGTCACCTTGAGACATAAGGTGTTAAGTCTCATTTGTTCAGTAATTTCACTAGCTATGGCGCACGACCGAAACGGAGTTCGATTCAGGCAGGCAACGCGAGCACACGTGCCGCGTTATCTGTCCTCCTTCGAATATTTTTATTACCTGCGTTATCGCACTATCTGCTCAGGCCTCCTGGGCTAGCTATTGTTATCGCGCGCTATTGTTCGGGACTCTTTGAGTCTCGCACCTGTTACTTTCCTTCGCGGAACGTAGCTTAGTTATTATCTGTGCTAATTACCCGGTTTTACGATCGTGTTAGTTAGCACCTGTGCTGTGTTTCGCGATTCTGCACGCTAATCGTGTGTGTTTGTGAGTTGCAGCTCGTGCCGTGTGTGTCTTCTCCGCGGGGGCCTGCATCGGGGTTCCGGCCCAGCCAGTCTACATCCAGCAAAGCTAAGTCTTAGGCTTAATTATTATTATTAATTTCTTTTAATTTTGCATACATTATTATTATTAATATTATTTATTAATGTGCAAGTGTACAACTTAACTATAGTTGTCCACTTTATTATTATATTCCCCCTCTGCCTGACACGAGCAGCGAGGGTTGTTGCCCGCTCAACCTAGTTATTAAATATGACAACCATGGCTTCACCAATGGTTGCCGACGAGGGCCTTCTAACGCCCTACTAGATAGGTTATTCACGGAGAAGATCGCTCCGCTAATGAAAGAATCAATCAACGAGACAGTGGATGCCGCTATTAAAGCGAAATCCAACAAATATAACTCGTCATCCGACGTTTCGGGTTCCGACGGGGAATCTGAAATGGAATTTGGAAATGACTTCGACGCAAGCTCCGTGGCCTCGGTCAAACCGAGAAAGGTGATCACTCGATCAGCCCGCCCGCCTGTCCTTCAGGCGTACTTTGACGCGCAGGCGACCCCTAAGGTCCCCGCGGTCAGTCCTGACCGCACGGAAGCCCCTCAGGCTTCCAGTGCTTCACCGGCCCAGCCGGAAACCGCTCTACCGTCGAGAGCGGAGAGTGTTGCGTCGGATGCTGACGGCTTCATCACCGTCAGTCGCAAGAAGAAGCGCGGTCGCGAATCGCCTTCTCTTGATGGCACACCCGCCAAGAAAGCCGCGGCCACGACTGGCTCCACTCCCGCGTCCGCGCCCGCGCCCGCTAAAGCCCGCGTACCGCCTCCGACCAAGCGCCCGCCTCCTATTTTTATAGGAGATTGAGGCCGCTGGCTAGTTATCAAAAATAGGATCCCGAAGACGCTCTCCTTCCAGGCGAGGGCGTACCAATCTCTCATCAAATTAGAGACCAGAGAGGTAGCGGACCACCGCGCCCTGACATCTCTTCTTAGAGAGCTGAGTGTGAGTTTCCACACGTACGCCCTGCCTGAGGAGAAGCGTCTGAGGGTCGTTATTAGGAACGTCCCCAGAGAGTTAGACGAGGCCGACATTCTGTCGGACCTCAAAGAGCAGGGTTACCCTGCACACGAGGTGCACCGTATGCGCGGAACCACCAACAAACAACCATTTAACATGGTTCTCGTCGTCCTCGACCTCACGCAAGAGGGAAAGGAAATTTTTAATATTAAATCGGTTTGCTCCCTTTAGGGCATCCGGGCCGAAGCTCCTCGCAACCGCGGGGGGCCTGGTCAGTGTCACAGATGCCAGTTATACGGGCACTCGGCACGCAACTGCGAACACACCCCGAGGTGTGTGAAGTGCCTCGGAAAACACGGCACGCCGGAGTGCTCTCGACCAGCGCAATGCGCGGAGCCCCCGGCCTGCGTCTTGTGCGGGGAGAAGGGGTAACCCGCGAGCTATCGCGGGTGTCCCAAGGCACCCAAACATAAGCGTCACCCAGGGCGCCGCCAGCCGCAAGGCAGAGCAGAGAAGGTGGAGTTCACTCCGACCTTCAAACCTGCGCCGCCTCCGAAGGTAAACGCCTGGGCGAGGTCTCCTCCGGCTGCCAACGCTGCCACAGAGGCCACTCTCGCGGCCCCCGCGCCCCTCCGGCCACCGCTAGCGTCCCGCCCGGCGGCGTCGGTCCCGCGACCGAGGCCACCGGCGCCCGCGTCCGCAGCAACAGGTAACAAAGGCGGCAGCACTTTTGCCTTCATGTTCGAACTGTCAGAGCTGTTCGAAATTGATGAAATCACAGCCCTGGCCAGCAGGCTCGATGCTGTCCGGGACGACCCGCCGTCGCTCCTGCAAGTTATGGCAGACAACGGCAAAATATTCCGTGCCCTCACCGATATAGGGCGAAAGTATAAAAACATTCGCGATGCCTAATTACGTAAGCGGACGGGTTAAACCACATACGCTTCGTATAGCGTATTTTAACGCCTAAGGCCTTAAGCCTCAACTAGACTTGGTGAAGGAGTTTGCTCACGAACATCAATTAGACCTATTCTTAGTGCAAGAGACATTTCTAAAACCACGTATACGCGATCCGCGTATCGCTAATTATAACTTAGTCAGGAATGATCGCACCACCCGTATGGGCGGCACCCTCATTTATTTTAAAAGGTCTCTACACTGTATACCTATAGATCCTCCGGTCCTCACTAACATCGAGGCCTCTGCCATCCGGGTCAGTATGGCGAATCACCAGCCGATCACTGTTATTTCAGCTTATCTTCCGCCTCGCCTACTTTGGCTCCGCTCTATTGAACCGCTCAACCTTGAGCAGGAACATTAAAGTGCTTCAAGCCGCCGTCGATGAACTAGGCAACTGGTTCAGAAAATGGCGGATTGAAGTGAACCCCACCAAGAGTGCAGCGGTACTCTTCGGTAACGCGAATAGCATCTGCGCTAAAAAACGACCGACCGACGTCATTAAATTGTATGAAACACCCATACCGTGGGTGAAGGATTACAAATACTTAGGAGTCACGTTCAACAGCAATATGAACTTCAAGAAACATATTGATACGGTATGCAATAGAGCCCGATTTGTCCTCAGTCGCCTTTATCCACTTGTGTGTGGGCGAAACAAACTTCCGCTCAAACACAAAGTGACGCTGTACAAAACCATCGTACAGCCCATACTGTCATACGCAAGCGTCGTTTTCGCGCACACCCGACCGAGCTACTTACGTCGTTTGCAAGTAGTTCAAAATAAATTCACGCGCATGGCAACCGGAGCCCCGTGGTTCATCCGAAACGTTGACCTTCACCGCGACCTAGAGCTTCCGACGATAGCTCAACACTTTAAAGAGATCTCGCGACGCTTCTTTGACAAGGCGCCTAACCATCCCAACATCTTGGTTAGGAAGGCATGCGGGTACACCACCCTTCACCATAGTCTCAACCCAATAAGACGTCCCAGACACGTAACGGTAGACCCGGATGACGACATCACCATCGCGAACGCGACACCCACACAAACACCGACACAGACCGCCTTCGCAGGCGTAGGCGCGGTCAACCACCGCAAACCACTGGCACTCGTCACTCTGACGATGGCCAGCGGCCCGCACCCTAGATACACCACACATTGTTGTGATACCCGACGAGACGTTAGTCCTCGTCCTGTAATCGTTTCACTACTCTCACTAACACACGGACTGACTGACGGACTGACATACACCACTTACACAACCACAAACATACATGCACACTAACATTTACACTACTTACACACATACAAACATACAATCATAAACACATACACACACACTTACATACATTACACTAAACATCACCACACTCGCCGGCGAGTGTGTTCTTCTCATCTTCATTTCATCTTCATTTTCATTTTCATTCTCTCTCCTTCCCACAAGCACACGGCCGGTCTGAGGTTCGAGTCTCCTTAGGAGACGCCCCGCGACTGTTGTTGCGTAGTCTTTGCGGCCTCCACGGCCGACGTCCTACTTCGCTGTGAAAGCCAGGGCTGCTAACAGCACAGAGGAGGTTTTAGTCGGTATGGGGCGTCCGCTTACGCGGACACTCGAGTCCGACATATTACGCCCCGTTGCGGGGCGTAAATACGTAACAGTATTTCCTCCTCTCAAAAAAAAAAATCGACCGAAACAAAATAATGCTTACACATTACTGCTTTACGGCAGAAATAGGCGCCGTTGTGGTACCCATAATCTAGCCGGCATCCTGTGCAGAGGAGCCTCCCACTGGTTACTCATTAAGAATTTGGTTTACTTCCTGCAAATGCTTAGGTGGATGTTGTAGCCTCTACCGACCTAAATAAGAAACTTATGACATCGATTTCCAAAAACCATCCGTATGAAGAAGTAGAAGGCCACTGTCTTATGGCAGGCTTTAAAGAGACTTTGCTGGGATATCTTTTTCTCCTAAATTAACTATGTTATGTACAATAATAATAATTAATAGATCAACTAAATATGCGAAAACTAATTGGACTCTCTGATATAATAACAAATATATATAATTACTAGCTGACCCAGCAAACGTTGTTTTGCCATATAAAGTAAAAAAAAGAATTTAAATAGTTAATTTTTTTGGGGTTTCAATTATAGATCCTAGACCCACCAAATATATCGTAGGTACATAAAAATTATCATACTACAATTATTGTATTCGATAGCCATCTTGCAACCCTATTGCGGTTTTGTGAATGTAACAGAATTTTATAAAAATCGTGATATAAAAATAAGTGATGATCGTAGAATGGTGAAGGTTGAAGTTGTATGTATAAAAAAAATATATTTAGAGGTATGTCACCCATATCATATAGGGATATGAGAAATAGATATTTTTAGATCTTTGAAGTTTGAAAAAATTCCTTCACTTGTGTCCTTATTTTTCTTAACGGATACGATCGCAATCATTTGAAATTCGCATATACATCTGGCACTCTGCCTTTAGATCTCATATTGATAGAATTGAAATAATTTTTAAAAAGATTGCCATATCTTTTCAATACTCCAGGATTATATTGGAAAAAGTCGTAATAAATTTGTTTAATATAAGAACAACGACCATTCTATAGTCGTTCATTATTGATATATTTACTATAAATACAAGTAAAATGCTCACTTACTACTAGTATCGTTACTCTTAGAAAATAACTCTTATATAAATGTATCAAAAAAGCTCCTAGGATGACTATTTCTTACAAGTCAAAAGACTAACAATACCTAGTATGTGTCTTTTAATTATTGAAAGCCCTATACAGTTCTCAACAATATCATTTTTAGTGATTCTTTGTTGTATAAGTTAAAAGGTAGCACGTTTCCTTGGCCTCTACAATTGCATAACATAGTAGTATTGTATGAGGAATGCAGCCTACATTCTGGGCACCTTGCCACATGTAAGGAACTACAAAATTATTTTCTTACAATTTGCAACCTATAAATTTGTGGAACGCTTATATAACTATATTTTATAGACTTATTCAAACTTGAATGTGTTTATTTAATGATATACTCATCTGCCACACCATAGGTTGACTTGGCTTGCATTGAGTTTTTTTTATTGCTAACCCGACGCTTTTCCGTCAATAAAAAAAAAATCATCATTGTATAGTCATCAAATAGTCATCGGAAATTAATGACTTTATAATATGTAGTAATAAACTGATAATAATTAACATGGTTTTTGTGCTAACAGGTTTTACATTACAATAACGGTTAATTTGTGTAATTAATCCCAGAAGTGAGGGTTATCACTTTAAAAAATAACAACTGTCTCGCAAGCTTAATTTTTTTTTCTGAAAATTAACATTACATGAAAAGTTGCGGATATTCTTTTTACATCTTTGTATTTTGCTGATAGGTTAGCTACGAATATATTCTTCGTAGTAATAATGACAGAGACAGACAAATATATAAGCCGTTTTTTTTTAGATTGAAGTATAAATAACATTATTTTACATTCATTATATAATAATTATTAACCTTGATATACAATGCTGTTTGCTCCAAATGACACGAGGGGCTGCTGAAATCCAGTGTTGTGTTGGTGTCTTCTGCGCTGACGAACAATATACTGAGCCCTTTTAGCAGGGAATCACGCGCCGCACATTTATTTAATTATTTTCTTTATATTTTAATAATTTTTGTTACATTTAATTTAATTTATTACTTTAAGATTTATACTGTAAATTGAAGGTGTGTGTTTTTATTGTGAATAAAGTGTATCTATTTCTATTTCTAAATATTTTTTATGTAAAAACGGAACACAGACGTCATGATAGGTAATCATATGGTATTTGATTACCACTGACAAGAACCTGAACCTTCAAGAAAAGAGCATACTCCCACCTTAACGGCCAGCAACGCATCTCAAGAGATGTGACAAGTCACCTGTTGTTGCAGATGTCCATGGTCGGTCCACTACAATTGCGCTCGTCATCTTGAGACATTAAATTGAGATGTTAAATCTCATTTGCCCAGTAATTTTACTAGCTACGGCGCCCTTCAAACTGGGACACAATAATGTTTACACATTACTGCTTCACGGCAGAAATAGGCGCCGTTGTGGTACGCATAATCTAACCGGCATCTTGTGCAAAGGAAGGACCACTGGTTATATTAATAATATTAAATACAACTATGTTCACTGAGAGAATATCTCGTCGACTCGAGCGGACTTTACTCGAACTTGCGCTACGTAACTTAGCGTGACGACTCAGTCACATTCGATACCTACAAAACAAACAACAAAGAAGTCTTGACTTCAAAACATTCACAGTATTGATAATCACTTGTACATTCCATTACATACGTTATGTTGTTATTTACTCAATTTATTGAATGTTTAAAATCTCAATTGTTTCCAAGCACGATCCGCTAAAGTAAATATTTGTACTGGACACACAAATGTTTTCAACGCTCGGTTCGTTTAAATAGTTTGTAGAGATTCACAGAGATGACAAAGGGATTGAGACTGAATCAATTTGAACACCACAATGTTGTTTGTTTTATTAACATTATAGTGACAGGCTTATAGAAGATCAAGTTATCAGTATTTTTCGTTTTTACTTAATTTAAATTAAAACAGAAGATTATTTGCTACGATTTTTAAATTTCGTTCAAATTTCCGATGGGTTTTTTTCTAACAAGTAATCCTATAGTATTGTGTAAAATTGTTGAATCAATTTTAGTTGAGATCTGTTGGTATGAGGTCTATTCTCTGGAGTCATCGGAGGCAGTGGAGGCTGCTTTGCACAGGATGCTGGCTAGATTATGACATGAAGCAGTAATGTGTAAGCATAATTGTTTTTCGATCTGAACGGCGCCGTAGCTAGTGAAATTACTGGGCAAATGGGACTTAACATCTTCTATGTCTCAAGGTGACGAGCTTGAATAATTGTTGAGTCGCTCAGAATTGTAGTGAAAGTGTACTGAAAGTTATTGCTTAGTTGTTGAGACTAGAAGACTAACTGCAACTAAAAAGAGTCTCATAAAATCATTTCTGCTACAGCTCCAAAGCAAAGTAAATATAATGTAATCAAAATCAGAATTTTTTGGATTCTCAAGATCCTGAGGGGCAGTGCATTGTAATGAGCAGGGCGTATCAATTTCAATCAACTGAACGTCTTGCTCGTCTTTACTGTTATAAGAAAAAAAGGCAACTGGTGTGCGATGAGGTTTGTGTAGATACGCTACGAAGAAGTGACGCAACGCCAAGTAATGTGGACGTTCACTGGATCCCCAACAATTCGAATTCTACGTTGCTCGCGGTCAAATGGTTCGAGCTAATGCTGGGGTGTGCCAGACCAGAGATGACAACAATACTTCATATATGTATTATGCGCTTTTAGAGCACTTAACTGTAGGCTGGCTTACAGTATTGCCGTGCTCTATTTATGACTCCCAGCTCGAAGAAAAGATTTGTTTTGTTTGAAAAAAAAATTGACTCATTCTCAGTTATAATAATAAAATTATTATTATAATTTATATAATAATAAAATAATTAATAATAAAATAATTAATAATAAATAATAAAATAAATACTAGTGGACTCGACAGACGTTGTCCTGTACACACGTCTTAAATTTGAAAAATCGGTCCAACCGTTAGGTGATGTTGACTAACATACACATGAGCAGGAGAGTTATATTATAGGTATTGACGGAATTGAGAATCTGAGCCAATCTCAAATTCACTGGAACATACAAACAAATCATCAAAATCGGTCCAGCCCCTTAGGAGGTAGTAAATCTAAATCATTCTCGAATACACCTGAAGACACACAGAAAGTCTCATTAAAATCGGTCCAGCCGTTTGGAAAGAAATATATATATTAAGATTAAAATTTTAATATTAAGGCATTACAAATAGCATCAAAGATCAATTTTATGTTCACTTTCAGTATTTGTGGATGGCTCATAAATAAAGCCAAACTGCTATTGAGGGTAGTTAATCCCTTCAATGTGTCCGTAATAATGCATTTCAACATCTGTTGTTACTATATTCAAATTAACCTCTGCTATCTAACACGTCCCGCGCGCCCGCAGAAGCCTACTGCTGAGTTGTTTTGGCGCCAAACCCGGCGCCGACCACTTGAGACGCTATACCCACTTCTGTTTACAATAGTCGAGGAATCATTATGCGGTTTATGTTACGGGTTGCTAGATAAACAAGCTTTGGTTATTGTAAACAAAAAATGTGATTTATGATAGATTCGTGCAGTGATATCGGCGCTCGTTCAGAGTTAATATCGTTACCTTCCTCGAGAATCACGCAATCCCCTGGTTAAGAGAGCATTATCCGTGCTGTAGTTTTTGAGTTTATTGCGAACAAACAGACCGACAGACGCGGTGGAGGACTTTGTTTAATTGTATGTAGTGATTAATAAAAGTCAGGTTTTAATACAAATAGTATATTTCACAGTAGCCATTATGGTCCGCTTACAACACAATTGACAGGTTCTATAAAATATTTCTCTCCGCAAATAAATAAATAAATCACTACATTAACATTATATAAATTAATTTTTACACATCATGTCATAATATATCTACTTTATTTATTCACAGCTACGTATTATAATGATAATTATAGCAACTAATATTTATAATTTACAGTCATTAATAATCTGTTTCGAAACATATAAATGTTTCTGAAAGACTTTATTACAACTTAAGCACTTATAACTTAACATGTATTTATTAATATCAATAACTAATTAAATAATAGCAATTAACTTATTATGATATATATTTATACATAAGCCGTTTCTTTTTCAGTCTAATATAATACATTCTTATCATTTTAAAACTATTTAGTACCTTATTAACTAACACAAAGCAAAACTTATTTTCAACGATATGTTTTTCACGTGCAATTAGAACAATAAAATGCTAAAACACAGGATTTGATTAAGGTAGGCTTAAAAAACCTCAAAAAATAAACATATCTATAAAAAAAGAGTAAGAAGTAAGATTCACCAATGGGAAGCTCCTTTGCACAGGATGCCAGGTAGATTATGGATACCACAACGGCAATTTCTGCCGTGAAGCAGTAATGCGTAAACATTATTGTGTTTCGGTCTGAAGGGCGTCGTAGCCAGTGAAATTACTGGACAAATGATGCTTAACATCTTATGTCTCAAGGTGACGACCGCAGTTGTAGTGCCGCTCAGAATTTTTTGGGTTTTTCAAGAAATCTGAGCGGCACTGCACTGTAATGGGCAGGGCGTATCAAATACCATCAGCTGAAAGTCCTGCTTGTCTCATCCCTTATTTTCATTTTAAAAAGATAGGATATTTATTAGTTAAAAAGAACTTATAACTTAATAATGCTGTGTTGAACTGTTCAATTCATACATCATTCATTTTTCAATTGTGATTAAATGTGATTAAATTTATAAAAGAAAGTATATTTTTAATTCAGATATTACAAAAGCTTGGTTTAATCCACCATTATGAAATAAATTTTAAGGTTTTTTATAGACTTACATATAACTAACTCAAGTAAGCTGCATAAAATTAACATTTGCATGTGGCGAGGTTCATTGTAAAATAAAAAATATTAAGATAAACTTACTATGCTTCTAGAAGCGAGGTTTACTGTAACATAATATACACAGATACGTTGAACATCAGTCTCGTTCCACTAGAGTTAGACAATAAAGCACGTCAGACAACAATATTAACAATAACTCCGAGCTCACAACGAAACAACATTTAAGACATTCGTCGTTATCAAAGAGATCACTAACACATAACACAGCTCGTTCCTTGAAACAGACCCGCTGTAGTCTTGTAATCTGAAATCTAAACACATTTTATTAAATACACATTAAAGAAACAATTTTTACTTTAATAATCAAATCAAAATCATTTTATTCATGTTGTTCAAGGAAATGACACTTATGAATGTCAAAAGTTTTCTTTTCTTTTTATATTTACCGCCACTTCAGAACATGTTAAGCTTAAATGAAAATAGGTGGCATGAAACTCATTGACACCCTTTTAAATCCACATTTACAGCTTCATTTTTTTACAAATAATTTCAATTACCTATAGTATAATATTTAAAGTGATGCAACAAAAATTCTCAAACGTCCAGTGCTCAATGCCTTACGGCCTTTTCCAATATTCAGTCTATCTCTTACTCGAGATAAAAATCGTAACTATCGTTGACTATTCTGTCCCAATAAATTAACTTATAATCTCATCCACGGTAACTCACCTTATCAGTACACGCCGTCTGTCAATGGGACAACGTATAGCTAACCAGCGATAGAAGTTTGTATTGAAATTGCAATTCACGCGTCCCAATATAAGGCGATAAGAATGACTTATCCGGTATATTGTGACAGCTTCAGATTATTGACAGCTAATTACTAACAGTAGAAGGTAGTAATTTATCTCTATCTGTAGATAGTAAAAAAACGGCCGATACACAAGTGAGTCAAAAAAAGTAAATGTAAATTAATACGTAAAAACAAGAGTTATTGATTGATATATATATTGATAATTAATCCATGTTCACCGTAAATATATAAATCTATTTTGCGAGCATTTTATAAGCCATTATAAAAATATAATAGCTTTTATTTTTAAAACATGAAGCAGAGTTTCTGATAACAGGCTTATTAAATATAATTATTATCTTCGCATTTTATTAATAAAGGTAAAAATATAAAATATATTTTCCTTTACAAAATCAGAACTGCTTCAAACTAATTAGCCCTTTAATGTGTACAAAGAAAATATCGAGAGAGATTCTAATAATTTAAACTCACCCTGAGTGCCGTAGGGAGTGCTCTCAGATTCCTTATCGATCATAATGTTAAGCCTTTGTATTACTGGAATAAAACAAAGTATGTAAGTTGAACTTTATAGATGTATATTGAACTATTATTAATATTCCAAAATAGAGTAAAGCTCTGTTCAAACTGAGGCGAATAACGCGCGGGACGAGTAACGGAAGGCGCTCGCGCCGATTGTGTCCGCTAACTGGTCTGGATGTGTTCAAATTGACGCGAGTAGTCGCTCAAATTCAAGCCAAACAAGAGCGGGACGCCTGGTGGGATTGTTTGATCTCACACTGCATGATGTTTATCCACTGTAGAACCAAAAATGACACGCGTGAAGTCGCGTCAGTTTGAGAGGCTAAGCGAGCGAGCGAATGGCTCTAAAACGCGTCCCGCGTCGCGCGCGTTATTCGCCTCAGTTTGAACAGAACTTAATAATGCTTAGAGTAATAAATAGAACAAGTTAGCACTAGCCGCAGTTGTTGAACAATCCGACTGAGGCATAAGAAATCCTTTGTGTGCTTCACAAGAACTGTTTTTTACGGAAAAAGGACTAACGAGCGTTCGGGTCACCTGGTGTTAAGTGATCACCGCCACCAACATTCTCTTACAACACCAGAGGAATTTAGCGTTGCCGGGCTTTAAGGAAGATGTACGCACTTTTTCCCACAAGTATAATTACTCATTAACACAATACAGTAATAGGACAGTACTATAACTTCATACTAGAGCGCTCGACGCACGCACACATACATACGATTAACATGGCCGCTAAGCAATCTTGGGATGGCAAGAATTACTTTTTTTTTAAAGAAAATACAGAACGAGACGAGCAGGACGTTCAGATGATGGTAATTGATACGCCCTGCCATTACAATGCAGTGCCTCTCAGAATTCTTGAAAAGCCCAAAAATTCTGAGCGGCACTACAATTGCGCTCGTCACCTTGAGACATGTGATGTTAAGTCTCTCAGTAATTTCACTAGCATAACACAGTAATGTTTACACATTACTGCTTCACGGCAGAAATAAGCGCCGTTGTGGTACCCATAATCTAGCCGGCATCCTGTGCAAAGGAGCTCCACTGGTGGGAGAATATTGAGTGTCACGCCGTGCGCCGCCGAGACTGGTCGCTGTCCGAGTTAAATCAGCTACGCCGCGCCGTCCGCGTAGTCAATCTTCTTGTATGTACCAACCCTAGCGCTCCGCCCAGACGTAGATATAATTTAAAGGAGACCGTTACGCTATTGTTCTATTACTTGTACTGTGTCATTGGTTTAGTTAAATATATTTTATATTCCAGACAAATTGTAATTATAACTAATATAAAATTGAAGTATTATAATGTTTTCCGTTTATTGTGATGCAGACATCTTGTTTGCTAGCGGCGGTCTATCAAGCGGTTGGCTTCCTATGTAGATCAGGGTCGATAATTTTTGAAACCAAAAAAATAATAATAGTAGGATGAAAATCATTGTAATATGGAGAAAGATATAACATTTTATATAAAATAGGACTTGTAGTTTGCCGGAAATCAAGATAAACCATTTTTTACCCTAAAGCATCCCCCTTTTTCCACTTTCCGAACTCAGATCACCCGTAATTTATTTTTCCTTACATTATTGTTATACTCTCTTCCGTTAACAATAGGTTTCATCCTACTATTATTTTATTTCACTTTTTATCATTTTCAAAGGCGTCTGCACAGGTCTATTGATAAAATTGGCTCCCCATTACTTGGCCTCACTTTCTTGATTTGAGTATCCATCTTGTTCTATTTAATATTCTATGTAATCTCTGCCACGTTGAGCAAAAACGGTACGGCCATACTATCCTTTTCTAGAAGCAGTTCAGGCGATTTTCGACCCTATAACTTCATTGTGTGTAAAACCACAAGCCTGAATTTGAATATTATAATGGACAAGTTAATCTATTTATTTAAACATAAAATCTTTTCAATATTGATATGGTCACTATAACATGTTGTTAGGTTAGCTAATTACATTATAACTTAAGACAGAAGGACCGATAATTGACCGACTTGGTATTACATGGCTCTCACAACTTTTTACGGTAGAAGACCTGAGTTGCGAGACTTGTTTTTTTTTTTAAAGTAATAATATTAGCCATAGTCCGAATAATTATTCCGTAGTTTCTTTCATACGTCTCAGGAGAAACTATAACTTATTATTCGACGCGTTACCGCCACTATAATCTCCCTATATACTATTTCGTCATATTTTTCGTATGTAACAATTTTGCCACAAGTTTCTGATACTCGCTGTACTTTTTGAGGTAAATAAGTGGTGTTTGGTTATGCTGAATTATATATATATGTATATCTTATATATCAATAAACATTATTTTTAATGAGTACCTTAGTCAATTAGATTTTTACAAACCATTTTTATTTTCCAATGCTGGTGGTGGCATAGCTGTAAAACACACAAAGAATTTACGATATATTTATTACTTTATTTTTTTATTAAAGGAAAACCTACATACAGCTAATGATACATTTTTTATTTATTTATTTTATTTTTTTATTTATTTATATAAAGCAAACTTTACAGCATTTTTATTCTACAGATTAATTCTATAAACTATATACATGCCTTTAACAAAGTTTGACAGATTAAATTATAATGAAATAATAACGCTGGCAAATAAATGGTAAGTAATTATATAAAATAAAGAAGAAGAAGTATTATATATATATTAGAGAATATAAAACGAACAGAAATAGAAGAGAAATAGAAAAAAAAATCGCAGCACACACAGTAAGATACAATCTATGGATTAAGTGCATTAACAAAACAAAGAGAAGAAGTAGTAGGTATATAAAATAATTTTATTGTAATATTAACAAAACGATGAGTCTTAAGCTCTAGAGTTGAGTTGTTAGGCCCGGTTTTCACCAAAGCGGAGAGGAGAGGAGATGCGTTTTGATAACCAATCAGATTTCGTTATTTCCACTTCTTCTCCCCGCTGAGCTTCGGTGGAAATGGATCAAGCGGAGAGAAGGTGAGATGTCTCAATTTTCTTTGATTTTGTGCCGCGAGCGAGCAAGCGGCACAGCAGAGCGGAGATGTGAGATGTTTGTAGACCCTTTCCCCGCACCTTCTCCCCGCGTCTCGCACACCCGAAAGCGTCATTTATTTGATTGACTGATCTTGAATGCAAAAGGCGTTCCTTCCGTATGTTTAACCGACTTTAGTAGTAGTTTCCTGATGACTGATTTTGTGCTCTCACAGCTCACATCTCCTCCCCGCTACATATCTCCTCTCCATTTTGGTGGAAACCCGGCCTTACAAAAACCGGTATGTACAAAAACCAAAATGTAAAAATTTTTTTCAAATTTACGGCTCGACCTTGTTATTGTAATGTGTATGTAAGTTTAAGCTAACCTTTTAAATTTTAACCTTCACAACAAACAACAATGACATATACAGGCATAATAGTCAGATTCAAACAAAATTATTGCAAAAATTTAATGACGTAATAACTGGAAAATTGAGTTATTTAGGTAAATTGTGTATTTTAATTTTTAATTTAATCATTTATGATTTACGGGTAATTCAAATCAAATGATATTTTTTTTATTTCATAGGCCAATCATATTACACATCAAATATGTAATTTTTTTTAATACAGCTCATTTGGAAGGCAGATTTCCTTAGAGAAGAACGAGCAAGAAACTCTAAGGTTGCTCTTTTAAAAACAGATTAGGTGTTACAAGTTCTTATTTTACTGCAATAACTAGCTTAAACCTTGTGTTTATTAAATGTTGCTCCGTATTAAGAAGTTGAATATTTATCTCAAAAAATATACTCTTACTTCATAATTACATTAAAAAAACAGATCAAATGTTTATGAGAGAAAAAGGCAATAACATTATGTGGCATTTTTCGTTTTTGAAAAAAAAATTGCTTAAAATTTCTATTGAAATACTTACGGTATAGCTTGATCGTGCCTTCTGTGTCTCCCAAAGAGTTCTTAGACACACATTTATATGAACCGTAATCAGAGTTTTTGATCCTTCGTAGAGGCAATCTTAACACAGAACGAAAAGTGCCGCTTATCCTTTGTGGCTCTAAGCTTCCTCCTGCAAAAAGATAATCTTATGAATGGGAGCAATTTATAAAGTTAACACATATTACTTTTTTTAATGAGAAAAACTGACATGACGCTCGAGTGTTCCAGCTCGTGCTACAGGTAGGGATAACACTTACATAATGTAATGCTGCTCAGGATTCTAGATTGAACTCAAAAGACAACCTATATTAATATTTTCGTATCTATTTGTTTTATTTAGGACTGTACCAAGTCTCATACCTAAAGTAGGAAAATATGAGATGGGATTTATGTACGGGTCACCTGATGTAAACTGATTACGTGGCCTTTAAGAAAGGTGTATGCGCTTTTTTTTGAAGGTACCCATGTCGTATCGTCCCGGAAAGCTCCTTAAAAACAGAACTGTGGAGGAACGCCACACATCCAGATGGTGGGGACGATATCCTAATTTGTGGATGGCCGTGCGAAGGTGAATTGGGCGGCAGGAATAGTGCCGGAATAAACGCGTTAGCACAGGCGTCAACTCAGGGGCACACGTTCTAAGCGCGATTGAAGGAAACCCATTCGGCCCGGTCGACTTCCTGACGTCCAACGAAAACAGAGCTCGCCTAACAGTTTTCTGTTTGAACTGTACTTCAGGTTCAGCTCTGAAACCGCGGGATGGTAGGCGGTGTTTTTCCGTTGTCGTCAAGAGTCGAGTTGGAGGCTAAAAGAGCACAGGAGGTCGGCTTTCTATTTTGCCGTGTGGGCCAGGGTGTTATTCCTCATGTGCAACGGCGGCAGAGACTGTTGTCATCTCTGGTCTGGCGCACCCCAGTATCAGCTTGATCCATTTGACCGCGAGCAACGCAGAGCAGCTTGAATTTTCGGGGACCCAGTGCTCTGTGAACGGCTGGATAACTTGTCGTTGCGTAGAGACATCGCTTCATTGTGTGTCCTCTACCGCATTTATCATGGGGAGTGTTCCGAAGAGCTGTTTTACCTGATTCCACCTTCGCACGACACGCCACATGTTAGGATATCATTACCACCATCTAGATGTGTGGTGGTTCTCCACAGTGCAGTATTCAAGGAGCTTTCTTCCACTTACTAGTTACTTCCACGTACTGCAAAGCTGTGGAATGAACTTCCTTGTGCGGTGTTTTCGGGATGACACGACATGGGTACCTTCATAACAAGCGCGTACTCCTTCCTTATAGGCCGGCGGCGCTCCTATGGTATGCGGCTGAATACTGTGATAACATCATAAGTAGGTCAGTAATTTATGTTGACAAAACAAGGTTCTACATTGTTCTATATGTATCGTATTATAAGAGAAGTAATCTGAATTAGAACATGTTTGTTTTATGATAATAAGGGTCGAGAAGAGCAGGACGTTCAGCTGATGGTAATTAATACGCCCTGCCCATAACAATGCAGTGCCAATCGGGATTCTTGAAAAAACCGAACTTGACCGACAATTGCGCTCGTCGCACGTTTGCACAGTAATTTCACTAGCTACGGCGCCCTTTAGACTGAAATCAATAATGTTTACAGATTACTGCTAAACGGCAAAAATAGCGCATATTTTTTTTTAAAAAGGAGTAATAGCTCTGTGGGGTTCTCTTTCTTTTTATGCAAAAGGAGCACTAACGAGCGTACGGGTCACCTGGTGTTAAGTGATCACCGTCACCCACATTCTCTTGCAATACCAGAGGAATCACAGGAGCGTCGCCGGCCTTTTAGGAAGGTGTACGCGCTTATTTTGATGGAACCCATGTCGTATCATCCCGAAAACACCGCATAAGGAAGTTCATACCACAGCTTTGTACTACGTGGAAGTAAGTAGTAAGTGGAAGAAAGCTTCTTGAATACTGTACTGTCGAGAACAGAATCCAGATGGTGAGGATGATATCCTAACTTGGAATCCTAAGGTGGAATTCGGCGGCAGGAATCAGGTGAAACAGCTCTTCGGAATACTCCCTGTGATAAATGCGGTAGAGGGCACACAATAAAGCGATGTCTCTACGCAACGACAAGTTATCACGCATATATGCAAGCAACACCAGAGGAATCACAGAAGCGTAGTCGGCCTTTAAGGAAAGTGTATGCGCTTTACTTGAAGGTGCCCATGTCGTATCGTCCCGGAAACACCGCACAAGAAAGCTCAATGTATGAAACATCCTTATCTGACAAATTTTTATATTTCAAAAAAAATATATCATCGAAAACTATTTTTGTATCAAGATTTTTAATACCTTACCAATAGGGACTATTTCTCCGTCTTCTCGGCTCCAGTAGCTGACAGGTTTTGGGAAAGCCTCTGTTTCACATTCCAACACCAAGTCAGTACCAAGAGCAGCTCCTACCAGCTGGTTTCTTATTGTGATGACCGGCGGAACTTAAACAAAAATATTTCGTACTTCTGACTTATATGTAATATACAAAGAAATATTTTATGATAGCTATGTAAGAAGAGTGTGGTGTTATATTGATAACTAATGGCGCCCCGCAGTTTCACCCGTGAATAATATTTTATTTTTAATAATACTAGCTGACCCGACAGACTGTTCTGTAAATAATAAATAAAATACTGTTTTTTTATGAATTTGTCAACAATTTTCATTACATCAAGAAATTATTTCGTAAAATATACTCCCTGTTGTTATAATGAAATTGTTTCACAGCAGAACCACAGAATTGTCATATGTCCATACAAAAGAGATATTAAAAATATAAATAATTATGAGTCCCAGATCGAAATTAAAACTAGCCTATCTCTCAAGTTGGACTAAACTTCACTCCATGAAGAAATACCTATTTAAATCTGTTCATAAGCTTAGGAGTCCAATGGGAACAAACATCAGGACACTGGATTTATATATTTTAAGATAGCTATTGTAGCTAATGTATAAGAAATAGCATATGATATTGTATACTATTAAGATATATTAAGAACTATTATTTTTGGATCACATTGCATTTATGTATCACCAACCATTAACTCCAACTGACGTACGTCTGACTATAAAATAGAAAAATAACTATTCAAATCAGATTGGTCAAACCAGATACAAATGGGTTCAAACAAACAAAAACACTCTTACCTTTGTAATAGATACTTGTATATATAAGAATAAATAATATATTGTATCATTAACACAACAAATAAAACATGAATATAATATTATTAGTATTATGCATTAACATATATTGTCTTTGCCTTGAGCAGTCAAGAAATAATTAATTTCGTTTTATATTATTATTAATGTAAGGAGGAATACCAGGGCCGTAGCTACTGCCGTATCTGGCGTATCAAGTATACGGGGCCCCTCTTTTGTTTATTTGTTTGAACAATTTTTGTATAATTTTCAAATACATTGCTAGTTTTCTCTAAAGTTTTATCTAAGTTTAAAATAAAGTAGTGTATAAAAAGGTTGATGAATTGAATGTAAAACTCACATTCCACGGTAAGCATTATTCTCTTGCTCACGGTAGGAGGTACTCCGTTGGAAGCAATACATAAATAAGGTCCGGCGTGCTGGCGGCTCACCCTTGTAATATTTAATACAGGACCCTCCAGTGACGTCACTACAATCATAAACACAATAACAGTCGCTACGAAGCTAACAACGTAACAACTTTTACGCCAATGCACTAATACTGAGAAATTATTGCATTGCGGATAAATATGCCGCTTTTGTAGTTTTCTAATACTTTTAAAAAACCAGCACTCTTTAACTCTATAGTATCCACATTTAGAAACCCGCCATCAGTCGTATTTGCCAGAACTGGCCATAAGCGACTACCGTAATATACGATTTTCAAGACTATCTTCACAGAAGTCCAAATCCAAAGAGTTCTACTGCATAGCCATAAGTGCTCTTCCCGTGAGATTGCAAAAATGTATAGATAACGAGGATAAATATAATATTCCAAACGGCAATTTGCTGAATTAAACTCCTCATAAAAACTTATAAAAAATAAAAACACTTTAGCTGCCCCTTATAAATATTTCTACGGACCTTCATAAAGATTCATTTACACATAATCAGGACTGAAAAAATATTTTCGCCCTTAAAAAATCTTTCCGATTTCATGACACTACCACTACCTTCCGCTTATTTTTTAAATATAAAATAAAATTGTTCTCCGCTGCGCTCCAACTATAAACCGCAGGCGTAGTCGCAAAGTGCGGCAACTTTTACTATGCCTAAATGGGCGTACTCGAGCCAGTCTCGAACATTGTGTGACGTTTACGTGCCACGTGCTGCGTTGCATAGTCAAACTGAGTAAAAATAATACTACAAGAAATAAGAAAGACACTGGAATCACATATCATCAGTAATTATTTTGTTATTAATTCCAATGTAAAATAACACGAAGCGTATGCTATAAATTTTAAAAGATGCCATTGAGTGTCAAGAGGACATGCCCACAAACATCTAATACTTGCCGCAATAAAGATGCTGTTAATCATAGGCAGTGCGGTATCTAGTTTAAGCACAGCGGAGAAACAATCTTCAATTTATGGCTATAATTGATGTTTAATTAAAATTTTGAGAACGAGCATATTACAGGGCTCTCAAAACAAGACAGACGCTTTACTCATTCGGTCGTCGAAAGCCAAACGCTTCAATGTCCGCCATTAGTAAACAGAGATAGAAAGTATATAATATTATAATTTATCATTATAAACAAACAAGAGATATCTGAATCGCAATAAAAATCACAATGAAACATGTTGTATATGCAACTCTACTATTAAATAAACTGGAATATTGTTTGAAACTGTAGCACACTAGCGCATGAGTTACATATACGCATGGCAAACACATTCTCTTTCCTCAGTTCGATTGTTTGATAGCTGCGGCTAATGTTCCATATTTTTTAAAAGTGTAAACGTTAAAGTTAGAAATTTGAGAAACAGAAATATTCACAAATTAAAGCAAAATATTCAATTCTCAATCCAATGGCCTCTACATTTGAAAACGGTAGTACTTTGCCCTATCGCAATATATAAATACCTAAAAGCAAGAAGTAAGCAATATTAATATATAAAATATGAAATGGGGCAAACAAATAAGAAACTAACTAATGGAAGGTGAAACAGAGCCGCCCATAGACAAGAAATTTTAGATAGTAATGTTAGATATTCAAACTATCAGTTCAATAACAAATTCTGCCACCCGTCTCATCTGTATTACCTTGTGAACCATCAGCTAGAGAGATAGTTTTAGAGTGCTCCCTACGCCAAGTAATCTGAGGTTGTGGTGATCCAGTAGCAGCGCACGTCAGACTCACTGAAGCTGCCTCTCTAACTGTTTGGTCTGTACTCGTTCCACGATCACTAATATCTGGCGGAACTGACAAAATAACGCAATGTTTAAAATATTAGAATAAGAACATTTTTGTACATGACTGTTTTCTGCCAAAAATACAAATAAAATATCGATAAATATTTTATTTGTATTAGTTAATAGTCACTACTTTGATGACATTGTTTACTTATATACTTAACCTGTAGATTAATTTATACCTTTTTACCTTATTAAGTTTCTCTTTTTTGTGATTATTTATTTTTAATATTAATATAAGCTCTTTACACCTGAAACACAAGTTTACCTAGTTCAGGCACAGTGTTAACTAGCTTTTAAGTAAGACTTGTATTATTATTCTTATCTTGTAATTTAATAATGACTTTATAAATAAATTGAGATTGAAACTCAAAAAAAAATATGGTTCCCGAATCATTTCCAACAGTGCTGTCTTCATCCTACTACCAACTTACATCCTACTATCGCTTCTTCTCAATTCAAGTCTCTCCATGAAAGCTTGTTAGGTATACAATATGAAATGTTTGTAGAAATCATTATTGTCGTAATATTTTTTTTGCAAGGTTCATAAAATTCAATGTATTGTATGTAGCTACCAGTGTAAGGAAATCTCTAACTTTTCTTTAACACTATAAGGTCCAGTACGGTATAACTAGCTGCGATGTAAGATTTATTTACCCTTGCTAATGTTTATTGATAACTAGATTGTTCTACATTCACCACCGCCCACATTCTCTTGTAACACAACAGGAATCACAGGAGCGTTGCCGGCCTTTAAGGAAGGTGTGCGCACATTTTGTATCGTCCCTCCGGAAACACCGCACAAGGAGCTCATTCCACAGCTCTGTAGTACGTTGAACAAAGTTCCTTGAAAACCGCACTATAGAGGACCGCCACAAATCCTAATTATGTATAATAAATCCTTATAATATATAAATAAATCCTAAGGATATCCTAATTTGTGGAGTGTTGTGCGAAAGTGGAATTCGCCGGCATGAATCAGGTGAAACAGCTCTTCGGAACACGTGATAAATGCGGTAGAAGACATACAATGAACGCGGTTTGAAGTATTGCCATGCTCTTTTTATGACGCCCAGCTTCTTCGAAGCCAATTTGCTCTCCAGGTGACCGTGGAACTGGCAATCTCTCGAGATTTCGAGACCCAGTTTCTCGATACTAGGTGAGGCTTTCAGGGAGGTGTTCTCGAAGAGCGGTGATACGACAAAGTGGGTTTTTTTAGGTAGTAAACGTGCAAACTTGAGTCTTCTGGAGATTTAATTAGACAAGGTTCAATGTACCCCATTCCCCATTCGCGAGGAGAGGACTTGAGGCAAAACTTTCTGCCGGCACTGGTATGCGATTTCCCGAGAGATACCTGCATGGCCCGTGTATACGGCATTACCAGTTCTCTCTTCTGCATAGCAATGTATGTTAGAGATGTCCAACAAATTAGTGATATATAGAATAAACAGTGTGGGAGATAGCACACAGCCTTGGGGCACTCCAGCGTTCACGAGTATGTGTTCGAGCAATAATTATCCACAAAAATATATCACGTAAACAAATTCAGACCAGAACATATTAGTGCAGCTGGTGTACCGCTATTTTATGACATAAAAACGTGTGATGACGTAGAAACGGGCCACTGGCGTACCTCGTATTGTCAGTTCTACATTACATAAGTATCCATCCCTACTCTGTGGTTCTACTAATAAATAAAGTCTTCTAACAACATGCTATGTAATAAGACATAATGTATGCTTACCAACAATATCTAAATAACCAAGCTGACTCTTCATCGGGTCGGTATTGATCTGACACATGTACCATCCTCGGTCTGTCTCCCGGAGCTCCCTGATGTGCAGGAACCAAGTTCTATGATCACTGTGAGTAACTCCCACTCTTCTACTCCTTGATATCACGTGTGTGTGGATTGTCAGGATTGTCTGCGTGTCAACACGAAGCCAAGCAACCTGAGAGAAGAAGATTACAATTAAGAAGGTTAGTCAGGCGTGTTTATGTTGTGGTTTTAAATTTAGTAAAATATTCCTCAAGTAAATTCGAAATTTAAACGCTACATAGCTCATATAAGGATGGGGATAGTTTTATTGTTGTGTTTTAAATGGTGGGTTAGTTAAATTCAACTTCGATTTTATTATCATTCATGGATTTACTGAGTGGGTTCATCATGAGGTAGTACCCCAGATAAACAGCAAAGTGCTCAACAGTGGCAGACACTTGGCTTTCGTAATATATTCTTTGATTAACGCGAAGCTTACACATTTATACGCAAAATACTTTTGTCTTACATTGCACAAACCAAACGTAACATTTGCTATTTAAAAAAAAATAACAAAAATGAACCTACATAAACACACTATTCCAAAACAAGAGATGTAATATTCACTAAGAAGTATAAAATAATTAGGTATTATTAGACATTCTAATTAATTAATCTAATTCAAGTTACGATTATTGTTAAAAATATCAAATTCGATTCACCCAGTCAAAAGTTCTGAGGCAAACAGACAAAAACATACCGACGAATTGAGAATCCACCTCCATTTTGAAGTCGGTTAAAAATATTGCTAATCTCAACATAAATAGAATGAAATACATTAAACAAATCAAAACCCATTAATAACCTGCAAATGAGACTTAACATCTTATGCCTCAAGGTGACGAGCGCAGATGTAGTGCCGTTCAAAATTTATTGGATTATTCAAGAATTCTGAGCGGCACTGCATTGTTGCGGCAGGGAGTATCAATTACCATCAGCTGAACGTCCTGCTCGTCTCGTCCTTATCTGAAAAACCATTTTGCTACAAATTAAATTACTTAATCCCAAAAGTGAGGGATATCACTTAAAATTAAGGAACTATATTGAAACGCTTATATCCATTTAAAAAAATACAAACATAACGAAACACTAATGTAATGTAATGCAATGCTTTGAATGACTTTTTATTATCTAAATCACAATCGTGTAAAATTTATCGCGACAAATATAAACTTTAATGCCACTAAGATTTATTATAAGCAACGGATATGCTTTTACTACAAGGTCATAAATATCTTTGCTTTAGTAAATCCGGCTATTGCATCTTGCTGAAGTATAATATATATAAAAGAATTTTTATGTATAAATATTTAAAGACCTATATGGATTTTATGCCAAATCAATTGATCTGATTCCAAAAAGATAGCTGTAGGTATATTCATATCATTTCACTTACTAACTTGCTAAATAAGTTACAAAATATCAGTATATCTGGATCAGCTTTGAAAATTCTTAACAAAACTACAGTAAATTGTAAAGATCAAAAAAATTAAGAGCATACCATGTGACATTATTTGTGGAGTACCTCAAGGGGCCATCCTAGGACCTTTACTATTTTTGATCCACATAAATGATATCGGGGATTGACCGGAGAGGTATCCATATTTGCTGATAACACATGCTTATTTTATTTTGGATACTCAATCCATATAAGAAAGTAGTTGCATAGTAAAATAATTGTTATCACGTAGAGATCTTAGAGGGATAAATAAAGAAAAAGTTATCTATCACTTAAAATTAAAAAAATCTTTTGATGACACTTAAAAAGTTATATTTATTGAAATTCCGCCTTGTAACTACTGGAAGTACTTTTTCATAATGTGAAGGCTATTGCCGTTTTATATAATAATTGGTCCTTGGGTTTGACCTTCACAAAAGCTTAACTTGTTCAGCACATTATGATGTATTTATTTTTCTTCGGTTACGTAATGCTGTGGCTTGGTAAAATTCTCTTACTAATTAGCAGTACAAGTTTTATAAATAAGGTCAGTAATATATGTTGATAAATATATATATTTTTTTATACATTCATTAAAAAATGGTACGGTTTCAGGAAAACGTTTCAAATTCTATAATTTATTACTTGCTTGCTTCGCACAGACATTTTATGAAATCATCTGCGGGCTGCTCCCGACCTAATGTAACTCAGGAAATGACCTGAGTCATATCATCGACCGTCGGTCGGCAATTAATCTTTAGACCTCTGATATTGCGGATCTTTGTGGGATATAAAAAGAAACGGAAGAAATGGATTTATATATGGAACCAATTGAAATTTGTGCCTGCAGTTGTTAATTTACTTCTCATATATTCAACTTAATATTATGGACTTGGAAACCAATTGCAAACGTGGCACGTGGTCGCTGTGCCTGTGCATTACTTTTTTATATTAATAGTCTTTGGAGTGTGGCGTAAATTTAAATGAAATCAAAAACAAGTTCTTAGATTTTTATCTGTTTATCTGTAATTTTTTTTGTTTTTATTGTAAAGCTTAAACGATGAATAAATTGAATGCGGTTTTCAACGATGAACGTAGCAATCACCCCTTTGTTTTTTATGTTTGTTAAATTACAATCAGTTGACGGATAAATAATATTTTAATTTTAAATGTGTGTAAGTGCTTTTCAGCCGAATCAGCTGAAATTTTTGTTAAATATAGTTTTGAAAAACAAATCTACGGCTAGACACATTTTTATGGGATTTACACTGACAAATATTAATCATCATTATATTTTTAAAATAATGTAGGGTTATGTGTTAGTATCTAGAAAGTTGTATACAAAATTCAATTCAATTATCAGATGCAACGTAAACAAAATCTCCGTAGGCGATTCTGAGGGCGTTCACTCGCTTAATATAAATATAATCACAACTACATTGCAGGAGACTTGAATATATCTCTCAAAGTCAACACAGCCGACTCAACTTTGAAGTACTTTAAATGCACATAATCTGTATAATTTACTGTTCAACACGTTGTTTGAAGCTCGTCGCGAGTGATTCTGGAGGGTGTTGTTTAAATGCTTACGGAACATGTAGATTATTGGATATAGAAGTTTAAGTACAAGCTGCGCTTATATTATCTTAAAATAATTTAGATCTTATAAGTACAGGTGTCCACTTTATGTTATAACAACAACTTTGTATAGTAGTGTGACTGTCAATATAAGTCAGTGTCTGTTTCACAATGTACAAGTAAAGTTACAAATAGGCTATTTGCTGCTTATCTATCGAATAAAGACATCATTTGCGTTTCACAATTGAATAAATTATATGATGGAACTAATACAAAATATCTCAGTGATCTGGGTGCCACAGAGTGACGAGCATTTGACAAAATAATGTCAATTTATAAAATCGCTCCCCCACCCAAGAGACTAATTAATAGGGATTTACTCGATCGTCGTGGACACCTTGGATTGTGAACGTTAGATGATAAAAAGCAAAGCTTATATTATGTGTACCCTGCCGCTGGTGGAGGGAGCGTGTACAACTATTAGTTATTATAACAGTAGAAACACTAGAAATAAGGGATTGCTGGTAACTAATTCTAGTAGGCTTCATAACATACATAATAGCTTTAAGGGTAAAAGCATACACTTTTATAATAAAGTCACAGTCACTGTTCAGGCATTATCTATAAATAAATTTAAATGTTTAATTAAAAAATGGCTCTGTCATTAATCCTACTACTCCACAGCTGAATATCTAAGTCAGCCTGGGACTAGATTATGATTATTTTATAGCAATAGCAATGACAGTACAATATTGTATATTTCATTAAAATGAGCGCAAAAAAGAATAGTTCCTTGTTTGTCATTTGTTTCCGGTACTAGTGTTTAGTATATTAGAAATGACATCAAAATGAATTCTAAAGGAATAATCAGACAATCTTCTATAGGAAGAATCATTATCAGACAGAAAGGCCTGCGATTTAGGCAAAGGATGTCATTTGAAAAACAAAATTCTTTTAATTTTAAAAATTATACTGGTGTTGCAAGAGATTGTAGGCGGCGGTGATCACTTAACAACAGGTACGCTCGATTATCCTCCATTCTATAAAAAAAAATATATATTTTTACTAGCTGACCCAGCAAACGTTGTATTGCCGATATTAAAATAGCGATACAAAAGTAACTGTTGATCATAAATGGGTGAAAATTTGAAGTTGTCTGTATTTTTGAATGCTGACTCATAATCAAACAAATTAAAAAAAAAATCAAAAATTTAAGAAATAAATTTGGCGTGGACCACCGTTAACATCTAGGGGGATGAAAAATAGATGTTGTCCGATTCTCAGACCTACCCCATATGCACTCAAAATTTCATGAGAATCGGTCAAGCCGTTTCGAAGGAGTTTAACTACAAACACCGCGACATGAGAATTTTATATATTAGATTAAGATTACACGGTGTCATAAAAAATAAAAGTTATTTCTATTTGTAACATTACTTATGGCCAAGCTAATTGATAATTTCAAATTGGGGTGAACTAGATTCAGTAAAATTGTAAGACATTTTTAATCAACACAAGTATTTGGATGTTTATTTTATGAAAATAAGGGATGAGGCGAACAGGACGTTCAGCTGATGGTAATTGATACGCCCTGCCCATTACAATGCAGTGCCGCTCTGGATTATTGAAAAACACATACAGTCTAAGCGGCACTACAACTGCGCTCGTCACTTGAAGACATAAGATAGTTTAGGGAGAGTTTGTTTGGTTCATGACAAAGTAACGGAACTCTTTAATTCTTAGGAACAAATTAACGATATCGAATCTGGCCGAATATTTTTCATGCTATCTGGATATTTAAGTCATCTACCATAACATAGTTATGGTCAAGTAATTGTCGTAGCAGAATATGATGATCAATGGGACTCCTTAAGGACTTACAGTAACGGTGCGATCTGTGGCAAAATTTCTGTCTGTAATCAAATTGCAAAGCGCTTACGATCATTGCTGCATTGAAAAATTTAGTATATCTACACATATTTAGACAAATTGTTACTTAGTGTACTTCAAATTCAATAAAAATCAAAAAAATATTAACAAAAAACAACCGACTTCAAAAACACTATTCCAAAACAATAAATATAATATGCAGTAAAAAGTATAAAAATGAATAAAGTTAATAAGTAAGAGTATATAAAAACTTATAAAACTACAGCAAACTCATACAAGTACAAATATATCAAAGTGTGATTGACATGAATGATAACTTAAGCAAATATTTGAGGCCCGCTTAAAACGAATAGCAGCTTTCGAATTTAGAGACGGTACGTTGTCATGATAAATAAATATGATTTGGTCAGAGAGTGCATCGAAAATATATTTATCAACAGTTAATAAACGGGACGAGTGACTTGTGCTCTGAATAAAAATTGGGGTGAAAATAAACTTTATTTCTTAAACATTGCAACTTTATGTGACTGAGTGCACTTTAAGTTGGTGCAATATAACATTTTAAAGTTATTGCATTTAAGCGGATATCCTTTTTATGGCGATATACGTGTTTGTGCTACGAATTTATATTTTAATAAAAAAATTTAGACTCGGCCCGCTAGCGCTCGGCTTAAATGAGACTTGACTTAATATAATTGATATTTTTTGTGTTTTTTACCAAAACAGTAACCTACTGGAATAATATTCCGCTGTCTGTCCGTCAATCACAAAAATAAATATAAATCTGTATCTGTATCTTGTACAATTGGGTTTTTGAAAAAAATTTTTTTTTGTGATAAATGGAAAGATTATATATTAGTTTTATAACAAAACTATTTTTTTTTTTCGCAATAATTCAAAAGTTATTTCAAAATAAAAAAAAAATTTTGAATCCAGTACCGAAGACACGCCGACAACTCCCGAACAAACCCGAGCGCGTGTGACGTCATAATGTTAGTTTTCACTCATTGCAGTTGATAGAAAAATAATAAATACAGTGTTTTGATCTATTTAATTTTGTTGTCATTATTAAATATTTAAATTTATATTAAAAATGTCGAACCTCAAAAGTTATCGTTCTTGTTTTGTACCATTATGTAAGAATACTACAAAGGCAACTCCTGATAAAATGTTTTTAAATGTTCCCCAAGATGACAAACGTCGAAATAAATGGTTTCAAGCAGTGCACCGTGATAATCCCCAAACAAAATCGAATTTTTAATAGTTAAAGTAACTGAATAAGCTTTACTCCGAACTCGGTGTTCTGGACATACCCGTCCTTTCACAATACAAATATTATTTTTACGACTTAGTTGAACATAACCTATAGCTTTGTCGCCGTAACTCTCACGCGATGCTCTGCAATTTATGAAATAAATAATTATATTTAATGTAATGGAGAATAAATAATTAAATATTTTCATTTATTATATTATTTTTTAACAAACTTACCTTGATGCCTTGGCACCTCGAACTTCAGCAGAATTAAACCGAACGTCATTTTTTAAAAAATCGGTGATCATAAATATATCAACATCAGGAATATTATCAGACTTTGCCTTAATAAATCCTTTATCACACATAGCTAATCAAAACCAACTAACAACTCGTATTTTAGCAATAAATTTTTAATATTATTGTCTAGACACGTGTAATAGCCGTAAACGCTGTACTGTTATTAAATAACTATAACTTTAACAGCCGACCGTTATAAAGGCGGCTTTCCCTGGTACGCCGGCGTTTTTTGCCGATATTCTATGACTCATAAAATAAAAACTATCTGTGATATGTCTATTATTCTTTTTTTATATGTACTATTGTTCTTTATATTTTTAGGGATGAAATAAAAAACATTTGTAATAAAAAATAATATTTATGAAAAAAAATTAAGAAAAGAGGTCTAAAATCGAAAAAAAAAAAACTCCAACATAAACAATCTTACATACTTGAGCTAATTATGTAACGTAATTTTTTTTTGTGTGGAATATTTTGAAGCAGGGATAGTAGCACAGGGGAACATTGCAGTCTGGGCAGTAATAAATGGTCTCTTTGCGCCCCCTTTTTCCGGTTTCTTTTTTTAAAATGTCGGCACACACTTTGCAAACTCGTGCGACTTTATCTTTCTTTTCCGAGCTTGGAATCCTCTCCATGAAGTGCCTGCCGACGAGCCTCGTGCTAGTCCCGACAGCATGTGGACCACGGGAGGGTCCTGCTTCAGCATCTGATGCAGTTTCCACCAGCTGTTCACCACAGTCCATCAGAAACTGCGAGAATCGCAGGCGGCGTCGTTGTTCTCTGGATTTATTGTATAAAATGTAAGCGTTTACCAGAGAACGCGCTACTAAATTGAAAAACATTTTTTTCCACCATTTCATACTTTTTCTATTTAACGAATAATAGGACACATATTGGTCATTGAGATCTACGCCAATTTTATAATGGTTATAGTCGAGGATGCAGTCTGGTTTCACCTTTTTGGTTACGCCCACACCTTTGACTTTTGCATCCACCTCTGTCCAGCTAGCTCCATGTTTCGTCGTGAGTATAAGTACATCACGCTTATCTCTCCATTTACAGGCAGTTAGATTTCCGCGGTGACAAAAAGCCATTTCATCTTTTTCCAAAGATTGTTGTCGCCAATCCTGTGGCAGACCACGACGATTTGCCATCACTGTGCCGACAGTGCGAGTTTTCTTCAGCCAAAGTAAGTCTGCAATTGTCGGACTCGTAAAAAAACGATCCATATAAATGGTGTGCCATTTACCAAAATATGGTTCACTCAATTCCGTGATAATAGTCTCGACAGATTTCGAGTCGCCGACATAGGGAACCATGCGTAGTATGTAGCCCGTTTCCGCGTCACAAAGCATGTACACTTTCATACCGTATTTATCGGGCTTATCTTTATTGTAAACTCTGAAGTGCACTCGACCCCTAAATCCACAAGTGCCCTCATCGATCGTCAAGTTTTCGTTGGGATAAAAACTGTTCTCACACAGAAAACACAGTTCATTGAAATACGGTCGGAGTTTGAAAAAAGCATCGTATTCGGGATCATTACGTGGTTTATAATTTGAGTTGTCGTTCAAATGAAGACAGCTGTAAATAGCTCTGAATCGGTTCCTATTCCTGTGCTTTCTGGCAAATGAAGTTTCTATTATTTCACGAGTTGACCAGTAAGAATCGAAACTTTCTTTTTGAACGAGTGTCATATGAATCACTATGGAAAAAAAAGTTTTTAGTTCCTGTTTCGTGACAGGTTTCCATATATAAAGCATAGTGCCAGGTTTCAGGATACCTTGTCGCGTTTGTTTAGCCTTCATTTGAGCTGCATAACGATTTGTTTCAGTCTTGAGCAAGTTCCAAAAAGAATCAGGAAAAAAAATTGAGAAACAATCGAACAGTGACAAATTTTCATCAATCGGAGCTAATACGCGAGATATTTCTTGAAATACTGGATTTTCTGGCGGCTGCTCCGCTGCTTGGTATGACCATCCATTACCTTCATCCATTTCCCTGATAGAAGTTGTTGCATGTCTGCCGCCGCGACAGCGGGTGGTCGAGCGCGCTCCTGACCGAACGCGTCCGCCGCGCGATCTCGTTCTGCCACGAAGTGTAGGTCTCGAGCGACCCCGGCTCCGTCCCTGGTCTGGTTCAGATACGTTTTCTGACATGTCAGCATCATCATTTACTTCATCTTGGACCGATACCACCTCTTGTAAGTCTTGAATTACCTCTGGAGAGAGAAAACACTAATAAAAATCTATACGTCGCAAAAAGGGTATATTTGAATAAAAATACAATAATAAAATACAATAATTTACCTTCAATTTGAATTTCCGGGTCTTCCTCAATGTCTGAGTCAACATCATTTACCAAAGCATCAAGAATTTCTTTAGAATCGAGCCGGTAACTGCGCCGAGCGGAAGCCATTTCGCGCCAAAATGCAAGGACGTACTCTCACGTTAGTGGCGTGGGCGCACTGGCGACGCGCCGTGAAAGATCGCTTGTCCTGTCTCCACCCCGCACCTCCCGTCGGTGAATCATACATGTGTGCGTAGATAAAGAGTCATTCTACACCGGGGTTACACGCCATTCACGCACCGGGCACGTGGTATTTAAACAGACGATAGGAAAGTCAAAGCCGTACGGAGTACGTGATCGGCGTACCGAGTTGATCGACACTGCCCGTACACAGTACGTGATCGGCTGTTAAAGTGTTATGACGTCACAACTATGGTGACCAATCATGGCGCGTTTATAGTCACGTGATTTTTATTTAAATTTCATCAATTTTTAATTGTTTATAATTAATTGAAAAAATTTTTTTTGAAGTTTTTTGCATTAAATATCAATATTATTATTAATAATAAAGTTTTAAAATACATAAAAAAAAATTTTTTTTTTTCAAAAACCCAATTCAACGAAACGAAAAGTTGCATATATTTTTTTTTAAATAACTATAAAGAAAATATTGAAATTTGATTATAATATTGACATTTTTACCAAGTTTAAATTTTGTGGAAAACAGCTTTCTTTATTATTAACAATAATAAATAAATTCCATGCGGTGAAGCTAAAAATGTTGGGGTTCAATCACGGACTAGTAAAAAAAGAAGGACTCCGCGCCGTGATATTAGCAAGTGAAGCACCTTTATGCTAGTGTGTGTGCGGTTACGGGGTATACCAGTTACACAATTTTTTCTCCCTTAGATAATCATATATCAACAAATACTTTTATGTTATTGTTTTTACACGTTTTCACAACGCACGACGGCATTTTTAAAATATTTTATTGAGACGCAAACTGTTCTGTCACAAGTTCAATTCTCATAATGGCCGCCTATCGCCCTGTAGTGTGTGTGCGTGGGGCTATGTATTTACACGTTAATCGGCTTGTTTTGGTGCGACACTGTTATGTAAGGTGACACGGAGTCCTTATTGTTTTACTAGTCCTTGGGTTCAATCTAGAATTCCGAGCGGCGCTGCATAGTGCACGTCTGGTCACTTTTTCTGTTATAAACACATTAAAGTGTCTCCACGTAACTTTTAGCCACAAAAAAAGGTTTAATAGATTATATGTATTGACTCATCATGATATCTCTGGAACCATAAGGCGTAGATACTTTAAATTTGGTAGGGAGTTTATGGAAATCCACCTAAGCTCCTGCTAAGTAATAGTTCTCATGACGAAACAACGTCTCGTCGAAACGTCAAAACTCGTCAGAACAAAATAGGGCCCTTGTCTTTAGGCTGTCAGTAAAAATGATTATCTGTTTTTATTCTGTCTGTTTTGGTAACAAAAAAAAAACAATAACGCATTTTCATAAAATTTACAGGAAAATTACTAATGCAAAAAATTAAACCTAACAATATTTATCCATTGCTGTTGCTAAATCAATGCGGTAGTTAGTAGCGAGTAGGGCCTTCTCTACTCCGTATCCGTTTACACTCCACGAGCCGATCTGGCACGCTTTCGATTAGCTGTGTCACTTTTTGTGTTGGTATGCGTTCCCAACACATTTTGAGAGCATTTACTAGTATGAGCTCTTGTCGACTATTCAAATGACTATGGTTTTCTATCAGGCTTCTTTCTTCTATTTCAACTCGGTAGTTGACTTACGTGTTGACTAGACTCCAAAAACAATATCACCGAACATGTAGGCGCTATTATGGATAGTGCAAATAAGAATTGGTATAATTTTTAAACAGATTTGTGGTCCATTTGACGATGCTGGCTTCTTATAGATAAGTGACTAGTTTGACCTTCCAGTGTATTTCTAATTTTTTTTATAAATAAGGGATGAGACGAGCAGGACATTCAACCGATGGTTGATACGCCCTGCCCACTACAATCAAGTGCTGCTCAGGATGATTGAAAAACCCAAAATTTCTTTTCTTTTATCCTTGAGACATAAGATGTTAAGTCTCATTTGCCCAGTAATTTCACTAGCTACGGCGCCCTCAGACCGAAACACAAAGCACAATAATGCTTACACATTACTGCTTCACGGTAGAAATAGGCGCCGTTGTGGTACCCATAATCTAGCCGGCATCCGGTGCAAAATAGCCTCCCACTGGTAAATGTGTAATTTTTCTTGTGGTAACTTAACTATGTTTTGTATCGTTATTTATAAGCCGAGCCGGACGGGTGAGTCTCATTAAATACTCACATAATATTCATGTAGAAGTATTTAAAATAACACGAGTATAAAAGAGAGTCCCAACTGCTATTATATATATATACCTATGTATTACCTTGTATGTAGAGAGGTTATGCACGGAGCAAGCTAAGATAGCTTCCCGACCCAGTGGAGTTGTCACGTTCTCTATTGGACCGCTGAATCCGGGCTCATCTGTAACAAACATTGTGTGAAATGATATTTTTCAAAGATTTTACAGTTGATTATTTTATATTTAATAATACTACTCCTCCAAAACGTATTTACTGAAATGAATTAATCATATGTTTAAATTAATTTTATTTGTTGATAACGTCATATTTTATCATACTATATGACTATTGATTTTGAGTTGATAGTTTACAACACATTTTTGATCTGTAGATTTTTCAGTTTGTGAAAATTACAACGTACAGGATGGATGCAATTACCAATTAGTTCAAGTACGACAACTTCATGACAAAATTGTTTATATACGTATTTGTAAATGTCCAAAAGTTTGAGAGCAGTGGTTGCAGTTTGCACGCCGAGACACATGTATCACATAATATCATGGCAAATCCACTATTTTCTTTTGTATAGACCATTTTGATGCAAGTATCCACTTAGACTAACAACCATTTAGATTACTTTTCACACTGAATAACAAAGTAAAATGTGACGTCACGAATAACACACAATATGGCCGACTGTATATTAGACGTTCATTTGAAGAGGGAAATTGAAGAAAGTTTGGAACTTCCTTTGAGTCGTCTTTTACATGACTATATGTATATATTTATGTTCAGCTAATCCTGGTGGTCACTCTTATCGGTAATGCTTATCATATAATTGTATTATCATCCGATTCAAACATGCATATTAAATAACAATAATTGAATCAATTTTGGATAACAGATCCAAAATTCAGTTATAAGATTTGGTCAAGACATACCTAGACAATAACACGGCAAGTTAAAAAAGCCATAAAAACAATCCCAATCTATCTATATATATAAAAATGAATTGCAGTTCGTTAGTCTCGCTAAAAATCGAGAACGCCTGGACCGATTTGGCAAATGTAGGTCTTGAATTATTTGTGGAAGTCCAGAGAAGGTTTAAAAGGTGAATAAATAGGAAAATGCTGCTAAATTAAATAAAAACAACAAATTTGTTTTTCCTTTGATGTGTCCATACATAATTTCTATGAGAGAATTTATTGACGCACGATTTGACAGTTCTTCTGTGAAACAATTTCATTACGACAGCAAGGGGCATATTTTACGAAGTAATTTTTGATTTTATGATATATTATTGACACATTCATATAAAAACATTATTTTATTTATTATATACAGAACAACGTCTGTCGCGTCAGCTAGTTTAAAAATAAAATTCTTGATAGACTTCCTTTTAGTGATACTTTTTATTTACATTGCATTGTTGTTGTTTGATTGGGCAAATTAATTAATAATAGTGTAAGAAAGGAACGCCGGTAAAATTTGCCAAGAGTTAAATGTAGCTAGTGACATTACTGGGCAAATGAGACATCAAATCTTATGTCTCAAGGTGACGAGCGCAATTGTAGTGCGGCTTAAAATTTTTGTGTTTTTCAAGAATACTGAGCAGCACTGCATTATAATGGGCAGGATGAATAACCATCAGCTTACTATCCTGCTCGTCTCGCCCCTTATTATTCTTAACAAAATATGATATATTTTTTGATCAAAAGAACTACACAAGTGAAACTTTAGAGGCTTATGAATAATTTTATGTTTAATTAATTCATGTTTAGATATGCTCATATTGAAAATTAACAACAACATTTGTTATGTTCACAGTTATCAAAAATAAACACCTGAACAAAACAATAACATAACAGCTATAGAGTCCTAAATAAACCATTGTCTATGTTGTTATATGAGAACTCAGCTTCGAGGCAATCAAAATAGACACGGCATCCCAAAGGTAAGTTCAACAACAAGGTTTTTCAACTCTCATCGTTAATTAGCACAAAAATGTCATAATTTCTCTCATTAAGCCTGGCTCAATGATAAACTGTTCGAAATTTTATGTACAAAAGTTAAATTAAAAATAATCTATACTAATATTATAAAGCTGCAGTGTTTATTTGTTTGTTTGAACGTGCTAATCTCTGGTACTACTGGTCCGATTTGAATGATGCTTTCAGTGTTGGGTAGTCCATTTATCGAGGAAGGCTATAGGCTATGTTTTTTTTTTCAAAATTAGGGATCCGTAATAAAATTGCTATTTTGTAACACAAGGTGTAAAATCGAAAACCTATTTTTGCGTGCGCTGCAAAAACTATTGACAATAGAACAAAATGATGTACAGGCTATAATATAGGCAATATTTTATTACTTATAAAACTATCGCGTGAATTATACTTTATATGGCAAAACAACGTTTGCCGGGTCAGCTAGTTATTATATATATTGAATTGAAAGAAGAGCGTAAAAGAATATGAAAGTCCTACTTACGTGTTAGAAAAGAGAGAGTCATTCTGCCGTCGTACGATGACAGCATAATCGAGCCAAACTAGACCGCTTAGATTAATTTAATCCTTAAGGATTGGTCTCCGCTGTGCTACAACTAGATACTGGAGTCGTAGTCGCAAAATGCGGCAACTTATAAATACTACGCCCAAGTACTCGAGCCAGTCTCGAACAATGTGTTACGTTGACTTGCCACATGTTCTGTTAAACTTTCCTAATAATTGAAACTAAAATGTCGGGCTGTGTAGTAAAATTTTGTAAAAATAATATTACAAGAAATAAGAAAGGCACTGGGATCACACACCATCAGTAAATATTTTGTATTTTTTAATTTCAATGTTACACCAAGCGTAGACCTATGACATATGCCATTGAGTGTCAAGATGCCACGCCACGCACACAAGCATCTAATAGTTGCCGTAATAAAAAGGTATTGTTCTTAGGTAGTCCAGTATCTGGTTGGAGCACAGCAGAGAGCAATCCTTAATATAAGCTAGAATATTACCACACTCGTATGAAAAACTCGTGTGAAAAAGCCTTGTGCCACAATTTTTATGCATAAAGCCCAATAACTTGGGGCGTGCACCAGAGAATACGCAGGGCATTCTGTGCATAGTTTTGAATTGGAGTATAGTCTGTGCTCCTTTTTTATTTGAGCCAGTCACGCAGTTTGCGTAGATTATATGCTCGCTGTTGTTACAATTTTTTCACAGCAGAACTGTCAAACCTTGCGTCAATAAATTCTCTTATAGGAAATATGTCCATACAAAACAAATATCTATCTATATAGGTATATAAAAATGAATTGCTGTTCGTTAGTCTCGCTAAAACTCGAGAACGACTGGACCGATTTGGCTAATTTTGGTCTTGAATTATTTGTGGAAGCCCCGAGAAGGTTTAAAAGTTGAATAAATTTAAAAAAAATAAAAAAAAAACAACAATTTTTTTTTTAATTTAATGTATCCCGCGTCGTTCAGATATCAAATCGAAAGAATAGTTTAAAATGAATAACATTTAGAATCGTTATATCTGTCTAACTTTCTCAGGAGGTAAAAAAAACTTAATTTTAGCTACCTATAGTTGGTAGATTTTATGTACAATTTAATATTTGGTAGGTCTGAGAATCTGTCGCAATCTATTTTTTATACCCCAAAATAATTAATTCTTGATTTTTTCTTATTACTTTATATGGCAATACAACGTTTGCTGAGCCAGCTAGTTTGAAATAAAAAAATATTATGAGTCCCAAATCGAATTAAAAACTATACTATGTCTCAAGTTGGACTAAACTGCATTCAATGAATTAGTCCACATTAAAATCCGTTTTTAGTTTAGGAGAATACTGGAAACAAACATCAGTACACTAGATTTTTATATATAAAAATACAACTACTTTATTCAACCCTTTTTACTATAATGATATAAAAATAACAATTAAAATTATTATTAATGTTTAATAATATATAGAATTACAAGATCCTACCAGTACAATGAAAATTGCAGTTAGATGCAGCTAGGAATTGTGTAGGAAACGCATGTATAAAAAATATGAAGTAGCCTTTAAATCTTGTATTTGTGGAGGGAAAATGCATTACTAATATTGTGCACTCACTCGTAATATTGGGTTATCTATTTTAAACTTGTAATAATAAAATATATAATAATAATTTGAGAAAATTGATTTAAGTAGGCGTTACTTTGCGGTAATCCATAATTATCCAAATTTCTTAAAATTCAAAAGATTTCTCGTGCCAGATTTTGGCGAGTCACCATGTCCTGAGGATGCCTCAGGAGGTGTACAGGCGAAACACTTTTCGAATTGTGTAAAGACAAATATTGGCGGAATTAACACTAAATAAAACTCAAAACATTTGGATAATAATTTGACTTTTAAATAGACACCATTTTCTAAAGCATATAATTCTAATCTGATCCATACAAATTTAACAAATAAAACACACATGAATCAAAAATAATAAGTGATGCTTGATCCAATAACTAGATACAAAACGTAATTCGATGTAGGCTATCATCTGTTTACAGCCGATGGTTACCAATAACGAGAGCTTGTAATTAATCTCAATACAATAGAACCGATTTCACAGCCACAGACATAATCTGCTTTGAAACTTGGTACAATGAGCGTCAATAAACACAACTAATAGATATTAGTCAAAACAATATAATGTTTCGTTTTAGGTTGAGTACTGAATGTGATTGAAAGTTATCTATCATTCTAAAGAATGATCAAATTATCTTGTTTATATTTGATATAATATATTCAATATAAATTATAATGAATAATATTAAATATCATTAAAATTATTAGTAGACAAGGGCTGTAAGGCATCAATTGCAGCCGGAGATATTTAGCAGCCGCCTATAGTTCGAGGGTGCGATTGATGCCTACAGTCTTAGTCTATGCTTACAGAGCTAACTACTGTGCTTTACATCCCGATTGTGAGTTAAGTAGAAAAAATACAAACAAGTTATTGGAATAAATACCATCAGAATTATGCCGAAGCAAATCGTAAGTTATTTAAAGTTAGCAAACCCGGAATTGTACACAGATCATTGCTTCCGGAGAACATCGGCTACTCTTTTAGCCGATGCTGGGGCTAACTTAACCACTATAAATAGGCACGATGGGTGGAAATCCAGCATGGTGGCTTAAGGTTACATTGAAGATTCCATACAAAATAAAAGTAAAATTACCAAAAAACACCTGTCCCTAAAATTTTTAAATTGTTCTCATTTCACTATAAATTTTATCTAATAAACTGTTTTATTATTGTAATGCCGGTTTTTTTCTGCTTGCCTCCCAATCGAGATGAAATAAAGCAAAGTAGTTAGCTCGGGTGTAAGCATCAATTGTACCCTCGAACTATAGACGCCCTCGTGTGCCTAAATATCTCGGGCTGCTATTGATGCCTTACAGCCCTTGGCTACTAATCTACTATTATATAATTCCATTAAGTAACGATAAAATTTGTATTCAATATTCATATCTAAACATCTTCGATTTCATAGATGCAAAAATTATTGTTTAATAGTTTTGTATATTTATTAAAACACAAATGTTCCTAAAGAAAAGCGATTTTATGAAATCTCTTAACTGTATTAGTGAGAAATATATCAGTTGCTTTAACTCTAAGTTTTTATGAGCTGACAGTGATGGAATTAATAGATCAATTAGATCTATCATATCAAACCCACAGGGATCAATTTTAGGTCCTTTTTTATACCTAGCTAACGTAAATGGTATGCCATTTCTAGTTCAAGACAAACATGATTATTATGCTGACAGTTATTATATTTCTGTCTGATGACGACACAACGTTTTATATTTTAAGCAAAGCGCAAGCAACCTTGTTTTGGTCAGGTCTATAAGGACGGATTACTAAAAATAATAATAATAAAGCCGTATATGTACAATTCAGATGTTGTTATAAATAACAAGTCAAACTTAGTAATAACACTAAAGTGTTAGTTTATATTTTTCTTTATATCTATATAGTACGTGTTACTTATTTGTATGGGTTATTTATTTATTTGGATATGAACCCCTCCTCGCGTGAAGGCATCCTCCAACTTTTTCCACGCGTCTCTGTCTTTACCCATTATTTGCCAGTCGTTCCCGGCTATTTCCATTACTTCATCAGCCCACCTTCTTTTCGGTCTGCCTACTCGTCGTTTTCCTTTAGGTCCCTTCCACTGCGTGATTCTGAGTGTCCACCTGCTGTCTTTATAGCGAGTTACGTGACCAGCCCATTGCCATTTCAATTTAAGGGCTTGCATGAGGGCATCACTTACCTTAGTTTTTTGTCTAATTTCTTCACTTCTGACTTTGTGCATTTTTGTTATTTTTAATATGCTTCGCTCCATGGCTCTTTGTGTTGTCCTGATCTTCTGTTTAGCTCTTGTCGTGAATACCCATGTTTGACAGCCATATTACAAACAGGGTATTATGCAGGTATCAAATACTGTTTTTTTCAAATTCATCGAGTAGTCTCCTTTTAAGATTTCTTTGAGCGACCAGAATTTTTTCCAGGTTATTTTTGTTCTCCGTTCGTCTTCGTCTTCGTTATTTGTTTTATTAAATGATACCTGCTTACCCAGGTTGATGTAGCTGTTAACATATTCTATACTGTTTTCTTTGACTCTGATGGGTAATTTTATGCTGTTTGTCATTATTTTGGTTTTGGTAGCATTCATTTGTAATCCAACTTTTGAGCTTTCTTGATCAAGTGTGCATAGCTTTTCGCATAGATCTTTGGATTTCAGACCGGATAACTATATCATCAGCAAACCTGAGATGATTTAAATAGCTGTTGTTTTAGTCCTTTGGGTTTCCAGTCTATGTTTTGGAACATGTTTTCAAACACAGCAATGAATAGCTAAGGTGACAGGGGGTCACCCTGTCTCACTCCTATTTCAATGCATATTGCTTCACTTCTCGATTCTAGTCGAACATTACTTATACAGTTACTGTAAATATGTTTTATTTTATTTATATACTTTTCGTTGATGTTCAATCTGCTTAGTGACTTCCACATAGAGCTGTGACTTATGCTATCGAATGCTTTGGTATAGTCGATAAAGCCTAAGTACAAAGGTTTTTAAATTCTTGGTACTTTTTGATTATTTGTTCCAACGCATGTATATGGTCAATCGTACTAAATCCAGAACGGAAGCCTGCTTGTTCCCTTGGTTGTGCAATGTCAATTTCCTATGCTATGCGTTTGAGAATGACAGATGCAAAAAGCTTATATAAACTTGCCAGTAAAGAAACTAACAAAGCAATTAAAAAAGATTATAGCAAACATAGGCAAGATAGTAACAAAAAACATGAACAAATTTAGAAGCACGAAAAGAGTATTTAAAGAACTTAGTAATAAGAAAATATGGATACAAAAACTAGAAAGCCCATCTAAAGAAACCAAAACAAGACAAGATTTTATGTATCAGGCTAGTATTTATGACCGAGAACTCTATATCTGATTGGTCTGTAATTGGTGATAATATGGGTTTCCTTTTTTGTATAGCAGTAAAATATCTGATTAACACCATTGATTGGGGACAGATTCAGCTTCAAGAATCATTTTAAACAATTTTATGAGGTGTTTAAGTAATACTGGTGCACCTAATTTAATGATTTCATTGCTTATCCCATCTGGAACTGGGCTTTTAACTGGTTTTAGTTGTTTTAGCTGTGCATAAATTTCTTTTTCATCTATAGTTCTAATTAATTTTATGCTTTTAGCTAGGTATCTTTCATTGAATTACAAAATTTCGTTGTCTTTTTTTTATAGAGTTCTCGGTCATAAGTACTAGCCTGATACATAAAATCTTGTCTTGTTTTGGTTTCTTTAGATGGGCTTTCTAGTTTTTGTATCCATATTTTCTTATTACTAAGTTCTCTAAATACTCTTTTCGTGCTTCTAAATTTGTTCATGTTTTTTGTTACTATCTTGCCTATGTTTGCTATAATCTTTTTTAATTGCTTTGTTAGTTTCTTTATATAATCTGCATAGATCCTTCTTTGTATTTATGTCCTTATTTTTTTTCATTTGTAGTTCAGTTCTTCTTTTTACTAGTTCTATTGTGTTTTCTAGAATCTAGAAAAGGCCTATGATAGAGTGGTGAGGAATGAATTGTGGTCAGCATTGTCCGCGAGCGGTGTGAGCAGTGTCCTCATACGAGCATTGCAATCTCTTTATAGAGATTCTAGTGCTTGTGTAAGGATAAACGGGGCATACACTGAATGGTTTAATATCTAAAAAGTTATTAGACAGGGATGTGTAGCGTCACCGTGGCACCGTGTAATCTATTCATGAACAATTGCTTGACAGGTTTAAAAGAGAATGACAGTGGGTTGAGAATGAATGAGTTACTCGTCAAATGTTTTCTCTATGCTGATGACCAAGTATTACTTGCATCTTCAGCCGAGGAGTTGCAAGAGATGGTAACTACTATAAATGGAGCTTTTGGTAGAAAGGGAATGAAGATGAATGTAAAGAAGACGAAAGTGATGGTGCTTGAAAGAGATGAGGTAGTGACAGACTGCAATATCGTGATTGGAGATGAAAAAATTGAACAGGTGAATGATTTTGTGTATCTGGGTTCTAAATTTACAAGAGATGGAAAGTATGAGAGTGATATTTAAAGAAGAGTGAATGCAGGAAACATGATGAATGGAGCTTTGCACTCCTTTATGAACAGTCTTAGGTGAGGTGTCTTATAAGGCTCGCTTGGCTGTGCATGAGGGGGTGTTGGTTCCAACACTCATGTACGGAAGTGAAAGTTGGGTATGGCAGAAGAAACATGAAAGCAGAATAAATGCAGTTGAGATGAGAGCGTTGACAAGTATGATAGGAGTTTAACTGAGTGACAGGATAAGAAATTGTGAGATAAGGAAACGTTGTGGTCTGAAAGAAGATGTTGTGACAAAAATTGAGAAAGGTATGCTGAGATGGTTTGGACATGTCGAGAGAATGAATGAAGAACGATTGACGAAGAAAGTGTATAAGGCCAGTGTGAATGAAAGTGTTGGAAGGGGTAGACCTAGGCTGACGTTTCGAGATCAAATCAGGGACGTCTTGAAAAAAGGCCAGGTCAAGAGTACCCTAAACCGGAGAGCATGTATGAAAGGATTAATGAAAGTGGACGAAGCGAAAGAAGTATGTAAGGATCGTAGCAAGTGGAAAGAAGTGGTCTCTGCCTACCCCTACGGGAAAGAGGCGTGATTTTATGTATGTATGTATGTATTGTATTTTCACTTAATATTTTGCTTCTTTTTATGATTTCAAAGTTGTTTTTGTTAGTTAAGCTGTAAATTATGGCTTCTTCAAGCATATTGTAATAGAATTGTTAAATCTTTTTGTTTGTCTTCGATAATCTGCTTTAGCATATCTACGTAGTATTTAATTTCATGGTCTGTCTTGGAAATACTTGGTAGTTTTTTGTAGTATATTCTACATTTTTTTTGTTTGGTTTAAAGGAGTGTTGCTCTCAGCAGTATGATCTGTTAGGAATTTTACATTATTAAGGACTTCATAGTTTTTGATTATTTTTGGAACATTTGTCATAATGTAATCAATTTCATGTTTTACAGTTTGGACTGGTGATTCCAAGTCAATTTTCTATTAGGTCTTTTTCTAAAATAGGTATTGATTATTGCTATATTTAAATGTCTATTCAATCTGTATTCAAATCTGTATTCAAATGCATAATCTATTAATCGTTCTCGTCTTTGATTCCTTTGACCTACGCCGTCATTTCCCATATTTTCGCCTTATTTTCTTGCCTCCTATTTTTGCATTAAAATCTCCTAAGACTAGAACATTCTCATCTGCCATCGTATGTGCTTTTTTAAAATCGGCGTAGAAGTTTTAGATTTCGGCTTCACTGGATCTTTCTGTAGGTGCATATGCCTGAATTACAGAAATGTTTAATTTTAAAATGTTAATTGTAATAATGCTACTCTTTCTGAAATACCAGTGAAATTTGTAATATTACTTTTCCAAGCATTCTTTTTTTGGAATCCTAATCAAAGGAAGTAGCAAACTGGTATGTAAAAACGGAAATAACTTACTAATAATAGAAAAAACATTATGTACTGTTAACCCAACAACACAAATATAAAGAAACAACCAACACCTATCATATTTATATATATATAAAATTGATGTTGTAAAAACAACAACATATCAGGCATCACATAAGACTTAAAATCATTTTTTTTATGGAAAAAGGAGGACAGACGAGTGTACGGGTCACCTGCTGTTAAGTGATCTCCGCCGCCCACATTCTCATAATATTTAAACACATATAATTCCCACCAGAGGAATCACAGGAGCGTTGCCGGCCTTTAAGGAAGGTGTACGCGCTTTTTTTTTAAGGTATCCATGTCTTACCTTGTGGCGTGTCGTGCGGAGGTGGAATTCGGCGGCAGGAATCAGGTAGCAGGAATACAGCTCTTCGGAACTCTCCCCGTGATAGATGCGGTAGAAGACACACAATGAACCGACGGTTCTACGTAACACTAAGTGGTCCAACCATTCACAGAGCACTAGGTCCTCGACAATTTGAGCTGCTCTGCGTTGTATTTGTCATGCTCTATATATGACGCCCAGCTTCTTCGAAGCCAATTTGGTTTTAACCTCCAGATGGCAACGTAATTGGTATTCGCTTAAGATTTCGAGAGCCAGTATTCCGATACTAGGAGAGGCTTTAAGGGAAGTGTTGTCGAAGAGCATAGATACGACAAATGGGGTTATTTTACCGATCCTCAAAATCAAGGTGGTGGTGGATGGCGTTTAAATTGGAGTGGATTCCCTTGATGTTGCAAAAGTCCACATTAAGCGTGGAGCGGGGTGCCGTGGTGTTACTGCCTCGCTGTCCTAGGACATGCGTGGTTCTGTGCTCTCCCCAGGATACAACGGGCAGCCCGAGCGAGAATATCCCGGGGAAGCACAGGGTAATTTATTAGAATAAAGCTATGCAGTGTTTCCTATTTAAAAATATTAAGGGTTAACAGATATTGAAACAGCCATACCTAATTTAAAGTTACATTCTTTAAAGTCTTAGAGATAATTAAATGTGTAACGGAATAAGAATGTTTTGGGGCAGGGCCGCATATAAACAAAATATTTGTGCTGCAGAAGAGGGTAATTCTACTAGTTTGTGAAATGCATTCAATATAATTTTATAATGAAACAGATCTTATAACTATATTTACAACACTATGATTACACAAAATTAATACTATCATTATGTGGAAGCGTACCAAGATTACTGGCAGCATTTCCGTGTTGGATAGCTTGACTTATCCGTTGACCGAAGTAGCTGCCAGCGCTTGGGTTTCCAGTAGTCTTATTGGGGTGCGAAGTACATTCTCTGGGCCCCACCGGGAAAATGTCTCGACACCAAACGGCATGAATATGTATGACTCACTGAGACCTACATACTTGCGACTATCTTTGGCAGTCGAAGCAACAGCCCCAGAACCAACTGACGTAACTTGGACATGAGAAGCAGCCAGAGTGTCAAAGTAAGTCGCGTCCCACACCAGCAACCTTCCCCGTGCCCAAGCCACCAGTGTTATTCCATCAGGACGCTTGCCATCGCAGCGGGTTCCAATACCATTTAAAACAGCAGAATCTAAAACAGCTGGTATATTAAGAGCGGCAAATGACCTGCGGATGACTTTATTAATGCTGGCGTGACGACTGATACGGTCTGCCGATTTTATACAAGAGTAACCCGTGACGCCTAAGAGCATCTACCTGAACGCCACCTCTACATTGATGTGGTTCATTCAGTTTTGTACCTAGCCGATTTTATAATATATTTATAATAATAATTTATAAAAAATAATTTTATAATAAGCTACAAAATAATAGGGTTTAGTAATGGAAGTAGGATTCATATTTTATTTCAAAACATTATCCCATTGAAGATTGATTGTAAGGATTAAATACAGTTCTTAGAGATTCGTCTCGTGCGTGACATCTTCTTTAAATATCTTTGTGTATTTTTGTTTGTATTTATTCTGTCATAAAGGAGCTGCTCTTTTGATCTTATCTGTTATCCTCATTCTAGCAGCTTTGATAACTGCTCTCATATTTTTTTGGGAACTCAGTTTTAATGGTTAGTAAAGTAAATATAATACCAACAGAAAATACTGTTAATTGTAATATGATATGATGTGTGAAATACCTTAAGGATTTCAGTTTTAAAGCTAAGCTAAAGTATCATACCAAACTTAGATTAAGGATTGGTCTCCGCTGCGCTCCAATAAGATACCGCACTACTTAAGAAATATAGCTCTTTTATTACGGCAACTATAAGATGCTTGTGTGCGTTGCATCTTGACACTCAATGGCATCTTTCAACATCTTGTAACATACGCTGCGTGTTATTTAAGAAATAAATTAATAAAATACAAAATTCTTACTGATGATATGTGAACCTAGTATCTTTTTTATTTCTCGTATTATTATTTTTACAAAGTTTACTATGCAACCCGGCATTATAGCTTAAATTATTAGCAAAGTTAAACAGAACATGTGACACGTCAACGTCACACATTGTTCGAGACTGGCTCGAGTAAATACTGTAACTTTCACAAATATGATGTCGCCATATTATATTATCGTCATGTTAAATAGTTCTTTACTTTATTATAATTAATAATTATTGTACTCCATATGGCCTTATTAAGGATTATTTTAGATAGTATTTTCATTTAATTAACCTCACTGCGCAGTGCCAATGCAACAAATGGTTTGAATTTGGTATTATTGACGATTTTTATTAGATGAATTTGTATTAAAGTAATTGATGCAGAGAGTATATTACATAAAGAAGTATCATGAGTCTATCACAGATAAATTATTGTTTGATTCGTCGCAAAAGGTAAGGTCATATAAGGCGTAGCTCTATATTATATGGTACGACTACGTCATAACTCTGTACTCCTGAGACATGAGATGAACTGACTTATGTGCTTGTAGATAAGTGGGAGACGCATTTGGTTCTTAAAGCTAGGCTAATCTCGTCTTGTTCTAGCGAATGAAAAGCCTTTAGAAAATAAATATTGGAATGGATACTGTGCAACTTGGTCATTAAATGTTGAATTTTCAGATTGGATGTTTTATCGAAAACAGGTTTGAGTTTATTTGTTGTTTCTTTCTTGGTATTATGAAGTACGTAATAAGAACTTTTAATGGAGCTTCTTCTTTTATATTAAGTAATTATTGTACTAACTATTTTATAGTTTTTTACCAGTGGGAGGCACAGGATGCCGTGTAGATTATGGGTACCACAACTGCGCCTATTTCTGCCGTGAAGCAATAATGTGCAAGCAATACTGTACTTCGGTCTGAAGGGCGCCGTAGCTAGTGAAATTACTGAGCAAATGAGACTGAATCTTATGTCTCAAAGTGACGAGCGCACTGCATTGTAATGGGCAGGGCGTTACAACTACTATCGGCTGAACGTCCTGCTCGTCTTGCCCCTTATAGTCATAAAGAAAAAGTAGTTGCTGTTAATGTTTATATTATTGAGCACACTACGATCGTCAGAAGATAATAAAAGAAAGAGACTAGCATTCATAAATCAATCAGTTAAAGTTTTATTTATTCAACTATGGTAAATAAATAACTAAATATTTCCACATAATATCCAACTACCAATCGATCTCATTAACATGGCATTATGTTAATGAATGAAAACCAATCAGACAGGTTGAACGGTGATATTATAGTTTACATTGTTAAAATGTTCTAACAGCTGAAGTTCCGGCTCTGTCGTTGACATATTACGAACGTCTAGCGAGTAGCGGTATACTGACGAACATTGTAGTGACGATACTAATTGACTTCATGTCAAATTTAACCGCAAGTCGCAACCTATTTCAAATATAGGCGTGAATTTCATATTTACACCAGTCCGTTGTCAACAACAAACACAGAACCTTCAGTTAAATATAGTAATAAGTTTTATTTATTTTTTAATTTTAGATTATAGAATTTTCAATGTTTTAATGCGAAATTAAAACTTAATAGTGTAATAAATGTTATTTTTCTACTGGTCTACTTTTATTTGTCATTAATTTAAATAGCCAGGATCAGTAATATAAGTTTTTTTATGAAAATAAGGCACGAGACGAGCTGGACTTTCGGCTGATGGTAATTGATACGCCATGCGAATGATAATGCAGTGCCGCTCAGGATTATTATCGCCAATAACTTATTGTTAAATAATCATAAAACCAAATATATTAAATTCACCGCGCCAAATGTCAAAAATGTAGATGCGAATATTTTATTAAATTGAGAGGTGGTAAAACCAGTGGAATCTGCTATATTTCTTGGCATTACTCTTGATTCCAAATTGCAGTGGGGCCCCCATATTGAAGGATTGGCGAATAGGCTTAGTTCTGCAGCATATGCGGTTAAGTAAATTAGACGGTTAACTGACATAGATACGGCGAGATTAGTATACTCTAGTTATTTTCATAGTATTATGTCCTATGGTATATTGTTATGGGGCAGTGCGGCCGATATTAAAACTATATTTGTGCTGCAGAAGAGGGCTATTCGCGCGATTTATAACCTAGGTCCTAAAGAATCATTAAGAGAAAAATTTAAAGAAATAAACATTTTGACTGTTGCTTCTCAATACATTTTTGATAATGTTTTGTATGTTCATAAGCACATTGAGGAATTTTCTAGAAACTGTGACATTCATAATGTTAACACGAGGCAGTCTCTTTTGAATGGGTGGTAGATTTTGACGTTCAATAAGTGATTTTAAATCCTATTTTGAATAAAAATATTTGAATTTGAATTTGAATTGAAAAACCCAAAAATTCTGAGCGGCACTACAACTGCGCTCGTCACCTTGAGACATAAGTTGTCAAGTCTAATTTTTCCAGTAATTTCACTAGCTACGACGCCCTTTAGACCGAAACACAGTAATGCTTACACATTACTGCTTCACGGCAGAAATAGGCGCCGCTGTGGTACCCATAATCTAGCCGGCATCCGGACTGGGTGAACCGATTTTGAAAATTCTTTTTTTTATTTGAAGCCTGGTGCTTTCTGTGTGGTTCCATTGTAATTTTGTCCATATCTGACAATGGAATCTATGAGAAAATCATAAAAGTCTTAAATATGCTTTACGTATGTGGATGATTAATTTACATTTATTTTTAGACTTTTCATTGCTGCATTGAAAAATTTAGTACATCTACTCATATTTAGATAAATTTTTGGTTGGTGTACTTCAAATTCACTAAAATAAAAATAAATTAACAATAAAACAACCGACTTCAAAAACACATTTCAAACAATAGATAGATCATCCAAGATAGGTTTGTAACTACATACATAGTTAAAGATGAGATGTGCTTGAGTCGTGAGGAGGTGAGAGGCGAGAGCGGGTCGCGGCGGAAGGACGCCGATTCCAAAAATTACAATAAACGTAACTAGAATAAAATTAATTAATTAGATTGTATATAAATACGCAATTATTTATACAAAAATACGCAATTATTTTTATACTTTTGAGTGCACATTATATCTATTGTTTTGGAAAAGTGTTTTTAAAGGCGGTTGTTTTTTGTTTTTTTTTTTTTTTATTGTATGATTTTTAGTGAATTTGAAGTACACTAACTAACAATTTGTCTAAGTATGTGTAAATATACTTAATATACAGCAATGAACGTAAGTACTTTGCAATTTGATTACAGACAGTGTTCCGTTACACTGTCATGGATTCCGTAATCAGAACCTAACCAAACTATTCTTGAAGTTTATGCTTTCCAATAAAAAAAATGAATTATCGAAATCGGTTCGCGCGATATTGAGTTATTCGTAAATTTAACATCCACTATACATACGTATAGCAAAATTTAAGACTTTTATGGTTTTCTCATGAATTCCATTGTAAGATCTGGACCAAATTACAATGGAACCACTCGGGAAGTACCAGCTTTCAAATAAAAATAATTATCAAAATCGGTTCAGCCAGTCGAAAGTTTTGAGGTAACAAACATAAAAAAAATACCGACGAATTGAGAACCTCCTTCTTTTTTGAAGTCGGCTAAAAACATAAGAAATTGGAAAGTGTGGAAAAAACAATTAAGCAGCTAAAATGGCGTTACACAGGACATGTGATAAGAAGCAAACAAGATAAATGGACAAAAGACATTTTAGAGGGATATCCAAGATATGGAAAAAGAAATAGAGGGAAAAAAACGATACGATGGGAAGATGATTTCAAACATATTGCTGGACCAACATGGCGAAGAACAACTTAAAACAGGAAAATGTGGAAAGATCTGGAGGAAGCCTATGTCAGCGGACAAGCGAGCAATGATTAACATAAGATATAACATATATTAGGTGATATATAATTATAATCATTTAGTATATTAAGTTGTAGCATAAGTTAAAATGTCCCTTTTTAGCTTGCTTACAATAAAGTCTTCATTCAAGATATTTATTTTCGCGGAGCACCAACATTGAATATAATAATATTTTGGAGAGGGTTGTTTCAGGAACAGATCTCGCGTAACACGTCGCAATTTCAAGTTTCAAATGCAAACGTGAAATAAAATAAACAGCGCGTCCAGAGAGATAAGTAAACATAGACGGCGACTGGAGAAAAGTTTATACTGAAAACTTTAATGTACTTTCAGTTTTGTGTAAGTACTCGTAGCTCATAGCATGTTGATGTATCTTTGAAAGTTTTTGCGTAACACTTTATTGATCTACAGGGTAGTTTTTTGAGAAGGGCGGTGATGGCCAAGTCTGAAAATACGAGACTTCGAGGAAAGTCGTGAAACAAGTCATGCCCTCGATTTATAAGAAATCAATAATTTTTAATTTCTTGAACTTTTGACGGAGACGGAGCCAATTTATATTAAAAAAAATTACAGCCTGTATTATTGGACCACTCTGATAAGGATCAATCAAAGAAATCAATCTTTCAAAGAAATGTATTAATACGAGAATTACCAAATTTTCTGTTTTATTATTTTTAAACAGAAGAAACCTATTCAAACTTTTTGTTAGAAATTCTACTTTTTTTGTTGATATTTTATCGAGGTATCCTTTCATGGTATCAAATGTAGTAAGGTCATTAGAGAGATGTATAAACTTATGCATTGGAGTCAAAGGAAACCGTTTTGAGCAACTTATTATTAAGGTAATAGTGAGATATGAAAAGCAATTTGTAAAAATTTTAAATTTTTAGTAATACATATCTTTACAAGGTTTGATCCTTCTCAGTAACAGAGTCCATTGGTTCAATAATACCTGGTGTAATTTTTTTGAAAAATTATTCGGCTTGGTTTCCGTCAAAAGTTCAAGTAATGAAAAATTATTGATTTCTTATAAATCGAGGGCATGACTCCTTTCACGACTTTCCTCTTAGTCGCGTAGTTTCTGACTTGGCCATCACCGTCCATCTCAAAAAACCATCCTGTATATTTATAATATGCATAAAACTCTCGTATCACAAATCACAATGTCAATCCACGTAAACAAAAATATTCATAAATCGAAAGAGTATTGGACCAAACTCCGCATCAAACTATAGAAGAATCATATAAATCGGATCATAAATCTAATCGTAATCGGTGTATATACATAAAATAAGCAATCGAATTGAGAACCTCCTCCTTTATGAAGTCGGTTAAAAATAGGTGCACAATAGACGTCGAGTTGCGGAAACTGGCCGGTAAATACCTGTACCTACCTCTAGATAGAGCCTCTTGCTGCTAGAGAACTGATAAAAACAGGCCAGGCATATTACTTTAGTGTGATCAAAAGAGAGGTTTACTATAAATTTATTATTACTTTAGTGTGCAGGCATTGTTCAAACTAGAGGTTAACTCTAAATTCTTTCAACGTTTCCACAGCTGTCATAGTCAATCTACACATAAAAATGATCGAAGGGAATCAATTTTGAGGAAATAAATGCCTTTTATGCTTTTAATAGAAGGGCTAACTGCAATCATAATTTGCAAGTATGCATCAGTATCGCTGTTTAGGGAAATTGAATGTACACCTTTATAATTAGTCGGCGACGCTCCTGTGATTCCTCTGGTATTGAAGGAGAGCGTGGTGACGATCGCTTAAGATTAGGTGAAAAAAAATCAACCACAAAAACATAAAATCTGTGAATGCATAATGTGAATCCAGAATTACGGCTATCGGACCGGTACTGCATGATAATTTGATGTTCTGATCAACTTTAACATGCGAGCTGTCAGATAAACTTCAACAAATAAAAATATTCAAATTAAATGCATCAGAAGTGTCTCGTCGGAAATTCAGCTTTTTGATTGGATTATTATAGTCAATGACGTTGTATATATAATATAAGCACATAGCATTCACAGTCTGATACCGGAACGGCAAAAGTGTGTGTGGGCCTTACATATACATGTAGATAGAGTTTTTTTATGACAATAAGAGCGAGAGGACGAGTAATTTATACGCCCTGCCCATTACAATACAGTGCCGCTCAGGAAACCAAAAAATTCTAAGCAGCACTACAATTGCGCTCGTCACCTTGAGACTAAGATGTTAAGTCACATTTGCCCAGTAATTTCACTAGCTACGGCGCCCTTCAGACCGAAACACAATAATGTTTACACATTACTGCTTCACGGTACTAATAGGCGCCGTAATCTAGCCGGCATCCTGTGCAAAGGAACCTCCCAATTAGTTTAGTATCCGTGACGATCTACGTCTTACACTCCCTATTTGTATGACACTTTGCCTATCTATAAATGATTAAGAAGTGGGCATATAAGTACCATAAGCACTATATGTATAGAATGTTTTTTTTATGGAATAGCAGGACAAACGAGCGTACGGGTCATCTGGTGTTAAGTGATCACCGCCGCCCACATTCTCTTGCAACACCAGAGGAATCACAAGAGCGTTGCCGGCCTTTAAGGAAGGTGTACGCGCTTTTTTTGAAGGTACCCATGTCGTATCGTCCCGGAAACACCGCACAAGGAAGCTCATTCCACAGCGTTGTAGTACGAGGAAGAAAGCTCCTTGAAAACCGCACTGTGGAGGACCGCCACACATCCAGATTGTGGGGATGAAATCCTAACTTGTGGCGTGTCATGCGAAGGTGGAATTCGGCGGCAGGAATCAGGTTAATAATTAATGTTATTGATTATAGTTCTCAAAATACTAGGTAGGTAATATTTGTATACGAAAAACATTATCTAATGCTTTTCTTTTGAATAATGTTTTTAAAAAAGGCATGTTTCTGCACCCCTCTACTATCTACTTCAAATGAAATTATTCGCTACAAAATTGCTATATTAATGTGATAATTATTGCTAGTGATCCAATCTACTGAGCTTAGAGTCCCGGGTTTGAATCCCAGTGGGTCCAGTCATTTGTGACGAATATGAATGTTTATTTCTATATTATGTATTTAGGTATATTGTATTAGATAAACCACTATCTTGCACTCCTAGTAATATAATTTTGGACTTAATGATATGAGTGAAAACGCGAACAACTTTTGTATTATTAATTTGTCTTAGCATCATGCTAATAATCGTAATCGTTAATAAAATACGAGCAATTAGGAAAATCACGCTTTGCCAAAAACTCAGTTCCGTCATATACTATATTATGTTCAAGTGTTTCTGAAATTCCCAATATTTTGAAAGGTTTATATCTAAACTTTCTTTCTTGTGACTAATTCTAGTAGGCTCTATAAGATACATAGTAGCTTTTAGGGTAAATGTATACACTTTTATAATAAAGTCTCAGCCACTGTTCAGGCAGTATCTATGAATAAATTTAAATGTTTTATTAAAAAATGGCTCTGTCGTAAATCCTACTACTCCACAGCTGAATATCTTAGTGATCCGACAGCCTGGGACTAGATTATGATTATTTTATAGTAATAACAATTACAGTACAATATTGTATATTTGATTAAAAAGAGCGCAAAAAAAGAATGCTGGGAGAGTTTCTTGCGCCGCTTTTTCTCTCTCAGAGTGCCATTTGTAGCCGAAGCGGTAGTAGTATCTAGTATATTAGAAATTATATCAAAAAGAATTCTAAAGGAATAAATTTTGAGGATATAAATGCCTTTAAAAAAATATATTAAGAAGAAATTATCATCCTTATTAAAATCAAATAATCTACCTCATAAAGTAGTAGCCAACAAAAAGTTTTAACCTTGGGATTTGTTAAGCTTAAAATATTACAATAATGTTATCTATATATATAAAAATGAATTGCTGTTCGTTAGTCTCACTAAAACTCGAGAACGACAGGACCGATTTGGCTAATTTTGCTCTTGAATTATTTGTGGAAGTTCAGAGAAGGTTTAAAGGGTGAATAAATAGGAAAATGCTGCTAAATGAAATAAAAACAACAAATTTGTTTTTCCTTTGATGAGTCCATATATAATTTCTATGAGAGAATTTATTGACGCACGGTTTGACATTTCTGCTGTGAAACAATTTCATTACGACGGCAGGGTGCATATTTTACGAAGTAATGTTTGATGTTATGATATATTATTGACACATTCATATAAAAAAGATTATTTTATTTATTATATACTGAAAATCGTCTGTCGGGTCAGCTAGTATTTAATAATAAACACTATCGGTCCCTGTTTCTTCAGTCGTCAAAGAAATTGTTATAATTTATTTATTTACTAATAATCCAACAGCTTGATGCTACATTTCATAGACTAAATAACTTTACAAATATGTCAATTTAAGACTGTTTCCATTTACTACATGGACGAGTAAAAATGAAAAATCCGCGCCGTGATATTAGCAAGTGAAGCACTTTTATGCTAGTGTGCGTGCGGGGGATACTAGTAGGTAACATAATTTTTTCTCCCTTATTTAAGTACTTTAAACTCCGATTTTTTAAATTCTGATAGATTGTTTTACACTTTCGCACAACGCACGACGGCATTTTTATAATATTTTATTGCGACGCAAAATGATCTGTCACAAACGATGGCAAATCTCATAATGGCGGCCGATCGGCTTGTATTTGTGTAAGTGTGTGCGTGGGGCTTGTTTTGGTGCTTCACTGTTTTGTAAGGTGACACAGAGTCCTTCCTTTTTTACTCGTCCGTGTTCTAGTAAGGTCAAGTAAAGACAAAAAAATAATTTAGTACTTATGATAATGACTTACAATAACTGTCAAAACTATATATTGTACTCTCCATCACCGCTTTAAGGAGAAGAAGTGGCGAGAAGCTTGTTGCCACTCTTTTAAATTAGCAAATATTTACCCGTGACTTCGTTTGCATGGAATAATTACTTTAGGCAATATTTTTTTAGGATACTTTTCAAATAATACACATAGTAGCACTCTTCTATGATACAGCTCATATCCCTTGTCATTGTGGACGGTCTCTTTAATAGTATTTATTTTATATATTTGACCACATAAGAATAAAAAGATACAAGTGATTTGATTCGGAGAAAAATATTTTAAAATTTTACATAAATTAACATAGTCTCGGTGATAGGATTGACCTGTATATATGTATAAACATTTTATATCAATTTCGATATTCGATAAGTGATCTCCTTTTCTTCTGGGATTAAATTTTATATAATTAAAATTAATTATCATTGAAAAGGTAAGAAAAGGCTTTACTTAATACTAAAGTTTCAGTAAAAGTAAGCATTAAAAAGTCTTTTTAAGCGAGTTGAAAACAGATTGACTAGTGTGTATGTTCCTTTTATTTTTCCGCCATATAGATGCTGATTTTATTGAGTATTTTTTGCCAAGTAGAATGATTCTCAAAGATGGCATACAATAATTCACTAAACCACTTTATTGGTGTTGATAAATGATAGAAGATCTTAAATATATGTCGAATGTTATGAGATTTGATTCAGCCTCGTCATTACAATTGAAATAGTTATTTTATTGCAATATGTTTATATATACTTACAACTTGTAGCCTTTATGTAAACACTCATCAACCAATCCAGAAAAAAAACAGTAAGTAATAATTTTCCGTATTTTCCTAAGCCATTAAAACGATTCATTTTTGTTTTGCAGTCTTTAAGTCTCTTTCAGTCCTATATTATAAAAGTTTCATGCACAATTCTCAACGATAACAACAAAATATCTGCTATTAAAACAAAGTTGCAAATGAGCAACCTTTGAAAATATTTAAAACACAACACATTCTAAGAGCGCCGTGGATCACGGTGGACGCACGCAACAAAGTGATTAGTAGCGACACTACTAACATTTCGTTCGCTTTTTGTTATCGTGAAAAGTTTCAGAAATTGAATCCGGCACAAGAAAAGCGACCGTTCCAAATGAAGGCTCTACGCACACTGAATAAAGGACAAGGGTGCAAGTGAAATTGTGAAACTGCACCGGCGCGCGTTAACCACCTCCCCTTTGTGTAAAGCCTTCTCTTTCACGTAGGCCGCTATGCATTGCTTACAATAATATTTTTGTTGGGAACTTGCTGTGATATTCACTACATAAAATTGTATCATCCACAATGTACGTGGGGTTTTCAGAATGAGATTTTATCGTTTAAATACTTGAAAAATTATTGCTTCTTACTTGAAACAAAAATTATTATTTTAAGCACTTATGTAAACTAAAGAGATATAGTATAGAGTCTTTTTTCTAGAGTGTTCCAGTGAATTTGAGATTGGTTTCGATTCTCAAAACAGTCGACAAATAATTCTCCTACGTATGTTAGTGATCTCCTCCTAACGTCTGAACCGAATTTTCAAATTTAACACGTGTTTATAGGACAACGTCTGTCAGGTCCACTAGTAATATTATATAAATCCAGCGTTCTATATATATATATATATATTATATTTATTATTATATATGATATTTCTTTTAATGGAGATATCTTCATGGAGTGCAGTTTACTCCAACATAGAGTTAGGATAGTTTTATTTCGATTACAGTATGGGTCCCAACCCATAATAATTATTTTTGTTCCAATGTTTGTTTTGTATGGACATTATTTCTTTGACAGAATTTATTTACGCACAGTTAGACAGTTCTACTGTGAAACAATTTCAATTAAAGAACAGGGAGCATATTTTACAAAATAGTTCTTGATGTTATGAAATATTACAGACAAATTCATAAAAAACAGTATTTTATTTATTATGTACAGAACGTCTGTCGGGTCAGCTGTATTTATACCATATAACTTAATACAACGGATGTAAAAATGCAAATGATCTGGGCTTGACGTCACTATTACTATCACTAAATAGGCCTGTCCCCATCTCAACACACGACCCACATATTGACCTTTTCTACGGTCTCATGTCAGAATAAGATTAATCTTACGGTAGGCACAATAAATATCAAATGAATTACGGTTGAAATAATAAGAAATCCCCTCGGTAATATGTAAGAAGTATGTTATGAAGATTGTCGTTGGAGGGCTTCAGAGAGTGAACTGTGGTTGTAATTGATACGCAGACGGGCAGTCACACGTGGGGTAACAAATACTATCACTGCTTCACTACCTTACGAATTATTACGTTTTGGATGTCCTCAACTTTTATGACTTCAACGGACGAAAATAAAGGTCATCGATTAGCATAACCTAGGCCCATTATATAAATAATTCTCGTATTGCTGTCAGGATAGCTTAGATTTAACATAACTACTCTCAAAAGTGCTGGTTTAAGATCTCCAGCTGAGAGGTCTGGCTTTAAGATATCTTCTTTTTTGATTGCAATAAATCCTTCTTCACTCCTCACTTCGCGACATTCCTTTGTGCGGTCGTTGCCCAAAATGATGAATTAAACATTCTACCATCCAGAATAACATTCTTATATACTGAAAACCAATAAATCATAGATAATTTATACGCCTAGATAGATAAAAACAGGCTAGGTTTATTAATTTAGTATGCGTTACAAGCTACGTCTTACACTCGCAATTATTATGTCAATTTGTTGGCGTGCATTGCTCAAAATAATTGTTAAGTGTCTACTCTTTTTGACGATTTCACAGATGTCACAGTCTATCTAGATGTATAAACGATCTAAGTATTACACATAAGTGTGAAAACTAATCAAGTGTCGGAACAACTGACACTGATCACTTTTGGAGCAAGAGCTTTGCCAAAAAAAAAACAATTATAATTTTTAAGCTTTTGTTTTTGCGGATTATAATCCTATATTTCAGAACGCGGCCTAATACGTTATCTATGATCAAATGTGTTGCTCTCTCTTTTACACACAGCCATATGAAAGCACTGCTCATGGGGCTGGACACATAGCCCAGAAACTAACAACTAAAAAATACGCTTTTATAAATAAACCAAACTAAAAATTCTATAAAAAGCGTGTTTTTTAGTTTTTTTTAAATACTATTTATTTTAACCCATTATAAAGTTCGATTAACAATCCTATCAATAATTTAAAAGTCAAACCATAATATTCACAGTGCGATGGGAAAACGCATGTGAATTCTAAAAACAAGCTTATTATTAATAGGATTCCTAGTAAGTAACGTCCGGCTTGCAGGGGCCGTGGAATTGTATTCCGCGAAACACACCCTGCAACCCATAATACAGCCTTAAGTACCATCAGTAATAATTGAAGTATACCTTGTTCCAGTAACTTTTGCTGCCTGATTTCATTTAATGAGTCCTGACCTGAATAACTGTTATTTTAGCCTTCAATTTACTACCTAATGTTTGAACTCTGGTACAGTAATTTCTTCAGTAATAGTGAAAATATAAATAGTAACACGCTTTTTATGGAAAACTGAACTAAAAAATAGAAAATATTTCCTACTTTTTAGTTTCGTTTCTTTGGTATTCGATAATTTCCTAGTATTAGATAAATCGGTTCAAGATAATGGTTGAACCTAAAAATTAACATCAATTCCTGCCTTATTGACGATAGATGAAAATTATTTTATAAATTAAAAAAAATCTTATTTTTTCAAATTGAATAATGGAACAATTTTATCAAATTAATCGGTCCTCGATAAATCTACGAAGTTTGAACGAAATCTGGCCATTTAAAGTGGGTCAAAATCGCGCCCAATTGAGTCGTTCCTCCTCTTTCCATAAAAAAAAAGTTAGATATTTTATTAATCTGTCATATGTCTATACATATAAATAAACTTGGAGTGTCTGTTTGTAATATTGAAATAAACGTTTTTCCTACATGTACATGAATATGTATGCGGTACACCAAAATAACATTTTTTTCAATTTTTGTATGTCTGTCTGTCTGTTTGTTCCGGCTAATCTCTGAAATTAGTGGACCGATTTTGACGGGACTTTTATTGGCAGGTAGTTGATGTAATAAGGAGTAACTTAGACTACGTTAATTTTGGAAAAAAAAAACATTTAGGAAAAATAAAGTAATGTTGCAATGTCCGAAACGGTTTAACTCTAAAAATAATTAATATGGAAAAACAACGTTTGCCGGGTCAGCTAGTTAATGAAAATGAAAAAAAAAACTGTTTGTTTCCAGAGAACTCCTTAATTAATGAACTAATTTCAATGGGATTTACTTCATGGGGTTCAGTTTAGTCCAACTTGAGAGATAGGACAATTTTTATTTCGATTTGGGGCCTATAATTAAATTTATTACCAATATTTGTTTTGTATGGACATATTTTCTATGAGAGAATTTATTGACGCAAGGTTTGACATTTCCGCTGTGAAACAATTTCATTATAACAACAGGGAGCATATTTTACGAAATAATTCTTGATGCTTTGAAATATTATTGGCAAATTTATAAAAACAGTATTTTATTTATTATGTACAGAACAACGTTTGTCGGGTCAGCCAGTAATTTATAATTTCTTAATGCATTACTCACCATGGACAAGTAAAAAATGAAGGACTCGGCGACGTGATATTAGCAAGTGAAGCACCGTTATACTGTGGTTATGCTAGTGTGTGTGCGGCTACGGGGGATACTAGTTATACAATTTTTTCTTCCCTAAATAATCATATATGGCCACAAATACTTATATAGTATCATTTATATACTTTTTCACAACGCACAACGGCATTTTTAAAATATTTTATTCAGAGTCAAACTGATCTGTCACAGACGATGACAATTCTCATAATGGCCGCCCATCGGCCTGTAGTAGTGTGTGTGCGTGTGGCTTTGTATTTAAACGTTAATCGGCTTGTTTTGGTGCTACACTGTTATGTAAGGTGGCACGGAGACCTTATTTTTTTACTAGTACGTGTTATTCACATTAATACGTTATATTAAGATCCAATTGCATTACATATAAGCCTCATAACAGGCTTTGCGTATGTCTTGACTGATTCATTCTTAATAAACACGAAACCACCAAAGTGCGCCTTGTATTTAAATATTATTTCTAAGCAATATTAAGATACAAGTCGTATTGAAAGTCGAATAAAAGGCATAAAATGCATTTATTTTCTCAAAATTGATTTCTTTAGAAATTCTTTTTGATGTCATTTCTAATATACTAGATACCACCGCTTCGGAAACAAATAGCGCACTAAATAGAAGAAGCGGCGCAAGCTGTGAAATAAGCATCCTTATGCGGTTTTTCCGAGAAGATACGAAACGAGCGTACAGGTCACCTGGTGTGAAGTGATCACTGCCGCCCCCATTCACTTGCAACACCAGAGGAATCACAAGAGCGTATTCGGCCTTTAAGCAAGATGTACGTGCTTTTTTTGAAGATACCCATGTCGTATCGTCCCGGAAACACCACAGAAGGAAGCTCATTCCACAGCTTTGTAGTACGTGGGAAAAAGCTCCTTGTAAACCGCACTGTGGAGGACCGCCACACATCCAGATGGCGGGGATGATATCCTAACTTGTGGCGTGTCGTGCGAAGGTGGAATTCCGCGGCAGGAATCAAGGTTAAACAGCTCTTCGGAAAACTCCCCGTGATAAATGCGGTAGAAGCGACGTCTCTACGCAACGCCAAGTGATCCAGCCGTTCACACAGCACTGGGTCCCCGACAATTCGAGCTGCTCTGCGTTGCACGCGGTCAAATGGATCGAGCTGATACTGGGGTGCGCCAGACCAGAGATGACAGCAATACTCCATGTGTGGCCGGACCTGCGCTTTGTAGAGCGCTCGAATGTGGGTCGGCTTGAAGTATTCCCGTGCTCTATTAATGAGGCCCAGCTTCTTCGAAGCCAATTTAGCTTTGCCCTCCAGATGGTCACGGAATTGGCAATCGCTCAAGATTTCGAGACCCAGTATTTCGATACTAGGCGAGGCTTTAAGGGAAGTGTTGTCCAAGAGCGGTGATACGACAAATCGGGTTTTTTAGTGGTAAACGCGCAAACTTGAGTCGCAAACTTGAATTGGTGGCTGGCTTTATTATAAAAAAGTTATTTACCTTTCAAGCTAATATGTATCTTATGGTGGAACAGTGGTGAGCTGTAAGGTTTACTGATAAAGTCGACAGTAAAGTCCACTTTACATTCACGCTAGATTCCGCAGGTTCTCGCCTTGTCAAATTTTAGTCGGTTTTTTAAAGTAAGACAAAGGTGCTGAGAATGATTAACCATACGAGAACTTCTATTGACTCAACACTCGCATGTTTCTCAGGCTGAGGATCTATAGAGCTTACTTGGACTTTGCTCAGACTTAGCTCAAGTAAGCTGAATGTAACCAAAGCATAATGTTTTATTTCGTTTTTATAGTCATTTGACAGCTGAAATTATATTAAAATTCAAAATACGATTCAAAATTACTTATTGAACGTCAAAAACTACCACCCATTCAAAATACACTGTCTCAGACCTGAGAACAACGGGTGCACGAAACTCTGCGGGCTTTTTTGTATTAAAATGGGCGAGTATTAAAATGGATATATTATGAGATAGACATATGCCATCGCGGACTTTTCTGTACACTGTAAATAAGATAGATTATTTTTTTTATCTCAAAGGGTTCGGACAGCGTTCTCGTTCAAAGCTCCCAGGCGTTTTTTTTTTCAGACGTTTCCAACAAATATCATTAATGTATATGTCGCAGAGAAATGAAAATAACAGAGATTTGGTCAACTCCCTGAGTGATTTGATCAAATCAGAGAGTACGTTTTAAGAACAACGCGATTTTATCATTTCTATAAACAAATGTTGTGATTTGATGAAGTGGCAGGGTTGGTTCCGTGAAATGACAATGAGTGAAGCGACTAGAAGAACTTAGGATGTAAAAGCGAGCGACGCGAGCATCAGACTTGAGTCATACCCCGACCCGGACAGGTAAGGTGGCATTCTTGTTTTTTTTTAAGAATATAGGCCCTAATAGCTATAATAACTAAACTAACTAATAGGGCTTCTACTTGGCCTTTAGAGAAACTTTTATATGTTATGAGGTTAGGTTACATTAATTTGATTTTCAAGAGACTGGTGCGTTACCTTTTAATGGAGGTCATCCAGGGGACAGAGAACATCTCCCTCCCTCCCCTTCCCCTCTCACCCCCCTCCACCTGCAACACGATACTAATTTATTACCAAATTATGTCTAAGTCATACCAAATAAACCTAATAAATATCAAAGACAATACTTTTCGTCATTTCCCGGAACCAACTCTGTCATATGGTCAAATCACTAGATTTGTTTCGAGAAATGATAAAACCGTGTTTTTATTTTAACATCCTTCGAGATTTGATCAAAGCACTGTATTTATCATATCCCTGTGATATATACACAAATGTAGACAAAAACTTAACAAATTATTTACTAAAACCTTTCTCAAGAACCACGCTTACTTTGGTGAAAACAACATGAAAAATGAACAAACAAATAGACAAACGTGGCGGAGGACTTTGTTTTATAATATGTAGTAATTAATTAATATATTATGTACATATTGTTAGTAAAAATAAACTGCATAACGAAATTCCTGAATTGTATATAATATGTAAGAAGTAAACAAGATTATTAGTTAAAAAAATACGGGTGTATATTATTACAGCCTCAAAAACCACGAAAAAATCTAAAACTAAATCATATTGTTCTGTTTTACTACGAAACAGTATTTATAACGGCAATGAAAATCAGGGACGAAGCTCGGCGAAGTTTTTTAAGCAGACATTAGGTGACAGGAGGTACCGGCCTATTACCGCTAACTAGAAAACAAACATTTACTATCCTACTATTGAAAGCATTATTTCAATCATTATTAAATTGCCTATGCAGGTTTTATTACTTGTAGTTTCTAACGTTAACGTGGATTTAATAAATTAAAAACAGCTTTAGCAATATTTATAAAAAACTATGTTTTTTGTTTAGATTTTTATGAAAACAGAAACTGCGCATATAATTAAGATTACAATTTTTTATCATTAGCCAAGTTTCTTTAATCGTACACATAGTTATTTTACAAGAAAGATGTTATAAGTCAAAAAACAGAAATGCCTTTTGTTTCATACGAGCAAATGAGAAAATTTGTGCCACTCTTGCTGGGGCGCACCCTTTAATAGAATATTTTTTTTTCATGATTATACTCTAATTATTTTACTTTTAATTACAATTTTAACTATATATTTAATAATAAATTTGTTATTTAATTAATTATTCTTTGATTCTCGATAAAAGGTCAAATAATTGAATAAATTGGAACTATTCTACCAGCTAACTTTCGATACCTACCTTTTTGATTTCGGCACAACTCCTAGATTTATGGTAATTAATTAAACTTAATGCATTACCAAAGCATGTTTCATACATAAACTATCATTAAATCATTACTTTATTTATAATTCCTTACTAGCCACACTTACATTAGAAAGTTATAAATACAATGAATGACCGAGAAGTGAAGTTATCATTATGAGTGATCTCTTCTAGGCAACTCAACATACATTGTTCGAAACAATAAATAAATCATTAATTTAATCAATAAAATAATATATAAATATTACATCAATCTAATAATATGAGTATACGCAAACACAGCCCACTTTATTTCTTTTTACATACGTTGGTTTCATAAGGCATAGATCCTGTAATCGGCCCAACGCTATGAATTCAGTAAGATGCCAATTAACACGTTCAAACGGTAATCTAAACGTCTGTTGTATTCCTCCAACAAGTTGCTTTAGCAAAGGAAAGAGCTAAATAATTGCCGCCAAAAGGCTTGTAATGGCTTGTGTACGCGTTAATGTACTTTCCAACCAGTATGACTTTATTGCGAGGCTAATTGCAAACTCATTTATTAACACTTAATAAAAATACTGAATGAATTCTAACGTAGTGGCAGTAGAAATTACGGCAGTACTGCTACAGTATTTATTTTTGTTCTAACTTCCTTATTTACGTACACCCTTTTTTTATTCCAAATAAAAGAAATAATGCCATTATAAAATAGTGCTCCTATTAACTAACTCAATCTTATATGAATGATAGATCGAAAATAATAACGTAAATATAGTTATCACAATATGTAGAACATCTTTATATCATCCTGTGTTGGGAATAGCGCTGTGCATTCACTCTGTCAAACGTTCGTTATTCCGTGACGTCACTGATTTATACAGCCTCCGAATAAGCTATTTCAGCAAACGTCTAACTGTGTAATGGTTTGATTGGATGGTTGGATGGTAGCAACTGTATTTGTTGTGATTAAAATTAGGTCCTTACATATGAAATTGGCGGTCTATCGTACTGGCCAATTTGATCTCAATTATTTCCTCTTTGGTTAAGAATTCCAAATTCAAATTTATACAGCTATTTACACATCTATTTGCGTTTCGAAAACCGTAATTCATGTGAATTACCCTATTATTTCATTTTTAACTCATTAACTTTAATTACACATTTCCGATGGCTTTAGACTACATTATTGCCGAAATCTTACATCATTTTTTTTCTCTTGACAGAACAGCGTCTGTGGGGTCAGCTAGTTAAATTATATAACTATGGTATTTTTTATTTCGTCATAGCGAAACAGAGTTAGTTTGAGTAAAAAGCGTATGAGACAAAAATGCATAGGTACCAGGCGAACATGAATGAAGTACAGATAATATTATATAGTATACTAATGCCACAATTCTTTTATTCTCAGAACAATTATCAAGCCTATTGCTCCGAGGTTTTAATAAAGTGTCAATGTGTCTTAACAATATGTTGCTATTGTAACCAAGAAGTTATAAGTAGCACTACAAAGGATTTTTGTCAGAATAGTTTTAACTTCTTATGCTTCTGCGGTCTTATTACCACAATATGACGAAAAAAAAAAGTGGGAAATTATAAGTAGTAGTATTTATTTATTTTGCAAAATAAATCACATTTGATTTATATTCGTTTCCAATTTAAATAAAGATATTTAACGGTATTAATGCAAATTGAAATGTTGTTATGTGATTCATTTATTATTCTACAATTATCAATTTGATCGCAGCAATAGCGTTAGAAACAGGGGCAAGCTATAAGAAAAATTTAAGCATTATTTTATAATATTAATAGCTAGAAAAACTTTGTGCTGAAATGAATAAGTGACGTTTGCTAATTTACTTCAAGGCCGACGTACAAATTACCTGAACACGAAGAAATTTAAGTGGTCTATTTGCAGTTATTAAGCCCCAATAATATTATGTTCAATTGCGATAACCTTTTACCAGTAGCATTTTATTTTATGTTTCACAGCTCCTTGTTACAAGCGACAACTACGCGTGAAGTTATTGCCGCTCTGCGTCAAACTACGGCTGAATTAGGGTTTCAATCCCCGAACAGCACTGCATGATAATTTATAGACATATCTATCTTCCGCTCGACAGTAGAATTAATGAAGACGAGGTTAATGTGAGCCAAGATAAAGATATGATTAGAGACAGCTCTACAATTAATACGAAGACCACTAATTATGCTAGACTATGATTATCAATTAGTTTTGACGATTAAACGCTTTAATGTTTTCACCTCTCCAGCACGAAAAGGGCGCTATTACTACGTGAAAACTCGTGAGCCAAAGTGATTTAAATTTCGAACCCCACGTGACCATAAATCCGGGAATAACACCACGTTAAAAAAATAAACAATGCGATCCGCTGCGTTCCGAAACTTATTTTAGCCTAGCGTATTATCTCATTGTCACAAAAATTTATATGTTACTTATCGAAATTTAGATTAATAAATTTTACTATTGCCTTTTTAAAGACTTAATATTTAAAATAAAATACTAGTAAATATAATTATCGCTTACTTAAACATATCATGTTTGGTTTGCAAAAATGCAAAAATGCAGTTTCCGAACGCAACATCTAAATAACAATATTTATAATAAACATTGTTAAGTATTATCTTAATTGTTTCTCTTACTATACCTATAACACTTTTCTCGCTAGTCGAGGTGAAAAGTTGTATGTTTCACACGAGAGCAGTTTTCTTTTGTCGTGCCTTTAAATCACTCACTACCTCAGCAGTCTATATTAGAATCACGCGTTACGCTTGTGATTCCAATCAAGACTACTTCGCCAATTCGTGATTAAAAGTCAGTACTCGCAGTAAGAACTAACTTTGCTCACTTGTTGAAGAAATAAATATTGTTACAAATTTTGTTTAAAATATTAGCTGTTTAATCTTGAGTAATTAGATAACTTTGAGTATGTGTGATGTAAATCAAACATTTAAAATGGTATAATTATGAATGATTTTTAATAGACTACTGACCCAGCAGACGTTGTATTTCCAATTAAAGTAATAAAAAAAATCATTAATTAAAATTTTTTACGTATAAAAAATAGATGACGACCGATTCTCAGATCTACTAAATACATTGTTCATAAAATTATTGTATTCAATTGCCGTCTTGCAACCTTATTGCGGATCTGTGGATGGAACAGAATAATATAAGAATCGTTTTTAAAAAAAATGTCAAAAAATAAATATGTATTTATACCCTTGTCATTTAGAGGTATGAATAATAGGTGTTGGCCGATTCTCAGACCTGACTGATATGCACACATACTTTCATATAAATTGGTTTAGCCGTTTCGGAGGAGTTTGGTAACAAACACCGCGACACGAGTATTTTATATAATAGACTATTAATTGTTTAATTTTTAAAACAATTCTTTGCCACAGCATAATATAAATGGCTTTATAAATGAATGTTTCTTTAGATCTGAATAGTTTTTTTATGAGAGAGGAGAACATAAGCTATGTATCCTTCATGTTTGATACATACGGTATGTATGTAATTAAATTATGAAAACTTTCGTAAGGCACTATTAAATTATTTATTAATACGGATTTACTCACGTATTTGTCAGTATCGGTAACGACTAGTTTTGGACCATTCGGGAGTCCTTCATCAGGGTGAATGTTGTGGGTTCGCGATAACGTCCCACCTCTTACTGTGGACTCGTAGTGCGCGGCTGGACAGGGCAGGGGTCGCGGGGTGCGCCGGTGATGTCGAGCACGGTATCACTGACACTGTGTCATTATTGATGTCCACTGGTGCACAGAATGTACTCACAATGTCCACTACGTGATTATCAGCACTATGGGTCGTAAAGTGAGTAAAGCTGTATTAATAAATAAATAAATAATTTAGTATGTGTGTATGTCACTTAATGGTATGTGATCATCGTAGTCCATAATACTCTCTTGAATTATAAACCACCAAGTAAACGAATGAATTCTAAAATGAAAAAAACATATTTTGCATGTCAATTGACGAAACATATTGGATAATTAATAATACTATGTTAACATCTCAAGTACAATATTTCTTGCAAATAAAATATCATTTCATTGCATCGAAATCGGAGCAACGTAGTAATAGTGGACAGTTCTACTTACATATTGTGTCACCAAAGATTTTAACTTTATGAAAGAAAACAAGCAAATAAATAACAATTTCAAAGACGAGGAAAACTTATACAAAGTATATCCTGTGGGAATATACACAACCCGTCTATTATTTGCAAAATAGAGGCTAAATAAATCTATTTCCCTTTTTCATTCCCAGGATTTTATGTTGTTCATGGTCTCAATCCCTTGTCAAAGGGAAACTTTCCTCTGTCTTAACAATTCAATTACTGAACTGGGATTTTATCTGTAAGTAACTTATACAACAAAATCTTTTTTCTTTTCATCTTTCAACTCAGCAATATTTTATCAGTGTTATAATGGCGCTTGTTAATGTTATTTCCTGCTCAAAATCGATTCTTTCTAAATTATATTTGGAACAGTTATAACTGAGGGAGGTAATGTTAAAATATGACTCTTGCACACCCGGGTAGTAAAAAAGTTTTTAAGAGCAAATAATTTAATAAAAATTGGTGGTACAGAGGAAAATATAAAAATTACATCAATGATATATATATAAATATAATGTTTGCCTTGCCGTACGCATTATTCAATACAGATGCTTTAAAAAAAAGCAATTATGTGGTTCTATGAAACCAGGAAGCAAGTGAATCCTTTTTTCACGAAAATAAGAATATCAACAGTGAAATAAAAATACATATTTATACATAGGTATTATGATTTTCATATTCATAAAAACAATGAAATAAAAATACCTTTGCGAGGTTTGAGGGTTCTTCAATACCTTTGAGGGTTCGAAGCTGGGGCTCTCTCGGGAACCATAGCCTATATCATGCGCCTTAGACCACGTGGCTAAACTGAGTTGAAAGGAGAGGTTGAAATTAATGATACAACTTCACCCTTATTAAAATAGGGCGATTGTAATGCGACATGCGATTGATGGGCGAAAAAAAATGAGGCGATGTAACAAAAGTTTCGCCTTAAAATATTCTGGATGCAGGATATTTGTTTTGAAAAACATCTTAACATTATACAATTAAACCGAATATATTTGTTTTCAAAATAATTGCTTGATTAATGTTAACACGGGACTTGTACTTATCAGAAAAGGTTATTTAGAAATTATATTTGTCGGGTTGTTCCAGCATATCTCTGACACGATTATGCTAATTTTGACAGGGCTTTGGATTACTGAGACTTCATACTTCATTTTTACCAGTGGGAGGTTCCTTTGCACGTTAAGCCTGCTAGATGGTGGGTACCACAACGGCGCCTATTTCTGTCGTGAAACAGTAATGTGTAAACATTACTGTGTTTCGCTCTGAAGGGCGCCGTAGCTAGTGAAATTACTGGGCAAATGAGACTTAACATCTTATGTCTACGCAGAATCTTATATAATAACAGTAACAATTACACGCATTTTAATCCTTTATAAAGTGTTTTATTTAAATAAAAACCCATAACTTTGTGAGCGATTTTGGATATATTATGTAGTAAGATTTTCACGTTAGCAGTTATGTATAACACAAAGACTGTTAATATTGCCTCGTGATCACTTTTTATCCAACTTCAAAAAGGAGGAGGTTATCAATTCGATCGGTATTTTTTTATGTATTTAATTCTACTTTTGTTTGATGCGAAATAGATGCCATTTGGTCCCATAAAATATTACATAGTTTGGCCCAGTAGTTTTCATTTTATGAACATTTATATGAAAATTTTCGTCTACCTGGATGACATAATTGTTTTCTGTGTACGGCTTTTTCTTTGAGTTTTCATTCAGGTTCATTATATATTATTATTAACTGGCACTAAAACGTAAAATATAAAAAAAAAACTACGTCAAAAAAAACCGACCTCAAAAACTGAAAAGTATCAAGTATTTTTTAAACGTAGTTTCTTAAACTGCTTTGATTCGATGTCCCGAAATTTTGACATTATAAATATAATATTCATAATAAATTCATTACTACGAATATCACTAAATATGAATTCCCAATATAAAATATTATGTTCCATCGTTAAATTGAAACCTCTTTATTAATTACTAATTATATATCCAATCTAGATAGTAGTAGTATTGAAGATATGCAAACCATTATGCAATTACCTAGAATTTAATATTATTATCATTTTCAAAGAAATATAAAAATAGCATGAACTCTATGTTAATTTTCTTAGTAGTTTCTATGAAATAGTTAATACCCGGATAAACACTTCGTCGAAATATAAACAAAAACAAGTTTACAAATAACGTACAATATACAGTAGGTCGTTGAGAGCAAGACAAGCGACCAATTTGTCGGAAACTGCTACTGGATGATACCATAACTGAGACGTAACAGAGATTGAGCTTCCATCGTTTCTTTCCTCGTAAAGTGCGGGTCTTATTGCGTTTTCAAGGGCCTAAATGAAAATTTATGAAAACACTTCACTTCAATTTTAAGAAAAAATATTTTCTAACTTCTTTTTATAACTCACCATAACTTTATGTACGTTTACTTATGGACGTTATTAGTTAATTTCAAACAATTTTTTTTATGAAATTTTAACATTGTAAGATGTTTTTTTTTAATTGATTTTAATGAATATTAAAAAATATTGATTTGAAATCTATACTTAACACTGGCCGCTCAATATTTTCAATACCAGTTGACCTATTAGTGTCACGGTAAACACCTTAATAATATATATAAATTATGTAACACGTTGTTTGTCCGCGATGGACTCCTAAACTAATGAACGGATTTTAATGGGGACTACTTCATGGAGTGCAGTTTGGTCCAACTTGAGAGATAGGATAGTTTTAATTTCGATTTGGGACCCATAATTATTTAGATTTTCAATATTTCTTATGTATCGGCATATTTTTGATGAGTGAATTTAGTGACGCACGGTTTGACAGTTCCGCTGTGAAAAAATTTCCTCATAACAACAGGGAGTATTTTTTACGAAATAATTCTTGATGTGTTGGAATATTATTGGCATATTGCTATAAAACAGTATTTTCTTTTATTATCTACAGAACAACGTTTGTAAGGTCAGCTAGTAATATATATAAATCAAGCCTCCCTGATGTTTGTTTCCAGTGAACTCCCTAAACTAATGAACGGATTTTAATGGGAATTGCTTCATGGAGTGCAGTTTAATCCAACTTGAGAGATAGGATGATAGTTTTTATTTCGATTCGGGGCCCAAAATTATTTTTATTTCCAGTACTTGTTTTGACACAATATTTTCTTTTAGAGAATTTAGGTACTGACGCACGGTTTGACAGTTCTGCTGTGAAACAATTTCATTATAAGACAGGTAGTAAATTTTGTGAATTAATTCTTGATGTAATGAAATATTATTGACAAATTCATAAAAAAACAGTATTTTATTTTTCATACACAACGTCGGTCGTGTCAGCTAGTAATCACGATATCTCTGGAACCATTAAAGCTGAAGACTTGAGATTTGGTAGGAATATTCCTGTCGCCGAGTAGAGGTCAGCTAAGAACGGATTTTCCAAAATTCAATCCGCTAGATTTTTTTTTATAACGAACAGAACAAGGTCGGTCGGGTCAGCTAGTGCGAAATATATGGTATGCTAAGAAAGCAGGAATTTACGAAATTCCAACCGCAAGAGTTTATTTTTATTATGAACAGAACAACGTCTGTCGGGTCAGCTAGTATAATATAAACGTAACATCTATTTACCTGAAGGCATCTACTTCAAATGAAATTTTTCACTTTGTGGTTTTAGTTTAAATGTTTTACACTTGTTAATTACAATTTTACATAGTTCATGATATGGCTATTTAAGGAGGTCTGAATACTTTCTGTTTCATCGCCGGATCAGTTCCATAGAACCTATTACATTGGATTATTTCAAATTTTATAGGTCTACTACCTATCAAGGTAGTCCCAACTTAACCTCTGGTAAAATACTTATCACTAGGAAGTTTTGTTAGCTTTTTGTGGTCGTCGTTGTCAGTTCCAGTTAACCACATAATAGTTAATGTGTATAAATGCTTAATTCGCTGTTAAAACCATTGTAAGTGCCATAACACAAAGATAAATAATATAATAAGAAAAAAAAAATTCAAATTTGGTATAAATATTAACAAGAGGTCGGGATGCAGGCATAGTTTTGTTGCTGCTTTTAAAAGTTTCAATTGTATCGGCACAGAATGATATTTATTATAATAATTTGAAAATAAAATTATTTTATAATTGCTCGAATTTTAAATAAATATATTTTAGAGTACCAAATGCGTCAAAAATTATAAGAAAACTGATAAAAACTAAATAAAAAAAAACATATTCATTAAAATCACTTTAAAATTGGTACCTTGAATATATATTACCACAATAATATAAGCAAACTGTTTGAGATACTTTTTCTCTTCTCATTATTTTTTATTATGGAAAAGAGGACAAACGAGCGTACGGGTCATCTGATACGAAGTGATCACCGCCGCCCACATTCTCCTGCAATACCAGAGGATCACAAGAGCGTCGTCGGCCCTGTAAAAACGGGTACGCGCTTTTTTTAGGGGTACCCAATAACCATGTCGTATTATCCTGGAAACACCGCACAAGGAAGCTCATTCCACATCTTTGTTGTACGTTGAAGAAAGTTCTTTCAAAACCGCACTTTAGAGGAAGGCCAGACGAATGTGCCACAATCAAACAGTTCTTCGGAATACCCGCCGTGATAAATGCGGTAGAAGACAAACAATGAAGCGACGTCCCTCCGCAACGCCAAGTTATATAGCCGTCCACAGAGCACTGGGTCCACGACAATTCAAGCAGCTCTGCTTATATCACTTTGCTTGGATAGTTGAGTCTCTTTGAACTGAGAAAAATACTTTACCTAGTGCACCTTCGAAGTATTTTTGCATATAGGCTCCAGAAAATACTTTTAAGTACCTCAGTTTTGCTTTTGTTCAATTTTTTTAAGAAAATAAGGGATGAGACAAGCAGGACGTTCAGCTCATGGTAATTGATACGCCCTGCCCATTACAGATTATATTAGGTGTGAAATAATGGGTTGTTGCATAGTTATTTTTCTTTACTGTTTCAAATGTTATGTTAGTTTAGTATAAAATTGATAATTTTTTTCACATGTTTCATAATAATTTAGAATGTTTTGGTGTCAGGCCGTGATCTATCGACACAGAGTAATGAATCTGATATCGTGTTGGTGGATCAGTTCGATCAGTCTTTTTTTTTTATGGAATAGGAGGACAAACGAGCGTACGGGTCACCTGTTTTTAGTGATCACCGCCGCCCACGATCTCTTGCAACACTAGAGGAATCACAGGAGCGTTGCCGGCCTTAAATGAAGGTGTACGCTTACGTCGTACTTTTTTTGAAGGTACCCATGTCGTATCGTCCCGGAAACACCGCACAAGGAAGCTCATTCCACAGTTTTATAGAACGTAGAAGAAAGCTCCTTGAAAACCGCACTGAGGAGGACCGCCACACATCCAGATGGTGAGGATGATACCCTAACTTGTGGCGTGTCGTGCGAAGGTGGAATTCGGTGGCAGGAATCAGGTTAAACAGCTCTTCGGAACACTCCCCGTGATAAATGCGGTAGAAGACACACAATAAAGTGACGTCTCTACGCAACGCCAAGTGATCCAGCCGTTCACAGAGCACTGGGTCCCCGACAATTCGAGCTGCTCTGCGTTGCACGCGGTCAAATGGATCGAGCTGATACTGGGGTACGTCAGAACTCAGATGACAGCAATACTCCATGTGTGGCCAGACCTGCGTTTTGTAGAGCGCTAGTATGTGGGCCGGCTTGAAGTATTACCGTGCTCTATTAATGACGCCCAGTTTCTTTGAAGCCAATTTGGCTTTGCCCTCCAGATGGTCACGGAATTGGCAATCGCTCGAGATTTCGAGACCCAGTATTCCGATACTAGGCGAGGCTTTGAGGGAAGTGTTGTCAAAGAGCGGTGATACGACAAATGGGGTTTTTTTTTGTGGTAAACGCGCAAACTTGAGTCTTCTGGGGGTTAAATTGGACAAGGTTCAATTTTCCCCATTCCGCGACCTTCTCAAGAGAGGACTCGATAGAAGACACAAGTTTCTCCCGGCACTTGTCGACGATTTCACGAGAGAGACCTGAATGGCCCGTGTATACGGCATCACCAGTGCTGTCGTCTGCATAGCAATGAATGTTGGAGGTGTCCAACATATCATTGATATGCAGAAGAAACAGCGTGGGAGACAACACATAGCCTTGGGGCACTCCAGCGTTCACGGGTTTCGGGTTCGAGCAATATCCGTTGACAAAGACCTGTATGCTGTGCCCAGTGAGGAAGCTGGAGGTCCACTTGCACAAGCTCTCGGGAAGCCCAAATGATGGAAGTTTGGAGAGGAGCGCCTTGTGCCATACACGATCAAAGGCCTTCGCTATATCCAGGCTAACTGCCATGCCTTCCCCCTTGCTTTCAATAGCCGCAGCCCATCGTTATGTGTTAGGTATACCAGAAGAACATCTGCCGACCGACCATGGCGAAACCCGTATTGTCGGTCGTTGATCAACTGAGGACCCTCTAGGTATACCAAGAGCTGACGGCTAATTATGCTCTCCATGATTTTGGAGAGCAGGGAGGTAATAGCAATAGGCCTGTACTTTGCTGGATCCGAACTGTCTCCTTTTTTTTTGGATCGGATGGACAAGGGCTGACTTCCATAAGTTAGGGACTACGCCTTTAAAATAAGAGTGCCGGAATAAACTTGTTAGCACCGGCGTCAACTTAGGGGCACACGTTCTAAGCACGATTGGAGAAATGCCATCCAGCCCGCTCGACTTCCTGACGTCCAACGAAAACAGAGCTCGCCTAACAGTTTTCTGTCTGAACTGTACTTCAGGCATAGAGCTCTGACACCGCGGGATGGTCGGCGGTGTTTTTCCGTTGTTGTCAAGATTTGAGTTGGAGGCGAAAAGAGTGCATAAGAGATCGGCTTTCTCTTTTGCCGTATTGGCCAGGGTGTCATTCCTCATGTGCAACGGCGGCATGGACGGCTAGCTGAAGTTACCAAGAGCAGCTTTCGACAACGACCAGAACTGGAAAGCTGCTCGCCGATTTTGACGACGTGTTTTGACGTTGCACGGGCGATTTGCCGCTTAAAAAAATTTCGGAGGCACGGTTGTATTTCCTCTTAAGAACTGTGCAGTGCGGATCCTTTGTGCCCAGCGCCGCAACCCAAGCTCGATACGCCTGTTTTTTGCAGTCAGATGCTGCTTTAACTGACACATCGAACCAGGGCTGTGATCTGCCACCGATGGGTACTACAGAGTTTGGTATAAAAATATCCATACCCTGTAGTATCACATCGGCTACTGCAACGGCGCAGGCACTAGGATCATCCGAAGGGAAACAATCGCTGCCCCAAGGGTAGGATGCAAAAAAGGAACGCATCCTATCCCAATCTGCTGACTTGTAGTGCCAAACGCGGCGGGTCGCTGGTGGTCTGTGACGTTGGCGTCGGATAGACACTACACTCCTGACCAGGCAATGGTTGGAACTTCCGAGAGGGCGTCGACAAAGACCTGATAACCATCGGGATGTGTAGTCAGCAGAAGATCCAATAAGGACGGCATGTGGCTATCCACATCCGGGAGCCGCGTTGGTGACTCAATCAATTGGGACAGACCATACGCCAATGCAAAATTATGCACAGATCGCCCTGCGTTATCTGTGGTACGTGATCCAAGCTATTCGGCATTGCTCCCGTTGAAATCACCCAAGACTACGATTTCAGCGGAGGGGATCTGTGTAAGCACGTCGTCAATTGCCGCTTGAACGCAGCCCATGAGATGATCGGCACGCATAGCTGCGGACGTGGTCCTCTAAATCTACGCGGAGCCAGAGAGTGGACACGTCCCTACCCTCAAGATTGCCGAGACGGCGACAACAGATATCGATTTGTACCCGGGGTACGTTAAATATGACGTATCGCTAGGTCGAGATATCTGCGTCTCCGTAAGGAAACTCAAGGCCGGCTGCGCCGTCTCAAGGTGGTGGTGGACGGCGTTTAAATTGGAGTGAATTCCCCTGATATTGCAAAAGTCTACGTTGAGTGTGGAGCGGGGTGCCGTGGTGTTACTGCCTCGTTTGTCCTTGGTCATGCGCGGTTCTGTGCCCTCCCCAGAATACGAAGGGCAGCCCGAGCTAGAGTGCTCGTGGAGGGATTCTCCGACTCTGGTAGAGCCGGTACCCTCCTGGGGTAAAATCTTTTTAAGTTCCGCAGTCATATTCGGGTGGAGGGGGGGGGGGAGGGGGATAGCCACCGATCCTCGACACTAACCTATACGAAACATAGCGGCACTAGGCCGCTACTTCACGTTGGTATTCAGTGCGAGTGTGGTAATTAACCCGGACGAGTCTGGCCCGATTGTGCTGACGTCAAAAGATGGCAGCGTGACTCTCCCACTTCTAAAAAGCCCTTAGTCGCCTCTTACGACACCCATGGGCCTGGGACTCCCCTATTCTTTTTACGCCCCAGGAAAAGTACAGGGCAAGTATTTTATCATTAATGACATGGGAGATGTTGATTCAACAATAATTTCTGTAAACGGTATTATAGCATAGCGCCTCGACTATTATCTCAAGAGGTTCTCACTTAGTAACTAACTTGGCTAAAGATCAGATACTGAAGACAGCTAAGGAACGGCACACATCGGTTTTTAGTTCCTCAGTAAGTCGTCGTTACCACTGGCGGAATTGTCGTGTACATACACCGCGGCCGGCGGGATTCCTTTTTTATATTTATAATTGTCAGTTTGATGTGTTTACAAGCGCTACCAACGTCATGAACTGTTATAAGACATTTGACAATATTTGACATTTTAAGTTCACGATATATTATGATTGATTCGATAAGACATCCCAATTAATGATTATAACATTTATTTAACGACTTACTTTATTTTATTTTAATAAATTTTATTAGACATACTTTGTTAGTACTCTTTCAAATTATTATATAAAATTTTATAAATAACTATAACATCATATTGATCTTGGTTAACTTGATTCGTGTAAGTTAGTTGGCACTACAATTGTGCCAACTAACAGTTGATAGCATAATCACTGTGACGGTCGTGCCCTATATAAGCCAGAGCGCTTAGTTTGAGAGAACATTACATAGTGTGAATTGTAAGGGGTGACGCTGGCAAAGTTGTTATTAAATGTAATAGTTATTAGTAAAAAGTGTAAAATACAGATATTTCAATTTTAAGTGCTTTAAATTACCAACCCCATCCTTCTCATACCTAAGCTAACCTAGTTAATCTAGTGGAAGACTGGCCAGAGAAGAGCCTCTGGTGCAAGTGCAAGGACAGTTCGTCCGTGGCACCACGCGAGTGAACACACCGCCAGTATGTCTGCGTTGCCACACGAAGAAGACACCGCTCATACCCAGTCGTTCGCTACCTATTGAATATACTTACCGCACCGCGAGTGAATTCCGTGGCGATTATTCGGCAATACAGAGTATGCCGTGCTCCAAAATACAGTCCACATCAACACCGATTGCAAGAGGAGAATAGAAGAAGGTAGGTCGTTCCGTACATTTGCCTGTCCTCTAATTCCCTTCTGAGCACAAAACCGCTCCGTCATCACGTGGTAATTACCACACCGCCAAGCACGCGCATATATTTTTGGTAGACGGTAAATACCACATAAATATAAATATGTAATATGTATCATCATCCTCAATATCAGCCGGAAAACGTCATAGCTGTACAAAGGCCTCCCCCAAAGATTTCCACGACAATCGGTCCAGCGCTGCCCTCATCCCTGTAATATGAATAAATGTAAGAAATAAGATTAGGTAGTAATAAAGAGTATAATAATTAAAGCGAATAATAATAAAAAAAAACAAGATGTCATAATTTATTGATGTTTATTAATAGATTATTGACGTTTTTTAGTATGCTTTTGAATAGCTAATAAAAATAACCTATTTGGTATTATAAAGGAAACAATAACTAACGTAAAATACTATTATTTGTAATACGTATTACAATTGTGTCTTCAATCACTATAGCTAAATGTATACAGCGATATATAAAATAAAACTTTTAAATTTTCCATGTTTATTACCCGTTAGTTTACCTCAAAGCATTCAAGTTTCGTTCGACTGCCGTTCGATTAACGCTACGACCGACTACAACAAGCTTACGGTGAAAATAAATTGAATTTGAGAAATAGCAAGGAAACCTAGATTACCTGGCGCTCGGAATATGTAACATACAAGACAATTCTTTTATTTCTCTCACTACTTCAATCTTAACCAAACTTTTGAAATATATAATTAAATTTGGTAACTTTAATGCGGCAACGAGTTAATAAAACAAATAATAGTTTATTTTGAATAATTTTGACTTCACAAAACGATCATCATTATCCGTTTCCTTTGAAAGAATATTTTTTCTATAAAATACTTCGAGATTGGTCCAATTAGAAAATTTCAGATCTCAATCTATGAGTAGTTGAGGGAACAGTATATTTAAATGTAGTTTTTTATGGAAAGAAATTCCTCCTTACCATAATATAACCTAATAGTAAAGGTAATTAAAAATGAAACAAAACGAAGCGATTTTATAAAAATTCTGTGACTTATTTAGTTAATTTTTTTATTTTATATTTCTTGTTACAACGGCAAAACACACTCTGACAAAAGTTCACCCGTTCTTGTATGTTAAGTATATTTAGAGTATATATTTATTATTGACCTATCTTCTTTTTCTTCTTGGGGTAGACATGGGGGGTGATCATTTTTCTATACGCTTCACTATCATCAGCCTTTCTTTTCAACTCGTAGGCTCTCTGAATTCTCATCCAGGATTTAATGTTGTCGCGCCATGTTATTCTAAATTAATTTAAAAGTAAAGCAAAAATAATATCCCTGTATTTTAAAAATCATGACTTCAAAAAGATTAACAATAATACAAGCTTACCTGACAGAAGTTCTGTACATAATAAATAAAATAATGTTTTTTTATGAATTTGTCAATAACATTTCATTTAATCAATGATAATCTCGTGACATATGCTCCCTGTTGTTAGAATGAAATTATTTCACAGCAGAACTGTGAAACCGTTCTTTAATGAATACTCTCATATAGATATGTGTATACAAAACAAATATTTAAAATAAAAAACCCAATCCATCCAATCAGGAGTCCCAAAACTAAACTGCACACCATGACGAAATCCCGATAAAAATCTGTTCAATAGGTAAGGAGTTCACTGGGAACAAACATTAGGATACTGGATGTAAATAATTATTAAGATATGCCTTTAGTAAAGTAGTTCTAAGTTAAACAGTTCATATTCAGCACATTTTAAGTATAAAATCAAGAAGTTCTCATATAAGGCGGACACTCTTATGGTTGCATATAATCTTTAAGGTTATATTGCAATCAATATACCTACCCTAAACGTTAATAAGTTTTACATTATTATTTTTTATTTCTAAAACATATTGAGTATGTCATTATTATGCTATACGCATTATGCATGTTTTAAATTATATAATATTTGAAATAGATAAAATTTTATCCATCACATCTAACATGAACGTTATGTAAATAAAACATAAAAAAATACGATAGATTATAGTCCTCTATATTCGAGTACATCTAAACTATAATCATAAGCCAATGAGTTCCGTTCTCAACATTCAATTACCTCCGTAAATGTGGCCTGTTGACATAACTTGCAAAATAATGTTCGTGATAAGGAATTCCGTCGCAAGTAGCGCTTTTATAAATCATTTCATTGGCATAATTGCGGGTTGAACCTTCACTGGTGACCGCCTCATGTCGATAGTGTAGGGTCAACAACTGGAAAACAATAAGAAATACAACAAAACTCATTGGTCACGCAACCAAACTTGGTACTACCGTTACATGCTTTGCGTTTGACACAATTGTATTTTTTTTGTTAATTTATGGATATATGCAACTAAGACTAAACTATACCAAGAAGTTTGACTTAAATAACAGTTCGCTGTGGTAGCCTGTAAACTAAAATAAAATTGTCTAATTAATATACAACATCACATTACAACTTTTACGTTAAACAGATGCTACCGTTGCTTCTTTTGTCCCACAATCGAATACAATAAGGATTTATGCTCTCGATACTGCGACAGTAAACTCTTTTGATGCGTCGCGTATAACTACTGCACCATCTTTGACTTATGCATTCTAATGCGTTTGAGCTTGATACCCTGTGCTGATGACTTGATGCTGTCGGTTTGCAGTATTCAGATGCTACACTTCTATTATACAGCTAACTCTTATTGAACCAGGAACGCACCCTGACGAAAATTGGGGTTTTCTAGCCAAAACGTGCATGAATTTGCAGCTTGATTAGGTCCAAACTGACATATAACACAAAGGCATACTAAAATCTTTTTGCATCAAAAATATAACGCGTAGAATCTCACGTTTGCAGCAATAACTACCCACCCTACGTCACCCAGGAAAAATTCAACAAGAATTTCTGACATCCTCTCAATGTCAAAATAATATTTAAGTGACATTCCACATGAGCTTGACCAAGAGACACATAAAAAATTATTTATATAAAAAAGTCTGAATGAAGTATCAAATTCAACATCCTTATTAGAAATGATTGTTTCGTAAGGTAACCATTAAAGTTAGAAAATCTGTGGTAGGCTTATTATTACACAAATATTATGAGCTTTATTTATGACATAAATTATTATTTAACTATTTTCGTGACATATATCACGATAGGCTAGCATTAATTATTTTTGTGAAAACAATAAATATTTAAGAAATTGTATCCTGAATTTTCTTTTTCATATAAAAGAGTTTTGATAAAATATAGACAAAAGTTCAAAATATAGCTTTTAGCTCTTAAAATTAAAATTAATTATATAATATTAATAAATAATGAAGCCTTTAATTTTTCTTCATAATTAAGCATTCAAATATTATTTTATATGGTAGTAAGTAGTCTCTGAGAATATACTCTCTCTATACACATTTATTCTATCTCTATGTTCCACAATCCAATTACATGTTTCATTTCTCTCCTTTCTCACTCTTCTTAAGTGTCTCTCGCCAGGCATCAACCAGATATACAGGGTGGCGCTAAATGGCGAAATTAAATGTTCACACTGGTAGAGAACTAACCTTAATCGTAAAAAATATTCTAATGTTTAAGGTAAATAATAGAAATTTAAAAATTTTTAAAGCAAACTAATTATATATTAAGGAAACCAAATTTTTATTAAATTTATCGATGTAGGCGTGAGTTTTTCGGAAATCCATAATAATCCAAATGTTTCGAGTTTTTCACACAACATTTCGACACGTGTTTCGCCTCTACACGAGGCATTCTCAGGTGTGATCCCGTGTATTTATTTAATGTCGCCATTGTAGTGCCATCCTGTATATCTTAAGTGCGAGAGGCGTAAAGTAAAGAGTAACACTAAATATTAATTTATTTTATATTTGCAATCCTCCTCCCCCTCTTCGCGTCGTTTTCCTCATTACTGAGGGTCGTGACTCCCCCGCAGCATCAGTTTTTCACGATTTTCCCTCCATCTGCTGCGAACCTTAGCGTCATGAAGGGAATTTTTGAAGTTGATGTTCAAAGAAGATCGATTCAAGATTGTGATCCTCTTTACGAGCAATATGTCCGAAGAATTCGTGCACCCTACGAAGGCATAAAGTGGAAAGTCTAGTTTTGACATTAAGCTCTCTGAAGTAATTTTTGTAATACCTATGAATATCAGAATCATTCATATTGAGAGAGCCCTTAAAATTTCTCTTGTGCCTCAGAATCTAAATGAAAAAGTTCGGGACTCGTAACATATTCACAACTAGCATCACACAACCGCGCGATTTGCGTGTTTACGAACTTCTTACCTCGCAAAGCCTACTTATGGAGTCAGTTACCACTTTTTTCCCCAACCGATACGACTTAGAGACCTTCAAGATTAGAGCACAGAAACGCCGGCAATGCATCGGTTGCGGGAATCCATTTTTTTTTATGTAATAGGAGGACAAACGAGCGTACGGGTCACCTGGTGTTAAGTGATCACCGCCGCCCACATTCTCTTGCAACACCAGAGGAATCACAAGAGCGTTGCCGGCCTTTAAGGAAGGTGTACGCGCTTTTTTTGAAGGTACCCAAGTTGTATCGTTCCGGAAACACCACACAAGGAAGCTCATTCCACAGCTTTGTAGTACGAGGGAGAAAGCTTCTTCAAAACCGCTATGGTGGGGATGATATCCGAACTTGTGGCATGTCGTGCGAAGGTGAAATTCGGCGGCAGGAATCAGGTTAAACAGCTCTTCAGAACACTTCCCGTGATAAATGCGGTAGAAGACACACAATGAAGCGACGTCTCTACGCAACGCCAAGTGATCCAGCCGTTCACAGAGCACTGAGTCCCCGACAATTTAAGCTGCTCTACGTTGCACGCGGTCAAATGGATCGAGCAGATACTGGGGTGCGCCAGACCAGAGATGACTGCAATACTCCATGTGTGGCCGGACCTGCGCTTTGTAGAGCACTAGAATGTGGGCCGGCTTGAAGTATTGCCGTGCTCTATTGATGACGCCCAGCTTCTTCGAAGCCAATTTGGCTTTGCCCTCCAGATGTTCACGGAATTGGCAATCGCTCGAGATTTCGAGACCCAGTATTCCGATACTAGGCAAGGCTTTGAGGGAAGTGTTGTCGAAGAGCGGTGACTTGGTGAAACGCGCAAACTTGAGTCTTCTGGGGGTTAAATTGGACAAGGTTCAATTTTCCCCATTCCGCGACCTTCTCAAGAGAGGACTCGATAGAAGACACAAGTTTCTCCCGGCACTGGTCGACGATTTCCCGAGAGAGACCTGAATGGCCCGTGTATACGGCATCACCAGTGCTGTCGTCTGCATAGCAATGAATGTTGGAGGTGTCCAACATATCATTGATATGCAGAAGAAACAGCGTGGTAGACAGCACACAGCCTTGGGGCACTCCAGCATTCACGGGCTTCGGGTTCGAGCAATATCCGTCGACAAAGACCTGTATGCTGCGCCCAGTGAGGAAGCTGGAGGTCCACTTGCACAAGCTCTCGGGAAGCCCAAATGATGGAAGTTTGGAGAGGAGCGCCTTGTGCCATACACGATCAAAGGCCTTCGCTATATCCAGGCTAACTGCCAGGCCTTCCCCCTTGCTTTCAATAGCCGCAGCCCATCTATGTGTTAGGTATACCAGAAGATCACCTGCCGACCGACCATGGCGAAACCCGTATTGTCGGTCGTTGATCAACTGGGGACCCTCTAGGTATACCAAAAGCTGACTGCTAATTATGCTCTCCATGATTTTGGAGAGCAGGGAGGTAATAGCAATAGGCCTGTAGTTTGCTGGATCCGAACTGTCTCCTTTTTGTTTGGATCGGATGGACAAGGGCTGACTTGCGTGAGTCAGGGACTACGCCTTTAAAATAAGAGTGCCGGAATAAACGCGTTAGCACCGGCGTCAACTCAGGGGCACACGTTCTAAGCACGATTGGAGAAATGCCATCCGGCCCGCTCGACTTCCTGACGTCCAACGAAAACAGAGCTCACCTTACAGTTTTCTGTCTGAACTGTACTTCAGGCATAGAGCTCTGACACCGCGGGATGGTCGGCGGTGTTTTTCCGTTGTCGTCAAGAGTCGAGTTGGAGGCGAATAGAGTGCACAAGAGATCGGCTTTCTCTTTTGCCGTATGGGCCAGGGTGTCATTCCTCATGTGCAACGGCGGCATGGACGGCTGGCTGAAGTTACCAAGAGCAGCTTTCGACAACGACCAGAACTGGAAAGCTGCTCGCCGATTTTGACGACGTGTTTTGGCGGTGCACGGGCGATTTGCTGCTTAAAAAAATTGTTGTATAAAATTGTTGTAAAAAGGCACGGTTGTATTTCCTCTTAAGAACTGTGCAGTTCGGATCCTTTGTGCCCAACGCCGCAACCCAAGCTCGATACGCCTGTTTTTTGCAGTCAGATGCTGCTTTAACTGACGCATCGAACCAGGGCTGTGACCTGCCACCGATCGGTACTGCAGAGCTTGGTATAAAAATATTCATACCCTGTAGTATCACATCGGCTACTGCAACGGCGCAGGCACTAGGATCATTCGAAGGGAAACAAACCCTGCCCCAAGGGTAGGACGCAAAAAAGGAACGCATCCTATCCCAATCTGCTGACTTGTAGTGCCAAACGCGGCGGGTCGCTGGTGGTCTGCGACGTTGGCGTCGGATAGGCACAACACTCCTGACCAGGCAATGGTCGGACGTTCCGAGAGGGGCGTCGACAAAGACCTGGTAACTATCGGGATGTGTAGTCAGCAGAAGATTTACTAAGGACGGCATGTGGCTATCTACATCCGGGAGCCGCGTTGGCGACTCAACCAATTGGGACAGACCATACGCCAATGCAAAATTATGCACAGATCGCCCTGCGTAGTCTGTGGTACGTGATCCAAGCCATTCGGCATTGTGCCCGTTGAAATAACCCAAGACTACGATTTCAGCGGAGGGGATCTGTGCAAGCACGTCGTCAATTGCCGCTTTAACGCAGCCCATGAGATGATCGGTTTCTGCGTTACCACTATGGGACCTGTAGACACACGCATAGATACGGACGTGGTCATCTAAATCTATGCGGAGCCAGAGATTAGACAGGTCCCTACCCTCAAAATTGCCGAGACGGCGACAGCAGATATCCTCCCTAACGTACACACATACCTCGGCATGAGGCAAAAAGTTGTGCTCAATTTTGTACCCGGGGTACGTTAAATATGACGTATCGCTAGGACGAGATATCCGCGTCTCCGTAAGGAAACACAAGGCCGGCTGCGCCGTCTCAAGGTGGTGGTGGACGGCGTTTAAATTGGAGTGAATTCCCCTGGTATTGCAAAAGTCCACGTTGAGCGTGGAGCGGGGTGCCGTGGTGTTACTGCCTCGTTTGTCCTCGGTCATGCGCGGTTCTGTGCCCACCCCAGAATACGAAGGGCAGCCCGAGCGAGAGTGCTCGGGGAGGGATTCTCCG